>NC_141693.1:1513511308-1514982558 GCF_964263255.1 Lissotriton vulgaris
GGTTAATTTAAACTTAAAAAGTGTCTAAAGGGTATCTAAAAAAAGTTTATTAGTGATCCCTAGGACACAAGTAAAAGGGTTCTATGTGTCTGAATTATAATGCCAAAGGTAATGGATGGTTTAATTCAGATTTAACTTAGTCAACATGTTTCAGCCTTAGGGGTGGTTTTAATTTACCTAGGCATTCGTCAGGACAATGATAAACCCCGGCGGTATGGACTCTCTAATCGTCCACCCTAACCTGGGGGCGTGAAAGTGAAAAATTAATGAAAAAGGTGTTAAAGTACATAAAAATGGAAGAGCGAAATGCTCATTCCGAAAAATCACTCCTAGTTATGGAGTGTATCGGCACCTGTGGAACAAGAATACAAACAGACACATAAGACAAACAAACAATTATTTGTAGAGCTGTGCCATAACGTTTTTCTGTTCATGGTGCTCCAAATAAGTGGCAGCAAATGTGTTCCCAAACTAGCTACTAGAATTAAACACCATCCGCAAACCCTTCTGGGGATGATAACTCTAGTTCTGGGAAGTGTAGTGACAAAGGTGATTTAAAAAGGCCATCAGTGGCTTAATAGGGGTTAAAATCACACCGTGTAAGTGTTTCAGGGGATCAATGGACAAAGAGTCAGTGACCCCCAACAATAAGTTTCATATAAAATTACAAATCTCACTTTAAAGTTTGGCGCTCTCTGCACCATGGGTCTCAGGAGGGGGGTTGGAGTGTCCCTGGCACATCCTAAGGATAAAGAAAATAGGCTAGAAATATTCAGAATCGCATTCGACTTAGCTTAATTGCGTGGTTTCTGTCCGATCGCCATTGCAGTATTACTCACGCCCTCAGCACTCGCAGCCCACTTGTACACCTAGTACTTCCTCAACCGGACCCCGACGATGGAGAGCGGGGCCGGTGGGTCCGTTCTAATAGCCTGTGTAACGTTGTTGGCGCTCTTCCGGGTGGGCGTGGCTGCACCCGAGTGAGGCCAGGGTGTTCTTCCCCGTGGGCGGGGTTGGGCGAAACCGAGGCTTGGATGCGCTAGTTTCTATTGGGAACATTACGATATGTCTCCAGATGGAGGCTTGGATCCATTATCCAATCATTGAATTCGAGGATGTAAACACAAGACAGCAAGAAACATTCGATTGTTTCTTAGCTGCTTGAAATACACTCGATTTTATCATGGGTGTAAATAGGTTTAACTATGCTTCCCTATTTGTTGAAATCTGCATATAACAGCACACAAGGGAGCGCAAGGGAGCGGATAGTGAAATAACATCGTTATCCATTGATTAGATATGCATATTCATATGTTAATGGGGATTTCATAATCCATTAGCTATACGTAACACCAGAATGTTAGTTTCTAGTATCAATAATGTGGATTGTGCGCTACTCATCAGACGAATCTTACAGGTAATAACTTTTACTGGGTTTCTCATTTAGCCTTGCGGGGACTGTTAGTGAACTAGCATATATTAGTACAGGTGGTGGGGTGTCAGTTTAGGACTGTATTCCACGGGATATCATCATTGAGCCCAATGATGTTAGTACCTAGACGGTACACCCACCGCTGTTCTTTCTCAAAAAGTCTGCTAGGGATGTTTGTGGTACCAGTGATTTTTTCAATTATTGTCCATTTCATATCATTGGGGGTATGATTGTGTTCCAAATAATGTCGGCTCAGTTTTGTCGTTGCTTTCTTGCATCGTATATTGCTCCGGTGCTCACCAATGCGCTGTTTCACTTTTCTTGGTGTCATGCCGATGTAGCGTAAAGAGCAGGGACACGTTATTAAGTACACCACATTGTTTGAATTGCAGTTCGTATGTGCTACTTGTGTCCAGATTTTTCCTGGTTCCATCAAAAGTGATTTCGAGGCCTCTGTTAAGTGGCATATGCTACAGTCTGAGCACGGATAGTGCCCTGTGATAGGAGGGAGGCCCCATGCTGTTGTGACTGAGGATGTCTGAGGGTCAGTCTTCTGTTTTGGACGAGTGTGAACCAGAGCATCTCTTAGGCTCTGACCTTTTTTGAAAGAAAACAAAGGTTTTTCCCAATCTTTTTTTGCTGATTTTATGATACTCCAATGTTTGTTTATAGTTTTTTTCATATAGTTTGACAGCCCATTGAATGTTGTCACACAAGTGAGTGGTACCAGTTCTTGGTTGTTGGTTTTTTCTTCCAGCAAGACTTCTCTCGGCTGATTTCTAGCTCTCTTAAAGCCCTTGCTAAGGATGGAGGGAGGATATCCCCTGTCTTTTAGTTTTTCAGTTAGGCCAGAGGCTTGTTCCTTGAAGTCAGTTATAGTACTACAATTACGCCTTAACCTAAGGTATTGCCCATAAGGAAGGTTCTCCTTTAAGGGACGGGGATGAAAGCTGCTGAATTCTAATAGATTGTTCTTTGCTGTTGGCTTATGATGAGTTTTAGTGGTTAGACATGTGCCAGTTATCGTAATTAGTACATCCAGGAAGACAATGTTTGTTTTACTTGTGGTGTTGGTAAATCTCAGATTGTGGTCTAGGGTGTTGATCCACATCAGAAAGGACTCCATGTTACTCTCACTGCCTGTCCATAACAGCAGGATATCGTCAATGTAACGCTTCCATAAAAGCATTGACGAGCCAAATTTTGCAGTTGGGGGGAGAATGTGCTGGGCTTCAAAATCCGCCACGTACAGCCCAGCCACACTTGGGGCAAAAGTACTGCCCATCGAGGTCCCTGAGCATTGGAGGAACAACTTATCCTTGAAAGAGAAGAAATTTTCTTTGAGTGCTATTGTTGCACAATCGATAATGAATTTTTTCGGTGTTTGATATTCCCATTCGATTGAGTCCAGTGCCTTGCCCAGGACTTTGATGGTATCGTCCTGGGGGATGCTTGTATATAAGCTTTCAACATCCAAGGTCACTAACGTGACTGAATTGACCTCGAATGTAATATCTGCAAGGAGACGTAGTTCAGAGGAATGCCATTGTTACATCATTTAGCTGTCCTTAAGACTTCCGGAACCCCAATCGGACTAAAAAATTGAATATTTTGACAACCTAGTCCGAGGAGCACTTTCTGTACAGTAGGGAGAGTGGAAGGACAGCGTGTTGGAGCAGGTGATTATTTCTGGGAGAGAAAAACATCTGCATGCAGAAAAGAGAAATGGCATTCTGCCTATGGGCAGGGAGGCTATTGGAGAGCATGTGGAACTGCATAGATGACTGTTGGTGGTTTTTGTTTAAGGAACTATGGCAGAATTAAATGAGGATTACTATGGGTATGTGCGTGAATGGTTCTATCAGGTGATTAGGGGAAGACTGGTTCTAAGTTGAGACATTTGGGAGGTAAACTGAGTGGGGCGGTGGAAGAATTTGCATGAAGCAGCATGGTGGGCAGCACACTGCATCCACAAGGAGGTGGACGGTTGCATTGTATAAGGCTATTTAGGAACAGCAGATGAGCAATGTGAGTGAATCAAGATAGTGTGCTATGGTATCTTGGTGTACTCTCTTTTTGGTTCTGGCTTGATCGTGCACTGCTACCAATTCTGTAAATATACCTAGACTGGATTTTGTGTCCGCCCAGAGGTATATTTATCTTTCACATCATGCTGTTGCTGGTTCTTATAATTTCGCCTACTAAGAAGTCTTTGTATTACAAGGCCTGGTTAACTATTTTATATCTAAATAGTATACTGAATCATCTACTTAAAATTGTTTAGCTCAAAGATTCATTGTATACAGAAAGCACCATATTTTTGTATTGCCTTTTTTCACTGTAGAAGGGTTTTTCATAAGGTAGCTTGAGTTATTATGGCCCCTGAATTGTATTTCATAGTAGAATGTACATTGTGTATCAACTGGCATTCGGAAGGGTGAGGTGTGTTTTGTGCATGCCTGCACTCCTTAATGTTAGCAACATGCCTTTGAATGATGTAGATTCCTAGCCTTACTTAGGAAGAGAAGTAATGTGGAATTGTTTGGAGAGAATTAATCTTTTATGTAAGTAGGCGATATTTTGGACTAGGATACCTTTGTGGTGCATATGCATATAAAAAGATGTATGCATGTAATATGGTGAAGGTTTGATGCGTTCATGCAGCCTAAGTGCAGTTGCTAGCACGTGCAACGAAGGATTGGACGGCCATGCATTTGCAAATGGTGATAAGGTATATGTCTGTAATGTTATGTTTACTCATGTCTGTAGCCGCTTGGCGAGGTCGTTTTTTGGTTTTTTTATTTGTGCGTACCTGTTCACAGTGGTTGACGAGAATGCTGTCGGTATGTTAGGTGTTCTTAATGTGGTCTTACTGTGAGGTGGGTTTGTTGGGTGTTAAATGTGTTTATAGGGTGCATGTGTTCATGCACTAGTGGAAGCATTAGATATGTTGGTAATAGTTCAGCAAGGAAGTTGTTTAGTTCCAAAGCATTCAGTAGTAGGTGGATGTGGTTGAAGTTCTTGTGCAGATATTGTGTATGTATTTCGTGGTGGATGTGTAGTAAATGTGTGTGCATGTTTTCTGTTGAGAAGCGTTGATTTGTCATGCCGAAAATTATGTTTTTGTGAATCGCAGCGATGGTAGGTAAGTATGTTTAGTGTTCATGACGGGTGGACGAGATGTGTGTGCTTTCTGTGGTATCGTTGGTGGTGAGTGTTTTGTGGCACATTTTCTTTTGTGTGTGTGTCGGTATTGTTTCTGTTTGTTCATGTGCCTTGCCAGGGTGAATGTAAAAGTAAAGTACGTGTCCTTCATCTTTGAGCACACACAGTGCATTATTTACATCATGTCTCTTGCTCTTCCTCACAGGTCTGTACCTTTGGGAGCCGTACAGTGAGTCCTGGGTGTCACCTTTTTAATAGACGACTGGATCGCTTCTGCTCTGCACTCAGCTCCATGCTTGAGAGACACCTCACATCTCACATGTGGAAGTAAGTTCCCCCCCCCCCCTTTTTAAAATGCTTCTTTCCCGAACACTGCATCCATGTTTGTTTGTTTATTTATTCATTTATGGAATTTGATAGAGCGCACGGCTACCCCCCCCCCACCGGGGGTGTCCCGGCGCTGCCCTAGTGCCCTTTTACACCTTACGTTGCATTATATCCACACGACACAGACTGCTTACCTGCTCATTCTGTGCCTACTTCTCTGCACGTTTCAAGAGTTTCTCTCATTCATCATTTCTACCATCAGGATAGAGTAGGTAAAACAGTAGTTATACAAACCCACCACCTGGTGGTTGTTCGAAATTCCTTCAAAATGCACTAATAGACTTTTTTCTGTGTGTACAGAGAGTTCTGCTTGCTAAGTGCTATTGCCCTCTTCGTGCACACTACATTTCCTCTACTCTGTACACATTTTTCTTCTTTAACAGCAGGAGTCTTTCTTGCAAAGGCTAGCACAGTGCATTCCGTTTGGGCACCATAGCCCTTTTTGAAGGACAAAGAATGTGCTTCAAGTGTAGGAAACTGATTGTGAGCTTCTTTGGACACTCCTCAAATTAGGCTATACAGTTATGCAGGCTGAGAGACAAATTAGTGTGACGAGTTGTGATTGGAGTTTTATTTCATTTGTTGACTTGAGTCCCATTTTGATCCATTGATAAACCACTGAAAACCTAGGTGGATTGGTCAGTGGAGATTGGGTAATTTGTGCCTAGTTGCATCCTGTTTCTGCAGTGAAATTCCGCTTGCCAGTAAACAGGTTCTTCGCTTCTGATAGAGGCAAGGCTAATTTACAATTTCTACGGGCAAGATAGTACTTTCTCTTTAGCAATACCAAATTATCCTAATGTAGCATTTTGTAACTGTACACTAGGACTGCACTAGTACATATTTTGCTTGAATCTCATTATTTGCTTGCGATTATTATTTTTTTTTAATAGTGTTGGGCTATTTTGGCTCGCTATTCAGCAAACACCGTTCATTGGTCCAGTCTTTCATCCAGAGACCGTAAAACGGAGGGATAAATATGTTGCACCCATGTATCCTGGAACCTCTGTCCCGTTGAGGAAATAGTGTTTACAAACCTGTCGAAATCCTAAAGTGTTTCAGACAACACCCAACGCTCCCTAGTGCGTCAACATTAGAAATGCATATCCGCCCTAGTCAGGCTTTTATCATTTTTTATGAATACATTGTATTTTAACTGCTCCAAAGTCAATTATTTTGTACATGATGCTACTTACTGTGAGATTGCTGTGTGTTATTTACTGTGTTTTGTGTGTGCGTTTCTTACCCCTACCACTCCCTAAATGAAACCCAACCTGCTCAACGTTTCTACCACTAGAAAGTAAAATGTCCAAAAGTAGCATCTTGGTTAATGAATTAGATAGTATTATTGGCAGCTATTGCAAACCAGTGGTGCCCACACTTACGGTTCTGTCAAGTAACTACTGACTGTCCAGCTATATCTATATTGATGGGCTTGGCCAAGCAAAAATAGCAGTACAAGCCTCTGTTCTCCTGCCAGATATAGAGGTGAGGGAGAGAAGATATGTGGCAGTACCAACACTAAAAGCTATTAAGCTGGATTGAAGGAAATGGACCTTCTAAGAATCTTAGTCCTCCCTTCTGTTCTCAGACTAATAGCTATCATGTTAATAGCGCAACCTATAGAGAAGCAAGGAAAAAAGGGTTAAAGGAGACCGACACAGAAATCCATCATCGGCATGTGCCGATTCAATCACATTCCACAGAAACCGGAGGAAAGGAAAAGGAACCACAATGTTAGGACGATATATTAGAACAATTTACCAAACTTCAAGGTGGGTGGACCTGTGATGAGCCCTCACACCATCCAAGAATTGTCCAAGACTTAAAGGAGTGATAAACCAGAAGTTTGTGCTACAGCATCCAGCCAAGACAAATGCAGAAACAGAGAAGTTAGTACTGAATAGTTAATTGGTGAACCTGAGGGACTCCAAGGGAAGCAAGTGGCAAACTCATTGGAACCGGAAAAGTGAGAAAACTACAAGATTTGTTGCCAGGCTCTTAACTATAGGGTCGAAGGGTTTAAATACTTGTGCTACTGTAGTCCATTCAGAATTAAGGCCCAACACAAAACTGAGTGAATCCCCTTCAGCTAGTGATTTAGTCTTTATTTCCTATCCTACACTCCCACTTTTCCAACTCCTAACCTTGCGTGGTGAAGGATATTGAGAATGTAACCCAGGCTGCGTCCTTTCTTACTCACTGTTTCTTACCAGGGTCCCAACAGACCAATATGCACTACTTTAGAAAAGTGATTTGCTTCCATTGTGTGGACAGAAGAAAATAAAGTGCTGAAGGCAAGTGTATTGCAAACACACACAGGTGAGCTATTGAAAGAACACTCAGACATTTTGCTTTAAATGCACTTACACAAAAGCATAACCTCTCCTGGCTGATTTAATGGTGGTTCAATTATGCACTTGCACGAAGCAGCTATGGAGGAGTTCAGTCCTATTTACTAAATATTAATGGTTTGCAAATTCTCCAGAACTGAATTGTGAACATATTCACATGCTTTGACCCCTGGTGTCAAGACAATGCAATGTATCAATATTTTGAGGAACACTTACAGGTCAGTAAATATCGAAGTATTTCTCACCTTAATGATGGTAGAGTGTTGTGGGATATAACTGCTTGCAATTAATGTTTCTTTCTTTCTAGGAAAATACCTCCAGCAACAGATCTTCAGCTGCCTCCTACGACTGCATCTTCTGTCCCTGTATCATCTACAGGCCGCCCTTCCCCGAACTCTAGCACTGTCCTTGTTACTGGAGCTTCCCATGGAAATCCTCCCAGGACCGTGTCTTCCTCTGTGACTTTGGCTACCTGTAACAAGGAGACTAGGCTCCATCCTTCCCTCAGCTATGTAGCTGCTTCTCCGCACGCCGCTGCTGCATGCAGCCTGTCGGACTCTACTGGTGGCAACAGCCACTCTATTACCTCTCCGCTACCAGCTAACACCCCATCTCCTTCCTTCAGCAGACTCCCTTCAAACAAGTCCAGTCGCTCCTCCAAGGTAAAGGATGGAAGCAGTCATGATACTGAACACCTATCACGAAAACGCAAACAGTCTTCCGACCCTACCCACAGTCCTTCGTCTCACAAAAGGAACTGCATTCTGGATCCTGGGAAGGTGAAGCCTTCCATCATACGGACCTCCTCCTCTATTTCGCCTGCTCCATCGCCCTCATCCTACCCTTCACAGACTAAGCCTCCTTCTGACTCTATTGTGAATGGGACAATCTCCCCAAGCAGTAAGGTAAAAAAGGTGGGACACTTGGACCCTCGGGGACCCCCTCACCAGCAGGTGAAAGGTTTAACACTGGAAAACCGGGGGTCGCCAGTTAATAGCTCGAAAGCTCTACCACCGAACTGCATTTCTGAAGAAGAGGCAAAAAAGCGCAAAAATCTGGCCACATACTGCCGGTCTGTGAAGCCGAAGCACTCCACCTCTCCCTCCGATGCTAGCTGCGCAGTGCGGAGGAAGAAGCCAGGGACCTCGCTGGGATTTGAGGAAAAGCAGAACACGTTAAAGGTGATGCAACTTTGGCAGCTGTGCAGTGGCATGTTCAGTAATGTATTGGCATTCAGTGCTTTGTTATGTCTCAGCAGGGGGCTCTCTGACCCTTTTGTCTTGTGTTCATGTCTTCACGCCTTCAAGATAGCACACCCTCATGGAGGGAAGGGTCGTGGTGTCTGATATTGAGGCATTGTTGGGTATGTTGGCAGAATGCTTTCTGTAAAGAGTTCTAGGCAGTGTGGACTGTATGTTTCGTAAGGAAACTTTGGGAGTTGTGCAGGTGCGCTGGCTCTAAAGGGAGTTTAGTGAGTTATGCTGGAGTGCTTGCTGTGCACAGAAGTCTGGAATGTGGTATAAGCATTGGTTTTGAGGAGAATTTAGGGTAGTGGTGTAAGAGAACGAGTTGAGTTGTAGGGAATGATGCCGGGATCTTGGATGGGAGGAGAGTTGTAAAGAATGATGCAGGAGCAGTTGACTAACAGGGTTCTAGCAAATGATACAGGAAATAGGGATTCCTAATCTTTCTACACAAAGTAGTTCTAGATTATTTTACTTTCAAAGCAGTGCTCTCAAGTGGTGGTGTGATTCGACAATGATTTGTGTGCCATCTAATTTCAGGAATGAAATGTGCAATTAATGTATGTATTTGAGACTTGAGCAGAACATTATCAGACAACTTTGAATAGGAAAGCGTACACTATGTTGGCATTACTACAAATGTGAGTATTCAAAAGCAAAAAATTTTGAGGACTGTTAGTTTGCTATGGCTTTTAACCCCTTCGATGCTGATGACGGAACGGTTCCGTCATCAGCGTCGGTTGAGCTGTGCTGATGACGGAACCGTTCCGTCATGACTCCGCCCGCGCAAGGCGGAGTCAGCATGGGCGGGGAATTCGCGCCGCACGGATGCGGTTAAAACTTGTGTCCATGGAAACATTTCTTTGTAACCGCAAAATTATATGCAATTTGAACATAGGCGATCAGGCTTCGTATCAAATCAGGATGCAGTCAGTATTTATTTTGCCATGTTTTTTAAAACCTCCAACTTTGGAGGCAAAAGGGGTCTTTGAGTCATGTGTCTTGATACTATTAGGCTCGACCTTTTTAGTATCGAACAGCAGATGTGCCTCTAAATTGAGGTTAAAAGGAAAGCGTAGAGTCCAGGAGAGGCATTAACCATAGTCGCTGATCTTTAATTCACCATGTGCTTTCACATGAGTGTCAAAGGTGGTCTGTGCTTCAAAATTATGATACTCAAAATTGCCTTTCTGCCTTGCTGTCTCACAACGGTGCACTCGATCGCAGCAACTTAAGAGCAGTGGAACTTTTATTTGTACTCCCCAAACTAACTAATGCCTTGTTGTATATTTCACTTTTAGCTATTACTCACTTATATAGAACATCAATTTATGGGTGGGTTTAGAAATCTTCTGACAGTAAAGCAGATAGGGAGAAACCACTTTTCAAAGACCTTATTCCAAATGATGCTGAGGAAGACAACAACACAGACTTTCCATTTGACAGAGTGTCTGTATATTCTGTATCAATGTCTACAGGTGATCTGATGGCATACAATACTCTAGTACAAAAGGCGGCTGTGACAAATGACCTTAATCAATGTAGGTTCTTCACCCAAGTTGTTATCCTGATGCTTGAACTTGCAGATAGTTCAGCTTTGTTTACTTCTTATGAAAAGGTACTCCATGATAGTGAAGGACATTTTCCTTAAGCCTTCTAGTATTTAGAATGTGGCATCCAGACCTTAAACCTGCACCTCAAAATCTCCATAATATGAAAAGACATTTAAGAGCAGATTAAGACATTGTAATAAAGGTAAGAAGAAAGTGTATTAATCAAAGCTTCCTGTTCCTGGCCAAGGAGGGAAGTGCATTGAGATATGTTTTAGGAATCTATAATTCGCATTGAGGGGCCAATTTTGCTTCTCGATAGAATACAGTGACAAGAGTCCGTGTGGCAAGAGGTGTTTGTCCAGTTTTGATTATACAGAAGACATTGCTGCCTTTTTAATGGGGAGTCCAGGCAAATAACCGCCAACAGTTGCATCAGGGGACCTGATGTGCAGAGGATGACACAAGGCAGGTTTTGACTGCATTATGCTGACATGCTCCTGTTATTTGCGAATGTCCATGTTCAAACCAGAATGTACAGTCAAAACTATGCTAGTTTTACAGCCAAAGAGACTCATTCAGAGGCCTTTGCAAACACCATTCCGAAGAATCCTTGCTGATCCAGAGGCATCCTCAAACTGGTGACCTAAAGACTGGGTCATTGTTGGGTGGTAGTCGCAAGTGCTGTAGCAAATAAATGCTTGTAGAGTGGAAACCTGGAGGAGAAAACGTGTTTCCATCGGACTGGGTTTGGGGAATCATTAATCTATGGATGCTTGAAACGGTCACTGGAGATATTATGATAATTTTTATTATTTATTTATTTGTCATTTGTACAGCGCCTGAATCACCCCAAATGGGGAATCTCCGCGCTCGGACAGTGCTAAGAGGGGTGTAGTAGACAGTGGAGGAATGGTCCATTATTAGAACAAAAAGGTTTTTAGTTTTTTCCTGAAAATCAAATAGTTAGGGGAAGAACGGATGTCCAGGGGAAGATCATTCCAGAATTTGGGGGCAAGATAGGAAAAGGATCTGCCTCCCATTCTGGTTTGTTTAATACGGGGGATCACAAGAAAACCTTTCCCTTCCGAACGAAGAGTGCGCAAGGGAGTGTATTTGGACAGTTTTTTGGCAAGATAGGCTGGTCCCAGTTGGTTTAAACTTTTGAATACTATGCAGCAGATTTTAAAGTGTATTCTTTTGCGAATGGGAAGCCAATGAAGTTTGCGTAGAGGAAGAGAGGGGGTACGATACGGGAACTCTTAACAAGGCGGGCCGCCGTGTTTTGTACAACCTGCAGGCTCTGAATAGCAGATTCCTTTGCGGAGATCAGCAAAGCATTGCTGAAGTCTAGGCGGCTAAGAACCAGTGCATGAATCAGGGCTTTACATGTGGAAGAAGGGAGAAAATGGAAAACTTTGCGCAGTAGGCTAAGAGCGTGAAAGCATGCTCGTTTAGTAGCGCTTATGTGTTCATCCATATTCAAGTTGTTATTTAGGAGAACCCCAAGGTTTTTGACTACTGGCTTGGGTGTGGGGGCTACACCAACTTCGTGGCATCTTTGAAGAGCATGATTTCCGGTTACCTGTATTGAGTTGCAAAAATTTGCAGCTCATCCAGGAAGAGATTGCCTTCATTCCCTTTGCAAATGTATCTTGGGTATTAGGGTTATTTTTATCAAAAGACAAAAGAAGTTGCGTATCATCTGCGTAGGAAATTGAGTTAAACCCCATGTTCCTAAGAAGTGACGCTAGGGGGGCGATGTACACATTAAATAGGGTCTGGCTGAGACAGGAGCCCTGAGGAACCCCTTTAGTTACCGCTGTGGTGTTAGATTTAAAGGGTCCACGATTAACTGTTTGAGTTCGGTCTATGAGGAAGTCCTTCAGCCATTCAAGGGCGATACCCCGAATGCCGATCGAATGTAATCTGTGTAGCAGGATCTGGTGGGAGATAGTATCAAACGCGGCAGACAGGTCGAGCAGCATAAGAATTACTGCCCGGACTGCATCTGCTTGCATACGCATGTCATCTACCACATTGACCAAGGCCAGTTCGGTGCTGTGCCGAGGTCGAAACCCTGATTGAGAAATATCAAGGCAGTTAGAGGTTGAAGCCTTGATTAAACCACCTGCTTCAGGAAAATAGTATACATCTAACATTTGTAATGATGCTTTAATAAATAGGTTCCCTAAAACCGCAGTACCCTAAAACCGCAGGGATTAATCTCTTAACTCAAAAGACAGATGGTTCCCTCGGACCAGTATGTACACCTAACATTGGGAAACTCACCTGAATGTACATTAAGTTGCAGAATGCTCCTGCTTATGTACAAGAAAGGACTTCACGACTACGTTAGTCTTATTTTCCTTATTTAAACATGCTAATAAATCCCATATCCTAAGATATCGCGGGGTGAGGAAGGAATAGCACTATAGGTTAATAGTACTGAAGTTTAGAATGAAATAATATGGCCATGATGTTCACCTAATGTGTGGGCAGCAAACCTAGGAAAACTGAGTTAGGCTTATGTAGATTATTGACTAACCAGAGCTGTTACGATGGAGAAGCGTGCATAGTATACTTTGAGTACGCTTTACAGAAGATGTCAAAATCTAAAACTCATCCCACCTTGTTCAGAACATCTTGTTTTTAGGTCTCTCGTGGGTGTGGCAGCAAAGCTGCCCCGCCCTCGGAGAGATCTTGTAAACAAAAAGGGAGCCTAAGCCCCGCCTTACTATTGGGTTGTGTCAGCGTTCATGGTAAATGCTGGCTTCCCATTAGAAAGGATGGTTTTCTGTTGCCGCCCTATCCGCTTTTGTAACGGCCTCCCGGGACATGGTAGCCTGTATTACGGCCGGCCGTCGTGATGAACCTTCGTCACGCTGCCTTGTTTTTCTTTCATTCCAGGCGATGTGCACGCGAAGGGCTGGCGCGTTCGTCACAACGCGCGCATGGCGTGCTTGTTAAATGTGTATCGATTCACTCGTTGCACCGTTAAAGTACAACCACCGAAGACTGTGAGCCTACCACAGGAAGGGCACACGTCCTGAGGTCCATTTAAAGGATGCCGCCTCGCACAGTCCACCCAGCAATCACCCAAGAAGTAAATCACTACCAGCGCCCTGCCGTTTGGGTACCATCATGCCACTCCTCTTCAGGAGAGAGACGCCAAGAAGGACCAGTTTGCAGTGCTCAACGAGGTTCTTTCATCATTCATTCATGTATTCGTTCAAACAACTAGTGGCAACTTACGAGCCAGACCAGTTGCCTATAACGGCAAGTCCAACTAATAAAAAGTTGTACATACTGGACAGTTCGAAGGCGCCAAGTACTCATAACAACTTTGCCGTCAGTTGTTGTTATTTCCTCTCTAGGGCGCTTCGAGGAGACCTAGCGCCTCACGTACGTGCACCTGAGCTCAGGGCGCACGTGGACTCACCTGATCCGTGTGTGCGTGGAGGAGCGCCTCTCTGTCTTCCTGGTGCTCAGGAGCAGCCGGTCACCGCGAGCATCGGGCTCAGAGTGCTAGATGTGCCTCTTTGCTCCCCCTCTCCCCTCACCAGGTTGTTATAAAGTGGGCTCGAATAGTTTCTCTATGGAAACGCGTTTCCTCCCTCGTGTATATATAAAAGTGGCGCGTCACGAGGTGGAGCCGTAACTCCAGACGTACTCTTCTTTGGAGATGATTTCATTCAGGAGTAAACCAGCAGGGAGCCTGCGGGTGAGGGGTTCAGAGAGAGAACCAAGAGGGGAGGGACGTCATAGGGTCTCTTAGGACCAACACTTGCATGTGACAGGGAAAGGCGACATGTGGGGGGAACTCTCTCCTCAACTACTTGGTGCATACTCCGTCTTCTCCATGCCCGCAGCAGAAACTACAGGTTGTCCTACGAGAGGAGGTGCAGCAGAGTTAGAGTGCCTCTGGCGTCTCGAGGAGCTGGCTGCCGCACTCTGATTACTGGCGGAACTCCAGTCGTGCGCGGGAAAACTCCTTGCAGGGGCTGGGCTGCGTATATAAAGACTGGAGCTCTGGCAGCTTAAATTCGCAGTCCCAGTATCCGAGAATGTAGCCCACCCCCGAAACAAGCTGTCTCCCGGTACCCATGCCTTCTGCCTAGAACAAGGGGGCAGTGCTCCTTCTGGAGATTTGGAACAAGTCTTCACCCAGGCAAACGTACCTCAACAGACTGGATTATGCAAATATTCTATACCTAGGTTCAAAGCATTGATAGTGGCTGCACTCGAATGATATCATTTTAAATGCTACCTTTGTAAAGTTCCTAATAATAGTTAAAAGGAAACTAGGAGTCGTACCTACTGTAAATATCTAACTGACTACAAAGCTGATGCAATGTCATTTTAAGTGGTTTTATACATGAATATAGCTTTTACTGTTTTTCATTTAGATGTGTAATATTGTAAGATTTTAAATAATCAACACAATAAACTACTTTGTACCTTTTTGTAGTGGCTCAGGCCACGTACTCCAAGTCCACAACCAAATATCTATTCAATAGGATGGTGGAATACGATCCTAAAAGAACCATATGTTCTTAGTCAGCAAGGCTGTTCATAATTTACGCACAAAATGAAAGAAATGGAGTGGTTCTGCCTACTCGGCCCTTGCTGCTAAATACTGGCACAAGCTTCCTCTCCCTCTTAGATGCATCTCGGAGAAGAACGCCTATTGCAGGCTCTTGAAAACCCATCTGTTTTAGCAGTAGGACGGAGCAGCCCCGATACTGGCCATCTGCCTCAGCACCAGGACACTCTCGAAGTAATTGTTGCGCTTTATAAAACAAATCTTTCAACTTTCATACTAAAACTATGTGCTTTGGCGCTACATGTCCTGTATATCAATACAACCACGGGGTTCTCCACTTCTTACTACTAATTGACACAGGGCATCCCCCGGGGCCTTATTACAAATGCTCCCTCTTCGGTTCTGCCCACAGGTGGGATGCCTTCTCCTGAGGGTCAAGTGGGTATGCTTAGGACTGAGTAACAGTAAATTATTTCTCAGTAAAGATGGAATTTACAATTGGCTGGCATTAGGCGTGGAGCAAACTATCTTCTTCTGCAGATGCTTGGGTGTGGATATATGGTAGTAAAGTGCTGCTGTGATGTTCCTAGTGTTTAGCTCAGAGGGACATTTTAGTGTGTAATTTTGGCAATACCAGGTGGGTCAGCAAGTGGTGGATTCATTACTGGTAATCACATATAGCCTTGTTGATTATGCCTGATATGGGAAGACTAGGGCTTTCCAACCAAACCATATTAGGAATAGCAGCTAGGTGGGGTTTGCAGGGGGGGTGTTTAGGTCCTCACTTGTCGGTCAACTGCAGTAATTTAGCAAATCGGTAGAGGGTGAAGTTCCTGGGAACCATCAATTGCCCATAGTCATTCCTATGTAGAGCTCACCTTGGCGCTATTTACATTTTAACTATAGACCTTTCCCCCTCCATATTGGTTCGATCTTGTGAAACAATAGGGTCAAGATGCAACCTGTTTTACATCCAAGATACCGTATTCCATTATTATTAACTTTGGTGTACAGATATTTTATATTTTTAAGTTTTTATCTGTGCATATTTGAAGGGTATTCACAGCACAAGACTAGGTTTTACCCACTGTTGGGGCTTCCTGAACGCATTCCCTGCACAATGCAAAGACTTTATCAAGCATTTGTTACTTCTGGTTTCCAAGATTAGCAATAAGCCGAAATCATTGTGTTTGTATGATTTTTGGATTCATTTCAGGAATCTTGAAATGTATTTTTCACTGAACAGTGACTAATGTTGAAGTGTAGTCAGGGCCGGACTGGGAACCAACACTGGCCCTCGCAAAGTGCTCGGCCAGCCGCCGAGCTCTTTGCCAGGGCCGGTTTTCATCCGATTTTGTTACAGGGCCCTGTAATAAAATCGGCCCCTAGGGGCACAAACCGGCCCCCACCCGTGCGGCGCACCGGGGGTTTGCCCGGTGTCCGCAACGGGCAGTCCGGGCCTGAGTGTAGTTTACATGAACCTTCTAGCAAAGCGAGGAGTGAAGTAATAAAGCGATGCTAAACTGGTCTGAAAGTAGGACCGTGTTCAGTAGTCCCTAATCACCACTACTTCACATGTAAAAATCAAGCAAAATTGAGCAAAAAAATCCGTTATTAATATCTTTCACTTTAAATGTTCGATTTCTACCACAATAGCATTTACATCCTGCTGCAATGGGTCCAATAACAAACCTGTCTTAAGACAAGAACTCAACAAACCTGGGTTGGCGCCTCAGAAATCTAGGCACGAATTGGTTACCTTGTATGCAGATATCGATAATGTCTAGAGTTTTTAATCATAAGTTAGCCATTCTGGGTAAGGCTGTGCACCTTTGACATTGGGGGTGTTTGACAACGTATATGTCAGCTTGACATACATCTGTTTTAATTTCTTTAGAAGCACAGCTGGCACCTTCTCCTGTGTGTGCAGAGGAGTATTACATTGTGGATTGGAAAGTGCCTACATGCTAGAAGTTTACAAATCATCTTAAAGGAAGCTTACTTCGTATAACTCTATGCTTTTAGAGTCGCATGTGGCTTGAAACTGAGTTTGAACTGATCTTCCACAACAACATAAGATTCCGACGGAATCATAGAATCTGAACTAGAACTCCAGTATTCTGGTTACGGGCACACCATCAGTTATAGCACAGATGGTAGTATTCTGGATCCAGTCAGTACGGGAAAACACCTTACAAAACGTGCTCTATCATGACTGATAACCATCAATAAAATGTGTGGTATTGAACATAACTTACTCCTGTGTCCCAGCTTAGTTTTTTTCTCACTTTGCAAGACACCACAGGAATAGAGGGTGGCTTTGCAGTTGAATAAAAGGCCTGAACATGTGGAGTCTGCCATAGGTGGCCATGTTCCACAAGCCCACTTCTCTAAGTATGTCCAGTTTCATTTGTGTTTGTGTTTTTTTAATAATGTGCATCCCCCTCAGTACGGCCAAGGCTGATACATGAGTGTATTTTATTTCTTCCTTTCCAAATGTAATAGTCGCATGATATTCCTAGGTGTCTAGCAGTAGTCTTCAGTCCCATACACTCCAGTGGAAGGACATATTTGTGACCTATATTTCGAAGACTTCATAATCATTTGTTATCTCTGTTCCAGAATTCCTATTATTACTACTACAGTAATAACGTTTTTATTGTGCAAATGTTTCTGCAAAATTGCCCTACTAGCAAAGCCTTCATAGCTTTGAACAGAATCAGCTCGCAATATCAGCCGAAGGGCAACTATATTTGGGGGACATGTACCTCCCCGACATTACACAGCCTGTTACCTTGAGAGTTATTTCTGGAACACCATTACCTCAGTTGCTTTACCAACGGGAGAAAATAATTAATTAGTTAACATTCACTGATTTTTTTTGTTTATTGTGTGAATTCAAATGAAAAACATTTTGAACCATTTAATACACAATTATTCAAATACATTTAAGAAAACGGTTGTATCTCCTTGGGGCTAGGTGCATTGGACGTTCTTTAAATTGTTAATTATTTAAATAATAAATATTTTCAATTGTGTGGGGTTAGTTAGGGTTGTGATTTGGATTATTATTTTTACATTCAGCCCTAGATTCCTTGTTGATAAAAAATAATTTAATTTAATTGACCAAGTGAAATAATAAATGTTACTTCATGTTCGGGTTAGGAATAGTGTTTAGATAAAAGTATTCTATATTGTGAAAATGTTCTTAACTGAAAAGAAAATAACCTGATAGGGATAGCATTACCGTGAATGTGGTCAATTCTCATAGAAGCAATTCGGGAAAATTCTATAGAATGATCCATACATAAAAAAGTTAGATCGTAATCACCTTAGTTCAACAAATCAGCATTTAAAAACCTCCGAATATTCCTTGAACCAATCATCACATATCAGGAGTTCAATGTTAATAAAACGTTGTATTGTAGCATATCTTTAAAGTGCATCCATGGTTAGACTTCTAAAAGACATTTAGTAGATAGTGTGGAATGTTGTATCAATCGTATATGCTTTGCCCTATCCGGTTTTAGCCAGGCCTTGAGTACTTTTTTTCTTTTTACTTCCTAATTCTAAAAAGCACACATTATATAATAGGCAAGCTTATTTATATAACCCACATATCTTGCTTTTGAGCAAAAAGGAGAGAACTTCCTGCATCCTTGCAGGAAAATACTTTGATTTCCAGATCAGTGTAAGTAACTATTTGTGAACAGATGATACCAGTTGCAAAACACTATAAAATGAATCACATCTTCAATAGTATGGCTGAACACAAGCAGATTAAGTTTAGTCTGTTTTTGTATGTTTTTCTCTTCTAAAAGAATGTCAAAATTAACTTGGGTAATTTCCTTAGCCTGGGTCGTTTGATATCTGTACTGTTAGCCTTTAAATGTATGAGGTCTAAATATCGTTCAATCTGCTCAAATCCAGTTTAGCAAAAAATTGTGCCAGAGCCGGACACTCTAAGTGTTTGTGAACTATTGCCTAAGCTTGCATTTCATGTATGAGGTCCTTTAGCCAAGTGGCTTTCCAAATACCGGTCTAATTAACAGCTTGCAAGGTTTCAGGAAACCGGTTCCTTGTTTAATACTTACAAAATAATTAGATGTACCTAACATGACCCCCAAAAGTTTTTTTTCCAATTTGATTTTAATGTGTTCAATCTACTATTGTCTAAACTATACGCCTATAGCATTTCCAGAGATTTATTATGATAAACGCCAAGCACAACAGTAATCTAGCAGCCTCTCTTAAATCTGTGGAAGACCAGAATGGCCCAATTTGCCCTTTATCTATACTAACGATCCTCACTCTACGGACTCATTCAAAAGGCAAAAGAAGACTATGCAGAAGCCTCTGGGGTTCTAGCCAAAATAACTGTGCCAATAGTTTCTAGTACCCTTGATCTTCTACCATTTCCAATTTCTAATAGTCTGAATGTAAGCACATTTCCACCAGATTGGTAGTCACACATCCTAGCCAGCACGCATCATTAAATGGTCTGCATTGGGAAGAACAGAGCCTTTGCATGGCTGATTTGAGATTCTTTCTCCCAAGACTGATGGACATATTGTTAGTCTTTCGTCCATTTTGATTACTGAGAGCCGTTTTGTTATCTACAGCGTGAAAGAGTAGTATTCATTTGGTCTCCCCTATGTGCAAGATAAGGAACTCATGTTTAAATGCGGTCACGGTGTGACTATGCCTTTGGAGTGCCCTTCTGCACCCTGTTTGCACATTCGGTAGGTTACTATATCCAGCTTTTTCCTGCACAGAGGATTGCTTACTTCTCCCATAACATTCATACTAATGTCCTGCAGTCTATTTCTTTCCCTAATGTTGATATCATATTACCCATGTGTGCCTCTGCACCCTCTGCTGACACAGCCTTGATATTTAAATGTTGTTTGATTGCCAGATCCCTCCATATGCATCAGTGGCAAATCTTCTATCTTTCCATAGCTTATCATTTTGGCAATTGTTTATAACCAAGTAAATTATTGGATATATCCAATCCTGATCTCCAGATTGCTCTCCCTGATAGTTCTAATATTGTGCGCACCGGCTGGATGGATAAGCAGTTGTGTTTCTCTCCCCCTCTCCCCACCCCCCTAGATCCTCTTAGTGTTTTTTGTTAACTCACCTGCTCTATCTCACTTCCTAAGGCTGTTGTAGTAAAATGTCCTTTTCACGCTCAACCTGGCCCTTTGATTTAGCTTACTCATCTAGAAGTGTGGCTTGACATCTTTCTGGCCTTAGTGGCAGACCTAGTGCTGATATCCTCTCGGAACGTTCACTCTAGGTGACTTCAGTCTTCTTGCTAAAACTGGAAACGGCACAGTTTGGAGAGAAAAAAACCCTAACCTCTCCTCCATAGGTTTGAGACAGATTGTTGTTGATCCCATGGACTCTGCAGGGTATACTCTGGACCTTATTTTTTCTATCGTTCCACAGACCGCTGCAACATTTTCTCCGTAATCTGTTTTGATGGGTTGGTCCTGTGCTGCGGCTGCACCTACTACATAAGGCCTCCCTCTCGATCTGCATTCAAGAAATGGTAATAATTTAACTATATTGCTGCAGCAGATCATCTGCTAGATTCTCTTTCCCGGAGGACTCCATCACTGATGCCCCTCTCTTCGACAGCTCACTGATAAGCTCTTGCAGCTTGCTAAATATCTGTCCCTCCTTGCCTGAAAGCCAGTGGTCTCGTTAGCAATCAGGTATGCCAATAGATGGTTTACCTTGGAGTTTAAACAGATGCGTTTTCAAACAAGTCACGCTGAAAAGAAGTAGCGGTGCATGCTCATGCTGTTGCAACTTCTATTTTATTACATTTGGTTTCTTCCTCTACCTGGCAAGTGAATTGTTATAAAGTAGTTTGCGCTATTTTTGTCCCAGGCTGTATGACCTCTCGGTGTGCCTCTTCTCAAAGATTATACAAATACATGTCTTCCTTTTCTCACACAATTTCTAATATGTATGAGGAAGTTGGTTCCACATGCATCCTTTGCTCTATAAGTGTTCATTGTGACAGCCTCTTAGTGTGCCAGTCTGAGCCCGGAAGGAACATAACATTGCTGGCCCCTATCATGGCGGCTCTTCTAGCCAAAGGCATTAACCTGCTTGACCGAATCCATTGACCTGTTCCAAACCTATCACTCTTCCCTGCTTTTGCTAAGATTATTGCGCTTTTCCTGGGCAAGTTGGAAATAATTAAATTTGTAGATCAGGCCAGTTTGACCTTAAGGCACAATACACCACTGAGGTCACCTTGGAGATTACTTTTTACTATCGCTGTAAATCTTGTAATTACAGCTCCCCTGCTAGTCTCCTATTTTTAGACCTCTCTGGCCTTTGATACCAATTCACCAAGCTATCTTTGTCAAGCACCTCAAGGGGGTCTTTCTATTCAGACCACATTCAGTTTGTTTCCCTGCCCTTTTTCTGTTTCAAGAACTCTTAACCCCTTCCACGCTGATGACGAGCTGGGCTCGTCATGGCGTAGCCTCCTCGCACGCTGATGACGAGCCCAGCTCGTCACGTAACATGCGATTTAAAAAATCTCCGCGCAGGAGCGGAATTCCGCTAGCGCGCATGAGGTTAATTGAAATGTGACTTCCCACAAGGGTCTGCACTGTGAACACATCCTATTGAACATGTATCTAGAAAGTGTGTCCTTTCCTTTTGTAAATTGATCAAGAGCTGTGGTGTTTAGGTGACGTCTTATGCTGCTAAGCAACTCCTTAAATACAACAACTTACCCCTCATTATCTGACTTCCTGGTTGGTGGGCCACTTCGTGGAACGTAACGCAGACCAAACCTAAATCTTAATAATGGGGGCAGTTCCCCTGTTTGAAACGGGCCCCTCTTACAGTATTCCATGTGTACTCTTCCACCACGAGCTAGGGCGGTGATGAGCTATGGCTTCTGGGTAGATCAGAACAATCATCACAGTACCCGAATCCAGAAGACTTTGACTTCTGCTTTTCCCTGCTCTAAACCCCGAGGAAGAGACTCACATTTCTCCCACAGAACTCCTGGGCGAGCGGTGATTTGTTCCAACATCCTCTCCCACTTGTATTATGGAAATGTCTTTTTTACTTGAGCATTGCAAAGTACTTTACTTTCAAACTTCAGAGACTTTAAAACATGGCAGGAGGGTTGAGAAAATGTAATGAAATCGGAGATCAACATACTCTGTGCTAGCTTACCATCAAACAGAATTCATTTTAACGCTATACATTCATAAAACCGGCCTTATGCTAGTGTCTTTACTGACCTCACATTATATTCTTGCTTGATCGTGTAGCTGTGAATCCTTGCTACTTCTCCAGATCCCCCAAGTACTGCCAAGTTTCTTCTGGAGGAAGAATCTTCAGAGTCCTGAGCTCCACAGTCTGGAATGGCATGCCTTCTTAAACTCTCAAAAATTGCTCACAAACCCAGTTCCACAAATTACTGGAAACCTTTCTCTTTTGCAAAGCAGCACTAATTCATCTCTTTGTTTCTTTGCTTTCTTTCTTTCTTTCTCCCACCTCCATCTCTGTCCAAGATTCTGTTGGATGATAGCTGCTGGAATAAAATAGGTCTGGTATAAAAATAATTAATTTACTATAGTAACTACGGTATTCTTGTACCTTATGGTGCTGAAGACTTAAAACCTATCCTTCATCTTCAGTACTTTGTCACATTGATTAAAATAAACTGCACGTACACAGAGTAAAGGAACGATTATGGGGCGCGGAGTTGGGTTGTTGGGGTACTGATAATGGTTATTTGATATCCCTGGTTTTGGGTTCAAGGATGTGGCATACTGTATTTTATAAGGGGAGTAAGGGCAGCAATAGGTTGCACATTATCACTATTGAAGTGTTTATATGGCACTAAACACTACTGTTCTTTACTGTTTTTCATTAATTAATCATTTTTTCTCTTTTTCTTTTAGTCAAAAGCGCATTAGCAAGAAAGTGCCTGCTGATCTCTCTGGAAGATTGTTTGAGTCCTGAGCCTTAAGGCACCAGGATAAGTATTGCATAAGGGTGCACAAGTCTTTGGCCTCCTGGAAGAAGTCATCAGAAATAGTTTGGAGAGTCCAGAGACTTATGGAAAGTGTCAGAGATATCTCTGCTAACCTTGGGTTTCGCATACACCATGACTGATTCTGTTGGATGCGATCTAAGGTGTGTATGTGCTGTGGCCTTCTATGCACCATGACCGGCATCGGGTAAACTGAACCTGATCATGTAAAAGGTGTCAGCATGCCGTGGTCAGTCTAGACATCAATACTGAGTGCCACGGATGAGTGCCTGAGAGCCTTGGTCAGTTCATGCAGTGTTGCTGATGACATTTGAGGTATGTCCATGGCTCTTGGGAAAGTGATGCACTGCTGTCTCATCGGAGGGGTGTTCGGGGTCGATGGATACAGCGTTAATGATGTAATCGGAGGCACGTCCCAATGCTTTTCCAAGCCATGCTGTGTTACTGAGGTCAGTGGAGGCATGCCGAAGTCCTGGCCAATCCAAGCAACATTCCTGATGTCATCGAAGTCCTGGCCAATACAAGCAGCGTCGCTGACCTAATCGAAGTGGTGTTTGCCAGTCCTTGGTCTCTTGGTGCCATTGTAGAGAAATTCGGATGCAGAGTTCACTGCTTTTTATAACTTTATATTTTTTTTAAACTCTTTAAAAATACCTCAAGACTCTTTTCCTGTTCTGTTGCTGCTAAAAAAAGAAAAGGGTGAAAGCTGATTAAAGGGACAGAGGCCACGATGTGGCCGCCATATTTATAAATCCATTTGTTTTTCTTCTCTGTATTTTCTTAAAGTTTGCTTTCCACCTGTTCTATTGTGAAACTTGACTTTGTATCCAGAGAGCTGCATCCCATCTACCTTCTGGTAGAGAGCACTTTGCAGAGGCTTGAGCTACCTTTGTGTGATTAGTCTGTTGCCAAGTCACTGATGCAGTAGAGGTGCACACTCTCAAACATAATCAAAAAAATATATATTACAGTGTGTCAGTAGTCGCTCTGTAGATAAGTTGGAATAGCCGTAGATGGGAAATCCATGGATAGTTGACCTGTAATACCTTTGCACCCATTTGGCAAATCTCCATGAAACTTTGCAGAACTATAGCCTTTTCTACATTGGTGGATGATCATTGTGATTGGACAAGGGTATGCAAAGAAAATGGAGGGGGGTCCCAAAACATGTTTTTTCACCAATGCATTTTCCATAGACTTTGTACTCGCGCATAGCGGCCAAACAGCCAGTTGATTTCCATGAAATTTGGCAGGATTATAGAGTGTGTGCAGATGATCCTTTTTTGGTTTCACAGCTAAGTAGGCTAAGTATTTTGAAGGTTATAAGGCATTTTGATTTGGTTATATTTCCGGCCTCTGTAGTTTCGCTAAATTTTGCGGAAGTACCAAAGTACATGCCAATACCAAGGCATTATGTAATTGGCTAATGACTGCCTTTATAAAAGTTAAAGGCAGCCATGTTCTTTTAAGTACACTTTGGCTGTGTTCTGGGTTAGGGACTAAGATATAGGTTAGTGTTAAGTTTGATATTTTTCCCTATCTATTGCCACTTTATTAAATTGGTAATAGGTAGGGAGAATTATTTAATGTTTTCTTGATATTTTTTTCATAAAATTTACTGAGTACTGCAGTAGTTCCTAGGAAGTTTCACAATACTTGGGGAAAAAATGTTACATTAAAAATAGACTTTACTACACTATATTTCTGAAATGTAGTGTAGTGAAGTATTTCAATTTTTGACATATTTAAATGTTTAAATACCATTTGCGCTGTACTACCTTCAAAGTCCCAAGCTACTTATAAAAATTAAACAAAATTGGAAATAAATTAAAAATCCACTGTACACACTTTATTTCACAAAAGTCTACTACGGTGTCTGTTTATTTTTTTTACATATTACATTTTTATAAAAATGTTGAAGTACCATGGTAATACCTAGAATTTACTGCACTACTTAAAAACAAAAAATAAAATGTACAAAATAAAATAAAAAATGCATTGGATTTATGGGAGAAACCTAGTGTAGTACAGTGAACTTAAAAATAATAATAATAAAAGAAATCTAATATCATATATTTTCCCCGAAGACCCATAACGCATGTAAGCGTGATATAAACTATATTTCGCACTTTTTATTTTGGAAGGGCAAAATATTATTTATGCCACACTTAGTTGGCATTGTGGGTTTTTCAATGGGAAATATAGTCTACTGTAGTGTACCTAATTAATTTATTTATAATGTAAATATTTTTGTTTAAAACGAAACTCTGTGACACGAAGGTTAACACCAGAAAACACACCAATTGCAGTCTACACAACTTGGTAACAACTTGGTAGTACTCCGCAAACTTTGATAAAAATATATTGAGTAAAAAAACAAATTGTACTTACATTTTGACTCTTACGTAAACTAACTTATCCCTTCCTATACACTTAGAGAACAATAGGAGACTATATTTAGGCTTTAATACCCAGATACAGCCAAAGCATGGTCTAAACAATAAGGCTGCCTTTTACTTTTGAAAGGGCAGTCATTAGCCAGTCATACTATTTAATAGTCAGCATGTACCACAGTGTTCTATGAAATTCCTGCAGTTTACTGCAGGCCAATATATCACTGTTTTTGTGCCCTATGGACCTGATTCACAATAGTAAACTTAAACATTTGTATACGTTTACCATTGTTTGGTCTTCAGAAAGGCATTTCACTGGTAGTATCTTTATCACTGCCTAATCTAAAAAGATGGGACTGTGCAATCTCTTTAGGTGCAGAAACTCCCCAGTCGTAAAGATGCTACTCGTAAAATACCTTTCTAAATAGCAAACAATTGTGAACTTGTAGAAAAGGTTAACTTTACCTTTCTGAATCAGACCTATAACTTTAAAAATACTGAGGCAATTTAAATTAAATACTCAAAAGATTCCTTTACAATACACAATCTATATTTCTGACACATTTTATCTAAATCCGTTATGACATTTTCCTACTAAGTCTTTTTAAACAATACTCTACGACACGCCGCTTCAATACACTGTACACCACTCTGACATGGCATTCTACTCTGACAACGCACTCCATTGTATGACAGTCCACTTCACTCTTTTTAAAAAAAAAAAAAAATTTTGAAAACCTTTATTATATCGTTCAGAAAAAAATTACAGAAGTAGCCCTACAGCCACAGGGGCCGGTCACCACATGTAGGCGATACGTATCAGAACTTCTAATAACACAGCTCTTCAGCCGGCAACCCTGAGGTCCGGCAGCGGTAAAGGATATACGGTGCATTGAAACTAGTACAGATCAAAGAATATTCATAAGGTTTCATTTTACATTTAACCCCCCTCCCCCCGCCCCCTCTCCCCAGAGACAAGATAAAGAAGATACAGAATATCCGGAGCCACACATTCGAAGGTATGAGAAAGGCGGGCAGGTGTAAGAAGGTAGTCGCGGACCAAGTTAAAGAAACAGTAAAGACGCAAGCGCTAGTAAGCTCAATGAGAGTGAAGAACAAAACAAACGATCTCCCATCGTAGCCGCCCACCCCAGACCCCGCCCACTCGTATCCTTCAGGATGAAACCGAAAGCACTGCTACCGGACACTGCAAGAAGAAAAATAAGGGGCCATAGAACAAAACAAACAAAGGCAAAATAACAAACCCCCCACTCACCGCCCCACTCTGCACCCCTGCAATGGCTACGGCCTACCCCACTAGCAGCGTGCCTGTCGCCCAGAAGAATACCCTAAAAAGAGAGAGATAGAAAGAAAAAGGGACCATAGAACAAAACAAAGGCAAAATACCAACCCCCCCCCCCACACCCTGCACCCCTGCAATGGCTACGGCCTAACCCACTAGCAGCGTGCCTGTCGCCCAGAAACACCCCTAAAAGAGAAGAGAAGCGGAGGAGGAAAGATAAAAACACACTCCCGGACTCCCTTACCCCCCACCAGATGCGACCACCCTGAAACACGGTCAAAATAGAATGCAGCGAAATATACAATATATCCGGGGAAGTATGATACACACCACCCAACTCCCGTACATTACAGGTCACAATCCCAGCAGCAAAGTAAATTATTTTGCCGAACCCTAAAAACCCAAGGTTGTCCATAGCGATGTTTAGCGGGATATGGCTCAAGCAGGGGAAGCTAACAATGTTCACGGGCGCGCGATCTGTCCTGTAGGGATCAGCAGCGCACACGAAATTCGGCTTCCGCACAGGGTCTTCAAAGTTGAGCATATAATGTTCCATGGGTAGTACAGCTGGTTGAGATGATGCCGAAAAGTCGCCGTCCGGTCTCCGGCAGAGATTGTCCATTGTTGCCGACAGTACCTGGTAGTTGGCGATGATCTGTGAGTGGAGCGCTCCAATGGCCGCCATTACGGCATGTAGCGGTGGTGTGCCTTCTGTGCCCTCCATCTCCTCTCGCGAAGCGACAGAGCAGGATCTGAACCCCGGAGGTCAACTACTTCGGGGTAGCAGTCACAACCGGAGCAGACCACAACAATGGGCGCCCTCACCTCACAATTTCTACACCTTCGCCGCTGGTCAGGGCTCCCGTCCGTCACCCCCGGGAGGCTTACAGTGTCTCCGGGCGTCAGATACAGGGCCACAGCAACCGAAGTCACGCTGCAGCGTCTGCGGTGTAGACAGGATACCAAATCGCCGTTAAAAAAAAGTAAAGTGTGTCTTCGCTCGGGAGACCGGACGAAGCCCAAAGTCCACAGCCGATGTTGTTCAACTCCAGCCCGGATGGGTTGGAAATCGAGGCCCCGGCTTCCACGCTGAGTTAGGCCGAGAATGAAACACGGCATATCTTCGTCACCCGATGAGTTACAAAGCTCGGGATTGCACCTTCAGAGTCAGTCACTCCCCGTGTACACGGGAGTCCGGTTTGAAAACAGGATAACTTGCAGGATATACGAGCTGCTGGCGGAGGTCGGCGGAGCCGGGAGCTTATGCGGCCATCTTGCTTGCTAGCGTAGCTCCTCCTCCCCACTTCACTCTTAACACCCTACGAAATGTCACTCCACTATACCACATGCCACTCCACTCAACGCCACACCACTTCAGTCCTCTCAACGATATGCCAATGCTGTACGACACACCAGATGCTCTTCGGAGTGATAGCGCGCTATAAAAGTTCCACATCACATCACACACTCCACTCTCCCATACGGCACTCCAGTTTGTTATGTCACTCCAGTTTATGATATCCCAGTTCACTGTTCGTCCCTCGACTATGCAAGACGCCACTCTGACATGCCAATTCACTATACAACAGTACCACTGTGTGACTCTCCACACCATTCCGCTGTATGACACGCCACTACACTCAGTGCCACTCTACAATACTCTACTTCACTCTACGCAACTCTGTATGCCACTCCACCTCATAACACGCCACTCCAGAACATGCCACTCCTCGGTACTCCATGCCCCTCCACTTTAAGACACTCAGAAACATGCCACACGCAATTCCATTATACTGTTTGACATGATACTACACTCTTTGCCACTCCAATCTACTCTACGACGTGCCGTTGTACTCTACCCCACTCCACACCTATGCATTCTGTGCCATAGCAATCCTGTTACGGCACTGTACGCCACAACACTGTAAGAAATGACACACTACGGCATTCTACTCCACTCTGACACTGTACTCCACTCTCTATACACTTTATCCCTCTCTACTGTGTGACACAGTACTCCACTCACCCCTCTCTCCTCCACTACTACATGACACTCCATAACCTACTTCTCCACTGAACTCAATGACACGCCACTACACTCTTCAACAGTAGTCTGATACTCCATACCACTCCCTCTATGACCATCACTCCACTGTATGGCCCATCACTCCACTGTATGGCCCATCACTCCACTGTATGGCCCATCATTCCACTGTACGCCTTTCTGTTTTAAGACACTGTATGACATACAACTCAAACTCCTCTACAAAATGCCACACCACTACACTTCATTCTATGCCACTCTATTGTACTCCACTGTATGACAGTACGTCACTCTCCTGCACTGTACAACACACTATGAAACTTCCTATATTCCACTCTACTCCTCTACACTATATGCCACTGCACTTACCTCCACTTCTGTCTATGCTATGACACTGAACGTCCCTCCACGCCTCTACACTTTATGCCACAACACTACATCGCAACACCCTATGCCACCCCACTGTATGCCGCTCAATTGTACCCTACTGTATAACACTTTCCAACACTGTATATTATGCCAATTCACTCTACTGTATGACACACCCCTCTTGCACTTTACCCCCCTACGTTAATCCACAACACTGTCTGACACTTTACCCCACTGTACCATACTCCTCTCTCTATGAGGCTCCACTGTAACACACTCTCTGCCCATCCACTATACCCCAATGTACTACAGTATGACACTCAATGGCAATCCACTCCACCCCTCTTTTTGACATAGCACTCCACGACCCTGTCCTCCACTGTACTTTACAAGGCTCCAATCCACGATGCTCCTCTCAATAACACTCCACTCTAACACTCTACTCCACAACAGTCTGTGGTACTCTATGAAACTGTACTCAAGGACACTCCTCTGTACTGCACTCCTCTGTATGACACTCCTTTATACAACGCTCCTGTGTATGGCACTCCTGTCCACTATATGACACTCAAGTGTACTCTACAGTACACTACTTCACTGTACGCCACTGCAGAAGACTCTAATCCACTGTATGCCCATCCACTCTACGCCATCTTAGTCCGCTGTACAACATTCCACACTGACATTTTACTAGACTCTTGCAGGCCACTACACTCTACGCCACTCCAGTTCCAGAAGACCTACTCCACTCTATGCCACTATGCCTACTTTCGGTTATAGTGCGAATGGGCATCGACTCAATTGTTAGATTGTTTTTTTTCCGCCATGAATTGCTGCGCTCCGACACCGTTCTTGGGTTCACTTCGGTGCGTAATCCACTACCCTCAACCGTATTGTTTCTCGATCATGTTTTCCTTCCTTCGCGTATCGTATCCATTTCTAAAACTTCAGAATGTCTCGTGTGAGGACCTTGGGCCTATCCGCGTTGACAGAGTTCACAGTAGATGGAACAGACTCCATACCAATTCTGCCCCGGGTGCCACTCTAAGTACCCCGCACCGATCTACACGACGTGTGCAATTTGTGTTTATTACCCGAACACAACGAAGCACTGCAAAGCCTGCCGATCGTTCGATCAAAGAAGACGCTCCATGACAGTCGAGCTAGACACCACAAAATATATCAGCAACACAGGGACTCCGCTCCAGATCTCTACGGTGAAAATGTCGACCAAGAGATCTTTGATGCATAGGGAGCCGAGGCAGAGGAGGAACAACACATCTACGTGTCCGAGGACGACTCCGACATCGAGGAAGACATCACGCCCGGTCAGCGTACCGTGAGTAAAGATACTCCTCTGCCCCAAAAGGTTCCCTCTAAAAATGCTCCGGTCCCTCCTCTGCCTTCGTGCCAAGGTGGGCACCAAGATAAAGTTTCAAACGCTCCGCCTTCGGGCCCGGCACCGAAACACGTATCAAAGCCTTCCGGCTCTGGACCGAGTCGACCTCCTTCAGGGACCAAACGCAAAACTTTGGCACAGAAAAACAAACCAAGTTATCCAAAATCCTCAGCGCCGAAATCCTTGGCTCCGAAATTATCGGCACCAAAATCTTCCACACCGAAAATTCTGGCCCCAAGAGAAACCAGCATTTGCAATGCATTATGTCTCGCATTATTAAGTTTGAGCTATTGGCATTGCAACACCAATTGCAACAAAAGTCTATAAATTGTAGGCCAAAAAAAAGTGTGATTATTTTTGTAGCAATGGTGGCATGCTGCGCTTTAGATGAATATGTTTAAAAGTAAAGTGTGCCATACTGCGATTGCTACAATAGTTAATTGTGGATGCGTTAACAATTGATGTGTGCAATGCCGGCTGGTGGTGTGTGTGCCTGGTGAAAGTGTGCACTGACGGCTGGTAGTGTGTGCCTGGTGAAAGCGTGCACTGACGGCTGGTGGTGTGTGTGTGCCTGGTGAAAGCATGCACTGACGGCTGGTGGTGTGTGTGTGTGCCTGGTGAAAGCATGCACTGACGTCTGGTGGTGTGTGCCTGGTGGAAGCATGCACTGACTGCTGGTGGTGTTTGTGCCCGGTGAAAGCGTGCACTGACGGTGGGGGTGTCTGTGCCTGGTGAAAGTGTGCACTGACGGTGTGGTTGTGTGTGTGGTTGTGTGTGTAGTTGTGTGTGTGGTTGTGTGTGTGGTTGAGTCAGGGCGCTACACAATTGTCAATAATACAACATAAAAACAATACTACCAATAACATGCAGACTTCACGCATAATGCAAAGGGTTTTAATTTTGGAAAGAGGTTTGTTAAAATCTCAAAAGCTGGAAATGCACACTATGTTGGGAGACAAATACAAAACACACCAAACGTACAATATATTGAAGTGCTGATAACTTAAATGTGCCGCTTTTCTGCATTAAATGCAGCATGATGTAACAAGGTTGGAATTCATTTGGGTCCTAACGTAGCCTAACCTGTTTAAATATTGGAAATTGCCATTCTCATCTGTTTCTGTTAAAAGGGCAAACATCGCTCACGCTTTTTCGTAAAGCATTAAAAACCTGGCTCTTTCAGAAGCCTACCTGTAGCCGGTGCACCGTTTTCACATCACTAGCAGCTGTACCATCTTTTAAGCGCCTTGACGCCCTTGGGCTAAGTTGCGCTCTATAAATCTTTATTAATTAATTCATTCATTCATTCGTAGAGTGCAAAAGGGATAGGCACGAAAACGAAATGGTCTTTAAATGTCTTACTCTGAATGCAGGTAAGTCAACTAAAATGGAAGTGCTGTGAACACCTGTAGGTCCATGGAAATCACAAACTTTTAATGCTGACACTGCTAATCAGAGACGGTCTGTCTTCAAGATATGTAAAACAATATTGGATAACATGCTAAAACGATAAACTAGACTTGAACCAGGTAGTTTAAAAAAATCAAGCCAACACCAAACTGTACCGCCACCTCGGGTAAGTGTCCCATTTATTCTATACGTAATGAATGATTAAAGGCAAGAAAACTTACCTTAGCGCGCTCTTTGTTTTGCTTACACTGAACGCAAAATGAGATTTTCAAAGGATAAAAGCAGCGGTGGAGAAGAAACGGTCATTTCAAGGAAGGCAGCTGTCGGAACATCAGGGTCGTGGGCAGGGTCGCCACCTGACGCAGACGGCTGTAATGATGAACGTGCCAAATTCACAAGTGGGTTCGGGTGGCCCCTCTGCACAGATAAGGAAGTCGCAGCTTCGAATGGTACCTGATCGAGGTGGGGGAGGGGGAGAAGTGGGAGTTGTGTGTGCGAGAGGCAAATGCGCCTAGCGCAATCGCAAATTTATTTTATTTATTTATTTATTTATTTATTTATTTTTGATATTTTTATTGCGCGACAAAATACCCGGAGGTGTCTCGGCGCATGTGTGAACTAGCAGGACCACAGTAATAGGATTCACTGGTCAAACAACCATGTCTTTACGAGCCTGCGGAAGCTCATCAAGTTGGGTGCATTTTTGATATTTAGTGGAAGAAGGTTCCAAAGTTTTGGTACAGCCAATAAAAAGCGACGGTCTCCCCAGGTTGCCGCAAAAACAAAATAAAACCAGTCAGGCAAGAGTTTATTATCAGAACACAAAGGTCAATGTACAAATACAACATGAGTTACCAGAATGTGTTATTGCAACAGCCCATAGTACTAAAGTGACCTTGTACATAAGCCAACCATTAATGCCAGTAAATAAAACTGTAACTGCAAATTTGGCTAAAGGAATTTCACCAGGCTGCGTACGTCACATACTCATTGTGCATCGTACTCTCTTGGTTTTAGTGACCGTAAAGCACGCGCAGTCAACATAACCAGACTTTAGAGTGTTACCAGTCACCTAAACCTTCACTAAACACAATGACCTAACCCAATCGAAGCCCTAAACCTACCTTTTGAATAGCGGCAGGCGAAAGGGCTAAATGGAATCTCGCGATAACTAAAACCAAAAACAGAAACCCTACTGGGGTTAGCGCACTTGTCTCCGAGCACTGGAAATAGAAAAGAAGCGAAGTGTCAGCAGCCTTGTCTTCGCGCACTAGAAGTGTGCGAGCCTCAAATTTCTATTCCTTGACCAGCAAAGTTAGCTGACCGGCTGACTATCAGCGACAGAGATCTATCTTAATCATCTACTGCTTATGTTTTGTTTAGGTATATTTCGTTTCTGGATATCGCACATCAAATTAAACTTTTTTCTAATCATTTTTACTGCTAATCTAGAAGGCATCAAAATAAGTAATTGGCCTGCTTCTTAACTTTAATGGTAACAATAAATCGTTCTGTATTATACCCTTTTATGGCGGCACTAATATGAACTTCCAGAAAAGATTCCTGTTTAAAGATGCCCACCACGTTAGTCATGATTCGTGTCCGTTCTTTTTGTTAACAGCTCCAGCCTTACTCTCGAATAACGTAGCTGCTTTTTTGCTGGGCAGTCCGATTGGTTGATGCCTCTCTCTTAAACTCCACCTCCGTTATCTACCGGAGCAATATTTTACTGATGAAAATGGCTTTTAAAAAACTAATTGCACCTGATGAAATCCGCGATAGTTTCAGAGCTTGGTTTAGCCTCTATATCTCTCGCCAGCAATGCGCAAGCCCATTGGCAGGCGAGACCTAAAAACTGCTCCTCCACCATCTAAGGAGCCTCGTTTGGATGTTCCGCCTGCCAACACAGACCCCAAACAAAAGGCCACATACACTACCTACGTTCACTGGTATATTAAAACATGCAGATGAGGTATTCAAAGATCCAGTGCCAGCTAGGGTCCTCACATCTAGAGTTGAAGAAATATATAAAGCTGCACCTACAGACCATATTTACATCAGGGGTCAGGTTCCATTAGATTCTTTAGTGGTATCAAATGCCTGTAAACTAGCTAATTCTCAAACAGGAGACGCCCCGCCGCCTGATAAAAAATCGAAATTAATAGATGCCTCAGGCAAAAGAGGAGCATAATAAGCAGCCAATACTTGGTGCATAGCTAGTACACAAGCACTCATAGTAAGGTGAGACAGAGCTCTATTGTGCTCTGCTTTGCTATTGCTCCCATTACTGCCCCCATTATAGACGCTATTGTGCTCTGCTTTGCTATTGCTCCCATTACTGATTGCGCTCCGTTTTGATTATTTAAAGTTGCTGCATTGCCTGGTTATAGCGTAACGCTATTTTGCATAGCCCACATCGAGTTTATTGGATTGTGTGCATATTGGCCATCGTAGCACTTTTGCAGGTTCGCATTGTGTTCTCATTTAATCTGTGCCTGCGCCTCTGCCCACCCCAATCTCGTCCTGTTTGCTTTCGTTTTGCTGCCATCTTGTTGTTGTGCCTTCCATCCCACCTCTCCACCCCGCTCCCGCCTCCCAGCTGACCCTCCCTCCCACAGAAAAGTTAAGGACGATCTCGCAGACCACAGCGCTGTGACCGTCCTGACTCCTTCAGAAGCGGTCGCTCCCCACACTCCCTGGCTCCAGCTGGTATCGTAGCGCTTCATCGCAACTGCCCCCATTATAGACGCGATTGTGCTCTGCTTTGCTATTGCTCCCATTACTGCCCCATTACAGACGCTATTGTGCTCTGCTTTGCTATTGCTCCCATTACTGATTGCGCTCCGTTTTGATTATTTAAAATTGCCGCATTGCCTGATTATAGCGTAACGCTATTTTGCATAGCCCACATCGAGTTTATTGGATTGTGTGCATATTGGCCATCGTAGCGCTTTTACAGGTTCGCCTTGTGTTCTCATTTAATCTGTGCCTGATTGTGCCTGCGCCTCTGCCCACCCCAATCTCGTCCTGTTTGCTTTCGTTTTGCAGCCATCTTGTTGTGCCTTCCAGCCCGCCTCTCCACCCCGCTCCCACCTCCCAGCTGACCCTCCCTCGCTCCGCCCCCCCAATATCCACTTATGTCAGAACAGCTGACGCGCAGCGAGCGCGCCCCATGCGCGCCAAAGGTAAGCCCGTCTACGCCCGTCCGCGCCTGGACCGTGCCCAGCGCCAGACACCCTGGCCCCCGCAACATCCACTCCACCCACATAACGTACGACGCCGCAACCCTCTCAGCCTTTAACCCCGGCCGACCAACAAACTGCCACCAAGCCGCCCCAGAACACACCCATTGACCCTTCACCTGCCACTCCTGCAAGTTCGACTGCATCAAGACCCACACCAAATCCACAAACTCCAAACAGAGCTCGGACACTAACCACCTGAAGTGCATCCTGCTCAACACCCGCTCGGTCCACAGACATGCCATTGACCTTTGGAACCTACTCGACACCACATCGCCGGACGTCGCCTTTCTTACAGAAACCTGGATGAACGCCTCATCAGCACCCGACATCGCCATAGCCATCCCGGACGGCTACAAGATCATCCGAAAGGACCGCATCAACCAAACAGGAGGAGGCATCGCCATCGTCCATAAGAACATCAACCGCATCACGACCAGTTCCGACGATAACCTCGCAGCCGCCGAACACCTTCACTTCCAGATCCACACCGACCCCAAGACCACACTCAGAGGCACCCTCATCTACAGGCCACCAGGACCCCGCACACAATTCAGCGAAGACATCACTGACTTCATCAGCCCACACGCCCTCCCCTCCGAGGACTACATTCTACTGGGAGACCTCAACTTCCACCTGGAAAAGAACAACGACAGCAACACCACCACCCTTCTTGACAACCTCGCCAATCTCTGACTCAAACAACTTGTTAACACCCCCACTCACTATGCCGGGCACACGTTCGACCCAATCTTCACCTCCAGCAAGCACATCTCCTTCAATCACACCACAGCTCTCCATTGGACAGACCACAGCTGCCTTCAATTCAACTACAATAAGACTACGACCCACAACCACCCACAACCAATTCCCCGCAGAAACTGGAACAAAATTACCACCGACCAACTCTTCACATCGCTTCACCAAAACCCTCCTGCAAAATCATCAGACCCAAACCTTGCAGCCACCAACCTCACACAATGGATCACCCACAGCGCTGATGAACTAGCACCCTTGAAAAAACATCAAATCAAGCAAGTTAGCAAAAAAGCCCCCTGGTTCAACAATGACCTTAAGAAATCCAAGAAGTTCTGTCGCACCCTCGAGAGAGCCTGGAGAAAAAACCCAAACACTGACAATCTGGCCACCTTCAAGAACGCCACCCGCAAACACCACCAGCTGATCCGATCCATCAAGAAATCAGCATTCAAGGATCGACTCAACAACAACGCCCACAACAGCAAGGAACTATTCAACATAGTCAAAGAATTTACCAACCCCACCGCCGGCACCAACGACATCACTCCATCCCAAGACCTCTGCGACTCCCTAGCCTCATTCTTCCACAACAAAATCGCTGACATACATAACGGCTTTGATAACTAGTCCGGAGGCCAGTCCACCCCACCCACCTCCGAACTAAAACCCCCTCCAACAACCTTTGCGCCTGGAACCCAATCACCACTGAAGACACCCTCAGCCTGATGAACTCCATCCACTCAGGATCGCCAACCAACCCATGTCCCCACCACATTTTCAACAAAGCAGACTCCATTATCGCACCCCATCTCCGAGACGTCATCAACTGCTCCCTCAACTCCGCTGCCTTCCCGGAAAGCTGGAAACATGCCGAACTCAGCGCCCTTCTGAAGAAACCCACAGCAGACCCCACTGAACTTAAGAACTACCACCCCATCTCGCTCCTCCCATTCCCTGCCAAAGTCATTGAGAAAGCCGTCAACAGTCGGCTCGCCGCCTTCCTCGAGTCCAACAAATCCCTCGACCCTTCACAGTCCGGCTTCAGAGCCAAACACAGCACCGAGACCGCTCTCATCGCAGCAACAGACTACATTCGAACACTACTGGACAACGGAGAAACAGCTGCCCTCATCCTACTTGACCTCTCTGCAGCCTTCGATACCTTCTGTCATAGCACCCTTATACAACGCCTCAGCAACAGCGGAATACAAGGAAAAGAATTGGACTGGATCATCTCGTTCCTCGCCGGAAGAATCCAGAGAGTCCACCTCCCCCCTTTTAGATCAGAGGCCACCGAAGTCATCTGCGGCATACCACAAGGATCATCACTCGGTCCCACCCTCTTCAACGTATAAATGAGTCCCCTCGCATCCATCGCGCGCCAACACAACCTCAACATAATCTCCTACGCAGACGACACCCAGCTGATCCTCTCCCTCACCAAAGACCCAAACACCGCCAAAACCAACCTACACGAAGGGATGAAAGAAGTAGCCGAGTGGATGAAGAACAGCCGTTTAAAACTGAACTCGGACAAAACGGAAGTCCTCATCTTAGTTTCATCCCCCTCCGCCTGGGATGACTCATGGTGGCCACCGGCCCTGGGAAACGCACCCATACCTACGGACCACGCACGTAACCTGGGCTTCATCCTGGACTCCTCCCTCTTGATGACCCGACAAGTCAACGCCGTCTCATCATCATGCTTCAACATCCTACGTATGCTCAAAAAAACCTTCCGTTGGATCCCCACCGAAACAAGAAAGACGGTCACCCACGCACTGGTCACAAGCCAAGTGGACTACGGAAACACCCTTTACGCCGGAACCACAGCCAAACTACGGAAAAAACTCTGACGCATCCAAAACGCCTCAGCCAGACTCATAATAGACATCCCCCGCCAAGCTCACATTTCTGGTCACCTGAAAGACCTCCACTGGCTCCCTGTCAATAAGAGAATAACGTTCCATCTCCTCACCCACGCACACAAAGCCCTCTACGACCTAGGACCTGAATGCCTCAACACACTCCTGTCCTTTTACACCCCCACCCGCCAACTAGGATCGTCCAATGAAGCCCTCCCCGCAATTCCACGTATCCATAGATCCACCATGGGGGGGAAGATCCTTCTACTTAGCGGCCAAAACCTGGAATTCTCTCCCCACCCACCTCTGCCTCACACAGAACCACCTCTCCTTCAGAAAACAACTAAAAACTTGGATATTCGACAAATAAAATACCCCCTTCCCTCAAGCGCCTTGAGACCCTCTGGGTGAGTAGTGCGCTATACAAATGTTAGACTTGAAACTGAGCAGACTGCTTCACGCGTTATTAACACCATCGTCCTACTTAGACGTTACACATGGCTAAGGGTATCTGAAAGAGACACGTTAGTGATAGATTCCTTACCTTAGAATATCCCCAGGCGTCAGACTGGATCCGGAAATTTTTGCGTAGCAGTACCCTTGCGCACCGGTAGGCGTCATCTGCGGCTCCGCGTCTGTCGTCTGCGCCGTGATGATGTCTTCGGAGTACTTAGACGCCGCCTCCGCGTGCTGACGTCAGTTCTTCTTTTTTCCGCGCCAGCAGTGCAGATCCGGAAAAAGTGGTACCTTATTCACTTTTTGACTAAACTATTTCGAGATTTTTTTTGATCATTCTTCGAGGTTTCGACTCCGATCAGTGCCGGTAGGGATGCCAGGTTTTAAACCTTGTGAGGACTGTGACCAGCTCATGTTGGTCACTGACCCTCACCGACGGTGCCTCCACTGTCTCGGCGTCGATCATGACGACAAGACCTGCTCCGACTGTCGTGCCTTAATCTCGAAAGCTAGGCGGGAGCGGTCCCGCAAGCGGCTAGAGCTCCGGCAGTTGGCCCCGCGCCGTGAGAGTTCCCGGTCCAGACGGAGGTCGAGGGACCGGTCGCGGGGCGGAGCCATCATAGCTCAGCGAGTCGACATCACTCCTCAGGATCAAAGTCGTCAGGTAAGCTCTTCCGACTCCCCCCGAACGCTCGTGCGATGCGGCCGAGGGGGGTTCCGGTGACACCGCCCACACGGCTCTGTCGGAGTCCCGGGCGTCGCGACCTGCCCCATACCCTCCGGTCCCTGGGCAGCAAGCGATGTCTGAGGAGATCGAGCGCTTCCTCATGGCCATGAGGTCCCTCTCTCCTCCGGCGGACTCAGTGGCGCCCTCGGGCCCAGCGGACCCACCTGGGGGTCCTAGCGGGTCGGGTGCTTCGTCGCCGGCAGGTGCTTCGTCGCCGGTGGGTGCTTCGGCCCCGATGCCGCCGGCGCCTTCGGGCCCGGCGCCTTCGTGCCCCACTGGATCCGCTACTGGATCTGGATCGTCGCCGGTCGACCTGACGACCTCACCGGCGCCGGTCCCACAGGTGTCACCTCCGGCGCCGTCTTCGCGCGGCGCCGTCCCCAATGCCTCCCTCGACCCGGTTCCGGCGTCGGAGCGGCGCCGCTTGGGGAGTTTTACTCTAATGAACCCGCCCTGTCATTTGACAACCCTGATTATCAGGAGATTGGTGATGAGGAGTATTGGGAGGGGTCTGAGGACCCTCTGGCACATGAGTATCAGTCCCAGGAGGAATGGACAGGTGGACCTGGGGATGCCAGTGGTCTGGACACTTCGCCAGACACTGGTTTTGTCTCGCCTCCTACCGTGGCTTGAATGAATGAATGAAAGAAAATTTATACCGCGCAACTAAGACCCGAAGGCATCAAAGCGCCTAAAAAATAAATCTTAAAAGGCAGAGGCAAAACTACGGGTATGCTTTGGCAAAAAATCGTGACTTCAAAGCTTTCCTAAAGGACTGAAGAGTGGGAAGGGCCTTAATTTCAACGGGAAGAGCATTCCACATTTTAGGTGCCACTGTGGAAAAAGCTCTGCCACCCCATTTGGCTCTGCGAATGCGTGGTACAGATAACAAAGATTTGTTCGTGGAGCGCAGATTCCTCGAGGGGCAATAGGGGGCCAAAAGAGCCCCAATCCCCACTGACCTATTTCTCGCTAAGGCGCCAAAGGTAAGGCACAGGATTTTAAAAGAAATCCTGTCCTCAACAGGTAGCCAATGCAATGCCTTCCTAGCGGAAGTGGCCGATGCACGTTTGGGAAGGTCCAACACAAACTTAGCTGCCGCATTTTGGACCAGTTGAAGGCGCTGCAGCAGCCCCTTACTGAGACCTGCATACAGCGCATTACAATAGTCAAGTCGGGAGCCAATAAGGGCAACCACGACTTGCTTTCTGGCCTGCTGGGATAGATAGTGTTTGATTCTCCTCAAGATGTGAATTATGCCCCAACAGGTAGAGACTGTTCGATTCACCTGCTGATGCATATTGAGGGTGGGCTCAATCAGGACTCCTAGGTTTTTAGCCAGAGCGATAGGTACCGGACACGCTCCCAAAGATGCAGGCCACCGATTAGCCGACAAGATGTCCTCTTTTCCCCCAAACACCAGAATCTCCGTCTTCTCCCCGTTCAATTTTAATGAATTGTAAGTCATCCATTTTGCGACTGCCTCTAAACAGGATCTAAAATTGGAGGCAGCCTCGTTAACGGGCTGGGAGAGGGAGACCAAGATCTGGGTGTCATCGGCGTAGGAAACTACCTCCATCCCAAAAGATATTATCAACCTGGCAAGTGGGGTCACATAGATGTTAAAAAGGGTCAGACTTAATGCCGACCCTTCGGGGACCCCACATTGCACAGTCAGGGATGGAGATAGAAACTCCCCCAGCATCACTCTCTGTTCTCTCTGGTTTAGGAAGGAGGTCAGCAAATCAAGAGCGGACCCCTCCACTCCAATCTCCCTCAGGCGAGATGTTAACACCGAGGGAGAGAGGGTATCAAACGCAGCAGTGAGGTCTAGCAGGATAAGGAGGGTGGTCTGGCCCCTATCGGCTCGAGTGCGGATATTATCCAGCACAATGGTGAGGGCCGACTCGGTGCTATGCTCCCTCCTAAATCCGTGCTGCGAATGATCTAACAAGCCAGAGTTCTCCAGAAAGGCCGAAAGATGCTTATTAAGATGTGTTTCAAGCATCTTTGCTGCAGCAGGAAGCAGCGAGATGGGGCGAAAGTTTTTAAATACCCCAGGGTCAAGTGTTGCCTTTTTAAGTAATGGTTTCACCAAAGCCCTTTTCCATTGCTGAGGGAAGGAACCAAACCTCATTGCCCCATTCATGATCTCCAGAAGGGGAGGTAAAAGGGTCTCCTTACACTGCCTGAGAAGCGTGAGAGGACAGGGATCTAGGGGGGAGCCTGATCTAGTCTTAGAAAGCAGGTCCTCTAGCTCATGAGATACGAGGGGAGGAAAGGATGCCAAGCGTCCCAAAGGAGCAGCCTCCATCGTGGCTAGAGCAAGCTCAGCAGAACCAGAGGAGTCCGCAGTTTCTGCCTTCTGAAGCTCTAATGCCGAATACAGATCAGCAATCTTCGCCTGAAAGAAAGAGGCAATGTTGTTACACAACAGCTGAGAGCAAATAACCGGATCAGGAACCTGCAGGGTAGTCACAGAATCCACAATCTTAAAAAGCTCTTTAGGGGAGGAGAGTGAGATGGTACAAGCAGTAAAATATTGTTGCTTAGCTCTTATTATCTCTGCCTTATAGCCCCTCAATAAGGTTTTGTGGACTTCTTTTTCCCTCAGGTCCCAGCTGGCCAACCAGAGACGCTCCTGCCTCCTGACTCCCGGCCTGAGGAGTCTTAAAGACTCTGAGAACCAGGGGGCCGACGGCTTTTTCCTGGCCGAGTAACGTAAATGGACCGGAGCAAGTTCATCAAGAGCCAAGGGCTTCGGAGGAGAGGGCAACCTTTAGTGTGGTGTTGACGCGGGCAGCCAAGGCCTTTGGCCTTGAGCTCCCCGTCGCGGCCGTGAGGACTAACCTCCTCACTGAGGTCCTTAAACCGCAATCAAGCTCGGCTGCCTTTTAATGAGGCCTTGACTGATGTTCTTTTGGGCACTTGGTCCAGGCCCGCTACAGGCCAGCCTGTAGATAGGAACGTGGCCAGACGCCACCGCCCGGCCCCGGGCGACCCTTGTTTCCTGTCCCCCCCACCCCACCCCCGAGAGCCTGGTCATCCAGGCCTTTAACTCCCAAACCGCATTCCCGTCGGCTCCGCCTGGTCGGGAATCCAAGAGGTATGAGAATTATGGAAAGAAGATATTCTCCTCCCTTAGTTTGGGACTGCGGTCTTCCAACACTGTATGCCTCTTGGGCCGCTACACCCACTCCCTGTGGGACACGGTCGCGGACGTGCTGCCACAATGCCCAGCGGAGGTCAAGGCTAAACTCGCCCAAGCCCTTGCAGTGGGTCGAGATGCGGCACGTTTTTTCCATCCGGTGTGGGCTGGATACCACCGACTCACTAGGCAGAGCGATGGCAATGACCGTTGCGATTCGTCGCCACGCCTGGTTGAGGTCCGCCAACTTTTCAGCGGATGTCCAGAATACCCTCATGCACGTGCCGTTTGATGTCCGTCGCCTCTTTGGCGACAAGGCAGACCATGCGCTTGAGCGCTTTAAGGACTCCAGGGCTACGGCCAAGTCCTTGGTCCTCTCGGTCCGCGCAAGCAAACTGGTGCCTTTTGCTCCTTTCGTGGCCAAGGAAGGGGGCCCCCACATGTGCTGCCAGCCACGCACAGTAGGCTAACATCCAACGCAGTGGCGGCCGTGGAAACCGCCGTGGAGGCGGTCGGGGACAACGGCGAGGCCAGTCCACACCTTCCCCCGCAGCATCCGCCTCAAAACCTTCCTAGTCCGTGCTTTCGGGCCCATGTGATGCCAGTGGGGGGCAGGGTTAGCCATCCCCACTCTCACTGGCGCACTGTCACATCGGACAGGTGGGGGCTGCAAATCGTCCGAAGGGGCTACTCCCTCCCCTTTGAGACGACCCCTCCAGCCATGCCACCGCAATACCACCGCGTATCGGGGGATCATTTGCGGCTTCTACAGGAGGAAGTTACGGCCCTCTTGGCCAAGGGGTCCATCGAGCGCGTTCCTGGGCCAGAAGTAGGGTGCGGTTGCTACTCCCACAACTTTCTGGTACCCAAGAAGGGCAAAGGGGGCCTACGCCCTATCTTGGATCTACGGAACGTTAACGGCTTCCTCCGGAAGGAGAAGTTCAAAATGCTCACACTGGTTCAGGTCTTAGCTGCCCTGGACCCAGGAGACTGGATGGTAGCCTTGGACTTGCAGGACGCTTATTTCCACATCCCCGTCCTGCTGGCCCACCGGTGCTACCTGCGGTTCACGGTAGGCCACAAGCACTTTCAGTTTTACGTGCTCCCCTTCGGCCTTACCAGCACCCCACGGGTGTTTTCACGAAAGTGATGGCGGTGGTCGCAGCTCATCTGCGCAGGTTAGGGGTTTCAGTCTTCCCCCTACCACGATGACTGGTTGTTGAAGGTGGGCTCGCCCCAGACAGTCGTCAGCCACCTCCAGACGACGGCGGATCTCCTGCACCTGCTGGGGTTCTCCATCAACGTGCCGAAGTCACACCTGTGTCCCTCTCAGAAGCTCGTCTTCATCGGAGCAGTTCTCGACTCAGCGCAGTTTCGGGTTTATCTCCCCGAGCAGCGGGTTTGGGATATTCAGGCTCTGATTCCGATCTTTCAGCCTTTATCCCGAGTCTCGGTCAGGTTGACGGTGCGGCTTCTGGGGCTGATGGTTTCCTGCATCCTTCTGGTGCATCACGCCTGTTGGCGGATGCGGGCTCTGCAGTGGGACCTGAGGTTTCAGTGGGCCCAGCATCAGGGCAACCTGTCCGACCATGTCCTGATCTCGGAGGGCACTGGAAGACAGCTGCAGTGGTGGCTCGCAGACCGCGATTTGGTCAGCGGCAGATCCCTCTCCCTTCCCCAACCCGAGGACGTAGTTGTGATGGACGCGTCCCTCCAGGGCTGGGAAGGCCACATGGGAGAGGCGGAGATCAGAGGCCTCTGGTCTCTGGCGGAGTCCCGGCTCCATATCAACCTTTTGGAGCTGCGGGCGTTTCGTCTTGCACTGAAGGCATTCCTCCCCTCTGTCCGGGGGAGTGTAATGCAGGTTTTCATGGACAACACCACTGCCATGTGGTACTGCAACAAACAGGGTGGGGTGGGGTCGTGGGCCCTCTGCCAGGAGGCTCTGCACCTTTGGCAGTGGCTTGAACATCAGGGCGTGACCCTGGTGGTTCAACACCTGGCTGGTTCTCTGAACGCCAGGGCGGACGAACTCAGCCGACGGTGCATGATGGATCACGAATGGCGTCTGAACTCGGACGTGGCGCAAGGTCTCTTTCGGCAGTGGGGAGAGCCTTGGTTAGATCTATTCGCCACAGAAGAGAACGCGCAATGTTAACAGTTCTGCATGTTGGAATTTCCAAGGCGGCGCTCGCTCGGAGACGCTTTTCGTCGAGAGTGGAGTTGTGGTCTGTTGTACACCTTTCCGCCTATAACACTTCTGCCCAGAGTGCTGAAGAAGATCAAACGCAACCGGGCCCAAGTCATCCTTGTGGCTCCGGACTGGGCACGAAGGTACTGGTATCCCTAGCTACTCAGTATGTCAGTCGATCCCCCGGTTCGTCTGCCTTTTTAGGAGGACCTTCTGTCGCAGCAACAGGGGACGGTCCTCCACCCGAACCTGTCCAGTCTCCACCTCCATGCTTGGAGATTGAGGGGTGACAGTTGAGGCCATTTGACTTGCCTCCTGAAGTCTGGAATATTATTCTGGCAGCCAGGCGTCCCTCCACAAAGTCGGTATACGCCTGCAGGTGGAACAGATTTGTGGCATGGAGATCAGCAAAGGCTGTGGATCCTCTCTCTGCCCCTCTTTCTGAGGTTCTTCTCTTCCTTCTTTCTCTTGCCCAGCAGGGCTCTGCTCCGGGCACTATCAAGGGCTACCTTTCTGCCCTTTCAGCCTTTCTAAGGCTGCCTGATCAGCCATCTTTGTTCAAGTCCCCTATTGTAAATCGTTTTCTGAAAGGCATCACACACACGTTTCCATCTGTTCCCTTCGTGATGCCTCAGTGGGATTTGAACCTGGTTCTTACCTATCTGATGTGCACTCCCTTTGAGCCACTTCACTACTGTCCTATCCGCCTTCTTACTCTGAAGACTGCTTTCCTGGTTGCCATCACCTCTTCCATGAGAGTGAGTGAGCTCCAGGCTCTTTCCTCTAAACCTCCTTTCCTTTCTGTCCATCCGGACAAGATTGTGTTGCGGACAAGACCCTCTTTCCTGCCCAAGGTAGTCACAGCCTTCCACATCTGGCAGTCCATCACCTTGCCCACCTTCTTTCCGCCTCCGCATCCCTCGAAAGAGGAAGAGAGGCTCCACCGTCTGGACCCAAAATGTGCGCTCTCATACCATTTGGATCGCACACGCCAGTTCCGGGTGGATGACCAACTCTTTGTTGGTTACGTGGGCGCTAAGAAAGGACGGGCGGTGCACAAACGGACCATCTCTCGGTGGATCGTGTTGTGCATCCAAGCGTGCTACTCTTTGGCTGAAAAGGAACCTCCTGTTGGGCTGAGGGCCCATTCCACTCGGGCCACGGCGACTACTACTGCCCTGGGCCGAGGAGTCCCCTTGCAGGACATTTGTCAGGCAGCTACGTGGGCCTCGCTGCACACGTTCGCAAGACACTACTGCCTGGACAGCCAAGTCCGGAGGGATGGCTTCTTTGGCCGTTCTGTCCTCCAGTACTTTCTGGTGTGATTATTGGTTCGCAGACGCACCACCGGGTTGGTATTGCTGGGGTATCTATTCTAAGGTAAGGAATCTATCACTAACGTGTCTCTTTCAGATGCACAAGTTACTACTTGTGTAACAATATATCTGTAAGAGACATTATTTGGTGATAGATTCCTTACAGACCCACCCATCCTCCCCGATATCTAGGGTAACGGTCATCCCCTTTCAGGGCCCTAGTTTCAATGGCACCAGTGTTGCTTTTTGACATGGCTCTGAGTTTTTGGCACGGAAAAGCTGTGTCTAAGAACTGACGTCAGCACGCGGAGGCGGCGTCTAAGTACTCCGACGACGACTGACGCGGAGCCGCAGACGACGCCTACTGACGCGCAAGGGTACTGCTACGCAAAGATTTCCGGATCCAGTCTGATGCCTGGGGATTTTCTAAGGTAAGGAATCTATCACTAACTAATGTCTCTTAAAGATATATAGTTACACAAGTAGTAACTTGTGCATCAGGATTTAAACTGGAGGTTCAAGCATCCATTTTAAATTGACCATTTAACAAGGAACATTTATTTGGCCCTGCAGCGGACACTTCAAATAGGTGTTCTCTTGACGCAGCAGACTGCTTCACGCGCTATTAACACCAGCGTCCTACTTAGACGTTACGCATGGCTAAGGGTATCAGGATTTAAACTGGAGGTTCGAGCATCCATTTTAAATTTACCTTTTAACAAGGAACATTTATTTGGCCCTGCAGCGGACACTTCATTAGAAAAAATAAAGAAAGACACTGAGGTAGCCAAATCAACGGGAGCAAAGCAGACACCATCCAACCGTGGTTCCTTTCGCAGCTCCTTTTACAGGGGAGGCTCAAAGATCATGCCTACTGACGGGTCCTCTACCTCATAAAGAGGCAATAGTCAATCACCCTCTACCAGAGGTTATTTGCGAGGTGGGTTTTGGAGAAACCATGGCGAAGGAAGAGGGAAAGGTAATACACCCCGTACTTCCCAAGCCACAAATAAACAATGACTTGTCTCCCCTTCCCCCGATCATTCAACACCTGTCGGGGGATGTCTCACTCAATTTCTATCAGTCTGGTATACCATCACATCAGACAAATGAGTTTTTACAAATTTTCCAATCTGGTTATTGCCTGGAGCTTACCAACAACCTTCCACCACAAAAATACAAATTATCTCCAGAACAGATACACCTATTCAAACAAGAGGTCCAATCTCTTCTGGAAAACTGAGTTTTAGAGCCCGTCCCATTGCAATATAAATGGACCGGTGTATACTCTCTTTACTTTCTAATTCTCAAAAAGTATGGTTCTCTCAGACCTATATTAGACCTCAGAGAATTAAACCTATACATTCATTCAGATCACTTCCATATGGTCACTCTCCAACAGGTGATTCCTCCGTTACAACAGGGCGACTTTATGTCCACTCTAGACTTAAAGGACACGTACTTCCATATTCTAATACATCCCGCTTATCGCAAATACCTCAGGTTTGTGGTAGAAGGACAATATTACCAATTCAATGTACTCCCATTTGGGGTCACCACTGCCCCTGAGTATTCACCAAATACCTGGCAGTAGTCTGCACATCTTTGAAGACAACATGTTCATGTCGTCCCATAATTAGACGACTGGCTCTTCAAAGCCTGCACTCTCACAAAGTGCTTACAGCACACTTAAAGAACACTACACTTACTGCACAACCTCGGATTCACAGTAAATCAGTTGAAGTCCCATCTTCAACCCTCTAAAACGCAAACGTACATGGGGGCCACTCTAGATCCACAAAAAGCTCTAGCCTGTCCCAACCCAACCCCTCCGGGTATTCATGCAGCTACTAGGAATGATGGCCTCCTGCATCATGATAGTTCTGTATGCAAGACTTCTAATGCGTCCCCTTCAGGAATGTTTAGCACGTCTGTGGAATCAGTCTCCAGGTCGATTGTGTTGGGGGACTGCTACACTCATCGCTCTCTGCAGTGATGGAATCCACAGAACCTTTCCAAAGGGCAGCCTTTCATCGACCCAGTTCCACAGATAGTGCTTACAACAGACGCTTCACTTGATGGTTGGGGAGCTCATCTCCAAACTCGCACAATTCAGGGATTGTGGAGTCAAAAAGAAAAGCAACCCCATATTAATCATCCAGAGCTGCTAGCAGTCTTTCTAGAGCTCAAAGCCTTACAAATTCACCTTGTAGGCAAAGCTGTCCTAATGCGCACAGACATGACAGCCATGTGTTACATTCAGAAACTGGGGGACACACTCTCTCCAACTGTCATACCTTGCACAAGCCATTTGGAGATGGGTCATTCATCAAAAATTTTACCTCCTAGCGGAACACCTCCTGGGAGTAAACAATCAGATCGCAGATCTGCTCAGCAGACAGAGGCAACAGATCCACGAGTGGGAACTGCACCCTCAAGTTGTCCTCCTGTTCTTTCAGGTGTGGGGTTTCCCAGACATAGATCTGTTCGCCACACACCAAAATGCCCAAACTTCGCCTCCAGGTATCCACACCCATTATCCAAAGGCAATGCTCTATGGATTAACTGGTCAGGGATATTTGCCTATGCTTTTCCGCCTCCCCCACTCATTCCACAAGTGGTTAGGGAAGCTCAGGCAAACATCCCCCACGCTAATCCTGGTAGCACCCACTTGGGCCCGTCAGCTCTGGTTCACTACCCTGTTGGACCTCTCAGTAGTTCCTCATCAAAAACTACATTTCACATCCAGTCTCCTCATGCAGAGCCATGGAGAGATAAGACTTCCAAATCACAAACCTCTCAACCTTTGCTATCTGGCACTTAAAATCATAGAGTTTGATTATCTGAACCTTCCACCAGACTGTATGATCATTAAAGAGGCCAGAAAACCTACTACAAGAGCTTGCTATGCAGCAAAATGGAAGCGGTTTGTTATTTATTGTAATAACAATCACATCGACCTGCTTGATGCTTCAGTTCAAAATATATTATGCTATTTACAACGCTCAAATATAGCATACACATCTATACGCTTACATCTCGCTGCAATATCTTCAAAATAGACATCTGTCCCTTTTCAAGTGCCTGTAATTAAAGCTTTTATGGAAGGACTTAAGAGTTATTCCTCCCACACTTCCACCTGCCCCAGCGTGGAATCTTAATATTGTCCTTACCAGACTAATGGGACCACCCTTCGAGCCATTACATAAATGTGAACTGCAATTTCTCACTTGGAAAGTTGCTTTCCTCATTTTTATCACATCTCTGAAGAGAGTGGGTGAGCTTCAGGCATTAACCATAGAAGAACTATTTTTACAAGTACACCACTTCGCACGAACCATATTTTTTGACCTAAAGTTATTTCTGCCTTCCACATCAACCAGTCTGTTGAGTTACCTGTGTTCTTTCCTCAACTAGATTCTATGGCTGAACGTGCTCTACACACCTTGGTTGTTAAAAGAGCATTATTCTAATACATAGAAAGGACAAAACCTTTTAGTTAAACCAAACAACTCTTTGTCGCTTTTGCTTCACCACACAAAGGCAATCCCATTTCAAAATCTGGTGTTGCATGATAGTTAAATACATTCAAACTTGCTATGCAAAAGCAAAGAGAACTTTACCATTTCCCCCCTAGGGTGCATTCCACCCATAAAGTAGGGACTTCTATGGCTTTCTTAGGAAACATTCCCATAGCTGACATCTGTAAAGCTGTAACATGGTCTAAATCACACACCTTTACAAAACACTTTTGCGTAGATGTGTTAGCTAGATAACAAGCTAATGTAGCCCAGGCAGTGCTACGTACACTATTTCAAATGACTGCAACAGCCATAGGTTAGCCACCGCTTTGGGAGATTACTGATGTATAGCCTATGCAAAGCATGTGATCTACAGCTCACATGCCTCAAACTGAAAATGCTACTTACCCAGTATGCATCTGTTCTTGGCATTTAGAGCTATAGATTCACATGCACCCTCCCACCTCCCTGGGTACCTGTACCTGTTCCATTACTATCTTACTTAGATCCATCCACATGGACATCTTTATTACACTCTTACTAACTCCATTCTCATCCTCTGTGGGAAAACAATCTAACAATGGAGTTGATGCCCATGCACGCTATCACCGAAAGGAGGAGTCTCCTACCTCGCGACTGGAAAATACTTTTTCTAACAAAACCAAAGTGTAAACATCTGCACTCAACACTGGATGGCAGACATAGGCAAAACATGTGAATCTACTGCTCTACATGCCAAGAACAGATGCATACTGTGTAAGTTGTATTATCCTAATTATCTCTATACAAACCCAACTTAAACTACACAAACATTAGAAATGCTCCAGTCAGTTATAACTTAAATTTATAACTTGCGCACTACCTTCAAATTACTATGTTGCGCACCTCTGTACAGTGTTGTGAGCTCACTTGCAGCACTACATTAACTATAACTTATGCCTTCTCAATTCACTTCTTATACCTTTTCATGTAACATCATTTATCCCATGTGAAATCATAGCATTCACAACGCTTATAACATCTCAAATGACATAATTTGTGACAAGACTGTACATGGTAGAGTGCCGAGTTAGAGTTGATGTTGTATATATACTCACACATGAAGTGACATTTGTAACAGGCATCATAATAAATGCAAATTTATATTTTTATTGTTGCAGTGCAAAAACCAAATCCCATGTTTTTGCCAAAGTAGAGCTGCATTTTCTGCCTAGGTCCTACCTAAGATAATCACGACTTTGCACCATGAATCTGTGCAGTGAGATTGTTCTCTTAATCGGCTTGAATAACTGTGTAGAAATAATGCACTCACAAGAACAGCATGGCTTAAATAATCCATGCAGATGTGCAGAAAGTAATATGCTATTTATGACCATTGTTGGAGGTGAGATTAAACCGGTCTCCCTCAAGGCTTCACTTCTTGCAACTCATGGCCCCTCCTGAAACTCAGCATTGATATTAGTATATTACACTGTTCTCTGAATCCTACGTGCTGCTTTTTGCTACTTTCACTGATTTTTCACCTATGCTTCTCCTTGATTTTTTTTAATTCATATTTTAGTAGAAGATTGTGAAGAGTAGAGCTGAATAGTTCTTGAAGAAAACAACGGTTGGTTGGACCATATTTATACTAACTTATCAATGATTTTTATTTTTGCATTATAAATCAGTTATATTGTGAGAGGAAATCAGGTGTATTATATGGTGTGGTTGTGCAACTTCACCATGCAATACACTTACCAACCCCTTTAGGTTCAGTAGGTTTCATCCATAAAACCTCCCGCTCAAAGATCTTTAGCGGTGGCACTGAGCAGCCAGGCTTACACAGAGGAAGAAGATGCATTTAAACCACACCAAAACAATTGAAAAAGAAATCGACATAACACAAGAAATCGGACACCAATTTATCCAAATAGGCTACATTTTTACACAAAGTCAGACACTACAAAAAATAAATCTACCGCAGGGTTCCGGATATATTGATTTTACAAGCAATATTAAATCAAAGCAATTTCACTCAACCAGAAACAAGCCTTGACAAAGTCAATAAATTAGATACTTAAAAATGTTTTAGAGGAAGGGTAAGTGGTAATGCGGTAGGTTGCAAGTACTTTGGGTGACCAACTCTGGCAGGGAGCTAGTCGAGGGGGGCCAGCAAGGTCCTCGAGCAGAGCTACCTTCACAGGAGAATAGTATTTCAGAAAGTCCAGGCACTTTATTTGCATTGCAAAAAATTCCTATGGTGTGGTCCTGATGCATTCGGGAAGAATGCTGTAGGTGCTCCTAGGATGTTGTGGATACGATGCTGTCGGTGGGGGTCTGTCTCAGTCCACGAAGGTGGTGAGGGATCCTGGTTTCAGAGTCCTCGTCCCACAAAGTCCTCTTTGGTTTTGCCGAAGTCTAGTTACCACTGTACTACCCGTTGTCGTGGTCACAGACCAATACTTCTTAAGTCAATAAATTCCCTTCTGAGGCTCCCAGTAACTCTCCGACAGCACTCATGGGTTCAATGAACTCTGGTGCAACTCTGCAACAGATCTTGGACTTGGTGCTGCACGACAGCGGTGGTAGAGAGTTGAAGACCGGGCTACCAACTTGCTCCAGCAGGTTTGTTCACCTGTTGTGTCCCTGTGCTGCTAACAGAAGGCCAGTCAGCTGGTCCTTGGAGTTCTCTTGGCTTGACTGGGTTCTGGAGATTGCTTCTCCTTGAGCTGGACATGGCTGGCGCAGTCTCTCTCTTCGCTAGCCACCGGATGCAACCAGTGTAGTCTTTGTGGAGAAGCGTGGCTCAATGGTTAGAGCGGCAGACCCTGATGCAGAGGTCTGGACCGGGACCTGGGCTCAATTCCCGCCTCGGCGGCTCTTGGACTCAATCTCCCCGGACCTGATAATTCTCGCCTTGGTGCCTAGTCTAATCATGGGTCACACTCTGTGACTCTAGGCAATAGCTTGCTTAATCTCCACAACGGCCCCAGCAGCGCTTGGATGCCTGGCTTCACCTTGGTGGTGCCCAGGAGTGGACATCTCACAGGAAAGCCAGGAAGGTTCCACAGTGGTATGAATACAGTGCTATGAGACCTCTGGGTAGAAGGTGCTATATAAAAATACAAACACATTTACACATGTTGGCCCGCGGGGCAGAATGTGGTTGGTAGTCAATGGACTATCAGGTTACCTCCTACCTGGTGACCACTTCCTGTGCATTGTGTAATATGTCTATCCCAGGATGCACCATCTGCCCACTCCCAAGATGGCGATGACCCTGTCCCTCCGTGTTCAGGCCTCCCTAGCTGACCACCCAGGGTGTCACTACCTTGGAGCTACACACCCCTGGGGCAACTGGTTGGGCAACTGGTTTCCCCTCTTTGGTTCCCATGTCAGCCTGTTAAGCTCAACAATGGAGCAGCCCTCCTCGTGTGACACATCTGCTCTTCAAAAGTGGTTTCATCTTTGAAGCATGCCTTTTGGGGCTAACACCCAAGTGGCTTCCTGCAAGATGGTGGTGACACCTCCCTGGCCTGCAATCTCACATTCCTCTCCTTCCTGAGAGTTTGCACGTCTCTCCAGAAGGGCAGGAGGCTGCCTGATGGAGCAGGATCCATGTGTACACAGGAAGGCACAGGAGTTTTAAAGGCATCAACTTGGCAGATTTGCCAAAGCTGGTTACTGCGACAAGTTACAGGTCGGGCTTAATGTAACAAGTTGTTTGATACCTTGGAGTGCCCACTTAGGTCGGTCTGTTCAGGAGGGAGCGCAGCCGAGGGGTCCAGCTTGTAACACTGTACTCAACAATTGGGCGACCAAGTCTTTCCACATTAAAAATAGTAGTTTTGTGGGTTTTACTGTCAGGACATGTACAGTACATGAACTGCCTGTGTCATATGTCGCACACTGCCGTTAAGACTCGGTAGGCCTGCCAGAGGGGGGACTTACACACATGTACAGGGGAAGGGGTGCTTTTGCCTTTAATAGCAAAGTCGGGCTACCAATGCGGAACTCCTTTCCCAGTCTGTACTGGCAGATTGGGGAGCTCATTTTTCTTTGGGTGCCTCCACTGTGACCCAACCAGTGCTACAAGCCCTAAGGTGCCCCTCTACAGCTAGGGTAGCCATTGCCAGTTGGTTGCAGCCAATTCGACATACACTTTATGGTCAGGGTACTGGTATTGAGGTCTGGTTAGCAAGACTCCGTTCACACTGAGTCGAAAAACTAGCAGCATCAGATGAAAAACTTGGAGGTGACCATACAAAAAGAAATTGTTCCTTGTATAGCGCTGCAAAAATTTGTACATATAATGTTACCATGTACTGGTTGAATTCTCGTAGTGCCCAGTCGAGAGCTTCTCTACATTACCTTCTTGTGTAGTTGACCAGAATCTCTGAACCGCAGCAATACCGTATCATTTCAAATTTCTCATGTTTTCTTTGCAGTCCTGTCAGCCATGCTTGTTTAATATACCCCACTCCAAGCCCTTAGCCTCGGTACCTTGCTACAGATTTGACATTCTGCGCCAACTTAAACGGTGGTGTTCTAGACACCTTCTGGTGCCCCCTACTTATTATCAGTCAGTCAGTCAGTCAATATACTTTATTCTGGTCATAATAGCCATAAAAGATGCAGAAAATGTGTACATGAAATAAAATGAACTGCAATAAGTAACCAGAAAAAATACCTTAAATCTATTACATAAATAAAATATAAAGTGCATTCACAATAGCAGTTTAGTAGGCACGCACAATCCATAAGGGTTCAAAGAACCCTAAGGTGCATTCTAGGTATTTGGCTAGACCCCGCGCTCACTTTTATCGACCATACCAAGAAGGTGGCTGCCATGTGTTATGGCATCCTGCGGGGTATCAGGCCGGTCTTAAAGTATTTTGATCCCCCTACCAGACAGCTTGTGGTCCAGGCATCAATTCTATCTCGGCTGGACTATGGCAGCTCGCTGTTGTTAGGGATGAATCAAGCGGAGGCCTCTAGGCTCCAAAGGGTGCAAAATGCCGCGGCACGGGCCATTGTGGGCCTCCCCAGACATTGCTCGGTGTCTGGTACCATCGTGGCTCTACATTGGCTCCCGGTCAGACAGCGAATTAAGTTTAAGGCGCTGTGTCTGGCCTTTAAAATCTTGAAATCTTCTTCGCCGCCGACACTTGCCAATTTACTTACTCATTACATCCCTCTGAGATCTTTGAGATCTGAGGCGCTCCACCTGGCAGTTTGCCCCCGCTTCAACCTGAACAGAATGGGTGGCCGTTCCTTTCGGGTGCTCGCGGCAGGGTTATGGAACTCGCTCCCGGTGCGCATCCGAGCTCTTGATGACTTGCTCGCCTTTAGGCAGACGATTAAAACCTTCTTGTTTCCCGTTTCTGAATAGTTGTCCCTTTCTTTTATTGTGTGTTATGTTATAGCGCCTGTCTAAGCGCCAGGACGCCCCTTTGCTGGGGCAGCTGCGCGCTATAAAAATATAAATAACATAACATAACATTCAACTTTACAGCACAGAGGATTGTTAAAATCCAGCTATGGAATACCTTCTGTTGCGTTGAACAAGTTCCTTAATCCTTAATCTAATTGAGTGATGAATAAAGATAGCAACAGAAGTACATATTCAATTTGATGAGAGTTCTTGTAAAAATGAAAAAGAAATTCTGCATCATCTAACCATATGTACCCCAAAAGGGTAATAAAAACAATTTCTGGAAATGGAGTCGACCATGTGCAGCATTACCAAGAAGAGGAGACACAAGGTCTGGTGACTCGAAGAAACCTTCTTGGGACAAAAACAACGTGTATTCATCTGAGACCAACACTAGATGGCAGACTTATTCAAAGCATGTGAATATACATCACTACATACCAAGAACAGATGCTTACTAGGCAAGTAACACAATCCTTTTTTTATTGGTCTGACAAATTATCACAAGGTCAAAGCGGCAAATTAATCTCCCCAAGCCCCTTTTTCAGAAAAATTACTTGAACATGGAAAATATTGAGTTGAAAGCTCACTATTAGGAATCAATGATACTCGCTTGTTCAATAACTGAGGTACGGATCTATCATATCTGTAGTTGTAAGTGATACATGGGTGATAAGAGATGATTTATTTGCCTCTATCGACATCCTAGCCACCCCACATTTTTTTAGAAATAATAGTTTCAACTTTTTCTTGGATCCAAAGTTGCCTGAATTTGGTGAAGAGATAATCCTACCTTTTAAAAATCTTCTTTGACTTATCTCAACCAGAGGCAATCTAATATAATGTTGCGATTGATTGATGTTTCTCATTTGCACCCAGATACCTAACCGCAGAGCATAGGGCAACACTTAATCGGGTCCTTCAAGGAAGTGACACCCATCTCAGAATGACTGACTAAAGTTTAAAGTGGATTTGGGCACAGACAAGAGTCTTCGTAGGAAGGCATTCTCCAGCAGTTGTAAGTCTTTCACATCACGGTATGCCTAAACTTGCAGCCCTGTAACTTGCAATAGAGATGCATTAGCTTTTATAAATTTCAATAATCTCTTTGAGGTTGCAAACCTAATTTACATGAGAACCTAAAAATAGCTCCAATTAATCTGTCATACTGACAGATTCAAGCCCTGTGCAAATATTCCCTTTTGAGTGCTAAATCGATAAGTACACCCAGCTATTGAAAAGATTTTTACTTGGTTAATTTGGGTACAGTGCATCCTACAGAATTTGGTTTTAGTCGAATGAGGGCCATAAACTATCACAAAACACTTTATCACATTCGTCTGTAAATGTAAATGTTCCTTAAATTGCGAAAACAAATCTATAATAACTTGAATTTCATTTGCTGTCATTGTATCAATACTGCATCGTCCTAATAGAGAAGTACAGGCATTGAACGTGAACCTATCTGGGGCATGCCTTGGCCCCTTCCCATTACAAATCCTTCCAATTAGTTAATGTACAAGGTAAACCAGAAGGAAGCCAGGACACACCCCTGCCACACTCCCCTGCCAATCATAAATGAGTGCATTTCCCCTCCCCCCCCCTCACCCCCTGCATCTTAGTGAACAGCAGCAGTGCGTAACTGCACTAAACAATAATATAAAAAATAAACTTCGCTGGCTCTCTCCAGATCTCCCACTCGGCAGAAGCATGCACTGTGACAATGGGCTCTGTTACAGCGTTTTGGGGTGAGAACCAATCAACATGAATCCCTGCTGAGCATCTTTATGAGCTAGGTTTGTCCCCATAAGCCTTCTGACCTAATGCAGCATATACAGGTAAAATGTTTATACTTTGCTCACATCTTGATATCATGTGAATAGCAAAACAGCTCTTTTGTAAGTGCTACAGAAATATAAGTCATATGTGCAAAAATACGGAAGAGGGACCGTGTTAACCTAAACTGAAGATAGGTAAGGGAAGCAACCCACCAGGGAAGATAAATATTACAAAAACATGAAAAGGGGCATCCCCAATAGATGAAAAACCAAGCTGATAAAATCAACCAAAGACACCTGAAATAATTTTAGAAAAATGTATTTTTAAATAGTTATTTTTTTTATAAGATTCTCAAGACCAACATTATTTTAGGTCAACTTCTTGTACATGAAAATTCATTACGTTGCACAGTCATAGATAAACATCAGCCCAAACACTAATACAACACTAAAAGCATGACACACAATTTAGTCATTCTATCATTCATCCACAAACTCTCTATCACACAGACCATATATTCATACTCAATCAGAACAACAAAACATCATACAGTAAGGAAGAAGTGCCGACGCGCGTTTCGGAAAAAGAGAATCATTTAAGAAAGTCCTTCATCAGGGCGCATGTACTCAATCCAAAGATCTGCGCGGTCTTTTAAGATCCAATTTTACAGAACAAAGTCAGTGTGAGTTTTTGTTCACATTCTCATTTTAGGACTAATGAAGCATATCTGTTAATGGTGTTAAAACAAGTTCGGAGAATTCGGTTGGATGTGCGGCGTAGTCCTGGTATGCTCCTAATAGTCGAATCAAATATGCAAGATGGAAGAATTCAAACGGTATCCTCCTATTAGTGGTATAGCAACAGGTTTGGAGAATTCGATTTGGTGTGCGGCGTAGTCCTGGTATGCTCTAAATGAGGTGAATTGAATATGCAAATTGGAAGAATTCAAAAGGTATCCTCCTGAAAGCGTGTAAGAGTACGCGTGTGGTTGTTTTATTTAACACTTGAACATTGCTGGTCGGGAGGTCACTGATCCCAGAGGCGCTCTGTCCTGTTCAATAAAAGGGCGCATACAATGCATCGGTTCAGTGGCGGGCAGCCTCCGCGTGCGTCCACATCTAGGATAGCCTTTGGTTGATTTCATCAGCTTGGTTTTTCATCTATTGGGGATACCCCTTTTCATGTTTTAGTAATAGAAATCTAGGTCATAAACTGAACATAGTAAAGAAATAAGAAAGTGGTCCATTTTTTCCTAGTTAAAAGAAAATGAATAGGTTAACTAATCCCAAACCTAACAAGCATTGGTATAGCCAGTAGGTCTCACCTTTGGGACCTTGTAAGTATTTAGTCGGAGCTATTGGCTTTGCCAATGTCTTTAAGCCATGGTGTAGAACAGTGCGCCTGCTGTGCAGCATGTTGGAAAGTTATAATAGTAATGTGTTATCAGCATGTTTGTTACCTTATAACGTTGATAGCCAAACTAAAAATAAAGTAATAAGAAATGAACCACAAAAACATCACAAATTAATGGAGAGAAAACGCGAGAACTGACAATCGCACCAACTCCTCTGTCCTAACAAGGAATAGTACAATGTAATGCTATATCTCTTCCACAGGCAGATCAAGACAACAACTATCTTAACCCCTTCGATGCTGATGACGAGCTCAGCTCGTCATCAGCCACGGGGGGCGTGTGCGGATGACGAGCTGAGCTCATCATCTTACGCGGCTTTTAGAAAAAAGCCGTGTAGGGGAAAAATAACCGCCGCAGCGATGCTGTTAAAATACTACATGAAAGCTGTTTTTAGTCCAGAGTTTGTTTTAGAATAGTGAAACACATCATATATATGTTTTACTTCCATATAAATAAAACTGATAAGTTAAAAATTAACCCAAAACAACATCACAAAATAACAACGCAGACAGATTGCTACTGACACTATTCGCACCAATCCCTCTATCCTTGCAGGTAACAAACAAAAAAGCAATATAACATTAACTTTCTCCCAGGGGCGGCTCGAAAACAAAAATATCCTAAAATAGTGCAGCAAAATAAAGCGAATGGACAGACCAAGTAACATATAATTAAAGCAACCGTGACAAAAATAAAAAAATCCAAAAGAAAGCAAAATTCAACAAAATTATAACCTGGAAAAATGTTTCATCATTGGCATTAAAAACCCGAGCGGAAAACAATAATTCTCTGACTTAAAAATCCAACAAAAAAAACAAGTGCACTGGTAGAAATAGCCTGTTGCATTAGATCTTGGGCTGAGAATAAAGTGCAAAAGAAAAACAAAAAGATTAACAGCTCGGTTTCAATAAGCACACAGCAAGTCAAAACACAGACAGTAGTGTGAAGGACGAGGGCAGAAAAGGCAGTTTTTTCCAGGGTTGGCTTTAAAATAGTAAAGTATATTACATACATGTTTTACTTCCACAGTAATAAACGCACATAAGTCAATCTTTTTAAAAACAACATTAGTTGTAGCGCTCAGTATTGAAGACCTGTGAACCCAATAAGAAAGGTACGGGGAGGAGGAGCTACGCTACGATCCAGATGGCCGCATAAGCTCCCGGCTCCTGCCGACCTCCACCGGCAGCTCGTATATCCTGCCCTTTATCCTTCAAGCACGCCGGACTCCCACACGTATGAAGTGCTCCTGACTCCTGCGGTGCAAACCCGGACCCTCCAACTTACCGGGCGACAGAGTTACGTCGAATTTACTTCTCGGCCTATTCCAGAGCTTCCGCCGGGACCTCGATTTCTGACCCATCCGGGTTGGATCTGATCAACATCGGCTGTGGGACCAGGGTCTCTTCCGGTCTCCCGACCTCGTTCCAATCCTTCTAATTCCAGTTGGCAACTGAGTAATCGGCTTCATTCAAGGACACGGCACAGTGACGCATGTGATATCGGTGACCACGGTCGGGGGTCCTATACCCGGTGGCCCCCTGGGGAGCCCGGCTTGTCGGGCTGGCCCCCGCGAGTGACGAAATACCGACCCTGCCTGTTGTGTGAGCGCTCGTTGTTGTCATAAGCCCCGTGTGTGCCTGGTTCCTGGACGGTGTTTCAGGGATCCAAATCCTGCCTCGTCTCATGCCGGAGGCGATGGGGGAGACTGACGGTACACCAACACTGAGGTCCGTAACGGCCGCCATTGGGGCGCTCCGCTCTCACTTTGCCGTCCTGTGCCAACGGATGTCTGTAAAGCTGGATAACGCGCACTTGGAACCAGAAGCGGATAATCTGACAAGCTGTCAGCATGCCTTGGACCCCGTGGATTATTCTCCACACCATTTAGAGACCCCCGGACGGAAGCCTGTTTTAGCCTATTTTGATGACTCTGGCCTTATGGAGGGTGCACCTGTGATCATCGTTGGCTTTCCCTGCTCCATTCCTGTTCGACGGAACATTGTTGCTAAAGGTTTTTACCGCCAAGGACAGTTCTTCAGTGACTTTCGGAGAGGTTTGTCTTTCTTCTTCATCCTCAATTGTCGAATTTTCGGATGCCGCCATTTTGTCTCCTCTCCTCGATCCGTCGCCATTGTTTTGAACTGTCTTGGACGCTTCGCCTTCTTCGTGATTGCTGTGGCTTGGACGACATGGGCTTTCGTGAAGAACCGAACTGGTCAGGGTTGACTTTGACGTTCGGGGTTAGCTTTTCTATCTGCTTTATGCCGGATATGCACTGTGTATGCTATTGGGAGACAGGAGGTTTTTATTGGAGTTCTCCCCATGTACGTGTTCAATACTTGCTTTAATAGTCGACATGGAATTTGGGGAGGCTGCTGCTGGTGGGGTGTAATGAGGACCGGGAGTGTGTCTATTGCTCTCCTCCTCCGCTTTCTTTCCTTTCTTTAGGGCAGTTCTGGGGCGACAGGCACGCTGTTAGTGGGGTTGGCCGTAGCCATTACAGGGGTGCAGGGTGGTGGGTGTTGGGGGGGGTTTATTATTTTAGTTTGTTTTGTTCTATGGTCTCTTTCTCTTTCCTTTCTCTTTCTCTCAGGTGGGGCTTCCCTTCCTCTTCAGTAGGTTGGCTGTCTCTCTCTATCTCACTTCTTTCTCTATCTGGCGTCTATACTTGCCAATGCCTTATTACTCTGGAGGGTGGGTTTTCGGGATGATGCTTTAGCTGAATCGCTCACTATTACACTGATTTTTGCTCCTTGTTTGCCTTAGCGGGCGTAGTATGTTTAAGGCTGTAATGTTCATCACCTGGTTCTGATTACATTGCGGGGTGCATCCCCCCCCCATCTCTTCTTAATTCTATTCTATGGTGTGACGCCATCGATAGTGCAGCCACTACTGCTTCTTCATAACCAAAAAAATGAAACCTTCGATATCCTTCGCTTAATGGCACATGCAATCATAAGCTATGCTTGTCTCGTTGATATTACGCGGTCGTATACATTTGCATGGCACCTGAATCTATATCCTCAGTTTGCGGCCGGCCCCTGTGGTTGTAGGCCTGCGCTTGTAATGCTTTGATAATTCAATAAAGGTTTCCAAAAAAAAAAAAAGAAAGGTACGGAACTGTTAATAAATTAACCCAAAAGAAGATCACAAAATAACAATGCGGACAAATTAATACTGACGCTATTGGCACCAATCCCTCTAACTCTGCAGGTAACAAATTAAAATTCAATAGAACTTTGGCCGGCCAAGTCTCAGTAGCCACTAAGGGTAAAAAAGTTGGGCAGCTACCAAGGACGTAATTGTTAGATTTACCTGTAGCTGAGTAGAGACCAAAAGGCAGCAACTCAATGTTTAATGGTGAACTAATGTGATGAATTCTACTTTTTCTGTTATGTGATGCTGTATTTCCACATGTATTTTACAGCATAACAAAAAAAAATGGGTTACGCCGGTTTTCATGTCCGCATGATTCAATACAGTAAGCAAACATTCGTTCTGCTACTATCACTCATGGAGAAAAAAAAAATATATATATTTTTTCAATTGAGGCCCCTATAATGAGCTACCCATTAAATGTGACATAGAACTCAAATTCAAAAGATGAGGGGGGTGGGGGGTGGGGGGGGGGGGGAGAATTAATCAATCCCAAGAAAAAGGTCTCCCAATTTTTTTGGGGAAAAAATCATTATTTATAGTAAAGTTGATAGTGTATCCACACACAAAATAAAATACATACAACATATCATTGATCACATATATAAATCACATCACATTACAAACATAGGCAAGTGTAAACATTACATAAATATGTACATCAAAAAACATTACAATATGTATGTGATGATCTAAAGCATCAGAATCTTCTGATAACGTCCTATTCTTAATTTTTAATAATATGTCAAATCATCAGAGTTGAATTGTACAGTCACTTATTTGACATTTAGTGGAATGTTTTAATAAGCACGTCAACGTTTCGACCCCTCGTTATGTCGCAAAAACTTAATTTGTCAGTCTGGGGTCTTCATCAGGACTACATAAAAGTGTGTGAAACCTTATTAATGCGATGTAGCGTCTTCAATAATCCATAAATCAAATGTAGATAACAGAGAATGAGATCCCACTTCATCCACCTTCTCGGTGTTTGTATCAACAATCCAATTTACAAAACCAAGACACGATCAGGCCATAAATCTCCATAAAAAACTGCGTAATAATCACTGTCTCTCGAGTTGTCTATGCCTCAACACCCTGCATATCTTCCTGTCCGACCATCCTGGGTGAATCCTCATTTCAATGTAGAAAATCAATGAGACACTTGTATTGCTGTAGATTGTAGTTCTACTCCCAACTCAATTGGGTTGACAAAAAACAATCCAGTCAACCTTGGGTGCAAAGATTGTCACCTCAAGCCAAAAAACGTGATATTACTCCCAAATCAGTTTGCTAAGAAAGGCCAATCAAAACATTCGGGGCGCAAGGGCTGTCACCTCGAGCTTCTAACGCTCACCGCCATCCAACACGCCAACAATGGTGCGTGTGAAGAAATAGGCAAATTTTAATCTGAAATCCTTTCACAGAGGTTACAATTGAATGGAATTAACATGTCGCATAACGGCTAGCTCGAATTTATCAACCTGTCATAGGTTGTTGGGGGTACCTTATCCTGTATACATTAATACTAGCTGAGGCGTTCGCGTGGAAGCTGCTGTCGGGGTCTTGCTATCGAGGCCTTTAAGGAGGTACAAAGGGTTGACATCTTGCAGCCTCAGTCTGGTACCAGTGGGGTACCATATACTCCACGTTTATTAAACTGGCTGTCAGTCACCCTGGCACTTCACCGGCCCTGTTGCGGGCTAGGGGCCCGGTGCTGCTATCAGAAAAGGAGGACGCTGACAGCGGAGTTCCTATGAGGACAGCAGACAGCCTCTGAGTGACTGCGGATCTCATGCGTCCTGACGCACATCCCCAGGGACCCGCCCGCCATGCGTGTATCGGCACCACAAACAGATGCGCCCAGCCTTTCCACTGGGGCCTGTGTTGCATGTTTTAGTTTTGATGTTGTCAGACTCTGTGTCAATAGGAAGTCTGAATGTCGGACAATGCACTCAGCTGAGTGAGTGGAAGCAGGAAGGATAAAAAGGGGACACATAGCTCGTGGTACCCCCAGAACACGTGACAGAGCTTCTGGGGCAGGATGCAGCGGAGATGGCCCAGAGCAGGAGCATTTTGCAGTGTTTACATCGGGGCCAACGATCACTATGACATTAACAAAGGGGGAAAAATTGAAAAGCTTCAGACGCAAAGGGCTTGTTTTGTTCACTGGCATCTTAGATCAAACAGTGTGTCAGGAGCCCCAGGTCGCTGCCAGCAAGAAATGCAAGTGCTGGAATCTACTCTGCAGTGCTGTGTATCTCTCTCCAGCAAACAGATGTGCAGCTTCCGGGAATCTATCCGATTTCACAAAGAGCACTTCATATCTGCTTCATGTTTTAGCTCTGACACGTTTCAGACAGTTCGCAAAGTAAGACTTGGAGGCTGCGTGCCCACCTGCTTCTGCGCATAGTGCTTTCTGTCTACAGAAAACAGGCCTTACAGAAACTGATCGTGTCAAGGAGTCCAGATGTTTGGCACTGACACCTATGGACTAGAAACATTACTACATCATGTGCACATATGCTACAGATGGTGATGTCATATTCCTTGATTAAGGCGACTAAGAACAAGCATTAAAGTTAAAAGAAACGCGCGTCCGCAAAAGTAAACATGACCGCCATGTGTTTCCAATTACTGCGACTGCGAGACAGGCAAATGTAATTAAGCGCGGGCGCGATAATTGGAAACAGTTAGCGACGCTGCTCACTCCCGCAAGGTGGATGCCATACAAGCACTAGTACTTATTGGAAACAGTGAGTACATGCACAAGTTTTCCAAAAAGTACAGATCGATTCCAAGAGGTCATCTCCCAAGTAGCGCTTGCACGTTGCGCTAGGCTCGACCTAAAAAGGGATATGAACCTGGTTGTTTACAAAAACCTTGAGTATGTGCTGTTAAAAAAAAGAGTAAACCAAAAGTAAAGGATTAGAATAGCATTGGAATTAGCAGTGAAGGAAATTCACATTGCTCTCTGAAGAAGTGAAGGAGTAGGAGAAACCGTAGAATGTGGAGTAATAAATTTAAGTCGAACAGCAAGATGTATGCTACCGTGGGAAATGTCCAGTGAAAGAAAAGGGTTTCGCTTTTCTACCTATGCACTTTTCTTAGGATTCCTGCTGAATGCTGTAAGGAAAGAAGTCAGTCAATCAATCAAATTCTTTATTCAGATTTATTCATAAAATAGACAAAGATCATATATATAAAAGTGGCTTATATCCTCCACAAATATAAAACAAATCATACAAAATATATTAAAATTTTAGAATATTAAAATAAATATTCAGGGCCTATTCAGCAAATAGTGCAAATTACGTATTTCTATAATGATTCCAGAGTTATTTACATACATTAACAGACAAAAACATTGTAGCACTATTTAAAAAGGAGCAATAGTAAAATACAAATCTGCCACGCCCATTCCGGGGAATTGAGATATCCCTACAGCCTTTTCAGTTTTCTTCATAGGGTAAGCGTAAACCGTCCAAATGAGATGGTGATTTTCGCCTACAAAGAGCCATTTTAATATAAATGAGGATTGTAGAACACGTGCACATTTCTCAGTAATTTAAAAAATGCAAGGGTTCCTGATGGTAAATAACACCTTGTGACAGTAAAAGAGATGGCAGAATAGAAGATCTAATAGCACCGTAAAATTTGCAAAATAACATAAAATGAGTTTAACAACTAGAACTGTTCGTGATGGATTTGTCGATCGCACCTCTTTTGTCATGTGCCACTGTATTTGCATAGAGGACTGCAAGCAATTGTCTTAATGTGGTGCTATACAGTACGAATGCATCATACTACCCTAAATGCATACTACACTTTGGCAAAAACCTCTGTGTTAATATGAGAGACCAAAGTACCCAAGCACTCCCTATAACAATCAACATAGAGTGTTTCCACCCTTCATATTATTTCATAGTTCCCACATTTAGACAACAAGAGCCATATGTTTGTTGAATGAAGCTTGTATTTGAGTCAGGGAAAATAGCAGAAGTGTTTCTGCAAACAGGTGACTTTTTGTAGGCTGTAATTACAGATGCACAAGTACATCAATAACATATTGTGTGTATGTACACTACTGACATTTCATCTACATTAGTTATGCATATAATATTGTATTGTGGCAAAATTCAAGGAAAGAAAAGAAAGCCCTAGCCGTGTCCCCATGCGAAGAAAGAGTTTATATTATTTCATGCTATCCATTTAGATGAAATGCCAACTATGTACAATGCAAAAGAAAAGCAGCCATGAGCAGTGTACTTGTGGTGCACACCCCTGTTGAGAGAGGAAACAGCGAGCAGTGTCCTTGTCGTGCACAACCGTGTTGAGGGTGGAAAGAGAAAAGACAAAAGGTTACCAAGATAATAGTGTATGTGGTCATCCAAGTGGTAAACACAGAACCTGCAGCAAAGAATGTTAGGAAGATCAAGCACAAAGGTTCATTAGTCCTTTGACTGACCTAAAATAATGGTCGAGTAGTCATAATCCTGTAGAATGGCGAGTGTAGTTAACTGATAATAAGAGGGAAAGTAAATGATTTATTCATCTGTCAAAATTCGTAAAAGAGAGATATATTCCTCATGTGTATCTCTGATATCAGACCTACAGTTAGCGTTATAGGTCAATTGAGTCACCTGAATTAAGCCCAAGCGTTCAGCTGTCCAAAAATGTACACCCTTAGTATTGAGGAGTGAATTGCAGATGGTCAATTAACCAGCAAGTAAGTTATCCTAAGGAGAAGTGATAATGTTATACGACATCCTTGTATGAAATCCTAGTTTGTCGATTGCAGTAAATTGGAAGAAAAAATATTAGTTATATGTGTCGCTGACAAATGACTTGTAGTGAGAGGTAATATTCAATTGTACATTCTAAGTTAAGGAAAGTCTCCAGCTGTCCAAATAGTATATCCTGGACACGGGCCGTACCTCGAAGCCTGCCAGGACCCCCTGCTTGTGGCGACCTAGTGAGTGATTGTGGCCCGGGGCAGCAGACTCGACGGCCGCCATTTCCTGGCGGCGCGAAGCGATCAGTCGAGGCAGATGGAGGCTCAGCTGGGGAAAAGGGGTCACCTGATAGAGGTGGAGGGCACTGCACCGGATACCCCTTGCTGGATGGGGTCCCCTCGCAGCCCGGACGGCACAGCATTGCAACCACCTGAGAGGCAGTACATTTAGAGATTGCCTGAATTCAACAAGGCGCCCGCGGCAGACGCCATTCCTCGTATGGGCACTGGGGCCTCTGATACAGCGACAAATCTACACCAGGGGAGGAGTGGCACACAATCTCCACATCACTAGGGCGCCTTACATCATATAGCTCCAAAAAGTTGATAGGGCCAATTGAATATGTAGAGACTACTATGCATTTTAACCTGTCCTCTAGAATCATCAGGAGGCAGCGGTCAAAGGATCTCAAAATACCCGGGTGCCTGACCTCGACAATGGCCACCACACAAACGAACTAAACAACTAGGGCCTAGATGTAGGTAATTTTATTTTACCACTTCTTAAATACCGAATTTTACCGATTCGGTATTTAAGAAGTGGTAAAATAGAGGGGGGGGGGATGTAGGTATTACAGAATCGGTAAATACCGAATCGTTAAGATTCGGTATTTACCGATTCTGTAAATACCGATTCGGTAATGCCCATTGATTCCTTTGGGCATTGAAGCCCATAGGAATCAATGGGCATTACCGAATCGGTATTTACCGATTCGGTAAATACCGATTCCAGCAAGGGTGCAGGGGGTGTCACTTTGACACCCTCTAGCACCCCAAATACAGGCATGTGTGCCATGTGGCACACAGACATGCCCTAAGGGCATGTCTGTCTGTCACATGGCATAGGTGTGCATGCACACATGTACATACACACCTGGATTCGGTATTTTATCACCCAATTGGATTGGGTGGTAAAATACCGAATCTGAAAGGCCTTTGGGACTCAGAAGAGTCCCACCTACATCTAGAAGTTACCGAATCGGTAAAAATACCGACTCGGTATTTTACCGATTCGGTAAATTTACCGAATCGGTAAAATTGACCCCCTACATCCCAAACACTCATTTACCGGTCGGTAACGGCCAAAATCGGCCGTTACTAGCCGGTAAATGGTCACCTACATCTGGCCCTAGGCTCCTACCTACTATTCCTCACTCTCAAACCTCTTCTCACTCCACTGGACTACAGCAAATAGAGAAGCCCCTCCACCCACACCAGACTCCATGGACTGCCTCATTGAACTTACACCAGCGAGGCTAGGGGTGCTCCCCAACCATACCCACCCACCTGACTCACCCATCATGACATAAATTATGGGATCTTCCTCCGACCGTTGAGACCTAGCTAGCTGACCGATGCCCGGTGGAGCCTCCTGTTAGCTAAAGAAGAGATGGGCTGTGGACTTCTTCCTCAGCCGTCACCTACCCAGCCAGACTTTGGGCGGACTTTCCTTCGTCTCTCCGTTGTATCTCCCCCTACCCCTTGACCCTTTCCCCTACCCTTCTACGCTCCATTTTATATCTCGTCGTCCTTTGCTCTTTAAATGTTTTTTAACCAAGACCTTGCTATTTGACCGATGCCCAGTGGAGCTACCGGATAGCCAAAGAGGAGATGGGCCGTGGACTTCCCCCTAGGCTGTCACCTACCCAGCCGGACTTGGGGCAGACTTCCTACGTCTCGCCGTCGTATCGCCCTCCTACTCCTTCACTCTACCCCCTTACCCTTCTATGCTCCATTTATCTTATCTATGCTCTTTAAATGTTTTACTAGTAACTTATGTAACCTAGTAACTGATGTAATTTTGTGGAACCTCATGTAAAGTGCTCTGGTACCTTTGGGTCTAGCCAGCGCTATATAAAACTCATTAAATAAATTAAAATAAATATCCTTAGTATCAAAAAGTGGATCCCAGATTATCTATCCACCAGTGAGAAAGATATCCTAAAGAGAAATGATAATATTCAATGTAGTTATTCTTTTTTAAATGTAAATTGTATAGCACAAGTCGTGTCTTTGATTAATGAAGGAAATGCAACTGTAAAATTCCCACCTGTAGAAGCAGATTTCGTCCCTCTGTTGTAAATCGCTACTGGTTAATGCAAAACAGGAAGAGCCATGATAATCCCCCTGCAGTTGGAAAGACCCGTACATCAGAGAAAGAAAGTAAGTCATATACTTCATTATTGCAAAATGTAACATGACATTGACATATTTTTAACCATTGTCTACGTGTACCGGTAAATCCACAATTATGTTACCAAGAAGACATTCTTGTCCCCCCTGTGTGGTGTGCAGGTAAAAAGAAAACCACATTGAATATTATCATTTCCCTTTCTCACATACAATCGAACATTACTGATGACTGTAAGTTGTTTGTCAGTGACACCTATAACTAATATTTTTTCTTCTGATTTACTGGAATTGACAAACTACGTTTTAGTACAAGGATCTCATATAGCAATATCCTTAGGATAACTTTCTTGCTGGTTAATAGACCATCTGGGATTCACTCCTCAATACTAAAGATGTACATTTTTGGATAGCAGGACGTTTGGGCTTAATTCAGAAGACTCTATTGACCTATAACGTTAACTGTAAGTCCAATATCAGAGATACACATGAGGAATATGTCTCTCTTTTACTGCATTTGACAAATGACTAATCATTTACTTTCCCTTTTCTTATCAGTTAACTACATAGCTCGACGTATACTCGTCATCCTACAAGATTATGACTATTCAACCATTATTTTATGTCAGTCAAAGGACTAATGAGCCTTTGTGCTTGATCTTTCTCACTTTATTCTTTGGTGCAGGTACAATATTTACCACTTGGATGAACACGTATACACTATTATCTTGGTAACTTTTTGTCTTTTCTCTTTCCACCCTCAACAGGGGTGTGCACCAGAAGTACACTCCTCACAGTTGCTTTCCTATTACTTTGTATAAAGTTGGTATGTCATCCAAATGGATAGCATGAAATAATATACACCCTTTCTTCGCATAGGGACACGGCTAGTGTTCTCTTTTCCTTCCTTTAGTTTTGCTATAAAACAATATATGTATAACTAATGTAGATAAAATGTAAGTAATGTATATACACAAAATATTTTAGCGACTGATATACTTTTATATATGTAATTACAGCCTTGAAAAAGTCACCTGTATGATGAAGCGCGTGTCAGCTGTTTTTCCTGACTCAAATACATGATTTGTTCAACAAACATCTGGCTCCTGTCGTCTAAATGTGGGAACTATGAAATAAAATGAAGGGTGGAAACACTCTATATTGATTGTTATTGGGAGTGCTTGGGTGCTTTGATCCCTCAACATAAAATGAGGCATCGACTGTTGTCTTTCCATCACACGGGCATCTCTGTAAGTTTCGGGGCCACAGATCTTTTTTCGGAAAGACCACTAAATGATGTTTCGTGTGTAGGTGTAATCTGGTCAACAAAAATCGTCCTAGGTTTTTTTCACACCTACCAAGTTGCCTTGTATCCCCGGACCGTATTGGCTCATAGAGTACCTATTTATTGTAGGTTTGATTTTTTTTCCCGGCGTTCTCTACACATCTTTCTTTTACCCACCATGATGGATTTAATGTCCTTTTTACTAAATTGCAAGATACTGTGAGGCTCTAACAGGTTCCGGTCTTCCTCCTAATCGGGCAATAGGGTATTTATGTACCAAAGCCAAGGTATTTTATCAAAATGGTTCTAACCCACGCAATACTCAATGATCTCCCTGGTGAACTTAGTACCCTACTTTGACCAGATACGGTGCCAATTAATCAATGTATTACCATGGATAATGTTTTCTAGGTACCCAATACCAAGTTCGTTGTACTATAAAGGTGGAAGTTGAACTTGGCACTGCATAAAGTCTACGAAGGAAAATGTTGTCTTGGACCTGCAACTGATAACTCTTTTCCTTACCCCATATCGGAGAGCCGTACAAAGCTGCCCAAAGGCATTTGCCTCTGTACAATTTCTTAGTTTCTCTTATTAACTTGCTGCCTGTTTTTTTAGCAAATCTTAAACAAATAGCCGCAATAGCCCTTATAAATTATAGTTTGGCGGTTTCCAGATGAGGTAGCCAGTCACTTTTCTGTGAGAAAGTAATGCCCAGGTAATTAAAAGATTTTAACTCTACTAATTGTTGGCCCTGGACATAGTGCCTCTTCCCTAATTTGTGCTTTTCCCCACAAACCATAGTGTATGTCTTAGTTAAATTCAATTGAAAGAAGTCTTTCTCATTGTTCAAGTAACTAGGCCAAAAATCTCACCACTCTCAGTATAAGGGCTACATCTTTGTGCTTCCAAGACGTTTTCTCACAAATTGATGGCCTCTCACTGAAGTTTGAGTACAAAAACAGCCAATGTGTGGCACTGTTGATTGACAAAGGAGTCAGCACATACAAGGGTAAAAGGAATTTTTTTTATTTTTCAGGTGAGCAACAAAATCGAACAATAAGGGACATCCGGGAGTTTCAGTTCACCCTTGGAAAAGGACTAGCCAGAAGCTTTACTTTACATTCATTTTTGTCATATAATAAATGTTTTGCAGGGCGCTGTCTGTTCAGTACATCAAAAGAACACTTGATTGTGAATCCTCTTTCGAACCAAACAATTACTTTTCTTGCAGAAAGTGCTCCCACTTTTGAAGTGGAAACTATATAGTCTGCTTTCTCTTTTGCCTCACCGTCTAGAATTACATTTATGGTATGTCACCATGGGCTTACTGACCTCTGGAACGTGGCTAGGCTCTGGAGCATTAGTGCAAAGCATGAGGTGTAGTGATAAGAAGGCTAGTGAGAAACTTTCTTTCTACAGTATGATGCCTTTACCCCTAAGTTCTTCTTTGGATGATTCCAAAGATCCAAGCTCTGTGTTACCAACAAGGGTAGGGATAACTGTTGTTTTGTATTGCATTACACCACACCAAGTGCCTTTTTTTCTATTGCTTTGGTTTTTATTCCGGTTAGGAAAGTGGGCTGTATTCCACTTGGACTCGAGTGTAAGCAAATGTACAGCTGGCTTCTAGGAGAGAAAGCACCAAGACTGCAATGCGAGGATCATTAATGTGTGTTTGTGGTTTACCATAGTCGCTCAGGGCCATGGGTCTGTGAGTTACACTTGCAAATGTATAATCTGTTGCCGACTGGATCCTATTGAAGGGGCATTATCCCAGTTAGAAATATCATTAACTATTGAAACATCACTTTCAACAAATCATACTAACCTGTTGTGAGTTCTGTGCCCTCTTGGGACAAAGTAATATGCATGAGCGTGAACTTAATGACAGTAATGTGGTCCCATCCAGCGCATTGTTTCCCTGTCATACATTGGGGTACAGTGAAGGCATGTTTATGTCAATAAAAAACTAATGTCCCATTCTTTATATTTTTTTTCACTCCTTCCCTTGTGGATAATAGCAGCTAGGGTAATAACACTATACCAAGAGCCCCTGCTGCTCTTCCCTAAACAAGTTTCCTCAGTGTCTATACAACTGGTATTTATAGATCACACGACCTGATAAATTACATTAACATCAGTATACCTGAACAATGTGATGGAGTTACAAAGTGTAGCCTGTGCTCAAGCTTAGCTGACGTTGCATGCTAATTTCCATAAGAGCGTGGCTGCACCACACAGACACTCAGGTGTGACTGTGGTTTTAATGGTCCTGTGGTTTTAATGGTTTTAATTGTTGTTTCTTATTCATGGGATTGTACATACATTTATACCTTGACATATGTTTTATAGCGGGTATCTGATGTATTTTCTGTTTTTGCACATTGCTTTTATGATTGTAAAAATCAAGCTTTATGAACTTGGACTGGAGAAGATGCCTATGGCCGGTTTTCGGGCATGCTAATGTGTAATTTGTTACTCATCATTGCGAGGCATGTTTTGTGTGTCCTGGGGCGGTCTGTGTTTAATAAGTAATTTACAAGTGAATTTTGACGCTACTGGTCCCATAGTCATACCCTGTTTCACACAAATTGGATATCCAAGATGACGATTAGGTATTTAATGCTCTATGGTCATTGAAGTAGAGCAGTCAAGGCTTAATCTGTGAATTCAAATGACCGAAGGTATTAGTGTCTTAAGCCGGATTTGTGATGGCTTTTTGTCAGTGATCTCCACAGCCTCCAGAAGTCCATGGTTAATCCATGGTTTGGATTGTTCCATCCAGTTAACAGGGCAAGGTGCTGTGATAAGTCTGTCCTAGTTTAAATTAATAGCCCTTGGTGCATTGTGGGAAACCTCAGTGGGTGTGAGCCTGTACGGCTGTTTCTTAAAAGAGCCCACCACCCTAACTGGACAAAGTCCAAGATGTTTGTACAGGGTGCCCAAGCCCAGTTCAAAATAATACTTGGTCTGTAGTTAAGTGGGGTAGCATGGGTGTAGTAGTTGTCAATTCCAGGCACCAAGTAGGGCAGATAGGGAAGTCACCTGCGGGTCCCACTATGCACGCCTGGTTATTGGCCCTCCGTCGGGCCTTAGTGGCTGAACACGAAACTCGGTCATCTCATGCTCTACGTTTGCCCTCAAGGACCCAGCCTGTAGACTGGGAACATTATTAATCTATAATAGAAGCCAAACGTATGGGGGTGTACACAAACTCATAACATATCAGTGGCACTGCAGCCATGATCCACCAAAATGCCTAAAGGAAACAACTACCCATATAGGCTCTATGAAGGGGCCACGTGCAACTACACCCTCTTTCTCTCTTACACCCCCCACCGTTCCTCCCTTTTAGATATAGAGCCACACACTGCTCAGAATTCACGCGTGCACTTATATATTTATGGAAACTAGCCATGCCACAAGGTGATTTTACCTACGCACGCAAGCCCGTCACACCTGGATCACTCTGAGAAATTATGGTTATGCAATCTCTTCCCTCCCACTCTTGCACCTTACACATGTTTACATACTTTGCAGTAATAAATGTTGGCATATAGCAAAGATAGCCGTCACTTATGTATGATACACACCAGGAAGGCATCTCAGTTATGGTGGATAATGTTTGTTATGGTAAGAATGTACAGTTATTAATGTTAAAGTACTTTGGCAAAGATTAATATTTCTGACCTACGACTATTGCATCAATCATAATCTGTCGCCCCCACCCCGTGGGCATTTGTGTTCATGACGATATATATACAATGGGTATACTGATACAGATCTTGTACTATTATATGCTTGTTTGAAAACTTAATAAATATTATTAATAATGAAAAAAGTAGGACAGCTAGGGAAAAAGACTAGTTTGGGGCTCAAAATTTAGCAGGCAGCTCCCAGGGACCATAGGCTAAATAGCGAAGGCACTCACAATTCCCTTGCGAAACGCTACTTCAGAGGCAACGTCTCATTGCTGCATTGTCTCAGTGAAGGTTTTCAGTTTGTTGGGGGTACTCATGGGCCAGTGGTACCGACTAAACTTACTTGCTTGACAGACAAAACTAGCATTCAGGGTGATCTCTTAACTCTGGATTGGCTGTGGCTAGAAAGACCACTCAAACAGTTCCAAAATAAGGCGACTCATTGCAGACAACAGGATTCTATCCCAAGACCTGGGTTAAAAAGACAACTCTTATTGTTCCATTAGGGCTGGATCTGGGTAAAGACTGACATCTCTTGGGTCAGGGCAGGTATCTGGTGGGAACACTGCTTTGAATAGGCACACAATTAAAATTTATAAAAAGGTTCTCCAGTTACCAAAGTCTGCATCTGCTGCACAGATAAGACTAGAGTTGGGGCTACTAAACTACGATGCCTCAGACATCGGGTTATACCTGAACCTCTGCCACAAACTGAGGCAGGCGGTCCCTGGCACACTGGAATCCTTAGTCTGGTTAGAAATCTCCCAGAAAAATTCAGGTGGAACGTTTGGTCGCCTTTTCAAGGATGTAATCCAGCAATTCTCAGCGAGTGAATTATGGGCCCTTAACCCCGGTCAGTCAACTTTTAAAATGGGGATTAAAAAATGTGCGAGAATGAAATCGCTTATCATGGTCCAAGCACTTTTTTCAAAACGCAGCCACGCATGGGCTCTTTTACACTCATACAGCCGGTTAGTCCCTGCCTCTTACTTGGCCTGCACATACACATTTTACCTTAAGCGTAGTTTTACCGCCATCAGAATGGGTGATTGGCGATTTCTGCAGGATCTACCCTCATGGCGACGCACGGCAGAGGACACAACTTGCAGAGGATGTGGCAAAGCAGCTGAGACTCTGAAGCATGTGGTTTGCCTCTGCCCAGCCTTTAACACTGAACGTAGGTCCAAACTCAAAGCTGAATGGAACAACCAGGGCGTCCGATCCTGTAGGCAAGCCATTGTGGCGGCTTTGAATCCAGAAAACACCGTTTTAAATACAAAACTCACAAAATTCATTCAGCTGGCATACCGCACTCTAACCAAATTGGGTCCTTCTTATGCACCCCCCCCCTCATAACTACCTTTTAATTCTGACGTTCCCCACAACAGTTCTTAATTCTGAGGGGGGACAAATCTAAAACCAAATTTTAACATAGAGATTAGGACTGTTGACGGTCCTGCACTTGCACGGCATCATGGACAACGGGTACTTTACAAAAGGGTTGATGGGAAAAGTTTCTCGCATAATATGTTTTAACCTATTCTCCTTCTCATCATTGTCGCCCTGTGTTTTTATTTTTATTTAAAACCATAATGGACTAAGGAGGCCCAAGAGCTGATAACCTCCTTTTCTTTTTATTACTGCTGGCTAATTAACTGTTACATGCTTTTTTTGCCTTTTAACAGTAGCTACACAATGTAAACTTTGGAACTTCTTTTAAAGATATATGTTTATATCTAAATAAGGATATTTTTTGATTTGATTTGATTTGATGGTGGGTCATAGACGATTTATGGTTGCCAAACATGGCATTCTGAAATATACGTAGAGAGGTCCTTATGTTTTGATGCAGCAATTGCTTCTTGGGCGAATCTGATAAATTGCTCTGCAAAATCCATGTCGTTCTTGGGCATTTCTCTCCCTCAAGACTTTTCTATTTGCTCATTAAGTAGCTGAGCTTCCTTGAAGCACAGTGCAGTAGCAGCTTTTAGTTTAGCTTATGTTTAGTCTTAAGGATAGAATCCGCAACAATGTTCCTGTATGCGGTAAAGTGTGGATGTCCAGGAGTAGGCATCCTCCTTGAAGTCCTTGTGGCAACAAAGTACTTGTCCTTGGGAGATAGTATTTATCCAGGGTGGGCCCACTGGTGGAAATTAATGTCCACCAAAAAGTCATCTTTATTTTAAGCACTCATATAGTCCTGGGTGTTCCATTTTTCCTTTGTTTTTTTTACTATTATTCATAGGAAGTGCTGATTCCACTAGGTCAAGATGGTTTGTGGATTCTTCTCAAAATTCCTTGGCAAAAGCACTCTGGCGCTCCATCATTGGGTCTGTTATGATGAGTTCTTCTAAAGAAATGATAAGTCTGCTCAATAATCAAAGTAGGTTTTATTGCTAGAAAGTATCCATGCAGGCCAGGTCGCTCCCCTCCTGCCGCACAGCTCCACCTGTGCGCCAGTGCCTCCACCCTCGCTGCCGCAAGTTCTATCCTGTTATCAGTTGTGCTGACTGTTTTCTCGTTTTCCTTCTGCTGCCACTTTTATTCCCCTTTGCTGTGTGCCTTTCTCATAGTACTGTAGTTTACCATTATCACTGTTTTGTAAGCTTTCTTGCCCTCTTTTTTTAGCGCCCTGCCCGGTTCCCCCTCCCCCTTTTTCCTTCTCTACCCTCGCCCGATTCCCACCGCGGACCCCCTGCGGCCCCGCCCCCTCGCCGCCCCGCTCCCGCCTCCCAGCTGCTCCTCCCTCCCTCCCCGCCTTACATGACGGCCACTGTGCGGACGCGCCACTGGCACGCTGAAGGCACGCCAAAGGCAAGCCTGTCTGCGCCCGTCGGTGCCTGGACCATACCCAGCACCAGAAACCCTGGACCCGGCACCGCCATGCCACCAGACTCCACTACGACACCAGCACCCTCCACGCACTCAATGCTGGCCGAAACCACACCTGCTTCCAGGCCGCCCCGAAACGGACCCACGGACCCTTTTCCTTCCGCACCTGCAGCTTCGCCTGCGACAACCACCAAACCTCCAAGTTCCAAACCCAAACACCTCCGCTGCATACTTCTCAACACCCGCTCCGCACGCAAACATGCCGTCGAGCTCTGGGACCTGCTCGACACCTCCGCCCCAGACGTGGCCTTCCTGACCGAGACCTGGTGGAACGACTCCTCGGCACCCGACATCGCCATAGCCATCCCGGACAGCTACAAGATCACCCGCAGGGACCGCACCAATGGAGTCGGACGAGTAATAGCCATCCTCCACAAGTCCACCCTCAAGGTCGCCACCCACACTGACGACTCCCTCAACACCGCCTAACACCTGCACTTCCGGATCCACACCGACCCCAACACCACCCTTAGAGGAACACTCATCTACAGAGCCCCCGGACCATGGGCGCAGTTCAGCGACTCCATTGCCGACCTCGCCAGCACCCACGCACTCGCCTCCATGGACTACATCCTCCTCGGGGACCTAAACCTCCACCTCGAGAACAACAACAATGCCAACTCCACCACCCTGATCGACAACCTCGCCAACCTCGGCCTCAGACAACTCGTCACCACACCCACCAACGCCGCTGGCCACACACTGGACCCCTTCTTCTCCACAGGCTCCCACTTCACCTTCAACCACACCACCGAACTCCACTGGACCGACCACCGCTGCATCCACTTCACTTTCAAGAAATCAACCACACACCACCGCACCCAACAGCTACCTCGCCGCCGCTGGAGCAAAGTCACCGACGACAAGCTGATCACCACCCTCGCACAAAACCCACCCACTGACCCCACCAACCCAGACGCCGCAGCACGCAACCTCAGACAGTGGATCGACGACTGCGCCAACACCCTCGCCCCGATCAAGAAACCCTCCAACAACCACTCCAGCAAGAGAGCCACCTGGTTCACAGACGAGCTCCAGACCTCCAAACGTGTATGCCAGAAACTGGAGAAAACATGGCTCCAAGAACACACACCGAACAGCCACGCAGCCCACAAGGACGCCACACGCAGATATCACCACCTCATCAGACTAGCCAAGTGATCCTCCTTCCAAAACTGCCTGGATAACAATGCACACGACAGAAAAAGAGCTCTTCAGCATCGTAAAGGTACTCTCCAACCCCCGCGCCAACACCAACGACATCCCACCATCACAAGAACTGTACGAGTCACTAGCCATCTTCTTCCACCGCAAGATCGCTGACATCCACATTCCACCTCCCCTGTGAACACCACCAGCGCCAACCACCTGACCTACTGGTCCAACATCAACTATGACGAGACACACAAGGTCATTAACTCCACCCACTCAGGATCTCCATCAGGCCTATGCCCACACCATGTATTCAACAAAGCAGACACAGCCATTGCACCCCAACTACAGAAGGTCATCAACATTTCCTTCGAAACAGCGACATTCCCGGAAAGCTGGAAGCACGCCGAAATCAACACCCTCCTCGAGAAACCCAAAGCGGACCCCAAGGGCCTCAAGAACTTCCGGCCCTTCTCCCTGCTCCCGTTCCCGGCAAAGGTCATCGATAAAATCGTCAACATGCAACTAAACCGTCCACCTCGAAGACAACAACATCCTGGACCCTTCCCAGTCCGGATTCAGACAAAATCACAGCACCGAGACAGCCCTCATCGCTGCCACAGACGACAACCAGCACACGGTATGCCATCGCACTCTAAAGACACACCTCCTAGAAGCCGAAATCCAAGAGAAGGCCCTTGACTGGACCACATCCTTCATCTCCGGCAGAACACAGAGCGTCCGCCACCAACATCGTCTGCGGCGTCCTCCAGGGCTCATCCCTCAGCCTGACGCTGTTCAACGTCTACATGGCCCCCCTCGCACAAGTAGCCTGCCACCATGACCTCAACATCATCTCCTACGCCGACGACGCCCAACTTATCCTCTCCCTCACCAAGGACCCATACATCACCAAAACTAACCTCCACGAGGGAATGAAGGCCGTCGCCGACTGGATGAGGAGCAGTCGTCTAAAGCTGAACTCTGACAAGACGAGGTCCTCATCCTCGGACCCACCCCCTCAGCATGGGACTACTCCTGGTGGCCAACCACTATGGGAAAAGCACCAACACCCACCGACCATGCACGCAACCTAGGATTCATCCTCGACTACTCCCTCTCCATGCCCAAACAGGTCAACGCCGTCTCCTCCTCCTGCTACAACACCCACCGCAGGCTCCGCAGGATCTACAAGTGGATCCCGACCGAAACAAGAAGAACGGTGACACATGCCCTCATCAGCAGCAGACTAGGCTACGGCAACTCACTCTACGCAGGAATCCCAGCCAAACACCTACGATGACTACAACGCATCCAAAACGCCTGATCGTCAACGTCCCCTGCCGCAACCACATCACCCCCCACCTGAGAAGCCTACACTGGCTCCCCGTCGACAGCACCCCTCCCTTCCCTCAGCGCCTTGAGACCCTCATGGGTAAGTAGCGCGCTTTACAAGTAGACTGATTGATTGATTGATGAACACCATCAAAGTGGTCTGAGTCCTTAAAGTACGAGAAACAGCTGAACCTTAAGTGTTTCATTAACCGGAGGACGCAGACTATGGAGGTCACACCTACATTCCTTACAGGGTCTTATCATGGCACCTTGACTCCTGCAAGTAACGCAGTCTCCAGATCAAGACAAAAAAGGAAAAATAAAAATTCTTGAATGGTTTTACAATGGTTTTTCAATGATCTGGACTCCCACCTAATCGGGGACAACGATAACATAGATCTGCAATTGATCTAAGTGATTTCTCCAGCCACAACTGTGCAATACGTTTTAAATTTAGGTTTCGACACACTATAGATAAAGGGTCAAGAAGTAAACTATTTTACAGTTTCTAAATTTTCCCTGGGCCTACAAAATATCTGAAATCGAACTCCAGTGGCCAGAACATAACGAAGCAAATAAGGACCTGAAGCTTGTAACATGCGCTTCTTTGTTTAGTCTGTCTGCTACAGTTGCGAGTGTTAACAGGATTTTCCATATTTGGATACTACAGAGCCAACACAAGAGAAGTCTTCAGGCTCCCTTGTTACCACGACCTAAGCCTTGAGGAAGTCACGGTGGTGACAAAACGTGCGTTGGCTGTTTCTGTACGACACGACAAAGAACTGGAATTCTAAAATTTACCATATAATCTGTCCTTTGTAAATGCTAAAAACTGTGAGAATGAAATCTATATGTTTTTTGAGGAAATAAATCACTGTGCAACTATTTAATCAAGTCTTTCTTATAATTCCTGTGACAGAAAGGTTCTCTCATCACTAGTCTTTTGTTTCTATTGCTATAGTAACCTTTATGCCAACTGTACACGGAATATCTAGAGTGCTGGGGTTCTGTTGTTTATGTATTTTGAACAAAGTCACTTTGTGCATTGTTCTTACCGATACTCTGGGTAGTGGGTTATCTTATCCCGAGTGGCACCTACTAGACTTCATGGTGTTTAGTACACCCATGTGACCAATCTTTTCAACTTGTACCTGTGTTTGCTAATACCTTTGTTGAAGTGCGACAGTTTATCCATCACTACCCTGTGTGGCTTCTGACCCATAAGCTCTCTTCAAAATATTCACTACCTGATAGAGACTTTTAGCTGCAGATTCCTTACCTTCGAATATCCCACAGGCATCAGATTGGATCCAGAATATCCCTGTGCACCAGTAGGTGGCATAGTTTGACTCTGTACCGACACCATCTGCATTGGAAGTGGCGTGTGCGGTGCCTACATCAGCGACGCCTCAGCGTGCTGACATTGCTTCTTTTCTTTTTGCGCCAGTCAGCACAGATCTGGAGAGAGCTTCGTCCAGTCATTTTTTGACATTTTGTTGCAGCGTTTTTCGAGACCCTTGTCTTTCAGTGTGCTAGGAATGCCCTCCAAGAAACCAGTGAGGTTTAACCCTGTGGTTCCTGTCTTTGACAGACCCCCATCTGGTGTGTCTTTCGTGCTTTAGCCAGACCACAACTCCAAGACCTGTGAAGACTGCTGCACCATGAACCTGAAGGCACTGACGGATCACTCCCAGAAGCTCCTTCCTCGTTGCCCGAAGCTCCACCTCTGCCTTGATACATGTAACATTCTGCTAAGCCCATCATCAATCAAGACACAATTGTGATCATAATGCTTCTCTGCCCAGTGTAAAAAATAGACAACAGAAAAAAATCAAAACCAACACCACATCTCGTCAAAAGATAAATGCACCCCAGAGAGTGTAGTCCTTTCTTCCCATAAATATGTCCACCAACTTTGATTTTTTTTACTCCTGATTGACGTACCAAACCATACCTTGTATACTATTTCCAGTATCACCAAATTCCTTCTTGCCATCACACTACTGGCCTCACCATTCTTTTCGCTTAACACAAAAAAGAAAAGGGGGGTCCAAGGGAAGTTTAAAGACCGGCAAGAATTAAATCCCCAAATAAATACTGAGAAACAACAAAGAAATCCTTGGGTCTGGGATGCCAAGACAAACATGGAAGAGACACTAGAGATTATCTAAGGGATCTTGTGGGGGAATCCCTTTTAGGACAAAATACTTATCCCACCATAGGTGGCATGCTTCATCGTCTGGGATTCTCCTCTTGGCAGGAACATCTAGTCCCACCAAGGGCTACAGCTCCCTCTCTGAGAGGAAGGAACTCAGGGATGTTTTATTCCTAATATGTTAGGATATACAAAATCCTGCAGACGAGAAGAAAGAAAACTGGTTGGGTTGAGGGCGCAGCTCAACAAAAATACAAACTGTGTGGGTAGTGATGTTAAAACTAGCTAATGAGAGCGGCAAAGCTACATTTATTGACTCTTTCTCGGTGCCATGATTAAAAACAGCGCACCTGCAGTATGGATTTATAACTGCACATGTCAGCCTAAAAACAGGTCTACATGTTTCAGCCTTTTAGACCCAAGAAGGTGTCATGGCTTTTGTCAGGAACTCGAAATGTTACGGCGAAAATGCATGTGATCAGTGATAGAAATAATAGTAAAGAAGTTTAAATACAACACCTGTAATCCTACTGATTTGTGTGGGTGATTTACTGGTCGTACCTGTAGAGAAAAACACAACCAACTAGAGAAATCAAAAAAGTAAGTGGCTCTAGACATGTTTGTGAATACATTTCAAGGACCATGTGGGATTTTGTTATCGACACAGGTTTACTGCATTCGGCACTTCTAATGACTATAAGAGTTGCTTACCCATAGTGTACGGATAAGAAGCCTCACCTCAAACTGGCAACAACTCAGGGAAGGGGCACCACTCTAAAGAAAAGGAAGATGAATGTGTCAAACATATCAAGAGTTAAATTGACCCAGCTCCTTAAGGACATCGTTTAAAGAAAACTGATCACGTAAAGACCAAGTGCACACACATGCTTGTCAGTCAGATGTTACAATTAGTCAGGGACTTATAGAGGTAAGTTGTGTAGCCACCACCAGGTAAGTAGGACATGGTCTGGGGTGGGTATTGTAGGTAGCGCCAAGAAATAAATCCGTTGGTTCGTCCAAATATGCCCATTGGAGGGCTCTGCATGTGACACAGTGGAGTCACCCTAATAAGCATGTGGTAATCCTGATTGTAGGCGCAGTTCTTCCTTAGAAGAAGGAAAGAGGTGTGCTAAAAGTACAGAATTGCAGTGCCTAGAACCGGTATCCACAGAAATTACTTTGCCGGAAGTGTGCGAGGCAAAAAACCCGGTAGTGTGATGCTCCTCGATCGTGACTAGCGAGGCGGTGCTTAAATTATGCTAAGCTTGGAACGGGTATAACAGGATACTACTACAATAGTAAATGGACAGGCAAGGGCTCCAGCCTGGAGCTAATATGAAAGGATACTGCCACAGTAGTGTACAGGCAGAGTATGGGAAGGCGGAGACGCAACTCAAGCACAAGCTCCCTCCGAACACCGAGGTGAGAAACACTGTAGTGTAATGCTCCTTGACGGTAACTAGCGAGGCGGTGCTTCAATCATGCTTAGCCCAGGGCTAGTCTAGCAGGGTACTGCCACAGTAGTGTACAGATCGGCCAGTGCTCCAATGGTGTTATAGCCCGGGGCCGGTAAACAGGGGTGCTGCCACAGGAGTGTAAAGACAGAGTCTTGGAAGGCGGAGATGCAACTGAAGCACGAACTCCTTCTGAAACAACGAGGCTCTATGAGAGTCCTTTGTGTGCCTGGAACTAAGGTGAGAGTCTCTTAGCGACAAACGCTGCCAAACATAAGGCCGATGCAGGACAAACAAAGTACTTGTAAGAGATCTAGTTGTCCATATATGTGTGTTTGTTTTAGAGTTTTATATAGCGCGAACTAGACCCAAAGATATCAGGTATCCGAGCGCTTTACATGAGCACCAGTTTCTTTATAGACGGACACATTCATTTTTGGTAGGCACGGGAAGATTAAGTGATTTCCCCAGAATCACACGATGTTGAGCGTTGTTGCCAAGAATCAAACCCGGTTCCCCAGCTTCGAGGTCACCGATCTAGACGTAAGGCCAATTTGCCGGTAAACAGGGTGCTGCCACAGGAGCATACAGACACATTCATTTTTGGAAGGCACGGGGAGATTACGTGATTTGCCCAGAATAATGCGATGTTGAGCGTCATTGCAGTGAATCAAAATATAGCCAAGGACGCATGCATATCATGGAAAAACCCAAGTCCACCTTCAAGGTAGGTTGCCGGCATGCCTCTTACTTATACGTCGGTACCCTAGGCGGTACTTGAGCTGGAACCAGAGGAAGAGGTCAGCCGCATCCATGAGGTTTGAGGCCGGTGCACGTGAAGTCACCCCGTCATCACGTGACACATGAGGCTGCTGGGAAATGTGGTCAATGAACCACTGAGCCTGATTCAGTGGTTCTACTGGCCCGCAAGTGCGGGACTGCGCATTCCCTGTTGGCAATAAAAACACACATTGTTGCAATTAAAGAAGAAGACCCTTTATACAGGACGGATTGTCCTGACAAAGTACATCAATAAAGTTGGATATTGATGGATTGCGGGGCATGTATGTGGGAACAAACAGTGCATTCTGGGAGGAGAAGTTCCAGATGTTCCCAGATTAATAAAGATGATACAGTAAGTCGGTTGAGATAAATAATGAACAGACTGGCACTCATGTGCGCGCACTCACATTATTGCTGGGCGTGACCCTTATATTAGTCAATCCTGTTTCGGATGTTTATGAAGTGGGGTTGATCATGCTGTCCAAGTCTCACTGTAGAGAGCTCTATTGGGGTGCCCTATGTGGTTCTTGGGTGTCATGGCGAATGGAGGGATGCAATCTAGATGCTCGTTTAAATTAGTGATTACCACATCGCTAGCCTGAGTGGTTCATATTCTGTTTGACGTCAGGATGTCTTGCATATGGATATGCCCTACCCATAACCCCCACTCCTAAAGTAGGCTGACATAAATGTTATGACCTTGCAGTGATGCTAAGGATGTACAGAGTAAATGTTTTGTACGATTTTGTAAATGTATCAGTCTCCCCTGGTGGCTGTACCCAGACCTAATGCAATGCAGATTTTAGAGCTCTGATTGTAGGTCCTGCTAGTTCTCCTTGCACTGCATAGTGCAGGGTAGGGTGTGTGAGAATAAAGGTATAGATTTATAATGCAGTCCAAGGGATGTCATCATTTACCCTGTGCTATCACTCTGTAGTTTGTGGACCAATCTCTGTTCTTGCCGGAACAGGTATTTCGTGATGTCAGATATGTGAGAAGGGATATATGGTTTTCCAGCAGTGTCCAACTCAATTCATCTGCCAAGTGATTTTTTTCTAAAAAATGGTTTGTGAGCTGGTAGACTGTTCCTTACAGCAGATGGTGCTTTTGTGTTCCATTATCCTTGTTTTAATCTTACGTGTGGTCATGCCCACGTACCAAAGTCCGCATGGACAATTGAATAGGTAGATGAGTCTTTCGCTGTTACAATTTGTATGGCGAGATAGTACCCAAGGCCTGTCAGTGCAGATGTCAATCGAAGTGGTATGTCTAGTTTGTGGGCACGCAGCACAGGCTCAGCATGGAAATTGACAGTTGATAGCTGGCAATCCCCATAGTGTATCCTGATTGGTGGATCTCTTGGTTTTAGGTCTTTTGTGGACCAGTTGGTCCCTGAGGTTTGTGCTCCATTTGAAACAAAGGTTGAGGAATGGAGGTAGTTCCTATATTCAGGATCTTCCAATTCTTTCGTATGCTTTTCTTTATGTGGTTGGAGAAGGTGCAAAACGTGTAGACACATGTGATCCTAGAAGGTTCTCCTTTGGGTGCAGCAATCCCAATCAACGCCTCTCTGTTGTTGTTTGCTGACCTTTTCATAGACCGACGGGCCAAGTTGGCCGGGTAATTTCTATTTCTGAGTTGTGTGGAGAGTGTTCTGGCATGCTCATCATATTTCTCCTTAGAAGAACAAAATGACTCAAGTTCACTGTCAGTCCTAGACTGTCGAACAGTTATAGACAAGAATTTGTCATCCTGGTAGCTTGTCATGTAGGGGAATACTTCGTGACCTTTAGAGGATAGGGCTGCGACTACTGGAGCGAGGTATTTGGTAAGTATCCTGGGTGCCGAATTGAGGCCAAAAGGGAGGACCATGAGTTGGTAGTGGGTACCAGCTACCGTAAACCTGAGGAATTTTCGATGTTTTCGATGGATGGGGATGTGGAAATATAAATCTTCCAAAATCAAATGAGGCCTTGAAGTCTCCTCTGTTGAGGCAACACAAGATCTTGACCAAAGTTACCATCCTGAATGTTTACTTTCTTATGAACTTGTTGAGCTTCCGGAGATCCACTCCCCCGATTTCTTTTTTTATCAAGAAAAACCTAAAGTAGAATACCTGACCCCTTTCTAGGATTGAAACTTTCTCGACTGCTCCTTATGAGAGTATGAATTTTGCCTCTTTGTGCAATAAGTGAAGACAAGGGGGGGGGGCTCCTTTAGGTGGAGTAGTGGGAGGTCTTGTCATGAATTCTAGAGTATGACCAAAGTGAACCAGATATTATACCGATGGTCAGTTATTTCTTCCCATTGTTGCGAGAAATTGGAGATCTTTGCACCCACAGGTGGGAGAAAGGTGGGAAGCTGGTACCAGGTCTCGATAATTTTCTTCCTGCATCTCATACTTGGTTAGGTATTCTTTTGCGGTCCCCATGATGTGAGAAACCAGCCATTGAGGACTGGCGGTATGTTGGAGGCTGGTAGGTTTGTCTAGATTGTGACACATAGGCCTGGTACTTGTGCGTTCTCTGATAACGGCCTCTTTATGCGGTGAAACCGCATTCTTTGCCTCCTCTGAAGGACATTTTTGTATACTGCAGGGTGCCCAAAGCCTTTGCTGTGTCTTAATAGTTACCAGCACCTCGTCGTATATATCTTTCTCAAACTAAGAGCCCCCATCAAACGCCATAATATCTTGGTCTGGTCTTCAGGTCTGAAGGTAGTGGCTTTTAACCATCTCATGCGCCGTAACACTACCGCACCTGCCAGCTGGTGGAAACCTGTATTGGCTATGTCCATAGCACAGTCGATGGTCTCTGAGGCCGCTCGCTCTCCTTCCAATAGGATCTTTCTAGGCTCTTGCATTCTATCTTCCATGTCAGACTACATCTGACGGTCGTAGCGACTGATGATCACTAGAGCGTTGGCCGCCCGAACTGTTAATGCAGTAATGCTGGAAAAACATTTCCCCATAATGTCCAGTCTATGCCCCTCTTTATCAGGGGGAGTTGTGATGGGAGTGGCTGGATTTTTAGATCTCCTCTGTGCTGCCTGCGAAATGAATAAATCTGCCCTTGGGTAACCTGTGAGGCAAGAAAGGGAATGCTCACGCAACGAGTGCAGCGTCAAAGACGATCCTTCACGGCGGTGAAACAGAAACTCAGGGATAACTATGTTATTCCCAGCACATGCTCGATTGGAAGCTGGAGGAAATCTGGTTTTTCGAACAACTGGAGGAGGCAGCGGACTGGCTTGAGTATCAGATGGCTCGGGCCTCACAAGATCGTAATGCTGGGGGTGAGGCTACCATACAGGCTCCTGGCTGACAAGTATGACCTGGACACAAGGCCTCCCACATGCTGGCTAACTATCGGGTTTGGCTGGACAGGTAATGGGCTGTAGAGGGATCTGGTCCTGGAGGGACGCCTCCCTTTTCTAAGACTGACTTTTGGAACTTTGGTGTGTGACCGACGTTGGGGACTCTTTACCTGTAGCTTCGGGGGAAGGGGGAATACGGGATGTCACGTCCCTACATTTTCTATTAATAGTTCTTCTTTAGGGCGACAGGCACTCTGTACGTTTCTTATGGGCAGTTTTGAGACCAGAGTGCAGCACTGCATGGTGGGGGGTTGTTGGGCCAGGAGGAGGGGCTGTTCGGTGGGGGTTGTATTTATGCATCGTTATGGTTTGCACATCTGTAACTCACTTCACTACTATCACAGAGACACTAGCCAACAGTAACCTGAGCTATGGGAGAACATTTTTGTAACATTTTGAGCTGGAACATCAATTGTCTTGGGGACAAGATCAAACGTAGTGTGGTTCTGCAGTATATGAAACAGCAGGCCCCAAATATTGTTCTCCTTCAGGAGATGCATCTGGTTGGAAATCTCTTAAAAGCAATGCACACTGGGAGGGAGGTACAAAATGGTTGCACACGCAGGATTCACATCTGGATCCAGAGGTGTAGGCATTATGATTAAAAATTCACTTCCACTTGAGGTGGGTACCGTCTGGACGGATGAGAGAGGCAGATATGCTGGGATTTCAGGCACATGAGAGGGCCGCATGCTTACGTTCATGTCAATCTATGTACCCCGGGACTGCAGGGCTCCACCTTTACTGATCTGGTTTCATTCCTACTCACTGTACCAGTTGGCCTCCTGGTCCTCGGCGGAGATTTTAATGCTGTAGTCTCAGGCACATTAAATCCCTACCCCCCTAGGTAAAAAGGACTCTCTGCAGCTGGCTGACCGATTTTCTTGACGCTATGGACCTAGAGGACTCTGGAGGGTTTATCACCCAGACCGAATACAACACACCATTCACTCTGGCGCCCACCATAGTCTATCCCATCTAGATTACTGCCTGGTCCCTGCACCCCAAGTCACTTACATACATGAAATCAGACACCTTGCCTGGGGCATCTCTGATCACTCTCCGGTATGGATACACATAGTACTCAATCAAGCCACGGTGGGTAGGCTAGCTCCAATTAACCCCTGGTACCTTCGAGATCCGAAGCTTCGTAAAAACCTCCTCAAGGCCATAAACGATTACTTCACCAACAACATAGGGTCAGTAGCCTCATCCCAGTCCCTATGGGAAGCTTTTAAGACCGTAATTCGAGGTCAGGCTCTGTCCTTGACCATAGGGGCGAAGAAAGAAAAACAAAAAGGAATCCTTGACTTAGAGGCTGACATTTATCGGCTGGAGGGCGACCTGAACTTGGTGAGACACCGGAAAAGCTCCATCTCCTTAACCAGAAACAACACGACCATAAAGTCCTGGCCACGGACAAGGCCACACTCCTGAGCAGGGAACGTCAAGGTAGAATATATGAAATGGGTGACAAAGCAGGGAAGCTAATAGCTTTGTTAGACAAAAAAGACTGGGCGAGCAGATTAGTCCCGGAGCTTAAAGACAATGAAGGCAGCTCTCTCACTGAACCCCAAGACATAGTTGACAGATTTGCCACTCATTTTTAAAAGGTATACTCAACAGTGATCCCACACACTGAGGAGGACTCACAAGACCTCCTTCGTGACATCAGACTCCCTTGTCTTTCCTCAATGGATTGCAAATTTATGGAAAGCAACTTGACCACAGATGAAATTGTGCAAGCAATACACGCATTAAAACCAGGCAAGGCTCTTGGACCAAACGGTATCCCCATCGAGCTATATAAACTACAGCCCAATAAACTCGCACTCGAAGTTTGAGGAATCGTTAGAACTTGGAGCTCTATCGAGGGAACAGAGAATAGCCACTATAGTCCTCATACATAAAGATGGAAAGCCCTGGACTGACTGGACCTCATATAGGCCGATTTCCCTCCGAAACGCCGAACCCAAAATCCTGGCCGAACTTCTGGCTGTCTGTCCGCTCAAGGTAATAGGCACCCTGATGCACCCAGATCAATCTAGCTTTGTGCCACAAAGAAATACTGCCCTGAACTTACGCAGGATTCACGGAGTGCTGGGCAGAGCATCAATCATTCAGGAGTTGGCTGTGATAGTGTCTCTGTACGCAACCATGGCATTCGACACAGTTGAGTGGCCCTACCTTTGGGCAGTACTTGCAAAATTGGGATTTGGCCCAAAATACATTCAGTGGGTACGTCTCCTGTACCAAGACCCTCTGGCCCAGGTAGTGGTCAATGACACACTGTCAGCCACGTTCCCACTTAGCTGTGGAACCCTTCAGGGTTGCCCACCCTCTCCCCTTCTTTTTGCCCTTGCCCTGGATCCACTGGCAGCCTGGATCATAGACCAGATGATACGACGGCTGAGATGGTCCCCTGACTGGGATGACCACATCTCACTCTTCGCGGACATCATTTTACTTTATCTGGCCGCCCGTCAAAATCCCTAATAGTAGTTTTAGATATTGTGGCAGTGTTAGGCAGATTCTCTAGATTCAAGGTCAATTGGGGTAAATCATTATTATTTGCTTCTAGGGGAGATCCTCCTGCCCCCCTGGAAACTGCCCAATCCAGATCAACACAGCGGACTGTAAATTCCTTGGTATTTTTTTTTTCCACGATACCACAGCTCGCTATGCCCAAAATCTCCTTCTGCCCCTGCGTAGACTCAAAAAAAGATATTATAAGTTTGAAGTCACTTCCCCTCTCCCTACTGTGCAGAGCAGCCCTGTTTAAAATGAAGTCCTTGCATAGATTTTCTACGAATTACAAAATGCCCTTGACCCAGTACCAGCACAATATTTCAGGGAAATAGAGGGTCTTCAGAGAGAATTGCTTTGGGATGGAAAACTGCGTATTGCCCTAAATAAACTGAGCCTAAACTGGTACGATAGTGGCATAAGCCTTCCGGACATAAAAAAATATTACTGGGCAGCACACCTGGCTGCCATAAATCACGGCACCTATGGACAAGGCGACTACCCTGGCTATGCCATGGATAAATGGCTCCTCCCCGGACATAACTATAACAGGGCACTCTATTCACGGCCTAAAAAACACACCTTCACGGGCCCCACCTAGCATTTGATCCAAATTTGGCACGACGCAACCAACTCTCTTGGGTGGGGACGTGAACTGACGTTGGAGGCCCCCCTTTGGGATTCTGAAACACTGGGCAGCCTTTGGAGGTCAAAAGGCTTTGACAGATGGGTTCTCATTGGCATTACACAAATCAAAGTTATTTGGGGAGAAGGGGGAGTCAAATCCTACAACACATTACAGGTTGAATATGATCTAGCTGTCACAGAATATTTCCGATATGCCCAATTCCTACACTCACTCCAAACGTTTCTACCTAAAGGGATAATCCGACCTGAAGCCTTACCCCTAGAGTACAGAATCTTAGATTATCACCTTCCTGAAAATACGATTTCTCTAATATACAAAAAGCTGATAAACAATATGACCGATCCCCTACAGGCATTAAGGGAGAAATGGACGGGAGACGGGGTTGATATAGACAACAAAGATTGGGAAGAGGCAGTTTCTTCCCCTAGAGTGGTAGTCATACCGGGGCGTCTTTGGACAGGTACAGCTAAAAATCCTTCACTGTGTGCACATCACTGGGCCACGCTTGATACATATATGATATGGGGATAACTGACAAAGGGGAATGTAGGAGAGGCTGTGGTAAACTGGGAAGCTTTCTACACATTATATGGGAATGTAAGTACTTCAGTTCTTTCTGGCACGAAATACACAAGGCAATATTTGCTGTGCTACGCACCTGTCTTTCACCAGAGGTGAGGCGATGCCTCCTCAACATATGGGAACCCCCAGACCTGAACACTCACTAGACACAATGGGCCACCCTGGGATTCATGATAGCATAGAGAAACATTGCACAATTATGGGGAGCTGCTAAACCACCTACTTTGGAGGCCTGGGAGAGGGACCTTGACTTGTGTATGTTTGGGGAGCAGACGGTCTATGCAGCCAGAGGATGCCCCAAAAAATGGGCACATACCCGAAGCCCTTGGAATAGATATCGTGGAGAAATCTTCATGCCTCCTGATTGTTTTGAACCAAATGTCCCCCTTACCCCTTATGTTGAAATGTAATCCTCCTCCACTGTACGCCGCTATTATTCATCTACTAACTGTCCTCTGTATTGTCTATTTAAACCAATGCATTTTTCAATAAAAAGTATTATTATAAAAAAGAAGGGGAATCCTCTGGGGCCCTGTATTTCTTATCAATCCGCAGGAGCAGTGGCGAGATCATAATTGTTGCTCCCTCCTACCAGATGTAATTGATTATTGGAATTGATTGTAACGATTTTCTAGTTTCCTCTCTGAAGTCATACAGGAAATACTCTGCTGTATGCTTCACCGTCATTGGCAGAAGGAACCTGGTCGTCGCCCTTTCCATTAAATGAGGGCCCCCCCCAATGTTTTTGGGAGGCGAGTCAACTGGATGATGTGGCAGAGGAGCGGGAGGGGGAATAATGTAACCTTCCCAAGAATCAGTCTGTGGGTGAGGATCCTGGATCTTTCCTTCTCTATCCTCATCTGAGGACGACGGATCTTCTGCAGCAGTTGCTGCTATTCGTGGCCGCGGTGTTATTGTAGGTATCACTGGTGGTGGCAAAGTTGGTGTTCTTGGAGGTTCCAACTGAGGTGGTGGTGGTTCTATTTGGTCACCTGAGGTGGGAACCTCTGTCTGTAATCAGTAAGTATGGGCGGAAAATCCGTTCCGCTCACGGATTTTGCGGATTTTCGGTAAATTCGCAATCCGCGAGATTCGCGAATTTCCCGCAAAATCCGCAAATCCGCGAGCAGCGGATTTTATGGCTTGTTCGCACTGTTCGCGTGAGTTCGCGGCTTCCCAGTTCAACTTCGCGCCCCGCAAATAAGCGCTAAATTGCAGAAATACGATCTTAGCAAAACTGAAACTACTTACCAGGTTCAAAAGTTCAAGCTCATCATTAGTAGCCATTTCCTGTAGTGCTTCCTGAGGGGCCCCTCCAGAGTTCAGTTGCCTACTTGCAACTATTATGTGATCCTGCTCTGACCCTCAGAATAGTTACACATATGCCACAAAGGTCCTGAATTACAGCTAAGGGAGACAAGCAGGAGCCAGGCTGGAAGTTCAAATCCAGTGACACATTAATCCGCCCCTAATTCATTATTGTCAGTTGGGGCAGGGCAGGTGTTGTAACTAATTTTGCAACAATGAAAGCACTTAGCAAGTGCAAAAGATCACTAATCAGGAAGCACTAAGGAAGCAGGTGCCAGCTAAAAAAATATTCTGTGACACGTTAATCAGCCCCAAATTAATTCAGGTCACTTGAGGCAGGGAAGGTGTGCTTTGCTTTGCCACAATAATGTACACTGGACAACCAGAGGGTGCTGTGATGAAACAGAGGGTGGCATGGGTGAGCCAGAGGGTGGCATGGGTGAACCAGAGAGTGGCAGTGGTGACAGAGGGTGGCAGTGATGAAGAAGAGTGTCCCAAACAGGCTGGACACGTAGAAACAACAAGTTCGCAAAACTTGCGACCCGACAAGTAAGTTCGCGTTTGCGAAATTGTACAAAAACCCTCGCGAACTGGCAGAAACCCGCGCGAACACACAAAAAAAAAAAATCCGCAAATTCGCGAGAATTCGCGGATTTTGCGAATTGCGAGTTCGCAAATCCGCAAAATTCGCGAACGCGAGATTCGCAAAATTCGCCCATGCTTAGTAATCAGCTAGCATCACCTGAAGGTCCTGGATAAGAGAGGGTGGCAAGTGTGGAATTTCTCTAGGACTAGGCTCAGAAGGATAGCCATGAGGTTGGTAATGATGTGGTGGAATTACATATGGTTGATAATATTGCTCCTCATCTGCATAATCATAGTCTTTCTCCGGGCATTTGACGTTGAATTCAAAAGGGCTGTGAACCACCAGACATACTCCATCATCATCATCAGATTGTTGAAAGTCCAACAGGTGCGAAGTTGGCGAAGGGGAAATCTTACTGATTGGAGATACGTCCGGATGCTGAAAGGTTTTCATCACAGTAGCAATATTTACCATTGTCGACGGCGGAGTCGAGGGTACTGTAATCACTGTTTCAGGAATTTCGATCGTTGACAGTGTCGTCAACAGATCCATCGACAGGGATTAAGTTTACTGAGTGTTCGTCGATGAGGTCTTAGTCAATGGGATTGACCTCATCTGCAGCAATAAAATGCTCACCAATAGGTTCCTAAGATTGGGAAATTCTCATCGAAGGACCAGAGATGGCTACCGTCATCGTTGCGCCTAACATCACCTGCGCTGACGATGACACAGTAGTACTAGTAGTCATTTACGAGCATAGTGTTGCCGTCATTGACATCGTTGAGGGCGGTTTCTTTGTCAGCTCTGTGCCACATAGAATCTGGGGAAGAGGCTAGAGTATTTCTTTTTCCTTACACAAAGGCGAGGTGGGTAAGGATGATGCAGGTTCTGAAGAGACTTTAAGAGGTTTCCCATTTTTAGAGTTTTTACTTTCCTGGGTGGATTTGAGGTGCTTCCTGCCTCCTCCTGGGATCTGGCTCACTTGTGAGGCCTAGAAGAACCATCACTCTCCTCATCAGATGACTTGTGTTGCTTTGTGGGCTGGAGCCTCCCCTCTCTAACTATAATTCACAGAAATTGCCCGTAAGACAGGTCATCGCAATGCGATTTGGGTTGGTAACTCTTATAGGACAGAGGGAGTTTCTGACCATCGGTTTCCTAAAGAGGTCTGTCCCCAGTCCATCCCCTGATGGAAAAATGCGAATGTCCAGGAACGGTAAGCTGGTGTTGCTGAATTCAAAGGTAAATTTCAAGAACTCATTCTTGGTGTTGAGCCATTGGAAGTCGATGATGGTATCAGATGTTCCCCGCCAGATGACAAACACGTCATCGGTATAGCGCTTCCACAGGAGAATGTAGGTCCTGTATGGGTTTTGTGCCATCAGGATATGATCTTGTTCAAACAGGTGCACATACAGATTTACCAAGCTGGGCGCGAAAACACTACCCATTGAAGTGCCCGATGTTTGTAGGTATAAAACATTCAAATCAGAAGAAATTTTCTTTCATGGCAAATCGTGCACATTCCATGATGAAATGTACTGGGGAGATGGTTTCCAGATTTCTGGTGCCTAGTAGGGTTTGAATTGCTGGTGGTGTTTCATCTTGAGGAATGCAGGTATAAAGAGACTCGACGTCAAATGAAACTAGATAGTCTCTTGTGGTATCAAAAGGAGTATCAGATAGAAGTCTCAGGATGTCTTTGGTGTCCTGGAGATATGTGGGCATCTCAACAACAAGTGGTCATAGAAAATAGTCCATGAAAGTAGAGAGGGGCTGTAAGAGAGACTCTACCCCGGAGATGATGGGTTTTCCTAGGGTGAGGCCTTTGTTCCTTGTGTATTTTTGGTAATACGTAGAAACAAGGAGTGACCAGGTGGGATGTGATCAGAAGTGTTGCCTCTTTAGGAGTAATCCATTCAATGTCTTTGGCATCCTCCTCCAACCTTGTTATTTCTAGTGACAGCCTCTTTGTCTTGTCCATTTTAAGAGTTCGGTTTTCCAGTTGTAAACATTCTGTGCGGTAGGAGGATGGGTTCATGATGACATCACTCCCCCCTTATCTCCTGGCCTGATGATGATTGACTTATCCTTGGCCAGTATTCATATTGCCAGTTGTTCTCTTTTGGGGAGGTTCTGGAAGTGTCTTTTGTCAATGTTACACAGATTTGTGACTTCATCTGAGACTGCGTTTTCCTATGTAGGAGGTGACATATCCCCAACCTCTTTTAAGTACTGCCAGTTCATCTGGGGACAGCTGCCGGTCACTCAAATTAACTATTGAGTCACTTTGTCTCTTTGTGAAGTGGGCTTCCTCATACTCCGTGTGGCCCTCGAGGAGGGTGGAGGGCTCCAATGTACCTGAGCTTGTTGGTGTCTTCTGCCTCTAGATCGAGCTTGGCCAGACCCTAAAAAAGACTGGTTGGGAAAGAACGGACGATGTGGATGGTATAGAATCATTGGTCGTTGAAAGGGTGGATTTGGATAACCCCAAGGTATGGGAGGCCACCATTGTGACTGTCTGGACCTGATCGCCCACCCCTCCAGTTGTTCCTGTTCCTTCTGCTACTCCCTATACTTTGAGGTTCTGCATTATTGGTAGAATCAGAGGCGCTTGACCATGCCTTGCTTCCTGAGGTAGAATAATTGGATCCATACCTCTTGCCTCTTTGGTTATATAGTGGCAGAGCATAGTTGTCACTTGCATACGGATAGACCTTTTCAAAAGAGAACTGTGCCAAATCTTTTTTGAATTTGTTGATTTTTGCTGTGAGGATCGAGTCTTTGAACTCCTTGATGGCCTTGTTAGTTTCATGACCCTGTTTTGTATACAGAGTCACTGAGAAGATTGATTTAATATATGACTCGAGAGTCTGGATCTCAATGAGAATTGTGTTGGCAATACGTTTTGCTGTACTAATTATTAAAATCAGCCAGTCTCTCGTACATCACCATGCGATGAGAGACCAGTCTTTCATGAATGTTTTGTCATCTAGAAACAGTCTGGGAGTGATTGTTACTCACAACCCTGTGTGGGCACTATTCCCCCTTAGGTACTCCGTCATATTAGCACCATGTATTTGGGTGCGAGAATGTGATCTTTTAAGAGTAAGCAGTTTGGACTAATCAGACCTTTATGTAGAAGACCCACTCTGGGATGGGTACATCTGATACCATCATCGACTTCCACCAATGGCTCAACACCAAGAATGAGTTCTTCAAATTTACCTATGAATTTAGCAACACCAGCTGACTGTTCCTGGACATTCACATTTTTCCATCAGGGGATGGACTGGGAATACAGCTCTTAGGAAACCAATGGCCAGAAACTCCCTACTGTCCTATAAGAGTTACCACCCCAAATTGCTTCCCGATAACCTGCCTAACGGGCAATTTCTGCTAGTTAGAAGGAACTGTTCTTCTAAGGAGAAATACGAGGAGCATGCCAGGACACTCTCCACACAACTCAGAAATAGACATTACCCGGTCAACTTGGTCCGACGGTCTATGAAAAGGGCTGCAAACAACAACAGAGAGGCATTGATTGAGATTGCTGCACCCAAAAATGAGCCACCTAGGATCACGTGTCAACACGTTTTGCACCTTCTCCAACCACATTAGGAAGAGCATCTAAAAGAAGTGGAAGATCCTAAACATAGGAACTACCTCCATTCCTCAAACCTTGTTCGCTTTCAAAAGGATCACAAACCGCCGGGACTAACTGGTCCACACAAGACCTAAAACCAAGAGATCCACCAATCAGGATACACTATGGGGCTTGCCAGCGATCAAAGGTCATTTTCCATGCTGACCTGTGCTGCGTGCCCACAAACTAGACAGACCACCTCTGATTGACATCGGCACTGATAGACCTTGGGTACCATCTCACCATACAAATTGTATCATGGATGCTGCTGACCTCTACCTCCGGTTCCAGCTCGAGTACTGCCTGGGGTACCGACAGATAGGTAAGAGGCACACGGTCAACCTACCACAAAGGTTGTCTCGACTTTTTTCATGACATGCATGCGTCCTTGGCTATATGCACAACAGGATCTCTTACAAGTACTTTGTTTGTCCTGCATCTGTCTTATGTTTGGCAGCGTTCATCACTAAGAGACTCTCACCTTAGTTCCAGGCACATGAAGGACTCTTGTAGAGCCTCATTGTTTCAGAAGGAGTTCGCTCTTCAGTTGTGTCTCCGCCTTCCCAGACTCTGTCTGTACACTCCTGTGGCAGCACCTCTGTTTACCAGCCCCGGGCTATAATACCATTGGAGCACTGGACAACCTATACCATACTGTAGCAGTACCCTGCTAGACTAGTCCCGGGCTAAGCATGATTGAAGCACTGCAACGCTAGTTACCGTCGAGGAGGATTACACTACAGCGTTTCTCGCCTCAGTGTTTCGGAGGGAGCTCGCGTTTGATTTGCATCTCTACCTTCCCACTCTCTGTCTGTACACTACTGTGGCAGTATCCGTTTGTACCGGCTCCAGGCTATAGCACTATTGAAGCCCTGGCCTGTCTATTTACTATTATGGTAGTACCCTGGTATACTGGTTCCGGGCTTAGCACCGCCTCACTAGTCACCATCGAGGAGCATCACACTACAGTGTTTTTTGCCTCACACACTTCAGGCACAATCATTTCAGTGGATACCAGTTCTAGGATGTGCACTTCTGTGCTTTTAGCACACCTCTTTCCCTCTTCTATAGAAGAACTGCGCCTACAATCAGGATTACCACATGCGTATAAGGGTGACTCCACTGTGTCACATGCAGAGCCATCGAATGGGCATATTTGGACGGAACAACTGATTTACTTCTTGGTGCTACGTACAACACCCACCCCAGACCATGTCCTACTTACCTGGTGGTGGCTACACAACTTACCTTTATAAGTTCTTGACTAATTTTAACATCTGACTGACAAGCACTTGTGTGCACTTGGTCTTTACGTGATTATTTTTCTTTGAACATCAAACTTCCTTTTTTTCAGAGCGATGCCCCTTCCCTTGAGCTGTCACCAGGTTGAGATGAGGCTGCTTATCCGAACACTATGGGTAAGCAACTCTTACAGTCATTAGAAGTGCCAAATGCAGCAAACCTGTGTTGATAACAATATCCCACATGGTCCTTGAAATGTATTCACAAACATGTCTAGAGTCACTTACTTATTTGATTTCTCTTGTTGCTTGTGTTTTTTCTCTACAGGTACGACCAGTAAATCAGCCTCACAAATCAGTAGGATTACTGGTGTTGAATTTAAACTTTTTTACTATTATTTCTATCACTGATCACAAGCTATTTCGCAGTAACATTTTGAGGTCCTGACGAAAGCCGTGACACCTTCTTGGGTCTTCAAGGCTGAAACATGCAGACCTGTTTTTCGTCTGACACACGCAGTTATAAATCCATACTGCTGGTGCACTGTTTTTAATCCTGGCACCGAGAACAAGTCAATAAAGGTAGCTTTGTCGCTCTCATTAGCTAGTTTTAACATCACTACCCACACAGTTAGTATTTTTGTTGCGCTGCGCCCTCGACCCAACCAGATTTCTTTCTTCTCGTCTGAAGGATTTAGTATATCCTAACAGAGTAGGAATAAAATATCCCTGAGCTCCTTCCTCTCAGAGAGGGAGTTGTAGCCCTTGGGGGGACTAGGCGTTCCCGCCAAGAGGAGAATCCCAGATGTTGAAGCATGCCGCTTATGGTGGGTGAGGGATTTCGTCCTAAAAGGGATTTCCCCACAAGCTTCCTGAGATAATCTCTAGTGTCTCTTCCCTGTTTGTCTTGGCATCCCAGACCCAAGGATTTCTCACCATTCTTTTCCCTGCTCAGCATTGCGCAACTGCACCAAACATTTCCTTTATCTGGCTCCACAACATTCTTCTGTTATGCAATCCGGAGCAATATTGATAACCATTTACTCGCTTCGTTCTCCCACAGAACATGTCTTGGCACACTAGTCTGCTATCATAACTGTTTTTTGCTCCTCTTGATTTCTCTTAATCTTCTCCTTAGTATGTACTTGACTTAACATCTTTGAATTATTGTACGCAACCACGCTGTCACTAAGCTTGTTCCACAGGCCCTCTCCTTCAAGGATGTAAAAGGATAAACTCGAGTTATCCAATTTCGGGTTATCTTTCATAGATTCACATGCTTGAATGATTCCCCCGTCTTCTAGATGGGAGTCCCACGGTAACATAATCAATCAGTAGTTAACAAATCTCTTAGGCTATGATGGCCCCAAGATATCTTTTCACCTATCTATGTCCTTTTTAAAAAAAGGATCAAATGTTGAGTACAACCAATCAGCTTGTAGCACCCTCTAGAACACTCCTAGCAGAGGCAGATTCCCTCAGATTTTCACCACAAGTTGTGTGTGAAGGGAGTCTCCCTAAGTTCTACTCAGTTCTTCTTCAACCTTCTGGATTTTCCCATGGAAATTTAATCTAACCAGCATGTCTGATAAAAAAGGCATTTTCTGCCCATGTTAAGACCTATGGCAGGAAAAGAGTTCATGTGGATGATCCACACAAGGCTGCATTTATTGCCTCCACCCCAACCAAGAGGTAAGACAGTGCAAAATAAGTCACACTTCCTCCTCAAATACTCTGCAGGATAGAGAGGGGAGGCTGCTTGTATGATTCCAGCCCACAAAGCAGCACAAGTCATCTGATGAGGAGAGTGATCATTTTTATAGGCCTCACAAGAGAGCCAGATCCCAGGAGGAGGCAGGAAACACCTCAAATCCTCCCAGGAAAGTAAAAACTCTAAGAATGGGAAACCTTGTAAAGTCTCTTCAGAACCTGCATCATCCTTACCTACCTCGCTTTTGAATAAGGAAAAAGAACATCCTTTAGCCTTTTCCTCAGATTCTATGAGGCACAGAGCTGACAAAGAAACCGTCTTCAATGATATTAACGACAACAACACTATGCTTGTCGATGACTACTAGTACTAGTGTGTCATCGTCAGCGCAGGTGCCGATAGGCGCAACGATGACGGTAGCCATCTCTGGTCCTTCCATGAGAATTTCCCAATCTTAGGAGCCTATTGGTGAGCATTTCATTGCTGCAGATGAGGTCATTCCCATCGACTAAGACCTCATCAACGAACACTCGGTCAATTAATCCCTGTCGATGGATCTTTTGATGACACGTCAACAACCAAAATTCCTGTATCGGTGATTACAGTACCCTCACTCCGCCGTCGACAATGGTAAATATTGCTACCGTGATGAAAACCTTTCAGCATCCGGACGTATCTCCAATCAGTAAGATTTCCCCTTTGCCTACTTTGCACTTGTTGGACTTTCAAGAATCTGATGATGATGATGAAGTATGTCTGGTGGTTCATAGCCCTTTTGAATTAAATGTCAAATGCCAGGAGAAAGACTATGATTACGCAGATGAGGAGCAATATTATCAACCATATCTAACTCCACCATATCATTACCAACCTCATGGCTATCCTCCTGAGCCTCATCCTAAAGACATTTCACACTTGCCACTCTCTCTTATCCAGGACCTTCAGGTGATGCTAGCTGATTACAGACAGAGGTTGTACACACATAGAGGGGTGGAGAGAAAAAGGCGGTATTAGGAAGGTTGTTTTGAGAATCTTGAGTTTCTCTTGGAAACATTACCCATCCTTTCATTTCTTTTAATCCTGGTTGTGGAACCTGTTAATAAAGTTTTCTCTTGGTATCCACAAACTAGTTTTAAACACTTTCCCTTTAACTGCACGTGTTGTGGACCTATTCCAGTCACAGGGTGATATCCACTGATCACTATTTGATTTATATGTTTATATGTTGTTTGGTCTTGTACATTTGTCTTATGGTCTTTTTATGTTAAAACCCCCCTCCCTATGCTCCGTCCAGAGTGTGGTTACACCTGGGCGTATTGTAAGCAGACCTGATGATGAAGCATGTCACACACTTCGGTGTGTGAGTGAGGGCAGTATTCTCAAAACAAAGGACTTTTTGTTTTGTGAGGTGTTTAGGGGTTCTCCTTCTTTTTCTTGTTTTTTCTCTCCACCCCTCTATGTGTGTACAATTATTACTCAGGGGGTTCGGGGTGTGAGAGCCTTAGATACGATTGACCCTCTCCCCTTATGTGTGTTGAATGATACAGACAGAGGTTCCCACCTCCGGTGACCAAAAAGGACCTCCACCACCTCATTTGGAACCTCCAAGAACACCAACTTTGCCACCACCAGTGATACCTACAATAACAATGCGCCCACGAATAGTGGAAACTGCTGCGGAAGATCCTTCGTCCTCAGATGAGGATAGAGAAGAAGGAAAGATCCTGCATCCTCATCCACAGATAGATCCTTGGGAAGATTACGTTCTCCCCACTCCCGCTCCTCTGCCACATCATCCAGTTGACTCGCCTCCCGAAAACATTGGGGGGGGCCTCAATTTAATGGAAAGAGCAATCCACAAGGTTACTTCTGCCAATCACGGTGAAGCATACAGCAGAGTATTTCCTGTATGACTTCAAAGAGAAAACTAGAAAATCGTTACAATCGATTCCCATAATCAATTACATCTGGCAGGATGGAGCATCAATTATGAAGACATCGGCCACAATCTTACCACTGCTCCTGCGGATTGATAAGAAATACAGGGCTCCAGAGTATTCCCCTTCTTTTTTTAATAATTCTTTTTATTGAAACATACAGCAGTTCAAATAGAAAATACAGAGGATACAGTTAGTAGATGAATAATAGCGGCGTACAGTGCAGTTGGATTACATTTCAACATAAGGGGTAAGGGGGACATTTGGTTCAGAACAATCAGGAGGCATAAAGATTTCTCCACGATATCGATTCCAAGGGCTCCAGATATGTGCCTATTTTTTGGGACATCCCCTGGCAACATAGACTGTCTTCTTCCTAAACATACACCAGACAAGGTCCCTCTCCCCTAGGCCTCCAAAGTAGGTGGTTTAGCAGCTCCCCATAGTTGTGCAATGTTTCTCTTGGCTATCATGATTCCCATGGTGGCCCATTGTGTCTGATGAGTGTTCAGGTCTGCGGGTTCCCATATGTTGAGGAGGCATCGCCTCACCTCCGGTGAAAGACGGGTGCGTAGCACAGCAAATATTGCCTTGTGTACCTCATGCCAGAAAGAACTGACATACTTACATTCCCATATAATGTGTAAAAAGCTTCCCAGTTTACCACAGCATCTTCTACATTCCGCTTTGTCAGTTATCCCCATATAGATCAAGTGTGGCCCAGTGACAAACACAATGAAGGATTTTTAGCTGTACCAGTCTAAGGCACGCCGGTATGGCGATCACTCTAGGGGAAGACACTGCCTCTTGCCAATCTTCGTCGTCTCCCATCCATTTCGCCCTTAATGCCTGTAGGGGATCGGGCATATTGTTTATCAGCTTTATGTATATTAGGGAAATCATCTTTTCAGGAAGGTGACCATCTAAGATTCTGAGGCTTCAGGTGGGATTGTCCCTTTAGGTAGAAGCGTTTGGAGTGAGTGTAGGAATTGGGCATATCGGAAATATTCTGTGACAGCCAGATCATATTCAGCCTGTAATGTGTTGTAGGATTTGACTCCCCCTTCTCCCCAAATGTCTTTCATTTGTGTAATGCCAATGAGAACCCATCTGTCAAAGCCTTTTGATCTCCAAAGGCTGCCCAGTGTTTCAGAATCCCAAAGGGGGGTTGCCAACGTCAGTTTACATCCCCACCCAAGAGAGTTGGTTGAGTTGTGCCAAATTTGGACTGAATGCTAGGTGGGGCTCGTCAAGGTGTGTTTTGTAGGCCACAAATAGTGTGACCTGTTATAGTTACCTCCGGGAAGGAGCCATTTATCCTTGGCATTAGCCAGGGTCGTCACCTCGTCCATAGGTGCCGTGATTTATGGCGGCAAGGTGTGCTGCCCAGTAATATTTTTTTATGTCCGGAAGGCTTATGCCACTATCGTACCAGTTTAGGGCCAGTTTATTTAGGGCAATACGCAGTTTTCCGCCCCAAAGCAATTCTCTCTGAAGACCCTCTATTTCCCTGAAATATTGTGCAGGTACAGGGTAGAGGGCATTTTGCAAGTCGTAGAAAAATCTGGGCAAGGACATAATTTTAAACAGGGCTGCTCTGCCCAGTAGGGAGAGGGGAAGCGACTTCCAACTTATAACATCTTTTTTGAGTCTACGCAGGTGCGGAAGGAGATTTTGGGCATTGCGGGCTGTGGTATCATGGGAAATAAAAATACCAAGGAATTTAAAACCCGCTGTGTTGATCTGGATTAGACAGTTTCCAGGGGGGTAGGAGAATCTCCCCTAAGGGCGAATAATAAGGATTTACCCAAATTGACCTTGACTCCAGAGAATCTGCCAAACACTGCCAAAATATCTAAAACTACTATGAGGGATTTTGCCGGGAGGCCGGATAAAGTAAAATGACGTCCGCGAAGAGTGAGATGTGGTCACCCCAGTCAGGGGACTATCTCAGCCCTCGTATCATCTGGTCCTGTCTGATCCAGGCAGCCAGTGGCTCCTGGGCAAGGGCAAAAAGATGGGGAGAGAGTGGCCAACCCTGAAGGGTTCCACTGCTAAGTGGGAATGTGGCTGACAGTGTGTGTTATTGACCACTACCTGGGCCAGAGGGTCTTGGTACAGGAGATGTACCCACTGCATGTAATTTGGGCCAAATCCCAGTTTTGCAAGTACTGCCCAAAGGTAGGGCCACTCAAACGTGTCGAATGCCATGGTTGCATCCAGGGACACTATCACAGCCGACTCCTGAATGGTTGAAGCTCTGCTTAGCACTCCGTGAATCCTGCGTACGTTCAGGGCCGTATTTCTGTGTGGCATAAAGCCAGCTTGATCTAGGTGCACCTGGGTGCCTATTACCTTGAGCAGATGGACAGCCAGAAGTTTGGCCAGGATTTGGGTTTCGGCGTTTAGGAGGGAAATCGGCCTATATGAGGCACAGTCAGTCCAGGGCTTCCCTTCTTTATGTATGGTTACTATAGTGGCTATTCTCTGTTCCCTCGATAGAGCCCCAAGTTCTAACGATTCCTCAAACATCGATTTCAGGTATGGTGCGAGTTTATCGGGCCGTAGTTTATATAGCTCGATGGGGATACCGTTTGGTCCAAGAGCCTAGCCCGGTAACAATGCGAGTATTGCTTGCACAATTTCATCTGTGGTCAAGTCGCTTTCCATAAATTTGCGATCCATTGAGGAAAGACAAGGGAGTCTGATGTCACAAAGGAGGTCTTGTTAGTCCTCCTCAGTGTGTGGGGTTACTGTTGCGTATAACTTTTGAAAATGAGTGGCAAATCTGTCAACTATGTCTTGGGGTTCAGTGAGAGAGGTGCCTTCATTGTCTTTAAGCTCCGGGACTGATCTGCTTGCCCAGTCTTTTTTGTCTAACCATGCTATTAGCTTCCCTGCTTTGTCACCCAGTTCGTATATTCTACCTTGACGTTCCCTGCTCAGGAGTTTGGCCTTGTCCATTGCCAGGGCTTTATAGTTGTGTTGTTTCAGAACATGGAGCTTTTCCGGTGTCTCACCAAGTTCAGGTAGCCCTCCAGCCGATAAATGTCAGCCTCTATGTCAAGGATTCCTTTTTGTTTTTCTTTCTTCGCCCCTGTGATCAAGGACAGAGCCTGACCTCAAATTACAGTCTTAAAAGCTTCCCATAGGGACTGGGATGAGGATACTGACCCTACATTGTCGGTGAATTAATTGTTTATGGCCTTGAGGAGGTTTTTATGAAGCTTCGGATCTCGAAGGCACCAGGGGTTAATTGGAGCCAGCCTACCCACCGTGGCTTGATTGAGTACTATGTGTATCCATACCAGAGAATGATCAGAGATGCCCCTGGCAAGGTGTCTGATTTCATGTTTGTAAGTGACTTGTGCTGCAGGGACCAGGCAAAAATCTAGACGGGATAGACTATGGTGGGCGCCAAAGTGAAAGGTGTGTTGTATTCGGTCTGGGTGATAAACCCTCCAAGAGTCCACCAGGCCCATAGCGTCAAGAAAATCGGGCAGCCAGCTTGCAGAGAGTCCTATTTACCTAGGGGGGTATGGGTCTAATATGCCCGAGACTACAGCATTGAAATCTCCGCCGAGAACCAGGAGGCCATCTGGTACAGTGAGTAGGAATGAACCCAGATCAGTAAAGATGGAGCCCTGCAGTCCCGGGGGTACATAGATTGACATGAACGTGACCGTGCGGCCCTCCCATGTGCCCGAAATCCCAGCGTATCAGCCTCTCTCATCCGTCCAGATGGTGCCCACCTCAAGTGGAAGTGAATTTTTAATCATGATGCCTACACCTCTGGAGCCAGATGGGAATCCTGCGTGTGCAACCATTTTGTACCCTACCCTGTGCATTGCTTTACAGAGATTTCCAACCAAGTGCCTCTCCTGTAGGAGAACAATATCTGGGGCCTGTTGCTTGATATACTGGAGAACCACACTTCGTTTGATCTTGTCCCCGAGCCCATTGATGTTCCAGCTCAAAATGTTAACATTTTTTTCTCCCATAGCTCAGGTTACTGTTGGCTAGTGCCTCTGTGATAGTAGTGAAGTGAGTTACCGATGTGCGAACCATAACGATGCATAAATACAACCCCTCAACCTTACAGCCCCCCTCTCCCCTGTCCCACCAACCCACCCCCACCCTGCTGCCCTGCGCTCTGGGCTCAAAACTGCCCATAAGAAACTTGCAGAGTGCCTGTCGTCCTAAAGAAGAACTATTAATAGAAAATGTAAGGACGTAGCATCCCCTATTCACCCTCCCCGAAGCTACAGATAAAGAGTCCCCCAACGTGGGTCACACACCAAAGTTCCAAAAGTCAGTCTTAGAAAAGGGAGGCATCTCTCTGGGACCAAATCCCGCCACAGCCCGTTACCTGTCCAGCCAAACCCGATAGTTAGCCAGCATAGGGGAGGCCTCGTGTTCAGGTCATACTACTCAGCCAGGGGCCTGTAAGGTAGCCTCACCCCCAGCATTACGATCTTGTGACGTCCGCTCCATCTGATTCTCAAGCCAGTGCGCTGCCTCCTCCGGTTGTTGGAAAAAACAGATTTTTTCCCCAGCTTCCACTCGAAGACGTGCTGGGAATAACATAGTTATCCCTGAGTTTCTGTTTCACCGCCATGAAGGATTGTCTTTGACGCTGCACTTGTTGCGTGAGGATTCCCCTTCTTGCCTCACAGGTTACCCCAGGTCAGATTAATTCATTTCGCAGGCAGCACAGAGGAGATCTAAAAATCCAGCCACTCCCATCACATCTCCCCCTGATAAGGAGGGGCATAGACTGGACTTTATGGGGAAATGTTTTTCCAGCATGACTGCAGTCACAGTTCGGGCGGCCAATGCTCTAGTAATCATCAGCCGCTACGTTTGTCAGATGTGGTCTCACATGGAAGATAGAAGGCAAGAGCCTAGAACGATCCTATTGGAAGGAGAGCGAGCGGCCTCGGAGACCATCGACTGTGCTATGGACACAGCCAATACAGGTTTCCACCAGCTGGCAGGTGCAGCAGTGTTACGGCGCATGAGATGGTTAAAAGCCACTACCTTCAGACCCGAAGTCCAGACCAAGATATTATGACGTTCGATGGGGGCTCTTAGTTTGGGAAAGATATATAGAATGAGGTGCTGTTAACTATTAAGACTGACAGGGCAAAGGCTTTGGGCACCCTGCAGTATAGAAAAAAGCCTTTCAGAGGAGGCAAAGAATGCAGTTTCACCGCATAAAGAGGCAGTTATCAGAGAACGCACCAGTACCGGGCCTATCCGTCACAATCTAGACAAACCTACCAGCCTCCAACATACCGCCAGTCCTCTATGGCTGGTTTCTCATGTCATGGGGGCCGCAAAAGAACACTTAACTAGGTATGAGATGCAGGAAGAAAATTATCGAGACCTGGTAACAGCTTTCCACCTTTCCCCCTCCTGTGGGTGCGAAGATCTCCAATTTCTCGCAACAATGGTAGGAAATAACGGACCAATGGGTATAATATCTGGTTGCCTTTGGTCACACTCCAGAATTCATGAAAAGACCTCCCACTACCCCACCCAAAGGAGCCCACTACCCCCCCGTCTTCACTTATTGCACAAAGAGGCAAAAATCATACTCTCAAAAGGAGCAGTCGAGAAAGTTTCAACCCTAAAAAGGGGTCAGGTATTCTACTCCAGTTTTTTCTTGATAAAAAAGAAATCGGGGGAGGTGAGATCAATACTGGATCTCCAGAAGCTCAACAAGTTCGTGAGAAAATGAACATTCAGGATGGTAACTTTGGCCGACATCCTGTGTTGCCTCAACAGAGGAGGCTTATATTTCCACATCCCTATCCATCGAAAACATCAAAAATTCCTCAGGTTTACGGTAGCTGGTACCCATTACCAACTCAAGGTCCTCAATTTTGGCCTCAATTCGGCACCCAGGATACTTACCAAATGCCTTGCTCCAGTAGCCGCAGCCCTATGCTCTCATGGTCACCAAGTACTCCCCTACATGGCAAGCTACCAGGATGACAAATGCTTGTCTATAACTGTTCGGCAGTCTAGGACTGACAGTAAATTTAAGTCATCATTCCTTCCCAGCCAAATCATAGCATTTCTGCAAGCCAAATTAGATACCATCCAATGCAAAGCCTTTCTATTGAATGAACTCCAGATAAGACTACAGCAGTTGGTGCTAGTCATCTCAAGAAAAAGGTCCATTTCTGTTAGGAGGTACAAATCGCTCCTAGGAATGTGCTTATCTGCAATAGACCTCAGTCAAGGTACATCTGGCCTCTATCTCTCGTTATAGAAGAACTTCTAAAGTTCTTTCCCTTTGTGCCTCTAGCTTGGTGATTTAATTTATGAAGGGTCTTTTCTGCACCTTCTTTCTGGTGTAAGCACGCCCCACCACCCCTCCACTCCCACGGAATGGAAGCTTAACGTGGTCCTAGCTCAGTTGATGAAACAACCATTTGACCTGATACACAGAACTGAATTAAAGTTCTTGACATGGAAGGTCATTATTCTCCTGGCTTTCACCTCAGCGGGTGAGTGAAATACAGGCATTCAATATCAGGAAGCCTTTTTTCCAGTTCAAAGAGGATGCTGTGATTCTGAGAACTAATCCCTAAAGAACAGTCTCTCCACCTTAAATTGCCGGTTATACTCTGTTCCTTCTTCCTGAATCAACCAACATCACTGGAGCAGGCGCTGCACATGCTTGATGTTCAACAATGCTTCAAATTCTACCTGCAGAGAACCAAGGACATCCAAAAGACCAAATAATTGCTTGTGGCTTACGACCTAGGCAGGGAAGGAAATGCAAACACGAAATCCACAGTCACCAGATGGATTTCTGCAACTATTTAGTTTTGCCATATTAAGGTCTTTGATAAGAAGGATTAAAGCTCACTCCACCAGATAAGTAGCTACGTCCGCAGCCCTTTTCGCTGGAGTGACATTGGAAAAGATTTGTCGTGCTCATACCTTCACGCAACATTACTGCCTGGAGTCCTCGAAGAGTGCAGATGCAGTTGCCGGACAGGCGGTACAACGCCAGCTCTTTAATTAAGGTAAGCCTCTTTCAGGCAAAGAGAGTCCTCGTTCTTCTGGTGATTACAGGCACATTTAAGAATATGACTGTCTACAGTATAAGTAAACATGTTTATGTATGTATTAGGAGGCTTTTTTCTTACCTTCCTTTGATATTTTGCAGATCAAGACAGGATTATATAAAAAGTTTGCATTTTCTAGGAATAATTAGATAAATCATCTCATTCTTTATTTACGTATTTAAGAGTATATTGTATTGGTTATGATTTCTTCAGCCAGGATATATAGCAACAACTGAAAAATTAGATAGCATACAGACACCTCTAAGTATATCTAGTATATTATTACAGACTTTGCTGGTAACATACTTTAGAATGTCTCTCACCATCCACAACAGACCACATGATCTTTGATGTTACGGCTTGCTATTCGGATTCAAGCATGTGAATCTATGAAAGATACCCCAATACTGAATTAGAAAATAAGTTGCTCGCCTATAACTACAGTAATTCAGTATTTGTATATTTAATAAATTCACATGCAACCCACCCTCCTCCCTGTAGAGGCTTCTCTATTTTGGTTATGGGATACTTACTTCCCACTTGTTCTTGGAAAATCTGATGGAATCTGCCTCTGCTGGATGTGTTCAACATTTGGTCCTTTTTAAAACATGGCATGTGGCCGTTATAGCCTATGATATTTGTTAACTAATGCTTGATTAAGTTACTGTGGGGCTCTCAACTCAACGAAGGGGAATGATTTAAGCATGTGAATCTATAAAAGATACCAATACTGGATAACCGTAGTTACAGGTAAGCAACTTATTTTCCTACTGTATTGGGAGTTTGGCGAGAAGCCCACACATTTTACATGTTCAAGATCCACCATTCAGCCCTGGACATGTGACATGTGCTTGCTGGGGAAACACGCAGCTCAGAAAAGGGCTCATATGCAGGTTATATGAGACACTCAATCAATCAATCCATCAGAGTACTTGTCAAGCATGCTTCTTACCCGTGAGGGTCTCAAGGCGCTATGGGGAGGGGGCCTGCTGCTACTGCTCGAAGAGCCAGGTCTTGAGGAGTCTTCTGAAGGCGAGTGGGTCTTGGGTCTGCCGTATGTGGGTACGGAGGGTGTTCCAGGTCTTGGCGGCGAGGTAGAAAAAGGATCAGCAGCCGGAGTTCGTTCGTTGGATGCTGGGGACAGCAGCGAGGGCGAGGCTGGCGGAGCGGAGCTGGCGGGTGGGGGTGTAGAAGCTGAGTCTGCTGTTCAGGTAGGCTGGTCTGGCGTTGTGGAGTGCTTTGTGTGTGCGTGGGTGAGGAGCATTAAGGTGATCCTCTTGTCGATGAGGAGCCAGGGAAGGTCTCTCAGGTGGGGGGTGATGTGGCTGCGGCGGGGGACGTTGACGATCAGTCGGGCGGAGCCGTTTTGGATGCATTGTAGTCGTCGTAGGTGTTTGGCTGGGATTCCTGTGTAGAGTGCGTTGCCGTAGTCCAGTCTTGTAATGACGAGGGCCTGTGTCACCGTTCTTCTTCTTTCGGACGGGATCCACTTCTAGATTCTGCGGAGCATGCGGAGGGTGTTGTAGTAAGAGGAGGAGACGGTGTTGACCTGCTTAGACATGGAGAGGGAGGAGTTGAGGATAAATCCTAGGTTGCGTGCATGGTCAGTGGGTGTTGGTGCTGTTCCCAGTGTGGTCGGCCACCAGGAGTCATCCCAGGCTGAGGGGGTGGGTCCGAGGATGAGGACCTCCGTCTTGTCCGAGTTCAGCTTCAGACGGCTGCTCCTCATCCAGTTGGCAACAGCCTTCATTCCCTCGTGGAGGTTGGTTTTGGCGGTGTGTGGGTCCTTGGTGAGGGAGAGGATGAGCTGGGTGTCGTCAGCGTAGGAGATGATGTTGAGGTCATGATGGCGGGCCACTTGTGCGAGGGGGGCCATGTAGATGTTGAACAGAGTCGGGCTGAGGGATGAGCCCGGGGGGACGCCGCAGATGATGTCGGTGGCTTCGGATCAGAAGGGTGGGAGGCGGACGCTCTGGGTTCTGGATGATCTTCTCAGTGATTTTAGCCGTGAAGGGGAGGAAGGGATGGGTTGGTAGTTCTTGAGGTCCGTGGGTACTGCTGAGGGCTTCTTGAGCATGGGTCTAACTTCTGCGCATTTCCAGTCATTGGGAAAGGTGGCGGTCTTGAAGGTGGTGTTGATGGTGCGTCGTAATTCTGGAGCGATGGTGGTGGCAGCTCTGCGGTAGAAGTGTGTCGAGCAGGGGTCTTTGGGGGCCCCTGAGTGGATACTTTTCATGGTCAAGTTGGTGTCTTCAGTGGTGACTGGGGTCCAGGAGGAGACAGTAGGCTGGCAGGCATTGCTGGTGAGGGAGTTGGTTTCGGCATCAGGTGTCTGGTTGTTGAAGTGGTTGTAGAGGCCCTTGATTTTCAGATGGAAATAGGATCCGAGCTTGTCACAGAGGTCCTGGGAGGGGGTGAATACATGTCTTTTTTCTCATAAAAGGGATACAGTCATAATTTATGGAATAGAGAAAGATTATTGACAAGGATTTGTTCAGTGCATTCTGATTGACTTATAATGGAAATGATTAGTGGTTGTATAGCATGAGCACAAAAGGGAAATTTGTTTTCTTATTAGCTTTACCTACCCTGTCCTTTTTGGCCTGAAAAGGTGACGCTCTGATATTTGGCTGCGGGTAGAAGCCCATAAATTGCCTTCAGACGAAGGGAAACTGCTGTTACTATTTTCTGGTGCAAAAGAAGTGTCCAAAGCACAAAGCAGAGCTGTCTTCAAATTCAATACTGCAGACAAATGGCTATAAAACAACGTTCAGGAGCTGTAAATAGATTATCTCCAGCTGCAAGAGTTGGACTGAATGTGCGCCACAAATACATGTACTGTGCACATTCCTGGTCCAAAAGCAAGAAAATATTGCACAGTTTTTTAGGGCAGAGGGGGACAGGGCAGGGTATTCCAAATGCAAAGTCTTATAGTTGTACAACATTGCATAACTTCTCAAAATGCAAGATTGTGGTAGGGCCACCTTTCAAGAGAAACAAGATCACCAATAATGTATAGCTGCAAGATTGTCTCATAAAAGCATCATCCGACCAGACAGCGCAGCAAAGATCTTTTGCAACAGCTTCGGTACTACATCATCTTGGACTCCAGATAAATCTTCCCAAGTCAACATTTGTACCTAACCCTTACTGAATGTAGTAGGAGCTATCTTGTATCTTTGGAGCAGAGACACTTCTATTCAAGAAATATGTTGGAGTCTGTAATCCACTCCTTTACCCACAGCGCAACAGATTTAATTCCTACTGGGCTTTGTTTTATTGTGCAGCTGACCATATGGAGGACAAGCTGCTGCAAACGAAACTAACAATACAATGATTGGGAGAGCTGACTTCTTCTTCTAATCAACTGGTCCCATAACATCTCTGATGGGTTGATGGGCCACATATTACCTCTTTTCAGATTCAGGATACCTGGGCTCTGAGAGAAACTACAAACCAGTCTTTACAGTGTATTTGCAAGCAGTCATGTTACAGATGATCAGGACCACAGCATTGTACCATCTGAACAAGCCTGTATATACCCATGAACCATATTGCTTGAAGCACAGAATGGCATTAGCGTGTGGCCAGAAACCAGATTTGGATGGCAATTCATCCACTGGATGCTGAGACTGCTACTTAGTTACAAAGTCATGCTTCCAAACCTTGTCCATCTGGTGAAGTCTGGCCGGCAATTCTCGTACATAATACCTGATTGCAATCAGGATGTACAGATGTTTTATTTTTCACTTTCCAATTGATTTAAGGCCCTCTTTTTGTGGAAGCTAAACATAGTCCTATGTTGCTGAGAACCCATGTACAAATCTTTATTGTAGTATTTTTTATAGAAAGAAGCCGTCTTTGTGGCTATTATCTCAACTTGCAGAGTAACCAACATCTAAGCCTTGAATGTGCATAAACCCTACAAATGTTCACAAAAATAGAGCATTGATGAGAAGTCCTCTCCTTTCTTCTGGAAGTAGTACCTAGGTTCCTCATAAATAAATCCATACTATTGCCCACTTCCTTTTAAAACTGCACTGCTCCAGCAGAAAATTGTCTCTGCTTCTTGAGTGTGGGAAGCTTCAACTGACTTAAACAGATGAGATCAGAAAAGAAAAACACATGTTTGGTAATTTCTGCACTTTTAGAAAGCCCGGGGGTTGCTCAACACCTTTTAAAATGTCTTGATTCTGTCTTGAATAGTTTTCTTGTTAACTACTGTGTCTTGAGGAGAAAACCATGCCATTCAAATCCGTGCTTTGACTAATAGTGAAGATCCCAGGAAAGAGTAGAAAGAGTTACGTACCTTTTCCTTCCGAGGCAGCTCACAACTGAGGACTCATGGAAGGTGAATTTCTAGTACTATGAAAGCAAAATGGTCTAGCAGATAAGATTTCCCCAGCTCCTCATACAATGCTTTTGAGAGCATGGACACTAGACATGCTCTTAATGCCACACACACAGACTAAACGAGCAGTGTTGGGCCCTGCTCGTTTACAAAAGAAGTTCTCGTGGCTTGCGCCGGCCCGCAATCTACGTTCCTCCTCGGCCAGGTTGGTGACCATACCTAGGTTTAGGAGATCCAGAGCAGGAGGCAGATTGTTCGGCGTGGCCGCGGCAAAACTCTGGAATTCGCTTCCGGCTGAACTTAGGCATGCCTCCGACTTTCCTGCATTTAGGAGGCATTTAAAAACATGGCTTTTTCCCAAACCCCTAGCTTTTTATTAGTTTCCCCCCTTTCGATATGAGCTTGTTAGCGCCAGGATGCCTTTTTTAGGTGATAGTGCGCTTTAGAAATGAAGTAAATAAAATAAATACACACATGAAGCACCACATTCTTATCACATACGATAGTGGAAAGCAGGAAACCCAGTTATAGGGAACTGCAGAAATTGCACAAGGAAGAGATTGGTAGATCGTCCCGCGTCACAGGCCTGTTCACCAATGATTACAATCAGTAGCTACCAACTGAGAGTCCCCACTTAAGTTGTGTAAGGGAGCAGTATCCACCTTGGACTGTGGGTGAAAGAGTACTTTTGGAATAGCCTATAGGAGGCCAGGTGAGTAAAGTGGTTCAAGTCTCTCACCATCATGCTAAACTAATTCCTAATCTGGAAAGCACAGTCTCTCTGAGGTAACCGTGTCTACCTTCTAGTAGTGTTGACATGAGACAGATTTCTCTAGAGCTGGTGTTCTAAGAATGTAGATGGAATCAAAACAAGAATTGATTTGAGAAACCACCTAGTAAAGCACACAAGTAAATTTAGTATAATGGAAATGTATGCTAAAAGAAGACCAAAACTGGAAAAACGTGATCACTCACTTTAAAAATATGTATTTATTCATTTGTAGAGCGCCTGGTTATACCAACGGTGTGTTCCTGAGCTAAGAGACACAGACGCGCATTTATGGTGAGGTGCTAGCTGCGCTGTCAGTGTTCCTTGTTTTTGCTTTCGCTGATGAGCACTGCTGCTTTTAATAATTGTTACCTGTTTTTTTTTGTTTTGCCGATCAGCATTAATGCTTTAACCCCTTGCCCGCGGCCGGAATTCCGCTCCTGCGCGGCACATTCCGATTGTGGGCGTGGTCATGACGGCTGGGAGCCATCATCAGCACACGAGCACTGTGTGCCATGACGGCTCCCAGCCGTCATCAGCATGGAAGGGGTTAAAACGGTACAGCTCAGTGTTAATTGAGGAGTCTTGCACTGCTCTTTTAATTATTAATACGCTCCTCTGACTTACCCGGTCGCTCAGGCATCATTTCTAACACTGCCACGTTGCCTTTCCTTTGGTCAATGCCCCGGTCCACCACGGCTTGTGCCGGATAAGTGGAGGGCTTCCCCCGACCAATAGCTAGGCACCCCCTCAAAGTAACACACTTCCTGGGACGGCAGAGGCGGGCCTTTCTCCCACAAAACAGTATTTCAAGCAAATGCCGGCTCTGACGTGCAGCGGGCGCGCCGCTGGCGTGCCTAAAGCAAGCCTAACTGCGCCCGTCAGCGACCGATCTGTGACCAGCGCCAGCCATGCTGCTCGACACCAACCAGATTCACATATTATGCTATATAAAGTGCATATCCTTGAGCTTAACCCAATAGCCTGCCACAGGCCAACATGTTTTGATCCCTGCCTACTGGATTATGAGCCACACGATGTGGAACTGTAAGTCCTGCTCTTTTAAATGTAACAAAGAAGTATTGAGTAGACAGTGTAAAGCTTTGGCAGAAGTCACACCCTCAGAACCTCGCACTACCGGCTACAGCTAAACCGCCAAAATAAAAGCCTACCTAATCAACTGCAGATCTCTCCCTAAACATGTAGATAACATCTGGCTACTACTTGATTCTAATTCCTTGGATCTCATCTTCTTAACAGAAACCTGGTTGAAAGAGAGTTCTACCCCTGATATTTCAATGACAATCCCAAAAAACTACAAAATAGTTTCAGAAAATCGGTAGGGATATAGAGTGGGAGGCGGACTTGCTGTAATTATTTGAAAGGACTGGGGGATCTCACATAGAAGGGTCGAACATACTGACCTGATAGAAGCACTATCCTTCCACATCACAAGCTCCCCTAATTTTTTCATTGCGGGATTGCTGATTTGCAGGCCACCTACTTCTAAGCCCCCTGAGCTATGGGAAATCTGTGAGCAGATTGATGATCTCTCATGCTGATCTCTCACTAAAATAAACTATTTCCTTAGTATTAGGGGATTTTAATGTCCATATGGACAATGATATATGTCCCATAGCCATCCAATTAACGGAAAAGTTAATTGGACTGAACCTTAAACAACTAGTCCTTAAGCCCACACACAAGGCTGGTCATACTTTGGACTTTATCTTTGCTAACATCCCCACTCTCACAACCGAAGATCCTATTCCCCTCCTATGGTCAGACTACAGTCTTGTTTCTTTTTACCTAACTACTTCCATAAACCACAATGTTATAAAACCTAGATACAAAATCAAAAAGAATTGGAGGTAAGTTACCTCTGAAGTACTAGGACCTATATTAGCAAACACCCCTCCTTACCGGAGACCCGAACAGTGACACAGTAATCTTTAACCAATGGGTCATATCAGCCGTGGACCAAATAACTCCCATGAAAACAATGAAACAGGCCAGGAACACACCTTCTGCCCCCTGGTTTACAACAGCACTTCGAGCAGAAAAGAGCAGTTGCAAGAAACTTGAGCGGATTTGGCATCTAGCCTACGACCCTGAGGCAAAAAAGATATACAGAAAGGCAATAAAACAGTTTCACAAATTAAAACGCAATATTATTAAGGATCACATCACCAATCAAATAAAATCTGCTGACAATTCCACTAAGGATTTTTTTTAATTGTTCAGGGATCCTTAAACCAGAGGTACTGAAAAGTAATATCGTCCCCTCTGCCACACTCTGTGAGAATCTCTCGGTTTTCTTCAGAGAGAAGATCCAAGACATCTATGCAGCCTTTCCGGAGAAGGAATCACCTATCACGTCACTACCTTCCCCCCCTCCCAACTTCAACATGGTCTGAATTTAGCCCCTGCGATATGGCTACACCCCTCAAGCAGCTAGAAAAAACTAAATCCGGGTCCCCAATTGACCCCTGCCCACCCAGGTTCTTTAAAATATTAGCATCGCTGCTTAACCCTGCCTTAAACCAACTATGTAACACCTCGTTGGAAACCGGCATCTATCCATCTAGCTGGAAGATTGCTAGTGGCCAACCTATCCTTAAAAAGGAGAATGCAGACCCTACAATCCCGAAAATTTTCAGACCAATCTCTCTCCTGCCAGCACCTGCTAAGATTCTTGAAAAGGAAGTGCAAAAACAATTATCTACATTCCATTCCTGGAATCCAATGAACTTCTCCATGACACCCAGCTGGGTTTCAGAGCAGAATACAGTACGGAGACAGCACTACTCGAAGTAACAGAAACTGTCAGGGAGACTATGAATAAAGGGAACTGTGCAATGCTGGTGTTATTGGATCTTTCGGCAGCATTCGACACAGTCTCCCATAAGATCCTCTTAGACTGGCTTAAACAGTTGGGAGAAAAGGGGACCACGTTAGCTTGGTTTAGCTCCTTCTTAGAAGGTCGCTCCCAGAGAACTAGGCTGCATCCCCACACCTCCAATCCACGCCCTCTGATTTGTGGAGTTCCTCAGGGTTCTGCACTTAGTCCTACCCTGTTTAACATTTACCTTGCCCCCTTGCTCCTCTGATAAAGCAGCACGGTGTTGATGTTATCTCATATGCTGATGACGCGCAGCACGTGTTCTCTTTCCATGATCGCTCTGATACTGTATTTTCAAACTTTAGGCAGTGTCTCATGGACATCTCAGCATGGATGACAGCTAACTGCCTCAAGCTGAACACAGAAAAAACAGAGGTACTATTTTTCAACCAGCCCTCACACCCTCTATCAAATCTATGGCCCACAGAACTCAACCCCCTCCCCTTCCAGTCTCGTCTGCTAGGAATCTAGGGTTTAAGATAAATACCTCCCTGTCATGCAAGACTCAGATAGGCCAAGTCTCTGCGCCTTGCTTCTGCAAAATGAAGGCCCTCCGGAGATTCCTCTACTTTCTACCTGTGGACTGCAGGAAAACAATAGTCCATGAAGTGATTACATCACAACTGGACTACGCAAACAGTCTGTACCTGGGGCTGCCAGCATACCTACTCAGAAAACTGCAACCAGTGCAGAACGCGGCAGCGAGGCTTATAAGAAACATCCCACTAAGACATCACATATCCCCTCATCTGCGTAGTCTCCACTGGCGGCCTGTCAAGAGAAGAACTGAATTTAAGGCATTAACCCTCGCATATAGTGCACTCAATGATACGAGCCCACAATACCTAAAGAAGAGAGTTCGTAAAAACCATCAGTCCAGGACGCTTAGATCTATTCACAGTGAGTGCCTTGTCATCCCCCGCTTCTCTAAATCCAGAATTGGAGGATGATCCTTTTCTGTCAAAACGGCGACCTTATGAAACTCCATGCCCGATCATATCAGATAAGCCAAATCGAAACTTATTTTCTGGAAGGCTTTGTAAACTTGGCTCTTCAGCCTCCCTTAGCAAAATGGGCATTGACAACTCTAGCCTGCCTTCACCTTCAATGTAGTCGCAAGCGCCAGGACACCCCCGTTGGGGGTAGCTGTGCGCTATGCAAGCCTAAATACATACATACAAACCATCGGTTCTGAAGAGGTGTTACTAGCGTCTGCTTATCCTACCCAGATGCATAGACTTCCTGGTGTAGCCGTTATTAAGTTTTAGCAAACAGCCAGGTCTTTAGCTGTTTGCGGAATCTACTTTCACATTGCTCTGTTCTTAGGGCCATCGGTAGGGTGTTCCATGTTTTTGCTGCAAGGTATCTGAATGAACATGCCCCCATTCTTGCTCTATATATTCTTGGTACCGTCACCAGGGCCTTCCCCACAGATCTTAAATTCCTACCTGGGATGTATTGGGTTAGCAGTGGTTGAAGTATTAGTTACACTGTGCTCTTTAAATTGAGTTCAGCATGCACTGTCCAAGAAAACTTCTGCATAGTACCTGTTCGAGGCTACAAGAGGCTTTCTCTGCCCCCAGGTTCACAGCTTTACTCCCACCTGCACACTCCCCCTCATCATTTAACACCTACTTGAAGTTTGCGAATTGTTTAGCGCCGAGACGCCTGCGGGTATTTGTTCGCGCTTTATAAATGTCAAAATAAAATAAAATAAATAAAATAAATCAATAGTCGGGCTGGAGGTCCTGGAATATAGTCAGCCACATCATGTAGTTCCTAACCTGTTTATAGCTTTCAATCATCAGAGGGTGCCTTTAGGTGTGTCCCTGGCATACACCTCCCTGACAGACAGTGTTTGTTCTGTTTCTGCCAAAACCAGTTGATGAAGCCCCCACTTTTCCAATTGTGAGTCCTTAGTCCTCCATGGGAGAGTTCTTCATGGTTCCAGCTCGCAAAATTAGAAGTTGGTTTATCACGGATTCTCAAGTTTCAGCAAGTAATCTTTACAAATACCAGTGCCACCCCATTTCCAACTGGTGACTGCTCTGTTCTACTTTAAAAATCCTTCAGTTTGTGACCCCGGAAGCAAAACAGGAGATCATTTGTCTGGTCCTGTTTGAGAATCACATATCGGTGCTATGTGTGAACAACAGCCGCCTGCCACATAAATTAAAGTGAATCACTTGAGGCTGGTCTGTTACCTTTGGTACACCTCAAAGCAATGAGAGATATAAGTACAAATACATACTTACCTGCGATGTATTGGTACTCCCAGTGTAATGTTCTCATGCAGTGACTCCACTTGCAGTTTACTGTGATGTATTGACCTACAACCGTTCCTGTCCTGTACCCCCAACTTCGTTCCTGTCATTCTTCACAACATGTACTTGCCAGGCACCATTAGTTATAGTAGCTATAACAGATGTGAGGGGGTGTCTTTTGCATGTCTTTTGCAGTTTGCCCCTTTCGGCTTATACATCTCTGGACAATTCTAAACAAAGTCACTCAAAAGGAAAGAATAGATACTCCTAGTAAAGCTTACTTTGCATTTTTACCCCACCTGATGTTCTCATCCAAACTTGTTTGGTGGCCGATAACCACCAGGGCCTCTAGAAAAACTGTTTTGAATTATATATAGTCCAAATTTGCCCCATTTGTGCCCCCTCTGAAGTTCTCAAAAGTATCCAGCCTCAACAGACTGTTAAGGTCAAGTCAATATCTTTATTTCAGGGTTTTAAATCACAACACATTTCATATGTATACAAATAGATATAAAATATACAAGTATAGTGGCCCAATTCAAGGTATAGCACAAAGTTCATGTCTGGCAAATTTTTCAAGTCAAGTCAAAATAGCTTTATTCGGTTCAGATGGACCATAAAAGCGTAAAATACAAAATAAATGCTTACAATTATCATGTCTAAATTATACACTAGGATAACTCATAACTTTAAGGCTCAGCACTCAAAAAACAAGATTAAAAAGATATATATTTTTTTAACTACTTAGAAAACACCAATTTATTTACAATTCATAACGTTTCCTTATTGAGCTTGCAGTTCTGATAAAGTTTAGTCCAGCAATGCATGTAGCAGCATTGGTCAAGGAACATAAGAAATCAGAACCCTATCCTCCTGATAGGTACAAGGGCAAATTTCTCTTAAAATTGGGGTAAGGAGCCTTGCCCTTGGTTCTTGGTAAAGTGTGCAAAACAGCATAAAGTGCAAGGTGCTTTGTTGGGCTAAATTATTGCAAGGACAGGGAATAAGATTCTCCCACCAATCAGCCTGTTTAGGGAATGCCACAAGAAAGTGCAATGTGCGAAGACTAAACCTAGTCATAAAAAATCGGAACTGTACATTTGTGGTAAAAGACAGGTAAAATTGTGATTGTGCAAGGGATCTATCAAATTGATATTGCAATCCTGATTGCCGCTAGCCATTAGTCGACCCCACAAATTATGCTTCTTTTATAATCATTTTCATATTTATGTGAATGCTTGCTGGATTATCATATTAATGCCCCAGACCTATTATATAAAATTTTTCTTTCACAAAAATCGGAGGCATGGGATAGCCGAGGCATTGTTAAGAGTCATACAATCCTTGATAATTTCTCTTGTCAATCTTTAGGTCCTCCGACAGCCAGATTTTAGCCCAGAAGATCAGTGGGGCGATGTGAATTTGGTCCTCTATAAAATCCAGCCCTACCTCAGAGTGACAAAAGCCTGTGTGAGCACTTTTTAGGGTCATCAGCAATCTTTTTATGAACTTGTTTTCCAAGATTTGTAATTAAGTGCTTTTGTGGTGTCCCCACACTTCTGCCCCATAAGTTACATCAGAGAAGCATTTTGATTTGTATAAAGTGATCAATTCTGCTGCCGGCTTATGGCCCAGTTTACAAGCAAAGGGGAATAGGCCCTCTACTACGCGGCTAGTATGCTGTGCCCTAGCTGTAACAAGTTGATCCCAATTCAGTTTATTGTTAAAAACATTCCCCAAGTGTGTAAAATTGGATACCTTATCAATAGTCTTGCCCTTTACAGTAAACTTTCTTGTTTAAGTTTGACTCGGGCCACACACTATGATATAAGATTTCGTAAAATTCACTTTTAGGTCCAATGCTAACATAAAATCAGTAAAAACACTCAAAGATTTCTGTAGGCTATTGGCGGTTAAGGCCATTAAGACAGTATCGTCCGTGTAAGACAACAAAGGGACCAGGTTACCTCCAATTCTAGGGAAGTCTAAAGCCTGCTCTATTAGGGATGACTCTAAGACTTTTGTGTACAGAAGGAAAAGAAAAGGGGCCAGTATGAACCCTTGGCGGACTCCCTCTGTAGAGACAATAGGCCCAGTCCTCTCTCCCCCAGGGCCAAATAGGATGGCGACAGTGGTGGTGTGCAGCCTACGCAGGATGATGAAAAGTGATTCCTCAAAGCCCATTTTCCCCATCTGGCCCCATAATTTCTTCCTGTTGACTGTGTCAAAAGCACTGGACAAGTCCATGAAGGCAAGATTGGTTGACCCCTTCCTTGCCCTCATGTACTTGTCCATGATCAATGACAAACTGAGACACTGTTCGTTCGTTCCCATGCCCCTCCTGAAGCCATATTGTGTTTGGGACATGAGCCCGGAGGTATCTGCCCAGGTCTCGGGCCACGCTAAATTAACCCTCCCTAACACCTTGACAGTAGCAACTATTAGAGAAATAGGCCTATAACAAGCTGGGTCATCCTTATTTCCCTTTTTGTACACAGGTACCACTATGGCCTCTTTCCAAGACAATGCGATGGAGCCAAATATTACTGCTCTAAAGACATTGGTCAAGAGGGGGCCCAGAGTTGAGGATTGCTTTTAAATAAATCTAGAGGAATCTCATCAGGGCCTGTGGGTTTCAGGCATATCCCCTTTGCAAGGGCGTCCTCGACCTCGCTCACTGTCAGAGAGGAGCTCAGTTGGTGCTCTGTAATTGGGTCTATTAGGACGTCTAGGCAAGTCTCCTGCGATGTAATTCCATTCAGGTTGAATATGTTTGTGAAATGAGATTCCCAAACTTTCCCCAGAATCATTGAGTCCATACCCCTTACGTCCTTTGTAAATAGAGGGCGGGTTATTACCTCACAAAAACTCGTAGTCTTTAAGTGCTCTTAGTCTCTCTAGATCTTCCCAGGGTAACCTTCTTCATTCTCCTTTCCTCTGGTTGATTGTGCTTTTGTAAACCTGCCTCGCATTATAATTAGGATTTATCTCAACGGAGTACATGCAGTGCTTTCTTGAAGTCTCTTTGGGCCCTTGAACCCTCGGCATTAAACCATGTTGTCTCCTGAAGCCCTGTATAACCATTTCTGGGGGGAGTCTTGATCTAAACATTTCAGGATGGAACTTAAGGAATCTTTAACAATCTTCTCTTCGAATTAGGAGGGATTTATTTTGCTCCATTTCAATCTCACCCCTAGATTTGAATTATACTGGAGGGGCAACCATCATCCTCCTTCTCCTGAGTAGTTACAATCAGGGAGGCAGTGAGGGGGTTATAGTTGCTGCCAATATTAGGCTCCACCTCAAAGCTGTCAACCCAGGAAGCAAATTTTCTAGATATTAACATGAAGTCAATGACGTTTTCCCTGCCTCTGCCCAAAAAGGTAGGGTACTTTATTTGGGGGCTACTAACCAGGGTAGCAACCAAAAACAGGTTGTTTACAATAATAATGGCTTTTAAGGCGTTACCCTGCGGGGTGTGTGTAAAATGCGTCAGTGGTTGATCCTCGGTGTCCAATAGCCCACAATTTCGATGTGAACTGTGCCGACATAAAGTGCAATTAAAATCTCCTACCCAATAAATACACAGGGGCTGCCACTTCCCCGCAATCTTATCAATTTCGTCCTTAAGAGTGACAATGTCATCACAGCTATTTTGATCAAATATATTGTAATACCAATTAATCAATAACGTCTTGGCCTGAAGCAGGATAGAGATCAAAATAAGTTGATACCAGGGAGAATCAACAATGGTCTCTGCCTTAATGGACCCGCATTTGACAGAAATCTGTGTCTCCAACCCTCCTTTTGCCCTCCCTGCTGGTGAAGCGATTGCATGGACATTAAAAGAACAATACCCATCTGACCCAATATTCTCCCTATACCATGTTTCCTGAACACAAATGATATCGAAGGCCTTAACATACTCTAACCACACCTCATACTCTAATTTCGGGCGGATGCCTGCAATATTCCAGGAGACAATTCTGAGAGAGCGGGCTTTATGGCTCCTTGTCACTGGATCCTCCAGGTTGATAATAGTGGGGAACCTGGCAGGCGAGAAAACTAAAGTCATGTCCCTCCACTCCGGAATTGAGTGAAGATGGTGGGATAGGTGAATCAATCTCAGTCTCTGTTTCATATATGTGACTAAGAGTAATAGATGTTTTATGTGAAGAGTAGTCCACTCAATTTTCATCCAGCCCTTACCCTATTGGTCACTACATCAGAGTCTCTCACTAGGTAGGTGGCTTGCAGCCGACAATGGTGGCTGCTTAAACGCGGAGCTCCGCAATTGAGCCCTATTAATCCTGGCTAAACGGCGCCCGAGACCCCCACCTCCCGCACGGCGATCGAGGAGGGAGTGTCCCCCCAGTGTATCTCAGAACCGGGAGTGACAGCGGACAGGAAAACCTGCTGGGGCGCGATGTCCGACTGGCTGATGAGCTGCGGGGGAAGAGTTAAGATGGAGGCTGTGGCGAGGAGTCTGACCCTTCCGATACCGCGGAGGAGGAAGTAGCTGCGGAAAGGCAAGACTCAGCATTGTGAGGCTGCGACCGGCGGACGGGTCTGAGGGGGCCATAGCCTCGAGAGTGGAGGCAGGAGTGAGACTAGGCAGCGCCGACCAGCGGAGGAGGGGCATCAGAGACCTGCGATCCTACCGGGGTTCGCGCCCGAGCGGGCTGGTGCGCAGCAAGATGGGGGCTGGAATGGCGCCTGCGGTGGCTCCTCGGATTCCTAGAGACCGCTGTGAGGGAAGCGGCTGCTAGGGTGCAGGACCTCCGCCTTCAGGGCAGTGACTGATAGCCATATCCGATGGGCCCTCATACCGGAGAATAACGGCGGGACTGAGGTGAGACTGAGCCAGCAGTGAGCGGCGGAACAATCTGAGCCCGAGGGGGACCACACCGGGTTCTCAGCTGTGGGTCCGCCAGAAGAGGACAAATGTGGCGAGATCTGCCCTGGCTCTACAATGCACCGCGGATGATGGAGGATATCGCGGAATAGTGCCGCCCCAGACTGGTACTGCACTTGGACCCAAGAAGACAGGTGACCGAGACGGTTGAAGAGGAGGCGGAGGGGTCGGACCGCGGGCGCCGCCCGACCTCCAGAGGGCAAGAGGGCGCAATGGCTGGAGATCAGTATGTCAGCTGGAGCTCATAGAAGGGTCCCCTCTCTAAAGGAGCTGCAATCTGCGCTGCAGAGCAGAGCGGGGTGAAAACGCGACTGTTGGGACACCTGGGGAGCTGCCCCGGCGCAAGACCAGCTAGAAGTATAGAGAGAGCAAAGGTATAGTCTGGACACCACAGCGGACAAGTGCTGCCCATTGGGACAGACGACAGAAACGACCCCCTGGACCTGGAACAGATCTCTTGGTACGGACTGCGCCGCGATCTACATCCGATGGGCCCCTGGGAACCCAGAACGAGCATAAAAAACAGCAGGTAAAGGACTCCCTAGTGACTGATAATATTAGGGTCACATTGCTGGTTATCGATGTGAACACTGCTAGAGGCAACGCGCCACCTCCACATAACATCCGGTGACTGGAACTGGGCACTACTAGCTCGCTGACGGAGCAGGGAGAAGACCAGCGCTCTGTGAGAGTAGTCACGGGTGTCAATTCCCGGGGCTCACCTACGAAATACTAACGGCAAAGTACAGACCAGTCCAGTTCGCTTCGGCAATACCTGATGATGGGGAAACTGAAGGGGAGTAAGAGCGGTACCCACCCGCCCGCGGAAGGAGAGGTACCGGCACGAGAAAAGCAAGGGGAACCTGAGCAGGTGCAAGACCCTCACCTACAGCAACAGCTTGATAAAATTCTGTTGGCAATAACGGACACCCGCACGGCGCTCCAGCAGGACATAGCACAGGTGGCCACGGGACTGGGCTTGTTACGAGCCGATCATGGGAAATTGACCGATAGAGTCACAGCAGTGGAGGGTGCGCTACAAGGCATTGAACCACTACAAAAGGACCTCAAAGCTACTCTGACCAATGTGCTAGAACGAGTGAATGCTTTGGAAAGAAGAGCCGAGGATGCCGAGAGTCGCAATCGCCGGAACAACATCAGCGTAGTGGGCTTGCCGGAGAAAATTGAAGGATCAGACATGGTACAATATCTGGAAACCTGGCTCACAATAGTGGTGGCACCAGAGGGCTTATCTACCTTCTACACATTGGAGCGAGCGCACCGGGTGCCGGCTAGACCACCTCAACAGGACCGACCTCCACGACTGGTGATGGCCCAGCTCTTGCACTTTCGGGACAGGGACTTGATCCTCGAGAAGGCGCAAGTGAATGGCCCCTTCCAGGTGGAGAATAGTAGGGTCAATATCTTCCCTGACTACACATATGAAACCCAACGCCGTCGAACCTCATTCTTGGCCGTCAAGAGGGAGCTGCGCACTGAAGGACTTCAAAAATGCGGACCGCCACAGGGAGCTTGCCTCCGCGTAAATCGCGACAACTTCGAAATAGGCAGCGGGGACTGAGGGGGCCCTCCGTGTTCCAGCCGGAAGCGGAAGGGCGAGATGTGTTAGCAGCGATGTCCACGCTATCAACAACGCAGCAGCCTACATCGGTGGATGGCACGGACTCGGTGAAGGATAACACCCGATCTGACTCTGAACACTCTGAAACGGACAGCGTACGATTACCAAAGGTAACTCCAGAGACGGCTGAGGGGATGTTGGACGAAGGGTAGCTGGTCCTGTAAGGCTGATTGGATGGTGGACTCGAGCTGTAATGGACTTCCTGATATGACCTGAAAGGGGTGGTTGGTCGATTGAGTGATGCAGGGGAGGTGGGAGGTGGGGAGCTTCAGAGGGCACTAGTTATCTGGGCTTAGTGAAACAAAGAGGACTGTCGAAGTAGGTGGCCACCGGTTGGCGCACGGTCCTCCCTCACTGCCCTTAAGGCATGCCCACAGTGTCCACTAGTGGGCTTCGAAATGTGTTGGAAGTTGTATTAGTTTGGATGGGAACTAGGTGGTTGTTGCTAGGTCCAGTTCTTGCGGGGAGGGGGGAACAGGGGCTGTTCGGTGGGAAGTTTGGGAGGGATAGTCACTGATGCAGATGCAGAATCAATATATATGCAGTACAGGACACTAATGGATAATGGGTGATACTGCAAATTTACGATGTATAACCTGGAATGTGAGGGGGCTTCATACCATGACAAGAAGACATAAAATCCATGCATATTTGGTTCGTAGGGGTACACATAGCACTGCTCCAGGAAACACATTTGACTAAGGCCGAGGGCATAGCGCTGCAGCGTAGGTGGAGGGCCCAAGTGTATAACACCACATACTCGGCGTTCGCTAGGGGTGCACTGATCTGGATTAGAGCGGGAGTCCCCTTTCAGGTTACTAGCCAGCTGATAGATCCTGACGGCAGGTTTGTGGCAATACAAGGAAAACTTAGAGGTAAGGACATAGCGTTCTGTAGAATATATGCACCCAATGTTGATCAACTGGAGTTCCTGACGAAGCTATCTGGGTCTTTGGCACACTATCTTGCTAGCCCGCTAGTGATGGGTTGAGATTTCAACTCTGTTGCAGATGTTTCTCTTGACAGATCGCATCCCCATTGGCCGAGTCCCCGATCCGTAGGCTGACTAAGGGTAGACTAGATTGGCAAACAAGATGGGGTTTAGTGGACATCTGGCGTGCGCAACAGCCGCTGGAAGGGGACTACTCCTACTTTTCCGGGATGCATGAATTACATGTCAGGCTAGATGCGGTGATATGCTCCACGTCGGTGCAGCCCACCGTTGTACAGTCTGAGTATCTGGCCAGGACGATCTCAGATCATAATCCTCTGCTCATTACGATGCACTGGATGACCGGGGTCTCTTGCATCCCCACTTGGAGATTGCGCCCTGAGACGATGGACGACCCGCTTTTTCAGTAGGCGCTAAGAGAAGGGATTACCCACTATTTTGCATAGAATGCTCGATCAACGGCCACAAGAGTAACGGAATGGGATGGCTTTCAAGGTGGTTGTCAGGGGAATTTGCATAGGGAAGCAGGCAGGGTTGCGAAAGGTGCTGCTGACCGTTCTGGCCACAGCTGAAGCCAAATTACGCGAGGTAGAATTGTTAAGACCCGATCACCCTGAATTGCAGGAAGAGGTTGGCAAGGCAAAGGAAGCAGTGGCGGCAGAAATGGAACGATTGCGTAGCTACCACTACAAAACGTACGTGATGAGGGCACATGCGGAGGGTGACAAGGCAGGGACGTTGCTGGCTTGGTTGGCAAACCCCACTAAACGAGGTTCATCTATACTGGCGCTAGAGGCAGAAGGTGGGAATGTAGTAAACACTCAGAACGAGATACTGCAATGCTTCTTGCGTTACTATGAGAAACTGTATCAAAGCACAGTGGCAGCTGGGGACCCTGCTGTTGATGCTTTCCTGGAGGTACTACAACTGCCGGAACTAGAACGGGAACAGGCAGAAAGCTTGGGCAAAGACATAGAACAGGGGGAAATCAGGGGTGCTATTAAGCATATGGCTCATAACAAAACCCCAGGTATAGATGGCTTACCCATTGAATTCTACGCAAAATATGTAGATATACTAGCGCCAAGACTCCAAGAGGTCTACAAGGAGGCGAAAGAACTCGGACAGTTGCCCAATCTATGCGGGAGGCGCTGGTGATCCCGCTGCTGAAACTGGGTCAGGACGGGGGAGAGACGGCCTCCTATCGCCCGTTGTCGATGTTAACCACCGACTACAAAATACTGAGCAGTATATTGGCAACCCGACTTTTAAAATATATGAACACATTGATCCATGCAGATCAAGCTGGCTTTATACCGACAAGGAACACAACCACAAATGTAAGGCGGTTGGTGTGATTACTGGAGGAGGACCACCCTAAGGCACAACAACACATGACATTATCAGTGGACATCGAAAAAGCATTCGATAGCTTAGAATGGGGGTGTTTGTACAAAGTGATGGAGCGCTCTGGCCTGGGAACAGACTTTCTGCAATGGACAAAGGTGTTGTACACGTCGGCTGTGGCCAGAGGGAGAGTAGGTACACTAATATCGTCGCAGTACCTGGTCGGTCGGGAAACAAGGCAGGGATGCTCGCTGTCCCCCCTATTGCTCGCCCTGGCGGTAGAACCTCTTGCGGCGAAGGTCCGGACGGGAGACTACTATGGGGGCTTGGGAGGCAGAGAAGGTCAACAATACATATCGCTATATGCGGACGATATGCTGCTCTTCCTTGAAGATGCTGGCAGAGAGTTGGTGGGAGCTGGCTGCCTACTTTCAGAATTTGGCTACATATCGGGCCTAAAGGTAAATTGGCCAAAAACATGCCTATTCCCGGTGCAGCAGGAGGAGACCCGGCCCACAACGGATAGAGAGGTGAGATGGGAACCCACCTGCTTGAAATACATAGGCGTACATATTTACCACACTGCGGCAGACATGTTGGAAGGGAATGTGGGACGTGGCATACGAGTTCTGAAGGGTTGCATGGCTTTTTGGGCCACCCTCCCGTTATCGGTGACAGGCCGGATAGGAAAATGATAGCGTTCCCTCTTTTCTTGTATTATTTTAGAACACTGCCGATATGGATACATGGCTCGACTTTTAAGTTACTGAAATCGCTCGTGGTAACCCTCCTCTGGGGTGCGCATAGGCGTAGAGTTGCGCAGGCAACGCTCATCCGGCCTAAGGCTGAAGGAGGATTAGCGGTCCCGGACTTCGAATTGTATTATCTGGCAGCCCAGCTGCAGTTTTTAACTGAAGCAATAGCGAGAGAATTCAGAGGACCAGAACAGCAGAGGGGTAGGGGAATACCACGCCATATCCTATTGTTTATAGCATTGCAACAGAAGCTGAACCTTAAAGATTTTTACTGGAAGACAGAACGCTTAGACTCTGCTGGAACCGCTCCCAACGTAGAGCGGGAGTCCTGCACCCGTATGCGCCCAAAATCCCGCTGGGAATGATAACGGCGCTGCCGTACGGCGGGGACTGGTCACAATTGCAGATCTGGGAGGAAGCGGGTCTCCAAGTTTTGAGAGATCTATACGAAGATGGGGTCATGTTACCCTACCAGGCACTACAGGATAGATTTGATCTCCCGAGCGGGGGATTTTTGTTGCATGCAGCCTTGACGAGGGCAATACAGGCACACTGGCGGGAAGGGCTTACGGATCCTAAGACCACAATGGCCTGCCAATATACCATGATGGCAGCTGGGACCTTTAAGGCGGTCACGTGTCTCTACTCTAGAATGCTTAATGAGGGGTTAACACTGCTGGAGACACTAAAAGGGGAGTGGGAGGTCGATATAGGGAAGGAAATCCCTGAAACCGCCTGGACGCAGATAATACGGAGAGCCTGGAAGAGCTCGAGAAATGCAAGATTTTAGTTAGTACATTTCTATATTCTCCATAGAGCGTACTTGACGCCTGGAAGGATCTGTAAATATTTTAAGGTTGCGGAAGCGGCATGTCCCAGATGTACACGAGCTGGAGTAGAATTAGAACATATGCTATGGTCTTGCCTAATGCAGGGGTCCTACTGGATGGAGGTAGGAGAGACCCTAAATGAGATAACAGAGAGACATTTGATATGGCCACTAGCGTCCTACACTGGTTCCCCCACACAGCCTAAAGCAAACTATCGAGTAAATTTATTGACATGGGGCTCATACTAGCAAAACGGGAAATCACGAGACATTCGAAAGCGACAGTAGGGCCTAGCAGCAGAAGGTGGAGAAATGAGTTCATAAAGTGGGCGAATAATGAGAGCGCGCTGCGATATCAACAAGCGCTAAGGCGAGCCAATGATAGAGAACTGGAAGCAGCGACAGCATGGGAGACGTTGGTACAGGCATTACAAGACTATGAGATGCAAGAGGACTAATTGGAGTGTTGCATCTTACAGGGGAAGCCCCGTACCATGACATGGACATCAATAGTATTAGGGTATAGTGTTTTCCTGAGCACAAGTGATACAAGGGATTATTGCAGCTATATGCATCAGTGACGAGAACTGGGAGGTGGGAGGGAGCAACTGTTGTTAAGAAAAGTGAGTTGAGGGTATAAAGTAACAGGGTTTATTTGGCTATATTGGGGGCACTGATTGAATACAGCTGACACATTGAAATAACACATAACGAGACTTAGACGGGGGATATCCTACTACAGGAGAGGTAACAATGAGATCATTGGGCCACCTGTGTTTATGTCTCTATTGTACGAAAAATCAATAAACTACGTTTTTAAAAAAAATCAGGGTCTCTCCCTACTAGCCCACCTATTGTTACCATCTTATCTGAACTATTTAGGTCGAAAGGTAGTCAGTCTATATCTGTTAGGTCAGAGAGTACCTCAAAGCGGTTAGGGTGAAGCCATGTGGAGGGCTGGGAAAGGGTATATCTATTTGCAAATTATTAAAAAACGAGCCCTAAGTATTTCTTTCAAATTCATAGACAGTACTGAAATGTACTCATACCAACAACAATAAAATTACTAAAATATTAGATTGTAATGGAAGCATATGGTGCCTAAAACCTAAATTAATGCATAATAGACAAATCAATTTTCTTCTTACGTGATCAAATGCTGAGCCGAAGAATAAAGCATGTCTATATTTTTGACTGCACGAATGTTCATTTTACACCAACAGATGTCAGAAGAACTGATTTTCCATGTATACATAAAGCTATAGACACAAACATTCCCAATTGGAAAAGTTACATGTAAGATTTTTGTCCAGTATGGTAAAATTCCATCCATGTAGCACTAAAAGTGGGGATCAGGTTTAATACTAATAAATTCATCAGATAGGCTTCCATTTGTCATTCTTAGATGGCATATCCCTATTACGTTGTTCCAAAATGTTGATTCTGGTGTTCCCTTGTATACTGCTATGGAAAAAGGGTAAAACCACATGGTTACTAGTCCCAAGCATGAAGCCATGACAAATTAAGAGAATTATCTAACTTTAATATTTCTAATAAGCTATTTGTATAGGAACCTAACTCCTTTGTGGGCCACAATCTTACCCAAAGCATAAGAGATCTAAGAGTGGCAAGTTGTTCAATTCTCTTAAAGTTAGTGTCAAAGTAGAACGGCAAAATCAGAGTCTCTTGGGGGAACAGTGAAACTTCATAGCCATGAGGGGACAGGCCAACACCGCTACTCCCCAGCCGTGAGGTGAATGGCCAATGCTGCCAAATATAGCCGAGAGGGGAACGGCTAAGGAAAAACCACATCTCCCAGCAGCCCTGAGCAGATGCCCGCCCCTGACGCTGCATCCCAGGCTCGGAGGCGCAATAAATATTACACCAGCCTCCCGCAGCACGGGACGCCGGGAACAGTGAAACTTCGTAACCGTGAGGGGAACGGCCAACAACGCTACCCTCCAGCCATGAGGGGAACGGCTAGGTGAAAAACCACATCTCCCAGCAGCCCTCAGCAGACGCACGCCCCTGACGCTGCGTCCTGCGCCCGGAGGCACAATAAAACCCACACTGGCCTCCCCCAGCGTGGGACACCGGGAACAGTGAAACTTCATAGCCATGAGGGGAACAGTCAACACCGCTACTCTCCTGCCGTGAGGGGAATGGCCAACGCTGCCAAATCCAGCTGTGAGGGAAACGGCTATGGAAAAACCACATCTCCCAGCAGCCCTGAGCAGACGCCCAACCCTGACGTTGAGTCCCGTGCCCGGAGGTGCAACAAAACCCACACCGGCCTCCCGCAGCGCGGGTGTGCCCGGGCTGAACCGGTGCGAAGCCCGGGCCAAGGGCAGGTCTGCTGCACCCATCAGCGGCCGGACGAGGCAGGGCAGGGCCACCCCCTCCTAAGGACTTGGTAATGGCGACATCTGCAATGTTATGGTAGAGTTTGTTTAACATTTCGCTGTAGCATAACTCATACTGTACGATCACCTCGCTATTATAAATATGAGTAAACAAAAAACTAGGGGGCATATTACCAACAACTAGCGATGATTATCGCTATGTTGGTTTAGTGGCGATATTTTTATCGCCGAGCTGCGGCGATTTTTATCGCTTAGGAGCCTTGATATTATCAAGGTTTATCTCATAAGCGATAAAAATCGGCCGAAATGCATGAATATCGCTGTAAAGCCGTCGATATTCATGCATGACCGAGCTAATGCTCTTAGCCATGTTATCCACCTACCATTGGATAACATTGCTAAGAACTGCTCAGAGGCAGGTGTTAGCTTTTGGAGATATTCGCGCTTAGCGCGAATATCTCCAAAAGTTGGTAATAGGAGATAGCGATGTTAGCGACTGTTTCCAGTCGCTAACATCTTGACACGTCCACTTTACATGTCATTAGTGATAAATATCACTGACAAGCAAAGCGGGGCCCAAGATGGTCGCTATCTCCTACTAGCTGTCGCTAACTGGTATTAGCGACAGCTAGGTAATAGGAAGATAATTTTATCTCCGCTTTCTTGGCTTTTAAAGCCAAAAAAGTGGCGATAAACCCCTTTGATAATATGCCCCTAGGAGTAGGTCAGGGTGTTGTAGGGACCCTTGATGCTTTTTTGCTGAGGGCAGAATCGTCTCTTATTAATGAGATCAAACTATCAAACTTACAGAGCAAAAATTATCCCTTAAACCCCCCCCCCCTAGGCTTTCCTTGACCACTGTACTCACTGATACGAGATCAAAGTCCATCCAAGTGGCACCCCTATACGGTACAGATCGCCATTATGTTCTGAACCTGAAGCAGTGAAGGAATTTGCTTCCTCTTTCTTGTCTTCTAACTCAGAATGTAGCCACGTCAGACTTAAAGTAACAACTAGAGGCAAGAAAGCCAAGTTAAGTTCACACCACTCTGCTGACCCTCCATTCAAGAAAAAGAAGGGCAGAGGACCGCAGAAACAGTGTAGGCCTGCTCAAAAAGTTCCCGAAAAAAAGAGACAGAGACTTGTTGCAGACGAAAGAAGCACAATGAGGGTCCCTCTAACACTATCCCCCACACTGAGACAGAAAAGCCTGCTAACATCACACAAGAGGGGAACTTTTGGGGTCTATTGGAAACAATGTTTACTGTACTATTGGAACCAATTTTACTAAAATTAACAACGGAAGAAGCCAGTTTTATTAAGGTCAAAGAGATGGTATACTGCAAACCGTCGGCCCTACCAGGTCTCCGACAATTCCTGGTACATCAAACAACAGGGGGTCGGGCAAGGGGGCTGGTTAATCTGAAAGCTGTTCCGCAAATAGACAGGTAAATAGACGGACCCACACCAGGAGCTCTTCTAATAACATCGGCCATAGTACAGCCAACACCCCATGTCATTCTGGGCTTCCTCCCCCCAAAATAGGACCCCCCCACAGTAGAATCCAATAATTCTGCTATTACAGAAAGAGGAACACTAAGCCCTAAGACTGAATTAAGGAAATGGAGAGAGATATTGATCCACAAGACTACTGTGACCCAGATCTTTGAATGGGGGTGAATGTCTTGCTATTGTGCAACATTCCGTCCATCAATTGTTGTTTTTGCATTTGTCACCCCGAGTGGGACGGGTATGCTTAGACGTGAGTCCCGTGCTCTCCATGCCACTGGAATCAAGCTATCCTAGCTGGTGATGGCTGATAGCCAGAAACCGGTCCAAGGATGCTTGGTTCCGTTCCAGGGAAGACATGGTTTGGCAGTGCGGGTTAGACTGTTCCCATGAGGCACAGGGTCAAGACTGATTTGCATATTGCGATGGCTGAACTGGGGTGGTGTGGTGAGCAAAATTACAATGGATTAAACCCAGATCTGTGACTGGGGGTGAATGTCTTTCTATTGTGCAACATTCCGTCCATCAATTCTTGTTTTTGCATTTGTCACCCCGAGTGGGATGGGTATGCTCAGACGTGAGTCCTGTGCTCTCCATGCCACTGGAATCAAGCTATCCATGCTGATGACGGCTGATAGCCAGAAACCAGTCCTAGGATGCTTGGTTCCGATCCAGGAAAGACATGGCTTGGCAGTTCGGGCTGGACTGTTCCCATGAGGCACAGGGTCAAGACTGATTTGCATATGGCCATGTCTGAACTTGGGTGGTGTGGTGAGCAAAATAACGATGGATTAAACCCAGATCTGTGACGGGGGTGCATGTTTTGCCATTGTGCAACATTCCGTCCATCAATTGTTGTTTTTGCATCTTTGATAAAGCATGCCACAAACTTTTGTGGTTGAGGGCAGTTTTTTAAACATTTTATTTTTGCCCTTTAACCTCTAAAAAAAAGTGTATTTTCACCCTCCTTCTTCTCTGCATGTAATGAGTGACTGCACCTGCCTGCATGGGGATGTCTGGGATGTCCATGGGACCCCCTTTACCCCCTGCAGAGGGCTGCTCTCAGGAGGTGCACTCACATTGTGCCACATTTTAAAAGGCGCACTTTGACTCTGCGCCCGCGTCTGTAATATGGCGAAGGAACAGAGTAAAAGGAATCCCCTCATTTGCATAGGGAACGCCTCTATGCAAATGAGGGAACCCTCTCTGTTGATAGCGCTGGTGCTTTAAGTGCGCCAGCGCTATTGGTATTATAGAAAGGGACGCACAAGCATCTGTGTCCCCTTTTATAATACCAAAGTGCCACGGGGCGCACAAAGCGAGTGCAAACTCCCATTGCGCCGACGGTGCACCTTATGTAATACGGCCCCTGGTTGTCTAAAGCGCATTACTTCCTTAGTACATTGTTGTTTCTTTCTTGTTCTTTGCCCTCGTCATGGCAACCATATTTATTTTAATTCTGCCTGTTTTCTTAGCTCATCAATGAAAACACCTACTACACCGTAGGAGGATTGGAATGATATCTCTGAGAACTATCTGTTAGCACTAGATGGTAACGTTTTAGTGCTGGATGGAAAAAAGCATTATTATTAAGCATGTTGGAAAGTGAGGGTCAACATGTATTTAAATATCTACTAGACATTTTAGGTCCTGATAATGAGCCCCTTGAAGATGTGTATAAGGAAGTGTAGTCACACTTGGAACACAGATTCGCAAAAGAGTCTACCGTAGCTATGTTGAGATACAGATTCTACACCCACCCTCAGAAACAGGAGGAGTCCATTGATGACTTTGGGTCAAGACTACACAAGTTGTCCATGAAGTGTCAGTTTGGACAAATGACCAATGAACTAATGAGGGACTAACTTATACTACAATATTGAAGTAAAAAGATACAGGAAATGCAGTGGGCAGCGAAGAATCCATCACTAAAGGATGCTATATAGATTGCGAAAAATTTGGAAGAGTATGATTTCTGTGTGCATGAAATGGGGAAAAGAGACACGGCTGAGGGTGGGGGAGGTTTCCACCATAAATAAGGAAGAAGAGGAACAGGATTGTGTGAGTGTGGTGAACAGGTTTTGGAAAAATCTTTAAACATTTCAGGTGGTCACCCAAAAATCAGGTCAACGTACCTGTCTAAGGTGTGTTAGCAATTACCATTTAGTCGGATTAAAAATCCTGTTTTGCCACTCATAAACAGTGTCTTAAGTGTGGGTGCCACTGGCATTATGCTCTGGTTTGGAAGGGAAATGCTGAAGTGAGTGTGGCAGTAACAGAGTTGGAAGAGGTACTAACGGACAGTTGTGAAGATTGTATTTTAATGGTCAAGCCCAATGGTGATTGTGAGGGTAGAAGAACCCATCATGTGGCTTTATTTGTAGTAATGGGAAGGAATGTGGGTTTGATGGTGAATTTTGGGTCCATGTTTACCATCATTCACAAATACAAATGGCCTGGGGTGACTTTAGTTCCAAAAGATATAAATCCTATGGGTTATCAGAAAGGGGCCATTGACATTTAGGGTCTTTTTTATGAATGAATGTACTTGTTCAATCTACATATTATCTTAAACCCCAGGACGCCCAACCATGTGATGGTCATGGAAGAAACTAATATTGATAATATACTTGATGAGGCCAAGAACATATTCAGAGAACAGTTGGGTCAGTTGAAAGGATATGTTCACAAGATTAAGCACAAGAAAGGGGCCATGCCTATAAAACAAAGCGAGGAGGGTGCCTGTGGTGATAAGGGATGAGGTAAAGAAAATGCTGAATGACATGCCTCAAGATGGTATAATTGAGCCAGTTAAAGCTTCTAGTTGGGTGTTTCCTGAGGTCATCACAGAAAAAGCAGATGGGCGGCTACTTTTTTGTGTGTGGCTGGTGAGATTTCCCATGCAGGAGAAATCTGAGCACAATTAGGCTGTTATATAGCTCTGCAATATTTATTAAGCTGTCTTGAATGATCATATGTGACATAAGGTACATTTTACAGACACATCAAAGGAGGTCGCGCAATATTACATAAGTACAATAGACAGCCAACACAAACACCAGTCAAAATAAGTGTATATTAGGTTTAGAGAACCTTGCACTGCATCTGTTGTGTGCTGAGTGAAACTTAAATACCTTCGTTTGCATATTGGATGCACCTGGGTAACATGAGCCAAAATTAAACCTCCTCCCACCCCAGAGCTTGGCCACTGGTGAGGTGACAGGAGCCCATAAACAAAATCAGTTTGCCATGGCCTGGGCTCTGGCTAGAGGAGGCCCAGCAAATGCTGTTACTGGCCCATCATCATTCTGTATGTGTTAATTAGGCCGACATACAGAATAATGGGCCGATAGCAGCCTGTGCCAGATCGGGGAGGGGCTGCTGCAGGCCACTGATCACAGCAGGAGCACTAGCTGGCCCTTGCAGTGAGTGCTACAGAGCTCTCAGGCTGCTTGCAGGGGGCAGCTTGCTCTAAAGTCTGAAATTATGGACAAAAGGCAGGGCTTTAAGTGGGCCGGGTCTCCAGGGGTCTGAGCACCGGCAGTTTTTTAAAAGGGGCCTCGAAACGGGTCTCTATCGGGCTCTGTTTTGTGCGATGGCACAGACGGTCTGTTTTTTTCCAGACTGCAGTGACAGCAGTTTGCTGTCACTCCAGTCCGGAAAAAAGAGCCAGGGCGCAAAACAGCCCGATAGAGACCCGTTCCGAGAGAGCAGGCACCTCGATGTGCGCTGCCCACACTGCTCACTTCTCACTAGCAGAGAAGTTACGGCATGACGTCATGCCAGGTGAGCGTTGTGGGGGAAGAGAAATCCTTTTAAAGAGTCATTTTCTTTCTCGATTTCCCTTCTCTTTCTGAAACGCAAGAGCAGCAACATTGTGGTAGGTTCACCAGGGCTTTAATTGGAAGCGTTTTCAATATTATATGTAACAAGCCATAGTTGCAGCTTATTTATCTTATGCAACTAATAACAATTGACAAAGCCAATAGTCCTTACTTGTTGTAGGTATGATGTTACTTGTTGTATCACATACCTGGATGCCATGGCAGAAACAGCAAAATACAAGTCGGCGGCACACTATGCTAAACACAGATTTTTAGCATAAGTGTTTTAAAACCACGCCCCTAATTACACTGTCACGCCCCTTTGAGAGACCATCCCAGTTTTTTAATCCCACTTAAAGCCCCGACAAAAGGTGCCCGTGAAAGAATTCTTCACGGACAACGGACAAGAGGCCAAATTACAGGCAGTCCGTCAAAATTATGGATGGTTGGTCACCTTAGCCGCGGCGCCAGCATTTCTGTTAACATATCGGCGAATTGACCAGCTGAGTGATTTCAAAACTGGCCTTGGTTGCTTCTTGGCAGCACTGTCTTCAGTAGAGGCAACTTTTGAGGATTTTGTTTGACTTTGTCGTTGTGAGCATTGCCTGCCTCAATAAGTGTGCGGAGAGGGCCGGGGAGGTGCCTACAGAGTCACGGCCTGTGGAAGGTTCAGGAGCTGCTCATTGTGCACTTCAGCACGAGTGTCATTCACACGCCTAACGCCTGTTCAGGCACAGCACGTTGCCTGGCTCCTTCCGCTTTCATATTCCAAGATTGCCAGCAGAGATTACGTCTCACCTGTTAACTTCGCCCGCCACAGCTCCTGGCTCCCCTGATGTGGGTTTGGCTTTTTATTATGGTAGAAACTGTAGTAGAACTACGGCAGTCAGGTGCATGAAAGTACTCTCTCTATTACTTTCAGTTTTCTTCAGGTCCCTGTTAGAGGAAAGCGCCTTAAGTATTGGGAGTTGTTATAAACCTCCATCCTGGGGCCACATTATGAATTGGCATTGTTTGTACCAGGCACACCTTTAAAATGGTTCCCCAGGTGCAAACAATGCCAATGGGCCCCATTAAGGTCCCATTGAGGTGTGTGCGCTGCCCCCAGGGCAGCAGCGAACTTGCGCTGCCTTGAGGGCAGCGCATTCATGTGAAAACACAGAGCAGCCACTCCGTGTTTTCCACAGTGCAGACGGTACCCGTCTGCACTTTAAAAGGGGATTAGAGATCCCCTTGCAGGCGGGTGCAGTCTGTGACGGCACTGGGAGGGACACAACTTTATTGATGAACTCACCTTGACGAAGGTGTGACTACAGGCAGCCACCCTCGATCTCCAGCCCTTTTGAGCGTGAACTACAGTGAAACTCAATTTTAATCATAGTGTGATTACTTGACCTACGTATTAACACAGGCTCAAACTGCGATTTACATATTAAGGTAGGAGAGAAGGGTATAAATACTGGGATCTATTAGTCCCGATGAAAGCCGAGTAAGACACTATGTCCGGCTGAAACATGTCGATGATTTTGCAGAGTGGAGGGGTAAATGGTCCATAACTTACCAGTTCACCACCAACCACTGGTTTAGCAAAACTTTTTTTTTTAACCCCTTACCTGGGAATCCGCAAATAAAATAGGCATCTTGAATTCCTGGAGTTACATTTAACTTTGTTTGTCTGCACTTAATTCTTGCTTGAGCCCTACTCTTATATATGTTTGTATTGTTTCCCCCACCCTATTGCTCCACCTCGGGCGTTGGCTTGCACAGAGGTGTGTTCAGCAGCCCTATGATAAAGCATGCAAAAAATGTCATACATTCACCCCAGTACAGAGATCTGGGCCTAAATCCATCGTTTTTTTGCACACCACACCACCTCAGTTCAAACATGGCCATATGCAAATCAGCTTTGACCCTGTGCCTCATGGGAACAGTCCAGCCCGAACTGCCAAGCCATGTCTTCCCTGGACCAGAATCAAGCATCCTAGGACCGTTTTCTGGCTATCAGCAGTCATCAGCGAGGATAGCTTGACTGCAGTGGCGTGGAGAGCACACGACTCACGTCTGAGCATACCCGTCCCACTCGGGGTGAAAAAATACAAAAACAACAATTGATGGACAGAATGCAGAACAATGTCATATATTCACGCCAGTACAGAGATCTGGGCCTGAATCCATCGTTTTTTGCTCACCACACCACCCCAGTTCAGACATGGCCATATGCAAATCAGCCTTGACCCTGGGCCTCATGGGAACAGTACAGCCTGAACTGCCAAGCCATGTCTTTCCTGGACTGGAATCAAGCATCCTAGAACCGGTTTCTGGCTATCAGCCGTCTTCAGCCAGGATAGCTTGACTCCAGTGGTGTGGAGAGCATGGGACTCACGTCTGAGCATACCTATCCCAAACGATGGATTTAGACCCAGATCTCTGTACTGGGGTGAATGCATGTATCCATCATTTTTTTGCTCACCACACCACCCCAGTTCAGACATAGCCATATGCAAATTAGCCTTGACCCTGTGCCTCATGGGAACAGTGCAGCCCGAACTGCCATGTCTTGGCAGGTGTGGTGCGCAAAATAACGATGGATTAAACCCACATCTGTGACGGGGTGAATGTTTTGCCATTGTGCAACATTCCGTTTTTTTTGTATTTGTCCCCCCGAGTGGGAACGGGTATGCTCAGATGTGAGTCCTGTGCTCTCCATGCCACTGGAACCAAGCTATCCTGGTTGATGACGGCTGATAGCCAGAAACCAGTCCTAGGATGCTTGGTTCCGGTCCAGGGAAGACATGGCTTGGCAGTTCTGGCTGGACTGTTCCCATGAGGCAGAGGGTCAAGACTGATGATAATAGGGAGGAGCCTAGCCTGCAACCATGATGGCCGCCTGACTCCTCGGCTCCGCCGACCCGCCCGCTTTCCTTCCGAAACGCCGTTCATCCTGATGCCAATCCTGATAAAGCGTCGGCGTTTCGGACTTGGGTGGCGATCCTGATTCCGGTGGTGTACTTCCCGCTGAATATTTTGCGGCAGAACTGTTGATGCGTCCCTGCCTTCGTTCCAGCGTGGCGCGCTGGTGACCGGGTCTTTGTTCCCGGAGACTGCTGTTCCAGGACTTGACGACTGCGGATGCCTGCAGCGGAGGGACGGGCGACTGGCGTGCTACTGTAGCAATTCCTTTCTGGCTACATAGTATCACCCGGCCCTGCGCGCTACTACGCTTGCTACATTGCAATTGTGGCCGAAGCCTGCTTGTACAACTTGCCCTGGGGCTGACACTGGGAGCCATATTGTCCTTTGCGCTATGGTGGGTGCCTTCTTCACCGAGTGCTCGATATTTGGAACGGCCGACCCCGGAGGACTGAGCGGATAGCCCATCGAGGTGCATGCAACATTGTAGCCGGGTTTTGGTGACCAGGGCCAGACTCGCTGTTGTTAACCCCGTGGCTGCGGTGCTTCGTGGATCTACCACTGGCGCTTTGTAATGGCGATGGGCGCCGGTGGACCTTCTCGAAGACGACAATATGGCGGCGCCCCCCGGGTGCATGAAACTGATGCAGAGGATCCCCCTGGGATTGCTGTTGTCCTGGGCGCTCTGAATAACCTGCGATCGTCTATGCGCTCACAAGCCCAGGACCTAGAGGGCCGACTAGATGCAATACTGCTCGGCGGTGCTGCTCATCATGCTCTGTGCGCCTTGCCCTATCCTGTGCCCGACGGAGGCGGCCATTCTACCCAGATGTATGACATGACACTGGACGCCCAGGAACTAGTGGCCGCCGCGCTATCCATTCAGGATGTGAAGACACTGCTGACTCTCGACCCTATCCATCGGCTGGGGGCATCTTTTTGGTCGCCATGTATAGGGCTTACTCTATGGCCCCTCAGTGGATCCCTTTGTCTCATCGTGGGGTTGCTGCTATGGCCCGGGCCGGTCAACTTTCAGGTATGGCTGCCGTGTTTCCACCGTTACTGGGTAGCTCTGCTCAGTTCGGCTTCGCGTTGGACAGACCACTGTGGATTGTGTTATGCTCGGTCATGGTCCTCATATTTGCGATTTCTATCTAAGATGGCTGCTGCTCTACTGGACTTTATTGACTGGCTGGAACGACAGGGACAAGGCTGAAGCTGTTTTCTCTTTCTCTTCTTGGTTCTGCTGCGGACAAGGCTGGTGTTTGCATTGAACAGCTGGGGAGGTGAACGTTGGTGCGGTGTCCAGGTGGGGCCTGGGGAGGGGCGGCCGAGGTGCGAATCCATTGATTGCTTATCTGTCTTCTCTGGCCCTCCTCCGGTCTTCCTTCTTCTACGGGGGTTGTCTTTCCCCCCGTCTTTCCCTTATGTGGGTACTCTTGGGGCGACAGGCACGTTAGTAGGGGGGGGTGGGCCATAGCCTCTTCGACGTGCAGGGTGGGGGGGTTGGGGCTTTCTTCCTTTCTCTTTTCGTTTCTATGGCCTTCTTTTTATCTTTATTCTTATTTCTCCTTTTCTTCTTATATATCTTGGGTCAGACGGGAGGTTGGGTTTGGTTCTTTATGAAACGTCTATTTTTTCTGTGTTTTGCGTCCACGTCCTTAACATATGGTTCATTGATTCTATGATTTAGATATCGATTTTCATACACAGTCATTGAATGATTACAGAACTTGCTCTTTCTTCCTTTTTTCCACTATCGATTGAGGGCGCATATCCTGTTACGAATCTTGACATGTAATGACTGTTCTTTTTATATGTCATTGGATCCTTTATTACTGCTATATAATTATCCCTTCTATATCCTGTTATACCGTAGGCAAGCTGGATGTAATTCCTGATGTATACATTGATTGGGCGGGCGCTAATTGGGGCGACATCTACCTCTGTGATTGTATATCCTTATTGTGAATGATTTACGCTAGTATTTCAATAGAGATGAATCACTGTTGGACATCCTTCATGTGGCTCGCCCACTCAGCTACCCTGTCTGACTTTAGGACGATTCGTCAAAATTATAAAATGAAACCCTCGTTATCCTTTTCCTTGGGCCCCTTGCAAATCCATTGTTGTGTTCTTATTTTTATCTGCTGCATTGCAAGGTACCTCGGAATGGTTGTATATTGTCATAGCGGCCGGCCCGCAGAGGTTGTAGGCTGACGCTGTGTACTATGTTTCTGGAAAATAAAGGTTTTCAAAAAAAAAAAAAAAAAAAAAAAAAAAAAAGACTGATTTGCATATGGCATGCCTGAACTGGGGTGGTGTGGTGAGCAAAATAACGATGGATTTAACCCAGATCTTTGAATGGGGGTGAATGTCTTGCTATTGTGCAACATTCCGTCCATCAATTGTTGTTTTTGCATTTGTCACCCCGAGTGGGACAGGTATGCTCAGACGTGAGTCCCGTGCTCTCCATGCCGCTGGAATCAAGCTATCCTGGCTGATGACGGCTGATAGCCAGAAATCGGTCCTAGGATGCTTGGTTCCGGTCCAGGGAAGACATGGCTTGGCAGTTCGGGCTAGACTGTTCCTATGAGCCAGAGGGTCAAGACTGATTTGCATATGGCATGTCTAAACTGGGGTGGTGTGGTGAGCAAAATAACAATGGATTAAATCCAGATCTGTGACTGAGGGTGAATGTCTTGCTATTGTGCAACATTCCGTCCATCAATTGTTGTTTTTGCATTTGTCATCCCGAGTGGGATGGGTATGCTCAGACGTAAGTCCCGTGCTCTCCATGCCACTGGAATCAAGCTATCCTGGCTGATGACGGCTGATAGCCAGAAACCGGTCCTAGGATGCTAGGTTCCGGTCCAGGGAAGACATGGCTTGGCAGTTCGGGCTGGACTGTTCCCATGAGGCACAGGGTCAAGACTGATTTGCATATGGCCATGTCTGAACTGGGGTGGTGTGGTGTGCAAAATAACGATGCATTAAACCCAGATCTGTGACTGGGGGTGTATATTTTGTCATTGTGCAACAATCGGTCCATCAATTTTTGTTTTTGCATTTGTCATCCCGAGTGGGACGGGTATGCTCAGACATGAGTCCTGTGCTCTCCATGCCACTGGAATCAAGCTATCCTGGCTGATGATGGCTGATAGACAGAAACCTAGGATGCTTGGTTCTGGTCCAGGGAAGACATGGCTTAGCAGTTCGGGCTGGACTGTTCCCATGAGGCACAGGGTCAAGACTGATTTGCATATGGCCATGTCTGAACTGGGGTGGTGTGGTGAACAAAATAATGATGGATTAATCCCAGATCTGTGACTAGGGGTGACTGTTTTACCATTGTGCAACATTCCGTCCATCAATTGTTGTTTTTGCATCTATGATAAAGCATGCCATAAACTTTTGTGGTTGAGGGCAGTTTTTTAAACATTTTGTTTTTGCCCTTTAAGCTCTAAAAAAAAGTGCCTTTTCACCTTCCTACTTCTCTGCATGTAATGAGTGACTGCACCTGCCTGCAAGGGGATGTCGGGGGTGTCCATGGGACCCCCTTTACACCCTGCAAAGGGCTGCTGTCAGGAGGTGCACTCACATTGTGCCACATTTTAAATGGCGCACTTTGACTCTGCGCCCGTGTCTGTAATATGGCGTAGCACAGAGTAAAAGGAATCCCCTCATTTGCATAGGGAACGCCCCAATGCAAATGAGGGAACCCTCTCTGTTGATAGCGCTGGTGCTTTAAGTGCGCCAGCGCTATTGGAATTATAGAAGGGGATGCACAAGCATCTGTGTCCCCTTTTATAATACCAAAGTGCCCCTGGGGCGCGCAAGGCGGGCGCAAACTCCCATTGCGCCGACGGTGCACCTTATGTAATACGGCCCCTGGTTGTCTAAAGCGCATTACTTCCTTAGTACATTGTTGTTTCTTTCTTGTTCTTTGCCCTCCTCATGGCAACCATATTTATTTTAATTCTGCCTGTTTTCTTAGTTCATCAAGGAACACCTACTACACTGTGGGAGAATTGGAACGATATCTCTGAGAACTATCTGTTAGCACTAGATGGTAAAGTTTTAGTGCTGGATGGAAAAAAGCATTATTATTAAGCATGTTGGAAAGTGAGGGTCAACATGTATTTAAATATCTACTAGACATTTTAGGTCCTGATAATGAGCCCCTTGAAGATGTGTTTAAGGAAGTGTAGTCACACTTGGAACACAGATTCGCAAAAGAGTCTACCGTAGCTATGTTGAGAATGAGATACAGATTCTACACCCACCCTCAGAAACAGGAGGAGTCCATTGAGGACTTTGGGTCAAGACTACACAAGTTGTCCATGAAGTGTCAGTTTGGTCAAATGACCAATGAACTAATGAGGGACTAACTCATACTACAATATTGAAGTAAAAAGATACAGGAAATGCAGTGGGCAGCGAAGAATCCATCACTAAAGGATGCTATATAAATTGGGAAAAATTTGGAAGAGTATGATTTCTGTGTGCATGAAATGGGGAAAAGAGACACAGCTGAGGGTGGGGGAGGTTTCCACCATAAATAAGGAAGAAGAGGAACAGGATTGTGTGAGTGTGGTGAACAGGTTTTGGAAAAATGTTTAAACATTTCAGGTGGTCACCCAAAAATCAGGTCAAAGGACCTGTCTAAGGTGTGTTAGCAATTACCATTTAGTCGGATTAAAAATTCCTTTATTGCCACTCATAAACAGTGTCTTAAGTGTGGGTGCCACTGGCATTATGCTCTGGTTTGCAAGGGAAATGCTGAAGTGAGTGTGGCAGTAACAGAGTTGGAAGAGGTACTAACAGACAGTTGTGAAGATTGTATTTTAATGGTCAAGCCCAATGGTGATTGTGAGGGTAGAAGAACCCATCATGTGACTTTATTTGTAGTAATGGGAAGGAATGTGGGTTTGATGGTGAATTTTGGGGGGAAACATCCTTTACAACGCAACTTTTACCACGCAGTGCCTTTACCACGCAACTTTTACAACGCAAACCATTACAACGCATTGCGCTGGGGGGCGCTCTAGGATAGGGAATAGGTTTAATTTACTATCCAACACCTTCCCTACTATCCACGGGGACTGGAGTTGGAATAGTAAATTAAACTATTCACTATCCAGCGCCCCAAAGCACTATGCGTTGTAAAGGCATGCGTTGTAAAAACCGCGCTGTAAAGGCATGCGTGGTAAAAGCATGCGTTGTAACGTCATACATCCAATTTTGGGTCCATGTTTACCATCATTCCCAAATACAAATAGCCTGGGGTGACTTTAGTTCCAAAAGATATAAATCCTATGGGTTATCAGGAAGGGACCATTGACATTTTAGCACTTCAGCACGAGTGTCATTCACACGCCTAACGCCTGTTCAGGCACAGCACGTTGCCTGGCTCCTCACGCTTTCATATTTCAAGATTGCCAGCAGAGATTACGTCTCACCTGGTAACTTCGCCGGCCACAGCTCCTGGCTCCTCTGATGTGGGTTTGGCTTTTTATTATGGTCGAAACTGTAGTAGAACTACGACAGTTAGGGGCATGAAAGAACTCTCTCACTTACTTTCACTTTTCTTCAGGTCCCTGTTAGAGGAAAGCACCTTAAGTATTGGGAGTTGTTATAAACCTCCATCCTGGGGCCACATTATGAATTGGCATTGTTTGTACCAGGCACACCTTTAAAATGGTTCCCCAGGTGCAAACAATGCCAATGGGCCCCATTAAGGTCCCATTGAGGTGTGTGCGCTGCCCCCAGGGCAGCAGCGAACTTGCGCTGCCTTGAGGGCAGCGCATTCATGTGAAAACACAGAGCAGCCACTCCGTGTTTTCCACAGTGCAGGCGGTACCCGTCTGCACTTTAAAAGGGGATTAGAGATCCCCTTGCAGGCGGGTGCAGTCTGTGACGGCACTAGGAGGGACACAACTTTATTGATGGACTCACCTTGACGAAGGTGTGACTACAGGCAGCCACCCTCGATCTCCCGCCCTTTTGTGCGTGAACTACAGTGAAACTCAATTTTAATCATAGTGTGATTACTTGACCTACGTATTAACACAGGCTCAAACTGCGATTTACATATTAAGGTAGGAGAGAAGGGTATAAATACTGGGATCTATTAGTCCCGACGAAAGCCGAGTAAGACACTATGTCCGGCTGAAACATGTCGATGATTTTGCAGAGTGGAGGGGTAAATGGTCCATAACTTACCAGTTCACCACCAACCACTGGTTTAGCAAAACTTTTTTTTTAACCCCTTACCTGGGAATCCGCAAATGAAATAGGCATTTCGAATTCCTGGAGTTACATTTAACTTTGTTTGTCTGTACTTAATTCTTTCTTGAGCCCTACTCTTATATATGTTTGTATTGTTTCCCCCACCCTATTGCTCCACCTCAGGCGTTGGCTTGCACAGAGGTGTGTTCAGCAGCCCTATGATAAAGCATGCAAAAAATGTCATACATTCACCCCAGTACAGAGATCTGGGCCTAAATCCATCGTTTTTTTGCACACCACCCCACCTCAGTTCAAACATGGCCATATGCAAATCAGCTTTGACCCTGTGCCTCATGGGAACAGTCCAGCCCGAACTGCCAAGCCATGTCTTCCCTGGACTGGAATCAAGCATCCTAGGACCGGTTTCTGGCTATCAGCAGTCATCAGCCAGGATAGCTTGACTCCAGTGGCGTGGAGAGCACAGGACTCACGTCTGAGCATACCCGTCCCACTCAGGGCGACAAATGGAAAAACAACAATTGATGGACAGAATGGAATCAAGCATCCTAGAACCGGCTTCTGGCTATCAGCCGTCTTCAGCCAGGATAGCATGACTCCAGTGGTGTGGAGAGCATGGGATTCACGTCTGAGCATACCTATCCCAAACGATGGATTTAGACCCGGATCTCTGTACTGAGGTGAATGTATGTATCCATCATTTTTTTGCTCACCACACCACCCCAGTTCAGACATGGCCATATGCAAATTAGCCTTGACCCTGTGCCTCATGGGAACACTCCAGCCCGAACTGCCAAGCCATGTCTTGGCAGGTGTGGTGCGCAAAATAACGATGGATTAAACCCAGATCTGTAACGGGGGTGAATGTTTTGCCATTATGCAACATTCCGTTCATCAATTGTTGTTTTTGTATTTGTCCCCCCGAGTGGGACGGGTATGCTCAGATGTGGGTCCTGTGCTCTCCATGCCATTGGAATCAAGCTATCCTGGTTGATGACGGCTGATAGCCAGAAACCGGTCCTAGGATGCTTAGTTCCGGTCCAGGGAAGGCATATCTTGGCAGTTCCGGCTGGACTGTTCCCATGAGGCACAGGGTCAAGACTGATTTGCATATGGCATGTCTGAACTGGGGTGGTGTGGTGAGCAAAATAACGATGGATTAAACCCAGATCTGTGACTGGGGCGGGGGGTGTTTTGCCATTGTGCAACATTACGTCCTTCAATTGTTGGTTTTGCATTTGTCACCCTGAGTGGGACGGGTATGCTCAGACATGAGTCCCGTACTCTCCATGCCACTGGAATTAAGCTATCCTGGTTGATGACGGCTGATAGCCAGAAACCAGTCCTAGGTTGCTTGGTTCCGGTCAAGTGAAGACATGGCTTGGCAGTGCGGGTTGGACTGTTTCCATAAGGCACAGGGTCAAGACTGATTTGCATATGGCCATGTCTGAACTGGGGTGGTGTGGTGAGCAAAATAACAATGGATTAAACCCAGATCTGTGACTGGGGGTGAATGTCTTGCTATTGTGCAACATTCCGTCCATCAATTGTTGTTTTTGCATTTGTCATCCCGAGTGTGATGGGTATGCTCAGACGTAGGTCCCGTGCTCTCCATGCCACTGGAATCAAGCTATCCTGGCTGATGACGGCTGATAGCCAGAAACCGGTCCTAGGATGCTAGGTTCCGGTCCAGGGAAGACATGGCTTGGCAGTTCGGGCTGGACTGTTCCCATGAGGCACAGGGTCAAGACTGATTTGCATATGGCCATGTCTGAACTGGGGTGGTGAGCAAAATAACGATGGATTAAACCCAGATCTGTGACAGGGGGGGCATGTTTTGCCATTGTGCAACATTCCGTCCATCAATTGTTGTTTTTGCATTTGTCACCCCGAGTGGGACGGATATGCTTAGACGTGAGTCCCGTGCTCTCCATCCCACTGGAATCAAGCTATCCTGGATGATGACGGCTTTTAGTCAGAAACCGGTCCTAGGATGCTTGGTTCCGGTCCAGGGAAGACATGGCTTGGCAGTTCGGGCTGGACTGTTCCCATGAGGCACAGGGTCAAGACTGATTTGCATATGGCCATGTCTGAACTGGGGTGGTGTGGTGAACAAAATAATGATGGATTAATCCCAGATCTGTGACTAGGGGTGACTGTTTTGCCATTGTGCAACATTCCGTCCATCAATTGTTGTTTTTGCATCTATGATAAAGCATGCCATAAACTTTTGTGGTTGAGGGCAGTTTTTTAAACATTTTGTTTTTGCCCTTTAAGCTCTAAAACAAAGTGCCTTTTCACCCTCCTACTTCTCTGCATGTAATGAGTGACTGCACCTGCCTGCAAGGGGATGTCTGGGGTGTCCATGGGACCCCCTTTACCCCCTGCAGAGGGCTGCTGTCAGGAGGTGCACTCACATTGTGCCACATTTTAAATGGCCCACTTTGACTCTGCGCCCGTGTCGGTAATATGGCGAAGGCACAGAGTAAAAGGAATCCTCTCATTTGCATAGGGAACGCCCCTATGCAAATGAGGGAACCCTCTCTGTTGATAGCGCTGGTGCTAAGTGCGCCAGCGCTATTGGAATTATAGAAGGGGATGCACAAGCATCTGTGTCCCCTTTTATAATACCAAAGTGCCCCGGGCGCGCAAAGCGGGCGCAAACTCCCATTGCGCCAACGGTGCACCTTATGTGATACGGCCCCTGGTTGTCTAAAGCGCATTACTTCCTTAGTACATTGTTGTTTCTTTCTTGTTCTTTGCCCTCCTCATGGCAAATATATTTATTTTAATTCTGCCTGTCTTCTTAGCTCATCAAGGAACACCTACTACACTGTAGAATTGGAACGATATCTCTGAGAACTATCTGTTAGCACTAGATGGTAACGTTTTAGTGCTGGATGGAAAAAAACATTATTAATAAGCATATTGGAATGTGAGGCTCAACATGTATTTAAATATCTACTAGACCTTTTAGGTCCTGATAATGAGCCCCTTGAAGATGTGTATAAGGAAGTGTAGTCACTCTTGGATCACAGATTCGCATAAGAGTCTACCGTAGCTATGTTGAGATGCTCGGGCGTTGGCTTGCACAGAGGTGGGTTCAGCAGCCCTATGATAAAGCATGCAAAAAATGTCATACATTCACCCCAGTACAGAGATCTGGGCCTAAATCCATCGTTTTTTTGCACACCACACCACCCCAGTTCAGACATGGCCATATGCAAATTAGCCTTGACCCTGTGCCTCATGGGAACAGTCCAGCCCGAACTGCCAAGCCATGTCTTCCCTGGACCAGAATCAAGCATCCTAGGACAGGTTTCTGGCTATCAGCAGTCATCAGCCAGGATAGCTTGACTCCAGTGGCGTGGAGAGCACAGGACTCACGTCTGAGCAAACCCGTCCCACTCGGGGTGACAAATGCAAAAACTACAATTGATGGACAGAATGCAGAACAATGTCATACATTCACGCCAGTACAGAGATCTGGGCCTAAATCCATCGTTTTTTTGCTCACCACACCACCCCAGTTTAGACATGGCCATATGCAAATCAGCCTTGACCCTGTGCCTCATGGGAACAGTCCAGCCTGAACTGCCAAGCCATGTCTTCCCTTGACCGGAACCAAGCAACCTAGGACTGGTTTCTGGCTATCAATTTCCTACTTCCTGTGCTGGGGTATCTTCCTGATCAAAGACACCTCTAACATCTTGTTCTGTGATAATCCATAGCAGCTGTGTATGTAGGGGGAAGCAAAAACGCCACATAACATGTGCCTGAACAATCAGGTGGCAACCATGTGTAGGCTCTGCCGTGGCATACAAAATATGTACCTTTAGCTGGCACAAACGGAGGAGAAGTCTGGGATGCAACAACGTAGGTTTGAGCACATACACTCTCACCTAACTGAGCTCTCGGATTTCGACAAAAGTGGCCTCGATGGGGTACGATCCAAATCGGGGGAGACCTCTTTCGTCTCTCCATCTCTGTAAAACTAGTGCTATACCTAGTGACATTCCAACCAATATATTCCTGTGCCTCATCTTTAGGAATAGCATTGTATGCATCGATATCTTGGATCATATCTACTATTCCCTTTATCAAGGCACTACTGCTCGGGTTATCTCTCATGGAACGCATAGGATATACCTCATTCGCATAGATGAACATAGTCTGAAAAGCCCATACAGACCCATTGGAAGAAAAAGGCAAAACCAAATATGGCACACCTCTATCTGTCGTATGAGGCATAAGACCACATACCCAGCAATTTGTAGTATTGACTACCAACTGATGCTGGTGCAACAGCTGTATAAATGAGTTGTTTACAAATTCCAATCTTCTTGTCTGTTCATGTTCAGGCAACGTATAGAATTGGTGCAAAGAAACAGTAGTAGAAGAAAGCATAGGTTGAATAGTGGGTGCAGAAATCAATGGTGTAGCATATACAATCCAACCCACAGAAGCCAATGTGATACTTAAAAACACAAAAGAACACAATATAATAAAACATTTGTTACGGACCAATGTACACAATCTCATCTTAAAATTCATTTTCTCAACAACTCTATCCTTTACAAAAGACTCCATCCTCTACCGTGCTGCTCACGGCAGTTTTCCCTCTTCACTTAAGTGTGCGTCCAGGCGTCCTAGACACTCTCGGAACCGCAGACCTTGTGTCAATACGCGGGTCACCGATTAAGAACTTATACGTGACCCTGCAGCTGAACCCGGATGGTGGTTCGAAAAAGAAAAAGACAAAAAAAAAGTCTCTTGTCTGATAGAGTATAGTTCACCCAAAAACACCAAAAAATTTGTAATCTTTATTTGTCCAATCTGCTTTGCAGATTATAACGTTCTTTACCAGACACAGTCTGATCATGAAAAAGCATCTCGGGATTAGTAGTATCAAGTCTCAAACGGGACGGCACAGCTTCTTGCAAAACCTCATCATCCTCACGTTCCGACTGAGTCCATTTCAAATGCGCATCACTAAAGGGGACAAACTCCACAACTCTCTCGCTTTCTGAATCAGCAACACCATCAGCGATCCATCGGTCATATGCCAAGGGAAGTGGAAGCTTATTGGAGTGGGTGGCATGCACCCAATTCTTCTTGCCGAAAACTTCGATGGCCGTTCGAGTTGCCAAGAGGACTTGGAAAGGACCCTTCCACCTTGGCTCAAGGTTCTTCGTCCTCTGGAAGTTCCTGATCAGGACCCAATTCCCAGGTTGGATCAAGTGTCCTGCATCCACAGAAGCTGAAGGCAGGGTATCGTGCACCTGTTGGTGAAGAACATTCAATTTAGCAGATAAATCAAGTAAATAGTCAACCAACATAGGGTACTCGATGTCGCTGTACTTCTTTGGCCTCAGCACACCCCAAACATTCGCCGGGCTCCAAAGACAATCTCGTATGGGCTAAGTCCCACACAAGAATGTACTGCCATCCTCGTTGACAAAAGTGCCAACGGCAAGGCATCGGGCCATGCTAGGCCAGAGCTTGCTTGTATCTTAGCCAATTTCAGCTTAAGGGTGGGAATGTAGCATTCAACCAAACCAGCTGACTGAGGGTGATTCGCAGCATGAAATTTCTGCCTTATTCCCAAACCTGCACACACTTTCTTCATAATCTGACCCACAAATTCACTTCCGTTGTCACTCCATACCATTCTCGGCAAACCATACCTAGGGAAAAACTCCTTCAACAAAACCTTAGCTGTAGATAAGGCAGTATTATCCTAAAGGGGGTAAGCCTCTATCCATCTTGAAAAGGCGCAAACAACCGCAAGGACATACTTTAGGTTGTTGCATCTATCCATATGAATAAAGTCCAACTGTAGAACCTCAAACGGATACGTAGGAGGAGCAAATTGGCCTGCTGGAGTTGGAGTTCCCTTACCAGGATTATGCATCAAACAAACCATACAATTTCTCACCAGATTCTCAGCACATTTAGGAATTCCAGCATTCTGCCATACTGGAGCCAACAACTTACATATCCCTTTCGAACTGATGTGTGCCATTCCATGTGCCATTGTAACCGCTGGAAGCACATACAGATCAGGCAACAACCATCGCTGGTGTTCTGACAACACAATCCAACAGCCAGTCGAATCCAACATTCCCGTAGTCTCTCTCCACACACTCAATTCTTTCTCAGTGTCTTTAGCCTGAATCGATTTCAGACTCTCTATTGTATCTTCACACATTGTCCCTTCTGGAACCCATCTAGCAGGGCTTGCAACATACATCCGACTCGTCATATTTTTTGCAGTTTCTCTCACTACTTCATCCGCAAACGCATTACCACGACCAACATCATCCGTAATCTTCTTATGGGCACTGCATTTCACAATCGCAACTTGCGTCGGCAAAGTAAGTGACTCAAGAAGTTCATTCACCAACTGTCCATGCTGAATCTTCGTACCATGGGAAGTAAGGAATCCTCTCTCTCCACAAACGTCCAAAACTATGAGCAACACCAAACGCATATTGGCTATCGGTATACACAGTCACTCTCTTTCCTTTCGGCAACACACATGCTCTCGTCAGTGCAATCAACTCTGCTGTTTGCGCTGAATTCTGTGGAATACGTGCAGCTTCAGCAATCGTGTGCAAAGTCGTAACTGCATACGCTGCAGTCGTATCGCCATTCGGGAGCTTAAAGCATGAACCGTCTACCCATAAGGTACCATCAGAATTCGAAAGAGGAGCATCTTTCAGATCAATTCTACCCTTTGTTTCTTCCTCTGTCCGAAGAAGACAATCATGCTGTTCATGAACATCTGTCTCTACAGAAATCGGCAACAACGTAGCTGGATTCAACGTGTTGCATCGTTTTATGTGCACATGACTAGCCAAAAGCGTCAACTCATAACCTGACAAACGTGCACTAGTCAAATGTTGAGTCTTTGTCTTATTCAATAAGGTATCCACTGCATGTGGGACCATCACAATCAACATATTATCCAATACCAGACCAGCAGACTGTCGGATAGAAACAGCCGCTGCTGCTGTAGCTCTCAAACAACTCGGCAACGCTTTAGCTACCGGATCTAACGTAGCCGAGAAATACGCACATGGGCGTTACTTGTCTCCAAACTGTTGTGTCAACACTGACAACGCACAACCCTCTCTCTCGTGCACATAAAGCGTAAAAGGCTTACTATAGTCGGGGGTACCCAACACCGGAGCCTAACACAACGCATCGCGCAATTCAGAAAAACTTCTCTGACATTCGTCAGACCAAGGAAGAGGATTCGGAGTATCCTTAAGAGTAAGTGCCAACAGAGGTTTCTTCAATAAGGAAAAATTCAGAATCCACTGCCTACAATACGAGGTAATACCCAAGAAAGCACGCACTTCTCTCTGTGTGGATGGTACAGTCATTTGCGCAATCGCTTGTATACGTTCTGAAGTCAATCGTCTTCCCTCCTTCGACAAGAGATGACCTAAGTAGGTCACTTATTGCAACTTCAAAAGTGACACTTTATGATGGAGGTCAGACAAATGCCGTAACAACGAAAGCGTAACTTTTTTACAAATCTCTTCATCATCAGCAGCAACCAACAAATCATCCACGTACTGGATAAGAGTCGCACCAGAAGGCAAAACAAAAGAATCAAGCTGAGTCTTTAAAGCCTGACTATAGATGGATGGACTCTCACAATAACCTTGCGGAGCACGCTTAAACCGGAAGCTTCGGCCTCCTAAAGAGAAGCCAAAAATATCTCTACTCTCTTCAGCAATAGGAATACTAAAGAAAGCATTCTTCAGGTCAATAACAGAGAACCAAGCAGCTGAAGCTGGGATCATAGTCAATAAAGCAGTAATGTCCGGGACAACAGGAAACTGTGGCACCACGATCTTATTAACCTCACGAAGCTTGATCACAAACTGATACACAGGTGGCTGAGAAGAGTCAGTACGCTTAAGAACAGGGAAAACAGGACTGTTACACACATTACCTCTCCTTTCTTCAATCACATCTTTCTCAACCAAATCATAGATAATCGCTAAAAGAGCTCTCTCGCCATCACTAGAGATTCGATATTGTGGAATGCGAGGCAACTTAGCATTCGATTTGAGGGTAACAACATAAGGTGGAATCTGTTAAAGACCAGCATCATTTGGACCCGTAGCCCAAAGAGTATCAGGGAGAGAACGCAATTCCAGTGGAAGCTGATCTTTAGACAAATACATCGGAGAAATCACTTTCTTACCCAACGTAAGATGTACTTCTGAAGGAGAACAATACAATGTTGCATACAATCTTTTCAACAAGTCCAAACCCTACAGATTCTCACCACAACCTGTCGTTAGAATCAGAGGTGCTTCCAATTCACAAGGCCCAACAGAAAGAGACAAAGGACAAGAAACCGGGTTACAAACTGGGGCGCCAGAAAATCCTACTGAAACATTGGTCAAGCCAGAAAAAGGTGCGCCACGGAGTTTAGAGTGCATGATAGAACTCTTCGCCGCACCAGTATCCAAAAGAAAAGGTTCTGACACACCTGATGTAATCACTTCAACATAAGGTCCACTCTGGTCTACTGGAACTGACACTACTGCCTCTCTTTGTCTATGGCTGTCCTAGTTATCATTAAAATCAGCATTCTCACTCTCAACATAATAATCATCAGCATAATATTGAGCCGACTGACCAGTATAAACATTCTGTTGATCAAAACAATTCATAGAATTCTGTGGGGGAAAGGAACGTCCATTCTGGGGGAACACACCACGTCCTCTACCCCTAGGTACTTGCTGAACACCGCAACCTCTCACACCAGACCTACCATTCGCACGTTGTAGCAGAATCGGGCAACTATACTTGAAATGACCTTCCTCTCTACAATAAGCGCACTGATTAGGGCCTACCGGAAGTCGCTGTGGGAAAGACTCGGGCTTCTGCAACACTCTCTGAAACTGTGGAAGTTGCTGAAACTCACGCTGATTAAAGCGAGGCGGATACGCCTGCTGCAAAAGAACCTTCGTCTTCAATTCCTTAGTCTTCTTCTCTGCTTTATCTTTCTCATCTTTATCTCTGTTCTCATAAAATGTTGCAGTAGCCAATATCTGGGCCGAAGAAGAAACTGCCCATGAACTCTCAGAGTCCTTCAACTTCTTACAAAGCTCGGGGAGTAAATTATAGACAAACTTATCCACAAACAACCTTTGGCCACCTTCTGTACTCATATCTTGACCACTATGATCGATGAATGTTTCTTCAAACCTAGTGAAGAAATCGGACACACTCTCGTCTTTCTTCTGCTTACATGCTGCTAACTTATCCCAATTTACTCGCATAGGGGGCATCAGAGTCTTCATTAAATTAATAATCCTACCAGGTAAATCCGCAACTAAGGGCTCAGGTTTAGCTCCTCCTACCTGTCGACCATCCGCAGCAGCAATATTAACCCATGTATCTCCCAATTCTACTGCATGATCCTTGTGACGGATCTTCGCCCACAAAGGTTGAGGGACTACATTCCCCAACAATATATCTATGTCAGCTAAATTCATTTGAATTTGAATTTGAATTTAAAATTATTTATATAGCGCACGTTCACCAGCGGTTTCATGGCGCTGCAACTTGCAGATAACAGGGCAGGAATGGCAGAGCCTAAACTAGAAGAATTCGAACTGCAGGAGGACTAATTGAAGACTTTGGTCTGCTTAAGAGCCAAGACTTCAGCTCTCTTCCAAGGAACATGTACCGATACACGCTGAAAATGAGCCGGTACTCCTTGAATACCCTGATTAACATTAGCCACAACTTCCTCTCTCCATACAGGAGGAACCTCTCTCATCGGGTACTGCTTCACTTTTCTCCTGACCGAAGGATCAGGTTCAAATAACGGCTGAGAAGGAAGTCTACACCTAAACGCAAGAAGCGTCTCTACCGCTTCCTCAACATCGGGACCCACTATCGTCCTTTAGCAAAGTCAGACAGAACATTAAGTAACTCAGATGGAATCGGTCCCAATTTAGCATCGTCCCAGTCTTCACGAAGGAAAGTGCACATAACATCAAAAACATACCTTTGTTTTGGTGCTTTTCACTGTAGGAAAACATCCATAACCGCATGCAGGTCATACCTGGAGGCATTCAAAACCCATCTACGAGCAAGGAGATCTAACACAGTCCGCTCCTCGGAACTCGGGAGCTGACTACGCGTTTGTTTCCTTACAGAAACTGGGGTCATATTTAGTGTCCCAAAAAGAGGAGACAAAAGGCTAGTAACAGACTCAGTCATTCTTTGTCGAGTAGAAGGAGAAGAAGTCAACATGAGGACAGGAGACAAAGTGTTTTGAGACGACAAAGACATAGGGTCAGTAGAAAAAGAAGTTAAAGGCAAAGGAGTAGAAGGCAAAGGAGTTAGAGGCAAAGCTGTAAGCAAAGCTGGCGGCCCTAGAGAAGGCTGCGCCAGAGGTGGGAGAACCAACTGTGGAAGAACAGGTGGCTGAACAACAGCAGGGGGTTGAACAACTGGAGGTTGTGGAGGTGCCGTAGCACTCTGCACATAAGGGGTGGTGATCTCAACAAATGCGACATCAAAGGATCCTTTTCAGGGTCCTTAGTCACATTCGGAAGAAGAGGTGCCAAGGCCGGATAACATTTATCAATGGCCATGCAATGTTGTCTATCTTACACCTCAATCGCACGATCTTCTTCATCTTCTTTAAACTGCCTAGCAGCTTGCATTATCGACATATTCTTATCTTTCCTATCTCTTTTAGCTTGCTTAATTTATCGCTGTTTGGCTTCCTTACGCCAGAGGCGGAAAGAGTCAAACATCGCCGGCCGGGCTTTCTTCCTAAATAGCGCAACTTCCAAATTATCTAAAACATTTGATTCGAAACTACCATGTTGCGGCCATTTTAAAACACCATCTTTTCGTGTATAGCGGACCCATACTTCATTATACGTAATGGGACCGACTCCATGCTTTGAATAGAGCTCATAAGTCGGAGTTCCAACCGGAGGTATCGGACACGAGTCCTCCAATCGGGAATCCCTGTTGTAACTACAACAAAACAAATTCCTAAGTTTGCTAAGACCAGGCATCTACGCTCACTAATCTAGCTTCAAACTTCAAGGGGTTATCTAACACGATATACTCGCAAATGTACAAGCCCCTCAGCTTTGGTATTTGCAAAAACCAAATCAAAGAACCCAAGAAACAAAACCAAGTTGTGGGAGCGACCCACTTATACTTAACCAAATTGTCTTGTCACGCCACCTGAAGACCGTCTATCGTTTCGCTCTACAAATCATCACAAAAGGGTCCAAGACAGGGCGACAGTCAGGGCAGCAGTCCTTCGTAGCCAGCAGAAAGGGGAAGCCTTGCAGCAAAAGCCTTCAGTCCACATTCGACATGCCGGGGTCGATGAAGTGGGGGTCCTCTTCCAGAATTTCCTCATGAAGCTCCTCACAATCTTCGGGCTTGGACCGGTACCGCTGAAGTCGCCCCACGTTGGGCGCCATTTGAAGAACCGGGCTTTTAGAACCCAGCGGCGCCAGGGGCACGCCCAAAGTCTTCGGATTCACCTGTCTTGGTTTACAGAGACACAGAATACTTCTGGGTGGCGTCAGAGACCAAATTTATTTGCTTCAGCCAGTAACAGTGATCCTAAAAATACAGCATGGTGGTATTTCAGGAGACCGCTCAAATTTGTAGAGCAAGACATTTCCTTTTATACACAATATTCACATTTAGAACATACACCCACTACGCAAAAATCCAACCAATGGGGAACATTCTCAAACAAAGTATCACATGACAAAAAGGCTCAGCTTGCAACATCCCAACCCAAAGTTAATCATTGGGAATGTCCCAAATCCAATCTCCACAAGCAGGACAAACCCATAATTGAAAAGCACAATGCATGTAATAAAGAGCATAGAAAAGGAAACATTGTCTGACAGTGAGCAAGATAAGGCATGTGTAAGGAGACTAAAAGTTAACTATGTCCTGAACAGTGATTGGCAATCTCAGACAATGATCAAACCAGGGAAATTGACTCGGCAGGGTCAGCTTCAGGTGAAGGAATCAGATCCTTGCAATTCACCTCGGAGTCAAGAAAGACCCTGTTAATGTATACCAATACATGAAGGCCAGGCCGCTTCGTTCGTTCGACCACATTCGTCGGTCTGCGTGATGGCAATACAAAATGGAGACTTAAACAAAATGGAACCCAAATATATGACAAACTCGCTAACTAATGTGACAAATTCACTCCATATTAGCCGCATTCGCTAAATACGGTTCGACATCACCAAAATCATGACGGAACCATGACCTTACAAGACAAGGCCCGTTTTCACAGAACCACACAATGAAGGGGAAATGTTCTCCAAACTTGATTTAAATAATGCCTATCACCAGATTCCCTTTCATGAACAACTTTTATAACAATGGAAGGGACATTTCAATTTACCAAAATGCTGTTTGGCCTTGTGCCCAGTGTGTTTCAGCGTATGATCTCAGAGGTTTTCAAGGATGTTAAGAATGTCATCTATTTCCAGGATGACATTCCAGTGTTTTGGAAGAATGGAGAAGGAACATAATTATGTTCTTCAGCAAACTTTAAGTAGGTTGTATGATGCTGGTCTCGCTATGAGAAAGGATAAGTGTAGATTTCTGGTCAAAGAGATTAAATAATTTGGGCATACCTTAACTGATGATAGTGTCTGACCTAACACCTAATCATTATTTGCTTAAAGCCATTCAAGGTGCTTCTGTTCCATGTGACAAAGATCAGTTGCGGTCATTCATGGGAATTGTGGAGTACTATGCCAAATTTGTGGACAAAGTTGCTGAGAAAACTGAGTGTTTGCGAACCATGTTAAGGAAAGGTTGCTATTGTGAGTGGAAGAAGGAACAACAGGATACCTTAAAGGGGATCAAAAAAGAAGGGGAAACAACCTCTACAACGCAACTTTTATAACGCACTACCATTACAACGCAACCATTACAACACAACATCCCTTACATCGCATGCCATTACAATGCACCCATTACAACGCATGACACTACAACGCATACAATTACAATGCATGTCTTTACAACCAAGTCATTACAACGCATACCATTACAACGCATACCATTACAATGCATAGTAACCTTACACTATCCAACACTTACCCTACTGTTGCACCCCCTGGAGTTAGAATAGTAAATTTTACCCCTATACTATCCAATACTTACCATACATGCAATGTAATGGTATGCGTTGTAATGGTATGCGTTGTAAAGGTAGTATGCATTGTAATGGAATGCGTTGTAAAGGTAGTTTTTAGACAATTCGTTGTAAAGGATGTTGCGTTGTAAAAAATGTGTTTTAAAGGCATGCGTTGTAAAAATATGCGTTGTAACGTCATACAACCAAAAAGAAGTTCGTAGTGCAGGTATTTTTGTGCCATTTGATACTACGGTAAAGACTAATTTAAAGTTTGATGCCAGTGCCACCGGTAGTGGAGCTAATTTGTCTCTTGTGCATAATGCTGTTGAAAAAACTGTGGCCTTTGTATCCTGTTCCTTAACAGAGATGGAGCAACACTATTCTGTTATTGAGCAGGAGGCATTAGCTGCAGCTTGGTCATTGGAATATTTACACACCTATTTGTGTGGATTGGGTGTTGTGCAGAGTACAAATGACAAGCCTTTGGTCAAAGTGTTGATGCCCGGAGGAGCTGGGAAGGGAACAGTGAGACTAGCAAGATTAGCTGCTATATTGCAGGGATACAGGTATAAGATGGAGTACATTCCTGGTTGGAAGAACACACAAACAGATTGTCTATCACTCCTTTCAGTTGAATGGCAAGATGGTGATAGGGAGGCATTAATTTCTAAAGAACATGAGGGAGCAGTTGCTTGGGCGACTGTTTTTGAGTACTGTGCTAAAGGAACTGCGTTTACCCAGGAGGACTGGAGTAGAGAAATTGAGTTGGATGAAGTGCTAAAAAATGAAAAAAACTTTGATTATTAAATGGGGTAGGCAAGAGAGTTTGGTTGCATGTTGTGTAAGGCTGTACTTAAAAATTTCAGAAGAATTTTCTTTGTAGGAACATGAGGTTATCATGAGGAATGATGCTTTTGTGCCGTCTCAAAGTTTGAGGAACAGGATAGTTTATTTGGTTCATAAGGGGCACCTAGGTCAAACCCTCAAGAAAGAAAAGGTTGCAAGCGATATTTTGGTGGCCCATAATGGAGGAGGATGTCATAAGTTGTGTGTTGAGGTGCCAAGACTGTAAAGACAGTGAAAAAGACTTAAAATGGGTATACAATCGGGGGGCACATTTAAAAACCAGGGAAACCATGGTATATAGTGTATATGGATTTTATTGGACCAATGAATGAATTGAGATCAGAGTTAAGATATGCACTTATCATGGTGGACGTGCACTCCAAATGGCTTGTGGTGAAGTTCATGAGAGAGATGACAATGAGGAAAATAATTTTGATGTTAGAAAGTGTATTCCAGGAAGAAGGATTTCTAAAAATACTAATTACGGACAATGGCACTCGGCTGATGTCGCTCAAAATGCAGGAGTTTTTAACTGATTGTGGCATCAAACACAAATGTACCTATCTTTATAACCCACAAGGGAATGGTGTTGTGGGGAGGGCCAATGGGTTGTAAAAGGTACCATTTTTATTGGGTCTCCAAAATGGTAAGGATGTAGAAAGAATGGTGGAGGAGTTGGTTTGGTCCTGTCGTACTATGGTAAACAGTGCAACAAACATTTGTCCTTTTCAGTATATGAGGGGAAGGAAGCCATGTACCAAACTACTCCCCTTGTGGTTTTTGTTGAAGAGTGACAGTGCTAGTATCAATAAGAGTGCTGTGGGTGTCAGAAAAAACAAAGTTAAAGTGGGCGATTGGTTAAAAATCAAGAAAGGTCATGTGGGGGCTGAATTGTCCAATTTTATGTGACCCATTAAATTCAAGGCTGTGCATGACTGGCATATCATCCTTGAGAATGCAAACAGGTGGTACAAGAAGAAGGTGGCATTATATCAGGAAGGGGGTGAGGATCTGGTGCTGGCACGTTGCTCTACCAAGGCTATCAGTGGATAGATGATGATGGAATATAGGGACATATTATCAAGAAAGGGCGATACATTATCGCCGCTTTTATCGGCAGGAAACCGCCGCTAAAGCGGCGATAATGGGCTTGATAATATGCTCTTGTGAATTCCCATAGAAGCCCAGGTTCTGGTGTTAACCTGGGCTTCTATGGGAAGGGCTGGAGCACCAAACTAGGGCCCAGAAGGCCCCTGGACCCTATTGGGGCTCCCAGGCTCAGAGGCGCAGGGGAAGCCTCCTCGGGCCCGCGGGACCTCATCTGAGGTACCCTGCCACGTGGCAGGCCCGAGGATGGAGCCCGGAGTGGGGAGGCCGCCCTCCACAGGGTTCCGGCTGGAGCTCCTGAACCCAGGCAAGCAAGGGGAAGCAACCCAGGCCCTGCGAAACCCCGTCTCGAATTGCTGGTGGCGCAGCAGGCCAGGAGATTGAGCCTGGGGCCCCAGGACTCCCTTCGATGCTCCCTGCCAGAGGTGAGGCCTCCCCAAGCCCGTGGGCTCCCATCCTGCGCACCACGCCACATGTTGGGTTCGGGGATGGAGCCCCGGGCTGGGGAGGGGCGTCCTGGCCTGTCCGGCTGCCAGCTGAGGACCACTAGGCCGAGAGGGGTTTTGGAGTACTCTGTCCCTAGTAATCCAGAGGAAGGGTACCCCCCTTTCTGGTAACCCGTGCATACCGCGAGAATGAGGGTACCCAAGGCGCAGATGCGCCCAACCTCCTGAAGCCCTGTCTGGGATTGGTGAGACAAACGAGCCCTAATCGGGACTTCCAGGGCAGCCCGGCCATCTGGTCACCCCACTGGAAAGCAATGCGTATGACCAGATGGCTGAGGGGGGAAGGCGCGACCAGATGCCTGGCTCGAAGGACGCCAATCTGCCTGCCTACCCGGCGGCTTGGAGAACCCGGCTGGGCCTCGGGCCCGGGGCTACGGACTGGGTCCCTGACGGACCTCTGACCAGGGGTCCCCAGGCACCTTGACAGGCGGGCCAAGCAGGAGGGAAGCCTGCCCAGGCCTGAGGGACCCCTGTCGTGGGACCATGGTGCAAAAGGGGACGGAGCCTGGTCCCCTATGCTCATCTGGAGGTCTCAGGCTGGCAGGGGAGGCCTCCACAAGGTCCGTGTCATGGGCGCCCTGACATGCGACAGGTGCAAGGATGGATCTCGGGGTGGGGAGGGCACCCTCCTCCCCAGGGCCACCAAGGGCCCCTGCCGGAGCTCCTGAACCCAAACTGAGCTGGGGAACACCCAACAGGCCCATGGCGGAGTGGAGGACGGAGCCCAGTGTGGGAGCGCCCAGCCAGAGATCTCAGCCCCGGATGCCAAAGGGAGGACCGCCCGGGCCCGATGGAGCCCGTCCCAGGCAATTTGCTGCGTGGAAGACCGGGGGATGGAGCCCCGGACAGGGGGGAGGTGGTGCCTGGTCCCAGCCCATCTGGTCCCTGGCTGAGGAATCGCCAGCCCGGGAGTGAATCCGGCATACCCTGTCCCTAGTAATCTAGGGGAAAGCTACCCTTTTTGCTGGTAACCTGTGCGTGCAGAGTGACGGAGGTGACCCAGGGCACGGGGTGCCCAACCTCCTGAAGTCCTGAATGGGATCGAGGAGGCAAGCGTGCCCTCATTGGGACTTCCAGGTGGGCCGGGCCATCTGGTCACCCCACTGGAAAGCATTGCGCGTGAACAGATGGCCGAAGGGAAAGGCACGACCAGAAGGCCACCCCGAAGGACGCCAAACTGCCCGCCCTGAGCCTTCACCGGAGGGCTCCCTCCTGATCATGCAGGGCTCGGAGGCTCTGCGCCCTGGGAGTTCGGAGACACCAGCTGGGCCTGGGGCTGAGAATGGGGGTCCCCAGTGGACCTCTGACCCAGACCCATGACAGAACTTAACCCATCCCTGGGCCCGTCCGGTGGTCCCAGGCCAGGCTGCGCGGGGGAGGCCTCCAAGGACCTGCATCTGGCCACCAAGGGCCCGGGCCTATGCTCCTGAACCCAGCCAAGCTGGGGAAGACCCAGGTGGGACGGAGCCCTGGTGGGAGCACCCGGCCAGATATGGAGGACTAATGGAGCCCGTCCCGGGACTTTTCCGTGCGGAGGGCCGGAGGAGGGAGCCCCGGACAGTGAGCAGGTGTTGTCCGGGCCTAGCACATCTGGTCCCCGGCTGAGAACCGCCAGCCCGGGAGTGGTTCCGGCATAACCTGTCCCTTGTAATCCGGAGGAAAGCGACCCTTTTTTCTGGTAACCCTGGCGCACAGAGTGACGGAAGGGACACAGGGCACGGCGGCGCCTGACCTCCCGGAGCCCTGGCTGGAACCGAGGAGGTGGGCGAGCCCTCATCTGGATTTCCAGGCCAGTCCGGCCATCTGGTGGCTCCATTGGAAAGCATTGCGTGTGACCAGATGGCTGAGGGGAAAGGCACGACCAGATGGCGGGGCCCGAAGGACGCCAATGCGCCCGCCTGAGCCTTCTCGGGAAGGCTCCCGCTTGCCCTTTGGAGGGCTCGGGGGCTCTGCTTCCCGGGGGATCATCAGAGCCCTTCGCTGGGTCTCGCTACGAGGCTGCAAGGGGGGAACCCCAACTGAACTCTGAACTGGGGCCTGCAGGCACCTTGACATGCAGGCAAAGTGGGCGAGGCCTGTCCTTGGCCGATGGACCCCCGTGATGGGCACCCCAGGCCCTGCCCGAAACCCAGGCCCCAGAACCGGTCCCTGCTTCTGAACCCAGCTAGGTCTTGGAGGCTGGTTGCAGGACATGGGCTCCTGTTCCACGGATTTTTTTCATAACTGCGTGGAACTCTGCATACTGGCACTATGCCAACTCCGCCCAGGGTTAGTTGTGATGCAACGAGTAATAGAATGATTGGATATGGCTCCAAAAACCCTTCTCACCAAGTGATGATAGTAGAAATGGCTCTTCACAGAATTTAAAACATAATCAATCGCAAAGAATTCTGTGACGGGGAATGGTGCATAGTAAAGACAAGTCTGATTGCAAATACCTGGAGCTGTGCTTTCAAGAGTGAACTCTTTTGAGTGGTAATGTGTGGATAAAAAATGTGGATGCAAAGGAACAACACTGCGACTTCACTAAACTGAAGGGATTGATAGGGAAAGACTCTTTCTGAGCAAATGTCAGAAGAGGCCCTGGGGGGCTCTGGAACTGAGAAACTGAAACTGGCAGTGCAGGTAGATCAAACACCATGGGCCATATTATCAAGAAAGGGCGATACATTATCGCCGCTTTTATCGGCAGGAAACTGCCGCTAAAGCGGCGATAATGGGCTTGATAATATGCCCTTATGAATTCCCATAGAAGCCCAAGTTCTGGTGTCAACCTGGGCTTCTATGGGAATTCACAGGAGCATATTTTCAAGCCCATTATCGCGGCTTTAGCGGCAGTTTTCTGCCGATAAAAGTGGCGATAATGTATCGCCCTTTTTAGGTCTCGTCCTATTCCATTCCACAAGGAATGAATAGGAGGAGACTATTGGGGCGAAACTAAGAGCTAAACTAAGCTCTAAAAAATGCGGATTTCCAGAAGTGCATGTGTCCCGTGCACACGCTTCTATCCGCCTGCTTGCCTGCCTCGCATCACCACATCAAAGCCAGCCATCTGTTGCTTCCCCAGCGTGGTGCTGCCAGCAGCTTCACTTCAAAGGGATCTGCTCCGCCCCCTGCTGCATCAAAGGCTTTCATTTCGCGGCCGCGTTCCTTTATGTTATAAATGTTTGAGTGCACAATAAACAATGTGCAGCGCCCCATTTACGAAGAGTCACTCACTGGTGATGTCATCAGCCATGCTTGCACGAAAATGGTCTTTTAGCATGAGGCTAAGGGTTGCGCGCGCCACAATGTAAAACCGAGCTACCACTATACTGCATCTCTGACACACCATCTTCGAGCACAAATGTCTGCTTGATGACAACCTCTCAAGGGGAAACTGTATACAATATGTAACTCCACAGAAATAGCATATCTGAAGCATCAGTGTCACACAATATTTAGCGTGCCCGTTTTATTTGAAGTGTTTTTGTTTGTTGCCAGGTTGAGTTTCTTTGGCGCTTCTGGCTATGCATACATTCTAGAAGAACTTGTGCTGAGCCTGCCATGTTATGCCATTTAAACAGACCAAACGAGGTTTGAAAACCCCGTTGTCGATGGACTCGTATCATCCTTATGGTTTGAAATGTATGTTTCATGCAAAAGTTAGTTTTGGTGCTATGGTGCCACTTTGCGTCACACGAGCGCAGAGACAAAAGAACAGTGAATCTGGACCCGATACTTGTGGGGACAGACGGACCGGCGATCTGCAGAGAGCAAGCAGCTCATTTCTCAGCCCTATTATGCTGCGTTTAGTTTGTGAGTACGTTGCTCTATGCCACACCACTTCCCATATGCAGCTTTGAATGCTTTTTAGGAAGAGTCCTGTGTGCCAGATTAAATCAAGTGCCTTTTGGAAACCAACAAAGTTTACAAGAATTCATTCCGTGTAGTGCAGGGGCATGTTAGGTTATTAGGGTGTGTACTAAAAGGATGGTGTTGGTTTCAATAGCCACTCTTTCCCCTTTGCTCATTTTTGTTAGCATCTCCTGCTATTCTGCCCCTTCCGTTTGCAGTTTACAACAACGTGTCGCCCTGTATTTCCTGTTTACATATTCCCACAGGCCTTCTTTCTCCTAAGACCTCCAGCCTCTGTCTTGAACCTCTTATGTTTGAGAGCTGTATAATGGTTTTTTCCCCACTCTATATCTTTCTGTGTTTTCTCTCTCTCTCAAGGCCTGGATGAAATTTTAATTAAGCTAATGAATTTGCGAAATTAATCCATTATGCCACAGCGCATAATTATGCTCCAAAATCATCAAGATTTTACGGCAAACGCCCAAGAATAATGTGAACTAAAATGCAAAAAAACTTGTGTTTTTGAGCTATTTTACCACAAAATGTGTCCTTGCATCAAGAATTGGTGCTTAGGCTAATTTTGAGCTAAAATATAGCACAAAATAACAGATTCACACTTTGCATAATCACACGTATTTCACTCAAAATTGCACGTAATTAGATTAAAGCCAATTACTCAAATTTCGCACCCCCCCCATTTCCCTCATCTCCACTTTCACCAATCTTTCCCTTCTATATGCCCTAGATGTACATGGTTTACATAATTGTCTCACGTATTTTTCCACTCTCTCTTACTCTTTCTCTTGTGCATTCCTTCTTGTTTTAAAAGTTTCCTGCTGTTGCTGGCTAATTTCCCCGTGGGATGCCAGGTCTCCACAAGCACTTCCCATTGCTCCTTGTTTCCCTTAGACAAGTCAATGCTATCTTTCCTGTGGCATACAGTTACCACCAAAGAATGCTGCAGCAGTTTTCAATGCCGGACGTTCTGAGCATTGATGTTTGGCGTAGCTAACAGCAATACTAGCCATACATCTAATTGCCAATCACCTTTACAAGCATTTTATTAACTTATTTAATACCAGTGTAGCTGTTTTTTTTAAATATATATACATGTTGTGCCTTTCTGCCCCCTGTTAGACTCGTTTTTGTGCCCTTCTGCCCTCTGTTAGACTTTCGTTTTCCCCTTGTTTTTCTGCCCTTCTGCCCTCTGTTAGACTCACTTTTTGTGCCTTTCTGCCCTCTGCATCACCACATCATCACTCAGCGCTACCCCAGCATCACTCAGCACCACCACATTATCACTCAGCACCACCACAGCATCACTCAGCACCATCACAGCATCACTCAGCACCACTACAGCACCACTCAGCCCCACCACAGCACCACCACAACATCACTCAGCACCACCACAGCACCACTCAGCTCCACCACAGCATCACTCAGCACCACCACATTATCACTCAGCACCACCACAGCACCACTCAGCACCACCACAGCACCACTCAGCACCACCCCAGCATCACTCAGCACCACTCCAGTATCACTCAGCATCACCACAGCACCACTCAGCACCACCACAGCACCACTCAGCAGCACCACATCATCACTCAGCACCGCCCCAGCATCAATCTGCGCAACCATTCAACAACAACTGGTTCAAATATGTATATGTTTCAAGCTTTATTACAAATGTCACAAAAAGATGTTAATATTTCACTTCTGTTCTTGGATTTTCGTCACAATAAAATACACTGAACATAATCCTCACAAAAGTTATTTACAAAAGTTTAAGCTATTGCCATTATAAATTACAATCACTTTTATTTAAGTATTAATTATTTAAAAAAGTTAAAAGCCATTGTAATTCGTAATATCAATACATCTAAGTCATGTAAATACAAAACATGTTGCATTACAAATGCTATAGGTGTCACATTTGCGTAAGTTATAACTATTGGCATTGTAAATGACAAAGCTATTAATTTAGCTATTTTCAAAACCAACACATAAATAAAAAAATTGTCATTTACAAGACCAATAGCTCAAACTTTCCTAATGCGAGACCTATTGCATTGCAAATGCTTGTTTGATAATATGGCCCCATCATGAGAGGAAAATGGGGTTTCCGACAAATTTGGTCTCCGTTAATAATCGTCGATCGAGAATGCGAGCTTCAGGTGCAGTTGTTGACGGAACTTTAATGTTGCGGCGCCCTCTACTGTCTCATCTCTGTTCTGCAAGCGCAATAACTACTTGAATCCTGGTACCACGTGGGTGGTTGCTGGAGAACGTTCTTTGATCGATCGGTTGGTTATGCTTTTCAACAAATTAGGCCATGCACAACTTCACAAAATACGTTTGTTGAATCTCAACTAAAGCTTAGGCAAGAGAGCGCTAGTTTTCTGTGTGTGTCTGTCTGTGTGTGTAGCTATCACAGGCGGTGCATCATAGGTGCACAAACGATCACAATACGTAGCAGATGAAAGTGGTATGACTCTCACATCTGGTTTTCTTGACTACATTTTTGAGTCCACATTAACCAAACAATCACGTTACCGATGTGGCACCGGGGACCACACACACCATTAAAAAGAAGTTTACAAATTGTGTATGCCAGAGGGAGAGAGGCATTCAGTTTTGGCACTGACAGAGTTGTAGACATTGGAAGCACCTACCAGTTCTCTGTTTTTGGGCACTGCGTGGAAAGGGTGAAAGCGTTTCTTCAGACAAGGTTAGGTAAATAAATTGTGGCATCCATGGAGTTTTATTTTAAGATGGCAGGTAAAAAGCCACCAGCATGCCACCGGTACATTCCACGACAACTAACAGTACCATTAAATGGTTGCAGTACATGTTGTATTTTCTGCCATCTACGTGTGGGTCCAGAATTTAAGGGTTTTTCGCACTTAACCCTGAACTCTTCAAGACAGACCCCGCCCTAAATTATTTGCTCGGTACGATTGGGAGTCAAATGACGCGTAAACAGCGCAGTCAAAGGGTGCCGTCTAAAAATATCAACCCTATTTTCAAAGACCGCCAGATCATAGTTTTAAGGTCATCAGACAGCCACTCCGCATTCGCAACGACAATGAAACTAGTCTCCCAAGTAGAGGAAACAAAACACTCCTGCTGACCTCACCTCCCCAGAATATTTATTAGCTCTCCCGACTCCTCCTCCCAAATTTTGTTCCACCTGCGCCTCTGTCTCAGACAACTTGGGATAGGTGCCTGGCCTGCCATCCCGGGCTGGTGAGCACATACCTGATTCCCTGGTGTTCTAACATCCGGGGCAGGCCTGTGTACGTTCACTTGCATCAATGGGCCTACGTAGGCCCATGTGGACGGCAGGTCCTTGACGCATGAAAGTGTGCTTGCCCTTCCTACCCTTGTTGGGAAGTGGTGCTGATTCAATATTCTGAGCCAGGGCCAATCTGCCATTGCAGACCAGTAGGTGTTCATGGGCATCTATCATCACTAAACCCATGAGCAGCTTGACATTGCAGGCTGCTGTATGTGTGCACCCGCACCTATGATGCCCGTGACTGCATGTGCCACCTGCCATCGCAGGCTAGTGCGTGCACACTGACTGACTTACATATTAGCTAAATCTGTGTCCAGTCTGCTGTGCAGATTCGGGCGGGTGCACTTGCACTCCTGGTGCTCGGGACTATGGGGCAGATTTACAATAACTGGCGCATCCCCAGGGATGCGCCAGTTATTGTGCGCCGCAGCTCGGCCACCCATGATGCGCCGCATTTACAATGCGGCGCATCATGGAGCAAAAACGGCACTGATGCGTGACGCATCTGTGCCGTAAAGGCGACGCATTGCTGGAGTTGCGTCGCAAGTGCGACGCAGCTCCAACAAGGCTCGGGGGTGCCCTATATGTCCAATGCTGCGTCAAGCTTCAAGTAGGCGCAGGGTTTTGACGCAGCATTGGCCTAAAAGTGACTGAGTGAAATCTTGTTGACTTCACTCAGCCACTTTTAGGAGGCGTTCCTGTGCAGGAACGCCCCCCCTGCGCTGGAACGCCTCCTTATGGCGCAGGGCTTTACAACGTGACACATCTCCCAGATGCGTCACGTTGTAAATACCCCGCACCATGGCGCATCTTTTGCGCCGCCGCTGCATCACAAAAGTGACGCACCGGTGGCGTAAAAGAGGCGCAAGGGGCTTGTAAATCTGCCCCTATGTGTCCAACCTGCTGACGCAGGTCTGTGTGCGCACTAGTGCACGTGCACCCAGGTAGTGAAGAATACTGGTGTGTGTTTTCATTACCTAGGAGGCCTGCTCTTCCCATAGGTTAACATGGGGAAGTTGTTTACATTACTTCAGACTGCACTAGTGTATTGCAGTGGAGCAGACTCATGATGTTTGAAATCAATGAATTCACCATACCAAAGCCTTTCCATTAGTAAAGGGGGCTCTGGCAGAATTTGCGTAGAAATGGCACTTATAGAACATGGGCATTTCTATGCTCTATGAGTCTCGTATGCCATGGTGCCTGGCTCCAGTGGATGCCAGGAGTCGGTGGAGCATATCTGTGCATTCCCCAAGCAACAGTCATAAACCATGGGCACCCCACAAGAACGGCAGACCTCTGCCATTTGAGGGCCACATAGAATAGATTGAAGATAGAGGTTTTGACACTTAGCCTCTCAGAGCCAGAGCATGGCCCCACTTAAGCTCAGGAACTGCAGTCCATGGCCCCGTGGCAGGCAGGCCAACAATTTAAGGTAGGCATCTGTAGACAAAGATAAACCCCCTAACCCATCCCTAACTTTAAAGACACCCAACAGTATAACTATGGGTGCCATCCTTTAGCAAAGGGTTAGATACACTTGTGGGGATGAGGGACCGGGGAACCTGGACTGTGTGGTGCATACTGCCAGAGGACTCTGTGGTGCACATGGAGGATAACTGTCCGACTAGAGGCTGGCCTCGACTGAGGACCTGCTGAAGTGTGATGCCCTGAAGTGTGCTCTCCAAGGGCCCAACCATGAGCTTTCAGTTCTCCTGGAGATCTCAGGGACATCAAAGATCCACTGCGAGGGAACCTAAACCACCTACCTGTGAGGTCTGGAGAGTGGTGCTCTCTCAAGTGACCACATCGGCTACTGAATCATAACTGGGTAGTGCGATGTGACCTCAGAACTTAAACCTGTGTCTGGAGACTGGATTGTCTAGTGTGGAGTCCCAGAAATGTTGCCTGCATCTAAGGCATGTGGTTACTGCACTGCGGGGAACTGGGCACTCATATGCTTCAGTGGTGGTAAGCGGATTCACCGGTTGCGGGACCCCATAAGGCCCGTTTCATCGATCGTGACAAATATCTCCTATGTGACATGCCGACTGCATGCTCAATGCGTGGTGTCCACTTCACAGGGTGCGACCATCAGAGATGGGGTTGTAACCATAGTAGTACTGCATTCTACCTCATGTGGTTCTGCGGAACTTGCACCTGCTTGTGTTAGACAAGACTGGTCTGGTGCAACCTGTTTCTACGTGCACTGGACGTTATACCTCATTTCCAGGGAAGTGCAGAATTTGCAACTCATCGTGTTTTTAAATTTGAAGTGGCTGGTGCTACTCATACCAACACGCACAAGCAGCAGTGCTGGATCTTCATGTACCAATTGGGACACCTCTTCTATCGAGAGGCTCCCCTGTGTTACTCCCCATTCATCAGTTGTTCCCCCTTTTTGACCCTCATCTCGGTAGACCACCTGCTCTCTCCACACCTGGCCCCTTCCAACGACATTGTGGCGCCAGGTAGTAGCAAGAGAGATTGACTGGGTGGAAGGAACATTTCCAAGACAGTTCAGTAGTGGGTCAAGAGGCTGCATGACTTGTGTTTTGAAACCTGTGGCTACCTGTGGCTACTGAACTCCCCTTGTTTATGTCTAACTCCTAATTAAAACTGCTACATATTCACATGAATATGTGGGTTGAATATAAACGTTTTTACATCCATCCTGTGTGAAGTCTCTGTTGTGACTCTCAGAGTTTTTATCGCAAGTGACTACTGTGCCTCTGCTTTACTCATTGCCGCTGATAGAAGTCTGACTACTCAGTTCCAAGCTACCCAAGGATGAGCACGGGTTGTGCACTGAGTGTGATCGCCTGCACTTGACGGGAGCAGTAGGTTTTGCCTGGCCGGGGGTATCCCTTCAGCCAACCAGATACTGCTGGTTCCAACAATGAGTATATCTGACCATGTGCACAGTGGACTCCACTGGAATCTAAGTGTGTGTGCTTGAAAATGGTGGAAATCTATGTGGAAGACTTCCCAGGATCATTGCTGGATCTATCTGCATTTGTTTTACCCAAATCCCAGCAAAGTTGTTTCAGTGGGCAAAGGAGCTTTCCCACTAGCGCATGAAGTAGCAATACATGCCTCTGTCAGTGTGTTACCAGCCCCTCCCATACTTCCATCCTTAATTCATTCTAGCCCCATGTATGAGACTGATAAGCATTCTCCCTGGATCGGCTCTAATTGGCCAATCACAATGTATGCATCCCTGTTCACACACTAGTCAGTTATGCTTATGTTATGTAACACAATGTTATCTTTTAATGTGGATTTGTAGCATGCCAAACAGAACACCCTGAAAGGATATCCTTCCTTAGGAACCAGGCAAGTCACATAAGAAATATGCAGTGGGAGCTCCACAGACACAGAAAAAGTTAAAATATTCAAGTTTTTAAAAGTTTCTTAAACACAAGAAAGGTGGATATTAGCCAGAGGTTATGTGGGAGAGAGTTCCAATGATGGGCTGTCAGGTAGGAAAAGGAGCAGCTACCCATTCCTACACGATGAATACCCCACCCATGCAGATGGGATAGACTGCCAGATCCTAGGTTCCTAGTAGGTTTATGAAAATATATTTTGTGGTGGGGGCCTAAAGATTAGAGGGCCTTATGCACATAGCTAGGCAGTTTAAAAACGGTGTGCTTGCACACTGACAGTCAAAGTCAGTTGTAGGAGAAGACAGGATCCTCTGCCGGAGATTGCAAGTCATGCAAGTGGCAGTGTTTTAAATGATCTGTAGACGAGTGAACAAGTGATTGCCCATCCCCACATAAGGCGCATTACCATAATCAAGATGGCTCGTGATCAGAGCCTGGATGATGATATTCTGACAATGCAGCGGAAGCCAGTAAAGGATTTTGCTCAGCATTCGCAGGATCCCATAACATGTCTCACAAACCACTATCATTTGGCCTTTCATGGAAAGGTTATGATTAATATTGATACCCAAATTCCTGAACCTCTTGGTCTGGAGAAAACTCACCCTAGAAAGATTGCTCAGGATTGGATTAGGCAAGACTGACCATAGGGGTGGGCAAAACCCGTGGGCTTTGACTCTGTGGAATTCAGTGGAGTTACATAAAACCTCAGCGAGATTTCGTAGAGCACCGTTAACACGCGGAAATAGGCATGTCACGCTGCTCGCGCTGTGAATTAGCACAGATAGCATGTTCTGCGCTAATTCACAGTACGGCACCTCGCAGCTCGAGTTGATTTTGCTGCAGCAAGAGTAGATTTTCTAAAAGATTGGCAGCCTTCTGACTATGATGAATTGTCACGACCGCCCGCAAGGCGTTAATTAGGTCCAGGGTGACTGAAGTGGTAATAATAGCTACGGGCTCCTTGGGAGAGGGAAATATTGACATGTAATGGGGGCAGAGTCAGTCGTTCTCAGACAGATCACCCAAAGGAGAGAATCGTTTTGAAACCGGCACAGCAAAATGGGGTGTCTGCATGACTTTGGGGTAAGGCCTTCTAACTAGGCCTCTATAAAAGAAACCCAGGGGCAAAACCCCGATCTTACTTTGGTAGTAGACAGCTGGACCCGGAGGCCTATCAGGAGCCTAGCCGTCCGAGGATCCCTAAAGGTAATAATAATGCTGTCACCCTCAAACTCCTTCTGCATATTCCCAACCCAGCTCACACATCTGGCCATGAGTTTTAACAAACCTGGAACCTAGATTTCCCCTCAACCCAGTGGGCTGCTTTGTTGAATAACTCAATCGTGGACTCGCTAGATCCAGGGTGTATTGGGTGACGTCTAGTATGACCATATAGGAGCATATAGCGGGGGAAGGTCACATCTAGAAGTGCTTACATGCGCTGACCCTGCCCCGTCAATTGGGTTTAAAAGCTTGCTATCTATGGGACATCTGACGCATGTGTTCACTGTACTGGTGTCATAAATGGCGCATTCCCCCTTGAAACCTTTATGACATGAACAGTTGCGGCAGACTGTGGGGCCCTGCTAGATACATTCTTCAAGGGCTGATCCCTCTCCTCTTCCAAGAACTGCTTTATCGCAGATCTTGCGCAGTACTGGGGTGGTCTAAGCCAGTCGGCTCCTGCAAAATAGCATTTACATGCCTACCCCTCCCACTCCCTTCATCCCTGCTGCTGACCCTTCTACAGTCCATATCGGCTAGTTTGGCCTCAATTTGCCCCAAACGGTCAAGTACCCCATACATTTTACAATCAATAACATCCACTAATTCTTTCCCCATTTGCCTCAACAAGTCCTCGATAGTCTCTTTACAAAAAGGGGCACCTAAGTTTGTCGGACCACTTTGGAGATCTCGTATTCAAATCACGTGAACATGTGATCGTCCCAGTGTATCCAGGATCACGTGTTGTAACTACGTGATTAGAAAGCGACTGTACGCGCTACACGAGTTCTTTACCCATTCCGAAGCGGTGATCTTACAGACGCCGAAGTAGCATCCCGGGAATACGTGCCGTTTAATGCAATCAGGTAAGATGGCAGCATGAGTCACCATTAACGAAATACGCGAGATAGCACGCGATAAAATATTCATAGTTAAATACTTTAACCTCACGTCTTAATGTTAGTTTGGGCACAGCGGACTTATTGATCGTTTAAAAACTTGCTTAGATATCAACAACGATCGTAATTATCAGTTTTTAGATAATAACCATTCGGGTTTATTTAAAACAAACATATGTTTTCTACACAGCCACGAGCATATACTACCCGGGTGCGCCTAAAGAATCAACATATAAAGATCTAAAATAGGTAAGCACCCTTGGTAATGTAGAAACCCATTCTATTCACTGGGAAACATGATGAATTACTAAAAGACACGTATATTTTACAGAACCAAAGACAGAACGGACAGCCGTCTGAATTGGAAGAATAGAAGGGGGGCTTGGGGGAGGGAGCCGACCGACGGGAGGTCTCCTCCCCCGGGCGGTTTGGGAGGGCTGCGAGGGGTTATTTCCAGAAGTTGCCAGAATGTTCTAGTTTTTGGGCTGGTCTAGTAGGACTAGCCAGCCCAAGTATAAATTCCCCCTTTCCCGCTAACCGCCACCATTTTAGGTTTGGTGACCTGGTGGCTAGGTGCTTTAGCTTTTTTGTGCGAGAGTGTCTTGTGTGTTTGTGAGACTCTTTTCATTCTTTGCCAGTTGCGATTGTACTTAGAGCTTATTAATGGAAGACGCACGAGTCATTGAGGCGATGCGCCTGTTGGCGGATGCCGGCCGTTTGGATTTGCTCGCAGGAGGTGGGCAGGCTAGGCCTCAACGCCAGGCATCTGCCGGTGTGGTTGCTGCGGTGATGGCATGTTCGTCGCCGAAGAGGAGACGTCCGAGTCAGGTAAGCGAGAGGGGCCGCTCCCGGTCTAGGAAGCCGGCCCCACAAAGGATGGTTCGGGGGGAGCCCGGTACTTCGGAGGCTCCGGAGGCTCAAGGGGCGTTGAGTGTGGGGGGGGGGTGGGCCTTCCCAAGCTCCGGCGCTTCAGTTGGGAGTTGTTCATGGAGCGGGGGAGTTTCCGGTTATGGCAGGGCGGGGGCAAGGGGCGAAAAAAGGGGGCAGGAGTGGCCGGGGAGGAAGCAAGAAACGCTCTGCTTCGGACCCGCTGTTTGAGCGGCGGGGGCAGTCTTCAGACGGTGCCTCTGTGCGCGGGGGGCGTAGGGGTTCGGTTCAATTTGTGTTGCAGGACTCGGAGCGGGAACAGGTTGAGCACGGGGCCCAGGACGCCATGTTGGTCGTTAATGAGACTCAGTTTGTCCCTGAGGCTGGTCAAAGGATTTTGTTAACCCCTTCAGGACGGATTCCTTACGATGTTCTTGCGGGGGAGGGGCATGATGTGAATGCAGGTGGGCCTCGGGCTGGTTTGTCTTCTGGTTTGCAGGTCGTTGGGCAAGAGGCTGATGCGGGGGTGGGTGACTTTGGGGGTAATGTAGGGAGCCCGTTATTGTTTTCGACGCCGGGCTCGTCGGCTGGTGAAGTAGTTTCTGTGGGTGGTGGATCAAGAGGTGAGGGCGAATGGGCCCAAATGGGCGAAAGTGGTTCGTTTGGTGGTGTGAAGACTGGTTTGGAGGATCCGCGTCCTGGGGGTGTTTCACTGGGGCATGTGGAGGGTTTTAGGGCGGAAGGTGGGGGTGTTCCTTTTATGAGTGGTGGGTCTTTTCAATCGGGTTTGCAGATTCGTCAGCCAGTTTTTGGTTTCGGTTCGGCGGCTTTTGGTGCTTCAGGAATGGGTCCGGGAAGGGTCCAGGCTCCCGGGGTCTTGAGTGCGGCGGGGGTAAACTTCCAGGGCACTTTGTTGGGTCCGGATAGAGGTTTTGGCCAGGTGAGCGGCGGCCCGGCGGGCCTATACAAGGGCCCAGGAGTACAGCTCCTCACTTATCTGGGGCCTCTGGGGGTCCATATTTTATGTGTGGTTCCCCTGGATGGGAACATTTTGGCGCAGCGGGGCTTGCGCAGCGTAGTTTCCAGAAGGAGTTAGCAGGCCAGGAGTCAGTCTCGAGAGCTTATAGGCATTCTTCTTCTTCGGCATTGGCACCTGATAATTTGGACCACAGTGGAGACGAGGAGGTTGTAGGTGGTTCTCCGGTGCGGGAAGTACCTTTGAGGTCAGATGCACGTGGTCATTCTTTAGAGAGAGGTCGGAGAATGGCTGATGATTCTAACTGGAGGGGGAATGTGTCTGGTTGGTTTGTCGATGGTAGGAACCCTAGCACACCAGTCCAAACTTTTTCTTTACAGGAAGAGGTTAGGCGCGGAGTTCCAGACTTGGCAGGGCGCGGTCCAGTCCCTTTTCGCCAAGGGGAAGTGAGGAGAGTGCCTAGCGCGGCCCTCTCTGTTCCACCGAGGGAGCCCGACGCGGCCAGCACACGAGGGTCTGGCGTGACCCGCTGGCCCCAACGAGTAGCAGGTATAGGTGGCAGGCCTTGCCGGCGGCTATGGAGCAACAGAGTCAACGCGCAGGGAGGTACAGGCGCGTACAGTCTGCTCCCCCCCCTGGAGTTTCAAAATCTTTTAAATGTACAGTTGTTGATACCGGTTTGGGTAAGACCCGTGGTGACTTGATGCATACCAGTGTGGATTCAGTGGTATTGGACTACGATGAAGAGAGTCCTGAGGAAGGTGAATTGCGGGATCCTGAGGGGGGGGGTGCCCTCTCATGCTTCTCATAGTGTTTTACAGGCTCCAGTGGTCCAGAGGCAACTGCAAGGGAGAAGAGAGCACGGCCCATCGGGTAGGGCGCCTCGCAGACCGGATGCATTGTCCTCGGCGCCACGGGCGGAGCCATCGAGAGCTGTCTCTCTGTTGCCAGGTGAGCAAACGGCCCCACAGGCCAAACCTGTTATGGTGTCTGTGGGTACCGGTGGTGAAACTGATGTGGTCATTGGTGATGGCCGTCTGGTCAAAGGTCGTTATGTAAAAGACACTGCAGTGGGCACTGATGAAGTGATGGATGTAACGGATAAAGGGGACAGTGGTGTTATGGCTGGTGCTTCCAGCAAAGTTTCAGACAAAGTGAACAGTGGTGTTATGGCTGGTGCTTCCAGCAAAGTTACAGACAAAGTGGACAGTGGTGTTATGGCTGGTGCTTCCAGCAAAGTTACAGACAAAGTGGACAGTGGTGTTATGGCTGGTGCTTCCAGCAATGTTAAAGAGCCAGTGGCCAGTAAGGAGTTGAAAATCAAGAAATTGCCATACATGGGGGTTACGAAACCTCTGGGTGCTCATCTGATGCTAAGTACCAAAGAACGGATTTGGAACGGTGAGTATGTGGAGCTCCTTAAGCTTCTACACCGGGAAGTCCGGTCTAAGGAGGGGTCTAAAGAGGAGGAATTTGAGCTGGCTAAACGCCCTAAAGTGCCTTTGAATATCGAGAACTGGACAGCTGCGTTTTTGATTTATGCTAGTGTATATTGTGAAAAGTTCCCTGAGCGCAGCGTGTCCCTTTTTAAGTACATGGACGTGATTCGTAAGGCTCAGATCACCGGGGGTGGTTTTGCCTGGTCTCAATATGACGAGGAATTTAGGGCCAGGATGGCTTGGGACCCCGAGGCGAAATGGGGTGAGCTCGATATGGATTTATGGCAACATACAATGGGGTCAGCAGCTGGGGGGAAGACCATTTTTACGGCCAGTGGTTTACCGCTAGTTTACCGGCCCTTTCAGGGGAAGCCCACCCGGGGAGGGGTGGGAGCCACTACAACCTTGCCATCGGGATCTGGTTTCTGTTGGGATTTTAATAGGGGCTCCTGCACAAGAGAGTACTGTAAATTCAGGCATGAATGCTCAGGTTGCGGAAGGAAACATCCGTTATCCAAATGCTGGGACAACCAGCCATCAGGGAGCCAGCAGGGTAAGCAGTCGGGTTCAGGAAACTCCAATTCGTCCTCACAGTTTTCAGGGGGCCGGGGATCCAGAGGTGCTAAGGGTGCTGGGTCCAAGGGCTCGTACACCAGTTAAATTGGACAGGCTGCGTATTGCCTTACAGGGTTACGAGGATGAGTCTGCAAAACTAAAATTATTAGAAGGTTTTCATTTTGGTTTCCGACTGGGTTACCTAGGATCTCGGGAACGGAGGTGGTCTGCCAATTTAAAATCGGCTTCTGAACACGCCGCAGTTGTCCAAGACAAACTTACTAAAGAGGTACAGGAGGGAAGGATGGCTGGCCCGTTCCAAGATTGGCCGATCCTTAATTTGATTGTTTCACCGGTTGGTGTGGTCCCGAAGAAAGAGTCGGGACAGTTTAGACTCATTCAACACTTATCGTGGCCTGAGGGGTCGTCTGTTAATTATTTTATTGACCCGGAGGCGGTGTCGGTCTCCTACTCTTCGGTTGACGTGGCCATGTCACTTGTTGTGACCGCGGGCGCAGCCGCTGAGATGGCCAAGTGTGATATCAAGTCTGCTTTCCGGCTGTTGCCTGTCCACCCGGACGATTGGTGCCTTCTGGGTATACAATTTGCAGGTAATTAGTACGTGGACAAGGCTCTACCGATGGGCTGTTCAATATCATGTGCTCTGTTTGAGTGTTTCAGTACTTTTCTGCAATGGTACTTTTCCCATCAGTCCGGTCATTCACTGGTGACACACTACCTTGATGACTTTTTCTTTGTCGGATCCCAGGGCTCCGCGGAGTGCCAGAACGCTCTGGACACATTCCATGGGCTCATGGAGGATCTGGGAGTTCCTTTAGCTCCTGAAAAGACGGTGGGCCCTACTACGGTCCTTTCCTTTTTGGGTATTGAAATTGATTCTGTACTTATGTCGGCTCACCTGCCCGAGGACAAAAGGGTCAACATGGTGCAACTGCTGGAGTTCATGTTGTCTAAGAGGAAAGTGCTGGTGAAAGATATTCAAGTGCTTTTGGGTCATTTGAATTTTGCTTGCAGAGTTGTGAGAGCGGGCAGGACCTTTTGTAGAAGACTGGGCAGGGCTTTAGCAGGTCATCACTTGCCCCACCATCGTGTGCGTTTGTCTGCTGGTGTTAAAGAGGACTTGAGAATGTGGAAGTTTTTCCTGAATTCTTTCAATGGTGTTCCCTTGGTCAGAGACGTTGATTTTCAGTGGGACGTGCAAATGTTTTCAGATGCGGCTGGCAGTGATGGTTTTGGGCTCTTCTGGAATGGTAAATGGTGTGCCGAACGTTGGCCGGATGAATGGTTGAATGGTGGTCGCAGCATCGCTTTCTTGGAATTGTTCCCTCTATTGGTTGCCCTGACCCTGTGGGGGGAGGAATTTGCACACAAGAAGGTGCTGTTTCGTGTGGATAACATGGCTGTTGTAGAGATAGTGAACCGACAGTCTGCCAGAGACGAACAGGTGTTAAAACTTATGAGAGTTTTTGTTCTGGGTTGTTTGAAACACGACATTCATTTTCGTGCCTTACACATTCCTGGCGTGGACAATGACATTGCGGATGCTCTGTCTCGTTCACAGTGGGGGAGATTCCGTGGACTGGCGAGGGACGCAGACCGATCCCCGACTCCGATGCCAAATCATCTGTGGCGCGTAGGCGAGGTCGGGTCGTACAATTGGTGGTAGGTTCTTTGTCTGTGTCTACGCGTTCTGCTTATTCCTTGGCTTGGAGGGAATTCCTGGAATATGGTGCTGTCAGAAGGGAGGATCTGTCTCGGCGGTCGGACGATGTGGTCAATTTTATACTGGACCTCATGGACAAGGGCCTAACCAAAGTAACTATCGCTGGGAAGCTAGCGGGTATTGCTTTTATGGGAAAGTTGTTGTGGGGTTACCCCCCGTCAGCGGGTGAGATAGGCAGGAGGATGCTGGAGGGCTGGGCCAGGGAGCAGGGGCATGTTGGTAGATCTAGGGCTCCCCTCTCCTGGCAAGTGCTTGCCAGACTAATCACAGTCCTGCCTTTGGTATGTTCGGATGATTTTGAGGCATGTGTCTTCTCAATGCTCATGGCGTTTATGTTTTTTGGAGCTTTTAGAGTCTCGGAGTTGTTGGGGTCCAAACATAAGGGTGGTTTATATTGGAAGGACGTTTTTTGTTATGATGAGGGTGTTCATGTCTGGTTGTCCAGCTCTAAAACTGATCAGACGGGTAGGGGAAAAGGTGTGTGGTTACAGGCGCGTGCTCCAAAGCTCACTTGCCCTTTACTGCTGGCGCGGCGCTGGCGTTCTTTATGTGGGGGTGGTGATGAGGCTCTTGTTTTCCAACATATTAATGGCACCCCTGTCACAACTTATCAGTTCAGAATGGTTTTACGCAAAGCTCTACAACACATGGGTCTCGATAGCAATCTATATGGGACTCATTCTTTCCGAATAGGTGCAGCCACTGAGGCCTTTCACAGGGGTTGGACTGAGAGGGATATTATGCGGTTGGGGCGTTGGTCTTCCAATTGTTTCCAGCGCTATGTGAGGAGCTCGGCAGAGGAAGCGCAGGCGTCCTCCTCTTAGTCACGTTTTCTAATTGTCTTTTCTTTTTCAGGATCCGTTGCTGGACCTCGCTCCTCAGTGGTAACGGTCTGGATAGTGGGGCATTCCTTCGTAAAGTGGGCCAGAGTCCAGGCGGCACGAAGCTACTTTGGAGAGCAACTTGGTTTTAATGATCGAATGTTTAACGTTGTATGGAAGGGTAAAGGTGGGATGCTCTGGAGAGAGTTAATCCCTTGTTTGAACAATAACATGGTGGGCGGTTTATGCCCGGATATTTTGGTTATTCATTTGGGAGAAAATGATCTTTGTGCCACGAAAGGTGTTGTTTTACTGCGTGCTATGAAACGGGATTTAGGCCTCATAAAGGAGCTTTGGTCTGGGTGTCATGTTTTTTGGACGGAGTTGATACCGCGCAGGACATGGAGAGGGGCTGTGAACCCCAGGGCTGTTGATCGGGCCAGGAAGAAGGTGAATTCAGAGGTGTCTCGTTGCTGCAGGGGACTTGGCTTCAGCAGGATCTCGCACAGGGACATTAAATTTGAGTCAGTTGAGTTTTTTCGGGATGATGGAGTACATTTGTCACGGGTGGGCATGGATCTTTATCTATTGGAGCTTCGTGAGGTGTTAGCACGGGCATTGGCTATGCAGCGTTGATCCCCCTATCCTTTTTCTTTTCGCTTCGCGTGTTGGGGGGCAGAAAGGGAGGCGTTGTGTGTCCTCCCCCACCCGCCTATCTTTCTGGGTGGCGGTGTTTTTGTGTATCAGTACGGTTTTAGGCAGATTGTTGGTTGAATTTTTGATAGAGTATTTCTTTGACTGGGGCCGGGGTATGTTGGTCGTGGTTTGACCGTTCAGTTTTGTAAAGGGGGTATCTGCAGGAGTGCAGGGTCAGGCAGGGTCGATGATTACGGAGGGCCTGACCAATGTTATTTCAGTTGTGGTTTGACGAATAAAGTTTTAATGATGACGTATGTTTTATCTATGACGAAATGTTTATTGATGACGTAATGTTTTATTGATGACGTAATGTATAATATGTTATAATGTTTATTGATGTATTGTGGGGAGGGCCCAAATATGTTAGGGGTGGGGTTTGGGGGCCTGAGTGGTTAGTTATTTATTTATTTAGCGAGGTTTAGTTTTGTAAGGCGTTGCCAAGGTTTGTATTTGTAATGTGCACCTGTTTCCTAATAAAGCGGCCTTTTACACACACAAACAATTTTTGGTCTACTTTTCTCTCACCCCTCGCCCTCCCTCCCAATATCTTTGCTATACGAGAAACTTCTGAGGTAACCACCCGTTACCTACACAATCAGTAAGAATGCTATACGCAATGTCAGAGACTACATAAGGATGCTTTATTTTAAATAGGATCCTGAGGAGATAACCGAAAATGAAATAATAAACCTGAATGACACAGAAATTGAAATTTTTAATCGGTTTTTCTTCTTTTTACATTGAGGTAATAGCTTAATGCTTTTATATAAACTATACCCCTCCATAATACAACTGAATGCCATTAATGCAGTGTTCTCCTTTACAATAAATAGGAGTGTGGGAAATCGTGAAAATTCAAAAACGACCCCAGACACAAATATAACAAACAACAAACACTACTCACCGAGATGTAACTGCATCGGTGAGTAACAAGTGGATGTGAATACATGGATGTGAATACATGTTGCGTGCATGGCATGAAAGAGTGTCAGAAAGGCTGGGGCAGCACTAACTAGACATAAAATGTATTTAGCCATAAGTGTGTAAAAAACAAAGGGATGCATAAAAACAAAATTTACATAATGTATAAATTACAGGTGGTATTCATGTGAAACAATGTACATTTTATGAATCGTACTGTAGGAAAATGAGGTTGAACTATAGTTTGCATTAGATGCACGGATAAAAGAAAGGCCCTAGTTAAAAATGATGTATAGAATGTTAGAAATTGTGTGAACCATACTGTGAAGTACTGTTTTTGAAAAAGGGTTTAACTGTTCCCAGGGGCGATTAGGTTTGGACAATTCTTTTGTTTTTTTAAAAAAAAGATGAAAGTCACAGTGGTGAACCACGGAACTGTATCTATTTGTTGTATAGGCCCCAAGGTAGAGATGAAATTCTATTGCAATGGCATTACAAGATTAAGCTATAATATACAGAGATGAAATTCTATCACAATGGTATGATAAGATCAAGTTATAACATGTATAGTCAGTATGTGTAATACTAGGAGCTAAAAGCTATGTTTTATTTGTGCATTAGGTGATATACAGTTTTTGGAGAAACACATAGAGACTGTCCTGAGGAAGGGGGCCATAATCATCTAAGGCTTCCGAAACGTGTCGACGCATTCATAAAGAGTCATATTCGGAGTTGCCAACAAACATTTTGGTTATAAGGAAAGATTATTCCTCCCATTGTTGTCAAACGGGGGCCCGAAGTGACAAGATTAAGACAGATACTAGTGTCTTGTCCCATTTTCTCCATTTCCACATTAGGTGGTTTTAATTGTTTAACTACATGTTTTTAATTAGAAATGCATAGGAATTCATATGTTTTTTATTGAAATAAATTGTATATTTTTACATATATATTGTTTTTTCCTTCTGGTAAGTGTTTTCCAAGCCAAGAGATTGAGAGTTGAATGAATGTTGCAGAATGAGTATGATATGTCTCTGAATCCCGTCAGGATCTGAGAAAACGTAATCTCCCATAGGGAAAATACTTTTTTTACTAGACAGTGCACTGTACTGGTGTCATAAATGGCGCATTTCCCCTTGAAACCTTTATGACAGGAACAGTTGCGGCAGACTGTGGGGCCCTGCTAGATACATTCTTCCAAGAACTGCCCTCCTCGCAGATCTTGCGCAGTACTGGGGTGGTCTAAGCCAGTCGGCTCCTGCACAATAGCATTTACATGCCTACCCTTCCCACTCCCTTCATCCCTGCTGCTGACCCTTCTACAGTCCATATCAGCTAGTTTGGCCTCAATTTGCCCCAAACGGTCAAGTACCCCATACATTTTACAATCATTAACATCCACTATTTCTTTCCCCATTTGCCTCAACAAGTCCTCGATAGTCTCTTTACAAAAAGGGGCACCTAAGTTTGTCGGACCACTTTGGAGATCTCGGAGGCCGGGCCAAGGTTATGCTTCACTGATGGGGGAGATGATTGATCAGCTTTATGGCCCCGGGGGAGGAGGGGCGGGGCGGGAGGGTTGGCGGGGGTGTAAATCAGAGTAAAAAATGTGCTAGCATTCGCGCCAAGGCGAGGATTATGCAATCTCTCTCTTTACTGCAAATTAAACAGCAGCCAATAAGAAAATGTTTTACATCATAAACGAACATTCCCAGAATGCTTAGCGAGTGTTCCATAACAACCATAGAGACTAGCCCTATATATGAGTCTTGTCACGTGAGCACTTCCTCTTTCTTTGCCCAACGAGCAGTGTCCAAACTTAAAGTGTTCATCATCCACAGAAGATTTCGAAAAAACAGAACATTAACTGGAACCTTGAAACCAATAGGTCCTTAGGAATCCTGGATACTGTAGAACAAGTCGTCCCTTAAGCTCCAAATGATAGATCATTCACCTTTCTGGTCAGCACCTGAAATAGAAGTGAGACTTGTAATAACTGCCATAAACCTCTGTCATAGGGAGGGTGAAACGTGGCATTAACAATATTAATTGCAAAGTGGGTGGGATATCCTCGCCTTCGTGTCCTTAATGGAATTGAAAATTCTTGGCGCGAATGCTAGCAAATTTTTCTATTCTATTACAGGACCGGAGGCTCCGGATTATGCTAGTTTAACGCTTATCTAGAACAACAGAAGCAACACAGGTTTGTAATAAAATTGCTTAAATGTAGAACTAGACGACCAATCAGCCGCTTTCATAATATCATGGATACTGGTACCAAGCATAAAAGACTTTGAAGCCATAGCGCCTCTGACCAAGTGCGCCCCATACAACTCTGTGTCAATGCCCGCCTCTGACATAATGTATCTGAGCCATCTGGCAATTGTAGCAGAGGTAACAGGCTTAAAAGGTTTCTGTAAAGCTATTAACACTTTCGATGCTCCGTCATCAGCACAGCCCCCGGGGGAGTGCTGGCGCTCCCCCCCGGGACATCGATCGTGGGCATTGAAGCAGGGATGGCAGCGGAAGAGTTTCCACTGCCACCCGCGGGCCCCCCCACGTTTCCTGATTACGTCAGCACGCACAGCGTGCGCCGATGTCAGGAAACAGCCATTACAACGCAGCTGTTACTTCGCAGGCCGTTACGTCGCATGCGTTACAACGCATGCGACGTAACCACACGTACACTTTACGACGCGGGCCATTATATCGCATGCGCATTTAAAACGCATGTGATGTAATGGCATCGGAGCACAGACAGCAACGCAGGAACCGGGAGCAGAGACTCGGCGACACCTGGAACGGACCACGAGGAAGGAGAGAAGTAAGTGGGATTAGGGTTTAGTGTAGTCTCAGGCGGTAGTAGTGTAGCGCTAGGGCGCTAGGGCTCAGGGTTGTGTCAGGGGGTTGTAGTGTATGCTAGTGTTTAAGTCTTTAGGGCTTAGGGTAGTGTAAGGGGGTTGTCGTGTATGCTAGTGTTTAAGTATTTAGGGCTGAAGGTAGTGTAAGAGGGTTGTAGTGTATGCCAGTGTTTAAGACTTTAGGGCTTAGGGTAGTGTTAAGGGTGTTGTAGTGTATGCTAGTGTTTAAGATTTTAGGGCTTAGGGTAGTGTCAGGGGGTTTGAGGAAATATAAATTTTATGGTCAAGTTGTGTTCCCTAGCGTGTACCCCACCGTCTCCATGTACCAGCTTAAAGTGCATGTAACTTCCCTCCTGTGCCAGCTATGAAGACGCAAATACATTTGCGTCCAACGTTAACATGTCCTCTTTCAGACCCACCCTGAATGGGTTGAATAGTCCGTTCCTAAGTATGCTATGCCAACGTCTTTTTGTAGTGTACTTTACACGTTTTTCAGCTCTGGCAAAGTAGGCCCCGAATTTCTGCCATCGAGCCTTTTTCTGGCTTCTGACTCTGAAAGCCTCAGCCCAGGCTGTCTCTGTACCCGTGAACTCTGACTTACTTCCAGCGCGGCCCACTGCGCTTAGCTCAGCCTGCTGCCTGCCAAGACTGACTACAACCTTCAAATTATCTGTTCCGCTCCTCGAAAATACATTCCTGCCTACTAGTTTAAGTAAACATCCTCCAGCTGCAGAGCCAAAGGGCCGGCCTGTCTCCGTGCAAGTAATTCATAGCCTCTGTTACCATGCTCCCATGGAAGGCCCATGCCCCCACGCTTCTCATGCAGACACTCAGGCGCTTATACACGCACTCACAGTCAGTATAAAATAGCTTCTGCCCAAGAGAACTTTTCCGTTCAGATAATATGGTTCCCAAACATCAGATATCAGATATGATAGAAGCACAAGCTGATCTGACATGCCAGACTTCTGTCTCTTTCCGTCAGTGTAAATGTCAAGCCCCCTGCACCCTCCAGTTTCACGTCAATCACACGTCATGCAGCTGCGCGCGCATCCAAGCCTCCGATTTCTGCTGACATTGCAACATTTCTGTTTAGTGCCACCCCCATGTGACACCTACCTGTGACGTTTCTAGCGCACACCTCTAGTTCACGCCTAGTCCACGCCTTCTGATTACGTACTAGTAACACGTGGATGCTGTTATCTTGTCTTCTCTCAGCTGTTACGCCTCCTATATTGGTTTCTATGGTGTAAATTAAGTATATAAGCTATGTAAGACGGTAAATTAAATATTTACGACAGGTTGTAGTGTATGGTATTGGTTTAGGCTTTAGGGTTGTGTAAGCAGATCCGGGACAGACTGTACGTAGGGGTGGGGTCGTGTTTTGAGTACTGTTTTGCGGTAGTTTTAAATTATTTACTGTAGGGTATTATTGTGGACTGTGTGTTTGTAGGGTAGTGTGTTAGTGTTTGGGGGATATTTAGTGATTTAAATACATGCGGGAAAGTTGAGTATGATGTAAAGGCATATAGTATGCATTTCAAAGGAAATGCGAACTAATGCCATGCGTTGAAAAAAACATGCGTTGTGACGGTACATGCGAACTAAAAACTGCGTTGTAAAAGCACGCGTTGTTTTAGTTTGCGATGTATCGTCATACATCCGCCGACATTATCATGAAGCGCAGGACGCGCTGGAAACCATTTGTTTCCAGAGCGTCTAGCGAGAGGAGGTAGGTTTTGGCCTCCGGTGGGGCAGGGGGGCATTTTGTGGGGCCTTGAGGCATCGGGGGGGAGGAAAGAGTGTTTCCTCTCCCCTGATGTCCCAATGCAGGGCATTCCTGGTGCACGATCGCACACAGCGTCGCGATCGTGCACCAGGAATGCCCCACTAGACACCAGGGATTTGTGTTTTTTGTTTTAATTTGTGCAAACCCCTTAGGCAAGGGTTGCTTCCTAAGGGGCAAATTTATTTTCAGACTTTTCTGCTCCCCACTGGGGACAGATTGTCCGTTTTTTGGCCGATTCTGGGGGGGGGGGTAGAAAAGCCCACTAGAGCCAGGGAATGTGTTTTTAGTAAATATATATTCTGCCCCTTCTGGGGGCAGATCGTTTTTTTAAAACCCCACTAGACAGCAGGGAATTCTTTTATTTTTAAATGGAAGCGACCCCTTGAGCAAGGGTCGCTTCCTGGGCGCCCAATTTAAAGAAAATTATATCCTGCCCCCCTGGGGACAGACAGCCTGATTTTTTTAGCATTTCTTGCCCCGGGTGGGGGGGGGGTTCAGAAAAGCCCACTAGAGCCAAGGAATTGTTTTTTGTTTAATTGGAAGGGAAGTGACCAGTCGCTTCCAGGGGCCATTTTCTTTTTTTAGCATATTCTGCCCCCCGGGGGCATATCGGTTTCTTTATTTGGCCTTTCTGCCCCAGGGGAGGGCAGAAAACACCAGGGAGTGTTTTAAATTTGAAATGGAATGCAACCCCTTGGGCAAGGGTCACTTCCTTATGGGCCTAATTAATTTGGTAGACTTTTCTGTCCCCCCATGGGGATAGATTACCTATATTTTTGGCATTTCTGGCCCGGGGGAGGGGGGCAGGGGGCAGAAAAGCCCACTTGTGCAAGGGATGTAAAAATAAATAATGTGCTTGCTTCCAGTAGACATATATTTGTTTATGTATATTCAGCCCTTTCTGCCTCCATTTGTGTAGTGACATAGCCTGTTACATAGCCTGTTATAATGTTTATTGTTTTTATTTCTTGTGAATTGTAATGTTTTATTTCCCCCTTTCTTGTTCTTGTTCAAGGCTTTTGCTCTTTAGACTGTTGCAGGTTGCGGATTCGTTACTGATGGTTCTGCTGTTTGTGTAGTTGCATGTGTTTTGTAAGAGGCCCTTTTTGTACAATTTGAATGTGTTTTTTGCAAAGTGTGTAATAATACCAGTATGTTTGGTTTCTGTTTTTGTGAGTGTAAAAAATGTTTTGCATTTGTGCTTGATGTGTATTTTGTTTTCTGTATATTTATGTTTTTTTTCTTCTTTCTAGTGGGATATCGTTGACTATTTGCTGTGTCTTTGCAGATTAGGTGCTGGTGAGTGTAGCTATCCCTTGTAAGTAAATTGTATAGTTTTTCAGTATATAGATCTTTGTGATAAAGACACAATTTTTTTTACTTACTTTGCACAGTGTTGGTTGTTGACTTGTTTGTGCAGTCTCCTTTCTTAGTAAGGATAATGCGTAGCCGCCGGATTACTGCTCAGCAAGTTGTTGGAATGCTTTTTGATTCTTCCACCGACCATGGTCCAGAGACTGACTCTGATTCTGAGGCAGAGGTGGGAGGGGAAGATTTGGGTAGTGAGTTTTCTCTCAACATGGCATCATCTGATGATGAAGATACTCTGAGTGCTGATGAAGCTACTTTTGGTGTGGATGAAGTGCCTGTGTTAGAGGAGGACATTGCTGTGCCGATAGTGCGGCAAGAGGCATCTGGTATGCAGCCTGGGGCTGCTAGACTTGCCGTTGGTATAGTGAGACAAGAGGCATCAGGGCTGCAGCCTGGGGCTGCAAGACGTCTCATTGGTATAGTGAGAGAAGAGGCATCTGGGTTGCAGCCTGGGGCTGCAAGACTTCTCGTTGGTATAGTGAGTCAAGAGGCAGCTGGGCGGCAGCCTGGGCTGCAAGGCTTCCTGTTGAAAGTGCTGACCTCTCGGTTGCCCCAGGCATGGTGCAGCCGGCATTGCCAGACTTTACTGGTGTTCCAGGGTGTAGGGTGAACACTGAAAACTTTTTGTCGATTGATTTTTTCCAGTTGTTTATAGATGATGTGTTTTTGGCAGAGATTGTTAAGCAGACTAATTTGTATGCCGAACAGATTTTGAGGGAGAACAGTGCCAGCCTTAAGCCCCACGCTAGAGCTATCCGGTGGACTCCCACAAATCTGGAGGAGATGAAGAAGTTCTTGGATTTAACTTTTTTGATGGGCTTGCTTAGGAAGCCATCAATGGCTTCATATTGGTCTACTCGTCCCGTGATGGCAACTGCTATATTTCCGGCAGTCATGAGTCGTGATAGGTATTTGCTTCTGCTTCAGATGATGCATTTTGTCGATAATGGTTTAGCTTTGCCACAAGATCACCCTGATTGTGACCGTCTTTTCAAGATTCGGCCTGTCATTGATCACTTTGTTGATCGATTTTCTGAGAACTATGCTCCAGGGAAAGAAATTGCAGTGGATGAGTCTTTGGTGTTGTTCAAGGGCTGCTTGGTTTTTAGACAATACATTCCTAGTAAGAGGGTAAGCTATGGAATTAAGCTGTATATGCTGTGTGACAGTCGGACTGGATATGTGTTTAATTTCAGGGTGTACACCGGTAAGGAATCCCTTGGTTGTCTGTCCACTTTTGGAGTGACTGAGAAAATTGTGTGGGAACTTGGTAGAGGATTATTTAACATAGGCCATCATTTATATGTAGATAACTTCTACACTGGTGTGCGGTTGTTCAGGGAATTGGCCACAGTGGACACTGTTGCTTGTGGCACAATCCGCTCTAACCGTAAAGGTTTACCAAAAGAACTTGTTTTTCAAAAGCTTGTCCGGGGACAGTGTAGTGCAGTGCATTGCGTTGCGAGGAGCTTCTAGCTGTGAAGTTTTCAGACAGGAGAGATGTCTACATGTTGACTACCATCCATGATGAAAGCACTGAACCTGTGACTGTTTGTGGTGAGGTTGCTGAAGCGCGCAAACCTGTGTGCATTTTAGACTATAATAGGCACATGGGTGGTGTTGAAAGAGTAGATCAGAGGTTGGAACCGTATGCTGCTCTTCGTAAGGCTTACATTTGGTACAAGAAGTTGGCTATCCATCTTTTCCACTTGGCAACCTTTAATGCTTTTGTTGTGTTCCAGGAATCTTGTCCTCAGTCAAAGATGACTTTTGTAAAGTTTCAGGAGTCTGTAATAGGCAGCTTTGTTTTAGTGGAACAGGCAAGTGTTCCTAGAGTTGGAGTGGTGGAGGATGTTGCTAGATTGAAAGATCGCCACTGTCCTGATCACATTCCTCCTACATCCTCAAAAGACTTTCCCAGTCGGAGATGTAGAGTCTGTTGGCGAAGAGGTTTGCGGAAGGAGGTTTGTATGTACCGCCCCAAGTGTCCTTCTAGCCCTGGGCTGTGTGTGCCTGCTTGTTTTAGAATGTAACACCCGCAAAATAATTTTTGGGAGCATCCATGAGTGGTAAAGTGAACTGCCTGGCCTCTATTGTTTAATATTTTTTGTTCAGTTTCAAAGTTGGCATTTGTGTAGTGTATTTAGTTTTAGTTGTTGTGTTAGTAGATTTGTATCAATTTGCAATTTGTTTGTGTTTTCTTATTTATATTTAAAAAAAAAACTTAAATATGATGTCGGTTTGTGTGGAGTGGCGATTGTCTGGTGGTGTGCGTGGTCTGGCGCTTGGCTGGCAGTGTGCGTGGCCTGGCGCTTGGCTGGCGGTGTGTGTGGACTGGTGCTTGGCTGGCAGTGTGTGTGGTCTGGCGCTTGCCTGGCGGTGTGTTTGGATTGGTGCTTGGCTGGTGGTGTGCCTGGACTGGTGCTTGGCTGGCGGTGTGCGTGGCATGGCGCTTGGTTGGCGGTGTGCGTGGACTGGCGTTTGGCTGGCGGTGTGCGTGGACTGGCGTTTGGTTGGCGGTGTATGTGGACTGGTGCTTGGCTAGCGGTGTGCGTGGCCTGGTGCTTGCCTGGCGGTGTGAGTGGACTGGCGTTTGGCTGGCGGTGTGTGTGGACTGGTGCTTGGCTGGTGGTGTGCGTGGACTGGTGCTTGGCTGGCAGTGTGCATGGAGTCGTGCTTGGCTGGCGGTGTGCATGGACTGGCGTTTGGCTGGCGGTGTGCATGGACTGGTGCTTGGCTGGTGGTGTGCGTGGACTGGTGCTCGTCTGGCGGTGTGTGGGTAGTGACTTGATGCTTGTCACTACACACACTGCTAGCTGAGCGCCACTCCATGCAATCCATCAGTTTGTGTAGTTGCTGTGTCAGGAATTTGGGCGTGTGAAACTGATGGGCCCTTGAATGGCGCTGTCTGCTGGTGGAAGTGTTGTAATGTGACGGGTCCCCGGCTGGCGGTGTGAATGTTTTGTATGTGTCACACGTATGAAAGGTGTATGAATGGCCTATAAAGAGGTTGGTGCCTTGTCGTGGCTTTACAGCTCACGAGCTGTGATTCAATGGTTCAGTTTCTTGTCCTTTCAATTATTAACAGTGCATTTCATTTTTGTGAAATCACTTGCTAATACAATTGATTATACTGAACCACCACTCACCCTTGTGTCAAATCCAACCAGTATGTGTGTGTGTTTGAGGATTCGATAGCTGTGTAGTATTTTTCTTTTTGTATTTTTGAAGCAGGGTGCCCATAGTCCCTTTTTTGTGAATGTTGTGATGTGTTGCTTTCGTGCCTGGTGGTGTGAATGGTCTTCTGTGTATCAAGTATGAAAGGTGTGTGAATGGCCTGTAAAGCGGTTGGTGCCTTGAAGTGGCTTTACAGTTCACGAGCTGCAAGTCATTGGTTAGTTTTTTTTGTCCATGTAATTGACAGTGCATTTCATTTTTGTGAAATCTCTTGTTAATAAAATGTTATATACTGAACCATCACTCGCCCTCGTGCCAAATGCAACCAGTATGTGTGTGTGTTTGAGGAATAGATGGCTGTGCAGGAATCTTTGTGGCATATTACCAAAGGGGGCGATAGGCAATTATCGCCGATTTAGCGGTCGTTTTCGGCCGCTAAGCGGCGATAATTGTTTTGCCCAATTAGCAAGCTGTCGCTAACTGATGTTAGCGACAGCTTTTAGGCGATAGAGAGCGGTTTGGGGCCCGCTTTGCATGTCAGCGATGTTTATAGCTAATGACATGTAAAGTGGGCGTACCCAACCAGTTAGCGACTAAAAGCAGTCGCTAACGTCGCTATCGCCTATTAGCAAGGCAGGCGTAGCATTGGAAATATTTGTGCTAAGCTCGAATATCTCCAAATGCTAACACCTGCCCAGACCAGTTCTTAGCCATGTTATCCAATGGGAGGTGGATAACAAGGCTAAGAGCATTTTGTCGCTAATGCGTGAATATCGCTGTATTCTCAGCGATATTCACGCATTTCGCCGCTATCGCTGGATATTTTAGCACAATGGAGAAAAACGTTGCTAATAGCATGTTTTCTCGGGGGGCGTGGCTTGGATGCCGAGGAGGTAGGCAGCGTGAGCTCGGAGCTCCGTGCCCGATCCCGGAAAATATCCTGAAAATTCATTCGAACCCCGAGATAAAGGACATTATCCGGTACTGGACGGTACTGCGGAGGGTCCGGGACCCGCGGAAGACGACACCGAGCCTTCCCGCAGCAGTAACTTAACTTCGAAAGCTGAACTCGGCCGAGAAGTCGCGGACCCCAAAATGGCGGCGATGGCATGAGATCGCTTGTGACGGAGACATCTGCCCGGAGACCCACTGAAGACCGCTCCCGGACACGCTAGAGGTGCTGGCGGCCGCGTCGCGCCTCTCCCCAGGTGTCGGTAGAACTTTGGGCGCGCCCTTGGGCGGTGGTTGAGGACCGTCTCCTGATTGGGGCGACAACGGTGCGACAGTGACTCGGAGACGAGAACCCCGGATCTCAGGCGCAACTGGCGATGGCCGGGCCACGACCGCTCGGTGCTTCCTGCCTCTTGGTGACATTTCTGGACCTGAGCACCCGGCCGGAGGACGGTGCCCGGCGACGCTCGGAGGGCGACCAGGAACATATTTGAGGACCACCGCCCGTCCCGGCCCAGATGGGGAAACCGAAGGGGAAGGGGGATGGCGCGACCGACACTGAGGCGGCGGAAGGAGCAGAGAGAGACCAGGCGGCGTTACAGCGGATGCAGGATCGCATCCTGGAAGCCATCGCCACCACAAAAGATGCCCTACAGCAAGATATAGCTCAGGTGGCAACGGGCTTGGGCCTCCTGAAGGCCGACCACGACAAACTTAAGGACAGGGTGAAATCCGTGGAGACCACGGTTAAGGACTTAGCCCCGGCCCAGGCAACGGTGAAGGCCCAGATGGCCGACGTGATGGACCGTCTGAAGGTACTGGAAAGGAGGGCCGAGGATGCAGAAAACAGGAACAGGCGCAACAACGTACGCCTAGTGGGCCTGCCGGAGAAAATTGAAGGCGACGACATGGTGGGCTACTTGGATAACTGGCTGCGGACGGAGGTGGCGCCTGAAGGCCTGTCCCCCTTCTTCTCCCTGGAGCGGGCACATAGAGTTCCGGCGCGTCCACCAGCCTTGGGCCTTCCTCCTCGCCCGGTGGTGTTCAAGTTGCTCCATTACCGGGACAGAGACTGGCTTTTACAGAGGGCGAGAGAGGCAGGGCCCTTTCAAGTGGAAAACAACAGAGTCACCATGTTCCCGGACTACACGTTTGAGACTCAGCGACTTCGGGCAAACTTCTTGTCCCTCAAGCGCGAGCTCCGCCAGGAAGGCATCAAGTACTCCCTGTTGTTTCCAGCCAAGCTAAGAGTGGTGGTGGACGAAAAGTCTTTATTCTTTACGACTTCCGCGGATGCATGGGACTGGTGGGATACTTATAAGGCAGGAACGGACGGTGCTAAGGCCAGGGAGGAAGAGGCCAAGATGGAAAAGCCGATCAGACAGTCCCAACGGATCAGAAAGAATCGCAAGAGGACCGGGAAACCCTCGATGTCGCAGACGGAGGCGGAGAGGCAGGCGGCCCTACAGGCGGTGGTGGACTTATCTAGAGCCGCCAGGACTCAGTCTGGGAAGGGCACGGATTCGGAGGCCCCGGGAACGGGCTCAGAGACAGGACAATCGGAATTTGGTGGAGCCCGGGGCCCTATTGTGACGCCGCAGACCTCGGGAGAGATACTGGAGGCGTGTTGAACTGGTTTGGCGGAATGGACTCGTTGGTTGGACACCGGGGCGATGGACCCGCAGCAGTGGAAAGACATTGATTGAGGTTTTGGGGATCTGTAATGTGGGGATTGTGGGGTGGAGCGCGCGGGGCTGATTTGTTGGAGGTTTTATAGCATTGAGCCGCGCCTTACTGGCCCCTAAGGTCATCGCAGTGGGGACTGCGAATATTACCACCTTTCCTTGAGGGGTGATCGGGAGTGTTGGTTTGGATGGGGGTACTTCCAGTTGCGGGGGGGCCTGTCCTGGGGGGGTGGGAGTTGCGAGCAGTTGGGGTTGCTCAAGGGGTTGTAGTTGTTGGAGGGGTTTGGCTTCCTGTTTGGAGAGGGTGGGGGGGAGGGCCCGTGGTCGCGGGACTTAGGCGAACACTGTTCTTTGTTGTATGGTCCGGTTGTGTAGGGGGGAATGGCTAGTACTGGAGCGTTGAAATGTGTGACCTGGAATGTGCGGGGCATGCAGTCCATGACGCGCAGACATAAGGTTCAGGCGTACCTCAAGCGTAGGGGGGTTCACATAGCGTTCCTGCAGGAGACGCACCTAAATAAGCAGGAAGGGGCGGCTCTACAAAGGCGCTGGAGGGGGCAGTTATTCTACACGACATTTTCAGCATTTGCGAGGGGGACATTGATTTGGATACGGGCGGGGGTCCCCTTCCAAGTCTCGAAGTCATCGATAGACCCAGAGGGCAGATATGTGGCGGTGGAAGGGAGGCTGAGAGGCAGGATGATATCGCTCTGCAATGTGTATGCTCCTAATGTAGACCTGCCCGCTTTCTTGTCTAACGTCTCGGGCAAATTGGCGGGATACTTGGCGGGGCCGGTCCTCCTGGGGGGGGACTTCAACTCGGTTGAGGATGTGCTACTAGATAGATCCCATCCCCCGCTACGCGCGTCCCCAGCACATAGGATCGCCAAGCGTAGATTAGAATGGCAGGAGAGCTGGGCCCTCACGGATGCATGGAGGGCGTTGCACCCCACCACTAGGGATTACTCCTTTCACTCGCACCTGCATGATTTACATGTGAGGCTGGATGCGTTTCTTTGTTCGGAATGTGTGCTCCCTGCGGTGGGAGGGGCGGAATACTTGGCAAGGACGATATCGGACCACAACCCCTTGTTGATGTCTCTGGAATGGATGGTGACTGTTAACTGCGTGCCAACATGGCGCCTGCAACCTGACACCCTGGACGACTTGTTGTTCAGGGAGGCCCTGAGTGACCGTATCGAGAGGTATTTTGAGGAGAACAGTGGTTCGGCTTCCACGAGGGCGGTTGAATGGGATGCTTTCAAGGTGGTGGTGCGGGGACACTGTATTGGGCACACGGCAGGGGCACGGAAGACTTTGTTGGATGACTTAGACAAGGCTGAGACACGGCTGAGGGATCTTGAGAAGAGGCGCCCGAATCACCCAGACTTGCAGGAGGGGCTTAGCGGGGCGCGGGAGGGGCTGGCGGTAGAGCTAGAGCGGCTGCGTAGCTTCGACCACAAGGCGTACGTGACGAGGGCGCATGCGGAAGGTGATAAGGCGGGGGCGATGTTGGCTTGGCTTGCTAACCCTATCCGGGGGGGAGGGCCGATCATGAGGATACAGGAGCCAGGGGAGGAGCCTTGCCACACCCAACCCGGGATCCTGAACAAGTTCCGAGCTTATTATGAGGGGCTCTATCTGAGTGGTGATACGGGAGGGACGGAGGAGCTTGAGGAGTTCTTGGACGGGCTAGAGTTGCCGCGAGTGGAGGACTCGGAGGCAGAAGAGTTAGGGCGGCCAATCTCCCTCGGAGAAATAGGTTGCACTGTAAAACAGATGGCTAGAAACAAGACCCCGGGCCTTGACGGTCTACCGATCGAATTTTATGGCAAATACCTAGAGCATCTTGCTCCACGGCTGCGCGAGGTATACAATGAGGCACAGGAGAAGGGCCGACTCCCGGGCTCTATGTGCGAGGCCCTTATGATCCCACTCCTGAAGCCGGGCAGAGAGGGTGCGGCGTTGTCCTCGTACCGTCCGTTATCTATGCTGACGACGGATTACAAAATCCTCAGTAAAATTCTGGCCAACAGATTGCTGGTGCACATGACGAGCCTGGTTCATGGTGACCAGTGCGGTTTCATTCCGACACGCAACACCACTCATAACATCCGCAGACTCACGAGACTGATGGGTGTGGACTGGCCAGACACCGTCTCCCCATTTGTCCTGTCCATCGACATTGAGAAGGCATTTGACAGCCTCGAATGGGGATACCTGTATGAGGTGATGCGCCGCTTCGGGTTGGGAGACGGATATATACAGTGGACCAAGGTCCTCTATACTGAGGCGGTGGCGAGGGTCCGGGTGGGTGCGCTGATCTCGAGACAATACCCGATCAGGCGTGGCACTAGACAGGGTTGTTCCCTGTCCCCGCTACTGTTTGCGTTAGCAATGGAACCCTTCGCTGCGGTAGCCAGATTGGGCCGCCACTACGCAGGTTTGCCTTTTAGGGGGAGGCCGCACCTCATCTCCCTTTACGCGGATGACTTGTTGATGTTTTTGGCCAATGCCGGCGCCGAACTTCAGGGGGCGCGGAGGCTACTGGAGCAGTTCGGTAGGTTATCGGGCCTGAGGGTCAACTGGCCTAAATCCTGTCTGTTTCCCCTGAGGCCGGGAGAGCCGTGCCCACTCACTGCTCAGGAACTCCGGTGGGAGCCGCGCTGCCTACATTATCTAGGGGTTTATGTTTACCACACCCCGTCCGACCTGCTGGATGGCAACGTAACTCGCTGTATTAACGCCCTGCGTGGATCTACGGACTTCTGGGCGACTCTGCCGCTTTCTCTGGCTGGTAGAATTTCCCTGCTTAAAATGATAGCCCTGCCCAGGCTTTTGTACTATTTTAGGACACTGCCGGTATGGATCCCAAGTTCGGTTTTCAAACGCCTGAGGTCACTGATTATAGCGTTCCTGTGGGGCACGGGTAGGAGACGCATAGCGCTCGACACGCTGCTACGCCCCAAAGATGAGGGAGGTATGGCAGTGCCAGACTTCGAAGGATATTACCTCGCTGCCCAGCTGCAGACTTTTACTCAGGAGGTGGCAAGAGTTTATAGAGGTCCCGAGGACGCGAGAGTCGAAGGCACCCCGCGACACGTTCTGGCTTATATCACGCTGCACCAGAAACTCCGAGTGGGAGACCTGACGGTCGAGGAGCAGACTTTCCGTCTATGTTGGGACCGGGCCCGTAAGCGGGCGGGTATCCGCCTTATGTACGCCCCCGAAATACCGTTGGGCATGGTCACTGCCCTCCCACATGGAGGTGACTGGTCACGCTTGCTCGGGTGGGAGGAGGCGGGAGTACACGTGCTGGGTGACCTCTACGAAGATGGGGTGTTGCTGCCGTTTCGGGACCTGCAAGAGAGATTTGACCTACCGAGGGGTGACTATCTGCTGCACGCGGCAGTCACAGGCGCCATGCGAGCCCACTGGGGAGAGGGGCTGCAGGAACCAGGTACCTCAATGGCCTGCCAGTACGCCATGATGGCGGCGGGAACCTTTAAGGCCGTCACATGCCTGTACTCGCGGATGCAGCGGGAGGCCTTGCAACCTCTGGCAGCCCTGAAGGCCAAGTGGGAGCTGGACCTCCAGGTGGAGATACCAGACACGACCTGGGGCCAACTGCTGAGGAGGGCGCGGAAGAGCTCGAGGAATGCCAGGTTCCAATTAATCCACTTCTATGTTATCCACAGGGCATACCTTACGCCCGGGAAAATCCAACAGTACTTTGGGGCGACCGACGCTGCTTGCCCCAGATGTAATACAGCGGGGGCGGATTTCTGTCATATGCTGTGGGATTGCCCCTCTTTAGGAGATTACTGGCAGGACGTCGGACGGGTCCTTAACGGGGCGACGGACAGGGATATCCAATACACTAAGGCAGTTGGCATCCTTCACTGGTTCCCACACACACCTAGAAATACGATGTCAAGTAAATTTATAGATTTAGGGCTTATCCTGGCCAAGCGGGAGATCACACGAAATTGGAAGTCCAGAGTGGGGCCCACGTATAAAAGATGGTATGGGGAATGTCTGAGATGGGCCGCGTGTGATAGTACCCTACGATACCAGATGGCCTGGAGGTCGAATGATGAGAAAGCATTGGAAAGGGCGACTGCATGGGAGGTGATGGTGCAGGCGCTCAGGGATGTGGACGATGAGGGGCAGGAAGGCGAGAGCGAACTAGCCGGAGCAGACCCTAACACTATACAGGAGAACACACCTTAGCGATTGTTTGCTTCCTCCGGCAACACACCAGGCACTGATACATGGTTACTCAAGCGCAGCGCGACCACGGGGGAGGGCGGGTAGGAAGCTGGTTTGGAGGGATGTTGGGGTACCGAAAATTGGGGAGGGGGAGGGGCGTAAATCACAAAAGCATTCCAGGGTTATGTGCACAATGAAGCGGTCAGACAATGTAAGAAGTATGTGACCAAGACGGAGAAGAAGCTGCCCACATCGCAAGCGGGGAGAGCTCTCCGGACGAAAAACGAATGTATTCGACTGAACTGGTCCATGTCATACTCATTTTGCTGAATATCTTGCCTGTACTTTTATATTGGTGATGCAATAAAAATGATGTTAAAAAAAAAAAAAAAAAAAAAAATAGCATGTTTTCTCCGCAAACATATCCAGCGATAAGCAGCGATAAAAAAATCATCGCTAAACCTATTTAGCGATAAATATCGCTACTTGTTGGTAATATGCCCCTTTGTCTTTTTAGTCTCTCTGCCAAGGTGTACATTTCACCTAAGAATAACCTACCAATTGTAGATATTGTTGAAAACCCATGGGAGTACATGGTGATGTCTCTCTGGTGAATTCTAACAAGTTATTGTGTCCACAATATCCTGCAAAACTCGCAATGTCTGTCACATTTTCCTTGCAATATTGTGCCAAAATAATCACGCTGCAGAACGTTTGTCATTACGTTCTGGTTTTGCTAGGGGGTCACCTGGGTTTTTCACCCCGTGCTCGGCGGCCATTCAGGGAATCCGACAAAACCCACACATTCCTGAAAAGTAGACACCCGGGGCTTCCAAGGAGGTATGGCTTGCGTGGATCCCCCAACGTCCCCTTACCCAGAATCCCCTGCAAACCTCAATTGTAGCTGAAAAAAAATCAGTTCTTTCACACGGTTTTGTGTGGGAAAGTGTGGCATCACCGGGCTCACACAAATTTCCTACCACCCAACATTCCCCCAGTTCTCCCGATAAAAATGGTGCCTCACTTGTGTGGGAGGCGCAAGTACCCGCAACAGGCAAGGGCCCAAAACGAATAGCGGCGACATCAAAATAGCCTATCTCAAAACCACCTGCTTTTGCGAGGGGGTCACCTGGGTTTTTGGCCACGTGCTCGACGGGCATCTAGGGAAACCTACCAAACCCACACATTTCTGGAAAGTAGACACCCGGGGGCTTCCAAGGAGGTATGGTTTGTGTGGATCCCCCAATGTCCCCTTACCCAGAATCCCTTGCAAACCTCAATTTTAGCAGACAAAATCAGTTTTTTACACTTTTTTTGTGTGGGAAAGTGTGGCATCACTGGGCTCACACAAATTTTCTACCACCAAGCGTTTCCCCAGGTCTCCCGATAAAAATGGTGCCTCACTTGTGAGGGAGGCACAAGTATCCGCGACAGGCAAGGGCCCAAAACTAAGCATGAGCGGAAAATCCGTTCCGCTCGCGGATTTCGCGGATTTTCGGTAAATTTGCAATCCGCGAGATTCGCGAATTTCCCGCAAAATCCGCGAACAAAAATCCGCGAACGGAAGGGATTGGGTCAAAAGTTCAAGCTGACTTTTGTAACTCTTTTAGAATGGCGCCGGCAATGGCTGCCAGAGCCATTCTAAAATAGTTACAAAAGTCAGCTTCAACAGAAAGCTCTAATAGATAAAGTAAAGCAGGTGCTGCTCAAATTCAGTTACACAATCATTATTCACCCCAAACTTGGGGTGATTAATGATTGTGTAACTTAATTTGACCTTCAACTGGAGCACCTGCTTTACTTTGTCTATTAGTGCTTCCTGTTGAAGCTACTTCTAGCTATTTTAGAATGGCGCTGGCAGCTTGCCGGCGCCATTCTAAGTGGGGCTGAGGGCAGAAGGGCACAAAAGTGGGACAGAGGGCAGAAGGGGACAAAAAATGAGTGGGGCAGAGGGCAGAAGGGCACAGAAACAAGTGGTACAGAGGGCAGATGGGCATAAAAAACGAGAGGGGGGCAGTGATTAAGCAGGCAAAAAAAAAACCCCGCGAAATTGCAAAGCGCCTAGCGAACACCCGCGAACACGCAAAGCACCTCGCGAACACCCGCGAACACGCAAAAATAAAAAAATCCGCAAATTAGCGCGAATTCGCAAATTTTGCGGATTGCCAATTCGCAAATCCGCAAATTCGCGAATTGCCAATTCGCAAAATTCGCCCATGCTTACCCAAAACATTTTGAGGCAACATTGAGATTGTCTATCAAAAAACGTGCGCAAAACATACTATATACAATACATTTCCTAGCACCCAAAAAGGCATTAGTACATAAATCACCATAGCACATAAATCACATTAGGGTCTGCGCCCTATAAATGTAACAATCCCCCCTGGCCAACTGGCCATCTCAAATATGGGGGCTCAAATGCCCTATGTCCGTAGAGTCAGGGCGGCTGCCTAAGCAGCGAAGGTCAAGGTTGCGCCACTGTGCCAAAACCTAAACTTGGCAGCTGCCCACTACTTGCTGGGCAGCTGAGAACAAGAACATGGCCTAAACGTAGCAGCTGGCACTAATGGCTGCGCAGCTGTGGAAGGCCAAGGTAGGGGCGAAGGGAGTGTGTCTCACTCCTGGGTTCACCAAGAACATGTCCCCTAGAAAGAAAGACCTAAACGGTGCAGCTGCCCACTACTTGCTGGGCAGCTGTGAGTCAGCAAAACTGCGGCATGGGCTCTCACTAGCCCTTCAGAACAAGTCGAGCCAAAACGTTGAAGCCCTCTAGGCTCTAGAACTATACTGCGGCACAGGTTGGAGCCATCTAGGCTCTAGATCAGATAATGTGCATTTTGGGAGCCCTCTAGGCTCTGAATCTAAAATGCCCAAACGCTGGAGCCCTCTAGGCTCTTAAAATACACATGCCCCCCTGGAGCACTCTGGCTCCTCAAATACATAATGCCCCCAAAGGTGGAGCCATCCGGCTCTAAAGGTAACTGGGGCCTCGTGGGAGCCCTCTGGGCTCTGGAAAAGGTTAGGGGGAACACTGCTGGAGCGGCCTGCTGCACGACGGGGCCACTTGAAATATCCCATTCGCACAGTGCCTCAAAGGCACCAACACAGGGAAGCCCCACTCACCGGTGCTTCCTGGGGCTGGGCGCGGCGCTCTCCTCTCGGCGCTCTCCTTGTCAGACGCGGCGGGGGCAGGCACCGGCAATGTGCCTTGCCCCCTCCACCTTGAACACTGCGTAGCTTGCGGGGCTCTCTCCACTAATGAGAGCCCCGCCTCACCAGGTGCCCGCATTCACCCGGTCCCCGATCTCGGGACCGGAACTTTGCAAATGGAGCCTGCGAGGCTCCGGGACTTCCTTCTCCTCAGCGCAATGGCTTCCCCAGGCAGGGGGAAGCAGAACAAAGGGGCACCAGGCCCCACCCACCTCCATTACTTCCGGGTCGCGGTAGGCAGCGGCCGGGCAACGTTCTAACAAGCAGCTCGGGCTGCGGCGGAGATTCGCGGGGTGGGCACCCGCTCTCGGTTTATAAAATAAGCATGAAGACGAAGGGTGGGCACCAGCGCACGGGGCAATAACCAATAAGAGGGCACAATGCAGGGTAGGCACCTGCACTGACAATATCACGATAAGCGGGGTGGGCACCCAGAAAGGCACACAAGGAGGGGGGGATCCCTAAGCAGGGGATTCCCTCGGCAAGGGCTGCAGCGCCGCACTGCTCAGCCCCCAGGCTCTCCCTTTCCCAGGGAGGGTAAATCAAAGCGCCCAGTCCAAAAATAAGGCGCAGTAAGGCTGTAACAAGCCTTGGTAAAATCCACAAAGGAGGAAATAGGTCCCAGAGGTCCTGGGCATAAGAGATGGAGCACAGCAGCTCCCAGCAAAGGAAATTCCTCCAGCATCCAGGGGCTGGGCAGGGCCCAGGGAGGCAAGCCTTCCCCTGGGCCCCAGCAGCAGCACACCCCTGGTAGATTCAAGTTGAGCGCAAGAACATTTTTCATGGGGTCACAGCCAATTTTTATATACAGAAATCCTTTGTCTACAAAGGTGCAGGCAAGGGGCGAACCAGATGCATCTGGTTCTTGAGCACTTTGTTTTGCTCAGCCCCTCTGCCTATTCACAGGATGGGCCAGGGACATCAGACACACCACAGGGGGTGGAGTCAGCATTGTGGAGGGAAGGCCCAGCCCTATTAAGGTCCCAGGTGCACTCCTCCCTCCCCTCAACATGCAGATCTCTCCATTCACCACCGGGGCAGACCCATCTTGACTCCTGGAGCCAGGCACACCAGCCAGCTCCAGCCAATCACAAGCCAGACAGTCAATTCACATTTACTGCACAGACATGCCAACTTCTAAAAGTGGCACTTCCACACTAGACACATTAAATCCACACACATCATCGCGCAGCATTTAATCTCACGGGTTCACACATACAAAACTCGATCCTGCACTCCCCACACATCAGGAACTACCATGGACACACACATTCCCCATGCATTCCTAAGGGAGGGCAAGCTAATTCCACCACACGCACTCAGAGAGCACACGCACTTTACACTGGGCCACTTCAGGGGTGAACCTGCCAAAAGGGCCCAGTCCAACACAACCCCCTTCCAGCCAAAATGCAGGGCAGACCAATCACCCCTGTGATGGGCTTCCCTGCTTGGGGCGATAGAACACGGACACGGGCCCTAACTACAGGGACACCCTCCGGTTCTACGCCACGTTGCTCCACAAAACAAACACACACAAAAAAGTTCAGGCCCAACTAGGCTACCCCACAGGTACTCCTTAGTTGTCCACTGTTAGGACCAGTCCCTAGGCCACCCAGATACCACTGGTCCTTGCCAATCCACAGAGTGGGGAGTGGTAACCCCTGGCATACAATAGCCATTCTCCACCATCCTTCTCAGTGTAGTTCTAAACTACCACTGATCCTTCAACCTAGGGACCGCACCCTCAGGCTGACCAGAGGTCACGGGCAAGAGTGCCCCACCCTACCTCTACTTCTGGGGTTGCGCACTCTCCCAGGAGAAGCACCCTCCAGAACACAACTCTCCCTCAACTGGTCTACCACCTGGGACCTACATTCACCGGATGCACAGGGGTCTGAGGCGAGGTACTCCCTCCCTCTGCACCCCCTTCCAGAGTTCTGCACCATCCCACTATAGAACAGGGTCCCTCCACTTAAGGTAGGCCCCACCTGCTCTCAGGGTAGTACCACAACACTCAGCCAAGGACCCTAAAGATCCCTGCTAGGCCTGTGCCACCCCTTCTGGGAAACACAGGGTCTCTTCACTTAAGATGAGCCCCACCTGTGTTCACAGTGGTACCCCTAGAAGGCAAAAGCAGCCAGGACACTGATTACAGTCACCCTGCCATCCAGGACAGGCAAACACCTGAACCTGGCTCCCCAACCTCAGGACGCTACCTTTTGGTCAGATGCCTGGCACAACAGGACTTCACAAGCGTGACATAAACTAATATAAAGGACACGACTTACAGTTGCCCTTACTTTCAGGACAGGCAAACACCTGAACCTGGCTCCCCAACCCAGGGACATCACCCTTTGGTCGTATCCCCGGTGAACCAGGACTTCACGAGGGTGACACATAACTAATGTGTCGTGTGACAGTCTGCCTGTTGCTCAGGACAGAAGTTGCGTCACCATTGTCACTCAGTGGCGACACAACCCTTTCTGGCTGGCCCATGACCCACTGGTTCTTTCACTGGGGAGCCTTTCCCCCTCTCACCCCTCCATCTGGACTTCTGCACCCTCCCAACTGGAGCGGTACCGCCAGACACCAGAAATACTGGAACCCTGCTTACAGATGTTCCACGTTCTCTACACACTGGGCGATCCTCCTCAAATGGTCTACAAGTGCAGCCTAGGCTCCCCACCTGGTGTTCCCTAAAGAAACCACCCAGGTCCTGAGACAGGGTTTCAGGCACATGGAGACACGCAGTCCCACCCACTCCTTCTCCTCAGAGACAGGACGTGGGCCCCTACACCGGGACCTAGCTGGGCTAGTCTGAACCTCTTCAACCACTCTGGGTTTGAAGACACCTTAGCCACTCCTTTTGCACTCACTCCCCAATGCAAGCTCCTTATTTCAGAGAACTCACACCCAACCAATCAGCAAGCTCCTTATTTCAGAGAACTAACTCCAAAGCATTCAGCAAGCTCCTTATTCCCGAGAACTCACACCCAAGTATTCAGCAAGCTCCTCATTCCAGTCAACTCACATTCACTCGTCCAGTGCAACACACCATTCATCCACACATAGCCCCCCCAGACTGGTGTGACAGTATCTTCTGTCCCTGAATCTCAACCTGCACCCCTCTTACTGAGTACCAGGTACCACACTCTGGGAACGGGACGGGGAATACATGCACTGGACACACTTATGCTGCTACCACCGGATCCCACCCTTATTGGTGAATCCAGACACACTGTGTATCCACAAATTTCCTTCCTCCCAGCATTCCCCAAAGTCGGAGCAGCTGCCGTCGCATCTTGGATGTCGCAGCTGTAGTTGTCGCATCAAGCGGAAGCTTCACACATCGTGGAAAAGAGCATCGCCGCTGGATCTGTTGCCGTCACATCGTAAGGGTGTTGCCGCTGCAGTCCACGCATCGAACCGAGAGCTTCTCGCATCCCCGAGAAGCGTGCCGCATCTGGAAGATCTTCACGTCTTTATTTCTTTGTATCTGAACTTTGCCGCATTTCCCATCGCTGTGACATTGCTTGTTGTGGAAGCGCAACGCAACTTAAGGTACATTGACGCAGAGTGTTGCATCTATGAACTGAACTGAACTAAGCTTAATCTACCATCTTAAAGTAATCATAGTGTGTATTTTTTTGTTTATGGTCTTGTGGTAACTATATAAAGTCTACTTATTTTTTATATAAAACCTGTGTGGTGTCCATTTGTAGTGTTGCCACTGGGTTACTGTATGTGGTCACAACTGCTTAACTTACAACGCCTCTAAAATAAGCCTTGACTGCTCGGGCAACGCAGCCTAGAGGGTGAGCATGGGTTATTTGAGGAGTGTAATCCTCTTGTCTTGACTAGAGGAGAGGGTCCCTATTTAGTCACAAGTACCTACCTGTGCCAACTAGAGACCCCCAAATCTAACAGGAAACCTAGCAAACCTATACATTTTTTTAAATTAGACACCCAGGGGAATCCAGGATGGGGTGACTTGACTGCCTCCCACCAGGTTCTGTTACCCAGAATCCCTTGCAAACCTAAAAAATTGACAAAAAAATAAATTTTCACCACATTTCTGTGGTGGAAAGTTCTAGAATCTGCGTGGATACACAAATTTCCTTCCACCATGCATACCCCAAAGTCTTTCGAGAAAAATGGTACCTCACTTGTGTGGGTCGGCCAAGTGCCTGCGACAGGAAAGGGTGCAAAACGAAACGTGGTCACACCTCAATTTCACACTAAAAAATTACCCTTTTTTGGAAAAGTACCTACCTGTAGTTTTTGAACCCTAGCTCTACCGGCACCTAGGGAAATCTAGCAAACCTATACATTTTTTAAAAGTAGACACCCAGGGAAATCCAGGATGGAGTGACTTGACTGCCTCCATTTGGAGGGGAAAAGGCCTAGCAGCGAAGGGGTTAACAGTTTTGAACAACCCACCGGCCGGCTGGACCGGGTGCAGTCTTCATATGCTTTGAGGCAGTTCACAACACACAACTTAGCATTCAAGGGAAAATCATTGTAATCAATAGATTTAGAAAAAGTTTTTGTATGTGCCATAATCACAAAAGTTACTCCTTCAGGAGGAAAAATCCTACCCTCTAAATCCAAAACTTTAATATCAGAAACACATCTACAAGCGGATAAACAGAGGAGCATAGCCAGCTTAGCGGATAATTGTTTTCTTGATAAACTTACATTACCAGGCCAGTTGTCAAACAGATTTAACACTTTAGATACATCCCATAAAGAAGAATACTTAGCCTTGGGCGGATTTGCCATGCGTATTCCCTTCAGGAGTTTACAAACCACCGGGTGCACACCCACCGGTCTTCGGTCTATTTGCGAATGTCCTGCCAAGATGGCCGACCGGAAGTTATTGACCGATCTGTATGAAAAACCATCTGCTGCCTTTTTGGAAAGAAAATTCACAATTAGGGAGAGTTCTGTCTCCACGGGACCCAAGTGCCTCTCCAGGGAACAACCAAACCATGCTCTCCATGCGGAAGAATAACGGTTTCTGGTGGAAGGAGCCCAGGCCTGATGGATGAACTCTGAAGCTTCCTTTGAAAGTCCTGGCAATGACCACTGTTGCCTGAAAGTCTCCATCCAGGCCATCAGATGTAGTTGCTCCTCGAGAACTAGAGGATGCAACTTCCCCTGAGAGTCCTGGAGCATCGTCGGAAAACACGGATGAAGGAGAGGGAAGTCGCATGTTAGTTCCAGCAGTACTGGGAACCATGGTTGCGACTTCCAAACCGGAGTTATCCGCACAACCTCCGCCGATTGCAGAGCAATCTGATTGGCCACCCTGGGGATCAGGAGAAAAGGTGGGAACGCATAATTGAGGGACATCGACCAATCTTGCGTGAAAGCATCCGTGGCCGTTGCCAGCAGATCCGGTCTCCAACTGAAGAATGTCTCCAACCGACGATTCAGTCTGGATGCAAACAGATCTATGTAGAATGGACCCCAAATTGACTGAGTCATTTGGAAGAGCAACGGATGAAGCTTCCAGTCGCTGTAATCCTTCAAATGGCGAGAGTTCCAATCTGCTATTGCATTGTCTCAGCCCAGAAGGTATTCCGCTATTACTGTTATTTGATGAGCAAGGCAGTAATGCCAGAAGTCTTTGGCGATCTCTGCCAACATCGGGAATCTGGTGCCCCCCCAACTTGTTTATATATCCCACCACTGAGATGTTGTCCATCTGTAAAAGAATACAGCTAGATACCTTCTTGGGGGAGAGTGTGTGAATCTCAAATGATCCCGCCAGGAGCTCGAGACAATTGATGAGTAACTCCAATTCCTGTGACGACCATCTGCCCCCTGTCGTGATGGTCCCACAACGGGCTCCCCAGCCTGCCCGACTGACGTCCGATTCTGTCACTATCTCCGGGCGAGATCCGAAGATTGCTTGCCTGTGCCAGGCTTCTACATGGGCTAACCACCACCTGATCTCTTCTGGGGCATCCTCTGTGAGAGGAATTTGGTCTGAGTAAGAGAGGCCCTTCTGGAGATGCCGTATTTTGAGGCGCCGAAGGGCTCGATAATGAAGTGGTCCTGGAAATATTGCCTGTATGGAGGAGGCTAACAGACCCACTAACCGTGCAATCGCTCGAAGTGACATAATCGGGGAGTCCAGAGTCTCCTGCAGTTCCCTCTTCAGATCTCTCAGTTTGTGTTTGGGTAAAAGGAGTTGGGATGATTGGGAGTTGATTACAAAGCCCAGAAATTCCAGAGACTGTGTTGGAATCAGAACTGATTTGGTCTTGTTTATCACAAACCCCAGGTTCTCCAAGAGAGTCATTGTCTTGTGAAGATGTTGGTTCGCTAATTCCCCGGAGGGAGCCATGATCAGTATATTGTCGAGATAGATTATCAGACGAATACCCTGCTCCCGGAGGAGTGCGATCACTGGTTTCATCAGGTTGGTAAAACACCAAGGAGCCGAGGAAAGACCGAAAGGCAGGACCATGTATTTTAGTTGTCTGCCTCACCATTGGAACTGTAAGAATATTCGATGTGGTGGAAAAATTGGAACTGTCAGATAAACATCTTTGAGGTCGAGGCAGACCAAGCAGTCCCCTTGCCTCAAAATGTCTGCCAAAAGATGGATTCCTTCCATCTTGAAGTGTCTGTACAGGACAAAACAGTTGAATTCCTTGAGATTGAGAACTAGATGATAACCTTTGCCTCTCTTCTGGACTAAGAAGACGTTGCTACAGAAACCCCCGATCTGTCCTCGCAGTAGGCCACTGCATGTTTTTGTAGCAATTCTTCTATTTCTTGATCTATAAAAGTCATCTCTAGTTGGGAAAAATACAAAGGGGGAGGAGAAACACTTTGAAATGATGTTTGGTAGAAATCTATGCGGAACCCCTGTACCGTCTGTAGTACCCAGGGGCCTCATTTATGAGAAATGACGCATCGCTGCGTGAAAGCAGCGATGCTTCACTTCTCAGTGCGCACTCCTTGCGACATTCCTGATGCGTCATATTTAATGTATGACGCATCATGTCGCAAGGAATTACAGATACGTCAGTATTTCTGACGTATCTGTAAGCGCAAAAGTGACGAATTGCTGGAGTGTGTCACAAAAGTGACGCAACTCCAGCAATGCGTCCTTTCACATGGGACAAGCCCCATGTGAAAGGGCCTGCGTCAGTCTTACGCCTGCTGTGAGGCAGGCGCAAGATTTTGACACAACGGCGTCCTAAAAGTGACGCAGTGAAATCTCATAGATTTCACTGCTTCACTTCTACGACCCTTCCTTGCGTCAATACGCCCCCCTTGCATACATTATACCTGGCGCAGGTATAATGTGGCGCAGGGGTTTACAAAGTGACGCATTTACCTAGATGCGTCACTTTGTAAATATGGCGCAACAAGGCGCATTTTTTACGCCACTGGTGCGTCATAAAAAGTGACGCACCGGCGGCGTAAAAGTGACGCACAGCCTCATAAATGAGGCCCCAGGAGTCCTGAGTGATCTGTGACCAATTGTGCAGAAAATGTCAAACACGTCCCCCAGAGGACATAATACTAGAGACATTGGGCTTAACTGCTGTAATCTGGGGTTGGAATTCCCCCTTTGTCCACCACAATGCAACCTGCGCCGGTTTTGACGTCGGGAGGCGTAAAAGGTGCCACCTCTGGTGGAGTCTTGGAAGTCCCCTCAACCATATCCTCCTCTGGTTGGGCCTTGATAGTAAGGACGGCCTGGCGAGCGGCCCCAGCCTCACCGGCCCGTCCAAAAAGGCCAGTTTGAAATACCCGCTTAATGCTGGTTTGGGCTTTATCCAGGGAGGTGAAGGTCCCCACGTACTTATAGACATCTTTTGCAAATTTGTCTCCGAATAGCATCCCTTCTGCCAGAGGACCAGCTCTGCTTCCACAAGCTTGGTCAGGTTATTATCCATTCGCATAAGTAGCGATTTCCTCCATTCTGCGGAGATGGCACAGTTAGCGTTTCCTAAGAAACATACAGCATGCTGTGTCCATCCCGCAAGGATGTCAGGATCAATGGGTGTCCCCGTTTCCTTGGCTACCAAGGCCAGTTTCAAAATTTTTGCTAGATGGCCAGCGGTGTCCAAGAGCTTGTCTTGGCATCTGCACCAGGCTCTATCAATGCCTTTTTTAGGATCCTTGGCAAATTTCTTTAGAAATACCAACATGTTGGGGTCTATGTCTGGTGTTTCCTCCACCTTGTCTGGGATGTCTGGACGTGGACATTCAGATCGTAGCCTATTGCGAACTTTTTTATCAAAGCTGCGTCTGAGGTTTTGATGCAGATAATCTGATACCTCCGGGGAGGAGCCCAGTCTGAGGATCTAGGATGGATAATGTCCAGTGGGTTAAAATCAAAGGGGGTCGTAGACTGGTACATGGAAACGTATTGGGGTTCGCTAGAATGCCTCTTAGCCTTCTTCTTTTTAGGGGAGATGGTCTTTCCTGTGGAATCAGTATCCGTATATGTATCTGTCGTTGCGTTATAAACCCTGCTGGATGAAGAGTTACCAGGACCAGCTGCCTCCGAGTACTGATGGTCACTTGCTGAAAGCTGGGGTAACTTAGTTAAAGCCTGGGCGTGCGGCCAACTCGATGGCAAAGATCTGGGTTTTGCGGTCGAGATACCTGCAGCGGGTTTTTGGGAAAGCATTCCGTGATTTTTGGTGAATTTTTGAAGCTGTGCTGTAATTGTCTTGAGGGCAACAAACAGATTGTTGTACAGATGCATCTAAGGCCTCCACAAGGTTGTCTTCCAGAGGGGGTGCATGCTCCTCCTCATTGTACCTGTATTCATTCTCCTCAAAATAGGCCCAGTCTTCCATCGCAAAATTAATAGCAACTAAAAGCGGGGTAGACTTAACTGAAAATATATCTCTTAATGTATATCTTAATCTCAAAGAGATCTGTCAAAGGGGAGCCACCTTGCGTGCAAAGGAAAGTAAAATACAAAATATGCTCCCCAGCAAAGCTGTAGTTACTTTTATATGCAGCCCACTAAAGGCATCACCAGCCAAAAATATAGATATGAAAGCCTGCACACGGCTTGGGCCTTCCAAATTCTCACCAGCCCTGGATAGGCGTCAGTAACGGGACCAAGGAGACCACCAGCGCTCTTTACTGACTTTGAAAATGAGCACAAGGAGGAAAAAAAACAAAAGACAGAACCACCAACAAATGACGACAAGTGCATACAAATAGGTCAGGATGAGAGAGCTTGAGACCGGGGCACAATCAGATGGAATCCTAATTGGGAAAAGGGGGTGTTGAGGCAAGGTGGTGGCCCAACCCAGCCTCCTCCGGGCTCTGATAGGTGCAGGATGGTCCCGCCCTTGGCCTAGGATTTGCTCGGGAGCGGCCAGTGCGGTGGGTCTTCGAGTGTGCTTTAAGCGCTCTGAGGCCAAGATCCTGGGACTCGAAGTCCCTCCCTTTAGGTTATCATTCACATACAACAATAAACTTCATCATACTAGGATGAGTGCACAGGCCTTGTTCATATTGGGAATGGAAGGAGAACATACACAGTGCCTTTGGTTGATAAACAATGAAGCAACAACAAGAGAAAAAGGACAGACAGAGCATTGACCAACAGAAACGGACCAAGATAGTTAGACAATAGACAATTCCTTCAGGTCATAACAGACACTTTATAGTCCTGGATTTTCTATATATTATCTGTACCCATCCTCACCATTGCTGACCCACACATACAAAGTCTTTCTCTCCAATTACCAGACACTTGTATCTCCCTCCCCTTTCTTTACTCTCTCATTTCACTTCCACTCTTTCATTTTCACCCAGTGCATCTATTTGATTTTCAGTTTCTCTAGGTCCCTTTCGCTATAATACTAACGTTTCATTCTCTGTCTCCCTCCCTCGGCCTTGGTCTCATTCCTCTCTATCCATTTTACTATCTCCCTTTATAATTCTCCCTCCCACTCTTGCCCTCTCTCTCATTTTCCATACTATCCGTTGTCTCTCTCTCCCTTCTTCTTTCATTTCCCTCATCCCGATCTCTTTCCCTCTCTATCTTTCTTCCTCTGTTTATATATCTACCCTCTCTCTAACTCCTCTCTCTGCCGTTGACGCATTCTTTCATTCTTTTTCTAACTCCAATGTTTTTATTCCTCACTTTCTCAATTTCTGTCTCCACTTTGAGTTTTACTTCAGTTCTATTTGAAGCATTGCAAATTCTCCCTTTCTTCAATGGATTTCGGTCCTTGTGAGTACTTGTGAGTACTTTGAGTTCCTGCGTCTTCCAAAGATGATTCGGCGAAGTGGAGAGACCTTGTATTAGCCCTGGTAGTGGATAGACCTAGAGCTTGATTTCGAGATGATTGGTAGTGGAAAAGCCACTTATTTCTAGAGGAAGTGGTAAAACCAGAGGAGAATTGACTGGTGTTTCCTTTACCATACTATCTGTGTTTTTTTAAGGAAACAGCATTGGTGGGGTTCACTGTAGATTCAGCACTTCCACTAGGTGTCCCCCAGCTTCTAAATAAAGCCTCAGACTACTGAACCGGTAGGGAGCTAAGGAGTGTATACGGTATGAATCCACCAATTCCTTATTCTCACTGACGAGGAAAATTCTAACATCCTCCTCTCCATCCACACTTTCTTTCTTCATTTGCTGTTTACTCTTTTTCTCCCTTTGCCATCTCCTTTCTCCCAATTTTTGTTTCCCATCCTTCACTTTCTATACACAGGTCTTTCATTCAACTCCTCTTTCCACCCAATCTTTCCTCTCCCTCTGTTTGTCTCTCCATCCCTCTCTCTATCTCTCGTTTCCTTTGGTCTCTCTTTCCTTTTTCCTCTCTCCTCTCCCTTTTCACCCCAGGATGGAAGGTGAATGAATTTTCTTTTTTTTTTCTTACAGCGACACATCTGAAAAAAGGTGTTTTCTTTTTATCCATTTGTATTCAAATTTTTCTTTTTATTGCAAAGTTATTTAAAAGTTTTGTGGTTCTTGGTGTTTTTCTCTCATTCCATTGCATAGTATTTGAATGAAACGCCTAACCTCAATCTGACAAAACTGGCAGTAGGCACCTGGCTTGTCTGCCCGGTCGTTGAGATCTGCTGTGGAGACAAGGGCCTCCTCCACACACCAAAGGCTTGTTGATTGATCTGCTCAAAAGACGCCCCTCCCTCAAAGGCTCACTGTCACCTTCTGAGACCCTGGAATGAAGGAGGTTCGCCACATGAAGTGCGTTCTCCAGCCGCCGTATTGTCATTCTGCACATAATAATGAATAGGCCTAATATGTGGATGGCTCCGACTACCTCTCACCTGCAGCTGCAGCTCTACTGGAAAAATCAAGCCAGGTATAAGGAGTTGCTTGTTCCACAGACGAAGAAAACGGCCCACTCGCTGGTCCTCTTCCACAGGTCCTGATTGCCTGCCCTGCCAATCCGACCGTGTGTATGCTGTGTGTCTTGCAGTCAAGTAGAGATCAGCAGTCATCACAGGGGCTGGTGTTATGTTGGCTGAGGTGGCACATGCATGGAGGATGCGCTGTGCAGCAGCACATTAAATGTGAACTGCGATTTCCAGCAGGTTGAATTATTGTGTATCATGTAGATATGGAGGCCATTTTAGACCTCTGGTTATAACTTGCCTCCTGGTAAACAGCCTTCTTACTAGGCAGTTGTGCTACAATGTTGCGGCAGCTAGGTCCTGATGCTTGTTTCCAGAATACCTTTACTGAGATCAGTTGCAATTTGAACTTTGTATTGATGAGTGCAGGGCCGCAGCCAGGAGAATTTGTTTCAGGGGCCCTGACTTGGGGTGAGGAGGGGAGGGGGTTGTCTCTAACATGTTTAAAATAATGCTGCAATACCAGGGAGATTTTGAAGCATACATTGTTTTGATTGAGGTGTTTGACTAGATTACTGTTCTCTACCAATTATTCTGGGAGACGTGTCTGGAAAATAGTGCCTATTAAGGCATGTCAACCAGAAGCTTAATATAGTTTGAAGACAATTTTATGGCAGAATGGTCTCTCCATGGAATTGCTAGGAGAATCCAACTCATTTGTTGCACATAGAGCATGTTAAACCGGGGCGTAGCTTGGTCAGTAAGATTGGGGGGAGGTGAGAAAAGATTTTCCAACAATCACGCTGCCATGCAACGTTAAAATACATTATGTGGCAAGCAGGGTGCATGAGAGTGGCTTAAGGGGCAGTGGAAAGGGAGAGGAATGTAGTTTGGTAGAGGCACTAAGTGAGAGAAAACACAACATTTTGTAAAATAACAAACATTTGAGAAGACTTTGAAAACGGAGACAGAGAGAGAGTGTGTGTGTTTTTCTCTGAGTGCATAGAAAATCTGACAAACACCTCACCATACCAACTAAACTCATCTGTTCCCAACTATTTACCACAAAATACATTTATTAGAGATGTGTAAAACCCCAAATACCCAAGGAGGGTACATCCCTGATGTTAGGTATCTTTGTAACAAATAAGAATATGTAGGACCACATTTATGTGTGATTCATGCATTCTTCCTCAAGGAGGTTTTATCAAATATTGTGGAAAATGATCAATTAAAAAGCAATTGGACTGATAACATCAGAAAATATTGGATTCAAATTAAGGGGCTGAGTACGAGTTTGGCGGACCAGGGGCCCGCCAAACTTGCGGTAGTGGTCGGGGACCGCCGCTCCAGGAGTCCGACTGCCATAATACGAGTACGGCGGTCAACCTCTAGAGAACCGCTGCAACCGCTAGGGATCTCTGATCCCTGGTGGTGGCTTGGCGATCTAGGGAAGCAATATGCTTGGCAGCGCACCTGCGTCAAGCATATTACGAGTTTCCCCACTGTCATCCTTCTCATGGCTGTAAACCCGCCTTGAAAATGCTGGCGGTGAGGAACAAAGGGGATTCTAAAGGGGCCTCTATTGCCCCTGTGCATATGGATGCATGCAAGGGGGAACATGTGCCTCCCTGTGTGCATGTACCCCCTTTCCTGCATGGCACGGACTGCACACACCTTTGACACTCGCATTGAAGTGCCTTTCTTAGAGGCACCATCATGGATCCACCAAGCCACCCACATACCAGACCACGTGAAAACTTGTAATCTGGTCAGCGGGCAACTTTGGCGGTGTGGGAGTGGGCTGTGGCATGGCGGCCCGCTCCCACACAGCCAAAGTCATAATCACGCACTAAAATAAACGTGTATAGGAGACTTGGGGAATATGTGAGAGAATCAGTGGGAAAGGCAGTAGTAGTAGTTTTAGCAAGACATATCATAATTAGCCAATACCATCAAAAATTGTGCTGTATGTTGATGCACTCATTAGGGTGCTCTAAAGATATGGCCAGGAGGGTGAACAGTTTCTTTCTTCCTCAACTCAGTACTCCCTATGTGAGGTTTGTCTACATGTCATGGCAGATCCTTCCCTTCCAAATACTAACTAAAAACCACACACGCTGATGCCTTTCTAAGCCTCTCTACCCTTGGTGGTAGCCATAACGGTTTGTCTATAATTCCCTAATGGTACTGCCAAAGACCCTATAGGTTTGAAGCAAGCATGTCCTTTATCTTACATCGAAAACTCATCTCCACCTTCTAAAACAATAGGCTATAAATTCCATAACACCTAGAGATACAATAGTCTGTTAGGAACGAGGCACTTGGCACAGCTCCACCAATGTGTATGGCGTAAAGCAAGGAAAAAAGGCCTCCTTACTGCTGGTGGGGTAGTAAAATACAAAAATAATCATGGTTCAGTGGGACCCTCAGACATCTGGCACTAGCAATAGCCACGCCTCTGTAATGTAATTTTCACAGACCTCATCATTACACTAAATAATGATTTTAAAACATGAAAAAAACCTACCTCTTTCTGATTACAGAGTGCTGAAGTGTTACGTATATGCACCGAAGACCTACTGCAGAATCGCTGTACCAACTGCAGGTCAGCTCCAAAGTGGCTCACAACAGCAGAAGAGTGTCAGCGGGAGCAGGGCAATGCATGATGATGACAAGGGAAGTGTCCTGTGGCAAGCTGAAAAAGGCTGAGTTCCAGCTGTACTCCATGTTCATCCATGGTAGCACTTATGCCTCTTGTCTCTTATATATGCTATGTTCACAGTTGGATGGTGCCAGTGGGCCAGTGATGCCTTATGCTGCATGGAGATATGTGCTTTAGTGTCTGGCAAATGCCTGTCTGACAGTTGCTGTGCACTGCCAAACAAGGAACTTAGGGCCCGATGTAGGTGGCAAATGCCGGTCGGAAACGGCCGAATTCGGACGTTTCCGACCGGTATTTGGCATCTTGAGATGTAGGGAGCCAGATTTTACAGATTCTGTAAATTTACCGAATCGGTAAAGTTACAGAATCTGTAAAATACCGAATCGGTATTTTTACCGATTCGGTATTTCCCAGATGTAGGTGGGACTCTTGTGAGTCCCAAAGGCCATACAAATTCGGTATTTTCCACCCAATCCAATTGGGTGTTAAAATACCGAATTCAGGTGTGCATGCACATGTGTGCATGCACACCTAGCCATGTGACAGACAGACATGCCCTTAGGGCATGTCTGTGTGCCACATGGCGCACATGCCTATTTTTGGGGTGCCAGAGGGTGTCAAAGTGACACCCCCTGCACCCTTGCAAAATTCGGTCTTTACCGATTCTGTAATTACAGAATCGGTATTGCCCATTGATTCCTATGGGCTTTAAGGCCCATAGGAATCAATGGGCAATACCGATTCGGTATTTACAGATTCGGTAAATACCGAATCTTAACGATTCGGTATTTACAGAATCTGTAATACCTACATCTCCCCCCTTCATATTTACTGACTCTTAAATACCAAATCGGTAAAATTCGGTATTTAAGATTCGGTAAATATGAACTACCTACATCTGGCCCAATATGTGACCCTTGGCCTTGGTCCTGAGATTTTGTTCTACTGATTTATAATGATTTAATACCGAATTAATATCTGCCATGTTGATGAAAAACTGCAGCCATTTTGTATGCCTATGTTGTGCCAAAATGTTTTCGTTTAAAAATGTTTTAATTTCCCGCCAAACAGGAGCAAAAACCGGCGGGCAGACGTTTTGAAAATGCTTTCTCTATTTGGGAGCAAATTTTTGATCTGTTTCCCTGCCCCCACTGATGCGGGCAGGGAAACAGATAAAAATGTTGCTCCTGAATGGGAGCCGTGGGGGCCTTGGGGTCCCCTTGCTGCCCCCAACATGAGTATGGTAGTTATCATGGGTGGGCACCCACCTTTTAGTGTGAGGGGCCTGGGGGATAGGGTCCCGAGGCCAAAACTGGTCGGGGAAGGGACTGTGTGTCCCCTCCCTCTGAAAAACACACTGGGCACCAGGGGATGGGGTCTCTGCAGCTGGATTCAGCCGAGGACAGGGGGCGCTTGCCCCCCTTCACCTAAAACCCACACCTGGCCCAAGGGGTCGCATGCCTTCTTCCCCATGAAAATCAAGCCGGAGATTGGGTTACCAGGGCCTAATGAGGCTCTGGGAGGAGAGCGATGCAGCCCCCTCCCCTTTAAAAAAAAAGGCCTTAGAGGATGGCGTGCCCAGGGCAGGGCCCTGTGACCACCCCACATCACACACAACCAAAGGCTGTGTGCATTGTGAGGTTGCCGGAGTGGGTATATTCACAGCATTTGGCTGGCTATTTCACAAATCCCATGTTACCAGTAATTCAGTGATGCTTTTGATAAAAAATAAAGCAAAGGTGCTACCCATGCCTAGACTTTATGACTCCAAGACTGATTCAGAACCAGGTGCATCACTTTCTTGTAACACAGTGTATGGAACAGAAACAAAATATTACAGACAGTATTTAGATGAAAACTTGTCTAATTTAGGTATTATGCCATCACATCCTTCAGTGTCTTTCTCATTATTTCTTGTAACTCTGGGAAGGGAGAGAGTTAAGAACATGTATAAACTACAGAGCGCTTAATAGAATTACAGAAAATATTAGTGATAATCTCTGCCATTGATATCTGTTGTATTAGACCACATAAGAAATGCTGCGATCTTTTCAAAGTTAGAAATCAAATAAACTTTACATCTGGTTAGAGTCAGAGAGAGAGGACAGCTCTCTGCACTAAGGGAACTATTCACAAAGAAAACTTACACGTAGGTAAATCTACATGTGTAGCTTTACTCTTACATTTTTGAATAATTTTACCACTATCGGCAATTCACCATTTACAAGTGTAAAGTTACTTAAAAGTGTAGTTATATGTCACCAGCCCTTAAAATAGGAGGTGGAGTCAGTGAAATAGTCAAATATAGGTATAAAGTTACGACTGGCAGTGATCTTACAACTGCATTTGTGGTTCCGCACATTTGCCTCAGACTGCCGTAATTGGGGTAAAAATCTATCTTGGTAAAGTATAGGGAAAAATGTAAAGTTTTATTAACCTTCTAAAAATGTTTAAAATGTTTGTAAGTTAAATGTTAATGTAATTGTACTTTATTTTATGTAAAAAATATATTAAAATGCTACAGCATTATCTTACATTAAAATACAAAAATGTATATTTTTAAATATATTAAATAAAAATAAAACTATTGTCCTTAAGTTCAATTACAAAAAAATCCCACTTAAAGAAAGCAATATTTTTTGTAATATGTATTTAAAATTATTAAAAGTGATTTATAGAATTAACAGTAATTTAATTACTCTAATAAATATTAACGTTACATTAATTTTTACATTTAAAATGGTTAACAACATATTTACAAATTCTTTTACGCAATTTTTTAGACATTAAATACAATTTATTTAAATGTTAAAACATGGTACGTAGCTTAATTTATTTGAAAATTAGTTCCTAAAGGCTGTTATTTTATGTCCCTACCCTACATCCATTATTTTCTATTGGAGGGTGTTGCAGTACCAGTGGCTGGCTATGTGTGATGCTGGATAATTTCTAAATAGGTCCCAAGTTTGCATTATTTGAATAACAGGTCTTGTTTTTTTAACTCTCCAATGTTCTTTTTAATCCTCTAGCGCAGCTTTTCAATATTTTATTAGTAACGTATTTCAGGGATTTTTGTATGTGTTTTGTATTGTCTATATAGATGACTTCTTGATTTTTTCTAAGACACTGGAGACCCACATTTTACATGTGAATGCAGTGTTGCAATGTTTAAGAGAGCATCATCTTTGCGCTAAAGTGTGTAATGCCTTTTTCATGCGACAACAGTGGAATTCTGGGAGGTACATCACTACACCTGAAGGCATAGAGGTGACTGAAATGAAAGCAGCAATGATAGTGCAAAGGCTGATACCTACTTCAGCTAAGGCAATTCAGATATTTTTAAGTTTTGCTGTAGTAGATTCATTCTTTGGTTTTCTAAATGTGTAAGGCCCCTTCTCAAATTATCAAGGAAGGGATTCTTTTTGTCTGGTCAAAAGAAGCACATCAAGTATTTTGTTTTTTGAAGGAACCTGTTTCTAGTGCTTGATTTTTCAACATCCCAGTGTGGAGTGTCCTTTCTTTGTTGAGACGGATGCTTCGTATCATACAATGATAAGGAACTACTGCCCATAAAGAAGTCTTTTAAGGAATGGAGGTATTATTTTTTTGGTGGCAGAGAACTGTAGAGGTATACCCAGCTCAAATGAATTTACATTTCTTTAAGTCAACCTCACACTTACTGCTAGGCGTGATTTATTTTTCTCTGACTATGATTTTGTGATTTTGTGATCAAAAGAATGGTAGGGCTGATACCTTATCAAGACAAGTCAGTTGGAGAATATAAACCTGGTGACCAAGGATCCACCATAAATCTTACCTAAAAAAATGAGTTGACTGATCATTCATGGAAAGGATGAAGTGAAAGAAAGTGTAGAGGTGGCAATCACAAGAAGAGGTGCAGTACTGTCTTTACGGATGTCGCCCATTGGTGCACAGGGCTGACATTTCCAGTGCATATATCTTCAGGCACAAGGACAGGAATTTGGAAGATAAAATGAGTCAGTTATGTCATCAAGAGCTTGGAGGCACAGAAACAATTATAGACATTGTGAGGCCCAAGAGGACACGTGTTATATTTAGTGTTACAGCTGTGTTCTGAATCAATAGAACAAATTGCTGTTCTTACATAAAGACTGCCAGTGCTTTTACAAGCGTTTAGACTGATCACTAGTTGGCTCTTCACTTCCACTTGTGGAAGCCACCTTGGTGCTGCTTGCTGAAGATGCATTGTGGTGCACTGCTGCCCATGCTGCTGTTGAACACAGATGGCAAATCGCTGAAACACAAAATGAAATCAATTCCAACTGTTATCAGTGCTGCACATATAGCTGTCACTCGGACTACCTAACTCTTGGTATGCCTCTGGTTTTGCCTGGATGATTCCGGAAACCAAATTCATCAATGGTATTGCTGGAGAAAAGATTTTAATTTGATGTTGATGCTTTGGGTGCTGAGAGCATAATTCACCTGAAGGGACCCCTCATGCATTGTCTGGGGCCCGACACAAGTGATATCCTCTTGGAATTAGCTGATGCTGACACTGGCACCTAAGACAGACTCAAACACTGCCTCATGACAACTCCAAGCAGCAAACAATTGTTTCCTATGAAAGATGCAAGTTCTATTTAGTGCATGAAAATCCTGCTGAGAACCTTGGATCCTTTGTCACAAGCCTGAAAGAGAGCATTAAACACAGAAAGCACATTAAATATATTGTTGGGGAGGCACTGATGTCATAAATCATAATTATGTGAATTGTCACTCATGAAGAAGCACTTTAGAAGACCTTCCATACTGAGGGCATACAAGCATGCCCACCCAAGTGGCCTAGCGTCACTTGGGTGTGCTTCAACACCTGCAATTGCAGTGGAGCTGGTAGTGAAATGTGGGGTGCAACCAAAAAGAATGTGAGTGTTAAAATTGTCCTGGTATTCTTTTATGTAGAGTTTTAATAAAAAAGTTACTGGACAAAAATAAAAAATAAAGTTGAGATAGTAGTAGGGAAGTTACGGCCTACTTATCTCTATTTTATGTGTTGGTCGACATGTTTCTACCATCAGGGGAAAATCCCCGGTATTCCTCAGGACCAAAACAAGGAAGTGGGTGGTATGTGCCCACCTACTTCCCCGTGCTCGCTGCTTGGGCGACCATGCAGCGAGCACGGGGAAGTAGGTGAACCGCCTGATTCCGCCAACACAACTATTATGTTGTTACCGGCATAGCGCCCTACTCCTGCTTGATGCAGCTCGACTTGAGCTACAGCATTGTTTTGCAGCACCCTTAATTTTAGGTGTGCGTCCCAGAAGATGATTTTTCTTCTGGTCGTTCAAGGATTTAGGACTGGGTGTGTCTTTTAGGGGGCACATACCACCCACTTCCTTGTTTTGGTCCTGAGGAATACCGGGGATTTTCCCCTGATGGTAGAAACATGTCGACCAACACATAAAATAGAGATAAGTAGGCCGTAACTTCCCTACTACTATCTCAACTTTATTTTTTATTTTTGTCCAGTAACTTTTTTATTAAAACTCTACATAAAAGAATACCAGGACAATTTTAACACTCACATTCTTTTTGGTTGCACCCCACATTTCACTACCAGCTCCACTGCAATTGCAGGTGTTGAAGCACACCCAAGTGACGCTAGGCCACTTGGGTGGGCCCCGATGATGAAGCAAGTCACCACTAGGTGGTGAGTGAGGGGTTTCCTAACAAAGGAACAATGTTTCCTGAGTTTAAACAAAAGCCTTCATTTACCCTCATCGGGTAGTACTCCTCCATTTTGTTCTTTTGAACCTTGACCAAGGGAATCAGGAGTATTCCCCGTCCGACGACTACGGACACAACTCCTTACTCTCCTACTTGTTTTCCAAGGCATACAAGCATGGCCAGGGTTCGCACACAACGGAACTTCAAGGACAGGTGATGGCTCACAGTAGACACAGGAAGGCACGAGCAGTGCCCTCCGCTTTGTAAAAAGAACAAGTCCCTGACTGCATCCGCTGTGAAGCAAAGCTCTTGCTGTGAACAGAGCCTCTGACATGCTAAAATGTATTCAGCAATTTGAACACTTTCTAAAGGTATGAAAGCATCCCAACATGGATTCTTCTTCCACACATCAGCAATCTCAACTGACAACGTAAGAGAGGAGGCCTCAACCACGAGATCGGAGAAGTCACAGCTCACAGTACTTTATCAAGGCAATGGCTGCCTCTTGAATGGCTAGCGACACACCTGAAAGGTTTCAGAACATCATCCTAACTGAGTAGGAGGCCATACACTGGTGCATGATATTGATGTTACAAAAATTAACATCCTTTTACTGTTTGACATAGGAGCCTCCATCAATGTTGGGAATGACAAAAAACCCAGAAGCATGCTCAGAGATTTAGAGCTACAGAAGACCAGGGTAAAGATCTACCCCCTATGTCTGCTTGACTCATTCACTGCCTTGCCAAGGTTATTTATTTACCAGCTTTGTCTCATTAAGGTCACCCAGGTAAATGTGATGGCTAAGTGGCTCAAGATGCTTCTGAAACAGGATGTTTATTGAGTTTCTGCTCCGCTGTCAAGATGAGTCTTCTTCAGGTACTCTGCCGACTCATTGCTAAAATGAAATCATTGGAGGAAACAGATGTAGGAAAGCTTTTCCTGAAATAATTCCATGGTTTAGGAAAACGGTACGGCTGACATATCAGACTGCATGTTGATGGGACTTGCTCCCGCTAATAAATTCATACAGACAGAGCGGTACCTTGCCGCATGCATTCAGGCCATGATTCACCAATTAACACTAAAAAACAAAAGTGATCATCAGCTGGATCTGAAGTAATCATCAGGCTACCCCACCACATATGCCACAGCACTCATGAGTTTTCTTAGGTACAAACACATTCGTTTTGGTGTACCTTCACCAGTGGTAATTTTGCAGGAAGAAATACATCCAGTAGTAAGGGGCATTCCCAAATGTCTAAACTACACTAATCAGACCCTGGTACTTAAGAAGACGAAACCCCAACATGATTACACCCTGGTGAAGGCCTGCAGTGCTAAACAATTTCAAGCAAACGTGTATTATGTCATAGAGAAGTCTTGTACACTACCCCAGGCTGACACCATGAGGGTGTACCAGGAAGATGTAACCCTACAAGCAGCGTCGGAGAGGGCTTGGAAGGTGCGTCATCACTCCAAGGATCAGAGATCTGAGGTTGCACGCTCATGTTCAGAGTGAACTGCCTGCTCCATAAAGGCCTCGTTCTGCAGGGATACACGGATGGCCCTTAGCCAAGCACGGTGAAGCCAGGCGATGTATGCTTAAATAAAACTGTTGCGTCATTTGGTATACCTGCAGTCAAGGCCGACAAAGGCCCCTGGTAAACAGCATGGAAATCGGAGACTTTACTAAATGCATTGCCTTCGACCGCTGCTTAACTACAAGTGGTCAAGCTCTGATGTACTCTGTCAGACATTAAGGGAATGTCAGTCAGTCTTAACTTTATTCAATCAACAAGGACCATAAAATGGCAAGCAAGTATAAAAACATCATGGAACATCTAGAAATAATCTACTCACATGGGGACATGGGCTCACAATCAATTGAATAAACAAAAAAAACATTAAGCAAATGCATTAGGGACTAACACATTCCAAATGCATTCACCTTTCGATCCCCAGCAAAATTCGATTAACAAATATAAAAGTAGACACATAAACACATGATGAAGAATTTTGTTTTACTTCAAAATACTAAACGTAGACCTTGCTAAGGTCTCAATGGATAACAAAAGCACATAAGTGATGCATGAAGACATCTCCTCACCTGATGTCTTTCTTCTTTGCTCCTCCAGTTCACTTTCTTCACCCCTTCTTTTCCTTGGTTTACCCCAGTTCTTAATTTCGGTTGTTTTGCCCTCTTTAAGCCATCCACCCCTAGATAGACTATGTTGTTACAGGTCTGATCTGTGCATATTGATAGGTCCAGAGGGAGAGGAATATGGAGCTATTCATAAAGTTAACTTGCGAATAATTTACACATGTAAACTTGCTCTTACATTTATCAGTAACGTTACTACTCTGGGCTATTCACAAAATATGAGTGTTAAGTTGCTCAAAAGTGTAGATCCCCTGAAACAGGGGATGGGGCCACTTTTACAAGTGTGATTTGCTACTGCTAAAAAGAAACTGTAGGAGGATGTAGCCGTACGGCTAGAGCGGTCGACCTTGGAGCTGGGGTACCGGGTTAGAGCCTCGGCAACTACTCTCAACATCCTGTGATTCTGGGACAATCACTTAATCTCCCCCTGCCTTACAAAAATGAATGTGTACATCTGTAACGAAAATGATGCTCATGTAAAAAGCTCTGATACCTGATATCTTCGGGCCTAATTTGCACTATATAAAAAATAAACGGTAGTACTGAAGGAATCAAATTTTACAAGGCCGGACTATACTTACCAATAGCCCATATATAACATAAAGGAATAATAAGGCAGTCGGCAATGGAGAAGGTCGAATCGTTTATTCAATCAAATACAAACCCTGTCAGGGGAGCCTCGGTCTACACGACCCATGGAGGTGTGCAGAGGAGACTGACGAAATACAAGTGATACAATACATATATACGTTTTCACACATTCAGGTTAACACCCTACAAGGAATAACACAAGTTGTCAGTAAGCCAGCAGTAAAACCCATATAAGGCACCACTAATTGCTAGTAGCTAAGCTGAAGCTATTCCGGGGGCAGGTCAGTGAGGCGTCTCGTCTATCTAAAACCCGGGGAGTACAGGAACGGGCTCTGCTAGAAGGCACGCATCCCACAAGAGGGGCAGGTGCGACCTTGGGTTTCCCTGAGCTGCACACAAAAGATCAGAGAAGCAGACTGAGAGGTTCAGCATGGTTTCGTACCAAGAGCTAACCCATGTGACTTCTGGGAAACAGTACATGAACAAAGGGAAACGAAACAAAGTGGCCCTAGCTATATCAATAGGTCTAAACGGGCCTACATGAATCTATCATTGAGCTAACATATATAGTATAATACTATGCGGTTATTCACACGCATATAAGGTTATATGGTACATAGTGAGCCAATCATGAATATATATATAATTTTATATCCCAACAGACGGCCCTTTTGGCCTACTATGGCCAATATAACTACTTCACTCTACAAACACCCCTTCATCGATCTGCATGAGGTCTGTTACCTCCTTCTGAATCATTTGTTTCTCTACTTTTTCCTGTCGAGAAAGGGTCAGAGAAGACGTTATCTTATTGGCACAAAAGGTACAACATGCTGGGCCACATTGGAGGCATAAACAGCATGTGAAAATAATCCCAAATGCTCCTGCCAAGACCATGAATATCTTCCAACCCCAAGTAGCTAAGAGGCCCCAGAACCATCCACTGAGGGACCAAGTACCGTTCTCTTCATGAAGCTCACTAGCTAATCGATGTAATTTTTTAATGGCGAGATGTATGGTAGGGGCCGAATCGGAAATAAAAACGCAACAAGAGCTGCCGATCACGCGACAAGATCCGCCCCTATCTGCTAGGATGACGTCTAACACCATCCGATTTTGAAGAGAAACAAGCCTCTTAGCCTGAAGCTCAACAGTGAGGTTGGTCAAAATCTCGGTCGTGGTTTAAACCACATTTTCCACAATTCTAGACAAGCGCCTTATATTTCGACTATTAAAAATCGGACCCCAGAATGGGACCAGGCCCTTTCAAATGTCTTCAAACTGCTGCAGCGGGGTATCTGTCTGATCAGTACTATCAGTATCATAGCTCCTAATAGTCCGATTAGATTCTATCTCTCTCTTCATTAGCTGATGAGTCCTATGGTAATCGGAAGGGGCAATATACACAGGGGGATAAAGAAAGGATAGATAACACCGTCCTGCCCATCCTCGTGGAAGCCAAGTATAAGTATTTTCCCTGCACACAAAATATACATTAGGGGGAGTGATCATCGGGGGAGTACTGTCGGTCTGCAATGTATAGGTGTAATTACAGGTACTACTCCCTACCTTAATGTGACCTCGCCCCCTAATACAAAACAGAGAGGTGTAATTTATTATGGGGATTGGCAGGGCTCTATCATTTGTAACATTGCGTTCCTTAAAATGCTGAAAATACAAAGTAGAATTAAAAAGTTCAAAATCCTGCATCTCTTCCTTCAACCAGATATCATTTTTGGAATCAGTATATACATTCATACAGGCGTTTGGATCCAAGGAACCCTGACCTTCATCCCCTTCAGCATCAAATCCTTGGTGTCGCTCTATATATTTTAAAATGGCTTCATAATCCCTTTCAGAATATATTTTGGGATTTGCAACATAGTGTGAATACATCAACGATAACATCTGCCACCACGCTTCACAACTAGCTAAATACGACAAAGGGAGAGAGATGAATAACTCATGTTGATGCATGACTGACGGTAACAAGCCACAAACCCAGCAGTTCGTTTTGTTTGTGGTACTGTGGGTCTGATGCAACATTTCAATAAAAACATTCTTTGAATAGGTTTCCCTATGCCTAGGCTTATGCGGAATAATTAAACAACAGGGGGTGGTGATGGACAGAGTTTCTGAATTAAGCAGAATACTCTCACCCAGTCAAGAGATCAGGGCTTAATCCAACACCGTTTTTTAGCTCACTGCACCATCCCAGCTCAGAACCTGGCTATATGCAAATTAGTCTGTCCCTGGCCCAGTGCATCATGGGAACAGGGCGAACCAAACTACCAAGCCAATTCTTTCACTGGGAAGGAAACAAGCTACCGGGGACCCGTTTCTGGCATTTCAGCAGTCTTCGGCCCGGCTTGCTTGAATCCTGATGGTGCAATGAGCAAGGGACTCACGTCTGAGTATACCCTTCCACGCTTATGGTCGACAAAATAATTAAACAACAGGGGGTGGTGATGGACAGAGTTTCTGAATTAAGCAGAATACTCTCACCCAGTCAAGAGATCAGGGCTTAATCCAACACCGTTTTTTAGCTCAGTGCACCATCCCAGCTCAGGACCTGGCTATATGCAAATTAGTCTGTCCCTGGCCCAGTGCATCATGGGAACAGGGCAAACCAAACTACCAAGCCAATTCTTTCACTGGGAAGGAAACAAGCTACCGGGGACCGGTTTCTGGCATTTCAGCCGTCTTCGGCCCGGCTTGCTTGAATCCTGATGGTGCAATGAGCAAGGGACTCACGTCTGAGTATACCCTTCCACGCTTATGGTGGACAAAATAATTAAAAAACAGGGGGTGGTGATGGACAGAGTTTCTGAATTAAGCAGAATACTCTCAACCAGTCAAGAGATCAGGGCTTAATCCAACACCGTTTTTTAGCTCACTGCACCATCCCAGCTCAGAACCTGGCTATATGCAAATTAGTCTGTCTCTGGCCCAGTGCATCATGGGAACAGGGCAAACCAAACTACCAAGCCAATTCTTTCACTGGGAAGGAAACAAGCTACCGGGGACCCGTTTCTGGCATTTCAGCCGTCTTCGGCCCGGCTTGCTTGAATCCTGATGGTGCAATGAGCAAGGGACTCACGTCTGAGTATACCCTTCCACGCTTATGGTGGACAAAATAATTAAACAACAGGGGGTGGTGATGGACAGAGTTTCTGAATTAAGCAGAATACTCTCACCCAGTCAAGAGAACAGGGCTTAATCCAACACCGTTTTTTAGCTCACTGCACCATCCCAGCTCAGAACATGGCTATATGCAAATTAGTCTGTCCCTGGCCCAGTGCATCATGGGAACAGGGCAAACCAAACTACCAAGCCAATTCTTTCACTGGGAAGGAAACAAGCTACCGGGGACCGGTTTCTGGCATTACAGCAGTCTTCGGCCCGGCTTGCTTGAATCGTGATGGTGCAATGAGCAAGGGACTCACGTCTGAGTATACCCTTCCACGCTTATGGTGGACAAAATCATTGCATACCGCCATTGTCTAACCCAGGGTGGTGTGGAGTGCAAAAAAACGATGGATTTGGGCCCAGATCATTGGACTGGGGTGAATGTGTGACATTGATCCACATTCTGTCCATCACCTGTTTTGTTTGCAAATTCCGCCCTAAGTGCGCTGGGGATGCTCAGACGTGGGTCCCAGGCACTCCACACCACTGGAGTCAAGCTAGCCGGGCTGATGAGAGGTGTTACCTCGAAACCGGTCCGGTCCTCGGATGCTTGATTCCGTTCTGGGAAGGACATGGCTTTTGTAGTTCGGACTGGACTGTTCCCATGGGGCACAGGGTCAGAGCTGATTTGCATATCGCCATTGTCTAACCCAGGGTGGTGTGGAGTGCAAAAAAACGATGGATTTGGGCCCAGATCCTTGGACTGGGGTGAATGTGTGACATTGATCCACCTTCTGTCCATCACCTGTTTTGTTTGCAAATTCCGCCCTAAGTGCGCTGGAGATGCTCAGACGTGGGTCCCAGACACTCCACACCACTGGAGTCAAGCTAGCCGGGTTGATGAGAGGTGTTACCTCGAAACCGGTCCGGTCCTCGGATGCTTGATTCCGTTCTGGGAAGGACATGGCTTTTGTAGTTCGGACTGGACTGTTCCCATGGGGCACAGGGTCAGAGCTGATTTGCATATCGCCATTGTCTAACCCAGGGTGGTGTGGAGTGCAAAAAAACGATGGATTTGGGCCCAGATCCTTGGACTGGGGTGAATGTGTGACGTTGATCCACATTCTGTCCATCACCTGTTTTGTTTGCAAATTCCGCCCTAAGTGCGCTGGGGATGCTCAGACGTGGGTCCCAGGCACTCCACACCACTGGAGTCAAGTTAGCCGGGCTGATGAGAGGTGTTACCTCAAAACCGGTCCGGTCCTCGGATGCTTGATTCCGTTCTGGGAAGGACATGGCTTTTGTAGTTCGGACTGGACTGTTCCCATGGGGCACAGGGTCAGAGCTGATTTGCATATCGCCATTGTCTAACCCAGGGTGGTGTGGAGTGCAAAAAAACGATGGATTTGGGCCCAGATCCTTGAACTGGGGTGAATGTGTGACATTGATCCACATTCTGTCCATCACCTGTTTTGTTTGCATAGGCTTATGCGGAGGCAGAGAATAAAAGAGGTGTTCCTCTGGGGCAGGAGTAGTTTTCAACAATTTCTGCACTGGATGCTGAAATTCCAAGTATACAAACACACACATCATTATAACAGTAATTATAACAATAAAAGCAACGAATGCCATCTTCACTCTGGTGGGCCATCCGAAAACAGTTACATATTATGAACATGGCGCCGAGGGGCGAGTGATCGTTCATCTTCCATCATAAATCTATCACTCCCTTCTCACATCCGTAAAGAGGACGACTATGCAAGATTCAGGAGAAACATTAAGACCTGGCTTTTTGAGAAATGATTTGTCCACTCTTCTGCTTTCCATACCTTTTGCTCAGCCATAATGTCTCGGCACCGGGAAACCCTTTGTGGGTAGCTGCGTGCCTTATAAATGCAAAAAATAAATAAATAAATAAAGGGAAACATACTCTCTAAAAGTCCAAATCTATCTCGGTCCCTTGCTAAAAGTCCAAAACTAATCTTTGTATCCACAAAGAACGCACACCACCAGAGGGTTTCTTCTTCCCACTAAGGGATCTTCTCCCTGTGTCCGTTTTTTAGAGCCTCAAAGGCAGACCCTTATCTCTCATCCAAGAAAAAGCAAACTTTCAGATTCCAAAAGCACGATCGCAGCCCTTAACTCAGTATTTCTTTCTGAACAGAGCCTTATTACACAATGTTCCAAGCTCTCTGCGAGTGCAGTCCAGTGTCTCGCTCAGCACCCCAATCACTCTACTCGATGTTTTTCATCACAAAGTCTTGGTCTAATTTCTTCCATTAGAGAGTGGGGTCCCGCGCTGTTTTCGGGGCCGCAGATCGTATCGACAACGGCTAGGTTGCTCCTGGTCAGAGAACAATTCAGTGGCATGGGTAACAAACTCGGTCACCCCCTGTGATGCCTCGGGACTGGCAGTCGCTTCTGATTGAGCTATCTCACCTTCCCCTTCAGGCAACACTTTACTTGATTGCCCTTTTTCCTGAGCATCCGAAAAGGGCGCAAAGCTTTGTATCAACTCCCCTTCCTGATTCGGCACTCCGTCTTTGTTCAGTCGGTCAGAAGGCAGGGGCAGCGGGAGGTGCTTGACGTGGCTCACGTGTATCCAGTGTTTGCGACCGTGCACCTTCACCGCCATCCTCGTGACCAGGATGATTTGATAGGGCTCGGACCATCTGGGCTCCAAACTCGATGTCCGTTGACATTTCTTCACCAGTATCCACTGGCCGGGCTCCAAACGATGTCCAGGACCCTCCGGTAGTGGCTGCAATGTGTCCGATACCTGTTGATGAATAGAACGCAGATCTTTAGTCAAAGCATAAAGGTAATCTGTCATCAACGGATAATCAATATCCCTAAAAGATCTGGGCCTAGGGACTCCCCACACATTTGCGGGACGGCCAAATATCACCTCATACGGAGACAAACCAGTTCTAGAATGAGGAGTCGTTCTAAGGGACAGTAAGGCTAATGGAAGGGCATCGGGCCACTTCAATCTAGTGTCTGCACAGATTTTGGACATCTTGAGCTTCAAAATACCATTATATTTTTCAACCAAGCCCGCTGATTGTGGGTGTCTAGCAGCATGGAACTTTTGCCTTATTTTCAATCCATCACAAACACTTCGTATAAGTAAGGCATTAAAATGGGGCCCGTTGTCCGACCAGATAATTCGGGGCAAACAATATGTAGGGAAAAATTCCTTGATTAGGACCTTAGCAGTGGCAATTGCCGTGGCATCTTTGGTGGGGTAGGCCTCGACCCATTTACTGAAAGCTCATACCACCACCAATACATACTTCAAATTATTTACACGTTCCATTTGTATGTAATCTATCTGTATGACTTCAAAAGGCAAGGATGGCGGGCAAAATTGCCACTCAGAACAGATTCTCTACCTCCAGGGTTATGTCGTAAACACACCGGGCAATATTTAACAATGTGGGCTGCTATTTTGGAAATGTTTGGGTTATTCCATACTGGGTCTAATACTGCGCTAATTCCTTTAGCGCTGATATGGGCCGGGCCATGCGCCATGGTGACTACTGCATATACCAATGCATTAGGGAGCAACCATCACTGCTTCTCAGATCGGTCTATCCAACATCCATTCTCATTTAGTTTCCCAATCTCTCGTTCCCACCTCTGCATCTCTTCAATAGTCGCTTCCTTCTGTAACTCTTTCACACTTTCACTGGTATTATCAAAAAGGGATGTTTTGGTGGTCCATCGGGCAGATGTATTAAGAAACACGGGACTTCCTTTAGCCTGAGCCGTTTCCTTTGCTACTGAATCGGCAAAGGCGTTCCCCTTTCCAGTAGAATCTACAACCTTCTTGTGAGCACTGCATCTAACAATGGCCAACTTCTTTGGTAAGGTTAAAGCAAATAATCGATCAATCAAGGGACCATGTTCAATTTTCTGGCCATGCGTAGTAAAGAAACCCCACTCCCTCCACAGCCTCCCAAAACTATAGGTAACGCCGAAGGCGTACTGGCTGTCTGTAAAAATATTCACCCTCAAACTTTCACTCAATTCGCAGGCTCTTAACAAAGCTATTAGTTTAGCTGGTTGGGCTGAGTGGTGTGAAATCCTTGTGGTTTCCACTACTGTCTTCAAAGTGGTAATGGCATATGCAGCTGTTGCAGTGCCATCTGGTAACTTAAAACAAGAGCCATCCACATACAATTCCCTGTATGGTTCAAGTAAAGGGGTGTCAGTTAAATCTACACGCCCCTTTGTTTCTTCTTCCGTTCTAAATACACAATCATGGACATCAACTCTTTCATCTTTCTCAGGGAGAGGCAATATTGTGGCTGGATTCAAAGTGGTGCATCTTTTAATAGTAATGTGAGGGGCAAACAATGTCAATTCATATCCTGTCAATCTGGCACTCGTCAGGTGCTGGGTCTTAGTTCTACTCAAAAGGATATCCACAGCATGCGGTACCATGACTGTGAGATCAGTGTTCAGGACTATTCCTTCTGATTGTCGGATGGCCAATGCTACTGCAGCAGTGGCCCTCAGACAACTTGGGAGGGCTTGTGCAACAGTGTCTAAAACTGAAGAGAAAAATGCACTGGGTCTCTGTTTTCCACCAAAAGTCTGTGTTAACACTGATAATGAACAACCGTCCACGTCGTGCACATAAAGTGAAAAAAGGCTTTCGGTAATCTGGAGTTCCCAACACAGGTGCAGAACAAAGAGCAGACTTTAAAGATTCAAAGGCTTCTTGACATTCATCCGTCCAGGGCAGGGGTTCATGCACATGTTTGGTTGTCAATTGCAACAAGGGTTTAGAGAGAAGTGAATAGTTAGGAATCCATTGACGACAATAAGAGGTTATTCCAAGAAAAGCACGAACATCACGTTGAGTACGAGGTACAGACATGTTAGTTATAACAGATATTCGTTCAAGAGTTAATCGCCTCCCCGCTTTCGACAGAAAATGGCCTAAGTAGTTCACTTCCTGTCGACAATATTGAAATTTAGAAAGGGACACTTTATTTCCTTTCTTAGCCAAATGGTGTAACAATTTCACCGTGGCCTCTTTGCATCCCTCTTTAGTATCAGAGGCCACTAGAATATCATCTACGTACTTAATAATGGTATTTCCGGCTGGCAAAACTAGTTCATCGAGAAATGCTTTTAATGCTTGGCTATAAATACTGGGACTTTCAGTATAGCCTTGGGGGGCGCGTGTAAATCTAAAACTTCGGCCAGCCAATGAGAATCCGAAGATATGCCTGCTATCTGGGTGAATCGGGATGCTAAAGAAGGTATTCTTCAGGTCTATTACAGAGAAATACTCAGCTGTGGGAGGAATCATAGTCAAAATAGCAGTTATATCGGGTACCACTGGATTCTGTGGAACCACTATTTTATTAACCTCTCGAAGGTCAATCACAAAACGATATGTGTTCTTATAATCTGGAGCACCATCAACTGGGGCTTTCTTCAAAATTGGTAAAATCGGGCTATTACAAGTGTTTGCCGTTGTTTCTTCCACTACCCCCTTTTGGATAAGGTTGCAAATAATGTTTAACATAGCCCGTTCACCTTCGGGTCAAATTTTATACTGTGGAATGCGAGGCAGCTGCGCATTAGGTTTCAGGGTAATGGACACAGGGGCTATCTTTAACAGACCAACCTCAGTGTCTCCTGTTGCCCACAGAGTCTGAGGAATTGTAGAGAATTCAGGGGGAAGATGTTCACTTTTCGTAAAATATTGAGTGTACGTCAAAGAACGTTTCTGCATTGTCAAATATACACCATTCGGTGAACAATAAATTCGAGCATGCAATTTCTTCAAGATATCTAAACCCAAAAGATTCTCACCACAATTTGACGTCAACAGAAAAGGTGACTGTATAGAAATAGGACCTACAGTGAAAGGCAAAGGCTTAGAAATGGGGCTTACCACAGGTATTCCAGAGAATCCTACTGATACATTATTTTGGCCAGACAGAGCAGCCCCTGGGACCATTGTATGAGCAACTGAACTATTCATTGCTCCAGTATCCAATAGGAATTTTCCTGATGCACCCAACAGTTCCCCTTGTACATAAGGTCCCTCTTGGTCAACTGGTACTGTAATGTAGCCCCCTCTCTGTCCTTGGCTGTCCCAGGCATAATCTTGTCCATCGTACCGTCCTCCCTATAATTCTCATTATAGTATTGCCTGCTTTGTGGACTATCAAAATAGATCTTTCGAGAATCCTCATCTTCCCTTCGCATGCTATTTCGATCGATAGTTCCCCGGCCCCGTCCTCGTCCCCTGCCGGGGCCGTTTCTTGCCAACAACAAAGGACAGTCCGCCCTCCAATGCCCCTCCTGCTTACAGTACGAGCATCGATTAAGGCCAATATTCGGGGGACCTCCTCTTTCTCTGCCTGCAGCTATTCCCCTTTGGAAGGAACCACGCCTACCTCGTCCCGCATTTTGTCCTCTGCTAACTTGCTGCAACAAGACTCTAGTCTTTAAATCTTTCGTCTTCTTTTCAGTCCTTTCCTTGCTTTCATTTTCTCGGTGCTCATAATACTGAGCCATACTGAGGATCACGGACGGGGTGGCCATAGTCCACGTACTCTCAGCTGCCTGGAGGCGAGACATAATCTCTGGTAACAAATTTGTCACAAATCCATTTACAAACAGTCGTATTCCCCCATCTGTGGATAAATCCTGTCCGCTAAAATCTATGAATGTTTTCTCAAACTTGGTGAAAAAATCTGACACACTCTCATCCTTCTTTTGTTTACATGCTGTTAACTTATCCCAATCTATTTTCTTAGGAGGGAGGAGGGTCTGCATAAAGGTAATATTTTGTTGGGTACTGCTAAAATTTAATCTTGAGGTTTCTCTCCAGGTTTTCGTTCTTTATCTCAAGTCTTCAGTTGATCCCACATCCCCCCTAGCTCGGGAGCGTGATCTGTATCATGTATCTGTCTCCAAATATCAACCGGGATCAAAAGGCCAAAAAATAACTCAATGTCTGGAATAGTCATAATGGCGGAATTGGCAGCCACGGCCAATTCCTTGTAATAGGCTGTGAAATTCTTACAAGGGTCAGGGAGCTGGGCTTTCAATGTAAGGACCTCGCTTCGTTTCCAAGGGGTATAAACACATTGTTCCTGAAGCCTTGCATCCACTCTCGCTCTGGTAACATTGCCCCCGGCGTCCTTTAATTCAGGTAATTCCGGAAAGAAGAGAGGATGTACCTCTCTCATAGGATTCTGGGTTCCCCAATCAGCACATTTCTGATGCATTCGTTCTCGATACTGTAAGAGAGTTGCTACATTCTGATATACTTCATCAGACTGCAATTGGAATTTGTGGGCTTGGGGCCAGATGTAGGAGCCCTAATACCGGTCGGTAACGGCCGAAATTGGCCGTTACCGACCGGTATTAGGGTTTTCAGATGTAGGGGGCCTATATTTTACAGATTCTGTAAATTTACCGAAACTGTAAATTTACAGAATCGGTAAAATACCGAATCGGTATATTTACCGATTCGGTAAATCCACATGTAGGTGGCACTCCTAAGAGTGCCACATGCCCTTAAGAATCGGTATTTTACCACACAATCCTATTGAGACTCTGTAAATAGGAATTACCTACATCTGGCCCTTGATCTCTTATATCCCTCAGTATTTGAGGAGCGAACCCTTCCCATAGCGAAATTAATCGGATCGCCATATTTTCTAAAGCCAGTTGCTGAGCAACGGGTTCAAAATCTTTAATAGTGCTCAAGATGTCCTCCATTGTATAAATGGCATTCCGCATCCATTGGGACGCCTGATTTACTATAGCCCTCCTTTCCTCCATACCTAACGAAGATCTAGTAAAAATCCGTTGGTCACTCGAATCAGACCCAAGACGCTTAGGCGTGGTATCTAAGGTAGCCAAAGCTCGAGGATCTATAGCGCTTCGAGCCGGAGGAGAGAGAAATACTGGGTGTAAAGTGGAAGGGACGACTGAGTCTGGTTGTAACAAAATCAAGGGTGAGGTAGTTGGTCGGAGTGAGGGAGGGGGAAGCAGAGCACTCCCTACAGACCAGTCAGGCGGGGCTGTAGCCGCTGCTCCCATAGGGTCCTTAATGACCAACGCGGCCCCGGGGCAATCTATTCGGGCCAAGGGCACTGCTGGATATAAACCCTGTGGAGCAAAAGGAGGAGGCGGACGAGTTTCTAATAAATCCTACATCTCATCTCCAGTATCAGGCCGGGCCACATAACTTTTATCTGTTTCCAAACTGAACTGTCTGTCCATTTGGGCAATATTTTCCTCTACCTTTCCTTTATCGTATGCTATGGCTTTTTGAGTTACAGTCTGCCCAGATTTAATCTTTGCCAGTTTCTCTTCCCTTATTCGCCGTCGTTTAGCCTCTTTCAACCATAGGTGCAAGGAGTCAAACATCGACTGGCGACTCTTCTTCATAAACATTTTATTTTTAAAGTAATTAATCTTTTTCTCATCGAACGACCCTGTTAGAGGCCATTGTAAGTCAGTATTATCACTTGTGTACTTGTGCCATAAAGTATTAAACAAAATCGGTGTAAGACCATGTTTAACATACATATCAAAACTGGGGCTTCCCTCAGGAGGGGCAGGCTGTCTTTCTTCCAACCGAGCACCTCTCCGACAGCAGCACCCAAAACATATTTTGCTGAAACAAGGCATGACAACAACAATATCACAATTCTTATTTATAAGTTTTCAATCATTCCTTTCATGCGGGCACGCCGTCTTCACCATTCACTCTCTCATACTCTTCCTATTCTCCAACCATATAAAGTGCTGTAAAGCGCGTCAGGGTAACACTGAGCTCAATACAAATTCAAATGCAAATGACATGTCTTCTGATACGAACAGAGCCCGTCGACTCTCGTTCGGGGAATCAATTCAAAAATAATTCCAGACCAATCCAAAATTCAACCACAAATAAGCCACTCGGCAGGAAAACCACAAACCCACTCCCTAGGTATCCACTGGTCGCATTCTGGTTGGGCCGGTGTTTTGGGGCGAGAAGCTCCAGAACCCTAGCTTACCCAGTTGCTCCCAGGGCTTCCTCGGAGTGACTTTGGCTGAGCGAGCACTTCGTGCTCCGCAAGGCACCAAGTATTTTCTTCAATATTCACCAAACAAATCCATGAGGTGTCTGCCCGTGCAGCCCCTGCACCGCAATGTCAGACCCCTTCTGATTCCCTTGTGGACCAGCTTCCCCGACCACCAACAAAAAGCAGACTGCTATTACCAAGCGAACACTTCTTCCAAGCGTCCGTTGCCCAATTTAATTAAAAGGCTCACTCACCTGGTGCACTCAGGCCGATCCCGACTTCTCCACTGCCGATTTCTAGACAGACCGACACAGTCTGTTCTTCTCTCGGGTTAAGCCCGTAGGACTCCAGCGTAGGGTCTTCAGCAGCTGGGAGGGATACTGGGCTCGAGGGCGGAATCTCCAATTGTCTTACCACAAGCGGGTGTTTCAGATCAAAATACTGCTTGTCCACCCACTTGGCCAGAACTCCTCCCTGTCCCTTCTACTCCTGTTTGCAGAAGGGGACGACCCTATCGTGGAGTCCCGGCGGAGTCGCCAACTGAAGGAATCAAATTTTACAAGGCCGGACTATACTTACCAATAGCCCATATATAACATAAAGGAATAATAAGGCAGTCGGCAATGGAGAAGGTCGAATCGTTTATTCAATCAAATACAAGCCCTGTCAGGGGAGCCTCGGTCTACACGACTCATGGAGGTGCCCAGAGGAGACTGACGAAATACAAGTGATACAAAGCATATATACGTTTTCACACATTCAGGTTAACACCCTACAAGGAATAACACAAGTTGTCAGTAAGCCAGCAGGAAAACCCATATAAGGCACCACTAATTGCTAGTCGCTAGGCTGAAGCTATTCCGGGGGGAGGTCAGTGAGGTGCCCTCTCGTCTATCTAAAACCCGGGGAGTACAGGAACGGGCTCTGCTAGAATGCACGCATCCCACAAGAGGGGCAGGTGCGACCTTGGGTTTCCCTGAGCTGCACACAAAAGATCAGAGAAGCAGACTGAGTGGTTCAGCATGGTTTCGTACCAAGAGCTAACCCATGTGACTTCTGGGAAACAGTACATGAATGAAGGGAAACGAAACAAAGTGGCCCTAGCTATATCAATAGGTCTAAACGGGCCTACATGAATCTATCATTGAGCTAACATATATAGTATAATACTATGCAGTTATTCACACACATACAAGGTTATATGGTACATAGTGGGCCAATCATGAATATATATATAATTTCATATCCCAGCAGATACGTCAAGCACCACATGTGGCCACCACTGATACTGCAACACCTTCCTATACAAACTAATATAAGGTAGGATCTTAAAATAAAAATTCATAAGAACTACTGTTAAGTTATTAAAAATATAAATGAATATAAATAAAAAAGAAATCATATTTTTTTTCATTATAAAATATTTTAACAACCTTTTTGAATTTAACATTTAGGGGCTGATTCCGAACCGGGTCGAAAAAGCTCTCCGACCGAGCCAGATCCGGAGTGTTTTCTGCCCGAGCCGGAGTCCTGCAGTACGACCGAGCGAGTACGATGCGGCTGTATGCTGCCGGACTCGGTTCGGTCGGACTCCTATAGAAGTCAATGGGAGCCGGTAGTACGACGCGTACATAGGCTCCCATTGACTGAATGGGTACGTCTCGCACAAGGGCGCCCCCTACAGTGGGTATGCGTCGGTGCCATCCTGAGTTGGGTAGACCCTTGGGTCTCCCCCTGTGTCTGAGTCATAGGGTCCGAAGTGGACCCCCAAAGGCAACTTTCTGGAGGTTTTGCAAGCCGGACACTCCGGCTCGCACCAGCTGTCCGACGCATGCATCGTACTGGCTCGGTCGTAAATCGCATCCATTGCACGCCACGGTTAGCTGACAGCCGAGACGTACGGAGCGGGTTGGACCCGGAAACAACTCGGTCGGTGAATTTCACGTAGCTCGCATCGTACTTGCTGGCTCGTTCAGCTGTACGAGTCGGGCGGAAAACACACGTACGGCTCATAGTTTTTCCGGCTGGATCGCGTTTGGTGCCCTTCAGACCCGGATCGGAATCGGACCCTTAATGTAACATTAGATTATAATATAATACAACTGAATTACTATTAATTGATTCTATACAACACTTTTAATAATTATTAATGCATTTGGATACTCCTTGGAGTAACAGTGCGCTATGCGTGTCCTTTCACTCATGCATAATAACAGTTTTTTTTTTACTTTAGATGGGGATTTATTTTCTAACTTAATTTACAGCAAAGTTATTTTGATTTAATGTGATGTATTTAAATTAATTAAGAATTTTACTCAAAATAAAGTGACTAGTGCTCTAGACTTTATTTCTTTAGTTCTACATTTGAAACAAATATGTAAAATAAATGTAAAATAATATTTAACATAAAATTACTTTAACTTTTTCCATGTTTAATCAACTTTTCTAATTTTCCCTATACTTTATTATGGGGAAATCTCTGCCTCAACCACGGAGTCTCTCTATGGTAAACTATAGAGAAACATAATAAAGTATATTTAACTTGAAAAAACTACAGTAAAATTACTTTTAGTTTAAATGTTCATGTAAATTAGTTTAATGTATTTATTTTAAATGTAAATCAAAAGGAAATAATTACACACGATTTCATATGGGGTTTTATTTTTTGTCCCTTCCTCTGTTATTTTCTTTCTGAGTGTAGGAAGCTGGCTCTTTATGTGATAAATTAATAAGTTGAAAGGAGTAAAGATTCCAGGGGTTCCCTTATGAGTGGACAGAGGCTTGCTATGCAATACCAAAGTGCTCTATTGGGGGTAGTGTGGTCAAGCAGCCTTAGGCTTAACACAGAGGAATGCAAGACACTCCCAAAATACACAAAATGATTAATAAATGACAACATGACTCCAGAAGGAGATCCACACCAATTTATAAAAATACCAAGTACCTTTAAATGATTTGGCATTAGAGACAAATCCTTACGCTAAGTACGATTGAAAAAAATTCTTTTCACTTTAATAAGTGGACACAGTGCAATTTCTGAGTTCTGCAATGTTATCCTAATGTAATGCGGTGGTCAGAAAGTAAACCGGGCATCCTAATGCGATGCAGCCCGGAAGACTCCGACCATTGGTCGGAGCCTTTCCAGGCAGCATTTTATTTAGCCCCTAAATGTTCTGTATCCTGCTGCACAATTTGGCTTTTCTTGCTGCATAATTTAGTCAAACCTGCTGCAAAATTTAGTCCTGCCGGCCACATAATTTCAGTGGCCCTGAATATAGGCTACAGACAGGGGTGCAACTAGAAGCGAACTTCAAGGTGGTGGGATGCTCGTACTAAACTGTGTTAATGGGGCTACCATTTCGAACACTAGGAGCCGAGATAGCATAAGAATAAACATTTGGAAGGCCAATAGGCCCAGGTTTAAAGTGCTAAGGCATAGAAACTGCATATGTCCATGTCTCTCCTTTTCTGCAGAAGCACTCAATAGCCGGATCTTTAGTCTTTGTAAATGTATTCTCCTGAGACACCGAACACTGCTGGAGCTCAAAGAATGTCTACCAGACCTGTGACCATCGGATGTCATCAAGATGGTCGGTACCAAGCGAGTCCTCTGCATGTCAGAAATGAAAGTACTGAAGGCATACTGGAAAAGTGTATTTTCTGATTAAAAATAGCATGAACTGCATAATGATAATATGCTTCCAGGGAATAACAAGATCTGTGTGGGGGAATCTCCCAATGTGCCCATAAAGTGGTGCCACAGACTAAGAAGTAGACTTAGGGTGTGAAGAATAATTCAGAATAAGAACATTGTGGGAGCTTCTTTCTAGCTGTCACAAATTGTGGTGGGCTCACCAACAGCTCAATTGGAAGGGTTGTTCACACAGAATAATAAACTGGTTACCTGTTCACAATGTAAAAGCATGCAAGTGTTGGTATTTCTATAGCATGACCCTAACCCGAGAGCAACAGAATGTTGCCCATTATGGCAAGACATGGAAAATGATGCAAGATTGTATTCATCAAATGGTGGCTTATATCTTTTTGTTAAACACCCACTTACACTAGTATATGAAACATTTAAATTTGAGGCGCATTGTGATTTCCCAGAACTGCACAATTTTCAGTCAATGGCAAGCTGGATTCGAATCAAGCTTGGCATTGATTGAAAATTGGGCAGTTCTGGGAAATGACTCTGAGATGGCAATGACAAGGCAGCCCTTATGTGTGTTTTATATTACAAGCGGTTTTATTCAAAGTGCAGCTACAATGGACATTAATTGGAATTAAAATGTTGAGGTTTTGTTTCCCTGTCACAAATACATTCTAGATAAAACAATAGGCAATGGTGGGGTCAGTGGCAAATGTACTGAATTTGCCACATTATTTCCAAAATATGCAGATGTCACCAAAATTGATATTTCCAGTTTAACCAGAAGAAAATAATACCGCTAGATGAAGTGCCATTTAATTTGCGTTTTTTGTCCCTTAATTTTGATAAACTTGGCCCTCCAAGCTGCATAATCATAGTAGCCTGGACAATGTAAAACCTGTGCACAGTGGTAAAACAATCTGTATTTCACATGTAACCGTGAAATATTTTTATTTGAATATGTAATGACTACTCAATAATCTCCACTGTACTCATCAGTGTAGAGCAGAGATTGTGGTGGGACTGAGTATCTTTTTTAATGTAGCATTTTCTGTCATCTAAGGTAGCATTTAAACGGTTGATAAATCTTTTCTTTCCCTTTGTTTTTGGGACATGCAATACTTCTTTAAGATGGCTAAACTGCTGTGAGAGAAATTAACCTACATTGTAAATTACAACTATACAGCCAGTTCCTAATTTGTTAGCTCTAAATTAATTGAATAGATATACACACTTACACCTAAGCCAAACCTGCACTCTGTCACTATTTCTTTGTCTCCAAATGAAAGAGGGTTAGACAAATATGCACAGATATAAATTGGTGCATGCTGCAACAGAAATTCACCATGGGAAGTAGTGTTGGCAGCCATACTAGTGAAGGCGCTGAAGCCATATAAAAATGACATTTATTCTTGTTATGGTGTGCATCAACAGCATAAAACACTGCTGCAGATTTCGCTTGATATAGCAAGAAGGAGGCGTATGAGTAGCCCCATGCTTGTAGGGATGTGTGTGCATGCCCATAACCCTGCTGCACCACTTGCAAAGGGTTCCTGTAGCTCCAGCCAGTGCACAACGCCTGCACCTTCAGCTGGTGCAGACCTCATGTTCCTCCACCTGAACAGGAAAATGGAAGGTACAGCTAGCGGTATAGGGTAGTATGTAGAGCTTTTGTTCACTGAGGGGACCATGATTTAAGGGCACTGTGACTGAAGTCCTTCCCTTTGTTTTTGGTGCCAGCAAGCCATACGGTAACGATTAGCGCATATGCACTAACAGAGGCTCCTGCAAGAAACCCTCTTATTGCACACTTGTAGTTGACCAACCATCACAGGCTTTGTTCTTTACTCCTGCATCCACTCACTTTGGAGCTTACCAGCTTCAAACAGGCAAGGAAAGTGAATATATAAAACACCAAACTCCTTCAGTATGTGAAGGGTTTACGTTTGATGTCCCACATGAAACACAATTTAAAAATTGAAAAGGCCACATTTACAATTCTAAAACATAGCTGCAGGGGCGTGGCCAAGATGGCGGATGGGTGAAACACATTTTACAGTCTTTACGTCCTTGTCACCTCATTAGCCTGACATAATGTCCTTCCTGCCGGTTCAGCCTGATCCCCTCGATCGGCTGAGGGCATAGATGATGGACAGATCAATTTGGGGGTGCCGCAGCTCCCTATAGCACTGCACCAACACTAAGGATTATGGGCCAGAGGGCTGAATAGCCGATCCCTGAGGCAAGATAGCGGACACCAATGTGAATCACTTGAGGGCGTCCCAATAGTGATTATACCAAGCTGCATCCTTGGAGAGGTCTGCGGCCCGTGCCCTCAATGTGTCCTTGGGCTGGGCCATGCGGCTCCCTATGGTGGAACCGCGCGGATGTGCCTCCGCCTGCTACCACCACCGCACAGTGTCTAAATTGAGAAAGCAGCCCACTCCGGGCCTACTAATGAGGGGCCAGAGTACAGGTAACCCAGGGGGAGGGGGGGGCAGCATGTGCCGGGGTGGGGGAGGTGAGGACTGTTGCTTCCCCCCTCCATACCTTGCTAAGGACTGAGCTGTGAACTTCAGCAGGCGTACCTGTGGGGGCACAGCCTAGAGACTACTGGTTCCCCTGCCTGCCATGAAGCCTCCCGCCTGGCTATTGACTTTGGTGGCTCCATCTTATCACACCCTGGGCCTGGTTCTACCAACTAGATTCCAAGTGACACCCACATGACCTATCCAAGTTTGATGCATTAGGCTTATGCCTTTTATTTTTAATTGGTTCCCTGGGTACTGCGTCTGGCTGCCTGGCCCTACTTGAACCTTTCCTTGGCCCTAGTGGGTGCTCTCGCCCTAACTTGGTTGACTTAAAGCAGTTGCTGGAACTTTAGAGAATACACTGTGCCCCCCATAGATCTAGAGGGACAATCTAGTGGTTCCCTAGAAGTACTTGGGCTAATACTATACTGCATCAGGGGGTTCTCCTTCAACCCCTACTTCACAGTGGTTTGCAACATGTCAGCAATCAGAGCAAAGAAGGACCGCTCCCTAGACACATGCTCTCAAAGCCAGGAGGGGTGTAGACGGACACTGCGACTGCTACAGATCACCCTTCAGAGCCGAAGGATATTGAAGGCCCGGTAACAAAATTCTTCTTGGAGACTCTCTTTACTTCCCTATGAGAGGTCCTGCAAGCAATGAAAACTGACCTTCAGCAGACCTTCGAGACGTTTGTTGTGACCTACAGGAGGTTGGCAATAAGGTAGGCACCATAGAAGAATGAGAAACAAGTCGAGATGAGGAGGTGGAATGGCTCCATAAAAAGTTTCTTGGTCTGAAGGACCAACACGTCGATCTACAATCTCATGCAGGAGACCTAGAAAATTTCTCCCTCAAACAATGTTCATATCAAAAGGGTGCTGATCCAGGGGTCCTTTTTCAACATATTGTGGGTCTCTCACCAGAAGTGGACCTAAAACTGGATAGTATCCATTGCGTTGGACCACCAAAGCCTGAGAAATCCTAGTCTGTGTACATAACTTCCAGGAGAAAGAAAACATCCTGTGTAGAGCCTGGGATTCTCACTCAATTAAGTTTAGGGGCCATTCCCCGTTGTTATTTTAAGAGCAGTCAGCGTTCACCCTACAGAAACACCAAGAATCACAAATTTGCTAGCATTCGCGACAAGAATTTGCAATTCTATTAAGGACACGGAGGCGAGGATTATGCTTCTCAATCTTTACTAGAAGCTCACAGCAGCCAATGAAAATGCTTGCTTTTCATTTCAATAAACGTTAAACTGCATATCCCATCATGCTTTACATATAACCACGCCCCCTTAGTCCATAAGAGGCCTTAGCCTGCCGCCATCTTCCTCTTTTTTGCGGCGAACAGCTCCAACCGAACTTGTAACTCCAGAACTCTTCCAACGGGAAGGAGAACCTTCAGGCGAACCATCTTGTCATTCTTCGAGGCTCAATCACCCTTTTTTTCCGAACCTGAAAGAAAGGATACGAGACCGTAACCACCGTAACCATCTGGGTAGGCAAGCATTTTATAACTCCATATACAATGCCGGGTGGGATAATCCTCGCTTCCGTGTCCTTAATAGAATTGCAAATTCTTGTCGCGAATGCTAGCAAATTTGTGATTCTATGTCAGGACCGGAGGCTTCTGATTATGCACGTTTAACGCTTACTAAAAACAACAGAGGTAATATCCCCCACCGGCTTATAATAAAAGGTCTTAAAGGTCGATTCCGACGACCAATCTGCACAATGCATAATATCCTGAATGCTGGATCCCAACATGAACGATTTCGATGCCATAGCACCCCTGACAGAATGCGCACCAAACATGGTGATGTCAATGCCAGCTTCTTCCATCACAAAACGAAGCCATCTGGCAATGGTGGCTGCAGCCACAGCTCTGAACGGCTTTTGTAAGGCTATCAACAGCTGCGAACAGCCCTGAGGCCTAACTGCCGCAGTACATTCCTCATAAGTCTTAAGACAGTGAACGACACATAACTTTTCATTCTCCTGAAATGCATTATACGATACATGTGTAGACAATGTTTTAGTACGTCGAACAATCTGAAAAGAAACTCCTTCCGGAGTAAATACTCTACCTGTTATGTCCAGCGCGCGAACGTCCGATGATCTCCTACACGCCGAAAGGCAAAGCAACATAGCCAGCTTGGCTGAAAGCTGTTTCCTGGAAAGATCTTTGTTAGCTGGCCATTTGTCGAAGAGGTCTAAGACTTGCTTGACATCCCACAAACCAGAATATTTAGGTTTAGGGGGATTCTCCACCCTAATACCCTTCAACAATTTACACACGACAGGGTGCATACCGATAGGTCTCCCTTCCAGCTGAACGTGGCCCGCTGAGATGGCAGATCTGAAATTGTTGACCGACCGATAGGCCAGGCCCTGCGATGCCTTATCCGTCAGGAAATTCAACACATGGGATAAGCCGGCCCCCACGGGATCCAAATGTCGTTCCACGCACCAACCCACCCAGCCTTTCCAGGCCGAGGAGTACCGTTTCCTCGTGGAAGGAGCCCAGGCCTGCTTGATGAAGTCTGCAGCCCTGCTCGAAATCCCTGGCACTTGCCACTGTTGCCTGAAAGCCTCCAGGCCATCAGCCGGAGCCTGCCCTCCAAGATCAAGGGATGTGTCTCCTGATGAGGGCCCAGCAACAGGCTCGGCGACTCTGGTAGTCTGGGGAGGTCGCAACTCCACTGCATCAGCTTGGGGAACCAAGACTGGGACGTCCACCAAGGCGTCACCATGACCACCTCCGCGTTCTGTCTGATTACCTGCGACATCGCTCTGGGGATCAGCAAGAAGGGGGGAAATGCATAGTGAACCCCCACTGACCAGTCCTGTAGAAAGGCGTCCGTCGCCTGAGCCAACGGATCCGGTCTCCAACTGAAGAATCGAGGGATCTGGAAGGTCAACCTCGATGCGAATAAGTCCGTCCTGAACGGACCCCAAATGTTCTCTAGCCACTCGAACATCCTCGGGCTCAACTTCCAATCGCTGAAGTCCCGGAGGTACCTCGAGTTCCAGTCCGCCACCTGATTGGACTGGCCCGGGAGGTACTCCGCAATGACCGATATCTGGTTGCGGAGGCAATAATGCCAAAAGTCTTTGGCTATGTGTACAAGCATGGATGACCTTGTGCCTCCCAACTTGTTGATGTACCTCACTGCCGAGATATTGTCCAGACGCAGGAGTATACAGCAGGAAGTCCGCTGAGGGGACAATGTTCTCACCGCGAACGACCCCGCTAGCAGCTCCAGACAATTGATATGGAGGGAAAGCTCCTCCGGGGACCAACGTCCCCCTGTGGAGATGTCTCCACAACGCGCGCCCCAGCCCCATCGGCTGGCCTCGGACTCTATCGTGACTTCCGGGAGTGAACCGAAGATCGCTCGGCCGTTCCAAGCGTCGACGTGTCCCAACCACCATTGCAACTCCGACCGCACCTCCTGCGTGAGGGGAATGCTGTCCGAGTACGAGAGACCCTTCTGAAGGTGTCTGATCTTCAGTTGTTGCAGGGCCCTGTAATGAAGCGGGCCCGGGAAAATCGCCTGGACTGAAGACGCTAGAATTCCTACCATCCTCGCCAGCGCTCTCAAGGAGACAGACTGGCTGCTCAGAAGTTTCCGGATCTCTTTCTTCAGATCTCGAAGTTTGTCCTTCGGAAGGCACATTTGGGCCATCACAGAATCCACCGTGAAACCCAGAAAATCTATAACTTGTGAAGGAACCATGACTGACTTCTTGGTGTTTATAACAAACCCCAGGTCCTGCAAAATAGTCGTGGTCAGTTGGAGGTGTCGTAAGAGGGTCTGCCGACACTGGTCCACTATCAGTATGTCGTTGAGGTATATGATAAGACGAATACCTCGTTCTCGGAGGTACGCCACTACCGGCTTCATCACCTTGGTGAAGCACCAAGGCGCCGAGGAGAGCCCGAAAGGCAGAACCAAATATTCGTACCATTGGTCTCTCCATTTGAATTGAAGAAACCTGCGATGTGGGGGTAAGATTGGAATAGAGAGATACGCATCTTTCAGGTCCAGCCGGACCATCCAATCTCCCACCTGCAGTAGATCCGTTAAAAGATGGATGCCCTCCATCTTGAAATGATTGTAAGTCAGGAATTGATTGAACTCCCTGAGGTTTAAAACTAGTCTGTTTCCACCCCCTTTCTTCTGAATCACAAATACGTTGCTGCAGAAGCTGTGAGGGCACCGAATACTTGGTGCAAACGCGTGCTTCTGAAGCAAGGCCGCAATCTCTTCGTCTATGAAACTGGCCTCTAGTTGGGAAAAATTGAGAATTGGGGGTGCGCATGTCTGAACTGGACTTGAGTAAAACTCCAGATGAAAGCCCTGAATAGTCTTTAAGACCCAAGCGTCCTGAGTAAGGTCCTCCCACCGCCCCAGGCAGTGCCGAGTCCGACCCCCCAGGGGAAGAAGGGAAGTATCTGAAATTCTCACCTGAGCTCTGCTGGTGCTTGAACTTCCCTCGTCCATCTCCCTGATATCTGTTTTTGTTGAACCTCCTCCGGGAGGGGTAGAAGGTTCCTCCTCGAGTTGAGTCAAAATCATTTCTGCCCCTTCCGAAGTCTCCTCTGTGGGGGCCAGGAGGACCTCCTCGGCCTGACGAGCGACCCCCGCCTCGTCCGGCCCTGTGAAAAACACCCTGACTGAGGGCGCGCTTGATGCCCGACTGGGCCTTGTCCAAAGCTGTAAAGGTACCGACATATTTGGAGACGTCCCTAACGAACTTGTCACCAAAAAGAAGGCCTTCTGCAAGGGGTCCCGGCTCTGCGTCAGCGAGCTCCGTAAGATTCGAATCCATCTTCATAAGCAAAGATTTTCTCCTCTCTGCCGAGACAGCGCAGTTCGCGTTGCCCAAAAAACATATGGCTCTCTGAGCCCATCCAGCGAGCACGTCCGGGTTTATGATGACTGAGGTCTCCTTGGCCACAAAGGCCATCTCTAGGATCTTTGCCAAGGGGCCGATGGCGTCTAGCATTTTGTCCTGACACCCCCGCCATGCCCTATCCAGACCTCTCTTCGGGTCCTTGGTGAACTTCTTCAGAAAGGTGAGAAGGTTAGGATCAATCTCCGGTGTTTCCGCCACTTGATTTGGGATTTCCGGTCTAGGGCACTCTGAGCGTAAACGATTTCTTACATCCCTAGGGAAGCACTTACGTAAATTATCATGGATGTAAGCCGTGACTGCAGCAGGCGGCATCCAATCCTGTGATCTAGGGTGTACAATCTCCAATGGGTCAAAGGTGAACGGTGTATCATCCGGCGCGAGGCTCTTGGGCTGCGCCACCTTTGCCTTCTTTGGAGGATTGCGATCCTCTGAGGTGTCGGTGTCCGTATCCGTGTTCGTGCCAGTATCCGTGTCCGTGTCTGTGTCATGGACCCTACGTTTACTGGTGGCCTTGGCTCCAGCGTAAGAATGGTCCGCCGTGTCCGGCAGGGTAGCTAAGGCCTGCATGTGAGGCCAGGTGGCCGAGTCCCTTGAAGGACCCGAGGTGGATGCATCATCCTTCTTCTTCTGAGGTTTATTAAAGCCATGTCTTTTGGCAAAACCTTCTAGTTGTCGTCGGATAGGACGAAGGGCTGATGCCAGTGCCTGATGCACTGTCTGAGGTACAGTAGTTTCCATCGCCCGGTTAACGGAGGACTGGACCGAAGCGTCCAAAGCACTGACAAGGTTGTCCTCCAAGGCAGCAGTCTGCCTGTTCTCAAATTCCTCCTCCTGATAGTACCCCTCATTAAACTGCTCTTCCGACATTCTCACTGGGAATTTTTTCTAGGTTGTGTCCAGACAAACCAGGTACGAGGAGGGTCAGGGGGGGGTCAGCCCACACAGCACACAAACTTTCACTACCTAAACCCCCTCAGCAAAGCTGTAATCAAGGCGGGCCAGAGACCCAGGCCACTGTAATACACTGAGCGTGTGCGCGCTCTAATTGGCCTAATTAGTATTTGTACCACCTCACCAGGCGATCGCTAAGGCAGAGGGATCCTTCCTAACACTCCGATGTGAAATTCCAATTGAAACTGACAAACGCGGTTCGCGCCGCGACGTGCAGCCCAAGCGCGACTGAATCCTACCAGAAAATAGCCCAATTCAGCGCGCTTTGGGTGCACGTCGCGGCCGGGAGCCACCCGGCCTGAATGAGCGTCAGCGGCGATTAGGGAAGCCGTCTGCGCATGCGCTAACGCGCGTAGCCTACGGGGACAATACCGGGCTCCAGCAGGCTCCACAAACAAACTACCGGCATCCGTCTGCCTCCGGTCAACGACCGTCGCTACCCTCGCGCGAATACAGCGCGCTCCTGCCACCTGAGGAATGGATTACCAGGAAGGACGGGCACAAAGGTGCTCCGCCGAAGGACAGCTACTCCCCCTGAAGAGGTAACAACCTCAGCACAATAAATAGCAGTATGCTACTAATAAACAGTATGAACAATGTATAAACAGCATGAACAATGTATACAGTGCCAAGTAATGTCAATCAAACATTAACAAGCGCAATAGAGACACAGAGGGAGTAAACAAGGTTGTACTTAGCTCTGTGAGCAGCAAAGAAAGAGGAAGATGGCGGCAGGCTAAGGCCTCTTATGGACTAAGGGGGCGTGGTTATATGTAAAGCATGATGGGATATGCAGTTTAACGTTTATTGAAATGAAAAGCAAGCATTTTCATTGGCTGCTGTGAGCTTCTAGTAAAGATTGAGAAGCATAATCAGAAGCCTCCGGTCCTGACATAGAATTCCGTACTGTGACCAAACATCTACGTAAAGAGGGCATGAACTAACCCTGAGGCCACCCCTTTAGGATCATCTATCGCCTCGACTGCTTCAACTACGATCTCTCAAGGAAGCCTGCTCCATACTTGACATCACAGAACCCACTTTAGAGTCTTGCAACGATAGCCTGTAGGAAAATAAACCATGTAAAAGATCCAGATGGCAGTGCAGCAAGGGCCCATCCACTAGAGCAAAACTGAATTTGGCGACTATGGCCAAGGAGAGACAATCCATAAAAAAAAATACTCTCTGGGGACACCGACCACCCCGATGCGCTTTAACATCGAGCGAACTAACATTGGCTATTAAAAGTTCTCAAGGCAGGAAGGTATTAAGATGGTGGGCGGAGAAAGTTCCTTATCTCAAGATGTTGCCTCTTCTTCTAGACCCTACCACAGCGAGTGTAGATTCCCATTTGTGGTCAACACACATACTCGCCCGTCCTTGCCTGTGTCATGTTCCTCTAATGATATCTCTCTTTGATGGACGTATGTCAGTTCTGTGGTATTTTTTTCTATTTGTTTATCTTACTGAGGTCGGTTTTCTATGGAGTTTTTTTTGCTCCTCCGCACACACTCTGCCTTGTATTCTTTCATGTAAACTACTTGGGTATCCCTACTCACCATCACGTATAGCACCTGTTGTATATCTTTGAGATTTAGGTGATTATGCGACTTTACTGTAGTCTAATCCAGTACCTCCAAGTTCTTAGTTCTAATGTCCAGGGCCTAAACAGTCCTGTCAAGCGGGTGACAGTGCTATCAATTTGGACTAATCCGGCTGCCACATATATCTCCTCCAAGAGACTTATTTACTTCCTAAAGACACCTCCACATGCAGTCACGCTGGTTCCCTCGCCAGCTTTGGTCCTTAGACCCCTCTAAGAGTAACAGAGTAGCTACTGTTTTTTCCGGGAGATTCCGTGGCAAAGTACTATCCACTATTACTGAAATTAAGGAGCAATTACTTGCAGCTCAAATTCAATGGGGCACCTTTTGTTTCACCTGGGTTTACATTTATGCCCGAACGAACGCCAAAAACCCTTTATAATTAGCACGCTAACATCAAGCCTTACTACCCCCGACACTGTGATTCTGATTGGAGGAGACCTGAACTTGGTGATGGACCTGAACCTTGATCACTCCAGCCAATGTTCTTGCCAAAGAGGAGCCTTCTCTGCTGCAGGTCTACAATGAATGTTGGATGGTGGGTTGTGCGACATAAGGCACCACCTACACCCCATGAAACATGTGCCTGCATTGATCACTTCCTAGAATTCTCATCTATAATAGCCCATGTCAAAGAAGCAGTCATTGAACCCCGGTTGCTCTCGGACCACACCCTGATCTCTCTGACTATCCGAATAGAGGTCACCCAGCCTCGCTCATCTCGTCAGTGACTTCGGGATGCGATATTGCAATCCCACTCCACGGTCAGCTCTTTACGCACTGTCCTGATGGATTATCTTTGTATTAACGATTATGGGGAGGTCTCCTTGTCGTCGGTTTAGGAGGCTTTAAAGCTTGTGCTGAGAAACAAACTTATCACCATCTCTACAACTGAAAACCGCAAACGCCGGAAAAAACGTCAGCTATTGGAACTGTTCCTTTTGGAACTTGAGACAATATATAAACACTCAGGTGCCCCTAGAGTCTGGTGGGAGTTGGAGAAGGAAAGACTTCTCCTGAGACGCCTGGATCTGGACCTAAAACATACATTTTATTTAGGTAGTGATCACTGTGGATGCATGTTAGCTCATCGTCTCCGAAGCAAAGTCCACTCCTGTTCCGTGAAGATGATAACAGAGGTCTATACAGATGTGGAGATTGCCTTGTCGTTCCAGGCTTTTTATAGGACCATGTATTCCTCCTTTGACGGCCCACGGGGAGACCCTTCCAAATATCTACAAGAAATAGCCTTGACGTCATTACCGTGCTACATCAACCTATACAGCTAGATGAAGTAATCACCACTATAACCCGCCGTCAGCCTTCAAAGTCACCAGGGCCCCGTGGATTCACCACCCAATTCTATTAAACCTTTTGTCATGACCTTGTACCTCTTCTGACACAGCATTTTAATTCATTCATTCATACAGGTTCCCTGGCTGGCTCTTTATAGGAGGCATCCATCTCAGTTATACTCAAACAGGGCAAGGATCCCGCTAACAGAGGGACATATAGACTCATCTGTCTTCTCAACATAGATGCTAAACTTTTTACTAGTATTTTAGCACACCACCTGAATCCACTTATGCCAGGTCTGATTGATCCGGACCAATCCGGCTTTATTCCCACAAGGCAATGTGGATATAACACCAAACATCTTATGCACCTTATTGACAACGCCTGCTGGTCACAGATAGAAGCTCTTTTTTTTCCATCAACTCAGAGAAAGCTTTTGACTGCGTTCACTGGCCTTTCCTACTAGAGACCCTTCAACAATTTGGATTTGGCGATAGATTAATGAGATTGGTTCGCTGCAGTTAAAGTGCTCCCTGTGCCTCTCTTCAGTTGAATGGTGTGTCCTTTTCCACTTTCCCTATTCCACTTTGGTGCCCTCTTTCATCTCTTCTTTTCGCTCTCTAATGGAGCCTATGGTGCAGGGACTCAGGGACAACCCACAGATTTCTGGCATTCCGTTTGGAAAGAACAAACACCATATTAGCCTTTACCCTGATGATGTTATTTTGTCATTATCTAACCCGATAACCTCGCAGCCAGGGATACTGGATGAACTTCGTCTGTTTGGAGAGGTCTCAGCTTTCAAGGTAAATCTAAAAAAATCTGTGATCTTTAATCTCTCTGTCTCTCCCTCTCACAAACTAATTTCATACTCTCAGGTTCGCCTTCTCTAGGACAGAGGAGGCAATCACTTACTTGGATATCTAACTAGCGGCAACTCTCCCGAAGACCCTTGCCTTAAATTATAGCACTCTTCTCTCCCAGACGAACAAGACCTTATCCTCTTGGAGCTGACTCCGTCTCTTGTGGATCAGCCGTATTGCAGCTGTCAAAATGACAGTGCTGCTGTGCATACTTTACGTCTTCCAAACAATCCCTTTAGCCCCCCCGCCACGACTCTTCACTCACTACAATTAGATTTATCTGGGATGGGGAATGTTAGACCTGGCGTTATTGGCGTGGGTCTCCCTTCCATTTTTGCTGTTGCCTCATGTGTTTTTGCTGTGTTAGATACTTTGGGCCCTGTGCCACTGCTATCCAGTGCCACAGTGCAAGTGCTCCCTATTGTAAATTGATGTTTTAATCAGTGTTTCCATGTTTGGCTATTTTGGTTTACTTGTCAGACCCTAGTCTAGTGCACTGAGTGTGCCCAGGGCGTGTAAATCCAAATGCTGCTAGTGGGCCTGCAGCACTGGTTGTGCCACCCACAGAAGCAGCCTTGTAAAATGTGTCTACGGTCTGCCATTGCAGAGCCTGCGTGCAGTCTGGTACTGTCATGCTGACTAGGCAAGTGCACCCACTTGCCAGTCCCTAAACCTTCCCTTTTCTTCATATTAGTCACCCCTATGGTAGGCCCAAGGGCAGGGTGCATTGTACGTGTAAGGTAGGACAAGCCATGATGTGTGTGGCATGTCCTAATAGTGAATTTACATTTTTTTTTCGTTTTTCACTATTGCAAGGCTACCTGTTCTCCATAGGCCAGAAGGGGCTGTTAGAGTTATTACATTTTATAATCCTAACAGGCTCAGAGAACATGGTAGAAATTTGAGTTTAGTATGCCTGAACTCAGAATAATAAAATACATCTTTTAGTGATGTTTATTTTAATATTCTGTGTTTGTAAATACCACTTTTAGAAAGTAGGTATTTGCTTGTCTAACCATTCAAACCTGCCTCTGCTAGTTTGTGTATTCCTATGTCTGGTTTCTGTGAGTGACAGGGCTGGGGAATTCCAGGAGACAGGCTGAGTTACCCAGTGGTGAATAGAGAGATCTGCATCTTTTTGGGAGAGAGGAGTGCACCTGAACTCTGAATAGGGCTGTGCCTGCCTTCCACAAGGCTGGCTCCACCCCCTGGGGAGCGGCTGATGTCTCTGCCCTGCACACTGAAAGAAGAGAAGGAGTCCTGTAAACAGAGTGCTCCATGACTGTACTTGCCTTCCACAATGCTGACTCCACCTCCTGTGGGGTGTCTGATGTGAATGCCCTGCACTGTGAATGGAAAGGAGAAGTCGGGTAAACAGAGCGCTTCATAACTGGTTTGGACTGGGCAAAGGACCCTCTCCCCTCAGAGAACAAAGGATTTCTGGGTATAAATATTGGACCCTGCTCCCATGAAATTAGATCACTTTGGACTACAAGAAGAAACCTTTACTGAGGAGAGGAACCTGAAGAAACTGAGGAGAGACTATTTCCAATCTGAAGTGCTGCTTGGGGGATTGGCCTGCAGTGATTGCCTTACTGCCAAAGGAAGGAGAAAGGAACTTTGTGTACTTTGCTTTCAACTTGTGAAGGATCTCCAAGGGCTTGGAAAAGAGCTTGCCTCCTGCTGAAGTCTCAGGGACAACAGACTTCACCCCCAGCTCCCCAGAGTCCTTTGGAAGTGCCTGCTGCTGTTTTGGGCTTTCTGAGGGACTGCTTTTTGCAAGGAGCTGGAAGCGTGACTCAAAGAGAAGAAGCGTGTCGCCGTTGCTGTGCCTGCCGTCGCACCTCCGAATGAGGGTGTCGCCGCTGGAACTGTCGCACTGCACCGCATCGGAGAGAAGCGTGCCGCAACGAAGAGGAAGCGTGTCGCCGTCGCTGCTGCTGCCGTCGCAACCCCGAAGGAGGGTGTCGCCGCTGTAGGTGTCGCACTGCACCGCATCATGAGAAGAATCTTGCAACGAGGTCGGAGCGTGTCGCCGTCGCTGTGCCTGCCGTCGCAACTCCGAAGGAAGGTGTCGCCGCTGGAACCGGCGCACTGCATTGCATCGACCAAAAGCACCTCGCATCCCGAGAAGCGAGCCACCGTCGGAGCTGCTGCCGTCGCATCTTGGATGTTGCCGCTGTAGTTGTTGCATCGAGCGGAAGCTTCCCGCATCGTGGGAGAAGAGCGTCGCCACTGGAGCTGTTGCCATCGCATCGTAAGGGTGTCGCCACTGCAGTCCACGCATCGGACGAGAGCTTCTCGCATCCCTGGGAAGTGTGCCGCCTCTGGAAGATCTTCACGTCTTTATTTCTTTGCACCTGAACGTTGTCTCATTTCCCATCGCTGCGACATTGCTTGTCGTGGAAGCGCAACGCAACTTAAGGTACATTGACGCAGAGTGTTGCATCTAAGAACTGAACCGAACTAAGCTTAATCTACCATCTGAAAGTAATCATAGTGTGTATTTTTATTGTTTATGGTCTTGTGGTAACTCTATATAAAGTCTACCTATTTTTTATGTAAAACCTGTGTGGTCTCCATTTGTAGTGTTATCACTGGGTTACTGTATGTGGTCACAAATGCTTAACTTACAACGCCTCTGTAGTAAAGCCTTGCTGCTCGCGCCACGCATCCTAGAGGAAGAGCAGGGGTTATTTTAGGTGTGTAATCCCCCTTACCCTGACTAGAGGAGAGGGTCCCTACTTGTCACAAGTACCTACCTGTGCCAACTAGAGACCCCCAAATCTAACAGGGAAAAGCAGCGCATCCACCATAAACTGATATGTTGCCAGGAGCCGGATGGAGGTTTGGGGCTGCCTTGAATTGCTCGGATGTGATCTTTTTGACCGAGACTTGGCTAAATCAAGACTCTCAGCCGGATCTGGTACAGGCCATTATTCCTGGTTACCAGATAGCGCGGGTTGATCGACCTCAGGGCAGAGGCGGTGGCCTTGCGATCATTTATAAAGAGAGCTATGTATGCCGCTGCTTGACGGAGGAGATTGAGGATTGCGAAAGTTTCCCTTTTGTGATCGAGTTTTCCCCTAATACCAGCTTCACAGGTATTCTTATCTATCGTCCTCCTGGAACCATCGGACAATTTAACACCTCTCTTTTGTCGGTGGCCTCCCAATTGGTTACCTCTCCCTCTAATTTTACTTTACTTGGAGATTTTAATGTTCATTTTGACAACCTCTCAGACCCCACGGCACTAGAGATGATGGCGAGTTTAGCCGCCATCCCATTAGAGCAATTAGTTCCCTCTCCAACGCATGAAAAAGGTCATCTCTTAGACCCGATCTTTAGTAATAGTGATCAACTTAAAGTGGGCACTATTAGCAGCCTACCATGGTCGGATCACTTCTTGATAGCCTTCACCTGGACCACAAGCAAACCCCCTCCATCCATTTTCACATCTCGGAAAACCTGAAACTGGTCCAAACTCTCTGTAGATAACTGGACGAAGGCCCTTAGCACCACTAGACCTCTACTCTCCCATGACCCAATGGCAAATAATAATAAATACAACGATTGGATCACCACCTCTCTTGATTTGGTTCTCCCTTCATACCTATCTGGGTCAAAGAGGCAGAGTAAATTAGCACAGTGGTACACAGAAGAACTTAGGGACAAAAAGTGCTCCTGCAAGAGACTAGAGAGGAAATGGCGTATGACCTACAACCTTATTGATAAAGCCACTTAAAGGGACGCTATCAGGAACTATAAACTTGCAATAGAAACCTCACAAGCAGCCTACTATAATGACAAAATAACAATGGCTAAATCTAAGCCGAAAGAAATATATCGGATAGTTAATTTCCTGTTAAAACCCCCCCGCCCGCCGCAGACAATAGTAATTCCCCTTCTAGATGTAACGAGCTGATTGATTTCTTCTTTCAAAAAGTTAATAAAATGTATCTTTCCTTTCCAGATCCAGCCATTGAATCACCCACCCAACGCTTTGACTCAGCTTTGAATACAGTAACTCCCCCTCATAATAAGCTAGATTCTTTTCCATTGTTGAATCTGGAAACATTGGAGTCTCTAGCACATCAAATAAAATCTGGCTCACCGTGTGACCCTGCTCCTCCAGGCTCGCTGTGGTTGGCCAGCAAAACCATTCTCCCTACTCTCATGGAGCTGCTGAACTCCTCCATTTTGAGTGGGATGGTACCTGTGGCATGGAAGCATGCAATGGTACGGGCCTTGCTAAAAAAACCTGCCCTTGACCCAGCTAACCCTAGTAATTACCGCTCGATTTCTCTGCTCCCACGGGCATCTAAGATCCTGGAGAAGCACATTAATACCATCCTGACGAAGTTCCTCGAGGAAAATCATCTCCTCGATGCTTCCCAGACGGGCTTTCGCCCAAAACATGGGACAGAGACTGCTCTATTGGCTGTGACTGAGGAGGCGAGACGGATCTTGGATCGGGGTGGGGAGGGTCAGTGGCAGTGATCCTCCTCGATCTGAGTGCCGCTTTTGACACAGTACATCATAAAATTCTGATGAACCGTCTCGCCGACCTAGGAGTGTCCGGAGAAGCCCTGGTTTGGTTCAAGTCTTTTTTATCGGATAGAACCTTCCAGGTCTTTGACGACACATCCGTTTCATCGAGCAGGCCTCTGGGGTGTGGAGTCCCTCAGGGTTCATCATTGAGCCCTACGCTCTTCAATGCATATATGAGGCCGCTGGCTGGGATTGTTCGTCCGCATGGTATTAACATAATTTCCTATGCGGACGACACCCAGCTGGTGGTCTCCCTTGTGCAGAAGAGTGGCCTCCAATCACCGCCCAATTTAGCAGTGTGTTTGGAGGAGGTGAGGAGCTGGATAATGAGCTCATGTCTGAAGCTCAACGACGATAAGACAGAGCTCATGCTCTTGGGCCCGGCGGCCCCCTCTACCTTGGAGCTGCTATGGCCCGCGAGCATGGGGGCGGCCCCTGCCCCCAGAGATAACATCAAAAGTCTGGGGGTATGGCTAGATAAGTTGCTGAGCTTAACTACACAGGCCACCAAGGTGGCGGCCACCTTCTTTGGCCTCCTCAGGGTGATTAAAAAAATTCTTCCCCTTCTTCCATTTGAGGCCAGGCAGATAATTATACAGGGCCTTGTTCAATCCCGCCTGGATTTTAATAACGCCCTTTATCTTGGAGCACCGGACTACACCCTGCAAAAACTTCGGCGCACCCAGAATTGTGCTGCTCGTGCGCTACTTGGAGTCCCATGAAGAACTTCAATAAAAGCTGGGCTAAGAACGTTGCACTGGCTGCCTGTCAGGGACAGAGTAAAGTTTAAAGTTATGTGCATTGCTCATCAGGCTCTCTGGAAAATGGGCCCAGAAATCAACTGTTCCTTGATTTCCCCTTACCTGCCCAACAAGGTGCTTCGATCCTCGTCTGCATCTCTGGCCAAGACTCCTAGAATCTTTAGAGCCAGAGCAGGAGGACGTTCCTTCTCTTATAATATATCAAGATTATGGAACACCCTCCCTCTGCACATGAGAAGCAACCCCAACCTAACCAGTTTCCGGAAGCAGCTTAAAACCTTTTTGTTTCAGTAACCAGAATCGTGTTTGTCAATCTGAGGGCACTCTTGTTTAGTCACAGCGCCTGGACGCCTGAGGGCAGCTGTAGCGCTTTACAAATTTTATTTTCATTTCATTTTCATTTCATTACCAAGCTGCACAGATTCGCTACATAGTAAGAGTGGAATTGGTCCCTCTCTGAAAAACTCTGGTACTTAATGGATCAAGCAGTTGCCAGCTCCAATATCTGGAGGGAGGTCTGGCTGCCCCGCAGACATCGCGCTTGGGGGCTGTACTCCTCACCAGTTACAAATTCAACACTGATGGTGTGGAACTCTAGAGCCCTAAAGCACGGTTTAACGATGTTTCCCTCCCCAATGAGACCAATCCTCAATAACCCTCTCTTTTCACTGGGACAAAACTCAGACTTGTTTAACCACTTCGATGCTGATGACGAGCTCAGCTCGTCATCAGGCTTACCAGCCGTGTGCTGATGACGAGCTGAGCTTGCCATGTAACGCGGTAATTTAAAAAATGCCGCACACAGCGGGAAAAGCCGCCGCATCGATGCGGTTAATCGATGGCACAGCAGCGGGTGCAAACGAGTGGGCTCTCTTTTTGATCAGAGTGGGATTATCCCCTTCGAACAATTTAGACTAGACTATTCTCTACTCACATTGGATTTGATCCCCTATTTACAGCTGAGACATTAGGTGATGTCGTCTGGATGTATGACGGGGTCATCCCTGACCACCTTCGAGAAATGGCTGCTTCTTAAAGGGGACGAGAAGCATCTTATCACTGCCCTATATGTTTTACTCTCTAGTGAGGGCCACATATTTTGATTCTAATATTTAAAAATGCCCTTTCAGCCCAATTGGTATTGCACGCCTGGCTATGGATATAATCAGACCCACTGGAATTATGCGATTGTGCGGCTGTAGCGATTTTTGCATAATTATAGATCTGCCGCATTTGCCACATACTCCATCATCTGCTGCATAATCTGCAGATTTTAACAAAAAAAACTAATTTTGTTTCTAGCTCAAATGGTTCAAAAGTTACTAAAAATGCAGCGACATGTTGCTGCGCAGTGGAAGGCCAGGTGAAAAGCTGGACTGCTCGATCACCTTTCAGATGTTTATTCCTATATCTGGGTATTAAACTGGTACAGAGGAGGTGCAGCCAATGCCCAGACAGTGTTACCAAGTTTAAAACTGTTGAAATAATGAAGTAATACTATTATAAAATGTGCCCTATTATGCCTTTTCTTTCCGTGTAATTTACTCACCCCGGAAACATAATTTGGCCCGCTTCTGACGCATAATTCCAGTGGCCCTGGATATAACACATCCACTTCGTTAAAGACCACAAGTGAAGGCGCGAAAATAACAGACTCACAACCAACTTGTTTAACTGTGTAATATTTGTTTCATGTAAATGGTGGTGGACATGGAAAGCGCTAAGCAATAGCTTAGGGTCGAGGTCGCGCTTCATAAAACAGCAAAAAAAAGAACACACACACAAAGGGAGAGATGGTGCTACAGAGAGCGAGGTAAAATCGAAAATAGCGAAGCCTGAGCTTCTGCGATATATTTGACAGTGTTTACGTACTGTTCTTTTTCTCGATCTTAAGTGTTTCCTCGTATTGACGTTCAACAAACGCTCTAGTGAAAGAAATTGATCTGATAGGATGATAGGTGGAAACTTGGACCAATCAGAGGTTGGGAGTTTTAGGCCAATCAGATAATTAAGCGCATTGCCTCTGGGTTGTTATCCCATCCTTGTGCTTTCGTTTCCTCGCGTCATTGTATAACCCATCCTCACCGTTCAAAGCTTCCGGGTTGTTTTACGTGCGATTGCACTCGTTTTGTAACTAAGAACACCGGTAGCAACAAGATTGTAGAAACCAGGAAGTGAGCACGGCGGCGAAGAGGTTTAACATGATCGCAGAGGCCACCACTGACTAAGGGGTTAAAACCGAGTGAATCCGACGACAACAGGCATGGTTCAATACGGAGGAGAGGGCTGCAGTGAGGGAGAAGGATAACTAAAAGGAGGAGGCAGAAGTTGGGTATAGATGAAGCACTCAATGGCGGCAGTAGAACCTCAAAAGAATGAGGAAGGTTGACCGCTGGTATAACCTGGATTTCTGTACAGTGGTCCGGAAGGCATCCTATCCAAGGACCCCCATTATCCCGAGGAGCCAATAATCCCTGGTCCCCTAATCTGACTTTTGGGGATCTATCGTCCAAGGATCCTCCTACTGCTTCCGAAGTCTGCAGCACTTTCACCCTGCCACTGGGTCCAGTTGTCCATTCTAGCATCCTCCAGAGCCCACAAGCACTGACCTCTTGGGCCATGGAACACAAGAGTTCCCTAGGTTCAGGAAGAAGGATCTAGAACTTCCTCACAAAAGTCCCTGAGATAGGGTGTCCGTCCTTCACTTGCATTTGTTTTAATTAGGACTCTACGCCCGTCACTTTTTGGATAAGCAACTTTTATTCACAAGACTTGCTTTGTTGTCAATATGGGACATTCTTCACTCTAAGTCTGTGTGCTATTAACCCATGTCCTGGAAACTCGACTTCTATAACGTAGTAGATTATTAGCATTTACTACACAGACTGAAGAAGTTACGTCGCAGTTAGCCACTGTGTCGTGCCCAACACTTGATTTATTGTACCGATGAGATGTGTTATGGCGAATTCGAATGCCATTTATACTTCACTGGCAGCCAAAGGGCTCGTGATGACGGACTACTGGCTTTACCGATGGATACGGTGCTTCACAGGAATTCTCGCCCATCTGGTGGCTGTGGGCTTCACCATCTTTCTTCTAGTACTGTCTCGCCCAGGAACCAGTAAGTATGCAGGCTGTTGAATGAAAGTCTACAGAACTCGTAATTATATATAAGGCTCCCAAGTTTCCCTTTTTACTGATAAATACAGATAGAAAACAATGTGTTTCTTGTCTGTGTTAATTTTTAAAAGCGAAAAATACTGAAAATTGTGCTTTTTGTTAAAGACTCACCATGCTGTCTTTCTTGAATTCCAGGCAACAATTGAGCAGATAAACAGATAGGAAGTTACAAAACAGGATCAGATTTTCTTAAGTACAGGCACATGTTAACATATATTTGTAGTATAAAGCTAATGTGCACCTATGGGTGTAGTGTTGTGTTATTTGTGGCTGCTTAACTTTCTAAAACACAACGGGCTTCCACCTATGAGCGCATGTATAATGGTTAAATACATGTAGAAATATACCATTTTATGACTCCATTTATTCTAAAAACACAAAATAAATATAGATAAATAAGGATGGAAATGTAAAAACAAAAATACCATAAAACCAAGAGCCCTAATGATATGCCATCTATGAGGTAATTCTAAATGTAGAGTGTGCTCTTTTTAAATGCCAGTAACATAACATATGCTTGATGTAATCTCCTGCAGAACCTCCCTCCAGTCTAACAGCATGCTAATGACACCCACCTACTTTCCTTAATGCAGATTATTATTTACATCAAACTGTTGTCCTGTAGCTGATTATAATTCATAACTTTCAGTCCTGCTTCATGGATCCCTTAAAAGTCTCACGTTTTATTAGACACAAACCGTTCCATTTTTCTGTGGACATTTATTGCCCTGCCTCCAATCCATGGATCCTCGTGTCAGTAATTAAAGAAAGCATGATCCTAGTTTAAACAGGAACAGCTTTATGTTCAGAAGGTAGGTTTCACCTCTCCAGCAGCATCCTTTATAGACATCCACTCCTGTCCAGCTGCCTTGCTCTACGTTCTACCCCACACCCTCATCTACCAAAAATTCCTCAATGTTCCACACTATAACCAGATAACAGCACTTCATACCCTTTCCGCTTATTGTTCTCATATGTTTCACTGTTCCCTAGTTCAGTGACTTTCTACACTTTCATCAGAGTGTCTATAATTATTACAATACTTTTCTTCTGTACGCCAATGGTCTTCTACTAATTTTTAGCATTACTGACCTCCAATACTTCACATCTATTTATTAAGATCATGTTGTATAGACTTGAAGCTCAGTTTATTTTGTAATGGTGAGAAAAAGTGAGATGATATAGAACCAGTGTTTTGCAAAAAGCGCAGTATAAGACGCAGTTATCAGAAATGTACAGCATTCAGATTTGCATATGCTGGGAAGAAGGAGTGTATTACTATTTGATTCAGTTATTTATAAAGACCTGGTTGGATCCCTCAAAAAACCGTCCTCGTGCATGGATGAAACTTAATCTAATATGATAAAATATTTGCATGCGTCTACTGCATTGTCCAATGTGCGTTTCATTGTCATTCCGCTATTTCACAGCCTCAGCTCTCAGGTATATTTTCCATGATCCTGCCCGGAAACATAGCACCATTCTCGTGGCAGAGGTGGCGTGATCAGTTAGCAGGAGGAGCCTCACTGTGGTTCTCATCCCATTCTTCTCAAAGTGCAATTGTCTTTCCCGAAGTGGACCAAGCAGTAGTTCCCCTTTTCTGCAGCAGGTCTCATCTCTTGACCTTCAGAGGGCTACATTTCCCTTTCTTTAGCCCAAGGACTAGATCTGAGGCTGTCTGGTGTTAAAAGACAATGCATTCTTTTTCGGGACATCACAGCTCTTTTCTCAGCCCCCCCCCCTCCTCATATGTACCATTGTTATGGTCTCAGAATATTCTGTTATTGCAACATTCTATTTTGTTAGTAGGTTGCTGTCGCTCTCCAGCATTCCATGACAATTGGAGGGTGAGCATTCTGGCAAGGTATTCAGTACCTTGCCTCCTACAGAGTTTTTTAACGTCAAATTGGCGACTAATGCTCTCAGTGGTTTCTTATGAGATATGTTAATTGCTGAAGGGGCAGCAGAAATTCCCGTTACAGACTATGGGGTGCAGTTTACATGTGAACGTATACAAAAGTTCCTTCATGTTATGGTCCCAGTGTGTGACACCCAACAATATGATTGTAGTCTCACCCTTTATTTCCTAAAAGCAGGCAACTGGGCAGCAAGTTTACAGGATGTTGGTAACACTATCAAAGTGGATAGGGTTAGTCTTCATCAGCAAAATTGCAAAAAATCAATATGTCAGGATGCATTGTATTGAAAACCAAAAGTAGAAGGTTGGGGAGTCTATTCAAATTAAGAAACCATAGCTGAACAAAAGTAAGGGCTTTCCTTTTTCTCCGCCTCTAAAAATGATCAGGCTGAGGAGTAATGTTTTGGAGTCGGAAAATGGACGAGCATGGGTAGACTAGTAAAGGCATATGTGCTATTAAGGTCTGAGTGTTGTGTCAAGGGTTCACATTTAAGAGATTTAAGCAAGAGATTTAATCAACAAACAAATTCGGCCAAAAACATTCCCAGGTGACACAGATTGCATGACTGGAAATTAATTTCTTGTTTTTCCGACAAGGGATATGTGTTGTAATTTTACTCTGGGGCTAATAGGGTCCCTCTTAAACTCTTTTGGTAATTCCATACTTTTCCCATTCTCCTCTTTTCTACTCCATGTCCTATTGGTGTGGTCAAGAAATAGTATCTATTATTGAAATATTTTATTATATGAGAAGTTTCTCTTGCTCTCCAGTGTTCCACGGTAGTTGCAGGGTTAGCATCTATTCAGGGTTTTTGGTGTTGGTTATCTGAAAAAGTAACCCACATTATTAATTAACCTATTGTACATTCTGGAGTGTTAGTAACACTCGGGCATTCAAGATCTCGTCACCAGCGTTGTAATCCAAGTACCTTTGTACTACCTAGGCAGGACTCACCAGTTCACTTAGGATAGTTCTTTATTATGTGAAGTTCCACACATGCTACAGAGAAAAGAAGTAAGTAAGCTCCAAGCAGAACACTCCACCAGAACAAGGACTTATGTGCTCACCCTCCAGACCTAACTCACTTTCTCAGCCCACATTCCACACTCACCACTTACAACATTCAAGCATCATCACTCAAACAGTCTGAACAGAAATATTCAATGTAGGGCATAAATAAAACTCATCCGTTTCCCTCATGATGAAAAAAACAAGGTGCATATGTAACAGACTTTGAATGGGTGAGCCTGTGTTTCAGAGTTCATGGTGAAATCCAAATGAGTGAGACTTGATTTTCCTGAGCTTATGTACGTCTTTTTCTTGATATTATCCATTTCCATTGTTAGTCAGCATGCAAAAGCTGCATTGCAGGAACATGGTTCACTAAGGATGATGGGTGGAAGCGTGGGCCAATTAGAAACTGGGACGGTTTAAGCCAATCGCATTATTAGGGGAAAGCAGCAGTGGCTGTGGAGGGGTGTCTCACTTTTATGCCTTCCTTTCTTTGTGCCTATGTCACAAATCACTTTGTACTGTGGACACATTTGGAGAAAGTGTTGTAGTTGTTCAGGGTGCTTTAAATGATCGTAGTGTATGCTCTTCTCTGCTAATTTCCGTCTTGACAAATTCCTTTTCAATGGGAGCCCATTACTTTTCCCCCCTGCAAATAGGACTGTTGTTAGCCTAATTTGTTCCTTCCTCAAGAATTAAACATTGATAGTAAATCAGGAGAGCAAGAGGAATGCAGAATTGCAAAAACTCCAGTTTTCAAAGGGAGAATTGAGAGCAGAAAAAACCTGGAAGTTCAGGTAAGCAGACCAAGACAGGCAAAATAAACCAGATCTAGCATGAACAAGAAGTGTCAGACGTATCATGAGCTAGTAACCAACAAGGACAATGTTGCAACACATTGAATCACGTCCCAAAACTGCTTAAATAGGAAGAGTTTAAAAGATGAGAGGAGATCTCATAGAAAGTAAGTATTCCATGTTGGGATGTTGGAAAGGTTTCATAGGACTACTACGGTGAAATAGCTCTAATCTAGTTACATGTAGAATTTCTAGAATCAAGTTCTCAGGATCAGAAGCCAAAGTACCAATACAGAATAGCCAATGAAAGGCAGGAGAGATGCCGCTAGTCTGTTGGCATTGGGTAGAAACATGCAGTTGGTCGGCATTTTGACTCGCAGACAAGCAGTCTATCTCCAACACCTCTGGCCAAGAGAAAAATGTCCTGCATGAACAGGACGCACAAGAGAAACCTCCCTGTTAATTGCGGGAACAAACTCCTCCCGACATTGGGCCAGACTGCACCGGGTGCATATGTACACCACTGCTTACTCCTCAGCTGATTGGCAATCAGGAGACGCTCACAGCAGACAAGGTTTGGTAAGCCCAAAAACTATCACTAGTTTGTGTTGTATGGCAATATACCTGATATTTCTTAACACAGCCTAGATGCCTTATGTAGTTGATAACGTTTTGTCAATGCAAGGCAACAAATTGTTGTCATGCTTACAGAAAAACCTAATTTGTAGCTGCCTTTGTTAATCTGCCTGGATATGCAGTTTTCAATTTATGGTGTTATCTGTTGAATCTTAACTACCGCCAGATGTATATCCTCCAGCTTAAACGTGGGTATCCACCTCTGTTACTGGTAGAGATTATATACCATAATTTTTGATTTAGCAATGTTTACTCGTAGATTGTTGACATTCCAGTAAGCCTCTAGTGCCTTCATTTGGGTGAGATTAACTTTTGAGCTGTGCTATTAAAACCCATGTTGCATTCAAATATATTTGAATACATACTTTTTTTGTACTAGAGTCCGGCTATTTCTTAAGATCATGAAGCAGTCAGAGGGTACTACTGATGAGGCATCAGTGGTGTACTTTGCCATTTACTACTGGGTTGCGTGTTATTGATTCAGCATCTACCCTAAGGTAGCCAGGATCACTGGTTATGTAGTCTTTGATAGTGTCTTTGTTGGGATAGGTGCAGGAAGTTCCCCTGGGCCTTGGTGCCATGCTGTAATGCTGCTCTTGCTGGCTAGACAGAGGGTGGCTGAGCACTGGGGGTGGCAGCCCGCTCCCAAGATGGATGATTGGCTGTGGAATGCCATATACTGGCAGGTACAGTTGCCTGCTTACTGGGTACTCATGCCGATGCACTCTCGGCCAAAGGTCACCTGGGCCCCACCTGTTCAGCATCTAAGATTGTGTGATGCGGTTGATGCCTTGGACGATAGGAAAACCCTGTCTCTTTCGGCAGCTGGCCCTGGCTTCTGAGAGGAATCAGCATGTTGCAGGGAAACTTAAAATAAAGAAAAAGACAAGACTTCTTGGCAAGGCAATCACAGCTTTTTACTGTCACGGCAGGGAAAGTAGCTATCGCCACAAAGGTTTGCAGCTGGTCTCAATTTGCTGCTTCACAGACAGCCACTTTTATAGCAACATGAACAATGCTTATTACAAATAGTCATCTAATTAGTTACTTAACAGTTACATATTGGTTACAGAAAACATCTCATCACCTGTGTCCCTAACCTCTTAACCTATTTCCTACCCTTTCCTCATTGTGTATCTAACAATGCTTAACAAGCCACGTATTTACATATTTTGAAAGCATGTGTATTTGCATGTGTGTTTTATCACTCTACCATCAAGAATTATTATCAGATTCTGAGTACTCTTGGCTAATTCAATCTCCTGCTCCTATTTTTCAATCATGAATTCAGCTCTCTGGGACAACAGAATACGTGCATATATTGAGACAATACATTTCTTCAATCTTACAAACATGGGTTTTCCTTTAACTATGACCATGCAGATCATGCTGTCTATTTTCTAGTGAACTCTTCACCTCTCTGGCATCAACATGAGTTTTGGCCCTACACTGCTCTTCCACCACATATAATTTGATATTGCGTTCTACTGCTCTTATAACATTATTTCTTTACACTTAATTTCCTCTACAACACGTCTAGAACTGGCCCTGCTCAGGAGAGTTCCCTTTTTGCGTGACCCTTTGCTTTATTACGCTGTATGCTGGTGCTGCCACTCTGTCTATTTTGCCTTTCATACATAAATGACTGCTGTTCCTATTTCATGGTGCATTGCTTTCTGTATGGTAAGACCCTACTCCTCCCTGCCCCTTTCACCCCTCCATCATTCTGCTCCCTGTTTGTTGTTTGAAAATCAATTCATATTTATAAGAAAAGGGGCCATTGGTGCTATTGAGCCAGAATTGGATTTACAAGACTCCTTTAGAAGGTCTATTCTTGGATTCCTGGAGCAGACAATTGGTAGGAGGCAGTAGCCTATGTGGTCAGTGTAATTTATCACTTCTGTCCCACAGCCACCAATATTATTGCACATCACTTGGATTTCCCAAATGTTCCCTTTGTTGATCATTCTGATTATTCTAGGGGTGACAAAGCTCAGAAACTCAAATAAAGCATGCACTTCAACAAAGTTCAATGTTCAGCCAGTTTTGCATCTTAAAAAGAGAGTAGAACATTAATTTACAGGTAAGTAAAAAATAACAGCTAAAAATGTGATACACAAAGAAAGCCAGAAGGATCAAATGCTTTTGTGACTTGAAATACACCCTCGCCCCAGAATATTTTTTCAGTATTTGCGCTCAAGGTGCTTGATTGCTGTGTCCATCGTTATCCAGCTGGGCTTTACTTGGCCTGACTCAGTGTACAGCCAGAATCTCCAGGTGTTCCATTGTGTTTACTGTCAGATCTTTTTCTAGGGGACAGCGGTGGCAGATAAAAGTATATAAAATAGCTGAATTGCTTTGCCAGTTTTTTCTACTTTGATTGTCTCGGTTTCTGGGTGTAGCACAGACAGCTCATGGGCACACTCTGCAACTGCTGGGTTCTCTTTTGAAAATAAACACCATGCCAACATTGCTCCCCATTCCTGTAAATGCAATGATGGAGTTTTAAAGTGCTAAAAATCTGTGTTCCCAGTCCAATGATTACAAAGGATCTGGTAACCAATATAGGATAATGTTAGGACACATTTCGGTTCTTAAGACCAATTAATACCAAACTGGTTACATAATTTTTTAGGGGGTAGCATTGTGTCAGTGCCTACTCCAACCAATAGGGAGGATCACACTTCTTCACCTGCTTGTAGTGGTTAAGATATTCCAGCATTGGTTTGCTAATCATTGTTCCTCAAAACTTCTTAGTTCCCACTTAGGACTTGTTTTTTAGGGCTAGGTACCGAATGCAACTTAGATGACAATTTCTCCAGAACCATATTGGTTTTAGAGTTGGGTCACATGCTTCAAGAATCAGCCTAGGTGGCTCCATTCACCAATGCCAGATACCACATTGGGGTAGATAGCTTTAGAACCTCTAGGCACCTCTGGGACTGGCATTGGGCAGATAACAACATGGTAATGATATGGGGCGAGGGATAAATAATGCATGGTCACCAATGATGGTGCCAGAAATATGTCCAGGGTAGTGATAGTGAGAAAGAATGCTGGCCTCTTTTTTCCTATATAAGGATGGTGGCTAAATGCATTGTCTCTGTAAAACACCTTGACAAAACATAGGACTTCTGTTCAGCTTCATCAAGAGATCAGAAGAACAACCAACATGAGCCTCTGGTTGAAGGCAGGATCACCATCACTACGGAAACCAGAATGACTGGACTTTTTGAGACTGTCATTTTCATAGAGCTGAACACCACCTCTAAGAAGATTCTCTCAGTACTGATTTGTTCCTGCAAAACTTGGAGTGTACTTTTAAAAAAAAAACTTTAACAGTTTTACCAAGAACAGAAAAGATGTTTGTATCAATCATCAGCAGAAGCAAGAAAGCACTGTACCCACATCTGTAAAAGAACAGTGATATTAGTAACAAAGAAGTATAAAACAAATGAGGAAAAAAGACAGACCAATGATCGAGGTGTAGCAATGCTTAACACTACTACTCTATGAATACCTGACATTAAAGTGAGTGATTAGTACTTATAGCAGGTTGTCTAACGCCCCAGAGAAATTAAGCTCCCATGAAATGTTCGACACGTCTCACAGGGAGCCAACCGGATGCAATGGTGGAGTCTACAAATCTAGGTGACCATTTGCCCTGGACCCCACAGCTACTGTTTCTGAATACAAGCCAGAAATGTTGGGTCTTGTAAGGAATACAGAATATACGTTTTAACTTTAAGAAACCATGTGCACCAGCATGTAGGAAATGATGACCTAAAAGCAGGGACTTTTGTTGTCTCTCCTGAAGGAGTATTGGGTTCCAGGACTGAGGAAAGTCCTATTGTTGTTGACACTGAGGAAGTCAGAGGACTGCCTGCTGTGCTAAGAGCTTACCTCATACAAGCTCTAAGCCACAGGACCAGCTGATCCATGTGCTGCCTTAGGACCTTGCACTGCAAAGCGCTACCAAGATCAAAGCATTATTACCGCTGCCTTGCCTTGCACAATTTGCACATGATCATCATACCTTATCACCACACAATATACATTTGTGAATAGAAGAGCCCTGGTTATTAGGATTAAACATATTTTCATCGAGGGGGTAAAGTCTGACCATCATTTATAGTTAAGGACACCCCCAGTGAGTAACACATTTATTTAACATAGCCAACACACCCCTCACTTAAGATTCCTTCCTGAATGCCCTTATGTCAGGACAGATCCTCTCTCTCCTGGAGAAGTCGAAATGTGACACCTATGACCTCCCAAATTACTGTCCAGAAGCAAATCTGCTTTTTGTAGAACTGTTTGCTGCAGAGGCTGTTGACTGCCAAATGGGGTCGAACAGCATCATTTTGCAGTGGTTTGAGTTACACCTCGAAGGCAGAGCCCGACTGGTACGGCTGAGTTTGTTCTAACCAAAACCCATTTTTGTCTCATTTTGTTGTTTCCCTTAAGAATCCCTCCTTTAAGCATTTATCTTCAACATGTCTGCATTCACCGCAAGACAAGGATATCTAAATCCACCAGTAAAAGTATGTTGTAGAACTATATTTCAAAGTCTTATTTCGCCATGACATTGATCACCCTAAGCAGTCCCTGGTGACAATCCAGGCTTTACTGTGGAAGGTCTACCTCAACTGAATTCAGCAAAGCGGAGATGTGTAGTCATTACCAGTAACAGCAAACAATAGATAACGATCTGGCTCTCCCAGATAACTCAGGATGCCTTTACTTTTAGCCCCATCAACAGCACCATTCCCTTGGCTTCAACATTGTCACCAACCTCCGCTAAAGGCTCTGGTCGCACTCAAGATGAAGAATGACTTGCATTAATTGTCCCTGCTATGCAGAGCAAACTCCTTCCCAATGAAAGCAGACTTCAGATCTTCCATCAAGATGGAGGTAATTGTCCATGGCAATGAAGGACACACGATTGACGGGAGTCCCTGAGATCCAACTGATTGTACTGAAGAGTGTCCCCATTTACAGTAGCACACTTCGCCAAAGCTCTTCGCTTGTATGACAGGATCACACCACCGCTGACTTCCACTTCCAGTCTACGTCACATTCATGACTTGCTGTACAGTCTATAAGGCAATGATCCCTGGTACCCCTCACGTCCTTAAATAGAGCACTCATGACACACAGCAGCATTGCCAGATTGGAAATTAGAAATGCAGCTGGCAATAGGCATTCATTTGCTATGCGCCTTGGATCCGTACAGCTATTCTAGTCCTGATCTGCAGTGCTCATCTTTTCTTTCCTTCAGGAGCAAGAAGCTAAAAGATATGTTTTCTTTAGGCAATCACTCCTTGCAGGATACCTCCCAGGATCTTGCTAACCCCTGAAGAGTTTCCAAACAGCTCTGCCACTAGTTCCCCAGCCTCACTCTATCACTATTTACCTTTTAACTGTAAATAATTGTGGATTTTTGATAGCGTAATTTTGGACAGCACTGATAGGGGGCAGTTTGTGTTCCACAAGACCTCCTTTACTGTTAGGAACATAGCATCCTGAACACTATAAGTTTGACATATTCTGCAGAAAGTACGCTTTAAGAAAGTAATGGTAATCAGCACTGTTTTTCCTCTTCTTTTTTCCGCTTTTGCTCTTTTGTGGCTTTTGTCACTCAATGAAATGATTGTGCGGGTCACAAATAAAGCTCTTTTTAGTTGTAAACAATTGTCAGTGCTAAAACAAGTACTGGCGCCATTCCGAGAACAGATTTGATATCAGCCTGCAGCCTTCAATTTGATACTTGAGGGGCACTCGAGGTAAAATTAAAACCCATTCTGTGAACACTCCATCTCGACGGATAATGCCATACGGTGGTCTTGATAGTCAAATAAATGCACGTACTCTCACATGGGACATTTCAAGAATAGTCGGTTCTTGGTTTTGTTTATGGGTAGCAGCACTGGATGTTTTCTTAGTTGTTCAGCAATGGTAGGCACACGTTGTGGGCAGCAACCTTGGTAATGTCTCACTCTCTGATTGGTATGGGTTGTTTTCTATCACTTTACCACTTATTATTTGGAGAGCGTGCTTGTGAGGGAGGGCCGTGAGCTGGGATGCTCAGATCACAGCACATAGCCACCACTGGCATAGCTTTGGGCAACATGAACAGATCCGATTTCTAGACGATGCATCTCTGTTGCAATCATCAGTAGGGGCATTGGAGGTGGCTGGGGATAGTGGTGTTGTGTGGAATATCGTCTGTAGCCCCTGTTCTTGGTGCTGACTTCTTTTACTGCTTCTCCTCGCAGGTTTCTTTTCCTGGCATCCTGTCTTCATGGCTGTGGCGGTAAGTATAATGCACTAAAATATAATACATCTGGGTCTGTGGGAGTGTGTACAGTAATCTCACAAAAAACCCCTATAAGTCACCGAACTCAATTACGATCTAGTAGTTATGTCCCGCATGAAAAGTGGAACAACACCAGTGAGCTCAATTTGTTTATGCCTCCGTGATCACGAAAGGGTCATGTATTTTCTCTCCACTAGTTCCCTGGTCGATGTTGCCGAGCATTGCCATTTTCCTCAATTTGTAATGGTCCTCTGTCTATAAAGATATTCATTTTATTGTTTTGTGAGCTTAAACATGGATCTAATGCAACCGAGCAATTGAGTTGGTTTAGGTTGCTTAGTGCATCACAATAGTTACTGTTGAGGCTCAAGAGTTACAACAGTTTCATTGTGTCTGATTTTGATGGCAATTTCATCAGGGTCTGAGGACATGCATGTCGAGAATGATTCTCCACAGACCTGAAATAGTTCAAACGAGAGAGAGAAAGGAAACATAGGATCAGGACCTGGCATTTGTATTACTATTCACACATTAAGGACATGCAGAACAAACCCTAATATATTCACCGCAAGCCCACTACTGCGACAGCCTAAAAATACCTCTTGAAGGACAGCCTGTCGAAAAAAGAAGTCAGTTAAGAGCATGCAGACACATAGAGCTCCATCAATATTTTATGTGTTCACATTTCACCTTCGAGCAAGCCATTATAATCGTGCCAATTTTCAATAATTCATTCCTTAAAAGGTGGCGCCCTATTCAAACTAAGCAGTAGGACCACCAGTGTCCCAGCAAGAAAAGGTTGTTGCTGTTCACACCAAGGAATCTATATTAGTGCATATGACAATAATGGCACACTCATCCGCAGTGCTCTGACATGTGAAACCCCGCACTGTGCACTCATGCCTTACTGCTTAAAAAAAGATGATCAACTTACCCTGTGAAGCTGCCAAGGAAGTTACAACAAAAATGGTACTCAAAACGCGAAGGCCCAAAGTCAGGGTATCTTATATATTTTATGGGAGAAAAGACGGTTTAAAGCACATTATGGGTCCTTGACAATTTGGCAACCTAACAAATACTGCCATGATTTTTTATGTAGAGATTTTGTAGAACAAACACATTACCACACATACCTGTGGGGCTTCAGTGCCACATGTACCTGTGGGGAGACTGGGCAGCTGCTACCGCGTCCAGACGTGTGTGCGTCAATGCAAAGGCGGGGATTTTAAAAACTCGGAGGCCAGGCAAGCCCAATTGGACTTGTATTCGGAAAATACACTCTGTACTGCTCTATTCCCTGGCGTGCCTTCACAGCAACCCAGATAAGAGAAGGAAAACGTTACCTACCTATAACAGTCGGTGTGCAGCCTCTAGTGCCGTAATCACATGCTGTGACTTCGGGCCCCTTCCCTGAAACCACATTGGATCAGGACACAGTCTCTAACATAGATCATGTTTTCCCCCCTCAAGTGTAAATGAAGTAATGTCAGTGTACTGGAAAGACAAATTTCTAATACTAGAGTAGAAATAATGAAAATCAAGATCACGAGTGTTATCTGGTGCTCTCTTTCAGGCAGATGGGTAGAGCTATTGTAACTCTTCAGCACTGCATCATAATACAGACTGTGTGTTACAGGTGAGTAACATTTTCTGTTTGCAGCTTGTCTAGCTGTAGATCACAGGCTGGACATGGATGAACATCATTAGCCACCCCTCTGATTCTGTGGCTTGTGAGCAGAAGTGAAGTAGTGTGGAGCACTGCTTTAAGCACAGTCTGTCTGAATAATGCTTCTTGTCGAACATGAATGCCCACACAGTACTGTTTAGTAAATGGCAGTCCAGGTGGCAACCTTACAAAATCTGCTAATGGAATAATTCCCCAAAATGCCCCTGTGGGTCCTTTATTATGAGTGGATTAGGATCTTTGTAGATCACGTTGTGTGCACTTGACTTTAGCATAACATTACTGAATGCATATGACAATCCATCTTGCTTGGTCCGCTTTAAATATAGGGTTGACAAGATGCAGCTGTGTTGCAAAAGCAACACAAATTGTGAGTTTTTTAGGTTGAGCTGGTGTTAGCAGCGTGAAGCGCTGCTGTCTCCAGCGAGCTCTATTGTTAATGACTTGCTCTGGAAGTGGGACAGGAGATGGACACGCGCGGACAGCGTGGCCCCTTACTGTTCAGACGATGGCAGCCTCATCTGTGGAATACCCAGAGGCTTGTCTCTCAGCCCGACCATCTTCAACACATACATGATCCATCTGGCCACGGTCATCTGCGCTCCTGACATCAACTTCCTTTATTATGCCTATGACATGCATCTCCTACTCTCCCTCTCAGATAAGACTCCCAACACATGGAACAAGCTCACTGCCTGCTTGATTGAAGTCGCCAAATGGAGGAAGTCCAAACGTCTCAAACTGAACACTGACAAGACAGAGAGATGTTGTGATCTTCAGTAAGAAATCCTTGCCATGGGTCTCCACCTGGTGGTCGGCAAAACTAGGACCCACTTCCATCCCAAGCCAGGAACCTCAGGATCATCATAGACAGCAAGCAGGATATGATCACTCAAGTCAGTGCAATCACAGCATCCTGTTTCCACATCCTGAAGATGCAGGGAAAATGTTCATATGGCTCCCTAGCAACACCTGCAAGACCGTCACACATACCCTTGTCACCAGCTAGCTAGATTAAGGCAACACCCTCTGAGCCGCAGCCAGCAACTGATCAGAAGGCTGTCAACCTTCCAGAAGTTGTCAGCCAGACATTCTCTCACTCGCATCACGCTGGTCCTCAAGGAGCTTCCCTGGCTCCCAGTATCCAAACGTGCAAAGCTCCATACTTCTCTCCCACACCTCTAAAGAGCTACTCAACATCGGCCCGCCTACCTGAACAGTCACATCTCCTTTCACAACCCTTCCAGGGACCTCCGCTTGGTTGGACTCCTTGGTGAGGCTGTCACCTGCTTAGCTCAGGGTAACCTCCCGGGGGATAGTGTGCTATTACAAATACAAATACTATAACACAAGCAAACCCAGTTATGTTGAAATAGATACAACACTGATGTGAATATTTCAAAGTCCAGGGCTGAATAAACATGTTTTTCATTTGAGCACCTGTGCACATGTGATTAAAGGAAACACTCTACACTTGTGCATAAAGGTTAATTATTGAACAAACGTTTTCTCATCAAGCATCCTATGGAGGGGTGGGCGTGAAGGCTTAAACAAACCTATTCAATATGCAAAATCATTAAAAAGTTTGATTTCAAATGAGCATGACTATAAACTTGGTAAACATTAAGATTTCTTTCCTGGTAGACAACCAGACTCTCCTTAAATTTGTGTTTTATAAGCCTACAATAATTAGGAACTTGTGATTTTATGGTAGAGGAAAATAAGCCCTTAGATTGCCACCATTTTATAATGCAGACATTGCATACTATCAGCAAACCGTACACTGCCCGCCACGCTGTGCTGCACGTAAGTGCACTTTGTATAGAGTATTGTGAATGTGCACACATAAGCTTTACCATTCATATCCTCCGTCATACTCCAATACCTCAGCAATGCATACACTTAAGCATAATATATAATATTGAAACATTCAGCCAACCTTGAGCTGTATCTTTCCTGAGCTCTACTGTGCTCACAGTGATCCAGGTTATGCCTATCTTTACAATACTTATTTAGTTGTCATGTACAGTACTTCTGGCAAACATAGCTAGCCAAGAATGATGAGAGAGGAGAGAAGGATTGACGAGGTCAGGCTATAATTGAAGATGCAAGAAAAGTAGGAAGGTGAGTGTAGGTTGTTTGGGCTGAAAAAGCTTGACTACAAATGGATAAGCTGACCGAACACATACCATTGGTCTGGGGTGGAAAGTGAAATACGTAGAGCGAGTTCAGTTGAACCTTGCAGGTGATTAGTTGGAAAAATGTATCTTTTACAGCCTTGTTACATGCCTGCATCTGTGAGCTGCAAGGCGGATGGACTTCTTTTCCTGCCCGCAGAAGTGATCCTTGGAACATAGACAAGCTAGGGAGCAGTTTCCCTTCACAGTAGCGTTCACCTGAGCTTGACGCAGTAGCTTTTGTTACAAGTATTGGAAAGGAACATGCAAGGAGCCTCCTGGGAGCCCTGCAAAACAGAAATGAACTCAACCTGTAAATGAGATCCCAGGGGCATTAGCACTACTTCTTACAAAATCGACTGCCCTATTAAGGAAAGGCAACACTGAGCTGCTGTGACTTACCATCAACTGATCCCCTTATTATAACATATCCACATCAAATGAATAGTATAATTGAAGTACTTTACAACATTTACAGCACACGTGTTGAAAATACTGATAAAAAGAATAAACACAAACGCTGCTTACAGTCCGTCTTAAGGGCCAGATGTACTAAGATTTCATTTGCAAAAAGCAGTTGCAAATTGAATTGCGCACTGACTTTTTGTGAATGAAATCTGATTTTTCAAACCAATCTAGCTAGTATGTATGTTTGGAAAATCACCATTTGGATTGGGTCGTAGGCCGACTTACCTCATGAATATTAATGAGGTATGTCACAAATTGCGACCTGCTCCGATTGAATGCCTTTAAAGGGGTGGTGGCCTGGTGGTGTCAGCAGAACACAGTGGCTGTGATCATATTTAAATTAAGTAATTTTTTTTCATGCAACCAGTTTTTAGGTCTCGCGCCTAGCGTTGCAGTGCACAGCATTGCTCACGCAGAGCGAGACCTCTTGAAAGGGCTTTAGAAAGCTAACCACACGCTCATGTGTGTGGTTTTGCTTTCGGCTGCTGTAATTGGCTTTCGAATGCTTTTTTAAAAATAAATACAGCACACAATTAGGGAAAGGCAGGACAATGTCCCGCCTTTGCTCCTCCCATTCCCACCGGTGGCCAGCACGTGCAGCAGTGCACGTTCGCCTCCTCCCCCCCACTACTCTGTGGTGCGCAAGCACACCTACTGTTTTTTTATTATTTTCATTTCGAGCGTGGTGCCCGCTTCAGGGACACCGCGCTCCGTTTTTTTTTGTTTTGTTATCACTTTCATTCCAAAAACGCATAAATAAATAAATATACAATGCACAGCCCACTCACCCTTTCTGGGCGCGTGGTGTGGTTTCCCCTCAGTCCCTTTTCACCCAAGATCCGGGTTATCAACAAGCGCCTAATCGGGGCTTTGGCTGAAAGAGATAACCGCGCGGAAAACCACCAGATACAAGGAATGTCTTTGAAGTTTGAACCAAGACTATATTTCATACACAATCTGGAGTTGCCAGAACAGGGAGTGTGCTCTTTTTACACCAACAGTTGCGTGGCTGGCTCTTGAGAGGTCCATGATAAATGTGTTGCTTGACGCACACAGGATGCACACGTGGGAATGTTTTTTTAGCACGCTCTAGTGTTCCCGGGTGAAGTCACCTCCCAGTGACAGATTTATAATGCACATGTTTATGGCTTCTGTGCCCTTCCTTCTGTGTATCACTTACCAGGGCTGGCGGCAGGCAGCCCTCTGATTAGTCGATCTGTCCGGATCAGTGTTTTGCCTGCTCTAGCTCCGGGCACTCTGATTGGCTGCCATGGCTTTGAAGCACTCTTCTACTGGATAAACATTCCCTCCTGTCTTCCTTCAAAGGCAGGTGTACTGCAAGCACTGAGAACTTCATGTCTGAAGTAGGGTGTTAGAAGGGACACACATTCACGAGGGTGTCATGCACTCTGAACTTGGGCAACCTGAAATGATACTACCGCAAGGTAGATGTGTTGACCGTTTCAGAAAACCATAGACTCTAGTTAACTCTGTGTAGCATCATCATATATACATTCACTTCAAGTAGGCACTGCACAAGTAGTGTATGTAAGTGATGCACACCTATGAAGTGCATTGTGCCAACAGTGCTTAATTTTTGGAATAGTAAGTGCCAGGGCCTTTCACAGGAGGCTAATGCAGCTTGCACGGCCCATTGACCCTGCCAGCGCTGCCAATGACACTATTCAGTACAAGTACTAACAAACCATCACACTCCTGTGACAAGCCAAATTATTCCAGGCTCCCAAAGCTATAAGCATAGCACAGGTGGCGGGTATCATTCATATTTAATGTACATTGAATTACTAAACACTGTTCTTGTGCTCATCTCAAAATTATATAGACAGTGCCACCGTGTGGTGAACTGTCATTAGTGTGGTGTTGAGAATTAAGTGCTGGCGTTGAGCACTGGAAACAATCTGCTCAAATTAAGCACCGGTACCCAGATACTGCAAGCATGGCTTACCTACGTACTGCAACATTATTGCACCCTTATTCTGCAAGTGTAACATACTTGCACATTGCCACCATTTTACCCACTGGCTATGCAACCATCACGTACCTATAGTGTAATCTCGAGTGTGCTCACAGACTGCAAGCATTGTGTACTCACAAACTGGAAGCAAAGCTTGCCTGCATATTGAAAACATGGTGCGTCTAGATCCCTCAAGTATAAAATATCACTCCCTGGAGTATGCCCACACAATGCCACCAGTCTTCCTGCATACTGAAAGTCTAGGCAACCATAGCACACCTTTAGTGTAATCTGATAGTAGCACCAGACTGCAGGCATTGTGCGCACACACACTGCAAGTATCAGATACACACTACCTTCATACCCATGTAATGGCACCAGTTTGTCTGCAGACGGTAAGCCAATGCAACCAACCATAGTATACTCGAAGCATAATCTGAGCCTATCCATAGACCGCAAGCATTGTATATCCATAGACCGCAAGCATGCCATTCCTGCATACTTCAAGCACAGCCTACCTGTTGGCTGCAAGTATAGCATACCCACATACTGCAAACTTAACGTACCCTCATACTGTACGCATAGCGTACCCACATACTGAAAACTTAGCATACCCACATACTGCAAGCATAGCATTTCCACATACTTCATTCAATCTTAGCATACCCACATACTGCAAGCTTAGTGTTCCCACATACTTCAAGCTTAGCGGACCTACATGCTGCAAGCATAGTGTACCCACATACTGCAATCTTAGCATTCCCACAGACTGCAAGCTTAGCGGACCCACATACTGCGGACCACTCCACCATATTCCAATTGTATCATTCAAAAGGACTGTGGCAATAAAGAGGAGGGTTTGGGGAACAGTCACCACCCACAATCTTTTTTTTTTTTAAGACTTCTTTTTATTTCAGTGCTCAGTTAACATTACATAAAGGACACATCACACAGTATATCATCAATCAGTAAGCCACAAGCGCGAACGATACCCAAGGGTCACGTTTGCGCTATATAAAACTTTCTAAATAAGAATAAAAATAAATATCACTTGACTGAATCATCGTAATAAAGTTATATTAATTTCTCCTTTCTGTATCTGATGTCCCTACTTACAGACCCCGGTATGCTTGCCGATCTCCCCATACCTTTTCCCATTTGAGTGAGCACCCTCTACTCATATATATTGTAAGTTCAGCTCGCCAGCTCCAATCCAGATCTGTTTTCTAGTCAGCCACTCTCGGCGGAGAGACCGCTCCCCAGCAGCTCGCTATATTACGCTTTACCACCATGGCGGCCAGTGCTAACCGTAACTTTTACCACACACAATCTCACTTGCCAATGGGAAATTGACAAAGGCAGCGTCTGTGAAACCCTGCCACCATCATTCATCATCTCCCCCAAAGTGACAGAGACTACATATCCGGGGAACTATACCACCAGCACCCCAATGCACATGCCTAAAGATAATGTTCAATAAACAACAGGCATGGCCCTGCAAGCTGCTTCCAAATGAGGCCACTTTATCCAGGACATTTTGGTTCGCTCCACTTTCTGATAGCTAAAACGGGAAGTCTCCTAGCACTAATCTCTTGACTGTCAGAGGCATTTGTTGTGCAAACAGTGCTGACACCACACTGAGACAGACAAGCAGACATACAGGTAGCACCTCCTACGTGCTAAGCATGCATACATTTACCCAAACAAACCTCGTGAGCAGCAACAGTAGGGCGCTGAGCCAGTGGCAATTACAAAACACAACAAGCATTTGCAATGCAATAGGTATCGCATTATTAAAGTTTGAGCTATTGAAATAGCTAAATAATGCAACACCAATAGCTCAAACTTTAATAATGCAAGACCCATTGCATTGCAAATGCTTGCTCTTACAGGAAATGGAGCTGCATTTAAGAAAAAAATATATATTTTTTTAAAAGTTCCTTTAAGAGTTGGCCCATTTTCACACAAACTTTTTTTCATTCACAAAGGAGAAGGGGTCCCAGGAGACTCTTTCCCCTTTACAAATTTGTTACCACCTGTTTTGAGGAGTCAGAAATCTGTCAATGATTTGCGACTGAAATTACGTTTGCAAACCATTGATATATAGCAATGAAAATTGGAATTTGAAAGGGACGGCCTTAACACACCCCTTCAACATTTCGATTCGTAATGTATTTAAAAACCCATTTTGCCTGTTACCGTTACCAAATCGCAAAATAGTTTTAGTACATTTGTTAAAGCCATTTTGTGGTTGCAACCCCTGTGGTTTGACGGGTCGTAGGCTTTACAATTGCTAAATGGCTTTGTACATCTGACCATAAGTTCTGTATTTTTGTGTATGTTCTTTTGCAATCTTTTTCCTAGTTTCTCACTCATATTAGTGGAAGGATGCTTGCAGATATTATGCAGTTGTATACACAGTTGTGGTTCTCTAAATGCAAGATCTAGGCTGTGAACAAATTGGAAGTATTTTTGTTTTTTGTTTTAGTTCTAGTTTTTTAATAGGTTACAGCCCTACAAACCAGCTGCTCCAGTGGTTACATTTGTGGCTTGTTTGTACAGGTTACTGGTAGCGTTTTCTATGTCACTAGAATGATCTTTTAAATGCTGGTTTGTATTCCTTGAACCATGTGTTCAGGACTAGAAACAGTGGGGTTTACACCTCTTTAAGTCCAGCCCTTGCATGTATCAGACCGTTGCTCAAATTGTCTGATAATGCAAAATCTTAGGGCCTTTTAAACCCTGAAAGGTCCTAGATTTGCTTTGCGATCGAACCCTTGTTTCATGGTATACACTGGTTAAGTAGTCCGAAGTTCAACACTAGAGCCAGGCAACTGCCATTAGTGTGCAAAGGATCTGGACAGGGATGCGTCAACTCGCTTCATTTCTCTGTGGCGTTGCAGTGTCAGTCCCTGAAACATTAGGTGTGGTCTTGAATGCAGCATTTGTTGGGGCCCCTGGAGTTCATCCTCTCTTGAGTTGGAGTCTTGGGGTCATATAGAAATAGGTCTCTGTACTTGTTTCTCTGGGGTACTGGAAGGTCCTCGCGTATCATCATCAAACTCGTAGCTCTAAATGCCTTTGGCCACGTCACTGGACAGGGATGCACTAGAGTCCAGTGACACATTTCTGTGTGGAGCTTACACCTTCTGTCCTGTTTCGTAGTTACTGTAGCACCAGAGTATATAGACAGAACGACATGGAGAGAAGCATAACAATTCCAAAAAGAGTCTAATAGCAGCTACGTGATCAGCCCCAAATGGAAAACTGCATTCTGACCCTTTGTGGAAATTTAGAATCTAAGGGCTTTTAAAAGCAAACGGAAATACAATCTGAGACTCTTTTAATTGTAGGGGTACAGCACCTTCTGAGATACCTGCACTCTTTCATGTGTGACTCCAGTAATAAAATTGTGAAGTTCTAGGGAATTTTTGTCTGCAAGACCTCGAAACTACCTATGCGTTACTGATAAGCATCTGATGTTGTTATTCTTTTGGATTGCATTAGGTAAGGCTGTGAATCTTCAAGTGCTTGAAAAATGGTGTTTGACATGTGAGCAATGATCTTTTGATATAGTCATCCATGGAGGCTGTTGAGAGGGACTCAGCCAGGTTTCATTTTTGGAATACCTACTGTAGAACACATTTTCTTATGATAACATTGGTTGGATCAGAACATAATGCCTTCAGTATATGCAAAACACCAGAAGATCGATAGGCCTTGTGCAGATGGAGACATGAGCTGTGTTAAATGCTGTTCATGGGCAGAAGATGTATCCAGTTTCTGGGTTTATCTTTTTGTGGGGACGTTTTTGAAAACTGCGTCGCAGCCATAGATAGTGGTATGTCAGAGTTCAAGCACTTAGCGTTTTAGAATATGGTCACAAATCAAGTCCTTGATAGCTGCTTTGTTAGCTTTGCTGTGCTGGTGCATCTCTGGTCTACTGATTTTCCGCATTTGCTTGTAAAGCACAGAAATCAATTTTCATATTCTTGATCTTCTTATACCTTCATGTGACACTATCCATGTTATAGGGTGCATTACACCGTATTGTGGAGCACCATAGTGCATTAACGGATGGCTAGCACTATAGACTGGGGAAGGAGTGAAAGATGTACTTGCTCCCAGTGTGTGTTTTGGAAAGTTTTTGTGCCATGTGTGAGTCACCAGAGCGGTGCTCTGTATGTTTGTGTGTGTCAATGTAAATGTAGCCGTGTTTACCTGCAATAATATGACTGTGGTGTAAGGTTGCGCAACTGTATATATACTTGTATGTTCATGCATGCATATATGTGTGTGCGTTCGTATGCATACACACATGCATACAGAACCTTGCATGTAGATTACCTGGAGATATTTATGCACGGAGGTTGAGAACAGTTTGTGATGTGCGGCCCTAATGTTAAAGCCTGCGACTAGAATGGTTTGTAATCGGTATGTGCTGCACGTGCACACATGTAACAGGAGTTTAAATTGCACATTTTAGAGAAGGCTACACTTCCGACTCTCAACAAATGGCCGGTCATATACATCACATCTAGCACAGAATGGTGCCAGATGTCTGGAACTTTCATTTACGTTGTAACTAAGTTCAAGATTTACATTGTGCGACCTTGTCAGACGTTCAGCTTCAGTCGCTAACCCTGGGTCAGTGCTCCCTTCCCTGAACTTCTCCGTCCTTTCAAAGATAGTCTACTTTTCCCTGTACCCTTCTCCTGAATCCATCCAGCCCTGGCTGGGAAAGAGTATCCCTGCCCCAGTCGTTGGAGCTCCCCAGCCCTAGAACTGGCTGGCTCTGTTCCGTGTGGTAGTCCCATGAACCTCAGGGGGTGTCCTACTTTGAGGAGGCTTGCCATGAGGCAGCAATTGTGTTCTGTCTGTGCTATCCTCGTGCCCGTCCACTCCTTCAGGTCCGGTAGCCCTGTGCCCTATCGGTGGCAGGCTCTCGCGAGCGCACAGCCCAAGGAGTTACACGTTCTGTATCTTTGGAGCAATCTTAATGTTTCCATTCCTGTGGGTGAGTGGCTCTGGATCCCTTGGGCTTTTACAGTCTTGAAGGTGGTCGGCTGTGTCTCTCTCTGGCGTGCCGATTCCAGTGCTCATGTCTTAACTAATGTGTTCTCTGCTCTCTATTTTCAGTACCATCTTACTTTGACCGAGGCCATTCTTCTCTTCTCTCCGGATAATTCGCCATTTTGTTTCTGCTCCCGGAAGGCGAAGGTGCGCCTGCACTGGCTCGCGCAGGGCACGGTGATCGCGTGTGCTGCGGCAGGCCTGTTCTTCATTGTGTCCAGCAAGAATCGGAGCGAGTTGCCTCACTTCACCTCCTGGCACAGTGTCCTGGGGATGGGCACGATTGTAGCCACGTGCGGCCAGGCCCTGGGAGGATTGCTTCTCCTCTTCCCTGAACTGATCAAGATCTCATCAGTCTCACGGCTGAAGCTTTACCACATCACATGCGGACTCCTCGTCTACCTGCTGGCCACATGCACGCTCCTGCTGGGCATCTCTTCGGACTGGTTCCAGGCGCAAATTAAAGGCGTGGCCTGGTACATATGCATAGCACTGCCGTTCTACCCTGCCCTCATAATCATGAATCAGGTTCTGAACGTTTACCTGCCCAAGAAGAAGGTGCAGATTTGACTTTAAGGCTGATTCCTTCTCTCTGCTGGTTGGTTCTTTCTCACCTCTGACTCTCTAGCTCCACATTCTTATTTTCTCTCTCACACCTCTCCACTTTTCTGTCTATGCTTCTATGTCCATCTATTTCTTTTCCCTTCTCTAATCCATTTTCTCTTTCCCACTTACCTCTTATATTTCCTTCTTTTCTTTTATCCAATTTTCGCTCGACCCTTTTTCTTTGTCTCACCTTCTCCCACCTGTCACCTTTTTCTCAGTCACCCTTCTCTCTCTGCCCCTTTTTCCTTACCTCACAATTTATAAAGCCTAATCCTTATTCCCCTTTACCTTTCTCCATCTGCTTCCCTCCTTTTTTTTCCTTTCACTCTTTTATGCCACATTGTTTCTCCTCGTTACTTTCTCTCCCTATCAGGTTCTGTCCTTACCCCTTCTTCCTCTTTCTCATTGTCTTTTGCCTTCTCTCCACCTCTTCCATCTAGCGATCATCTGATTTATTTGTTGTGTTTAACTATCACATCTGATTTTTGATCCTTAATGTCTGATTGACACAACATCTGACAGTTTGCCGTGCAATATCAGCCCTTCAGAGTTTGTTTATGCTGCTTCGTGGTCGAGTGACTGTGTTAGTATTTTGAACCCTCACATGCAAATGGCCCCAATTCCCTCATTTTGGCAGTGTCTGACACTTGCTCAGATGGTTGTGGATGTGACACCTCGCCCCCAGCCCTTCGCAGTCTGTGAAACGTGTGTTTGTGTTTATCCCACACATTTCGTCATATATGGGCTTCCTCACAGTTTGTTGTGTGATCCAATCAAAAGCTGTGTGTGTGTGTTTAAACTCTAGTGTACAGGTGATATTTTGATACTGTTGCCCTTTGTGTGCTGTCAGAATGAGTCTCCTATAATCAGTGCATCGCTCCTGTAACTCTGTGAACAGTGCACAGAGTATAATAAGCTGATGAGCTACAGGGATACTTGAGAAGCCTGGTTCATCTGAGGATATTTTTTCATTATGGATAGAGAAAAGTTTTGCATCCTCTGAGAAATCTGCACTACAGAGCTTTGCTTCTCGAGGTATCAAGGTTGCACTACTAGGCTCTGCTTCTCGAGGTATCAGAGCTGCACTACTTAGCTCTATGCTTCTCGAGGTTGTAGGGCTGTACTGGTTGGGTTCTGTGCATTTCGAGGTATAAGGGCTGGACTACTGGGCACGGTGCTCCTCAAGATAGCAGAGCCATGCTGCTGGGATCTGCTGCTCGAGCTCACAGAGCAATGCTACTACTGCGACGCGCCTGTATGCTCCTCAAGGTAGCAGAGCTGCACACTGTGCTCTGTGCTCCTTCAGCTAGTCAAGCTACACTACTGTGCTCCTCGAGGCAGCAGAGCTGTACTACTGGGGGTTGATCCTCTGACTAGCAGAATTACACTCTGGGCACCGTGCTTTTAGGCCTAGTTAAGTGCACTATTGGACTCATCACCTCCGGGTAGCAGGGGGACACCACTTGGAACTGCTCACCAACCTAGCTGAGCAACACCAAAGGGATTTGTGCTTCTCAGGCAAGCAGAGCTGCACCACTGAGCCCAGTACTCCCACATGCGAATCTAAGGCTAGTCTTGGAGTTACATTGTCAGCTGTGATCTACATTTAATCTGTAGTCACATACTGATGGAGGTCAGTACAGAAAGACTTCATGAGCTCAGAAGTGTTTGAGGGGTGCACACTTCATAAAAGCAAGAAGTAAGGACACATTCTGCCTGGATGACATGGGCATTGCGGAGCTCCTGGGCCCAGGTGTGGACTTCACCCTACTGTCACTCATTTATATGGATTATTACAAGATCACCAGGTGGATTCCCACATCTTGGACCTCTTTGGTGTCAATGAGATTGACCAAGATCCATAGAAGGATAAAATCCACATGGAGGAAATTGACACGTTTCTCTTTTATCGTTGATAAAGTGACTAGAAACACCTGCATTTTACCTGGGATATTCCAAGTAAAATATGTTCTACCTCTTGATAGGGCTTGTTGAGCTATATGTTATGTTATGTTCTGTTAGGGTGTTTTATATAGTGCGACTGCTGACCCAGCAAAAGGGCCTCCCGGCGCTGAAGGAAAGACCGACAGATTGCAGAGTGACACCAGTTAGTTAGTGTGGAAGAGCAGAGTCTTGATGGCCATCCTAAATTCCAGTTAGTTGTCTAAGCCACGAATCTGCACAGGTAGTGTGTTCCAGAGTGCGGCAGCTCTATAGCGAAAAGAGCGACCACTAGCCCGTACTCTGCGGATCCGGGGGACCACTACCAAATGTTGACCCTCTGACCGGAGGGAACGTGCAGGAACATACGATGAGAGGAGATTAGCTAAAATAGGCGGGGTGGCCAATTTCAAGGTCTTGAAAGAGATACACAGAGCCTTGAATTCAATGTGCCTGGCCACCGGAAGCCAATGGAGGCGGCGAATGGCACTGGACACAGAGCAGAACTTGCGCAGACCTAGAAGTGTTCTGACTGCAGCATTTTGTGCCCTTTGCAGCCTCTGAACCTCTGCTTTATTGGCTCCCAAATAGAGGGAGCATGAGTAATCCAGTCTGGACAGGACCATAGCTTTAATAATAACCTGACGTATAGCGCATTAAAAGAGGCGCATCAGCGGCCTAAGCCCCCGTAAAAGTCCAAAACATGTACCTGCTATTTTTTTGGTTTGGACTTGATAGTTTAAAGATGAGTCCAACCAAACACCCAGGTTATTAACCAATTGCTTGGGGGGAGGGGGCGTGCCCAGGCTAGCTGGCCACCAGAGGTCACTCCACAGACCAGGGTCTCTGCCGACTACCAAAACCTCCGACTTGTTGGAATTAAGTCGGAGGCAGTTAGCAGTCATCCACTCGACCACTGCCGCAAGATCGCCCTGAAACTTAAGGGCGTCTTGCTCGGTGTTATTAGAGAGTGCCACCACTAACTGAGTGTCATCAGCATATGAGACCATGGTCAGGCCCCTACTCAAGGCTACAGCAGCCAAAGGTAGAACATAAATATTATAAAGAAGTTATGCTGTTTTTAGTGTATTCCCTTTCTTATATCAGCTAGTCATAAATCCTTTATTCAGAGACATAAAGCATGCTTAAAAGTCCATCATCATAATACACAATAAAACAGATGTAAATGTTAAAAATGAAACATCATTGCAACCACTTCATCCTATAAAAATGATCAACGTGCTTAGGGAGCGGAGAGCAGATGTAAAAAATGACCCTGCATAGAAATAGCATTCATACTTCGCCGACTGTCGAAGGTAATACAAAGCTAGTCTACAATGTTGTATATTACACTTCTTGATATATACAATTAAAAATGATCTAGTAAATTTCAAATAAAACCTACAGAAAAAGAAAGTGTAGCAGGGACTGGGTGGGCATGCCATCTCAGGGGCAAGGACAAGCCTTAGCCACTTGAGAGTGACCCATCAGAAAACATAAATCCCCAGCAGTGCCAGGTCCAAACAAAACAAAAACTTTCTCTGCCACCTACCATGTGTAATTTTCAAATAGTCCTCCAAGACATGGACTGGCCTCAAACACAAATTGACTGAGCCCAAGGATTTATTACCATCACTAGATAACCTGAAAGCTTGTGCGCAGATTTGCAGCTGGTCTCAATATCTTTTTCTCCAAGAACTAGGATCATCAAATAATTGCAGTTTGCTCAGGCCATAAAGAGTTTCTGTGCAAGCCAAGAGATGCTGATACCTTATTGCAAGCTAAGTAATCTCTAATAATAAGTTGGTTCAGTGCTGCTTCCTCAATCCGACATTTGGAAATCTACAGAAAAATAGGCCTAATAACTGTCTATATCTATATAACTGTGTTCAAGCTCCCTATGACATATATAATGAAAGAGGCCGGAGGGATCATAAAATCTATCTTCAGAAGCAAATCTGTTCTGTAGAAGTTGAAATAGAGAAACACAGACAATACTCACGTTTCATAAGCAACATTTCTATGTGAGGCACAGACACATGAGCTGTGCAGCAGCATGTCCAATTTGCGGAACTTTGATCAGTTCTTCTATACACTGAAACAACAAAAGGCCTGTTAATACATACCCAATCATGAAACAGAAATGAATATTTCCCTAACATTATGAACAAATGCATTGGCTCTTGCTGCCCACAGGAGGCAAGAACTATACAAGCCTTAAGAATGCAACATTGGAATGACATCTCGTGATACATGTGTGCTACAAGATGTCAATGGGTAAGGTGTCTACACATCCTGATTGCTGGGATCATCAAATGCGTCAATACACAGGCTTACACAATACATGTGCAATAAACGTTCGATTTGGCCTTTGCTATATGTAGACATAGATTGACACAATTGTTGCTCAGAAATTATCGCAACAACTTGCTACGGAAATTGTACACCTTGTGACATGTCATTGTGTAAGCTAAAAGGGCCTGGACATGCTACTTGTTCTGCATGTTCTAAAGCCTAGGCCTAATCATTACTGAATGTCACAAAATGTCACCTATCTTCTGTGATTATCAATAAGCCTGGCTATTGCTGGGTGAGGGAAGCAATGCATGTCCCCTGAGGTATATTTGAGCAAGACTTTTGTTACAAGATGTTCAGCAGGGGAAATTAGTTTATCTGAGGTCGCTATATCAGGCACCCAGGACCCAGAGGAATCAAAAATGATCCCCCAGCTAATGGACGCCGTTAATGCTTTCTAAGCACCTATTGCCCACTGTCATCGAACAAACATTGATTCTTTTAGGGCCACATGCCATGATGTAAAATGTTGTTACATTTGTGCAGGGTTCTAGGTCGGCCATTAACTTAGTGAAAACAGTCAATACCAAAACTGCATCATCTATGTAAAGTAAGGTTGGCACTGGTGCTCCATCAATCCTAGGGGTATCTAAACAGGCTTCACAGGTGGGGGCTTAACTTGTTAATACATAATATAAATAACAGGGGTGCTAACACACAACGCCGCGCACGCCTCTGGAAGTTTTAAATTCTCTAGTTAATTCTCCATTTTCCCTGTACCTGATTTTGGCGCTGAACTAATTGTCTCCCTCCATGATAGAGTAATGCAGAGGACCAGATTTAGTAAGCACCTACCTACTATTAGGGTCTTAAGTTGGAATGTAGCGGGCCTTTGTACTAAAATGTCCTTGCCAGAGTGGCAAACGTTGATAGATTATGATATAATTTTTTATTAAAAGAAACCTGTGTCTCTGATATTGTGACTTACAGCAATTATAATGTTTTTGCCAGCCAGCCATACTTCTAGGCAGGGACGTGCCTCCGGAGGGTTTATCAATTTGGATTAAATTGCAACTTAAAGCCCGTTATTATATCATGTACGTATATAGGCAATGTATGAAGTAGATCACATTTATGGAGAGGTGAGTCTATTTGGGACGACCATGGTCCTCTTTTGCCTTTGATGTATTCTTCCAGTGCCTTACTACATTTCCTTTTAGTCCCCCCTGATTGATTGTCTTCCATTCCCCCCACTCTATCCTCTCAACTTTTGGTGAGATAAATTAGCACTATGACAAATTCAGTGCTGAAAGCTGTCATGGCATTACGAAACACCATTATGGCAAGCTCACAGTACAGTCCCAGAGTAAAATTATGTAAGTGTGAACACCACAAAAGCTGGGTATGTATATTTGACGTTAAATCATGTTGCGCAAGTTACTTCAATATGAAGATTGTGGGAGGCTCAAACTGTATAGGAACAGCTTCCCAGTGAATGTTTGAGTATACTGCAGAGAAGATGCCATACAGCTGGTCAGGAGTCTTACCAACAGCTACGGTTGAACATAAGACATACAGTATGGAACTTCACCAACCCCTTCCCACACTAATATTGCCATCAACTGGTAACTTTATTCATCTTCACACATTTGTACAACACACAGTGTTCACCTTTCAAAAGTTTAACGCTGGCCAAAAGTCTTCGTTCGCTCATATTACTATTTTGCTTACAAAAGTTCCCATAGTAACTTAAGCTGTCGTTCACCTCTGTGCTGTATAATGGGTTAATTCGTGCTAGTCAGCAAACAACCCTGGACTGATCCTCTGAGCACCACTCCCTCTGCTGAGCAAAGGTAACTCTGCCTCCCCTAGGCTCACTGCATAGGCTGCCCTTTTGTGGTAAGCATGTCCATGCCCTTTCCTCACTGTCTACAGGAAATACCCTGCTGGCGGTTGTGAGAGGGTGCAACATGTTTCATGCTTGAAGATGCCCCCTCCTGGGACACTCTGAAGCACCAAACGGTCAAAGGTTTTTTTTAAGTCTTTCCTCATATTAGAAAACCTGGATTTACTTCCCATATACCAAAATGTTCTGATTCTGTCAGAATACGCAGGTGTAACAGAAAATACACCAAGCCCTAGTTTCTGGTATTGCCTTTCTTTTCCAGCTCCTCCAGTAATAGTAACTGACCCAATTGTCTGTTTAACTTGAAATGTAATATCTTATGTGAACGTTTTAGTTAAACTAGTAAATCGTAGAATTCTACACTGAATCCCTTTGCAGTCTATAATGCAGGTCAGTCTGTAATGCAGGTATCTGCAGTAAAATTATCACTAAAAAGTCTGGGGAGAAAGCGGCCTAACTCTTTCCGTAAAGAAGGCTAACCTAACCATCTCAAACTTCCCATTTCCACTTCCACCTCTATTGTGCAAAGACCAGAAGCGGGCTGATGATTCTCTAATCATTCAGCCTTTGTCTAAAGATAATCTTGTGATACTCCAAATATAAGTAGGCACGGAAAACTGTACTCTCTGCCTAGAAAATGAAACCGGGTAGAAAAATGTGGATACGGTCCTAACCATAAGATTGCTAATTTGGTCTGCCCCCGTGGTAATTAACCTTAAAGTAAAAAATGTACTGTTACGTTGAATTTCACTTGGTGTAATGCCTTATGTATATTGCGTTGTGCTGACATGCATTGTTACTTATCTGTTATTTATTTATCTCATATTTTTCTACAAGCTTTGTTGTGGTTTCTGGATTTCAGAATCTCCACAGTGTAGGTGTCTTTCTGTTGCAGGAGGTATTGCACTGTGTATGGACTGCTCCTTTCTACATTAAACTTCTTTTATTTTATGACTTTGATGTGCTGGTAATACTTTGTATTTACCTACTTTTGTGTTGATTATAGTGCATTACACCCTGAAGTATCAAATTACATGACCGACTCGGATAGGCAGCGTATCGTATGGCTATTTATTGGATTTTGGAGGCACATTCAAATTTGTAATCAAAAAGAGGGAGTATGAAGTTTAACAGTGGGTACACTCCACTTCTCAACTAATCATTCCACATCATCAAGGAGAGTTACCTCACTTCATCCTTTTGTAGTTCCTCATTATTGCCTACCAAAGGAGGTTCCTATCGGTTTTTAAAAGGAGACTCTCCCACCACGGGTTACCAGGGCCATGCATGGTCATTGAGCACTCCTACAGACAGTCTGTATCTGGGTAGGCTCGACCTTGATAATCAAGACAGCTCTTAGTGTGCTGTTGTGAAAGGGTCTGAATATAAAATTGTGTAAAGGTATCCGTAAGTGTTTTACAGGGGCCCTTTGGCAAAGTTATAAAACAGGGGGAATGTTATGAAGCATGACATATACTCCAACATCACTGGCTCTACAAGTTTCAGGCCCATAATTTTGGCTTACTGCTCAAGCACATTTCTCCAGGCCTGAGTTTAAAATCCTTCAGCTGATCCCAGTCTGGGTCGCTATATTTAAGACTGCTGTATAGTCTGAGCTGGCTTCATTTCACTCATTCAGCTACACTTGTTGGAGCATGCCATTCATACAAACTGTACTGCGTTGCGTATCTGTAGGTCAGTGGAAAAACATCACTAAACAAGTCTGTTACGGCATGTGTCCCAAATAGTGACAACATTTGGTGGGAACTGCGCACACATCCTTTTGGTATGAGCACCCAAGTGTACATGCAGTTCTTTTCCCTTTTTATCAGACTGTATTGCTATTATCTAAAGGCTATTGTGAAGCTTTGTAACTTAACATGATTTTGAATCCCTGTTGGATTCGTCATGTATACACTCTCTCCAAAACACCCAATACATGCTCATTCTCTAATTTTATCCGGTCATATTTGTAGAAACTGCATTATGGAGCCTTGTGACTAAACAAGTTGGAGGCGCTAGGCATTGTGGACCTGGCCCTGAGGTGGATGTCCTCTTTTTTGAAAGATCGTACTTTCCAGGTCTCATCAGCTAATAACACATTCAAGACCATCTCACTGTCCTCTGGAATTCCACAGGGCTTCATTTTGAGTCCCCTGCTTTGTAACATTTACCTACACCCTCTGATGGACGTGATTGAGGAGCCCAGTCTCACCTTGTTCTCCTATGCAGATGATTCCCAGATTATTTTCTCACTATCGAATGCTTAGAATCTAGATCCTTCCCCACTCAGGCAATTTCCCCCGCAGGATGAACAAAAATGCTTAAAAACTTAATGGCAATAAAACAGAAGTCATGGTTCTGGGGAATAATCCTGAACTCTGGGGAGTTAACCACTGGCCGGTCTCTTTGGGACACTTACCCACGCCGGTTAATAAAGTTAAGATCCATGGCTTCATTATTGATAAGAACCTTTCACTCAAGCTGCAGGCCTTCAAACTCACAGCCTCTTGTTTTTCCATTCTCAAATGGCTCAAGAAAATCCTCTGGCCGATTCCTTTAAACACCCAAAGAACCGTTTTGCCGGCTTTGGTAACGTCCAGATTGGATTACAAGAATGCATTGTATCTGGGTGCCGATAAATCAGTGATCCATCGCTTGCATATCATTCAGAACACGGCCACCTGCCTCCTATTTTGGCTGCCTAGATATGCTTCTGTCTCTTCTTTGCTCCACAAACTACACTGGCACACTGGCTTAAGGTCTACAAGCGCATTAAATTCAAGCCCTTATGCTATATATTTAGAGCTAGGCACAGCCTTGCCCCTTGTACATCCAAAGTCTTTTGTCACCTTATGTGCCCACCCGATCGTTGAGATCAGCCAACCTCACCCTGTGTACCATGCCACAGGTTTTTCTTGGCCTGCATGAAGGTCCGCTCCTTTTCGTACTTAGACCCAAAACTATGGAACTTCCTTCCTATAGCTCTCAGTAACAGCCACTCTATACTTAGGTTCCGCAAGAACTTGAGGACTCTGCTCTTCAACTGCCCTGATTGAGCTTCATGGTTTCTGCTTTCGGATTTAGACAACCTTGCTTGTTGTCTCCTCCTGTGCCGGGAGACCCTTTTGGGTAGCTGCGCGCTTTACAAGTCTCTAAAATAAATAAATAAACAATACTGTCTATCCATGCTGATTTCATCATCCATTCTGTCTCATCAAGCTATCGAATACATGCTTATGACATTGGGCATTAGAGGGGGAAGAGCTTGTAGTTACGCTCTAAATCAAAATGAAGTAGATGAGTAAGAAACAGCTATGCCTTCATATGGGCAAATAAGGTAAAAAATGCTCCCTTTGCCCCCGAGGACCTACGTCTTCAAAGGTACGCACCCTCAAAGAATCTAATTGGCTCTTGTATGCTCTCATCTTGTCAGCAAGATGCTATTTCTGTGCTATCCGTGTGACGTGGTATGCATCTGTAGAAGATGTGTCACATGAAAACAGTGGATCACGCTTGACGATATGGCGAGTATTCAACATCATTTTATAGAAAATGGCCCGATAGTGGAAACAGTTGTGTTTCTGCTGCTGCATTATACTTGATAATTATATGGTCTCTTAACAAATAATCTCTTCTTATACATATTTTGATAAAGAAAAGGATGAATGGAAATTGTAAAAAATGCACATTGTTCTGTGCTTACTTATGAAAAGCCTAATTAGATGCATTAGAATAATGGTGATTACTGCAAGCACATCACGGCTTCAGAGAAATACCGGTACTTGTTCTTCTAGAAAGTTAATACCTTCAATATTAGAAAATCATGGTCCCTGCATTAATACAGTTTGATACGGCATACTGCAATGAGTGCTGCTAAACGAGAAAAATGAAGCGATTTCAGAGTTTGCAACAATCTCAAATATTGCTACTCGGATTGGGAATAAGTTTAGGGATTTTAAACTCTATCCTGAAGAAAGCCATTTTACCAGTAAGGCAAAATTATAAGACTGAAACATATAGACTCGGTGATCTCTGACTTATGATGCAAACTTCATACAATTACTTCCTATGTTTTAACCTTGCCCAAGGTAACTTGAAATATACTTTAAAAACTTGGGGATACCTTTACGAAATTTTATATTCACATCCCTCTACGATATACACTCCCTTGAGTGTCAGGGATGAGTCCACCCGGCTACAGACTATACCTGGGCGAGAGCTTGATGATGAAGCCACTGGTAACCCTACGGAATAAGATTCCTTTAAAAACCAATAAAAATCCTCTCTAGTAAGCGGGAGCGAAGAACCAAAAAAGGCTGAAGTGTTGCAGTGAGGGCACGCTCCTTGATGATGTAAATCACGTACATGTATGTTGGTGGCTATGGTCATATCAGTATGGATGGTCGTCTATTGGTAGTTGTGCATACATGCTGTGGTTATCTGCGGTCGTGCATGATTTTGGGTGGCTGACTGATTGTGGGTGCATTGTCATATGTTTGGTGGAATCTGGTTTGACGGACGATGTTGTAATTGTGTGACAATATATGAGATAGTAAGTGTGTTGGCGTTTGGTCTTCTTAATGATTTTGTATATTGTGTAGTGTGCTAGTTTTTCCTTTAAGGGGTATATGATGCACCCTAAAGCTGAAGGAGGAAGTTAAGGATGATTTAATATTGGGAGACACATATTGGAGTTTAAATTTCGAATTTGTGAACTGTTGGTGCTGGATGTATGCACATGTGATGGAAGTATATGAATGTGGCTGTGTGGTTTTCTCTGGTGGGGGGTGGGCATAAACTGTGGGCAATGCTGACATAAGGGTGTGTGTGTCTGCGGTGATTGTGGTTGGTGTGGATTTTTGCTAGTAGGCATATGGAAGTATATTAGTGGGTGTGGTTTTATAAAGATTTTTTTGTTGTGTAATGGGTGTTTGTAGGTGTATATTAACAGACATGCATTGGTTCATGTTCAGTCACATAATTGTTAGGTAGGTGGTCGTATGATGGTGAGTGTGTTGCCATATGATGGGGTGACAATTAGGTGAGTGTGTTGTCATTGTGTTGTGGGTTTGTTTGGGTATGATATTGGTTGTATGATGGTGTGTTACCCATGCTGGTGTGTGTACATATGAGTTTGTATGTTGGAATATGATGGTGAGCATGTATAATGTGTTGTGTGGACATTTTTCATGTTACTTTTCTTGTGTGGACATGCAAAGGTGGGTGCGTTGGCGTTTTGAGGGTGTGTATTGTTATATTTGCATGTGATATTGTAGACCAGTGATGGTGGCTGTGTTGACATATGGTATTGGTTGTGTGAAGGTTTCGATGTTGGGTATGTCGAGGTATAGTGGTGAGTTCGTTGACACACACAAATACATCCTTATGGTGATGGTGGCAGTGTTGGCATATGATGTTGGTTTTGTGGGTGTACAGGGATGGGTATATTTTTTCATCATTGTGGTTGTGGGGATGTATGAGATGGGTGCATGTGAGGTTGGGTGTTTTGGCGTAGGATGGTGGATATCCAGATGTGCAATGCATTTCGTGTGGACACATGATGGTGCCACACTCATTGAAGCATACTATTCATACAAACAGTACTGATAGTGACAATGCACTCTGATAAGGAGGGAAATCAATTGTATGTACATGTGTGTGCTCACACCAAAAGGATAGGTGTGTAATACCCACTGAGTCCTATCACTACTTGGAACATATGTCTTAACACCCTTGTCTGAAGATGTTTCATCTCTGACCCACAGATACGCGGCTGAGAAAAAATCTCAGTATAGTTTGTATGAATAACATGCTGCAATGAGTGTCGCAATGAGTTACATGAGGCGAGCTCAGAGTACGCGGCAATCTTAAATATAGCCACCAAGGTTAGGGATCAGCCTAGGGTTCTTAAACTCGGTTTTGAAGAAAGCTGTTCTATCAGTAAGTCAAAATGGAATGGCTAAAACATGTAGAACAGTAATGTTTGAGCACATTGCATCCTACATAACATTATTGCCTCTTACTTAACATTGCCAACGGTCCCCTGAAATAATATTTAGAGACGTAGGGATACCTTTAGCTAATTGTATATTGAGATCCCTTTCTGAGTGTTTCGCGGCAGTAACTGTACGCGCACAAACACCACCTGCTGCACCTCTGTTTGCCCTCTCCCTCCATTGCATCCCCTCGTTCTCACCCCTGCCCTTCTGTATGACCAGTGTCGAACTGGCCCGTAGGCAATCTGGCCGTGCAAGAAGGACTAGTTTGGCTAGTCAGTGTATGGGTAGTTTTCGAGTGTTAGAGGGCCTGTTGTATGATGCAATGGGCTTCTTTGTACCACAAACATTGCCTTCAGCAAGTATAAATGAGTGTAGCAAGCAAAATTAATGCAACTTCCCATACTTTGAAAAACACCGACACCCCATGTCTTTGCTAGTTGACAACTGCCCAATATGCAAATATGTGCCACCCTTTAAGCAATCTGATACCCTAATTAGGACCACTTTAATTTTGGAGTCCAGGTCTATTTTCACCCCCAGTTCAACCCCTTGTGTGCTCCTATTCCCCCTCAGCTCCCGTGCCCAACCCCGCCAGTAGTCCTTGGCGTACCCTGCATATGCTTTCTCTGCTCCGTTCCTATGCAGCCACTTTGTGCGCAGCTGCCCCGCTGTAATCCCTGTGTGCTGCTCTAGTGCCTTGTCTCTGCAGTTCCTCTATGTGCTGCATCATCTTTGCAGCTCCTGTATGTGCACCTGGCTTACTGTTTGTGTTCTGGACTTCTGCAGTCTCTGCTCCCCTTCAGTCCCTGTGTGCCGCCCTGTCCTGCCTCTGCAGGGCCTTTGTGTGCTCCATAGCCCCGTCTGCAGCATTCTTTTCGACCAAGCATCCCTACAGCTCCCATCCGTTCCATGCTGTCCTGCCCATGTTGCCCCTCTACTAGCCTCTCTGTGGGCCATGTAAGAGTGGATCACTAGCCAGTGGCCCTAAACTTGCTCCTCCATGGGTTCTGCATTAGTGGGCCACGGAGGAGCAGGTACTAGTCAGTGGTCACCTGCCCCAGTATCCTGTTCTCAGCTGGGAGCAAAGTGCATAGGCATGTGACCCAGACCCACCCCAGGCTTTTTTTTGTAAAGCTCCCATTTCGCCCCTTGCTAGTTAGATGCTGCAATATATATTTTATACTACTCTTCTGCCATTGAGGAGAGCGTCGGGCATGGGCGCCGTTAGGGAGAACATAATGTAATGGAAAAGAATGCACCCCCTATACCATAAATCTTAAATCTAATTTCTACCCAGATAGGCTGATTAATCATATCAGTGGTTGTCAATTAAGACTTCACCTTTCTTTAGCCACTGGGTTTCCACAGATCTCTTTTCAATATGGATCTATGCACCGTCAATATAAGATATAACTGGGGACATGTTCTAGCCCTCAGAAGAAAGGGGTCCAAAAGGTACCCAATGGCCCTTAGTTGTCAAAGTTTGCTCAGGAGGTCATAAAGGTGTCAATGCTCTATTTGCCTTCATGTATGTATTATTTTTCTCTTTAATTAGGAATGGCTGTCTCCTGGCCACTTCAATATATAGGCCAACACGTTTCGACCTTCTTGTGAGGCCTGGGTGTTCTTTTGCGAAAACACTAAGGGCCACCGGGTACTTTTTGGACCCCTTTCTTCTGAGGGCTAGAACATGTTTCCAGTTTAAAGAAACATGCAACCTTAATTGGTTTACAATGCTGGACACTTTTTCTCACAAATTGTGATTATATGTGTTGGACACTTATAAATGTATTGTCACCACGCTTTATCATGAAATAATTTTGTATGTTGTGCATACATTGTGTTTAATGGGATGTTTATGTAAATAGTCTTTTATAAATGGCTCATATATGTTTGTTGCACAACACTGAATGCTTTGCGGATGGTGCCCGAGTAAAAATTATTCAACAAAATTTTTATTTAAATGTGTAAAGCACAACACTTACCGAAAAGGCGTCTAGGTGCTGCCTGAATTGAAGAAGACTGAAACTGACATAATAGAGGATTAAACAGCTGAGGTAAGCAATCAGGTTTGTTGAATCTTTCTGAAAACCAAGTGATTAGGGTTTTTACCTTAAAATATCAGGTATTTGGTTCCAAAGGCAAGTAGTTACGTAGAAAAAAACTTCTATCACCCCAAGAGACTTTAGAGATGCTTGGAACTAGCATTTTATTAGCTGATGCTGAACGCAGATGTCTGTTAGGGATATAGCGTCTCAGCTTATCTCTAAACATACTAGGGCCCGCAGGAGAAAGTGATTTGTGCTCTATGCAGAGTGCTTTGAACTCAATTATTTTTCTGATGGGTAGCCAGTGTAAGTTGTTCCTAGCTGTTGACACGTGCAACTTTTTTGGTTTTTATTAGCACCCGGATTGCTGAATTTTGCAACCTCTGGAGTCTCTTTATAACTTTGTATTGGGCTCCCATATAGAGAGTGTTACATTAGTCTAACTTTGAATGCACCAGAGCGGTGGCGACAAACTTGTGTAAGTCTGTTGGCAAAAACGGAAGAATTTTCTACAGCATTTTAAAAGAATGAAAGCATGAGGAGGCCAAGGAGTTAGTTTGGATCTTGTAAGAGAGCTTGGAGTAAAAAATAATTCCAAGATTCCTTGCTTTGACCACCGCAGTGGGGTGAGGACCAAGCACTGATGGCCACCATGAGCTATCCCAGAACAAGGTATTCTTTCCAAAGAGAGGAACCTCAGTTTTTCTGAGTTCAGCTTTAGGCTCCGGAAGACATCCAGTTAAAAACAGCTGGCATACAGTTCTTGAAGCGTGTGGCCACCTCGTCTAAATCTTTGTTTATTGTAACCACAATTTGAGTTTCATTGGCGTAGGATATAGTAAATAAGCTCAATCACTTGATGATGCTCATGAGCGGGGCCACATATATATTAAACAGGGTAGGGCTGAAGGATGAGCCCTGAGGAACACCGCAGGGTAGCAAGAAAGGTTTGGAGGTAAAGTCGCCAAGATTCACTGTTTGTTCCCTGTTATCTAAAAAGGTACATAGGAGTTGGAACGCGGGTCCTTGGGTGCGTATCTCACTCAATCGTTGTTTCAGGACTGTATGGCTTATCATGTCAAAGGCTGTGGATAAGTCCAAAAGGACCACTGCAGCCTTGTCTCCTCGGTCTAAGATCACCCTAACTTCTTCGGACACAGAGATCAGTGCAGTTTCAGTGCTGTGGGCTGTCCTAAAACCAAATTGGGGTGGATCAAGAATACAATTTTCCTCCAAATAGACAGTAAGAGTTGGTATTAAGGTGCCTCACTAAGACTAGCAAAAAAAGGAAGTCTTGCTATTGGGTGGTAGTTTATCTCTAACACTGGATCAAGGCTGAGCTTTTTCAGCAGTAAAATGGTTTTCCAAGCGTTAAAATATCGTCAAATAGTTTGGTCACAGATGGGAAACTAAAGTCAGCTATATCATGTTTTACCTTATTAGAGGATGGGGTCCAGTGGAGCCCTAGATTTAGTTGATTTTAATGAGATGCATCATAGTTCCAGGGATATAACTGGAAATTCTTGAAGGGATGGCTGATTTTGACTGATGCAAGGTAAAGTTGAAGAATTCTGATCAGTTATGACACTCCAGGGAAGATTTTTGAGGATAGTTTCATCTTTATTTAAAAAAAAAGATGGCTAGAGTCACAAAAATGTTGTGATTGAAAGTTAGGAGCGGAGGTGGAGTCTGGAGTCTGGAGGGGAGGCAAGACTATTTACCATTTGAAAAAGATTCCTAGTGAAGTTAGAAGCGGACCAAATGGTCTCCAAGAAGTATATAGTTTTCTCAGAGATAATACGTTTTTTCTATTCCTAAATTAGTGGTTTATATTTCAGTTTTCATTCTAGGGCATATTGAGTTCTCCATAATCTCTCTCGTCTAAGAGAAAAATCACTTCCGTTTTATACATGCTATCTTTTCTATCTCATGTAATATGGGGCATAGTGAAGGAAGTGAGCAGCTTAGGGTCACCCCGGTCACTCACGACCATCTCTCAGCCTCCCATACCAAATGAAGAATCGGTCAGACAGTAGAGAATACAAACCAATATGTGTTTATTCAGATACACTTGAGCGGAGCCTGGTCTTCTCAGTTTCTTAGGAGTGCTGCAGAGGGACTGGCATCATAGAACATGGAGATACATTATGTACAAATCAGAACCAATGGAGGCACGCCCACAATAGAATTTTCCAGGCAGATGCAGCTAAACAAAGATGTACAGAAGGATAGCTTTGATTCTGAGGCCGGGCACACACTATCTCCTACTCCAGGTCGCTCTGTTCGTGCCCGCCACTAGACTAGTGGGAGAGGGCCTCTATCTAGTGGGAAAGGTATGCTTTTATAGGAACAGTGTATTCATTAGCAAAGCAAGGCCCAACCTTGGAGAAACAAAATCTACCACAAGCCGTTTTTCAAAAAGACAAAGATTCATTTTGATCATGGTTCAAAATGACGGCCAAACATAAAATGGTGCAGCAAATGTTAACTTATATAGAATAATGCACAAGCAAAGATAACGAAAACATTTTTATTCCAACAGACCCTCCTTTTAGCATGAGCTAACCTATTTATGTAGTGATCAAAGAAAATAACATGTTTGTGGTCAAAGAAACATCAGTATTAGGAACCATTCATATATTCAGTGTCAGGAATAGAGGTTGCAAGGAAAGATGTAGTCTCCAAAATACCTTCATCTAGGTGCATCAAATCATCAATATCCTTTGGTATCATAATTGCGGAATTAGTATCATGAATTGATATTTTCTGCTTGAGAGTGAGATATTGACACAATAAGTCCAACAAGCTGGGATACATTGCATGCAGAGGCAACATGTAAAGAAGATACCACAACCACAGCCAAGAAAGTTAGGGTCTTCCACCCCCATGATGTTAGCATGTTCCAAAACCATCCTGACAGTGTCCAAGTACCTACTTCTTGGTGTATTTCAGCCGATATTCTATGTAATTTTTGTATAGCCACCACCGTAGAGCGGAGGGCGGACAGGCAGAGCCAGACACTTCCGCCTCACGAGCGGTTAGTGCGCTAGCTTTCCCAACTGCGAGGGCTACATAGCCCTCTCGTCGCTCTGAGCGTGCAGCGGTCGCGCGCAGTGGCCGCCTAAGGACGCGCCTAAGACAAGCCAAAGAGAAGCCCGTCCGCGACCGGACGGGGCAAGGGGCCATGGCTCTTACATCCGCTGATCCAGCCTGCCAGGTGACAACTCGGGTAAGCTACTCATCATTGGACTTTGTAGGCTTATGGACGCCCTTTCAGTTGGGTTGCTCAGGGGAGGGGGGAGCACCCCCGGAGGGCCCTTTCTCATGTCGAAACTGTCACTTTCAGGCTCAACACAACAGAATACCCTGTGACCATTATCATGTTCCCATTAGGGGAGTAGGATCAAACACGCAACTAGGTGGTAGGAACCTATTGTGCAATATCAGATCCTTGTCTAAGCATTATAGTGAGGTCTGGGAATTCGTTTAATCGCTACAACCAGACCTTTGTTTTCTAACCGAAACATGACTAAAACCCCACTTGGTCCCAGCTATCACCTAATGAATTCCGGAGGGCTACACAATAGTTAGGTTAGATCGCCCAGTTAAAACTGGAGGAGGTATAGCAATTGTTTATAGAAGCGATCTATCGATTTCTATTTTAGAGGAATGTAGCACTCCCGAGTTGGAACTTCTGATTTTTAAGGTCTGTACTTCTACTAAGATCAGCCGTAAAGGGGCACTAGTTTATCGCCCCCCCTGCCCCTGTGCTAATTTTTTTATCACGCTGCTGGAGGCATTGGCTAGACATGGTAATTCGGAGATCAAATTCATTCTCCTTGGAGATTTTAATGTACATAGTGAACTGAAGGAATGGGGGGAGGCACAGTCTTTATTGACTGATCTCTCATTACTTGGCCTAACACAGATGAACATTGGTCCCACACATCAGGCAGGACATACCCTGGACCTAATCTTTTCTAATAAACCCATTACCATTAAGTGTTCCCTTCCTACACAAGTAAATTGGACAGACCATTTTGTCATGGAATTACACACATTGTATTTAGGTAAAACCCCCTCTCAGGCACTAGTTCTGCCCAGTAGACGGAGGCAATGACATAAGGTGACCATGGAAGCCTTTCAAGAAAGGTTTGTTGAGCCCCTTATTAGCTCCTCAGAGGGAGTGGTAAGGGCCTTAGCCAATTTCAATCAAGCTATCTTCGTTGCTGTGGATACTATTGCTCCTATGAAAGTGTTCAAGCCACGTCCAGCACACAAGCAGGAAGTATGGTTCTCTGAACACCTACGATTTCTTAAACAGTCCGCCAGAAAGCTGGAAAAGGTGTGGAGAACAACCCACAGTGAAGATGATAAGAACCGTTACTGGGAGGCCCTTACCATCTATCATAAGGCTATTCGACGCGCACGAAAGAATCACATTGTGTCCCTACTTTCAGCTGCGGGCAATACCCCTAGGGTTCTGTACCAAATCCTAAAGTCCTTTGTGAAACCAGTTGCGTGCGAAAGCCCTGAACTGTCTTCACAGCAACTGTGTGATGAAGTATCACAGTTCTTTACAAACAAGATAGACAGGATATATGATAACATTACCAATGCTAATCTGTCTTCCATAGGAGGTGTATTTTTGCTCCTGGGTGAGGAAGAAGAAACATGCCCGACCACCCTTAGTACATCAGTGACAGATGACCTTCATGTGTACCAGGACAGGGGTCATTCTGTTGTCTGGTGCTGCTAGACTTATCGGCGGCGTTCGATACGGTATCCCACAACATCTTGTTCGTACGGCTTGCTAAGATAGGCCTTGAGAACAATGCATTGGCCTGGTTAAGGAGTTTTTTATCTAATCGCACCCAATCTGTCAGCATGGGTACATTTAGATGTGCAGAGACTGAGATCACCAAGGGGGTGCCACAGGGCTCTTGTTTGAGCCCAACTCTCTTTAACATCTACGTGGCCCCCCTGGCTAGAATCTTGAGAGAGTTCGGTTTTATCCCGGTATCTTACGCGGATGACACTCAGCTCTTGTTCCCGTTCAGAGCTCTCACCGACGAAGTGAGGACGTCCTTTTCCGAGGGCATGAAGGCTGTGGCCAAGTGGATGTCATCTAATTGCCTCCAATGTAACGTAGGCAAGACGGAAGTCGTGCTCTTTGGGGAGGGCAGGATCATGTGGACCCCGGATTGGTGGCCGCAGGATCTTGGCCCAGTGCCTGAACCTAAGCAGTTCGTGAAAAATGTAGGGGTGCGCCTAGATCGTGAGCTTTCCCTTAAGCAGCAATTTTGTGGTGGGCTCCTGCTTTCACGTCATTGGTTTTTTGCGGAAAGTCTTTCCCCTGCTGCCTGATTTCACCAGAAAAACCTTGGTGCAGGCCCTGATACTTAGTTGTTTTGACTACTGTAACGGGCTCCTGCTGTCAGCCAATGACAGAGTATTAGCTAAACTCCTGGTGGTGCAAAACACGGCAGCTAGGCTGGTGTTAAACGCCCCTTCAAGATCGCCGTCAAAACCCCTCCTGGATAAATTACACTGGCTCTCAGTCCGAAATAGGTTAAAGTTCAAAACCTGCTGCTTAATTCATAAGAGCTTAAATGGATTAGGACCATCACACTGGACAGGTAAATTTATACCATACAATCCTGTTCGGCCTCTTAGGTCCAGCAGCCAGTTTCTCCTGAGAGTGCCAGCAGCAAGGAAGGTCAGACAGGGTGGCAAGGCTTTGTCCGTTGTCGGGCCTTGTTTATGGAACAACCTCCCTCTGGCGCTCAGGCAAAGCTCAGAACATCTGAGCTTTAGGAAACAACTCAAAAAGTTTTTGTTTCAGAACTAATCTACTAATCTACCTCTTTACTGATTGTTTTCGACTGGGCTTCTGGTGTTTTTTTTGGGCGCAGAGATACTCCTCCGGGATTCGATGCGAGTGCGCTATAAACCCGCAAATAAATAGCTGAATAAACATTGGGGGTGTTATCAGGTATGTAAACACAACAGCTGCTGCCTATGACGTGACAGGCCCCTCCCCGGGCTGCAAGTATAAACTCTAGCACGATCTTATTCTGCTTGGTGACTAATCTCGTAGCCTGGAGCTCAGCAGTGACATTTGTCATTATCTAAGCTGTTGTATTGATAACCGCCTCAAAAACTCTAGTTATCTGACAACTGAAGGCTATTAGCCATGGGGCCCCAAAAGGGTGTTAGGCCCTTCACAGCATCTCCAAATTGCTGTACAGTGCTTTCAGTCTAATCTATATCCTTTGTGTCAACAACCCTTTTGACTCGGGGCAGGAATATACTTCTACGTTGCAGCTGACTAGTTTTGTGATAATTAGACGGGGCAACATATACAGTGGGGAAAGAGGAAGGAGAAATAACATGTGCCTGACCTTACCCTTAGGAGCCAGACGTGAGCTTGTGACCCACAGACAAAATAGACATTAAAGGTGGACTATTAGTCGTATTCAGTGTGTAGGTGAAATAGCATTTACACTCCACCATCTTTATCTCCCCATTCCACAGGACACAAAACCCAGCTGTCTTATTAACCTCTGACACAGGTATCGGTTTATCTTTGGTAATATTTGTAGCTCAGAAGGATTGAAAGTACTCAGAAGTGTTAAACCATCAGAAATCAACCATTTCCATTCAAAACCAGGCATTATGCTTTACTCTATGGTACATTTTCAAACATGACTTTGAGGACACTGTCCCAGGCGTACCTTGTCCTGCCAGTCCTATGGGGGTAAACCCTTGGTAAAAGCAGGGCTCAAGTCCTAAAAAAAAGAAGTGGGGGTGGGGGGCTCTCCAATTTAGGTGGTGCCACAGGAAGTGACATCACGGCAGGAAGTGAAATCACAACAGGAAGTGACATCATGGCAGGAAGTGACATCACAGTAGGAAGTGACATCACATGTGAGGCAGATCTATCATTTGCACATATTGCAAGATTTAACAATTGAAGCTGCTCAGTACTTAAGCCTGTGACTTAATGTCCCTGTGTGGGGGCATTAACAGCCCAAATATGGATGAAGTTTGGGCATGTAAAACTTAAGAGTACATTTCATATCTTTTAAGAACAACTCTGCCCATGGCTGTCCAGGGCCTAGGGGTGACCTATATATCATAAAAGGGAAGGTTTGGTCCTGGCAAGTAGGTAAAATTACCAGGTCGAAATGGCAGTTTAAAACTGCACACACAGGCTCTGCAGTGGCAGGCCTGAGACATAGTTGAAAGGCTACTTAGGTGGGTGGCACACTAGTACCATTTGATTTATAGGCCCTGGGCACAGGTAGTGCACTGGATGCCACTTGTCATCATATTTGAGATACAGAGCACATGCACTTTAGCACTGGTCAGCAGTGGTAAAGGGCTCAAGAGTCCTAAAGTCAGAAAAAACTAAGTCAAAAAATGGAGGTTAGAAAGCAAAAAGTCAGGGTAAACCACACCAATCGATACCAGGTCTAACACTTACAACAATAGGATAATCCTTATGTGCTACACATATCATAACGCATTGACTGTATTGCGCCAAGCCCTACAAGACAGATTCAAGGGCGCCATAAACAAATGACACTATTTTACCCTAAAATTGACCAAATGTGTACCCCGTTGCCCAGGAGTATCAGAAAGTCACTTAATCTAGGGCACCAGAAAACCGTGCATCTCTCATGCATAATGCATGCACACAATGTCACATAGGTGCAAAGATACTGAGAATTAATTGGAACAAACAGGTGCATATAAGCTATTTTGTGGAGTTGACTGCAGCCAATTCAGCTAATTCCGACTGGCCCAGTGGCTCCGCACCAGGGATCACTGGGTGTGGGAACATTGGACCCAGCTTTAACAGGTGCAGCTGTGCACCTGGTAACACCTTGGGTTAAGGTGGGGCAGGAGCTAATGGTGCAAGTTCAAACTGCCCGTAACTCCCACCTCTAGACAATGCTTCACCAAGGGAGACTACAGGTTTTCTTTGTCCAGGACACCTTACACGACCAAGAATCCCAGATCTGCACTCGCTTACCACTAATATTGAAAACTTTCTCAAGTTATTCCACATCCTCAAGGTTATTTCTCTTTCCCAGGACAAAAACAGCTTGTGAAACTTAAGGAAAATTAGTCATCTAAAACTTTCATTATGAGTTGGTTGGATTTAGCTGCAGGGATACCGACCTGAAACCGATATTCTGAGAACCCAATATCTCTGCACCTATATCCCACCACCTCATTTTAAGGATTCAGTTGGCTCACTTCTCAGGTAGCTTAAACTCTAGCACTAAGATGTATTGAAAAATTTGATGAAGGCATGAAGTGATTCCATAAAGCGCTAGTGCAATAGGATATAATACACTTCTAGTAAGGCCGACAGAATATTCATCAAGTGTGTGAAGGATTACTAGTCCGCTAAGCTCAGGCCCATAATCCTATAGAAAACTTTCTAAAATATATGCAAAAATACTTAAAACAACTTGCTACATTAAAATAATTTTGAGCAGGGGCTCAAATATCAACATAATCTTAGATTACGATTCTAACAGAGGCACAAGAAAGGCACAAAAAAACAAGGGAAAAACGAGTCTAACAGGGCAGAAAGGCACAAAAAAACAAGGGAAAACGAGTCTAACAGAGGGCAGAAAGGCACAAAAAACGAGTCTAACAGAGGGCAGAAAGGCACAAAAACGAGGGGAACAGAGGGCAGAAAGGTACGAAAAAAGGGAAAACGAGGGGAACAGAGGGCAGAAAGGCACAAAACCAAGGGGAAAACTAGTCGAACAGAGGTCAGAGAGGCACGAAAACAAGGGAAAAACTAGTCAAACAGGGCAGAAAGGCACGAAAACAAGAGAAAAACGAGTCTAAAAAAGGGCAGAAAGGCACAAAAACAAGGGAAAATGAGGGAAACAGAGAGCAGAAAGGCAGGAAAAAAGGGAAAAACGAGTCTAACAGAGGGCAGAAAGGCACGAAAAAAAGGGGAAAACTAGTCTAACAGAGGGCACAAAGGCACAAAAACAAGGGAAAACGAGGGGAACAGAGGGCAGAAAGGCAGGAAAAAAAGGGGAAAACAAGTCTAACAGAGGGCAGAAGGGCACGAAAACAAGGGAAAACCGAGTCTAACAGAGGGCCGTGATGAAGACCCTCACGGCCGAGGCTTGTAATTACCCCTGAGCCCTAAGCCAGGTCGAAACGTCGAAGCCCTTTCCATAGGCCTAGACCATCCATGCTGTGACCCACATTGTACAAAGGAATTCACCCTTGTATTTGTATGAATCTGATAAATACAACTAATTTATCATAGATGTGGCTAGGCAAACAAGGACGGTGATTTACAACCGGTCCCATTGTAACAAATTGTATAAAAGTTCCTTTTTACTTCACATTGACTCTCCCTTCTCATCTATTTAATCTGAGCACTACTTTTCTATGCACGTTCTTTTCCCCCCCTTGAAGCAACCTTTTCTGTCTCATGAATATTAAAATTATGTATGATATATCACCAGCTTGAACAAAGTACAATAAACCGCATGGTGAATCGGGTTTTGGTTTGTTGCATTTTTGTAAACTGTATTATGAATAATTAACTGAGTATTATGAGCTTTGGAATTCAATTCTCTTTCTGCTGGTTCTTTTGATTGATAAACTAAGTATGAAGGATTAATGATTCATATCTTAGTGAAATCAGGTTAGGACCGCTGTTTTTTGTATCACTAAAGAGAGAATTCAGCATGCTCCGGCAGCAGCACAGAAACACAAGCGCTCCTCGGCTCCCTGGAGACCGCTAAGTGCGTTTTCAAAAACGTACAAAAATGAGCAGCGTTCCGTATCTATAATATCCCTGCTGCGAATGTGACACTTCTGCAATACTTTAATGTTTCAACAAACTGGATTTCACACACAACAGTGAGTGCAGTGTTCCCGTGGCACAACTGGGTGCCAGGATGTTTGTTTACATGGGCAGTTTTGAGGTCTTGCATCTGCGAACGTATCGCGAAGCAATCGTCGCTGCGAGACTTTATTGCAATCATTTCTGCTTACAAGGCGTCAAGCGAGACAGGAGACAAGTGATGTGCACGCGCAATCTTGCGGAATCGGATCAGGTCGCGCGCGCGTTCACCATCCCCTGTGTCCCATGGCTCCTTGTAAACTTTGTCCTTGTGACACGCACGCACGCACACACACACACATAGAGAACCCGCCCCGCTGTGCGCGCGCACACACACACACACACACACACACACACACACACACACACGCACACACACACATACATAGAGAAACCCCCCTCCCGCCACCGCAGCCGCGCACACACACATCCCCACCCTCTACACCCCCCACTCTCCCCTCACTCACCGGACTCTTCTCGCATGTCCCTCTCCCTCCGCAGCAGGTCACTCTTGGCAGCAGCAGGCTCAGCGTGTCTCCTCCGCGATCCACAGCTTGTGCCGGGACAGCCAACATGCCAGTGCACGGCGACGGCGTCTCGTGCGCTCCCACCGCGGTTTCGGTTTCGGGCCCATGCAGTGCTTGTTCTGTTCTGAGTCATCAGCCGTGTGGGATTGGTTTCCTCATATCTGTGTGATAAACCCTTTGAATACTTGTTTCTCTGTGGTGTGATTTCATCAGCGTGCATTTTGCCTGGACTGGCTAAGACTTCCATGTATATCTTTCGCGAATGCGCGACATTCTTTAGCTGTGTGCATTTCATATCTGAGTGAGCATCAACGTCTGCAAACCAGATGCACCAGGATTTAGAAGGTTTGAGTATTTTTATTCCAAGAGATGTTCTTTGATATGCTCATCCGCATTTGGTTGACGCCAGAAGAAGGAGACCCCGTCCTGTCTGGACAGCTTTTGGGGGAGTTGCGCTTTGTTGCCCTGCGTTAGCGAAGGGTCCCCACCTTCGTCGGATTTACCCACTTGTGGCGAACATGGCCGGAGTGGAGGGGCACGTGGCCTCAGGACCCACGAGAACGCAGGCCTGATGAGGTGAAAGGTCACCGTGGACCATGGGAGCTAAGCAGGTGAAATGGTGAGTGGACTCGTGCATGGGGGGCCCGCTGAGCTAGTCTGGGGTGCGCCTAGGACCCAAAGCGCCCTGGTCTGTTTCTGGGAAAAGCACTGTAGGGATGATGTCATCTGATACATTGTATTACTGTGTTATCTGTCATGTGTTGCATGTTGTGTGCTATTATGTTTCATTATTTGTGGCTTTGGTGTGATATTCTATGCTATGTCCTTTATGTTGATACTGATATAGCATTCATGAAGCCTCGCAGTCGCTTCAAGGGTCTTGCTGCTGTGGCAGTGTCTGAAAAAGTGTAATCCGAAGGCCCTCACAGACCAGACCCGGAAGAAGAAGAGCAAATACAATAATCAACCAAGATGGTGCACTGGTTTATACTATTTACACTGATTTATGTGTAGCATTTGTTTATTAACTGTAATCTGGGGCCACAACGCAGCTACTTCAACAGCTAGAGAAGACAGTAAATTATCATGAAATACTAAATCTTGTGTGAAGTTATGTATCAATTAGTGAGATCAATCTCTGCCGAACCCACTGAGCTATCTCAGCCACTTAAACTTGTTAATAATATTAAGCGAGGTATAAATCCAAGTGAAGTGCCAAAAACCTGAATTTCGCAGGTTTGATTTTAATGAGGGCTGACTCTGTGTTTCATCCTTCTAGTGTCTATAGAATCAGCGTTATTGATTCACAGACAATACTTTCTGTCGGTAATATAGGATTATTATCATTATCAACAACAGAGTAAAAATGCCTCTTTATACAGTTCTTCATACAGCAGAGTTGCTGTCTCTGAACGCCGCAAAGAACAGTCTGTGCTATCTATTGTAGACTATAATAATTACTGTGACGTAGGAACAGGCCAAGGGTCAGCCAAGTGGAGGGTCAGCGGTCTAAATATAGCACGTGGGCAGCCCTTCAATCCCGAACATAGCATGCAGGTGTAGGAATAGTGCAGCTGGTGACACCCGAAGACTACGTGTGATCCTCGCCACTGAGTGCCAAACTCTCTACAGCTGTGTACAAGGGCTGGTGACCAGTGGAAGAGATGTTGATCTATCACTGGCAGCGTTTTCATGATAAAAACAGAAGCCCAGCTTTGCTTTAAATGGGTTTGCTTTTTAAATGGCAAGTGGGCCGTGTCTGCTCTCCGCCTGTGAGTAATGCGGCCACGTAACCCGAGCAGCTGCTTCATATGCATTTCAAAGAGCTTGCAGATAATTGTGTCTATGTGTGTTGGTGAGCAGGGTTGCGTCTGTCTAGTTGCGTGGGTGACTGATTTTATATATCTGGCTACGTTCCTCGGTGTCTGTGTGTTGTTGAGCAGGCTTGTCTGTGTGGTCATTTACACTATTTGCACAGCGTCCTTTGCACATCGTCATTCACACTATTTGCACAGCATCCTTTGCACTATTTGCACAGCATCCTTTGCACTATTTGTACAGCGTTCTTAGCACTATTTACAAAGCCTCATTTACATTGCATTATTTACATTATTTACACAGCATCCTTTACACTAATTGCAAACTTTACCCGCAGGTATCACAGCGCTTTAAATCAGCATGCTTATAAAAAGCAAGACTAGCACTCTATATTACTGCCAACTTTGCTTAGCATAAGCAACAGCTAACCATTCACAAACAATGTTTATATACCAATTGCAAATAGAAAAAAATTAATGCAAAGCATTGTCATTTACAATTAGGGTGACCAACCGTCCGTAAATTTCACGGACAGTCCGTAATTTCGTCCGTCTGTCCGTTGTCCGTGAAGGATTCTTTAACCCCTTGCGTGCGGGGCGTATTCCCCGCCTGTGCTGACTCCGCCTTGCGCGGGCGGAGTCATGACGGACCGGTTCCGTCATCAGCACAGCTCAACCGACGCTGATGACGGAACCGTTCCGTCATCAGCATGGAAGGGGTTAACGGACGCCATTTGTCCGTAATTTTAACCAGGCATGGTCGCACATCCCTAAAGCAGGCAAAGCTTCCACTCACCTCCCTTCTTGACTTGACATGCCGCATTCAGGGCTGTTTGCATCTGAATAGATGCCCTTGCTCTTGAAGCTGCAGCCCCCACCCCTCACACCTCCAACCCTTGATGAGCTGTTAAAAGGTGCTTGAAGGTGGCTGAGAGGGAGGGGCTGTAGCTTCAGGAGCAGGGACATCTATTGAGATGCAAACAGCCCTGAATGCGTCTTGTATCTGCAATTTGTGTGAGACATTCCCTTTCTGCCCAGGGCCCCAAACATCCTACAACCGGTATGGATTACACCGAGGCAGCACGTGGTTCTCATCACAGCACAGAGCTTAATAACTGTCACTAAATTGTAAACAAACCTCGATTCTTCAAACATGCAGTCTTTAATGTAATAAAATAAAGAAATGGCACAATCGCACCCACACTGATTAACAAAGTAAAGAGGACAATCAGTTAAATCAGTTCTCTCGGAGTATCTCCTTTAAGTACTGTACATCACAGTGGGGGCTGGTGGTAAAAGTAACATTTTGGAAAGAGAGACTGACTTCTCATTGTCTTGTCCAGGAGGGGGTGAGGAGCCCTACCCCACCCTGGAAGAGACCAAGATGATACTAGGATATTGCATGCCCACCCCTGTGCCCACCATGGTGGATCCTGGTCCCCCTCTTTCCCACCCCTCCCCCCAGTGATGGCTCCTGTCCCTCCCCCCCCCCCCCCCCCCCCACCTGTGGTGGATCCTGTCTCTGCCCTGGGTGGCTTCTGTCCCAGTCCAGGAATGGCTTCTGCAGCTCAAAAAGGCTCAGCTCAAAATGAATATGAAAAGGTGGGCGAGTGAGTAAGTGAAGGGATGGCTGGATGGCTGGATGAATTAGTGAAAGGGTGCATGGATAAATGAAAGATTGAATAGATGGATAATAAGAGGATGGATGGATGGATGGATGGATGGATGGATTGATGGATTGATGAGTGAGTGGTGGAAGGATGGAAGGGAGAAAAGGTAAATAGCTGGATGTATGGGTTGAAGGGTAGCTGAATGGGTAAAAGGGTGGATGGATGCGTGAAAGGATGGATGAGTGAAAAGGTGGATGAGTGAGTGGGTGGATGGATGGGTGAAATGATGGATGGATTGATGAATTGATAAGTGCAAGGGTGAATGGATGGACAGATGAGTGAAAGGGTGGATGTAAGGATGGATGAGTGAGTGAAAGGGAGGGTAGATGGGCTAAAGGATGAATAGATGAGTGAAGGAGTGAAAGGATAAATGGATGAGAGAAAGGATGGATGAGTGATAGGGTCAATGGATGGTTTCATGAGTGGATGAGTAGATGGATGGGTGGGTGGATGGATGGATGGATGGATGGAAGGAAGGATTGCTAACTGAAAGGGACGATGGAGAGAGAAAGGGAGGATGGTGGATGACTGAAAGGGTGGATGGGTGGAAGGATGAGTGACTGGGTGGATGGATGAGTGACTGGGTGGATGGATGAGTAAGAGAAAGGATGGCTGGATGGCTGAAAGGGTAGATGGCTGGATGGATGAGTGAATGGATGGATGGGTAGAAGAGTGGATGGATGAGTGTACAGATGGCTAGGGTGAAAGGGTGGATGGATGGATAAAGGATGGATGGATGGAGGGATGGAGGGATGGATGAGTGAAGGGATAGATGGAAGGATAAATGATGGATAGGTTTGCAAATGGTTGAATATGTTTGGATATGGCTGGGCTTACTTATATACCATTGCACAACCTCTGATGTGTCTGTAAAACTTATCCAATTGTCCTGAAGTTTTGTCCTGAATTTTGACCTCCTGTCCTGAATTTGTGTCCTGAATTTTGACCCTTTGTCCTGAATTTTTACACTCACCGTCCTGAATTTGCACCAATGCCAGTTGGTCACCCTATTTACAATGCCAGTAACTCAAACTTTAATGCTGTGAGACCTATTGCATTGTAAATGCTTGTTCTTCGGAGAGGTAGGAAGAGCTGTCTGTTTGCCACAGAACTGGAAGAATCGTGCAGTTTCTTTACCAAAGGGACTTAAGAACTGTGCCGTATATTTATCAAAGAAATAGGAGACCAGTGGTGTGTGTTTACCAAAGGAAGGGCTGAGCAGTACAAGGCATTTACTAAATACATGATGGAACTGTGTAGGCTTTCCCAGAGTGAGGCAGCCCTGTGCAGTGTGCTGACCAGAGAAGGACGAACTGTGTGCAGCATGCCGATGGGGCCGAATTCCTCTGCAATAGTCAGATCCTGTGTCCCTGCACAGACAGCTCTGCCCGGAAGTGTTATCTAGTTACAACATCTGAAGCGGTATGAGCCGCTGGAAGGAAGGGGCTCTCAGTTTCTCTGTGTATTTGTGTAAGGGGGCGGGGTGGTGGGGGGGAGGGGGGGGTAGAAATGATGTAGAGAGTAGCACTGGAGATGTATACACAGTTATGGTAACAGATACTGCGGGCGCCTCTTTTGTCTGTGAGAGTGGGCTGCAGTGTGCCAATACTGCAGTTTCTCACTGCATCACCAACCATATTGACTCTACCGGCTGCCCTTCTGCGTCCCAGCTAACTTGTCTATCTCTCGTCATCTCTCTGCCCTTCTGCCCTGCACCTCACACTCACCGGCTTGAGTCTCATCTTGAGCACATCAACATGAACACCAAACAGGAAGGAAATGCATGGACTCTGCATTCTTTCTGTTGTGAAAGCAGGAAGAACAGGGAGGCTATCAACATTGAGATCAGAGAGAAGGCCATCAAGACAGTGGGCTGGTTGAGAGAAGAGACACAATTCATTATGGAAGGTGCCTTGCAACTTGCAAAAGCCACAGATGGGCAATGGGTCAGAAAGGGCAGTAAAGTCTTAAAGTTTCAAAACCTGCAGGTCCTGCTAATGGCGAACATGAGGCGACAGTCCAAGTCCTGCTTGGAGGAAATGCCCATGGATGCCGCCTCTCACCAGGCACCGGTGAAGGATGCTGTGCTCATGCTAATAAGGGACAAGAGTAACGGGAAGTTCAGCCTGCTCAGGGAACCCTTGCGGCTCAGTATCTGCGTGGTCTCCGCAGACCCAGACTGTGACGACACCTTTGAACTCTTAGAAATCGGGTGCGAGGCAGTTGTCTTCTGGGATGGCGACAAAGCACGGACTCATCACTGGTTCAGACAAATCAAGAGGTATTCGAGAGAGCCGGGCTCTTGGATAAAGCAACGGAACTCACTACTGAACATCATGATTAGCACAGCTCAGAGCAGGTTTTGAAAGCTACGAACAGTAACCTCACTGGTGAAATACAATTGTTGAAAGACGATCAAAACCTACTTTAGGTCAACAAAAGAACCATTTTAATCAACAATAGGCAATAAATGTATTTAATAATTCATTTATTCAGCATCTCTGAGATTAGAATGGGGAATGTTTATTAGCTTCCAAAGACTCGGACATAAATATCAACCTTTATACTGTGAGTATTACAGTGAAACACATGACAGTGGCAGTTGGTACAGATAGAAACTAAGCTGAAAAACACAGCTGGAGTGCACCAACGAAATTTTATTGATAGGGCAGCTCATCAGTGTTAATTAGCCAGTCTCGGCTCCCATACTCGCGGGAGGGGGAATTGGCCACGCGGGGGTTAACACTAGTTGGGTGGGTGGAGGGGGGACGTTAATATAAAAAAAAGAAAACTTACCTGACTGAGTCCACGTCACCTGTGCTCCTTGGCCCCGCGCCGCCCCTGCTGCTCCTGAACAGGAACAAGCATGCTCCCTCCTGTAAGCCATTCACGATGCTGCAATGGCAGTGGTGTGATTGGTGGGAAGTCCCGGGCAGCACCAAGCCAGTCACCTGTAGGGAGGCCATTTTCTCTATGTAGGTTGCATGCAGTCTACATAGAGAAAATGTAGAGTGTGCATGACTGCTTTGGTCGGCCCCAGGGCCGACCAAGCAGTCAGGGTTCTCAGAGTAGTGCAAGCCACTCCTACCTGACCTGCCTGCCCCCAACCAGGCATACCCTCCCACCCGCCCCAAGCAGGAATACCCCTGCTTTCTGCTTTCTCGCAGTACGAGAAGCAAAAAATAAAATGGTATTTAAAATACCATTTTATTTTCTCTTTTCGCACTGCGAGAAAGCAGTGGGATGGCACTCCAATGCCCTAATGAAGCTGCTGCCTCTGCCTATCACATTATCTGTGTCATAATCATCATGATAATACTGTCCGCCCTGAGGGTCATCAAAGTAATTATTATCAGAACGTCCCTCTCAGACACACTCTCATCTTTCTTCTGGCGACCAGCTGTTAACTTGTCCCAATCAACCATCCTCAGTGGAATAAGAGAATGCATATACGTGATATTGTGGCATGGCAAGGCAAGTATCTCTGCCATAGGCTCATCACTGGGCTTCCTCTCCTGATCCCATGTACCACCCAGTTCCGCAACATGATCTTGTGCGTGCACTTTCCTCCAAATATCAACCAGAACCGGTAAACCAAAGAACATTTCAATATCCGCAAGTGTCTTGACTGTTGACGAGGCAGCTTCAGTCAATTCTTTATTATATGCAAGAGGATTTTTCCTAGGATCAGGTAACTGAGTCTTAAGAGACACACCTTCACTTCTTTTCCATGGAGTACAAACCCATTGTTCTTGGAAACGGGCCGCCACACCTGGTCTAGTAACATTACTGAGCTGATCCGCTAGCTCTAGTATTTCGGGGGTGATACTGAGATACCGAAGTAGGGCTCTTCTCAAGTAGCCTACCCCAGTAAGCAATCAATGTTGTAATACTGGCAAAAACTTTACCAGGCTCCATATTACTGACAAGTACACAATCTTTAATATCATATAAAATCTGTGTTGCTGCATCTTTGAAACACTGCTCCAAAAGACTAATCGGAGTAGCAGACATACGTTTAAGGTCATGCTGTTGTACAAAGGGCTCATAATCTTTAATCAAATTCCACACAACTTCCACGCTGTAAATGGTATTTCGGGCCCACTGCGCAGCTGGTTAGTCACTCTCATTTTCTCTGCATCTCCCTCTTCAGATCGCACAGATGGACCCATGTGCTCTTTAAACTTTTCCCAATCTCCGTCTCCATACCCACGCACAGTCGTCCCATCACTCAAGGAAACTGGTGGATGAAAAACCAGAGAAGGAGAGGCAACCGGAGTGACAGGTACCAACGATGCTGAGGGCTGCGTCACAGGAGAAAAAGCTGACGAGAAAGATGCTGAAACAATGGGCATGAGGGGGTGCTAACAGTCACAGTTGCTGCAGACGGCAAGGAAGCAGAAGGAAGAGAAAGAAGAGAAGAAGCCGATGTCACGGCCGCCAAAAAAGCAGCAGTCGGTACAGGAACAGAGACAGTGGAAGCCACAGGCGGCTGTGAGGGCAATGGAACAGTGGGATATATCCTTTAAGGTGGTGGGGGTCAATTATCTAATAACTCCTCCATGAAGGTATAATTTTCTTCGTGGGCCACATAAGATTTATCGATATGTAATTGAAACCTCCTATCTTCACATTAAATCCCTATCTATTTTTTCTCTCTATCATGTGCTACAGCTTCCTGAGTCAATGTTTACATTCTCCCCTTTGTTCCTCCTTTTCCTTCTTTAGTTTTCTCTGTTTAGCCTCCTTCTGCCACGTTCGTTTCACAAACAATTTTCCTGTAAAAAAAAACTTTTTGTTCATCAGAAGTGCCTGTCAGCGGCCACTGCAACTCGGCATTGTCCCTTGTATATTTGTGCCAATATGTACTAAACATACTAGGGCCAAGACCATGTTTCACATACATATCAAAATTAGGAGTGCCTTCTGGAGGAGCTGGTTGACTTTGTTCTAATCGAGTATCAGTAGAACAACAACGACAACACAAAGCAAATCATTTACTAAAATTAGGCATTTTAAAAAGAAAACAAGTTCCTATTTTATGCCTAGCAAAACAATTGCAATCGCTTTTATCCAAAAAAAGACGGTCCTCAGACCATACCAAATACAAACCAAAATGGTACCATATCCACAAAGAACCAAAACAAACTCACCTGATGTATACACAGGTCAAACAAATTTATTCTCCACTGCCGACTCTTCAGACAAACGGTCAGATCCAAGGGTTTTGCCATTCAGGACTCCATTCGGGATGACTACAGGGTGAGGCACCATCCGGCGGGACAGTAGGGGCAGCTGCGAGTACAGGAACTCTATCATGCAAGGATCCCTGATCTGCCCGTCCGACCAGACAATAGACTCAACCTCCCCACCTGTCTGTGGAAGGGGATGGGCCACTCACCTGAAGTAGTACCTGTTCGGGCGCCAACTGAAGGAAGTGACCTGCTTAGGATCACCCGGTAACTCACGACCACCTCTCAGCCTCCCATACCAAATGAAGAGTCGGTCAGACAGTAGAGAATACCAACCAATAAATGTTTATTCAGATACACTAGAGCGGAGCCCAGTCTGCCCAGTCTCTTAGGAGTGCTGCAGAGGGACTGGCATCAGCGAACATGGAGATACATTATGTACAATTCAGAACCAATGGAGGCACGCCCACAATAGAATTTTCCAGGCAGAAGCAGCTAAACAAAGAAGTACAGAAAGATAGGTTTCGATTCTGAGGCAGGACACACACTATCTCCTACTCAAGGTCACTCTGTCCGTGCCCCCCACTAGACTAGTTGTTACTAAAGACAGGGGTCCCTAGAACATGAAAATTGAGAACTTGAATCAGCATACGCTAAATAGCCAGTATGTTCTTTGTCCAGCCTGACAGACTTTTATTTTGACAAATATAAAAAAAATAAACATGGAATTGAAAGTGATGTCAAGGGGGCACAGCCTGTGACCCACAGACAGCAAGACAATGCAGCAATTTTCAGGCAAACACGGGCAAAGCGGTCTGTTTCCTAGTATTCAGTAGACAGACTTAATTCAATCAAGATACCATTGTGCAATACACATATGGTATATGGTTGTCGACGTTTCGATGCCAAGACTTTAGATGTGAGGCATCATCTTCAGGACAGTATTATAAAGCATGCCTGTCTTGAATTCATACAGTTTCCTTTCATACATATATAACAATTAACATGAAGATTTCATCACAGAAATGGGGAAAAAATGGGAAAAAGAAAGAAAGAAATAACATTTTAGACAAATTTCTAGCATGGACCAATCTTGTCAATATTCAGTGACTTGTAAATTACATGTTACAGAGCAAGCGTGCTAATGTGTGACTTTCAATGAAATTGTGAGGCGTAATGGCTCAGTTTCTCAGTATGCGAACAGGGCGGTGGAACTAATACCAAACCGAGCATAGTGGCGCGTGGGCGGTACATGCAGTGGCAGTGTCCTGCCTAATAGAGTGATCTAGTCATGTGGATTGATCAGGTTGCATACAGCACGGTGCATGAATAGAAACAAACAACGCGGTGCGGGAATACAATAGGAAATTGCGGCGCAGTGAATTAGAGATTAAAAATGGGAATTTTAAGCATTGATTTAAAACTTTTGGACCAGGCCGGCGCGGTGCGGGAATGAGAAGCGGTATGCACGGAGAGGAGAAGTTGAAAGCCGCGGTGCGGACATCCAATCGTGATTTACGGCGCAGTGAAATAGAGATTTATAAAGGGATTATAGGCAGTACTCTAGAACTTAACTCCATGCGAAAGGGAAGTTGACAAGGGCGGTGTGGGCATGCAATAGTGAATTACGGCGCAGTAAAATGGAGATTTAAAAAAAAGGATTTTAGGCAGTGCTCTAGAACTTAACTCCATGCTAAAGACTCTGGCTAGTTCGAGCGCTGTGCAGAGATACAAAGGGAGGTTATTTTGGCGCAGTGGAAACAAGATATAACATTAGAGACTAGGGACGTCCTCCTGGAACCAAGGCCCAAGAAACACCAGGATAGACTCATATGTGTCACAAACTTCTTCCTGGCCTCTAATGCCATACGGAGGAGCATACTAAAACATTGGGCAGTACTCAATGCAGGTGCACTAGACATAGAACGCCCTACGTTTGCATTCAAAAGAGCAAAAAACATTAAAGATCACCTTGTAAGGGCAGCACTACCACAACCTGCAGCTAGGGTACGATAAATGACGCATGAGGCCTACCCACCCTCACAGGCCACGTGAAATGTGGCGAATGTGTAGCTTGTGAATCTACAATTGAAGGAAAAACATTTATGTATGAGACACTTAAGTATTAGAGAAGATACTTCACTAATTGTAATTCATCAAATGTCGTGTATGCCATCTTTTGCGCCTGTATGAAGATCTATGTGGGGCAAACACCACAAAACAATCATGCTTCGTATCGGGCAGCAGCGCAGCAGGATTCGATGCAATACTGCGAATGCACCCTTAGTCGAGCACTTCCAAGCCATGGGACACAATGAGAAGAAATTCACATGGACAATCATTACTGCTATCAAACCACCACCACGAGGAGCAGATATGTCTCAACTACTGAATAAGGAGGAACTCAACTGGATACTACGCACCAATAGTATCCGCAATGGTCTCAATTGCCTTGAAGATTGGACCTCACTCCTTTAATAAGTCATTTCTGAGCAGATTAGATTGCTAACCAAGTATTGCTGCAGTTTTAACCAAATGTTTTCCGCCTTCTACTGTGTATATATATATAATTCTTCCCTTCCAAGCTGGTTTATGTATGTCTAACCATCAGGTGCTTTACTGTTAATTTTTTCCATACCTAACATCCCAAGGCACTACCCTATGTCGTTGTATTCCTACATGCTATACCACGTCACTATTTTTTCTTTCCCTGTATACCCTTCACAATAGGCCCAATTCTCATTCATACCTCCTGTCCCAAGATGGCCGCCTTTTTGCCAATTGCACTGTATATTGTCGCGCAAATCGCAAGCGTTGCATCTTCCGTCTGTCCTTTGACAGGTTCTCTGAATGACTCCGACGCACTAATCATCGCATCCCACGCATCCAAAAATTCATCTCCTTACCACGTTTTTAAATCTTGCTCTGTATACAGTTTCACTCTTTGGTTATCTCTGTATCATACAAGCGTGCTCCATTTTAAGATGGCCGCCTCCTTCCAACCATACAGTACCTTGTCTATCTCCACCCTTACCAGAACCCCCCACGTGACCTAACTCACTTCTCCATATAGCCTGCACATGACAGTGCTTCTGTAGTGATCACTGCAGAACCACGCCGATCGGGCGCCCAACTAGAGTACTATCTCAGTAAGTAAATACCTCTCCCCTCCCCTCTCCCCACTCCCCTTTCCCCAGAATACCGCCCCTGCAGTACCGGAAACTAAGTTTTGTTCTGTTTCCTTTCAGAAATTGCCGTATATCGCCATCCGCGAAGGCATCCCTTCAATTGCGTAATAGTTGCATACCCGTTAAATCCTGGGTAAGCATAATTCCTGTGCTCTCAAGCCACAACATGGTTTCCACCCAACGCCCAGTTTATTAACTTCCGAACTTCTTTCAGGTCATCATCACGCCCCGATGGATTGAATACTCCCGATCCATCCTCAATTTGCATCGTCTGCTTTACCCCTTCTGTATCGATTGCCATCCCACTGGTAATTCCTTTAACTCCAACTTTCCCTTTTTTTATTGCACCGTACATAACCAGGTCGTTAGCCATTACTCTTACTCTGAAAGTCTCCTACTCTCTAATGTTATATCTTGTTTCCACTGCACCGAAATAACCTCCCTTTGTATTCCGCACAGCGCCCGAACTAGCCAGAGTCTTTCGCATGGAGTTAAGTTCTATAGCACTGCCTAAAATCCTTTTTTTTTAAATCCCCATTTCACTGTGCCGTAATTCACTATTGCATGCCCGCACCGCCCTCGTCAACTTCCCTTTCGCATGGAGTTAAGTTCTAGAGTACTGCCTATAATCCCTTTTTAAATCTCCATTTCACTGCGCCGTAAATCACGATTGGATGTGGCTTTTAACTTCTCCTCTCCGTGCATACCGCTTCCCATTCCGGCACCGCGCTTGACTGAGCCCAACTTTTTTAAATCAATGCTTAAAATTCCCCCTTTTAATCTCTAATTCACTGCGCCGCAATTTACTATTGTATACCTGCACCGCGTTGTTTGTTTCTATTCACACACCGCGCTGTATGCAACCTGATCAATCCGCATGAATAGATCACTCTATTAGGCAGGACACTGCCACTGTATGTACCGCCCACGCGCCACTATGCAAGGTTTGGTATTAGTTCCACCGCCCTGTTTGCATACTGAGAAACTGAGCCATTACGCCTCACAATATCATTGAAAGTCACACATTAGCACGCTTGCTCTGTTAAATATCATTTAGAAGTCACTGAATATTGATAAGATTGGTCCCTGCCTAGAAATTTGTCTAAAACGTTATTTCTTTCTTTTTCCCCCCCCATTTTTTCCCCATTTCTTTGTCGAAATCTTCAAGGTAATTGTTATATATGTATGAAAGGCATCTGCATGAATTCAAGACAGGCATGCTTTATAATACTGTCCTGAAGATGATGCCACACATCTAAAGTCTTGGCATTGAAACGTCGACACCCATATACCATATGTTTCTTAAATACTCAGAATGTATTGCACAATGGTACCTTGATTGAATTAAGTCTGTCTACTAGGAAACAGACCGCTTTGGGTTCCCTTGTCTTTGTAAACAGTATGTAGCGCAATCACTAGATTGCAAGGGATTGTGAATCCTCACTACTTTCTCAAGAGGGTCCTCCCTACCCCCTCCTTTTCCTTGTCCTTTCTATCTTCCCCCTACCCTAGTTGCTTGCTAGGCATGTCTGACCACCCACCTCTTTATTTTATTGACTACATTAAAAAGATCTTAGAAGGTCCATCTTTACTATCAGATTCTGCGGATGCACCAAAGGAACCCAGTACCTCCCTAGGTGAGGAACTTGAAAAAATCAAAAAGAAAGAAGTTAGATTGTTGCTGATGATTAAACTCTTGACCGAATATCTTAAAAGACAATCCCGGTTGGTTTGCAAGTTCGCAACGTCCCAGGAGTCTTTACTGACAACCCCAAATACCTAACTGGCTTTAGCTATATCAGTACCACCTGTTCCAGGCACTGGATGGTGCTGGGGATTGATATAGCTACTGAAGAACTACAGAGAGTAATTGTAGAAATCCAAGAACTAGAGAAACAAATCAAAGATAAAAATACTAACACTGAGGCCAAAAAATTCATTGAACAGGTACGAAAAAACTATAGAAGAATTTCACAAGTTTGAACAAAATAAAAAAACTATTAAGGTTAAAAAAGACATAAAAGGTTTTACCCAAGAGAGAGCATACCCATATCTCAACAAAGACTACTATACTAATCGCTCATACAGTGGCCCCCAGAACCAAAGACCCTAGGGTAGATTTAATCAAAGCCAAAACCTTGTAGGTTTCTCGGATAGTTCAGTTGACTCATCTGAACACTCAAATCAAGGTGAAAGTCCAGGCCCCTCTAACAGGAATTTTTTAGGCAGAGGTCAGCCGGAACCCCAACAGTTGGGAGAGGGAAACAGCTGCAAAGGTGGCCCAACCCTCCAGGCGAACGATTGACTCGCCGCCAACATTACCGTTGGTAACCAGTATTGATCTCAATGACGAACCAATCGACACCAATGATAACACACCCCAAAATAACACCTTGCTACCCATTTTCAACTTAACCCAACATCAACTCTCAATTGGGGAGTTGTCTTTGCTCAACAAAGGTCTTTCATTTGTCCCCACTATTCGTCCTAATTATTTGGATGCCCAAACCGAACTGCTCAAATTCTTTAGGAAAATCCGGTTGCATAGCTACTTCCTACTGAATCCTTCACCCACTAAATTCTCAAGCACCCCATCTAAACCACCATCGAATTTCTCTCCAACTGCAGGTATGATTCCTTTAAAGAAAGAATGGAGGCAGCACCAAGTATGAAGTAAAACAGGACCACGTTGTATCAAAAAAATATATTTTCTTTTATTTTCTAATTTTTAGGACAGCCAACGCGTTTCGCTCCCCAACCATGGGAGCTTCGTCAGGGCTGAAAACAACATGAAAATAATACACAAATATTAATGACATATACTCACATTAAAAATTACAACAAGGAGACATACAACATTAAAAACATTCAGTCAAACTTCCAAGAGACGAGATGGCAACACCTGAGAGGGCCATAATCACAATCCTATGTTTTGGAGAACATTTTGCTTAAATCTAAATATGCATACACAAAAGTAATGCAACATGATGACTACAGAAAAACATTGTTACACGGAGCAGAGTGCAACCAGGTATAAAGTGTTAAAAGGTAAGACAAGTAAATAGAATTTAAAAAAGGAGAAGGGGGGACCGGGGAGAGATATTAAAATAAGACACAGGTAAAGAGTGAAGAAAGACAGTAGGGGAGGGGGGGCGGGGTGGCACTTAGGTGGAACTATACAGAAAGATCACCCAGGTATGATTCCACCTGAAATTCCCACATTTGAGAAACTTGTCCTCAATGACCTCACATCTCTGGAAAACCAGAAATCTTTTGTACCCTATAACATTTCGATCACTGAAAAAAACGCCTTGGCCTCACTCAAAAATAACTCATCCCTTGTCATTAAACCCGCTGACAAAGGCGGCGGAATTGTGATTCAGGGAATAGACAATTACAAAAATGAGATCCTACGACAACTGAGTAACACCGACCATTATTTTACACTTCCTTGCAATCCTACAAGAGAAATACAAACATTGATTTTACACGTTACCAATGACGCCCTTGAATCAGGCTATCTATCCAAATAAGAACATGAGTTTCTCAATACTAAGGCACCTAGAATACCGGTGATCTACTGCTTACCAAAAATTCATAAAAACCCTGAAACACCTCCCGGGCGTCCTATTATCTCGGGTATGGCTCCATATTGGAGCCCCTCGTACAATATATTGATTTCTTTATAAAGGAGTTTGTCCCACAAACCCAATGCTTTATAAAAGACAGCATGTCCATGATCAACATGATTGAAGAACATCCCCTTGATCCCACATCCATCACAATGTGCAATTTGGATGTGGAATCACTCTATACAATTATACCGCAGATAGAGTCATTAAGTGTTATTGAGGGAGTTCTAAATAAACGACCACGCCCACACAATGTTCCCACACTGTTCATTCTACAGCCCTTAGAAATCTGCCTGACAAAAAACTTTTTCTTATTCGAGAACCAGTTCTACGGCCAGGTGCGTGGGACATCCATGGGAGCTATTTTTGCTCCCAACTTGGCTATCCCTTTCATGGACAACCTTGAAACATGTAATTCTGAATCCATCCAATCCTTTCCACAGTGGCATTGTCCTGTGGAAAAGATATATTGATGATATTTTTATGCTCTGGACAGACTCATCTGAATCCTTCGCACAAATGCTTCATTGGCTTAATAACAATAGCGGAGGCCTTAAATACACACTATCTGTTAGCAAAGAGTGTATTCCCTTCCTCTACCTTGAAATTAGACACCATGACGGTCGCCTCACCACTTGTCTTCATCGAAAACCAACAGAACGCAATACCCTGCTATAGTAGCCACCATCCCCGCGTCTTGAGAGACTCACTTCCCTATTCACAATTTCTTCGCATTCAACGAAATTGCTTCTTCAAGGAAGATTACTTTACTGAGGCAAAGACACTCAGTAATAAGCTTTGCAACTGAGGCTACCCTTGCAAACGTATGCGTCGTTCTCTCAAAAGGGCCTGGTACTGTCCTAGGGATGTCCTCCTGGAACAAAGGCCCAAGAAACACCAGGATGGACTCATATGTGTCGCAACCTTCTCCCCGGCCTCTAATGCCATACGGAAGAGCATACTAAAACATTGGCCAGTACTCAATGCAGGTGCACTAGATATAGAACGCCCTATGTTTGCATTCAAAAGAGCCAAAAACATTAAAGATCACCTTGTAAGGGCAGCACTACCACAACCTGCAGCTAGGGTTACGATAAATGACGCATGGGGCCTACCCACCCTTACAGGCCACGTGAAATGTGGCGAATGTGTAGCTTGTGAATCTACAATTAAAGGAAAAACATTTATGTATGAGACACTTAAGTATGAGAGAAGATACTTCACTAATTGTAATTCATCAAATGTCATGTATGCCATCTTTTGCCCCTGTATGAAGATCCATGTGGGGCAAACAACACAAAAAATCAAGCTTCGTATCTGCCAGCACCGCAGCAGGATTCGATGCAATACTGCGAATGCACCCTTAGTCGAGCACTTCCAAGCCATGGGACACAATGAGAAGGAATTCACATGGACAATCATTACTGCTATCAAACCGCCACCGCAAGGAGCAGATATGTCTCAACTACTGATTAAACTGAATAAGGAGGAACTCAACTGGATACTACGCACCAATAGTATCCGCAATGGACTCAATCGCCTTGAAGATTGAACCTCACTCCTTTAATAAGTCATTTCTGAGCAGATTAGATTGCTAACCACGTATTGCTGCAGTTTTAACCAAATGTTTTCCGCCTTCTACTGTGTATATATATAATTCTTCCCTTCCAAGCTAGTTTATGTATGTCTAACCATCAGGTGCTTTACTGTTAATTTTTTCCATACCTAACATCCCAAGGCACCACCCTATGTCGTTGTATTCCTACATGTTATACCACGTCACTATTTATTCTTTCCCTGTATACCCTTCACAATAGGCCCAATTCTCATTCATACCCCTGTCCCAAGATGGCCGCCTTTTTCCCAATTGCACTGCATGTTGTCGCGCAAACCCTTCACAATAGGCCCAATTCACATTCATACCCCCTGTCCCAAGATGGCCTCCTTTTTCCTAATTGCACTGCATGTTGTCGCGCAAATCGCAAGCATTGCATCTTCCGTCTGTCCTTTGACAGGTTCTCTGAATGACTCTGACAAACTAATCATTGCATCCCATGAATCCAAAAATTCATCTCTTTACTACGTTTTTAAATCTTGCTCTGTATACAGTTTCACTCTTTGGGTATCATACACGCATGCTCCACTATAAGATGGCCGCCTCCTTCCAACCATACAGTACCTTGTCTATCTCCACCCTTATCAGACCCCCCACGTGACCTAACTCTCTTCTCCATATAGCCTGCACATGACAGCACTTCTGTAGTGATCACGCAGAACTACGCAGATCGGGCACCCAACTAGAGTACTATCTCAGTAAGTAAATACCTCCCCCCTCCCCTCTCCCCTCTCCCCAGAATACTGCCCCTGCAGTACCGGAAACTGAGTTTTGTTCCGTTTCCTTTCAGAAATTGCCGTATATCGCCAACCGCGAAGGCATCCCTTCAATTGCGTGATAGTTGCATACCCGTTAAATCCTGGGCAAGTATAATCCCTGTGCTCTCAACCCACCACATGGTTCCCACCCACTGCCCAGTTTATTAACTCTCGAACTTCTTTCAGGTCATCATCACGCCCCGATGGATTGAATCCTCCCGATCCATCCTCAATTTGCATCGTCTACTTTACCCCTTCTGTATCAATATCCAACCCACTGGTAAATCCTTTAACTCCAACTTTCCCTTTTTTATTGCGCCATACATAACCAGGTGGTTGGCCATTACTCTCACTCTGACAATCTCCTACTCTCTAATGCTATATCTTGTTTCCACTGCGCCGAAATACCCACCCTTTGTATCTCCGCACAGCGCCCGAACTAGCCACAGTCTTTCGCATTGAGTTAAGTTCTAGGGCACTGCCTAAAATCCTTTTTTTTTTTAATCTCCATTTCACTGCTCCGTAATTCACTATTGGATGCCCGCACCACTCTTGTCAACTTCCCTTTCGCATGGAGTTAAGTTCTAGAGCACTGCCTATAATCCCTTTTTAAATCTCCATTTCACTGCGCCGTAAATCACGATTGGATGTCCGCACCGCAGCTTTCAACTTCTCCTCTCCGTGCATACCGCTTCTCATTCCCACACCATGCCGGACTGAGACCAACTTTTTAAAATCAATGCTTAAAATTCCCCTTTTTAATCTCTAATTCACTGCGTCGCAATTTACTATTGTATGCCCGCACCGAGTTGTTTGTTTCTATTCACGCACCGCGCTGTATGCAACCTGATCAATCCGCATGAATAGATCACTCAATTAGGCAGGACACTGCCACTGTATGTACCGCCCACGCGCCACTATGTACGGTTTGGTATTAGTGCCACCGCCCTGTTCGCATACTGAGAAACTGAGCCATTACGCCTCACAATATCATTGAAAGTCATACATTAGCACGCTTGCTCTGTAAAATGTCATTTACAAGTCACTGAATATTGACAAGATTGGTCCATGCCTAGAAATTTGTCTAAAACGTTATTTCTTTTTCCCATTTTTCTCCCATTTCTGTGTTGAAATCTTCATTTTAATTGTTATATATGTATGAAAGGCAACTGTATGAATTCAAGACAGTCATGCTTTATAATACTGCCCTGAAGATGATGCCACACATCTAAAGTCTTGGGATCGAAACGTCGACACCCATGTACCATATCCTTCTTAAATACTCAGAATGTATTGCACAATGGTACCTTGATTGAATTAAGTCTGTCTACTGAATACTAGGAAACAGGCCGCTTCGCCCGTTTTTGGCTGAAAATTGCTGTTTTGTCTTGATTTCTGTGGGTCACAGGCTGTGCCCCCTTCCATCACTTTCAATTCCATGTTTATTTTTTTATATTTGTCAAAATAAAATCCTGTCCGGCTGGACAAAGAACATACTGGCTATTTAGCGTATGTTGATTCAAGTTCTCAATTTTCATGTTCTAGGGACCCCTGTCTTTAGTAACAATTAAGCTTCCAAGGTCCCTAGTGTATTGCCTTTGGGTTCCCTTGTCTTTGTAAACCCCACTAGACTAGTGGGAGAGGGTCTCTATCCAGTGGGAAAGGTATGCATTAATAAGAACAGTGTATTCATTAGCAAAGCAAGGCCCAGACTTGGAGAAACGTAATCTACCACAAGCCTTTCTCGAAAAGACAAAGATTAATTTCGATCGTGGTTCAAAAGAATAAAATGGTGAAGTGAATGCTAACTTACATAGAATACATAGAATAATGCACAAGCGAAGATAGCTAAAACATTTTCATTCTAACAATAGATCCATATTAAAAAGAGATGTGTGGAAACCCAATGGGTAAAGAAAAGTCTAAAAAAAGAATATGAAGTCTTAATTGACAACCACGGATACGATTAATTTGGGTATCTGGGTAGAAATTAGATTAATATTTATGGTTTAGGGAGTACATTCTTTTTCATGAGATTATGTTTTGATCCCACCCTCCGTTCACCACAACGGTATTGCTCCCCGCTGTGATAGACACTTTAGGAAGAACATGACTGTTGCTGGAATATGTAATTACCTGCCTTGGTCCATGCCAGGATTGGAGGTCCTTCTCTTTCTTTTTAACCTCTTTCTGGCCTATCCAACAGGAGGGCTCCCCACAGTGCTGCTTTCCATTTTCTTTTTTTTCTTTTCTTTTCTTTCCTTGAGTATTCATCCCAATGTTTGCAAACATTGGAACCAGGCGGTGCGAGTTCCCAATCTTTGGTTATGGAAGAACGGAGAGAAGTAAGGCTTATCTTGAGAGTAGGATGAGAGTGTAGGTAGGTTGGATTGTAATTTGGAAACTTTAAAGGCATATCTCACGCGAGGGAAGACAGTTGGCAGAGATCAGAGCCAAAGGAGGGAAAACTAGTGTGCACAACACATGTGTAACCAAAACTATTCATCACTGACCAGAGTAAAAAGGCTATGATTGTGAAAACTGTGACAAGGGAGATGCCAAGTCTGACAGGATGATATAACTGGATAGTAAGCCAAGGATAAACTATGCATCATATGTGAACCAAACCATATTTGTGAGAAGTATAAAACCGAAAATCTCCTGCCCCTTAACCACAAGGCTGCTGCCGAGGATCCCTCTGCTGTGCTGAGAGCCTTTGAATCCCATGCCTCATGACGAGCTCAGCTCATCATGAGCACAGGAGCACTGTACTGCATGACGAGCTCAGCTCGTCATGAGCATGGAAGGGGTTAAGGACTAGCCACTCGCTTTGAAGACTGTTAGTCTTACAGTGGCTTCATTTTGGTAAATGGAAGGGGTAACCGATGTGTGCTAAATTTATATTCTGGAATAACCCATCTGCCTTAGCACCTCTTTCTCAACTAAAAAGGAGCTTCAAGACACCTGAGAATCTTTTGATCTTAGTTAAGCTAATCTCACCTTTTATCTCTGCTATCATTCCCCACAGTATTCTAGAGCCTGCACCAGTCCTCTCTGCTGAGTGTGCCTCATCTGGTCCACCAGTCCGATCATCTCCAGGGTTCCAGGGCCAGTATGGGATGCACCTCCTTTACTGGAATGTGGCTCGCATCAATAGGAAACTGGATAATGTGGACTGGTTTGAAAATATTAGCCTATTTGATGTGTATGCTGTCAAGAAATGTGGGCCTTTAATAAGTTTCACGTTAATGGCTATCAATCTTTCTGTGTTCCTGCAACACTCTTATTGTCAGGCCGCCCTAAGGGCAGGTTAGGGGGTGATTATTTGTCCTAAACTAGGAATTACAAAAATCACTGCATTACAGTCCTCCCCTTGGTAGCAATTATTGCTATTGAGTCTTCCTGGATGTCGCATTTTCCTTTTGATTAATTTTTATTTTAACTTTTTTACAGACCATCCTGTTGAAATACTGTGGGAGCTGGATAGACTTATCTTGGATTTTACTGAGAGTCACCGGGATAGGGTTACTGTAATATGGGCAGGTGATTTTAACATTTCAACATGTTCTTTACCGGGGGAGAGTGTTTGCAGTCTCAAGGACTGGCAGGGCTGGGACTTATCCCACTTTCTGCTTAACCCCTACTTGGAAGTTTTGAACCATATTATTTTAAAACTCAATCTACTATCCATTTTTTTTAATTTCTTTTTTATTGAAAGGTATGGTACCCCCCCCTAACCTTTTTAACGGGACATGGTGGTGGTTCAGTTATTGATTTTATTTTGGTTTTTTCCCATCTACCTCCTGTGATGGACTTAGAAATGTTGTTTTCCAACCTTAGCAAACGCAATCAAGTTACTATTTGTGTTTCTTCTACCAATATTGCCATTGATCCACCTGCTCGCCAGTTCCGTTAACCTATATTTCTGTAAAAATAAGGGGATATGTATGAAGTGAAAAAATATAAACTCCGAGTAACTCCTTGCTGATTTGCTATCTAAAAAGAATCAGGATGTTTTAATAATTAAAGGTCCCTGGAGCCAGGTATATAAAATAGGTTGGATTTATTAAAGCTTAGTTCCAGGTTAGGTTCATTAGAAGAAGATAGGTAGATGGAAATGAACACCATCAGGAGCACCCTCCCAGCCGCTCAGCCTGCCTGCCATCAATTGACACTCTACACTCAAGCCAGGCACTCAAACATTCCATGGGGTCATCAGGCATCCTAACACTCATACAAGCTGAGCAGCAGGGAAGACACAACCAGAGCAAGGAAAGGCAAAAGTCAATTATAACATATCCCCCTTCCTTAGGGAAAGAAAAAAGCAGAAGTTAAGGAAAGAAATATGATAATCAATATACACAATGCATTATGAAAGAAAAACATTTACTTTACAAAGTAAAGTATTTACATTGCATTCTCAAATATAAAGACATTGAGATTAGTCCCATCCCCCTCCCTTGGGGAAAATTAAATTACACATTGATGCCACTCATTGGCATAACACTCAAACCTTGAAAATCTGGTAAACACCCAGAAATGGGGCACTAAGCTCCCACAAGGCTTGTCTTCCAGTGGTGACTACATTTGATCCACTGTCAACAAAAATGAGACAGATTATACGTAAACATTGGTCTATTTTAGACTCAGCTTCTGGTAAAATGCCAATGCCACGTTTTCCTTTTGCTTTTAATAGAGCGTCTAATTTAAAAGACAAATTGGTCCATTCACATACACCTACAGAGTAGGGCATTTCCCGTGTGGAGGATGCTCGGTCTGCGGTTTGACACAGAAGGCGAAAAGTGTCATACTTCATGATGGGAGAACCTGGTTTCTTAACTGGTTCAGTAACTGTAATACCACTTATGTGATTTACAGATTGACCTGCAGTTGCGGGCTACACTATATTGGACTAACCTCTAGAAAGGTCAAAATACGCATACAGGAACATCTAAGCACAATTAGAGCAATAAAATTGACAGCACGCCTAGTGCAACATTTTATTGACAAGGGGCATGACCCTAGGGATTTGAGATGGACCGTATTGGAGAAAGTGATTGGTGACACTCACAATCTGGATGCTATCCTAGCTAGAAAGGAAGCCAAATGGGTTTTTTCGGAACGAGCAGATCAGGATGGGCTCAATGATTCTATCGAGTGGAATAAGGTCAGCAGGCGGTAAGAAACCTATGCCTGATATGTATACAGTGGGAGGTAGGATTTAGTATCAGAAATGCTGCTATTATGACTCTTGACGGGGGCTGCATATATAATCACAGTTTGTATTAATTTCTTGACTCTGACTAGATTATGTATTTCCTTTTGGGTCTTTTTAAAATTGAGCTGACTTGAGAGTTATGGTGCATCTGGTATATTGAGACTGGATAGCGACAGCCTGTCAAAGTGGTTAACTTTATTAGTTCTGTTTTAAAGAACTTGCCCCATTCTAAGATGGCCGCCACTGAAAGTGGCAGTTATACGCAGGTGCAATGCTCGAGGCAATTCCCCACAAGTTATAGAGGCAATGTGGTTTATGTTGACATTATTGCAGAGGCCACTTGAGAGGTGGTGTAGTGTCTTAGCGTGGACACGTTCTAGTGTTCCAGTGTGATGTATCATACTCTACACCCACCCACCACAGACGTCATGGTGTCACATGACGCTGCCAATAAAAGAGGCCGAGCGCACGTGCTCGGGACCTTTCCTACCACTCATTCCTGGTGTCCGTGTCCATCATTGCTGCGCCTAACATGAGGGCCCAGGGCCCATTACCATCATCACTACAATGGCGACGAGGTCGGTAGTGAAACCCACGCGTGCCACTACCCTACACTGAGGAAAAGGGGGAGAGAGCTGCCCGCCTGAAGGGCATCCCCTGCAGCAAGGCGCAGTGAGTCGAGAAGCCGGTGAGCACGTCGGAGCCCAGCAGCCACCAAGAGGCTCACAGCAAGCCGACCGGAGCCCACCCGCGTCGGCTGCCACCAACATGTGCCATCAGGAATGAGCGGACCGCCCAGAGCCCACCTGAGACGGCCGCGAAGCAGTGACCCCCCGGAGAGGTGTACCGGCCGGGCGGAGGCCGCGACAGAACGTCAGACCCGTTGGCCGAAGGTGAGCCCCAGGGGCGAAGTGCTAATAAATAAACTGTGCCCAATCATAAGCAGGACCAGCGGAGCCTACCCGCAGCCTGCCTGAGTCATCCCCTGCCCCCGCCGCGTGTGTGACTGTGAGCGGCGGGGCCCAGAGACAAGCGACGGCGTGAGGGAGAGTGCGGCCGGACCCGCAATTAACATAATCAACGAGGGGGAGGGAGCGGAGTAGCTAACCGCCTCCCGACCCCCCTCGCAACGTGGTCCGGGCCAGCGGAGTCCACCCGCGACCTGCCGGCGGCACCCCCAGCGTGGATAGACACTGCAGAGCCTGCGGAGCCCAACCGCGGCCTGCGAAAAGCAAGGCGGGTCTCCGCCGCGCAGCGAGTGCCAGTTGGAGCTGCTGCGGCGGGAGACCGGCGAAAGTGGAGCCAGCTGGGCCAGAGAACCAAGAACAATCAAGTAGGCAGAGCCGGCGGAGCCCAACCGCAGCCTGCCTCGAGCGCCCCCGCCCAGGGAGGAGTGACCGGAGCGACGCGCTCCCCCGCCGGAGTGAAGCACCAACACCCACGCCGGACTGAAGCACCTATACCCCCCGCCCGCGTGAGTACTGCCGAGGTGGCCGCGGGCTGGGAGGGGAAGCAGGGGAGAAGCAAGCGTCTGCACGCGGCCAGCGCCGCCAATATCAAAAGTCCCCCCCTCCCTGTGTGCTCCGTGTGAGGAGCAGAGCGCCGGTAAGCGGTCAACACCGCCAAAGATTAAATGAGCTCCACCATCACAATTAGGGAAAGTGTGCCAATCAAACATCAAAGAGTGCGAGACAATGAGCCTGCACTCCACAGAACTGCCTCGCCATCATGCCTGCGCCCTCCTGCCCCAAATGTACACAATAGCAGGGAAGGGACTCACCAGGAAGGCAGTGTGAGGCCAGGTTCCAAGCAGCAGCTTCAGCCCCAAACCCCCCCTGTGCACTGAGATAGAGAGGCAGTAGAGCACAGAAACGAGGAAGACAAGAGCCACCAGACAGGAGCCCGCCAAATCCAAGACTACCGCCATCTGGTGGCCAAGGAAGGGAAGTGCATCTGCATCTAGAAGAAATAAACAAGCATTGCCCAACACCAGGCAATGCAGCAGCAACAAGGGTAACGGACTGAGTAAAACTGAATTGAATCTCATGCAGCAAGATAGTGTGCAAACAAGCACGGAAAAAAACACACGCACCAGCAAGGAGTCGGCAGACGCCACTTCCAGAGTGACGTGGGAAGAGGCACCAACGCCTCACCAAGCATCCAAGCAAGGACAAAACGTCTGGAGGAAACGACTGCCAAGCACTGGAGGAACGATCAAGGAAAAGACTGCCGCGATCGGAAGACGGAGAGAGCAGTGGCTCCTAGTGGCCACAGGTGTTCACCGCAGCATCAACTACTCCCGCCAACGGTCCGAAGCAGCAAGTACCTGACGCCAGCCAAAGCAGCAAGTACCCAACGGTCCAAAGCAGCAAAGTACTGGACGTCAGCCAAAGCAGCAAGAAATCGACGCCAGCCAAAGCTGCAAGTACCAACGACACGCAACAAGTGTTCGAGAGCCCTGAAAAGTACGGGCGCAGATAACGCGCCACGTGGCAAGGCACTGCCACCACAAGAGTAATGAAGGGCAAAGGTAACGCCACAGTGCGGAACAGTTACCGGAGACGACCACTAAGCGTGGCGCCCCCCAGAAGCCGATCCACAGAATGATCGCGTACCAAGTATGACCCGCGACGGGTCCCCAAACAACACCTGAAAGTGCTAATGCACCAAGTCCGACAGGACGACCGAAGAAGCCTGCCAAAACATCGGCAGAAGTGGACCGCCAAACGGTCCAGGACGTTCAACCTAGACAAAGTCCATGAACACCATCCCACGAACGTCACCAACAAGAATCTAGAGAAGAGGGTTCGCGACACCAACTCTTGCAGCTGAGGAAGAAGGAGGAAGTGTTCCTGTCAGGGACAAACCAGGGTTACACATGCAGCGGGCGCGCCCTGCATGGAGGAGCCAGGTCAGGAGAGAAGATGCAAGATCGGACCAAGTGATGTCGCGAAACAGGAAGGGAGATTAGGAGAGATCCGAGTGGCACATATGCCACCGTGAAAAGAAAGGAAGAAGAGGAGAGAGCTGTGTGGCACGTATGCCACTGTGAAAAGAAAGGAAGAAGAGGAGAGAGCTGTGTGGCACGTCTGCCACTATGAAACAGAAAGGAAGAAGAGGAGAGATCTGAGTGGCACGTCTGCCACCGTGACAAGAAAGGAAGAAGAGGAGAGATCTGAGTGGCACCTCTGCCACCGTGAAAAGAAAGGAAGAAAAGGAGAGATCTGCGTGGCGCGTTTGCCACTGTGAAAAGAAAGGAAGAAAAGGAGAGATCTGTGTGGCACCTCTGCCACTGCTAGAGCAGAAGGAAGTATATCCACGTGGCCGTGGCCACAGTTAAAGAGCGGAAGGAAGTATATCCACGTGGCCGTTGCCACAGTTAAGAAGGGAAGGAAGTAAATCCACGTGGCCGTTGCCACAGTTAAGAGTGAAGGAGAAGTCAGTGCGAAGTAGGTCCCCACAGTGAATCCAAGGCCGAAACTGGTACGTAACCATCATTCCACGGCGAACTACAAGAACTCCAACCGCACCCATTGCCATGGAAGTCAACAACAGAAAGACTGTGAGGACAAAGGGGCTACCCAGTCGTCTACAGACTGTTTCCATCGAGCACCACCAACCGGTGCCAAAGCGGACTAAGGTTCCCCGAAACAGATTGAACTCCATCTGCCAATTCCAAGCAGCGGCGGATAGAAAAGCATGGCGGAACTGAACACTTCACTGCATCCTGAGACATGTTATTTTCCCCAAATGTGAATTCTGATGTTAGGTCTTTGCAATGATTAAAAAGGGGAGTGATGTAGTGTCTTAGCGTGGACACGTTCTAGTAATGCTGATGTTAGGTCTTTGCAATGATTAAAAAGGGGAGTGATGTAGTGTCTTAGCGTGGACACGTTCTAGTGTTCCAGTGTGATGTATCATACTCTACACCCACCCACCACAGACGTCATGGTGTCACATGACGCTGCCAATAAAAGAGGCCGAGCGCACGTGCTCGGGACCTTTCCTACCACTCATTCCTGGTGTCCGTGTCCATCATTGCTGCGCCTAACATGAGGGCCCAGGGCCCATTACTTTCATCATTACAGGTGGTCAAAGAAATTCTGAAAACCAAATGCTGGCGCTCGTAATTTTTCATGACGCGTAATGCTCACCACGCGTAATGACGGGCTCACGCACGCTCCAGATTGCAGACATGAGGCGTGGCCAGCACGGGTGTTTAAACCGAGCGGCAGTGAGAGCAGGTTGTTGGAGCTCTACACGCGCTGGAGGGACTCGGCACCGGTAAGCCTACGAGGATGGTTATCGGTATGAGAAGAACATGGAGCACCCACTAAGTGTTAGCGAATATGTGAGTGGGTTGTGCCGGCTTTTGATTAGAATAAGCAAGGAGCATGCTTGTACCCACAATGGACAGAGAGGAAGGATTTGAATTAACAGAGCCCTGAATTGAATATGTGGGTTTGGCACATTGTATGATATTGTTCGATAACACAAGAACAGGATACCGGCAATTTTTTTAAATGGCCCTAGGGAGAGTCTGGTGTACTGAGGCATTGTAGGAGCTTTAAATGTGGGGCATGTACCACATAACTTGATTATATTGGTTGAATTTTGATATTTCCTACCTTATGTCCTCTTGCAGGGTGCCTGACATTGAGGGGCTACCCATCGGACACGTGATCTTCCGACACGGGGTCCATTTGTGAATAATGGTTGTAGGTATGCAGTAAATGTGCAACCATCAGGTACGGTGAGACAATTGAGATGAAAAGCATTCTCAGGGAACCTCTTGGGTTTCCAAGAATGATTGGGGTTCAATGTATAACCGTTGGGTTATCTAATGCTGGTTCGTTTTTATGTCATAACAGGTCTTGGGAACTATTAAGAGTGAAGAATAAGAATATAGAACCCCCTAAAAAGCCTTGACAAAGTTGCGTAAACTCTTGGCAACGAAACATGTTGGCGGAAATGATGGTATATTGGTAACCATTTTCAAATGGGAATGCTTTCAGCCAGGAATAAAATTGGCTGGCCAGTAAGCATTACCTGATTTTATTAAGTGAGAATTCTAAACATTTCTTCTTTTGAGTTTTCACTGGGGTTCTGAGAGCATAACAGGGGTTAGTGCAGTGGACACACTTGGTGGTGTTCTTTTTGTCTTCACTATATGAGTTGTGTTTAAAAGGGAGCACATTAATTTCCTCTCCAGTATATATTTTCTTTTTTTGCACAAAAAGAGAGAGTGTCCAATGATGAGAAGTGGGTAGACTGGCAATTATTGGTCAGTAACCCCCTCGGGTGTTGCTACCGTGAGGTACTCTCTCTTTACACAACACATTTTTTCACGAGCTGGTATAAGACCTGTGATGACAGTTTGTTGAATATTGAAAGGGCACCATGATAAAGTATAGTAGTGGAAATTAACACACTAAGAGGACAAGGCGGAAATATTATTGTCAGATCCTACGTAAGAATTCAGATAGGTGCAATTCAGGTGAGGCCTTCTATTGTTGGAAACTGCTTGGCAAGCGACAATTGGTTTTATCTGTTTTTCTCTCAGGTTCCGAAGATATCCTAGGATATCGGTGAGTTGATAGTCTTGGATTTTTTTTTTTATTACATTTTTATTTCAAAATCTTGATTTTAAACCAATACAAAAAAAGTGTAGTTGCAACAAGCAGAGTTTACAGGCCAAGGGTTACTGATATCGAAAAAGTACACACAGCTTGTTTTCAAGGGCTCAGCCTAATTTAACTTCTTAAGTTTGTGTCCCTATCTAGTTGATTTATACATTGCAGTGTACCTTATATCAAGTTTGCCCTGATGTGGGACAGTTGCTGTTTGGCGCTTGTGCATCGTACCCAAACATTGAACTATAAGGAAATTAAAAAAAACAGATGTAAAAAAAACATGTACATCATGATGGTTATGTTACGCCTCTGGCCAAGTGCTGGGGCGGTTCAGTGGGCGGGGCGGGGATTGAATCCTTCTCACCTTATGCCTACTTGTTGAGAGCCCCCAATCTGTTAGATATGAAAGAGGTGAAGAGATCTTTAATCTGGGGCCACAGGCAAATAAGGGCAGGCCTTCTGACACATATTCCACCTGTGGGGACCAAACATACTTGAACCCCTTTCTTGACCCATCTGATATATCTGTTGATTGTTCCATTGCTAACGCTTGCCACAATCTAGTATGCTATGGCATGAGGTATGGGCCTCCGCCTTTTTCCAAGCTGCAGCTATTGCCATCTTGGTGGCACCCAGGTACAGCCACGTGATGGAGCTATCCCCATATGTTTGACGTTTAATGTTAGGGTCCCGGATCCCCAGGAGGGTAAGGTCTTTGGTGTCGGGAATAGAGTAGCCGAGAATCAGTTTAATTTGAGATAGTATCTCCTTCCAGAATGGCTGAATAGAGGGGCAGTGCCACCAGAGGTGACAAACGTCTCCCAAAAGCCCGCACTCCTCCAGCATCTGTCTGTAATGTTAGGGTCTTATCTCATTTCTCAACGCAGAAGCTAAAATCCTTACCAAGCTTCTGGCATCCCCACTTATTCAAATTATTTCCAAATTGGTGCATCCTGAACAATTTGGCATTATGCCTGGTTGGAACATTGCCCTTAATTTGCTGCTACTCCATGGTGTGCTGGGTCGAGTGGGTAAAATCTGAGAAGATGGGGTGGTCCTGGTGCTTGATGCTCGCATGGCCTCGATACCTTTAGATGGCCATACCTTTTTGCTGTGTTGGAGCGTATGAGCTTTGGCCCCAAGTTTCTGTCTTGGCTGCGACTCCTCTACTCTAAACCCTACCTCAGGTAGTATTGAATGGGAGGACTTCTCGGGTGTTCCCCATCCAATGCAGGACCAGACAGGGATGTCCTCTCTCGCCACTTATTTTTGCTTTGATCCTTGAACCTTTGGCAGCCTGGGTTCCGATGGACCCATTGATCGGTGGTTTGTGCTGGACAGAGGAATGGAAAGGTAGGATATCTCTCTATGTCGGAGATATCCTGTTGTACGTTGCAACTTCGCAATCCTCCATTCACAGAATATTGGATATATTCAGCAATTTTGGTAAGATACACTATTAATTGGTCCAAATCCATGGTGTATGCTCTTCATGGCCAGGCGACAAACCTACCACCACACTGTGAGGCGCGCATAGTGACAGATGGCTACAGCTATCTTGGCATTTATGTCACCACAGATCTTGTAGTATTCAACACCAGAAACCTCCAAGGCCCTTCCATCAGCCGTGGTGGCTGCAGGTAAGAGTGGTAGGGCGGAGGGGCCAGGTGAGGGGGGATTTCGAGAGACGACTATGAGGGAAAATGAAATAAATAATTAATTTTCTCTCGTAGTTGTCTCTCAAAATCCCCCCTCACCTGGCCTAACTGCCCCACCACTCTTACCTGCAGCGGCCGCAGCTGCCTTCGATGGAACTTAAAAGGGATGTCCAGCATTGGAGGTCAGTCCCACTCTAATTGCTTGGAGAGCTGCTTTGTTTAAAATGAGGTCACTGCCACGGTTTCTCTATGTGCTGCACAATACGCCGTTTCGTGTTCCTGCAACCTATTTTAAAATCATAGAAGGTGAAGTTAGGACCTTGTTGTGGGATGAAGGGATCCCTCGTCTAGCTCTAGCTAAACTGACATGGGACTGGTATGATGGGGGAATAGCCCTTGCTGATATTCAAAAATAGTATTGGGCTGCACAACTGGCTGTGATTAACCAATGAGTTTGTCACCCCGCAGATCAGCTAGCATAGTGTATGGACCGTCATATTTTACACATGGGGGGATATCTGCAAGCACTTTACACCAACTCGAAACATTTGACCCTCAGAGGAGCAGCAGCACTCATGGTCCAAATCTTGCACAAACCACATAAAACATTGGGATGGAGAGGTAAGGTCAGCCAGGCTACACCATTGTGGGACTCTGAGAGGTTAGGCATGCTGGGGACAAGACATGGCTGTGATAAATGGGACCCTATAGGTAAGTCGAAGGTAGGGGATCTCTGGCCCAGAGTGGGATGGTCCCATTCTCTGAATTACAGAGATGGTATGAGCTAGCAACTGCAGTTCGACAGGCTCTTCAGGCAGTGATCCCCCAGGGGGAGGACCTCCTGGAATCGTCACCACTAGAGAATAGATTGTTAACCGATCAGCAAAGCAATCCCCCTCACTAATAAACAACTAATTAAAAACTTCCTGGATACGCTCCTTTACTTGTGAGACCACTGGGATACAGACCTGGGTGGCCTGGCTGATGAGGATTGGCCAGAGACCTTAGCCTCTCCCAGAGATGTGGGGATGAGAGCACGGTTCAGGCTGGTGGAGCCTAAAATACTCCACAAGACTTACCCATCTTGAAGCACAATGGTTAAAATGGGCAGAGGGACTGGTCCGACCTGTCACAGATAGTGTGGTCAGGATGGGTCTTTTATCCATATCATTTGGGATTGTCCAGAGATTCAGGCCTTTTGGAGATCTGTTGTAGCGTGCGTGAACAGTGTATGTGGTAGCAATTTGACACTTTCAGCTAAATGGGGCTTTCTTAATGTTGGGGATGCTACAGACTTGAATTGCATGGAACAAATCTGGATACCCTGAGTATGGGGATTACTAAACGCAACATGGCCCGTCCATGGAGGGCAGCAACCTCACCACTTCTCAGAGACTAGAAAAGGGATATGGACTGGTGTCTGGTGGCGGAGAAGGTGGTTTATGAAAGCAGGGACTGCCCCAAAGGAATATCCTCTGAGGCCAGAATTACCAGCTACACAACATTTGATATACGCTGCGGTAGGAGTGTACTGTAAAATCGGGAGTGACAATGCCCAGGGCTGGGTTGCACTATGTACATTTACTAATTGTATGTGTGACTGCTGTGGTGTGCTAACTAACCTCTGCTTTGCTGTGTGCCTCATAAAAAAAGTTATAAAAAAAATCTTACAAGTATAAGTTTCACGTTATCAAAAAAACTGGTTTACAAGTGCACCTCCCTCTTGATAAATGCCAGTTTCAGAGTAGCGCCTGCTTTTGTCGCACCGCCTCTGTACTGACTTTGGGCCCTTGGTGTTAGGGAAGGCAGTTCACACCTCATTAGGAATGGGCAAAGTGTTAGAATTCAGCAGCTATCATTCCTTCTGGTAAAACAGAGCTGTACTGGTTGCAGTCTTATCGCCTCAATGAGCCCCTTCATTGTTACTTCTAGAAATAAACACCCAGAGGGTGCAACATGTCATTTTAATGAGGACCAAACTGCAACGCATGCATATGTAAGGTCATCTGACGCAGGAATCCAGAAACAGCTGAGAAGAGAAGAGAGTTGGAAGGCACATGTAACATTTATCAATCAGCTTGAAAACCCTGGAGCAGCCGTCTGGAACACTCTGATGTAAATCAACAATTATTTCTCCTTGTAACCGGTCCTCCTTATGTGGACTGACTGCTGGCAAATGCCCAGCCCAGCGTACTGCATCTTGGTTCTGCGCCTTCCTATCAGATGAAGGGGTCGGTTACCTCCCCCCTCATACCAACTAGTATCAGAGAGTCTGTCTGCTGATGAGCTGGACAGATGATGGTCAGGGATAAAATGAAAGCTGTGCCATCACTCAGTTGACTACCTCAGATGGCAGGACCCGAGGTGACACTCTGGGCATCCATGCTGCCTAAGAAAGGAAGAAGGCAACATAATATCCTCACCTTTGTAAGTATTAAGGTCCTAAGAAGCAGATGAATGAATGAATGAAAGGAGTTTTATAACGCGCAAAATTAGCCCCAGAGGGCATCAAGGCCCGATAAAAAACAAACAGAAAGTCCAAACTACCAAGTGAAGACCACTATGACCACCAGAAGCGCGGCCTCTAGTAAGCCTGAGAGAAAAGCCAGGTCTTTAGGCATTTCCTAAAGATCGACAGGGAGGCCTGACAGGAGAGTTCAGGAGGGAGAGAGTTCCAAAGTTTTGGAGCTAAGGTGGAAAAAGTTCTGCCTCCCCATTTTGCCTTCACAACTCTGGGGACCGAGAGCAAATTCTTAGATGCTGAACGAAGGGTTCTTCTGGGAGTATAGACACACAGAAGGGACCTGATTCCCTCTGAGCCTGAGCCATGGACAGCACCATGAGCCAGACACAGAAGTTTGAAAGAGATCCTAGAGGGAATCGGAAGCCAGTGAAGATCCCTTCTGGCCAGAGTTGCCGAGGCTAGCCTAGGAAGGTTCAAGACCATCCTGGCCGCAGCGTTCTGCACCATCTGAAGACGGTAGATGGAGCTCTTGTTAATGCCACTATAGAGGGCATTACAATAATCTAGCCTCAATGAGACCAAAGCAACTGTTGCTTGTTTCCGGGTTGCATAGGATAGATAGGGAGCAATCTTCCTCAACGTTCTTATGATGACACAGCAGGTCAACACCGTTCTGTTTACCTGAGTGTCAAATGATAGAGCGGGATCAATTAGAACTCCAAGGTTCCTGGCGGAGAGGGAGGGAAGAGGGCATTCCCCCAGGGAAGGAGGCCACCAGTCCTTTGACCATAGGTCCCGACTACCACCAAAGACCATGATCTCTGTTTTATCCCCATTCAATTTTAAGAAATTTCGCACTATCCATTTGGAGACTGCCTCCATACATGCTCTAAACTTGAGAGCTGAATCGCTTGCCGACTGGGTGATAGAGACCAGAATCTGTGTATCGTCGGCGTACGATAGTACTTCAAGGCCGAAGGATCTCACCACCTTAGCAAGTGGGGTAACGTAGATGTTAAATAACAAAGGGCTCAATGAAGAGCCCTGTGGTACCCCACATTGCACTTCTTGAGAGGCGGAGAGGAAATTGCCCAACTTAAGTCTCTGCTCCCTAAGATGTAGAAAGGAGGAGAGTATACTGAGAGCGGTGCCCTCTACCCCAATATCCTTAAGCCTGGAGATCAGAATTGACGGGGACAGGGTGTCAAAAGCTGCTGTGAGATCTAACAGCACCAGCAGAGTAGAATGTCCCTTGTCGACCTCCAGGCGGATATTGTTAATCACAACCGTGAGGGCAGACTCCGTGCTGTGTGCAGCCCGGAACCCGTGTTGAGAGATATCCATTAGATTTGAACTCTCAATGAAGGCAGAAAGATTACGATTGATATGGGCCTCAAGAATCTTGGCTGGGGCCGGAAGTAGGGGGATAGAACGAAAGTTTTTTAACACTCCCGGGTCGAGAGAGGGCTTTTTGAGCAGTGGTTTGACAACAGCAGTCTTCTAGGAAGAGGGGAAAATCCCCTCACTGATGGCCATGTTCAAAACCTCTAGTAGCGGAGGGAGTACGACCGCTCTGCAGGTCTTTAAGGTTCTTAAAGGGCAGGGGTCTAAGGGCGAGGATGACTTGGTGCCATCAAGGAGATGGTTAAGATCTTCTAAGGTCAAGAGAGGGAAGCCGGTGAGACCCAATTTGGGATAGACTTCGGTGGTCTCAGTATGGGGAGAGGAGATCATAGGGAGAGAAAGTGCTGAATTAGCATCCAGCTCCTGATTGCAAATCTCAAGAGAGTTATAAATGTCGGCAATTTTGGAGTGAAAGAAGCTCGCGATATTATCGCAGAGCTCCTGTGTTTAAATAATAGGATCGGCAACTTTAGGAGCCGATAGAGAGTCAATTATTTTAAACAGATCTCGTGATGATTTTAGAGAGGCAGTAAGAATGGTAAAATGGCTTCTTTTTTCCTCAACAATAGCTTTCTTATAATCTCTCAATAGAGATTTGTGTAGGGCTTTTCCCCGGGGGTCAGGGTGTGCATGCCAAGATCTCTCCTGTTGTCTGCACTTCTGGCGTAGAAGTCTTAGACGGTCAGAGAACCATGGCTGAGGGGGACTCCTTCGCGCTGAGTAGTAACGTTTAGCCCGAGCTAGGGTGTCTATAGCGTTGGCTAGGGCGTTAGAAAGACCCAGTGCAGCTGCATTGGGATCAGATAGAGTGAGAGAGCTGAAAGCGTCCATGAAAGGTGCAAGGGTGTCATCATTGATCGCTCCGTAATTTCTCCTAGTCTCCCAGATGTTACTCTTAGATGTATTTGGTGACGTAGAGTTAATTTTAAAGTGAAAGATTGTAAACAGGAGTCTCCAACATTACTTGATAAGAGTGTTCATGTCTTGCTATTTCCGTTCTTACAGTTCCTAACTCCAGCATTTAGGGTTCCAGGATGTCACTGCCCATCATCAAGACCTGCCCCGTGTCTGAACAGAGGGGAAAGAATTCCCCCAACCTGAGGTCGAGAAAATTGACTGTCCTGGAATGGCCAGGCGTCTGCCTCCGAGGTGTATGAGGCCTGCTAGAAACCGTGTGAGTGAACCTCTGCTTCAGGGGTTGCCTCTTCCGTGTTGTAGGGCAGAAGAGAGAGCAGGGAGATGAGAAGATGTGTTTTAAACTCCCAGGAGACTTAGGCTTACTCCTGAAAGGAATGTCATGCTACTTTTTCATAAAAGCTTATTATATGTGAGCCCACGTGGGCCCCAAGCAGGTGCTGGCCTATGCAGAAAATCTTGAAGGTGATGTTCTTTTAAACCGGTTGGACAAGCACTCGAATGTAGTAATATGCTACAACTGAAGCATCTGTTGCTAAAAAGGTTTCCCTAAAATAGTCGAATGCACTTGAAAGTCCACTGCTTCCAATTCCAAGATGACAGTCTCAGCAGGGAAATGTTGAAGAATGAATGCATAGTCCACTCTAGCCCGAACACTTCGGATCCTAGTCACATATTCACTTTAGTTCTCAGTGACCATGTCAAATACTCTGGTTCCAGTCTGTTTATGATTCTGGAATCCAGCCACACAATATCCTCTTCTGTTCCAGAGAGAATAGCTGTAAATGCCTTAGTCAGTGGGCCACTTCATGACCAACAAGACCCGGTCATCCTGGTAGTTTCGGAGGTTTCTGGGACGAAAGTCATCAAGCACAGGGGTGGTACAACATGCAAAGCTTCACATGCATCTTTTGCACCTGGACCAATTACTGAATGGCCAATCGGAGCTTGGTTCTGGCCTTGGTATAGTGGGTGCATACTTTCAACCGTGTGGTGGGATGCCCCTTCCACCGGCTTGTGGTCACCACTGACTCCTGAGGGTCGGTTGGAAGCACGCAATCAGTTCCTTATGGGACAGTGTAGATATATCTTTACAATGAAAGGTTTTGCAGCTGATTGGAATCTTCTTAGTATTGGCGGCTTTACTACCATTGCAGAGATGCACAGTGGTGATGGTTCACACACAAAACACCACAATTCTTTTATACATGCAGACCCTGGAGAGGCTCATTCCCTCAAACTTTGCCAGCAGTGCCTTTGTAGGACTGGGAACATCGCCTATGCCTTCTAATCTCCCTCAGTTGAGGGATTCTTAGAATCAACAACATAGAGGCAGACAGCCCAATGAAGCATTCCACTCACCCTACAAGTCAGAGATTTCCCCCATATTCACGACCTGTGGTTTTGCGCGCATAAAAGCCTGTTCAACTCAACTAAGCAGCAACTGTGACCAGTGCGGTTCTTGGATCCCAATGGGTCCGGGATCTGTACTGAATAGCCTGATGTTGGACAGGATGGGTTATATATGTATGCTTCCCCTCTGCTCCTGAGTCGCGATTGTGACGATTAGAGAGCACCTGGGTCTCTTAGTCCTCAGAGCAGATCTACCCTGAAATGATACTCAGACCTACTTTAACAACTGTAAAAGGACCATGTCTGTCTTACCAAGAGAACAGACCTGTCCGTGGAGAGAGGCCAGCTCCTTTACTTGGCTAAGTTACCTGGCAATTTTACCTTTTCTGCTGCATTTAAACTCAGTTCCACTTTACAAGATCTGGCCCCTCCTAAGAGGCTTAATGAAGGACATGTCAGGAGATTACTTTGGTGAAAATGAAACGAGTTAAATGAAATTAGATTTTATGGCATGACACAAAGGCCAATATTATGCAATCTCCTTTTATTGCCTGCTCACAGCAGCAACTATAGAAAGAATTCAGAACTTTTAAAACATTCCAATAATGTATATAGCACAGCAACACAGCAGTCATCTTCTTTCTTTTGTTGCTGCTTCTCACAAGATAAGAACCCATCTTATATTACTTAACAATTGTTTGTTAAATTGTATTTGAAATGAGATTGTCTCATTGAAAACGAATCAGTCTTTGCTGGTAAAGGAGTGATTGAGGATTGAAAGGAAAAGCGCAAAGAATGCCCCTACCAAAATGACCTGGCCTTATTGAAGACAAACGGACAGACGACCCCACCCACCCCCAGCTGACTGCTTTGATCGAAAACCTGTGGCATCTTGGGCCAGTGGATTGCACTGGGGGGTGATTTGTTTCTGGGAAATGGCAGTTGAGTGTTTTAGCTTTTGAAATGTTCTGCAGCATCTTTTGAGGTTTAACTCCTTTTAAAGACTGTTAAAAAGGCAAAATGTCATGAAAGCAGGAGATTCCCTCAGTGAAAATAGATCTATTCCAACAGTTGAAATGAAATGGCCTTACCTCGTTGAAAGGGCACGGCATTGTACTGCCAAAATAATGGCTGAAAGAAAGAAATGGGAAATGAAAGGTCTGCATCTAGCCCACTGATCTAGGGCTGTCCCCTCTGAAAGGGTCTGTGCTGCCTCCAAGAACTACCACCACATCCTAGTTGATGCAAAAATACATGGTTCTAAGTGGATTGTATGTATGTTATGGAGTGTGCCATCCTCAAATGGGGTTCCTAACTTTTTGCACCCGTTTTTACAATTCATACGCGTGCATGAAGCTATCTTGGAATGTTGTTATTTATGAAAAAATTCATTCCAAGATGACCTCTAGGGCATCTTAACACATTTACTCAACAGGGTGCCTGTTAGGAAATATTTCTTCTGATATGTCACTATGCACCTTCTGCCATTTTGGATCTTTTTAAAGTTTAGTTTGCCATATTTGATATGATCGATGACCGTTATAGGACAGAAAGTTGTTGGGGAGGATGTGTGCTGGGCTGGGACAGCTTGGAGTGGTGGGTGGCTGGAATGCAAGTTGAGTCTATGAGTTCTCTTCTGTGAACTCTGTAGTGTTCTATCAACCGTTGCTGCTGGGTGCTGTGCTGACAGGCGACTAAAGCTCTTACTCTCACCCCTGTATCCAGAGCTGCTTTTTAGTGGGTCTGTTTCGGCATTTCCTTCTGTGCCCTCAGCCTGCCGGACACATCAGGCGTCTGCGGGGTTCTGTCAGGATTCCGGTGGCTGAAGACTGTGGCAGTTTAGCACTGCCCAAGCAGGCCTGTGTGCGCTGTGCAGACCAACGTTTCTTGATTAAGCGCTAAACACAACTGGGAGTGTGGTTTGAATGCCGATGAAGAAGGCCTCCTCCACGTGAAGCTCTGCGGTGACCGGGTCTTTGGGTTTCCTCCAAGTGGCTTTTTTCCGCCTATTTCACCTGGAGTGAAGCCTCTGAGGCTATGAAGGACATCTGACTACTTTCATCGTGAAGAGAAGACCTATGGTGTGTGCATGTCGACGCTTTTTTCATATTCCGCATCGGGCGCATTTCTCCCTCATGGGACTTGCGCCCGTCATTTTGTCTCACCTGACCGGCTGCTCCAATTTTGCCTATGCATACGGCCAAAATTATGATACAAGTGCCATTTTCAGCCAGCAGGAAATATCTATGAGGGATTCCACTTAATTTAGAGCACACTTCCTTTTTTGTGCTGTTATCTGTGACTTTGAATATGTTTTTCTCTACTGGCGACTGATTATTTTTGCCTTTGAGCTTCCTGACTTTCTTGTGGAAATTTTCTTTGCTCTCTTGGAGAACAATTTTATTGGTCTTTTTCGAATTTGCTTTTCCTCCCTAACAATTTACTTTTGTCTGTGAGGTTTTTGCCTTATTATCTTCTTTGTCTTCAACGTATAGTTCCTTAGGGTTCCTTCAACTTCACGGAACTTGCATCTTGTGTTGTTTTGTTTACGGGGAAAAAAAGATCTGTCCGACGTATTGTTGAGGGTCCTCCTACTTCTCCATCATTAGTGGACTACAATCCTTTCAGTATTGTATAAGAAAACATGGAGTAGTCGGAGCAAAGTGCGTCACCACTCTGTTCGTCCAACGCCATCTAGCATTCTGCTCCCTTCTTCTGAAGCTGTGTCTAAGTTGCCCACCTCCTCGCTACTTTCATCGAGTAAACAAATAAAAAGAGATCCACCCTTGCCTGCTGTATCTCCACTGTAGGAGAGTAGGGTCTGCTTCCTATGGTTACCCCCATTTTTTGCTGTGATTCTCCGGTTTTTCGACTTTAGTCTGGCTGTGGCCCTTCTAATCAGGACCAAAGCCTAGCTGTTCTCTCACTAAATTGATACCATGAACTTTAGGTACATACCAGATTGTTTACTGGGTCACCCTTGTGAGCCCCTGTATAGTGTACCCTAGGTACCCAGGGCATAGGTGCACCCTAGGCCTACCAGGGGCTGCAGCATGTATTGTGCCACCCCTGGTTTGCCTTCAAAACTGACAGCACAGGTCTGTTCACACAGCCTGGGTAAGCTGGTGTCCTCGTGGTTAATGCTAACTTTGGTTTGGCTGTATCAAAACATGTCGTGCTAAGGTGTCAAACACTTTGGAATACTAGCCCCCCTCCCCCCCACCAGTTCTGGCGGCAGGGGTAGCATTCCACCCTTCTAGAGGGAGAAGATATGTAGTTACTGGTAAACCCGGTTAAAGTTAAACAGAGCCTCAGCATCACAAAATGGAGGCTGCTGCTGGATGAAGCTCCAGCAGGGGAGGCCTGGACAATAGGTTTCTTGGCCAGGGGGGTGCTGGCACCTCCCCAGACCGGGTTTTGTGTATTGGGGCAGGGAAGGCTGCATTCAGTGAATGCTTTCCAGACACTGCCTGGGACACACTAGGTGCTCCATGCCTTTCCCAGTTCAAACCCGTTGCTGGGGCACTCTGCCCCAGCTCTGGCACAAAACTGGACAAAGGGAAAGGGGTGTAACCTCCCCCTTCTCAGGTCCACCCATAGGAGGGTCCTTAATGGTAGTCCAGCTCCTAAACCTAGTATAAGGAACCCAGTCTCTAGGACTTTAGATTACCCTGGACGAAACTCTGAAACATATATGCTGGACCTTCGACATTCCATTTCGACTGGAAGATGGAAGACATCTCCCTTGTGGTCAAGGAGTGACCACCCTGCTCAAACAGGCATCAACAGCAAGTTTGCCGGTCTGCATTTTCCAGGCTCCTGCCAAATCCCGAAGAATCTGCTACACAGGACATGGACTTTCAGACATCTCAGACCCCGACATTCGCTCACAGCAAAGCTGAGACCTGTGGCGGACACGAGAGACATGGGACCGGAACTTCTGGACATCCTGCATTTTGCAAGCTGCACTCACTTCACGAGGTAACTCGAAGTCGTGCATTTGGGTGCTTGAAGCCCCAGACCCAAGCACCATTTGCACTGAAGCTCAGAGGCCCCCACTCACGAGTGTCCCGTGGACCCCACTTTTGCATTTCAGCTTGATGCGTCTTCCCAGTTCCTAGTCCATTGCCTAGACAGCCCCCGAAGACTCTATTTTGAATCTAACTTACTTTCCTGGTTGCTCCAGGCATGCTCCATCTTCCCTACAAAGGAGAAGTGTCACAGACCTTGCTGGTCTGCACCGAAGCCAATCTCGACATCCTGCGTGGGTTGCATTTGCCAAGGCTTGTTGTGTCCAATCCAGATACTGACACTGCCGTCAACTAGATCCTTCATGGAACAACTGGAATCCAGCTCCTGGTCATCATCGACATCTCCTGGTCCTCGTGGCTGAAGAGACAAACTTCACCTTTTAACCTGAAATCACCCGGCATTGGCTGACAGCTTTCCATCGCCATCCTGGTCACTGGCAAGTCACCCAGACTCTGTCCCTTCTGCTTTCAGGTTCTTCAGATCTTTGATCCACCCTTGAATCCACCTGGACACTTTTCCTCTGGTCGCCTGTAGCACTTCTTTGCAGCTCTCCGTTGAAATAGACGACGAAACCCGACACCAAAAGACACCTATGCACCCGGCTTCCCTGGTTGAGGTAAGACAAGTACTTTGGTAGTCTCGAGGGTATTGACCCTCCTAGTGTCTAAGACTAAAAGGGTTTCATCGTAGTCCGTCCGGAAGTATCCTTAAACTGTAAATTTGTAACTTGTTCGTTTCCCATAGAAAGTCAATGGTAACCCGCGGCTGTGTTTAGACACTGCACGCGTCTCCCGTGGGCCTCCTACATTCTCACCTTTGGTTGTTAAGAGTAGCCCCAGCGATTCCAGAGGCCCCAGGCCTGCTTTCTAATTCTCACATGGTTCTTATACCACTATTTTAGTATATGGTTTGTGAGGCCCCTAGGGCAAAGCGTATACTGTACAACTTATCGTATGCTAATTAAGTAACTTGTATAGTACTTTTACCTCTGACCTCATAAAGAGTGCAGAAGGGTTGTGTTTAGAATAACTACATATATATTTGATATATACCTTGTGTGGTGTGCTTTCATTTGGTACTCAAGGGATTATAATTGGTAAAACAACATGCTTAATACGCTCTCTGAAGTCTTAGCCTGATGACTGCTGGTCCATGCTACCACTAGGGTAGCTATCTATAAGGTTGACTTTACAACCACCATCAATAAGGGTCGATTAGACTGGTGCAAGGTGCCCACTAGAACTCGTGGACATCATATGCCAGGCTAACTTCTCACATCCACCACCAATATCCATTGAATGAATTCTCGAGGAAATACGTGTGCTTAAACCATACATGGAAGAAACAAATGCAAGTCTTCAACACCTGGATGACAAATGGTCTACTATGGAACACAATGTTGCTCAACTAGAATATTGAGTAGACTCTGTTCAATCTGTTGTCAATCAGGTTCCTCCTATCCATGTGGAGATTTCACATCTTAAAAAAAAGGTCTAAAACCTTGAAAATTCGGAGCAGATGCAATAATGTGCATATTTATGGCTGAGCTGAGGGAATTGAAGGGCCTGATACTCTATCCTTTTGTCAATCCTTTCTTCCAAAAGTTCTTGGCTTTCCTGAACTTCCAACACTGAACATCTAAAGAGCACATCATCTGGGTCACAACCCAAGATTATCCTCCTCTTCAACCAAACCAAGAGGCATTATTATCTATTTTTTGGAATATACTGATCTACTAAAAGTTTTACAGGCAGCAAAGTCTAAAGGCAAAATCTCCTGGCAAGGATCTACTCTTTTCTTTTCTCAAGATTATGCTAAAGCAACGTCCGATAGGAGGAAAAAGTTCTTGGACATGAGAACTGCACTTCAAAGTTGGAATGCCAGATATGGCCTTTTTCACCCTTGCTTCTTTAAAGTGACTTATAAGAACAAAACCACATATTATTAGGATCCTGCGCTATTGCAACAGTTTTTGGACAATTGTAGAGAAGAAGAAATGGATGTTGCCTGATTATTTACTTAATATTAGTTAAATCTGTCTTTTAACTATATCTCCTTTATTTGGCATGTTTTTTATTATTTTTCTGTTATGTTTCTGTATGCCCTGTTTCTTTTCTCTCACATCAGATGCAGTTTCCATGGGTACCCAATGTGACTGTATAATTCCCTCTGGATGGTGTCTTCTCTGTCCCGTTTTTCATCCTGGAGTTTCCCAGTTGGCAGTGTCATCTTCCCTATGTGGTTTTGCCGCCCCTGTGTTATATATATATATATCTGAAAGAGACATGTTAGTGATAGATTGCTTACCTTAGAATATCCTCAGGCGTCAGACTGGATTCGGAAAGTTTTTTGACAGCAGTACCCCTGTGCGTCGGTAGGTGTTGTTGTGCGGCTCTGCATCCGTTGCTGACGTCGTAAGCCCCGAGATGACGTCACAGAGACTACTTAGGCACCACCCATGCACGCTGATGTTAGTTCTTTCTTTTTTAGCGCCAGCAAGCGCAGATCCGGTTAGACCACGCACAATAGTCACTTTTTGACTAACTTGTTGGAGACTTTTGTCTCTACTTCTTTTGATTCTTGACTCCTGGTGCCGAGTAGGGATCCCTGGGTTTAAATCTGCGGGGCCTGTCGTCGTACAATGTCGGTGGTTAAACCCCCATGGCATTTGTCTCTACTGTCTGGAATGCGGCCATGACTCCCGGTCATGTTCCGACTGTCTGTCCATGGCTCCGAAGGCTTTGCGGGAGTGGTCCAGAAATCTGCTGAAGGCCCGGCAGTCGTCTCCATGCCTTTTGAGGTCTAGGGGTCGCTTGAGGGCCCAACCGCGGAGCCATCATCATCGCTCCTCGGGGTCAAAGTCTTCACCCTCGGAATCGGGTAAGAGTCATCACAAGAAAAAGTGAAAGAAGCGTTACCCTCTCCGATGTACCCACGTCGGTCTCCGGACTTGGACAAGGGGGCCAGGGGTTCTTCTCCCCGTGGCTCCATTGGAGCCTGAGAGTCCCGCAGCCTACCCACCTTATCTGGGTCTGTCGGCCACTCCAGCCCAGGTGCAAGAATTTCTTGCCACCATATACCGCCTTTTCAGGCCTAGGGCTCCTGCAGGCATGCCTTCGGGCCCCGCGGTCCCACTTGAGGGCCCTTGGTTGCCACCGGCACTGCCGGCGGCTCCGGCCCCGGCGCGGCAAGGCCTCTGCCGGCAGTTCCAGCCCCAGCGCCACAGGGTCCTCCGCCGGTGACTCCGGTGCCCCCTGCAGCTTCGTTCACAGCGCCGCAATGGGTCCCGTTCGTCCCACCTCCACCCTTGCCTGGGTTTCCGAACAATTGTGCTCCGGCATGGGACCCTAATTGGGACATGGTTGAACCAATTGTATTCCCCTGTTCCTCCCCCACCGCAGCAGCCTGTGCCTTGGGCTGTGGAGGAGAGAAATGACTGGGAGGGGTCTGAGGACCCTCTTGCACGGCAGTGCGAGTCTGAACAGGAGTGGGTGGAGGAATCCGAGTATGCAGTTAGCCTTGATCTCTCCTCTGAGCCTCATTTTCTGTCTCCTCCCGCTGTCATGGAGGAGGGTGCCACATATACTGTGGTGCTCTGTTGAGCAGCTGAGGCCCTTGACCTTGATGTGCCTACTGTCACTCTCAAAACAAACCTCCTTACTGAAGTACTTCGGCCGGCGGCAAGTTCTATGGAACCTCAGCTTCCTTTCAATGAGGCTTTGATGGATGTTTTGATGGGCACCTGGTCTAGACCAGTCACAGGGGTTCCTGTGGTTAAGAACGTGGCCAGGCGTCATCGCCCGGCACCGGGTGACCCTGCCTTTTTAACAAACCTCCGACTCCAGAAAGCCTGGTCATCCAGGCCTCCACTTCCCAAAGCCCATTCCCTATCGCCCCGCCGAATAAGGAATCAAAGAAGCTAGAGCAGTTTGGCAAGAAATTATTTTCCTCTGCCAGCTTGGGGCTGCAGTCAGTCAACACTGCATGCCTCTTGGGTCGCTACTCTCACGCTGTGTGTGACACTGTGGCGCAGACACTGCCCCGGTACCCAGACGAGGTTCGGGCTGTACTTTCCCAAGCTGGTGCAGAGACGAAGGATGCCGGAAAGTTTGCCATCTGGTGTGGGCTGGACACGCGGACTCTTTGGGTAGGACGATTTCCACGATGGTGGCCGTACATCGCCACGCCTGGCTGCGGTCCATGGGGTGTTCAGGGGATGTCCAGAGTTCCCTCATGAACATGCCTTTTGATGGAACTCACCTGTTTGGCGATAAGGCAGATAGTGCGCTGGAGCATTTCAAGGACTCTCGGGCTATAGCCAAGTCCTTGGGTCTCTCCATCACACGCCCGGCCACGTCTACTTTTGTTCCTTTCATGGCCACGGAAGGGGCACCCCTGTTCGTTCGTTTAGCCAGAAGCCTGCGCAGAACCAACCTCCAGCACGGTTGTGGGAGTGGTGGCCACCGTGGCAGCACAGGGGGCCAGCGTGCGGGTCAGTCCACCTCTGCTCCCTCAGCATCCGCCTCTAAGCCTACCTAGTCCGAGCTTTGGGGTGCACCCCACACCGGCGGGCGGCAGGATTCAACATCACCACCCCCACTGGCGTTCTGCCACTTCGGACAGGTGGGTGCTGCAAAACATCTGAAGGGGCTACTCTCTCCCCTTCGAGTTTGCCCCCCAGCCATGCTACCTCAGTTCCACCGCATGTCAGGGGATCAGTTTGCGCTTCTCCAACAGGAAGTTACGCCCTCTTGGCCAAGAGGGCCATCGGCCGCGTTCCTGGGCCATAAGTAGGACGTGGTTGTTATTCCCATTACTTTCTAGTCCCCAAAAAGGAGAAGGAAGGCCTGTTCCCCATCTTGGACCTCAGGAACGTCAATCGCTTTTTCCAGAAGGAGAAGTTCAAGATGTTGACTCTGGTTCAGGTCTTGACTGCCCTTCACCATGGAGACTAAACGGTAGCGTTGAACTTGCAGGACACATATTTTCACATCCCTGTCCTGCCAGCCCACCGGCGTTACCTGCGGTTCACGGTAGGCCAGAAGCATTTTTAGTTTGCCGTGCTCCCCTTCGGCCTTACCAGCACCCCTCGGATGTTCACGAAAGTGATGGTGGTGGTTACAGCTCATCTGCGCAGGTCAGGGGTTTCAGTCTTCCCCAATCTAGACGACTGGTTGTTGAAGGTGGGCAGTCGTCTCCTACCTCCAGACTACGGCCGACCTCCTGCATTTGCTGGAGTTCTCCATCAACGTGCCGAAGTCACACCTGAGTCCCTTTCAGAAGCTCCCCTTCATCGTTTCTGGATTCTACGCGGTTTCGGGTTTATCTTCCCGAGCAGCGAGTCCGGGATATTCAGGCTATGATTCCGATCTTTCAGCCTCTATCCCGGGTTTCAGTCAGGATGACCCACCGGCTCCTGGGCCTGATGGCCTCCTGCATCCTGCTAGTGCAACATGCCAGATGGCATATGCGGGCTCTGCAGTGGGATCTGAAGTACCAGTGGGCACAGCATCAGGGCAACCTGTCCGATCATGTCCAGATCTTGGAGGGCACTGCACGACAACTGCAGTGGTGGCTCACGAATTCGCGATTGGGTCAATGGCAGATCCCTCTCCCTTCCCCAACAGGAGCACACATTGGTGACGGATGCGTCCCTCCTGGGATGGGGCGGCCACTTGGGAGAGGTGGAGATCAGAGGCCTCTGGTCTTGGGGGGAGTCCCGGCTCCATATCAACCTTTTGGAGCTTCGGGCGATCCTACCTGCACTTAAGGCATTCCTTCCCTCTGTCCAGGGAAGTGTAGTGCAGGTGTTCACGGACAACACCACTCCATGTGGTATTACAACAAACAGGGCGTGTGGGGTCGTGGACCCTATGTCAGGAGGCTCTGTGCCTCTGGACATGGCTGGAACATTAAGGCATTACCTTGGTGGTTCAACACCTGGCAGATTCTCTGAACGCCAGGGTGGACAAACTCAGCCGCCAGTGCTTCATGGATCACGAATGGCGTCTGAACTTGGACATGGCGCAAGATCTCTTTCTGCAGTGGGGAGAGCCTTGGTTAGATCTATTCGCCACCGAAGAGAACGCACTATGTGATCAGTTCTGCGCGTTGGAATTTCCAAGGCGGCACTCACTCGGCAACGCTTTTCGTCCCGAGCTGAGTTGCGGTCTGTTGTACGCCTTCCCGCCTATACCACTTCTGTCGCGAGTGCTGAAGAAGATTCGGCGCGACCGAGCCCAAGACATCCTTGTGGCTCTGAATTGGGCACAAAGATACTGGTATCCCGAGCTACTCAGCATGGCGATCGATCCCCCGATCCGACTGCCTCTTCGGGAGGATCTTCTGTCGCAGCAGCAGGGGACCGTCCTCCACCCGAACCTGTCCAGCCTCCACCTCCATGCGTGGAGATTGAGCAGCGACAGTTGACAGCTTTCGATCTTCCTCCCGAAGTGTGTGATGTCATTCTGGCAGCCAGGCGTCCCTCCACTAATATGGTATACACCTGCAAGTAGAACAAATTTGTGGCATGGTGCACAGAAAAGGCTGTGGATCCCCTTTCTGCCTCTCTTTATGAGGTCCTTCTGTCCCTTCTATCGTTGGCCCAGCAGGGTGTAAGGATTCAAGAGCAGTTTCCGCAGGAGTGCCAGGAACCTGACGAATAGCCCAGCCCTTCCCCCCTACACCTCTTGCGTCTATCAAACACTAGAACGCGAGGGTGATATGGAGGGAAAGGAGGGAACAAAACAAGGAAAGTAGGGGAAGAGACACTGGACTTCTTGGACGTTTCTCCCTCTGCATGGAAGTAGGCCCTAAAAAGAATGGTTAAATTAATACAGCAACAGTCAAAACACATTCACTTAATTTCAATACCTGGATAACCTTTTACCTGACTGTGCATAGGGTATCAAGAGGTGTGTACTGGAATCCTAGTTGCATTCAATGTGTCTGGATAGCCACGGAATGCCTGGTGTAAATAATATGAATTACCCCTGGAAGCTGAAGTATCTAAATATATTGTAACCTAGATATACGGCGTCTTACCCTGTAATGGCTATCGCTTGAGCTTTCTGGTGAATATTGAAAGGATTAGGTCCCAGAAGTAGCTCAACTGAAAATACAGTAAAGACAGACAATAACATCAGCTGCGTCCAACAAGGAACGCTATGTAAATATAGGGCGCTACAAGCGCTTTACCAGGTCTTCGAGCCCCATGCACTGTGACGAATGCCAGCATCCAAATGAGTCCAGAGAACAGCAAAATCAAATATAATGGGGACAAGGATTACACGGAGGATTTGCCAGCCGGACCACAACTCCCACAATGCCCTCCTGAGCATCTACACACACGCCTCCACTCATCCAGCCGCCCGACAGGACACAAGTCCAGCCGAAAGACAAACTAAGCAGCAGCCCGGGTCAGGAAAGCCTCGAAGGAACAGAGTGAGAGAGAAAAGCCCGCACGGACAAAGGGAAGAGAGGGTTAGACTCAGAAGACCGAGTACACGCCACAAAACAGGATAGACGTGAGACGGACCAAAGAAATAGAGCCTCAGGATAGCGAGTAGAACGCTACGCTCTATTTTCCCAGGAAACAAGGTAGAGAGTATGGCTTCGTAGCAAACAGCCGCAACGGGAGGTCAGAAGCAATGAATCAAAAGAATAGGGGGCGAGGCGAAAGTGACGCGCTGTAAGGACAGCGAGAAACTAGAGCGCAAAGCGCTGAGCCTCGGGCAGGTCGGACTTTGACTCCTGCTCGAGTTCCTCGTGCATGCTCAATTCAGGGAGGCCATCTTGGATTGGTCTCGCTTGTGTCTTGCGTTCTCCTGGAGACTGGCAGGCGTGACACAGGGCTCTGCTCTGGGCACTATCAAAGGTTATCTTTCTGCCATCTCCGCCTTTCTACAGCTTCCACATCACCCTTCTCTTTTTAAGTCCCCGGTTGTTAACCGATTCCTGAAAGGCATTACTTACACGTTTCCTCCCGTGCCTCTCATAATGCCTCAATAGGACTTGAATCTTGTCTTGGCCTATCGGATGTGCGCTCCCTTTGAGCCCCGTCATATCTGTCCTTTACGTCTTCTCATTCTAAAGACGGCTTTCCTGGTAGCTATCACCTCTGCCAGAAGAGTGAGTGAGCTCCAGGCTCTTTCTTCTAAACCCCTTTTCTTTCTGTTCATCCGGACAAGGTGGCTTTAAGAACCCGTCCTTCTTTCCTGCCGAAGGTTGTCACGCCCTTCCATATCGGACACACCATCACTTTGCCCACCTTCTTTCCGCCTCCGTATCCTTCAAAAGAAGGAGAGAGGATCCACCATCTGGACCCAAAACGTGTGCTCTCATTCTATCCGAAGCGCACACAACAGTTCCGGGTGGATGACCAGCTCTTTATTGGCTACGTGGGCACCAAAAAAGGTCGGGCCATGCACAAACGAACCATCTCTCGGTGGGTCGTTCTGTGCATCAAAGCATGTTACTCGTTGGCCAAGAAGGAGCCTCCTGTGGGGCTATGTGCTCATTCTACCAGGGCAACAGCAGCCACTACTGCCTTGTGAAGCAGCGTTCCCTTGCAGGACATTTGTCAGGCAGCTACGAGGGCCTCGCTGCACACGTTTACCAAGCATTATGGCCTTGACAGTCAAGTCCGGAGAGACGGCTTCTTTGGCCGTTCTGTTCTCTGTGACTTTCTGGTGTAATCTTGTTCGCAGATCCACCACCAGGGTTGGTATTGCTGGGGTATTTATTCTAAGGTAAGGAATCTATCACTAACGTGTCTCTTTCAGATGCACAAGTTACTACTTGTGTAACGATGTATCTGTAAGAGACATTATTTTTTTTTTTTTTTTTTTTGGTAGACCTTTATTGTACATTATTCATTTACACAACGGTGTGCCTACAACCCACTTATAGGGCCGGCCGCAATCAGTGCACCACAGAATAGGCAGGCCCAACAATACACCTTTTCAGTTCAAACGCATATGCAGTGTATGCTAAGCCCATGAAGGCACCACAAATGTTCCAGAAGCAGTGTCCAGGTTACACTATCAATTCCGGCCGTATAGCCCTTATGTGATCTCGGTCTTTTTCCAATTTTTGCAGAAACAAAGTTAACCGACAACCAACCCCAACACCCTCCCAACCCTCTCAATCCTGGTCCTAATGATTATTCCAAATCTAGCATATGTATAGACCATATGTCAGCCGGTTCAATAGGGTACAGAAAGTATATGAACGAGGTGGGCATCACCCCACAGTCTCTCTCACAACACCCACATCAGTACGGAGCAGCAAAGGGTAGCAAAGTCTCATCATTTCTCAGGGCAAATGCGAGAATCCCAACGGGTACCACTAGCCATACACCCCACGTAGCAGGGACGTCCCACACATATTGAGGCAGCATTCAAGCAGACTCCTGGTCCCCCCCCGGCAAATCAACTATCTCACTCCTTTCGCTATCAGAATCGTCCAGTGACAGCACATATAGCGTAAACGGATCCCACACATCCCGCGGGCGAGATTTCTCTGGCAGCCCCTCATAGTAGCAGTGCAGTTGGTCTCTACAGTAGGCCATGTCAGTCAACCACAGCTGCACATTAGGCGCCCTTCTCCCCCCCAACCCAATAGCGACCCTCCTCTTAGCCAATTGTAAAGCCAGAACCACAAGCCGTCTCGATTGTGCTGTTACCCCAGAAGCAATGCCCAAGAGGCAGAGACGCACGTCTAGTTTTACCTCACTGGAGATCATGACAGTCAGTCTCTCAGTCACCTCCCTCCAAAAGTCATACACACGCGGACAACCCCAGGCCAGGTGTATAAAATCGGCATCGTCAGCACCACATCGGACACATTGGGCATTAGCCCGGAGCCCATATCTGACCAGCTGGACCGGCGTGTAATACCATTGGTGCAGAAATTTAAAGTGCAGAAGGCGAAAGTTGCCATTAATCACACATCCCCCAGTCATGTTACAGCACTCCTCCCATTCATCATCGCTCAGAGGTTCTGGTAGGCTCTTATCCCAGCGTGCCCTGGCCAAGACCGCCCCTCCTCCTTCATCCTCCTGCGCAGCCTTATAAAGTTTAGAGAGTAATTTAGTTCTATCTTTGGCTGTGTAGAGTAGCTGCAATGCCCCAAGCGTTAATGGTTCCGCCGGATACGTTGGAAACAAATCTCGTACTGCTGCCCTCAAGCGTGCATAAACAAAGGTAGCCATAGCTGTGTTAGCGGAGCATGCTGTCATGGCCTGTAAAGAGAGAAAGGATGCCCCCGGAAAGAGGTCCCCCATGGTCTGTACTCCAGCTTCCCTCAAAACCTGCAATCCCCCGATCTCACTGGTCACTGAAATATCTGAGTGGTACAGTAGTGGCATAGCCGGAGCATATAACGGTAATCTGGCAGCCCGTCTACCAAGGTCCTCCCAAGCGGATGCCGTGCGTCGCACAGTATCGATCTCCCCCTTCTCGAATACCGAATGTTTGTTAGCTATCATCGCCCTTAGCGGATACGGCAAGACTGCACTAGCCTCAAGCGCCACATGTGGTGTATACGGCGGAGCATTTATCCAGTAACTAGCAAATTGCGCTTGCGCGCACAGATAATAAAGCTTCATGTCAGGCAAGGCGAACCCACCCAGTGCATGCGGCTTGATCATGACATCCCAAGTCACACGCGGTTTCTTGCCGGCCCAGGTGAGCAAAATCAAAAGAGACTTCAGCCGTGCGAAAAAGTGCGACTTCAACGGGACAGGGATATTCACAAATAGATAAAGAAATTTCGGCAGCACTACCATTTTAATTAAAGAAGTTCGATCAGCGAGTGTCAGTGGGAGCCGAGTCCATCTCGCCACCTGATCCTCCAGCTTAGAGATGGCTACCCCATAGTTAGCCCTTATGACTTCTTGGCAGTCCCTATGCACCCAGATGCCCAGATAGCGAACCGACTCCGTCGCCCACTCCAGAGGGAACTCCAGCGGGATTTGGCGAGTCGCGTCCGTGAGTGGAAGTATTACCGATTTGTCCCAGTTTATAGTCAGCCCGGAGTGTCGACCAAACTTAATGAATTCGCGAAGAATATTTTCAAGATGAAGTACCGGGTCTCTTACATACAGGACCATGTCGTCCGCATACATCGACACAGCCAGAGATCTGAGGGGGAACTTCAACGCTGCTTCCGCATACCTCTGCCGCAGAATACAGGCCAAAGGTTCCATCATGATGGCAAATAATAGCGGCGACAGAGGACATCCCTGCCTTGTCCCCCTCTGGATCGGGAATGAAGAGGATACATGCCTGTTGACCCTGACTCTCGCAGTGGGCGCAGTGTACAATAGAGCGATAAGTGAAGTGAAAAAAAAAAGGCACCCCCATCCGGTGCAGGACGGTTAGCATATATTTCCATGCCACCGAATCAAAGGCCTTGGCCGCGTCAAGCATGACTGCAGCTGCAGGAAGGTCTGGCTTAAGCAGGTGTAATACTGCGAAAAGCGCCCGCAGATTATGCGTCGTGGACCTGAGGGGGATGAAACCTGATTGGTCCGGCAGAACCATGACTGGCAGGAGGAGACGCAGTCTCGTAGCTAACACTTTGGCAATGATTTTGACATCAGTATTCATAAGTGAGAGGGGACGATATGAATCACATTTATTTGGCGGTTTCCCTGGTTTAGGCAGCGCCACCAAGAGTGCCTCTCTCATGGTCGCTGGGAGTCGTCCGCGCTCAAACGCTTCTTCCAAGACCTGCGCCAGCTGTGGAATCAGTAAATCCGCATATTTTTAATAAAATTCGGGGGGTAGGCCATCCGTGCCAGCCGCCTTCCCATTCGGAAGTGCCGCAATGGCGTCCCTGAATTCAGCTTCCGTAATATGGTGCATTAGGAATTCTTGCTGACCTCTGGAGAGCCATACCAAGGCAACACCCTCTAGGTACCGGTTCACTTCCTCCTCGTCAGCCGTGTCCCTCCGCTCATAGAGTTGCGCATAGTGCTTCGAGAAGCAAGCTAAGATACCTTCTGTGTTAGTCACCACTTCCCCCTGGTCCACGATCTCTTGCACCGTGCAGTGACGTGCCCATGGATCCCTGATGCGATCCGCCAGTCCCTTCCCCGGCCTGCCCCCTTCTCCATAGTATCTAGCAGTAGCGTGTTTAGCCAAGAATTTCACCTCCTGCTCCGCCAACTCATTGTACTCAGTGACCTTCAATCTGATGTCTGCAAGGATCGTGCCCTTCGCACCCCCTTCCAGCCGTCGCTCGAGGGACAGCAACTCCCTTTCCAGCCTGGACATGGAGTCCCTGATGAGCGTGAGCACCCCTGACCTTAAACCTATACATGCACCTCTCACCGTCACCTTAAAGGCCTCCCACACCGTACTCATATCTTCAACGGATCCCACATTGTTAACAAAGAACTCTTCCACGATCTGTCCCAGGCGCTCAGAAAGCACCTGGTCGGTCAGTATCCCCGGAGAGAGTCGCCAAGTGAAAGGGGCCGGAGCATGTGATGGAATCTGCAATACCAGTGTAGCAGGTGCGTGATCAGAGATAGTGCGAGGCAAATGAGTAGCTCCCACCACCCAACCACTCACATCCCTAGTCGCCAGCCAGAAGTCCAGTCTCGACCATGTATCGTGTGCTGAAGTGTAGCAAGTACCCACTCGCGCAGTTGGATTACGTAGTCTCCACACATCTAGCAGTTGCAGCCCATTCATACCCTCGCACACCGCTTCCGCCGCTTTCTTGCGCACAACAGGTCTGTCTTGTTTCTTGTCCAGTTCTGAATCCAGCGTGACATTCCAATCCCCCCCACATAAGATAGCTGACGGTGCAAGCAAATAAAGTTTGTTCCAGAGCATAATATAGAAATCAGGATCATCAATATTTGGACCATACACATTGAGCAAAGTAATCAGCGTACCACATAATTTGCCCTGTACAATAATAAACCTTCCTTCCTGGTCAATGTCCTCATGTACCACTTCAAAGGGTATATTTCTCTTGATCAGAATCATCACCCCCCGAGCATAGGAAGAGTACTTAGTGGCCAGTCGCACCCCCGCCCACTGTCTGCCCACCATTTCAGCCGCCCTGCCCTGAAGGTGCGTTTCCTGAAGGAATACCACCTGGGCGCCATGTCGATTAAAAAATGCAAGCATTTGTCTTGTCTTTTGTGGCCTATTAAGACCCCGCACATTCCAAGTTACACATGTGACCTTACCCCCCCTGTCCATATCTCCAATTCTGTAAGCCTCCCAAAAGCCAATAGAGCAGCCCCCCTGCCCACCCCATAGACCTCACCTCTGCACCCCGCAAACCATAAGCGACAGGAATATCTTCGTAGAAAAAGCCGACTCTCAACCAGAGGAGTCGAGCATATGTTACCAGCATCTCAAATCCCTCATCCCAGACCAGGAAAGAAAACAATCCCCCAACAGCCCTCAAATCCCCGTCCCCCATCCCACCACCCACTTCAGCGTACCCAATTTGCCAAAGCCATCCCGAAACCCAACTCTGCACAACCCCCAACAATTCAAACAACAGTGTGTGGGGATCTCCCATATCGGGGGCGTAGTGGCACACTTCTCCCGCCAAGAAGTGACGGGAGTTTGGACCATACTCAATAAGAACATCTCCAACCTTACAACCCTGATCTCGTAATCAATACATCCAGTAGTGAGCCAACAAATTGCAGTACATTGCCAGGAGAGCCCCTGATGTGCCCACAAACAATAGTGTTATAGACGCAGCTGAAAGCATTGCCATCCCGCAGGGTAGCCCTAGTATGAGCCCCCCCAGAGCCCACTATCCGGCCAAGCTTTCAATCATGTGCACTGGGGATAGAGCCAGCCAATCGTAAGGCAACAGCAGACATAGAGACGCCACCCGCCAGCTCCTCCCTCCTTCCACAATGTCCATGTTCTCGATTTTAAACAAGTCCGGCCTCAGCGGGCTCCTCAACTTTGTTAAGGAAAAAGCAGATGAAAGGCCGCGGGGGAAAACTCAGCACGGTGCCCCTCAGCAGCGCCCCTGTCGTAGTCAATCAGTCAAAACAGCTCATGCGGCCTCATCCTGCCCTTCATCCTCAGCTACATGTCTCCCGTCCGGCTCTTTGGCGCGTTTTTTCAATTTTTTGGCGTAGCCCATTGCTGCCTTGGGGGAAGAGAAAATCTTATTATCCGACGGCGGCCCTATCCGGAGGCGCGCAGGATACAACATGGCGTATGCAACGTTATTAGTCCTCAGCAGTTGTTTCACCGGGGCAAATTCTTTACGGGCTGTTTGCACCGCCATGGTGAAGTCGGGGTAGAACTCAAGCTTGTTGCCCTGATATTCAATGGAGCCCTTCTCCCTGGCAAGCCGAAGAATAGTGTCCCTGTCCCTATAGTTCAGAATTCTGGCTACAATCGGCCGCGGCGGCGCCCCAGGTGGTGGACGTTTGGCCAGTGAGCGATGGGCGCGCTCCACTATGAAGACTCTAGACAGCTGATCCGCTCCAAATATGTCAATGAGCATCCTTTCCATATAGTCCTCCATGCGTCCCACGTTTGTGGATTCCGGCAGGCCCGTGACCCTTACGTTGTTCCTTCTGGACCTCCCTTCCAACTCCTCGTTCTTCGCCTGTATGACCGCCAGCACCCTTTCCATGCTGAATACTTTAGACGAGACAGTGGCCAGCCCGTCCTCCGTGGCAGACACCCTCTGCTCCACTTCCCCCATTCGCTCGTTGTGGCGGTCAAATTGCGTCGCCATTTGGTCGAGACGGTGATTGACTGATTCCATGGTGCCCTCGATGGATTGTAGGGTTTTTTGCATAGCTACCAACGTGGATTCCAGATTCGGGGCGCCCCCCACAGCCCCCCCTGTTCAGTGTCAGCTGGAGCCTGGGAGGTCATGAGCGCAGTCTTTTTTGCCTCAAATGTGATTTTCGGCTGGTTCCTCTCCGGTCGGCCCATGGTGGCAAATCACACAGCACAGTCAAATACACAGTTTAGCAGAACCGATGTACCAGACGAGGTCAGCAGAGTGGGTCTGTTGTAATTACCAGGCGGCCTTCACCAGTCCCAGCCCTCCACAGCGTACCTGTCCGCAGTTCAGACAGGGTCTCCGCGCTCGACAGGAATCAGCACCCCCAAGCAATCACAGGCGGCCTCAACGCTCCCCCCCCGGGTGCTGCGAGTCGGGGTCTGCCTGTCAGTAGCACTATGTTTATCAAGGCCCCCCTCAGCAAGCCTTCACCTCCAGCCTCGGGGCACAGCACACCAATCGCAGTCCGCAGTGTAATTCAGCAATTTGGCGGGCTCCACACAGACGTTCAGGCATCCAACTTGGCCATGAAAGGCAGCAGTGCAGTAGCGGACAAACTAGCTCGCAGCCGCCGACCAGGGTGCGAGCGCGCTGCAATCAGAGTCACCACCGCTCCGCTCTATCACTCCGCTGACCCCCTCGCCCTGCCCCCACCAGAATCGGCTCACGCGGCGCGGCCCCGACAGGCCCGGCGCCACCTCCGCAGCCCCGGGCTTGCGTAGCGCCCCGCCGCACTCACCAACTCCGGCAGGGCGGGGTCCAGGCCGCTCTCTGCTCCGGCGTCTCTCCGGGGACACACCGCAGGATGTCTCCGCCTCCGCCTCGATTCCGCCGGTCCCAGTCCCCTCCTCCGCAGGGCAGCTGCCTCAGGATCCAGCGGGCGCCCAATTCGGCCAGCAGCGGTAGGCCGGTTCCACGAGGCGCGAGTGTTGCAGGCAGCAGGCTCCCGGCTCGGAGTGATCCGCCCCCAAGTGCGCTCGGGACAGCCTCGGACTCTGGACAAAAAGGTATGCAACAGGCCCCCGATGTTAGCGGGGCCCCCCCAGCTTGATTACAGGGTGCAGGCTGCGAAGATCGTAGGATTAATGGATGAATATTATGTGGTCCCGACAGAGCCTCACGCATGTGCGGCCATCTTGTCCGGCGCCCTCTAGCGCCCCCCTGTAAGAGACATTATTTAGTGATAGATTCCTTACCGCCCCACCCATCCTCCCCGTTCTGCGAACTGATTTCTAGGGTTAAGGTCATCCCTTTCAGGGCCCTAGTTTCATGGCACCAGTGGTCAATTTCTTGCATGGCTCTGCGTTCCTGGCGCGGAAAGTCGTGTACAGAACTGACGTCAGCACGCATGGGTAGCACCTAAGTAGTCTCCGTGATGTCATCTCGGTTCTCTCAACGCCAGCAACAGACCTTGAGCCGCACGACTCCACCTACCAACCTGCAGGGGTACTGCTGACGAAAAACTTTCCGGATCCAGTCTAATGTCTGGCGATATTCTAAGGTAAGGAATCTATCACTAACTAATGGCTCTTACAGATATATTGTTACACAAGTAGTAACTTGTGCATATATGTTTTTGGGATGTTCTTTTGTTTATTCTTTGTATAGTTTCTGTCCCTGTCTTTTCTATTTTCTTTCTTTTCCTCCTATTATCTTTCTATCTCCCTTTTCCTGGATCTTTAAAAAATATAGTATGTATTTTTCATCTCTCCTTTTTCTCATTTACTTTTTCTCTATTGAATATATCTTTTTCTCATGAATACACTTTTCTCTCGTATACTATCCATCTTCAATGTTATATTGTTACATTTCTCAATCACTCTTATTATTTACATTATATTAATGCATTGTATTAGTTATTGGCACTTATTTAAAGTTTTAAGACTGTTATTTGTTGTATAGATGGCTTTAAGATTTATCTCTTGGACCGTTAAAGGGTTAGGATCACAGATAAAACACCAAAGGGTTTTGTTGCATATTTCTGGCTTAAAAGACAATATTGTTTTATCACAGGAGATCCATGTAACTGAGAAGGAGATTTCTAAACTCAATCATCAGTGGGTTGGTTATATTTGTGCTTTCCCTGGATTGGGGAAATGCAGTGGTGTAGCTATTCTATGCCATAGACGTTTAGATATCCAAATTATAGAGCTAGATTCTGACACTGAGGGTAGATGGGTTTCCGATTTTTTGTTAATCAATAAAATACATATGACTATTTTTAACTCATATGCTCCCACCAATCCAGATAAATTGTTTTGGCCCCAAATTATGTTTAAGTTAATGACTTCTAATAATGATTATTTATTAGTTGGTGGGGATTGTAATATGATCTTTGATTCGATTATTGATAGACGATCTAAAACTAAATCCATTCCTTCACATATACAGTCTCAATTTACATCTACTATGCATCAAAGGCCTTTCATTGATGCCTGGAAGTTATGTAAACCTACATTTCAAGAATACACTTTTTACTCACCTGTTTAATCTTCTTGATCTAGAATTGATTACTTATTTATATCTAAATCCCTTATACAACATGTCTCATTCTGATATAGGCTCCATATTAATTTCAGACCACGCTCCTGTCTCATTAGACTTAGATCTACTCCCACTTATTAAAGGAATTAGGAGATGGAGATTCAATAACTCTCTTCTTTTAGATCCCAATTTTACCTGACTTTTTCAACAATTTCCTGATACATACTTTTTAGAAAATGATTCTCCAAATAGTTCTCCTCAGATTGTTTGGGACACCTTTAAAGGTGCCTCTAGAGATTTCATTATTTCTTTTAAAGCCCGTAAAAAGAAGTCTGTTTTCAATAATATCAAATCAATTAATTTACATATTAATCAACTAGAGTATGCTTTTTACTCTACCAATTCTAAAACTTGTCTTGAGGAACTCATGAAGGCTAAGTTTGCTTTTAATACACTTTGTACAGGAATAGCGAATCCATATTTACTTAAATCTAGTGCTAACAATTATGGTGGTCAGACTAAGGCAGGTAAACTCCGCACTAACTACCTAAAGATTAAAAAAGAATATACCAGGGTTGAATCTCTTCTAATTTCTACTAATCTCATTGTTCAAAAAAATGAAGATATCCTTTCAGAATGTTCCCATTATTTCCAATCTCTTTATACTCCCAAGTCTCTTCCTCATCAAGAAGATATCCTTCAAGATATAGCCTCTATCACCACCACTTCTTCTCCTAATTTGTGTTTCTCCTCTTTGGATGCTGATATTCAGACTAATGATATACTTACTGCTACTACTGCTATTAAAAAAGGGAAAGCTCCAGGACTGGACGGGTTCACTGTAGAGTTGTACATTCATTTTTTTTATTTGTATTCCTAAATTACATTAACCATTTCTTTACCTTATATCTTCTCAGAACTCTGAAGGGTCTTATCAAGATGCTTTCTTCCTAAAGAGAACAAGGACTACACATTGTGCAAAAACTACAGGCCTATTTCATTAATCAATGTAGACTACAAGATATTTGCAAACATACTTGCTCTACGATTGGATTCTTTATGACCCCATTTAAATGGGAAGGAGCAGTGTGGTTTTGTAAAGGGTAGACATATATCAGATAGTACTAGATAATATTTTTAAGGTCCTAAGTAAATCCAAATCATATAAATATTCTTTTGCTGCATTTTCTTTAGATGTTGAAAAATCTTTTGATCAAGTTAGTTGGTCTTTCGTTTTTTCCACATGTTCTTGGTTTGGTTGTGGTTCTAAATGTATTAATTATGTATCATTGCTATATTACTCTCTTAAATCTTCTATTTTAGCTAACTGACTAATTTCCTCGTTATTCTCCCTATATAGAGGTGTCAGACAAGGTTGCCCTTCATCTCCCTTGCTGTTTATTATTGCTCTAGAACCCTTTTTAATAAAAATTCAGATGAACTCACACATTAAAGGTTTTTCTTATGGTGACAAGCAATTAAAACGTTTAGTTTATGTGAATGACATTTTACTTTTTATTTCACAACCAAAGACCTTTCTACCAGCCTTTGTGACAGAAGTAGATAATTATGCTCAAGTCTCAGGATATAAATTAAATACTGATGAATGTGAAACACTTCCTTTAAATAAATTGTGTTTCCATGCTGATTTTCTATCTTCTTCTTTCCATTGGAACTCCGATAAAATAAAATATCTTGGTCTATGGTTCACTATATCTATTAAAGAAACTGTTAATTTAAATCTGAAAGAATTACTTTCAACATTACTTTCCTCTACCTCTCAATGACACCATTTGTTTTTATCATGGTGGGGTCGTTAGATACTATAAAAATGATGTTAGTTCCTATAATATTGTTTTATTTAGCTAATATTCCTATAAATATTTCTAACTTACAATAAGAAAATGAGTATTAATTTATCAAAGTTTTTATGGTACAATAAAAGTGCTATGATGTCTCTTTGTAAACTCAAAAGACCTAAACACATGGGTGGTGTTATCTTTCCGGATTTTCATTCTTACCATAGGGTTTTCTTTATTAAACATTCTCCCTTTTTGTTGTCTGACAATTATTCTACAACCTACTCCTTATGGGTTGATGTTGAAAAATCTTTTATTCACCCTTTCTCTTTTGAGGAATACCTTTCCTTTTCTCAAAAACCTGTATCATTATCCTTTCCTATTTTTAAAAATGCCTGTAAAGTTTTCCATCCTTTTTTCAATTCTTAGCAAAGTGTTAAAATTCAATTCCTAAATTCATCATTTTGGTATAATAAGCACATTAACTGCTAGATGCATCAACGTTCGATTTTGCGAGTCTTTAATTGCGAAGTTTAAGGATTTGCATTTAGGGACTCGCAAAATCAGATGCATGTAGGATTTGCTAAAATATTAGCAATTCCTAAATATTCCTTATCTGCGACATCTCATTGATTCCTATGGGCCAAGAGGCCCATAGGAATGAATGGGGAGGAATTCTCAATTTGCGATTAGCAATCAGCTAATCGCAATTTGAGAATGCAATCTCAAGGGTGACGGGTGTCCAAAGGACACCCTGTTGCACCCCTTAAATTGACCTGGACACTGGTATTGCGTACACACATGTCCCAAGGACATGTGTGTGTGTAACATACAACTTTTAAAGATGCACTTTAGTGCATTTTTCACAGTTTTCGCTATTTACCATGAGGTTTGATTTCACGGTAAATAGTGACCCCTATCAGCGAAATCGCTAGCTGTTTTACATTCATGCAATGCATTTTAGGAATCTCAATTTGAGATTCCTTAAATGCAATCGCAAATAGCGATTTATGCATTTGGGATGATGCATCCCAAATGCATAAATACCGGTCGCAGAGGGGCAGATTCTGAGAATCTGCCCCTTTGCGAACGGTATTTCGCTTGATGCATCTAGCTGTAAGATCCATAATAAATCAATTTTCTGGAAAGACTGGTTTGCTAAAGATGGAGTTAGATGAATGTTTCAACTTTTTCAAGATATTGTGTGTATTCCATTTTCGTTGACTCAAACCTGCTTTTCCTTCCCCTCCTCCTATCAAACCAAATGCTTATCTTTAATCTCTGCAGTTCAAATCTCTTATAATAAAGTACTCCCTAATCACCTGCCTAACTTACCTACACCTAATATAAAGTCAATTTTATGTAATTCTCCTTTTGCATCTTAAATGTATAAATAGTTAATGTCTTCAGACACTCGAGATAAAACAGAGGTAGAATGTCATTGGGAATCTGACTTACAAATCTCCTTTTCAATTCCAGTATGGAATAACATTTTGAATAATATAAGGAAATCCTCTAGAGCAGCAAATGCAACTCCAACTTTATTTTTTGTTTATAAGAGACTACTAATCACAACTGCTAAATTACATAGAATTGATCCCAACACTCCATCTACCTGTTGGTCATGCACCACTACTTCAGCAGATCTCTAGCACATGCTTATGAATGTCCTTCTATTCATAGCTTCTAGATTAGGGTGACCGACTGGCATTGGTGCAAATTCAGGACGGTGAGTGTAAAAATTCAGGACAAAGGGTCAAAATTCAGGACACAAATTCAGGACTGGAGGTCAAAATTCAGGACAAAACTTTAGGACAATTGGATAAGTTTTACAGACACATCAGAGATCGTGCAATTGTATATAAGTAAGCCCAGCCATATCTAGACATATTCAGCCATTTGCAAACCTATCCATCATGTATCCTTCCATCTTTCATTTCACTCATCCATCCCTTCATCCATCCTTTCACTCATCCATCCGCCCTTTCACCATATCCATCTGTACACTCATCCATCCAGCGATTTACCCTTTCACCCATCCAGCCATCCTTTCACTTACTCATCCATCCACCCAGTCACTCATCCTTCCACCCATCCACCCTTTCAGTCATCCATCATCCTCCCTTTCTCTCTCCATCGACTCTTTCACTTAACAATCCTTCCTTCCATCCGTCCATCCACCCACCCTCCTTCCATCCACCCACCCATCCATCCATCTACTCATCCGCTCATGAATCCATCCATTGACCCTATCACTCATCCATCCTTTCTCTCATCCATTTATCCTTTCACACCTTCACTGGTCTATTCATCATTTTGTCCATCTACCTTCCCTTTCACTCACTCATCCATCCTTACATCCACCCTTTCACTCATCTGTCCATCCATTCGCCCTTGCACTTATCAATTCATCAATCCATCCATCATTTCACTCATCCATCCACCCACTCACTCATCATCCAACTTTTCACTCATCCATCCTTTCACTCATCCATCCACCCTTTTACCCATCCAGCTACCCTTCCACCCATACATCCAGCTATTTCCGTTTTCTCTCTTCCATCCTTCCATTCACTCATCAATCCATCCATCCCCTCCCATTATCCATCTATTCAATCTTTCATTCATCCATTCACCCTTTCACTAATTCATCCAGCCATCCCTTCACTTACTCACTCGCCCACCTTTTCATATTAATTTTGAGCTGAGCCTTTTTGAGAAGAGGCCCATCAAGAACATCACCCTCGCTGCAGGAGACATTCCAGGACTGGGACAGAAGCCACCCAGGGCAGATACAGGATCCACTACAGGAGGGGACAGGAGCCATCACAGGCGGGGGGGGGCAGGAGCCACCACATGGGGGGACAAGAGCCATCACTGGAGGGGGAACAGGATCCACCAGGGTGGACACAGGGGTGGGTATGCAGTATTCTAGTATCATCTTGGTCTCTTCCAGGGTGGGGGGGGGCGGGCTCCTCACCCCCTTCATGGACAAGACAACGAGAAGACAGGCTCTGTTTCCAAAATGTTAGTTTTGCCCCCCTCCCCCCACACTGATACACAGTACTGAAAGGAGATACTCCAAGAGAACTGATTTAACTGATTGTCCTCCATACTTTGTTAATCAGTGTGAGTGCGATTGTGCCATTTCTCTATTTTATTACAATATAGACTGCATGTTTAAAGAATCGAGGTTTGTTTACAATTTAGTGACACAGTAATTAAGCTCTGTGAAGTGAACCACTTGCTGCCTCGGTGTAATCAGGGCCGGTTCTAGGATGTTTGGAACCCTGGGTAGAAAGGGAATGTCTCACACCAATTGCAGATACAAGACGCATTCAGTGCTGTTTGCATCTGAATAGATGCCCCTGCTCCGAAGCTGCCGCCCCTCCCTCTGTCACCTTCAAGCACCTCTTAACAGCTCATCAAGGGCTGAAGGTGTGAGGGTTGCCATCCCACTGTGCCTCACCAATGCTGATGGGTATCTGATTTTTAGGTCTCGCCTGTCGATGCGCATGCGCATCGAGCAAGCGAGACTATCGTGGCTTATCCACTCTTTATCCAACTTGCAAGGAATCGTGGCGATTCCTTGCAGTGCACGAGAAATTTAAGCTCAATGCGCATGCGCATTGAGCTTAAAAGCGCGTGCACATGCCCCCAGCCGCCTGCCTTGCCTACTCTCCCAGCTGGTGCCGCTCCACCCCCTGCGGCATCAAAGGCTTTCACGGCCGGCCGGCCATGCTTTCAGTTTCACAACCGGCCGGCCGTGTGAAGTACATTTCAAAGCCCGCTCTCCCTGCTCCGCCCCCTGCTCCGGCCGAGACGCATTTCTCCTCCCTCCTCCCCCCTCCCCCCTCCTGGGTCAGGTTACCCTGCTTTCTCTTTCGCTTTTTTTCACCCGGTGACATTGTTGCCTTTAGCCCTTCCCTCACCTCCTCAAGCCGTTCAAGTTGTAAATTCCATGCTCCCCTCTCGCTGTCCATGTTGTCCACCTTCTGACTCCTGGGCAGCGTGATAAGGAAGGCAACATGATGGCGCACACTCCCTGCTGCTTTACCGTGAAGTCGACGGAAAGATATCGGAGCGCTTTACATGAGCGCCCAATTACATTACACAAGATCACACACATTCATGTTTCTCTCTCTCTCCTCCCACTCGTTGCCTCTTACTCTCTCTCTCACACATGCACACTCTTTTCCCCTCTCTCTCGTCCCTCACTTTATGCCTCTCTCCCTCCTTCTCGTTTTGTCTCTCTAAATCTCTCCTCTGTTCTCTCTCTCATCTACTTCTTCTCTGTTCACCTCTCTCCTTGCCGTCTCCTTTGTCTCACACTCTAATATCCTTCACGATAAAGTCTCCTATGCCAGATGCACTTCTCTTTCCCCTTCAGACTGCAAGGGCTCTTTCCCAACACCCCACCCCCACACCTTTACCCACCACCCTCACCTGTCTTTACTCACTCCCTATTTGATCTTCTTCCTCATAGTCATACACTCGCATTCAGGAGTCTCGCCTTCTCTCCACCGCGGAGCTTTCTGTGTCAGTCCAGCCGCTTCTTTCTGTCTTCATTTACTGTCTCCTGCACAAAACGGCTTTCCTCTCATTGGCATCGCTTTTCTGCTCTTTTCAACCTTGGTGGTGCTAATAACTAAGATGGTTGGGGAGAGGGGGTGCGTGAGGAGCACGGCATGCATTTTTTCCCCTTTGAGAGCAAAACCTCTGTGCTGACACTGTGTATGCAACGCATGTTATTTCTAAAGACATTATCAGCCGTAAGCTAACGAATGCCAGCGTAAAGTAAACGCCTCCCTTGTGTGTTCTGTTCACAGTAATCTCTGTTGTATTGATGTAAATATTTAAATAATGGAGAGGGAAGGAAGTCCTAGCCCTACCCCCCAACCACCCCTCCCCCCGCCCCACCCCCGAAGAGCATTTCTAGACTCAGCCCGCCTAACACTAATGCGCCTTTAATTAATCCAACTCAGTTGTAAATTATATAAAATCTACTTCAAATCCTGCCCAAATCGCACTATTTGCATATGTATTGCCTAATGGGGGTAGAAACTCTAGTTATAGTGAGTGAATGGTAAAAAAAAATGCATGATTGGCCTAATACTGGCGGGCATTTTACTCTCAATAGGTAGGATATTTTACATTATACACCACTACCTGTAAACAAATGTGACAGAAAGGTAAAATAAAGTCACGTTCCAATTAGGAAAAACATTAGCTGTGTGCAGCCAAAAAACAGTGTTGGCAGGACCTAGGTCACATACTTAAATCTTAGGCTGAACATGTCATCAAGACTCTGTTTTCCCAGTTATGGGCTTTTTTTTACCAGTACTAACGTTCAGATGTATTAGTGCAACCGGCTTACTAGTATCAAATCCCAAGAGTGGAAAAAGGGTTCGGGTGACAAGGAGTCACAAAGGAGCTACTCTGCTATAAAACTCACCCACCCTCACCCTCACTCACCCTCAACCCCTCACTCACCCTCACTCACCCTCAACACCTCACAATGACTCACACTCACCCTCACACACCCTCACCCTCACACACCGTCACACACCCTCTGCATAACAACACCTCTCACACCCTCACTCACCCTCACACACACTCACACTCACGCAACGTCACACACCCGAAGCCTCACACCCCCTCACTCACACTCACCCTCACACCCCCTAACCCGCACACCGCCTAACGCTCACACCCCCTAACGCTCACACCCCCTAACAATCACCCCCTAACCCTCACCCCCTCACTCTCACCCCACACCCTCACCCTCACCCCTCACCCCCTCACCCTCACCCCCTCACCCTCACCCCCTCACCCTCACCCCCTCACCCTCCACCCTCACTCACCCTCAACACCTCACCCTCACACCCTCAACCCTTCGCCCTCAACCTCTCACTCACCCTCACTCACCCTCACTCACCCTCAACACCTCAGCCTCACCCTCACTCACCCTCACCCTCACTCACCCTCAACCCCTCACACTCACTCACCCTCACCCTCACTCACCCTCAACTCCTCACCCTCACTCACCCTCACTCACCCTCACCCTCACTCACCCTCACCCACACTCACCCTCCCTCAACCCCTCACCCTCACTCACCCTCAACCCCTCAGCCTCACCCTCAAACCTTCACCCTCAACCCCTCACTCACCCTCACTCTCACTCACCCTCACTCAGCCTCAACTACTCTCACTCACCCTCAAAACCTCACCCTAACTCACCCTCACCCTCACTCACCCTCAACACCTCACTCACCCTCACCCTCACTCACCCTCAACACCTCACCCTCAACCTCAACCCCTCACCCTCACTCACCCTCACTCACCCTCACTCTCACCCTCAACCCCTCACCCTCACTCACCCTCACTCACCCTCACTCACCCTCACTCTCACTCACCCTCAACCCCTCACCCTCACTCACCCTCACTCACCCTCAACCCCTCACCCTCACTCACCCTCATCCACCCTCACCCTCACTCACCCTCAACCCCTCACCCTCACACAGTGCAATAGGTCTCAGACCATTTCAGTTAGAGCTTTAAGAAATGTTTATGGCTTTTTTTATTTGTAATTCTCTAGCATTGGCTACAGGAAACAAAAATGCTAAACATTTACAAAAAAAACCCATAAACAATTCTAAAAGCACTAACTCTAATGGTGCGAGACCTATTGCATTTCCAATGCTTGTTTGTACTGCCTCGGAGTCTGTTACACCCGACCTCAGCAGACCTCAGGAGCACTGCAGTGAAGAAGGGAGGTGGGGGCCAGCTGTGCCGGGTGTGCGACGAGTTAAAATTACAGACAAATGGCGTCTGTTAAAGAATCCTTCACGGACAACGGACAGACGGACGAAATTACGGACTGTCCGTGAAATTTACGGACGGTTGGTCACCCTATTCTAGATACAAATTTGGCAACAGATATATACTATTTTCCATACACACGTCCCATTTCCTTTACCTAATATTTTCCTGGGAAAACTTTCAGAAGATTGGCCATCTCAATCTGGTGATTTCTGTATAGTTGACTTGCTTTTTGCTGTAGCCTTCCCACAGATTACTAAATCCTGGAAAGATGCATCATCTGTATCATTTCAAGCATGGTTGTATGGAATATGCACAGTGGCGGCCAGTGAACTTTGAAACTGGTGAGGCTTGAATTGGTGACCTGAACTAAAGTAGCTGAGACTAACGAGAACGCCTAATTTACCTCCAGGCTTTCTGTAGATGTTCTTTTCAAGAAAGTTTTGAAACAGTGAGCCAAATTGAACTATTTACAATACAGTTTGCATAAACATTTGTAAAAAAAAAAGCCAAAGGTTTTACAGACAGCCCTTAAGGGCACTCATCACAATATTACCTGGCAGGCTTCTACCAGTGCTTTAATTTGTACATAGAAATTAAGTGCCGGTGTCCAAACATTTCGAAGAAGGCCACTGCAAACCTGCACACGCAATTGCTGCGAGGCCTCACAGACTTATGAACAGCGAGCTGTCTGTGAGAATGGCCATGGCCCAATACCTACGCTGTGAGCTGGTTTACAGCAGTGTTGTTTCAGTAAAGGATTCCCCTCTGCCACCTGCCCTCTTCCCCACCCCTTGGATCCAGTGCCTCGTCTTTTAGAGAGAGGGGGGAGGCGTTGAACTTCGCAGCCCACGAGCTCAGATCACCTCCTTTCACAGGGATGAAAAGAAATAATACTTTGTTTATAGCAATGAACTCAGGACGGACTCCGGTATAATAATCAGAGCAAGTAACTCGCTTAGTACACTGCAGACTCTGGTTTAACAAAGGCTGTCAGAGGAATATGGTTTGTTCCCGTGATTCTTTTGACTGAATTACAGCGAATGCAGCGTGCAAGTGCCTGCAGCAATACCTGCTAGGCGTTTTTTTTTGCTTACTTATTTCTCTTACTGTCTTCGAACTTTCGGGACTGTCACTGCTCAGGAAAGCTTCAAGGTGACGTCGACACACCCCTGCGGACACCAGAACCGTAGTTCAAAAGAATGGTGCTCGCCGCTCACACTGTCCTGAAATTATTGGCAGCGCGGTGAAGACACCTCGAGCCTGCTCAGTGTGTAATAAACTGCGCAGACTCGATTTCTCAGCTTGCCACCTATCTGTGGCCTCTACCCCACCCTTTCCTAACTCCTCACAGGACGGGGCCCACCCCCCTGTGATGAGTTGAGAAAAGGTGGGATGACTGATGTGAAGCCCCTGTGAATCAGGGCTTCAGGCTAAAAGCCCCGGGGCATATTTCATCCCTACGTCATCAGTGGGTGGAGATTAGTCATTAAGACTGTGTCTTTGCCGAGTTGATGACCTCACAAGCCTCAGGGCTGTTAGCTTGTCAGCCTGGCAAATATTGTAGCCTATGGACCCGCCCACAGGCAGCCGGTTTAGTCAATGCATCAGCATCGTTGACTCCCCGGCATTGTGTTATCGTGAGAGTAATCACAGCCTCGGCCCCAAGAAAGATGTCTGTACATTTTTTTTTTAAAGAAAGCAGATTTAAAGAGATTTTTTAAAACTTGTCAATGGGTGACCGTGGGGGTGAAAGTAAAGGGGGCCGAGCCCAAGTGCCCTTGCTCAGAAACCGCCGCTGAATATGCTTCAATCACAGACTAGGTAGAGCAAATCTACATCCATTTATACTTGCTGTTAAAAGGGATCTGCTGTGGTTACCCATAACAAACTGCCAAGACATATGTACATTCTACATATATTGAAGAAGTACCTAAACCTCTGTGAATTTATTTATGCTTTTTATTATATATAGTATCCTCTCTGCCAATTCTTATGTTTACTTAGTTATAATGTTGGTATATAATTGTTTTGTTTTCTTTGATGGTATATGATTGCTCTTTTTCTTCTTCTTTCCCCCTTTGTCTCTTTTGTCCTTTTTCTCTCTTTTCTTATTGTTAACATTTTTCATTTCATATTTATCACATATTTTTGTTACGTTCTACTGTATTTGAATACTTTACGAAATAAACTTTACTTTTAAGCTTTAAAAAAAAGCTCTAAACACAACTAACGCGCCTTAAGGGGAGCGTTGAGCTGACAGGCGAATAAAGCTGTTACTCTTACCACAGTATCTTGAACCACTTTTCAAAATTAAAACAAGCATTTTCAATGCAATAGGTCTCGCATTTATGAGCGTTTAAGCTATTGACATTGTAAATGACGATTCCTTTTATTGATGTGTTTTTAAACCCAACACACATATAAAAGGCATTGTTATTTATAATGCTATAATGCCAATAGTTCAAACGTTTGCCAATGCAAAACCACTTTAATGGTGTCCGCGCCCCTTTCTTTAGACGCTGCTTGCCATATTCAGGTTACAGTGAGCAGCATCTAACGAAAGGGGCGCACCTAACATTAAAGTGAAAGCGCGGTATTGGGACCTTTCACCCAAATAAATAAAGATTCTGTAGCGCGGCTGCTAAAGTTAAAGCGAACTGCGCTGAAAAATTAAATAAATAAAAAAGCTCATCTGCTATACTTCAAGTACACCGTACTACAAATTAAATAAATAAATAAGTGCAACCGCTATTGTTAATGCAGACTGCACTGCAAATAAAATAAATAAACACAGCCGCAATAGTTAAAGCGGACTTGCAGCTATTATTATTAAAAATATAAAAGCAGGCGGCGTGCTGCCTTGTAGGAAAGCCCGTTGTGAGTGGAATACTGGAAGATCATTAAAGAAAATAGTGCTCACAGAGTAGATAAAGCAGACCATGCAACAACACAAGTAAAATGTCCAGTCCTTATCAGAGGTTACAAATGCAGACAAGCCGGTACCAAGGAGGGACTACTAAGACTATTTATTAATTAAAAGCAGCGATTTCGAAAGGACAGTAACAGGACCCAATTGAAAAGATGGGCAGGAAATGAGCGGAGTTCTATTCCATATCTCAATACAGCATACTTTGCAGAGCAGCTCATGCGCTGCCCAGGCTTGTCCTAAAAAAATGAGTATCCACATGACGAGAGATGCAAAGTAAAAGTAGCAAGCAGCTCGTAGCTGTGGGCAATGGCTGGGCAGAAATTATAAAAGAATGATATAGCCTAGGTGAGGATCAATCACCCAATGGGCAAGCATGTGGTACTGTAACAGTGTGCAGCTGCCAGACCCTCACACAAAAAATTTTGAACAAAGAAAAAATCTAAAATAAAGAAAACAATGAAGTGCGTTTGTGGCGTGAGCAATGGACGAGAGAGTGAGAAAAGCATGCATTTCTATTAAGTGCTAAGGCAAAAATGAAAAATTAGTTCCTTCATGTCAGCTGTGGAAGGATATAATTCATCCCATCAAAATGATGGTAAAGAAGCTATTCTCCATTGGTAGGACAAAAACAAGAGTATGGAGGAAAGCCATTGAATCAAGAGCAGAGAACTGAGATAGGCAAGAAAGTTCAGCCATTGTAAGCAATGGGCAGACCCAAATCCCATGTTATAAAGTGCATTGTTCATAATAAGTCTTCGACAGCAGGCAGCTAAGGCTGTCTGTAGGTGGAACCAAAAAAGCCATTGTAGGACAAGTGTAAGGCAGTGGAATCTGCTGTACTACAAGTCGGACACAGGCTTGGGATGTGCTGATCCGCATGAGTTTATTCTTTTTATGGACTTGCATTGTGTGGTTTCTAATAATGCAGAGTAAAAGTGTCCGTTGGTAGAAGAGCTGAGAGTTTGGTGTAAATCATGGACTCAAACATTTAATAGCCATACCAGTTCTAGAGGTTAATGGAGATTAGAGTGGATCTGATTGGGGCACCCCAGGGTGATGAAAATCTTGCTGTATGATGAGTTGTCACTGGGAGCCGAGGAAGAGGTTTAAAAACTAAGATGTGGTTGAACTACAGCGGGTGGAAAGCAGGAATGAAGGAAGAGTATCAAGTTGGCTGATACGGTTGGTGGTCTCAGAAAAGGTGTTTGGAACTAGTTTGTCCTTCCTTGCAAACTAATGGTTACTTTAGGGAATTTTGTCTGAGGTTAGAAGCTAGACAATGTGTTATGCACTCCCTTCTATAATCCATACTCAGGATGCAATTGCTGCCGCACTCACACCATGAGGGTACGCTCATGCTTCACTCACACACTGAGGGTACACGAATGCCGCAATCACATTTCCCTCTCTTATGTAGGCCCGCATCCTAGCCAGTTCTCATCATTCTGCTTCTCAGGGTGGGCTAGAACCTACTTCTGTCTGATTACTGACTCTTGCCCTGGGTTCCTGGACACTTTGTTTGAATTATAAATGTGTGCTGTTTTTCCAGCTGTCTTCTCCTTGCTTTTGAGCTTGGTTAGTTGATGCTGCAGTGCTCCAGAGTCAATCTATGTCCAATTGGTTGGATCCAGCAGCTCACCTCCATATCCACTGATTATGTTTGTGAATGATTGGATGTCTACCAGCACAAAGCCTCTTCAAAACTACCTGGGGTCCATGCGGGTCAAGAACATCACACACAACATGCACTCCCTCCTGAAGTTTCAGTGATACAGTGATATCGTCACATACAGAATATAGATAATCAGCACCGAACGCAAAACACTCGGCAGAACTCCATCCTGCTGTCCCTCTCTCATGATCCACTCCCAGGTGCAGACAGTCCCACATGTAGGATACACTCCCTGCAGCAGTCGCCCTCTCAGTATATATTTACTGGTGCAGTATGTAGTCTGGAGATATACGGAACAGTGTATGTATCAGATGTTTTCAGTGTTTGACTCCATCGCTGAAGGAGAGGAAATACAGATGAGGATACTGTGCTGGGGTATTGAGCAGAATGAGATAGCCATATTTACAGCAGCAACAGGACGGACCACCCCTGGCATGTCTTTCATACAAATAGGCTTTCCTCACTGATGCAGAGGGAACAGCTCACTGTGGTGATGCCTTTCAGACCACTCATGACAGTACAGTGTGTTTGTTGTATACTGCTGTCTTAGATTGCAAGGTTGGGCTATTGCTTCAGTTTCCCAGTGCATCAGTATAAGCAGCAATTTATTCTGGCCCTCTCCCACAGCAGGCTCAAAGCACAGAAGTCTCACCAGGGCAGCCAACCAGTTGGCCTGCAGAAGCGCTGATAGAATGGTCCAGGCCGCACTAGGTCACGTAAATCATGCTAGGGTTCAAGTACTTCATGACGCTAGTGGTGACGTGAGAACACCTAGAAAAGGGAATAATCCCCTGATCTCCCTCTTCAGCATGTCTTATCTTATCCAGTAAATCACACTATCACCTGCAAGACTATCCTGTCCCTGAGAATGTGTGTTTGCCTAGCTCTGCCTAGATTGGTTAATTGAAATGCCAGGTCTTCAGCTTCTTGCCGAAATCAAGAAGAGAGGAAGAGGCTCTGATGTGGAGGGGGAGGTTGTTCCATGCAATGTAAGAGAATGCTTGTCCTGATCAGGTTCTGTGTATGTATGGGAGCTGTGCAGCTAGTGGTCCTGGGGAGGTGTCTGGGTCATTGGTGGAAGTAGATTCAACTGTCCAGGTAGATGGAGCCTAAGTTGTGTAGTGCCTTAAATGTATGTATGGAGTTTGAAATGATTCTGTTTGTGTAGCGGGAGCCAGTGGAGTTCTCTGATGTGCGGTGGAATCTGTGTAGGTAATTGAGGATCAGTGGCTTTTGAGTTCTAGATGCTTTGTACTCTTCTGGTGAGTTACTTGGTTATCCCAGCTTAGAGGGTGTTCCTGAGTCCAACTTGCTAGTTACTTGAGTGTGAGTTACATGTTTTCTGGTGTTGCTTGGGAGCCTTTTAAAAAACTTCCTCAGGGTGCAGTGGCAGCATTGACTAGTGTGCAAAGTCCTGGCATGGGTGTGAGTCTGAGTACAAACAGGCACCAGGTGGAGCCCCATGGTGAGGTATTGTTGCTTAATATTACTACTTAGGAGAGGATGTTGAAGTTGTGTGCATGAATGGTTTTGACCACAGTGATCATGTATGTGTTGAAGAGGTACAGCTGAGTGATGAACCTTGAGGCACTGCACAGATGATTTTGCAGGCTTCTGAGGAGTATAGTGCCAGGCTGACAGCTTGTGTTCTACCCGTTCAGAAGGTCCAGATCCAGTGGACAGCAGGACCTTGATGTCAACCTTGTGCAGGCGCCTGATGAGGATGTGGTGTGACACCATGTCAAATTCTGTAGAGGGGTCCAGGAGAATGTGGGCTGCTGTGTCTCCTCTGTCAGGGGCAATGCGGATGTTGTCTGTGGTGGTGATGAGCGCTTTTTCTGGACCATGGTTGGTCCTGAATCCAGACTGGATGCCGTAGTGGGGTTGTCAGTGAAGCATCAGCTGATTCTTTTCTGTAATACCTGGGCCAGTATGGTAGAAGGGAGATGGGTCTGTAGTTGGAGAGTGTGGCCGGTCAGCAGATGGTTTCTTAAGCAGGGACATAATGGTGACGTGTTTCCAGGTGTCTATGAATGTGGCTGAATCGATGGAGGCGTTGAAGATGGGTGTTAGTGCTGCACAGATTGGTGGGAGTCCTTTGGTAATGGTGTGGAAGAGGCAAGGGACAGAGGGGGCCCCTCAAGGGTTGGCTTCTCTATTGTAGCCGTACCGACAGTGGTGATGGTGGGCCATAAAGTCAGGCATTGTTATTCAGCCTAGATGGAAAGTTGAGTTGCGATGGTGATGGGGTCCCATTAGAGGTCGTAGTTTCTGTATATGGAGGTGATTTTGTTACAGAAGAAATCTTGTTTCAGTGGTCTTGTAGGAGGGTGATTTTGCTATAGGCAGTAGGAGGCACACTGACATTTGTGATGATGGCAAATATTTCTTCGCTGCTGTGTGTGCTGGATTTGATGCAGTCTGCTACAGCTGTGTGCTTGGTGTTCTGCATCTGCTGGTGGTCTTGTCTTAGAGAAGAATTTAAGATGTCTTTTTCCCTGGTGTCTTGGCTTATGCCCCATTTGCACTCCAGTTGCGTGCGGTGGCATTTCATCAGCCTGAGTTCCTCTGTGTATGAGCTTCCTGTGCTCAGGCTCTTCCTGGTAAGTTGTGCTTGAGGACAGCCAGGGTATCACCACATTCAGAGATCCAGCTGTTGAGGTTGTTGATTGCCTTCTGTAGGTTTCTGGTGTACTTAGGCCGGTGCATGGAGCTGGCAGAAGCATAGACTTCTTCTGTGATGCTTTTCCAGCTGCGGTGGACAGGCCAGGTGAAGCTAGATCTGTAGTGGTGCAGATATGCTCAAACTAATTAAGGTTTGGTTTTTCCAGGCCATAGTTGCTGGCTTGTTGACTCTGAGGTTGCTGATTGAGGAGAAAATGAGGTCCAATAGGTATCCAGCAGTGTGGTGTGTTTGGAACATGCTGTGTGAGGCCGAGATTTCTGAGGATTACTATAAGGGCCGTAGATTCTGGGTCAATGTGGTCTTCTAGGTGAAAGTTAAGGTCTCAGAGGAAGAAGAAGGTGCTGATTATGAGGGAAAGGATGGAGTCTGTGATGTCCCTAGTGAAATTGATACAGGATCCTGGTGTTCTCTATGCAATGTTTCCACACAGTGAGAAGTTGGCTGTGAAGTGTTTCTTGAAAGTGAGGTGTTCCATATAGCTGCTGGAGGTGTCCATGTAGGTGGTGCATCTGATAGTATCTTTTAATGTGATGGCGACTCCGCCTCTGGTCTTGTGCTGACAGTCTTGCCTGATGATCTTGCAGTTAGCTGGGATGGCTGTAGCAATATCTGGTGCAGAGTTTGGGTTTAGCCAAGTTTCCGTGAGGAAGAGCCGGTCCGGAGCATGGCCATGAAGTAGGTCCTATATTTCTGTGGTGTGCTTGGTAAGCAAACAGGTGTTGAGGAGCATGCAAGCAAGTATGGCGTATTGCATGGATGAAGTTTAGACTGTGTAAATGTGAGCAGGTAGATAATTTGTTTGAGAGAATATGGTGCTGGGTTTTGTTGGTGTGAGACTAGTAGGTGTAGGGTGTTTGAAAAGTGCATGAGAACTTGCTGGAGGTGCCTGTAAAAGCTTCCTCTGTGTTGTGTGGTAGCAGTGAGGAAATAAATTGCCAGAGTTGAGAGTGCGTAGGAGCTTGACAGGGTAGCAATGGGAAGGGGAAGGACCAAGGTTCTTGGTGCTGGGTGCAGTCCAGGCCCAGACTGGCTTGCCTTTGGCATGCCTTCATCATGCCTGTATTGTGGAGTGAGTGCACAACCTATGTATAACACAGTTCGTTTCTTTTTGGGTGCTCCGTGGGTGGCGGCCAACGTCCCTGGGCGCCTGATTGACAAATTAGCACGTTGTGTCTCTAATGGAACACTAGAGACATCCCCTTGGGCACTCCTTTATCTCCTCCCTTGTAGTCAGAGGATTACACACATTTTATATTTCTTTACTTAGATATTTTATTAGATATTTTCAATGTCTTATATTGAATTCATTCATTCATTAGATTCTCATTGTTTCAACATCAGTGACATATATTCCTTAGTATTCCAATGCATTTCGGGCGGTATCACTTCGCCCTTCATCAGGGAATCAATACTATAGAGAAAACACAAAAATGTGAAAAGAACGTCACTAACTCAATAAAGGTGGTGAATATTTTCAAAAAAAGCATAATTATTCAAAAAAGGCATGAATTATTCAAAAAAGCATAACTGTGCATTCCTGCATAAGAGAATGAAACGTTTACAATTAGGAACAACATGGTAGGTATCTATAGCCCTTATCGGAGTTCATGCATACACTCACGTGTCACTGTTCTTCTCTTAGGAGGGATAGGTCTGAAAAAAATATAATGGAATAACGAGTGTAAGCTCCATGTTCTGACCGCGCTATTTAAAAAATCACAACACGGTGATTACCGATGGTTCTTGGGGCACACTGACCTCGTTCTCACTATCTCGGCGTTTAGTTCAGCAAACTCTCCGACTCCATTGCCAAATGGTTGTCAAGGATACGAACAAGCTGAGATTCTATTAGATGCCGCTCCGCTCACGTGACACGGAGCGTCATCGTAAACACAAAGCTTTTTATAGGCACGGGTTCATCCTCTTAACCATGGTTAAACGTGAAAAAAAGTACTTCTGCGCTAGTTAGTGCTGTGTGTAAGTCAATAAACATTAAACTTAACCATATTGGGAAAAAATTCGGGAAAAAAAACATTAGTATCCCCACTGGGATTCGAACCTCATGTGCCAGGCGAACATAAAATCTAACCTCGATCGCGGTGTGCTACCGTGGACAATAGGTTACAGTGAATGAAAAAATACAGAAAGGTGGTAGAAAAATAGATGTGCACTAAACAATCAGTCAGTAGGCATTAAACTATAACAGAATAAACATCATAGTATATATTATCACAGGTGTCCAGTCCAGGGTGAGGAAGAGCATGCATACTGTGATGCACGTTCAATTACAGGTAACATGACAGTTCGCTCCGTTCATTGAGCCCATTCGGGCTTTGAGTACACAGTTTATGTATCCAAAAGTTCTCTCGTTGTAGTAGATGTTTGGTGTTGTCTCTTCCTTCTATTTTCTCTGCTACTTCCAACACCATATATTGCAATTGAGAGATGTTGTGTTTTGCCTCCGTGAAGTGGGCGGCTACGGTGGATTTTACGCTTTTGAGCCTAATGTTCGATTTGTGTTCTGTCAGTCGTGTTCTTATGCTTCTTTCCGTTTTTCCCACATATAGTTTACCGCACTGGCATTTCAGTGCGTAAATAACATTTTTGGTATTGCATGTGGCATTAACATTGACTTTGATATTGTATCCCTTCATCGGATGATTAATGGTATTGCCTTTTATGATATTGTTGCAGCTTCCACAACTTAGACAAGGTTTAGTTCCTTTGAATGATTTGGTTTGGGGTTTGCGCTGCTTCAGGATTTCCCCCACATTTTGAGCTCTTGTATGTGCAAATATTGGAACTTGATCAAAATCATGTTGGAAGTCAGGTTCTGACTTCAGCATGTTCCAGTGTTTGGTGATAATTCTTTTAAAGTTGTGACTTTGGGTAGAGAATTTCGACACCGCTACTATGCGGGCTTCCTCATGTTTATTAGACGGTTTTAGAAGATCCTTTCTGTCCATCACATCCACTCTTTTTCTCGCTTTGTCTATCACCTCAGTTGGATAACCTCTATTAGCGAATCTTATGGCCATTTCATCCAAAGAAGTTTTCACCTTGCTGTTGTCCGATGTTATTCTCTTGACTCTTGTCATTTGTGAATAGGGCAAATGTTGTTTTAGACTTGGTTGGTGGAAGCTAGTATAATGTAGCATGTTATTCCTGTCCGTTTCCTTTCGGTAAATAGTTGTTTCAAAGCCTTTGTTGGTTAAGTTAATTCTCATATCCAGAAATGTTATTGAAGACTCTGACATTTCCCAAGTGAGTTGTATACGACTGTCTTCTTGATTAAATTCACATAGTGCTGTTTCTAGCAATATTTTGGAAGATTTCCATAAGATGAAAATATCATCTATATAGCGGACCATGAATTTAAGATTGTCCTTCCAAATTGGTTTAGAGAACATATTGAGTTCTTCGTAGCTTTGCATGAAAATGTTAGCGTACGTCGGGGCCGCCGAATTTCCCATTGCTGTTCCTGTGAGTTGCTGATACCAATGTTCGCCATATTTGAAATAACTTTGGTATAGCGTAAATGTCATTAATTCGATAAGGAAAACCTGAAAATCCTGTTTCAGATCTGTGTTTACTAGGGCTCTTTCAACAGCTTCCATTCCAAGGTTGTGAGGTATTGAAGTGTACAGCGACCGTACGTCTGCTGTACACATAATCAATTTTTCACTCAGATCAAGATGAATTTCATCCAATTTTTTCAAAAAGTCAGTTGAATCTTTGACATATGTCCTCATGTTTCTTACTGTGGGTTGAAGGTGCTTGTCAATTAATTGACCAATTGGTTCATGCAGGCTTCCTTTCGTCGATACAATAGGACGTAGGGGAGGGTCCATCAAGTTTTTATGGATTTTAGGTATCATGTAGAATACCGGACTTTTTGGATTTGGTTTCACTAGAAAATTCTTAGTTTTGATGTTGATGGTGCCCATTTCATATGCTTTATTCACAATGTTGTCTAGAGTTTTGGAAAAATCGCTGGTAGGATTCACATCAAGTAGTAGGTAAGTGTTGGTGCCTGACAGGTGTTCAAGAACCTTCTCTTCATACATGGAGTTGTTCATAATTACAAGGGCGCCTCCCTTGTCTGCTTTCGTGAATCTTATATCTGTTTTGTTAGCCAGTTTCTTTAGGGTGTCCATATCTTTCCGTGTCATATTTCTTTTAGACTTTTTTTCGCAATTAAGTTGGGCTAGATCCTGTTTCACCATTTTCTCATACAAATCCAAAGTTTTATGACTTGTTGGCGCTTGAAAATTGCTGGTAGTCCTTAATCCACACAGCTGATCTTCAATTTCTTTGTTTATTTGAGGAAGTACATGGTCAAAGAAATATCGAAGTCTGAGTTTACGCATGAGTTTGTAAAAACTTACTTCTAGTTCTAATGTGCTAGTATTGGTTGTGGGGACATAGGAAGTACCACGTTGTAGTAAACTGAGTTCATATTCACTTGGTTGGAAGTTGCTGATGTTGATGACCAGTTGATTCACGTTACTGTTTTCTTCTTGTCTTTGTCTTTTTTTGGAATCGTGGTGCTCCTCGTATTGGGGTGTTCCTTCTCTTTGTCCTTTTCTTTTGCCTTTTCCTCTCCGGGGTCGCCTTTTTGGGCCTGACCTTGCTCTAAAAAAGGATTTACTGTTGTAGGTTTGCTTGTGGTTGGTTGTTCGGTTTGCGTGTCGTCTTGTGACCTATCTCCTGATTGAGCTCTTGGTTCAGTCCGTGCTTGTTCTCGCTGACTTGAACTTGGTTGGTGTCTTTGAGATCTTTGGGAAGTGTCACTTCCTGTGGAAGATGTATCCGTGTTGGCTGAATATGGTCGATTCTTTCTTTTTTGGGCGTAAATATCAGCCCATGTATATACCTCCCCCAACTTGTAGTCGAGGGTATCCCTTTTAAATTTTCGAATTTTTCTTTCATTAATCTCTTTGGTATGTTTTTCCATCTGTGCTTTAATATCATTTAGTGTCTGTGATAATTCGTCCTCGGTTAGCATTTTTGATAACTCATCTGATACTTCTCCAATTTCTTTTGTTAGTTCATCTAGGATTCCTGATAGTTCCTCAATTATCAGTAGGATGAGGTCCAGTGAAAATTTATTGAGGATTGCAAACCACTTATCCTGGAATTGCTTAGAGTTCTTACAAAGTGAAGGTTTTAGGGAGATTCTTAGGCCTCTCGGAATGCGCTGTGCTCGATGATACTTTATCAGTGTGCTCGCATGGAGCTTTTGGTTTATTTGTCTTTTGGTCAAGTAGATTAATTGTTTGACGTTTTGTTCCTTACCCCGGGTGGAGGGTTCCTGTGATAATTCTTCCCTTATTAACGAATATATTCGATCTGCTTCTGTCTCTTTAAAAGCAAAAGTCTCTGCCCTAGCATCTGTACTTTTTGTTATGTCTTCATAGTTACTCATGGTTCTTTGGTGTGCTACTCCTTCCGAGGGGACTCACTAAATTGAATATCTGTATTGTGGAGTGAGTGCACAACCTATGTATAACACAGTTCGTTTCTTTTTGGGTGCTCCGTGGGTGGCGGCCAACGTCCCTGGGCGCCTGATTGACAAATTAGCACGTTGTGTCTCTAATGGAACACTAGAGACATCCCCTTGGCCACTCCTTTATCTCCTCCCTTGTAGTCAGAGGATTCCACACATTTTATATTTCTTTACTTAGACATTTTATTAGATATTTTCAATGTCTTATATTGAATTCATTCATTCATTAGATTCTCATTGTTTCAACATCAGTGACATATATTCCTTAGTATTCCAATGCATTTCGGGCGGTATCACTACGCCCTTCATCAGGGAATCAATACTATAGAGAAAACACAAAAATGTGAAAAGAACGTCACTAACTCAATAAAGGTGGTGAATATTTTCAAAAAAAGCATAATTATTCAAAAAAGGCATGAATTATTCAAAAAAGCATAACTGTGCATTCCTGCATAAGAGAATGAAACGTTTACAATTAGGAACAACATGGTAGGTATCTATAGCCCTTATCGGAGTTCATGCATACACTCACGTGTCACTGTTCTTCTCTTAGGAGGGATAGGTCTGAAAAAAATATAATGGAATAACGAGTGTAAGCTCAATGTTCTGACCGCGCTATTTAAAAAATCACAACACGGTGATTACCGATGGTTCTTGGGGCACACTGACCTCGTTCTCACTATCTCGGCGTTTAGTTCAGCAAACTCTCCGACTCCATTGCCAAATGGTTGTCAAGGATACGAACAAGCTGAGATTCTATTAGATGCCGCTCCGCTCACGTGACACGGAGCGTCATCGTAAACACAAAGCTTTTTATAGGCACGGGTTCATCCTCTTAACCATGGTTAAACGTGAAAAAAGTACTTCTGCGCTAGTTAGTGCTGTGTGTAAGTCAATAAACATTAAACTTAACCATATTGGGAAAAAATTCGGGAAAAAAAACATTAGTATCCCCACTGGGATTCGAACCTCATGTGCCAGGCGAACATAAAATCTAACCTCGATCGCGGTGTGCTACCGTGGACAATAGGTTACAGTGAAATGCCCGTGCGGTAAACTATATGTGGGAAAAACGGAAAGAAGCATAAGAACACGACTGACAGAACACAAATCGAACATTAGGCTCAAAAGCGTAAAATCCACCGTAGCCGCCCACTTCACGGAGGCAAAACACAACATCTCTCAATTGCAATATATGGTGTTGGAAGTAGCAGAGAAAATAGAAGGAAGAGACAACACCAAACATCTACTACAACGAGAGAACTTTTGGATACATAAACTGTGTACTCAAAGCCCGAATGGGCTCAATGAACGGAGCGAACTGTCATGTTACCTGTAATTGAACGTGCATCACAGTATGCATGCTCTTCCTCACCCTGGACTGGACACCTGTGATAATATATACTATGATGTTTATTCTGTTATAGTTTAATGCCTACTGACTGATTGTTTAGTGCACATCTATTTTTCTACCACCTTTCTGTATTTTTTCCTTCACTGTAACCTATTGTCCACGGTAGCACACCGCGATCGAGGTTAGATTTTATGTTCGCCTGGCACATGAGGTTCGAATCCCAGTGGGGATACTAATGTTTTTTTTCCCGAATTTTTTCCCAATATGGTTAAGTTTAATGTTTATTGACTTACACACAGCACTAACTAGCGCAGAAGTACTTTTTTCACGTTTAACCATGGTTAAGAGGATGAACCTGTGCCTATAAAAAGCTTTGTGTTTACGATGACGCTCCGTGTCACGTGAGCGGAGCGGCATCTAATAGAATCTCAGCTTGTTCGTATCCTTGACAACCATTTGGCAATGGAGTCGGAGAGTTTGCTGAACTAAACGCCGAGATAGTGAGAACGAGGTCAGTGTGCCCCAAGAACCATCGGTAATCACCGTGTTGTGATTTTTTAAATAGCGCGGTCAGAACATTGAGCTTACACTCGTTATTCCATTATATTTTTTTCAGACCTATCCCTCCTAAGAGAAGAACAGTGACACGTGAGTGTATGCATGAACTCCGATAAGGGCTATAGATACCTACCATGTTGTTCCTAATTGTAAACGTTTCATTCTCTTATGCAGGAATGCACAGTTATGCTTTTTTGAATAATTCATGCCTTTTTTGAATAATTATGCTTTTTTTGAAAATATTCACCACCTTTATTGAGTTAGTGACGTTCTTTTCACATTTTTGTGTTTTCTCTATAGTATTGATTCCCTGATGAAGGGCGTAGTGATACCGCCCGAAATGCATTGGAATACTAAGGAATATATGTCACTGATGTTGAAACAATGAGAATCTAATGAATGAATGAATTCAATATAAGACATTGAAAATATCTAATAAAATATCTAAGTAAAGAAATATAAAATGTGTGGAATCCTCTGACTACAAGGGAGGAGATAAAGGAGTGCCCAAGGGGATGTCTCTAGTGTTCCATTAGAGACACAACGTGCTAATTTGTCAATCAGGCGCCCAGGGACGTTGGCCGCCACCCACGGAGCACCCAAAAAGAAACGAACTGTGTTATACATAGGTTGTGCACTCACTCCACAATACAGATATTCAATTTAGTGAGTCCCCTCGGAAGGAGTAGCACACCAAAGAACCATGAGTAACTATGAAGACATAACAAAAAGTACAGATGCTAGGGCAGAGACTTTTGCTTTTAAAGAGACAGAAGCAGATTGAATATATTCGTTAATAAGGGAAGAATTATCACAGGAACCCTCCACCCGGGGTAAGGAACAAAACGTCAAACAATTAATCTACTTGACCAAAAGACAAATAAACCAAAAGCTCCATGCGAGCACACTGATAAAGTATCATCGAGCACAGCGCATTCCGAGAGGCCTAAGAATCTCCCTAAAACCTTCACTTTGTAAGAACTCTAAGCAATTCCAGGATAAGTGGTTTGCAATCCTCAATAAATGTTCACTGGACCTCATCCTACCGATAATTGAGGAACTATCAGGAATCCTAGATGAACTAACAAAAGAAATTGGAGAAGTATCAGATGAGTTATCAAAAATGCTAACCGAGGACGAATTATCACAGACACTAAATGATATTAAAGCACAGATGGAAAAACATACCAAAGAGATTAATGAAAGAAAAATTCGAAAATTTAAAAGGGATACCCTCGACTACAAGTTGGGGGAGGTATATACATGGGCTGATATTTACGCCCAAAAAAGAAAGAATCGACCATATTCAGCCAACACGGATACATCTTCCACAGGAAGTGACACTTCCCAAAGATCTCAAAGACACCAACCAAGTTCAAGTCAGCGAGAACAAGCACGGACTGAACCAAGAGCTCAATCAGGAGATAGGTCACAAGACGACACGCAAACCGAACAACCAACCACAAGCAAACCTACAACAGTAAATCCTTTTTTAGAGCAAGGTCAGGCCCAAAAAGGCGACCCCGGAGAGGAAAAGGCAAAAGAAAAGGACAAAGAGAAGGAACACCCCAATACGAGGAGCACCACGATTCCAAAAAAAGACAAAGACAAGAAGAAAACAGTAACGTGAATCAACTGGTCATCAACATCAGCAACTTCCAACCAAGTGAATATGAACTCAGTTTACTACAACGTGGTACTTCCTATGTCCCCACAACCAATACTAGCACATTAGAACTAGAAGTAAGTTTTTACAAACTCATGCGTAAACTCAGACTTCGATATTTCTTTGACCATGTACTTCCTCAAACAAACAAAGAAATTGAAGATCAGCTGTGTGGATTAAGGACTACCAGCAATTTTCAAGCGCCAACAAGTCATAAAACTTTGGATTTGTATGAGAAAATGGTGAAACAGGATCTAGCCCAACTTAATTGCGAAAAAAAGTCTAAAAGAAATATGACACGGAAAGATATGGACACCCTAAAGAAACTGGCTAACAAAACAGATATAAGATTCACGAAAGCAGACAAGGGAGGCGCCCTTGTAATTATGAACAACTCCATGTATGAAGAGAAGGTTCTTGAACACCTGTCAGACACCAACACTTACCTACTACTTGATGTGAATCCTACCAGCGATTTTTCCAAAACTCTAGACAACATTGTGAATAAAGCATATGAAATGGGCACCATCAACATCAAAACTAAGAATTTTCTAGTGAAACCAAATCCAAAAAGTCCGGTATTCTACATGATACCTAAAATCCATAAAAACTTGATGGACCCTCCCCTACGTCCTATTGTATCGACGAAAGGAAGCCTGCATGAACCAATTGGTCAATTAATTGACAAGCACCTTCAACCCACAGTAAGAAACATGAGGACATATGTCAAAGATTCAACTGACTTTTTGAAAAAATTGGATGAAATTCATCTTGATCTGAGTGAAAAATTGATTATGTGTACAGCAGACGTACGGTCGCTGTACACTTCAATACCTCACAACCTTGGAATGGAAGCTGTTGAAAGAGCCCTAGTAAACACAGATCTGAAACAGGATTTTCAGGTTTTCCTTATCGAATTAATGACATTTACGCTATACCAAAGTTATTTCAAATATGGCGAACAGTGGTATCAGCAACTCACAGGAACAGCAATGGGAAATTCGGCGGCCCCGGCGTACGCTAACATTTTCATGCAAAGCTACGAAGAACTCAATATGTTCTCTAAACCAATTTGGAAGGACAATCTTAAATTCATGGTCCGCTATATAGATGATATTTTCATCTTATGGAAATCTTCCAAAATATTGCTAGAAACAGCACTATATGAATTTAATCAAGAAGACAGTCGTATACAACTCACTTGGGAAATGTCAGAGTCTTCAATAACATTTCTGGATATGAGAATTAACTTAACCAACAAAGGCTTTGAAACAACTATTTACCGAAAGGAAACGGACAGGAATAACATGCTACATTATACTAGCTTCCACCAACCAAGTCTAAAACAACATTTGCCCTATTCACAAATGACAAGAGTCAAGAGAATAACATCGGACAACAGCAAGGTGAAAACTTCTTTGGATGAAATGGCCATAAGATTCGCTAATAGAGGTTATCCAACTGAGGTGATAGACAAAGCGAGAAAAAGAGTGGATGTGATGGACAGAAAGGATCTTCTAAAACCGTCTAATAAACATGAGGAAGCTCGCATAGTAGCGGTGTCGAAATTCTCTACCCAAAGTCACAACTTTAAAAGAATTATCACCAAACACTGGAACATGCTGAAGTCAGAACCTGACTTCCAACATGATTTTGATCAAGTTCCAATATTTGCACATACAAGAGCTCAAAACGTGGGGGAAATCCTGAAGCAGCGCAAACCCCAAACCAAATCATTCAAAGGAACTAAACCTTGTCTAAGTTGTGGAAGCTGCAACAATATCATAAAAGGCAATACCATTAATCATCCGATGAAGGGATACAATATCAAAGTCAATGTTAATGCCACATGCAATACCAAAAATGTTATTTACGCACTGAAATGCCCGTGCCGTAAACTATATGTGGGAAAAACGGAAAGAAGCATAAGAACACGACTGACAGAACACAAATCGAACATTAGGCTCAAAAGCGTAAAATCCACCGTAGCCGCCCACTTCACGGAGGCAAAACACAACATCTCTCGATTGCAATATATGGTGTTGGAAGTAGCAGAGAAAATAGAAGGAAGAGACAACACCAAACATCTACTACAACGAGAGAACTTTTGGACACATAAACTGTGTACTCAAAGCCCGAATGGGCTCAATGAACGGAGCGAACTGTCATGTTACCTGTAATTGAACGTGCATCACAGTATGCATGCTCTTCCTCACCCTGGACTGGACACCTGTGATAATATATACTATGATGTTTATTCTGTTATAGTTTAATGCCTACTGACTGATTGTTTAGTGCACATCTATTTTTCTACCACCTTTCTGTATTTTTTCCTTCACTGTAACCTATTGTCCACGGTAGCACACCGCGATCGAGGTTAGATTTTATGTTCGCCTGGCACATGAGGTTCGAATCCCAGTGGGGATACTAATGTTTTTTTTCCCGAATTTTTTCCCAATATGGTTAAGTTTAATGTTTATTGACTTACACACAGCACTAACTAGCGCAGAAGTACTTTTTTCACGTTTAACCATGGTTAAGAGGATGAACCCGTGCCTATAAAAAGCTTTGTGTTTACGATGACGCTCCGTGTCACGTGAGCGGAGCGGCATCTAATAGAATCTCAGCTTGTTCGTATCCTTGACAACCATTTGGCAATGGAGTCGGAGAGTTTGCTGAACTAAACGCCGAGATAGTGAGAACAAGGTCAGTGTGCCCCAAGAACCATCGGTAATCACCGTGTTGTGATTTTTTAAATAGCGCGGTCAGAACATTGAGCTTACACTCGTTATTCCATTATATTTTTTTCAGACCTATCCCTCCTAAGAGAAGAACAGTGACACGTGAGTGTATGCATGAACTCCGATAAGGGCTATAGATACCTACCATGTTGTTCCTAATTGTAAACGTTTCATTCTCTTATGCAGGAATGCACAGTTATGCTTTTTTGAATAATTCATGCCTTTTTTGAATAATTATGCTTTTTTTGAAAATATTCACCACCTTTATTGAGTTAGTGACGTTCTTTTCACATTTTTGTGTTTTCTCTATAGTATTGATTCCCTGATGAAGGGCGTAGTGATACCGCCCGAAATGCATTGGAATACTAAGGAATATATGTCACTGATGTTGAAACAATGAGAATCTAATGAATGAATGAATTCAATATAAGACATTGAAAATATCTAATAAAATATCTAAGTAAAGAAATATAAAATGTGTGGAATCCTCTGACTACAAGGGAGGAGATAAAGGAGTGCCCAAGGGGATGTCTCTAGTGTTCCATTAGAGACACAACGTGCTAATTTGTTCATCATGCCTGTGGCATGTCTGTGCTGCGGCTGCCAATAAGTAGGACCTGGGGGGGGGGGAGCAGGGGTCAGTTTTGGCTGGAAACATTGATGTCACTTCCTGTGCAGGTGGATGATAGGAAATTCAGTGATGTCACTTCCTGTGCAGATGGATAATGGGAAATTAAGTCCTCTTGATTGGCTCTTTTTAAGATGGCTTTTGGTGGGAACTCAGTGGTCACTTGTCACTAAGAGAGAGCGTGCATGAGCTTTCCTTTGGGGGGCTCTCTGACCTACCCCTGTACTTCTTGAACAGGTTAGTGTGGTGTCTATCTCTTGCCATGCTAATTCCCTCTCACTGCCACCCTACCCTGGATTCTCTCCCATTGCTACCCTTCTACCCTGCCCTGGCTTCCCTCTCACTGTTACCCTTCCACCCAACCTTGGGCGGAAGTAAAGAACCGTAGAATAATATTGGTGTAGGTTTAAAGGTCAAGTGACAGTTGCGCTGTCAAGCCAGACCTAAACCTCCATGTGTGTTAATGACTGCCCTATTCCCATCTGTGCTGCTGGCAGACAAAAATATATAATTTATTTAGGTATCTAAGACACTTTAATGGCACTCAGAAGTCAGTGTGCCCATCAAAGTTCAAGCTTAGGCAGCTGGATAAATACAATGATCACAGCTAGGTGGAGGCCAGGCCCTTTTTGTGGAAGCGCACAACTTCCGTCCAGTCAAAACATGTACTCCTGATTCCCAACAGGTGGGCGGAGCCAAATCCCCTTCTAGTGATGCTCACATTTTTTTTTCTCGCAGATTTATATAGCGCGAACTCGACCCGGAGGTACTAAAGTTCTTTATAAATATGAGCACAAGTTACGTTACACGAGGAAACATTCATTTTCCACATAATTGCCTGGCGACAGGTGCTCTGTAAAGCCGACAATAAAAAGTGTCCTTCTAGCGGGAGAACGTCTTAGCGCTTTCCACGGTACGGACGCTTTCTTTGAAGCTGCGGTGACAGGACCTTACACTGCTGTCCAAGGTCCTGAAACAAAAGTATGAATCCCAAAACATGTATGGGAAAAGGATTTCTTTTTTTCGCCTCACTGCTCCCGATTTTGTTTGATGAGCTAATCGACAAGAGGTGTAACATCAGGGCCGGACTGGGAACGCAAACCAGCCCTGGCAATTAAGTCGGACAGGTCACAGGAGTATGGGTCCATGCTGATGGGAAACACTGCTGCAGCTTTTGATACAGGGGACCAATATAGCAGCACTGCTGCAAAATCGGCCACCTGTACCAAAACTGGCCCCCACCGAACCAAAACCAGCCACCAACCTTACGGCCCACCGGGAAAATGCCCAGTGCTCGCCTTGCCCAGTCAGGCCATGTGTAGCATGCGTCCGGGGACATGCCTTCTAACTCTAAGAGGATCGATAGTGCTCTTCCTTGCACAGAAACCTCAAGGCAAGGGGAGAAACAATGCGCTGAGATACGAGCCTCTTGAGAGGGTCTCTACTGATCGTTCTTGCCCAGTAATCTCAAAGCTCTGGGACAAGGGGGACAGCTCGCACACGCACGCCTCCCGAGCCGGTCGCTCATCTTGTCCTTGTAGAGTGTCCTTAAAGCGCCGGGGCAAGTAAAGAAGACAACTCTCGGATGCAAGCCTCTTCAGAGGATTGTTAGCGATTGTCCCTTTCACACTAACCTCGAGACGCGGGGGGCAATGAGATGCACCGAGACACGAGCCTCTTGAGAGGACGGCTCCTGCGTGTCCGTAGAGGCTGTTCTCGGGTCACACTCACAGGAGCGAGGGAGTCCGCTCGCAGACACAAGCTCTTGAAAGGATCGGCACTGAGTGTCCTTGTGCAGTGTCCTCAAGGCGCTGAAGCACACAACGCTTACACAGAAGCCTGCTGAGGGGATCGGCACTGCGTGTCCTTGCGCAGTGTCCTCAAGGCATTGGTGCACGCCCGGCACACAATGCCATTGCCAATAGTGCTTGTCCTTTAACAGTGACCTCAAGGCGCTGGACGCTGGACTGTAGCACGGGAAGCAGCATTCAGACACCAGCCTCTTGAGAGATTCGCTCGTGTCTGTCCTCTGAGAGTGTTCTCAAGGCGCTGGAGCAAAGGAGCTGCTAGTGGACAGACGCTCTCGAAAGGATCAACATAGCTTGTCCTACGGCAGGGTCCTCGAGGCGCTGAAGGACAGCAGCACCCAACGCTCAGACACAAGCCTGCTGAGAGGATCGACACTGCTTGTTCTTTTACAGTGCCCTCAATGCGCTGGAGCAAGGAGACTGCACTGAGGCACAAACCTCCGGGGCGGATCGCTAGTGCGTGTCTTCACACGGTTTCTACAAGAAAGTGGATCAAGGGCGGCAGCGCTCGGGTATAATCGTTTTGTGAGGATTTCTGCTGCTCGTCCTTGCACGGTGACCTCACGGCGCGGGGTAAGGAAGACAGCATTCCGCTCCCGCCTCTTCAGGGGGTCGCTGCTGCTTGACCATGCAGTGTCTGCAGGGCACCGGAACAAAGGAGACAGCAGCATCACACGACTCCTAAAACTATATCTACCGTGTGTCCTACTGTGACCTCCAGGCGCTGGGGCGTGAGAGTAGCACTAAGACACAAGCCTCCTGAAATGATCGCTACGTCTTGTTCTTGCAGGGAGACCTCGAGGCGCTGTAGCACGGGGACAGCAGCGGCATGCACGCCTTTCAAGGCGATTGCTACTGCTTGGCCTTGCACAGTGACCTCCAGGTGCTGCAGCATGGCTGCAGCGGTCAGACACAATTCTCTTGAGAGGGTCGGAACTGGTTGTTCTTGCAGTGTCTTCAAGGCGCTGGAGCAGGGAGATCGCTACTGCTTGTCCTTGCAATGCTCAGCGCCTTGAGACCCTCACGGGTGAGTAGCGCGCTTGCAATGCCCCTGCTTGATTGATTGATTGAATGCTCAAGGGGTTGAAGCATGACAGGCAGCGAAAAGACACAGGACGCCTAAGAGGCTAGCTACTACTTGTCCTTGCACAGTGACCTCGGGGCACTAATGCATGGGGACAGCAGTGAGAGACACACTCTCTGCAGACGATCGATAGTGTTTGTCCTTTCACAATGACCTCAAGGCGCTGGACTAAGGAGACTGCACTAAGACACAAGCCGCCTCAGAGGTTCGCTACTGCTTGTCCTTGCACAGTGACCTCAAGGCGTTGAAGCATTAGAGGCAGCGCTATGACACACAGTTCTTGCACAGTGACCTCAGGGCGCTACAGTGTGGGAGCTAGCAGACGGACACAAGCGTCTTGGGGGCATCGGTACCACTTGCCTTGCACAGAGTCCTCAAGGCGCTGGAGCAACAGACACAGCAAGCATACACGTCTCCTGAGACGATCGCTACTGCTTCTCCTTGCATGGTGACCTCAAGGCGCCAGAGCATGGGGATAGCAGTGGGACACACTCTCTTAAGACGATCGATGCGGTTTGTCCTTTCACAATGACCTCAAGGCGCTGGACTAAGGAGACTAAACTAAGACACAAGCCGTCTCAGGAGATCGCTACTGCTTGACCTTGTGCAATATCCTCGAGACGCTGAAGCATGAGAGATACTAAGAAGCAAGCCTCCTGAGATGACCACTACTGTGTATCCTTGCACAGTGGCCTCGAGGCGCTGGAGCACGGGAAGCAGCAGTCAGGCACAACCCTCTTTAGACTGCGTGTCCTTGCACAGTGGCCTCGAGGTGCTGGAGCACGGGAAGCAGCAGTTTGACACACATATGTTTAGACTGCGTGTGTGTCCTTGTACAGTAGCCTCCCTAAGAGTATCGCTACTACTTGTATTTGCACAGTGACCTCCAGGCGTTGGCGCATGAGGGATAGCACTGCGACACAAGCCTCCGGTGGAGATCACCACTGCTTATCCTTGCACAGTGGCCTCGAGGCGCTGGAGCATGAGGGATAGCACTGCGACACAAGCCTCCGGTGGAGATCACCACTGCTTATCTTTGCACAGTGGCCTCGAGGCGCTGGAGCATGAGGGATAGCACTGCGACACAAGCCTCCTGTGGAGATCACCACTGCTTATCCTTGCACAGTGGCCTCGAGGCGCTGGAGCATGAGGGATAGCACTGCGACACAAGCCTCCGGTGGAGATCACCACTGCTTATCTTTGCACAGTGGCCTCGAGGCGCTGGAGCATGAGGGATAGCACTGCGACACAAGCCTCCGGTGGAGATCACCACTGCTTATCTTTGCACAGTGGCCTCGAGGCGCTGGAGCATGAGGGATAGCACTGCGACACAAGCCTCCGGTGGAGATCACCACTGCTTATCTTTGCACAGTGGCCTCGAGGCGCTGGAGCATGAGGGATAGCACTGCGTCACAAGCCTCCGGTAGAGATCACCACTGCTTATCTTTGCACAGTGGCCTCGAGGCGCTGGAGCATGAGGGATAGCACTGCGTCACAAGCCTCCGGTGGAGATCGCTGATGCTTGTACTTGCACAGTGGCCTCGAGGCGCTGGAGCATGAGGGATAGCACTGCGTCACAAGCCGCCGGTGGAGATCGCTGATGCTTGTACTTGCACAGTGGCCTCGAGGCGCTGGAGCATGAGGGATAGCACTGCGACACAAGCCTCCGGTGGAGATCGCTGATGCTTGTACTTGCACAGTGGCCTCGAGGCGCTGGAGCATGAGGGATAGCACTGCGACACAAGCCTCCGGTGGAGATCGCTGCTGCTTGTACTTGCACATGAGCAAGGAGACATGAGCACTGACACACACGCTCCCTGAGAGGACAACTTTGCTTGCTCTTGCACACTGAGCTAAAGGCGGTGCAGCATGACAGACAAGATTCAGGCGCAAACTTTGTGTTAGGGTCGTGAGTGTTTGTCCTTGCACAGTGACCTCAAGGCGCTGGAGCAAGCAGGATAGAAAGAGCACTCAGCTGACAGACAGAAGCCTTCAGGTGGCTCGGGTGGTATTTTTCCAAACCACGGTGGCTGGTTCTTCAAAAGACAGAAGTGCGTATTTAAAGTCCCCACTACAGCAGGTTTGGCAAATTCCGGCAGGTCCTCCGCGGTGCACGGCACAGACACGTCCAGGGGCAGGAGAACTCCTTTCAGGGTGACATCAGGCAAACTTGGACCGTGCTGGACAAAAGCATAGAGAGCCTTTCAGCGAGTTGGAGCAAACAGGGCACAGCAGTCTGGGGTCTTAGAGCAGAAGTGGTATATACATGGGAGTCTAACGTGGACATGGCTTAAGGAGTGCAACTAAAGACTGTTTACAAGGGGCATGGCCTAAATTACGGAAGACGTGACCCAAAAAAAGGGTAGATTCCTAAGCTTGGACAATTCATGAATACACACTTTCCACCTAAACTGCCTTTCTTTGCTGCGCTATTTAATCTCGAGGGAGTGAGGTCAGAGGTTTTCAGATACAGGCTGAGCAGTCAGTATAAATGTGATTGGGCACTGGTAGCGCTGTGTGTACAGAGGTTCACAGGTACAGGTTGTTTCCTGCAGTGCCAGGGCTGTGTGTACAGACTGGTACAGGTTCCTGTGGTGCTAGGGTTGTGTGCACAGAGGTTCACAGGTGCCACGGCTGTGTGAACAGAGATCCAGGGGTACAGGTTTCTGTGGCATCAGGGCTGTGTGTACAGAGGTTCACAGGTACAACTTCCTGTGGCGCCAGGGGGCAGTGTGTGCAGAGGTTCACAGGTGCAGGTTCCTGTGGTGCCAGGACCATGTGTGCAGAGGTTCACATGTACAGGTTCCTGTCACACAAGGGCTCACAGGTGCACATTACTGTGGAGATATGGCTCTGTGCAGGGATTCACATGTACAGGTTTCTGTCAGGGCTGTGTGTTCAGAGGTTCCCAGGTTCCCGTGGTGCCAGGACAATGTGCACAGAGGTTCACAGGTACAGGTTCTTATGGTGCTAGGGCTGTGTGCACAGAGGTTCACAGGTACAGGTTCCTTTGACACTTGGTCTGTGTCTACAGAGGCTTACTTGTAACATTTCCTGTAGCACCAGAGCTGTGTGTACAGAAGTTAACAGGTCCATGTTCCTGTGGGGCCACAGTGTGTGTACAGAGGCTGAGAGATACAGGTTCCTGTGAAGATTAGGTTGTGTACGGAGGTTCACGGTGCAATTCGCTGTGGCACCATGTCTGTGTGTACAGAGGCTCGTAGGTATAGAGTCCTGTGGTGCTAGGGCTTTGTGTACAAATCTTCTCCGATTTATGTGGTACCAGGACTATGTTTACAGAGGTTTAAATTTGCAGGTTCCTGTGGCGGTAGGGCTTTGTGCACAGAGATTCACAGGTACAGGTTCCTATGGTGCCAGGGCTGTGGGCACAGAGTTTCACAGGTACAGGTTCGTGTGGTGCTAGGGCTGTGCACAGAGGTTCGCAGGTACATGCTCCTGTGAAGATAGGGCTGAATACAGAGGCTCTCATTTATAGCTTCCTGGGAGATAGGGCAGTGTACAGACTTTCACAGGTGCAGGTTCCTGTGGCATCAGGGCTGTGTACATATGCTCAGAGATACAGGCTCCTGTGGAGATAGGGTTGTGTATAGAGGTTCAGAGTTACAGATTCTTGTGGCACTAGGGCTGTGTGTATAGAGGTTTACGTGGACAGGGTCCTGTGGAGAAAGGGCTCTGTACAGTCATTCACATGTACATATTTCTGTGGCACCATGGCTGTGTGAACAGAGCTACACAGGTACAGGTTCTTGTGGCGCTAGGACTGTGTGTAGAGAGGCTTAGAGGTACAGGTTCCTGTGGAGGTACAGCTCTGTTCAGAGGTTCACAGGTACAAGTTCCTCTGGAGATAGGACTATGTACAGAGGTTCACAAGGGCTATATATACACAGAAGTACACAGGTGCAGGTTCCCCTGTGGAGATATGGCTCTGTACAGAGATTCAGATGTACAGGTTCCTGTGGCACTAAGGCTGTGTGTATAGCTGCTCACAGGTACAGATTCCTGTTGAATCCTGTGTGTTTAAAGAGGTTCACAGTTACAGGTTCCTGTGGCTCTACAGATGTATGAACAGAGGTTTACATGTACAGGTACCTGTGGCACCAGGGATGTGTGCACAGTCTCACAGGTGCAGGTATTTGTTTCACAGGTACAGAGGCTCGTATGTACGGGTTCCTCTGGCGCCAGGGCTGTGTGTACAGAGGCTCAGAGATACAGGTTCCAGTGGCGAAAGGGTTGTGTACATACAGAGGTTCACAAGTGCAGGTCCCTGTAGCGCTACGGCTGTGTGTACAGATGCTCAAGATATAGGTTGCCTTGGTGATAGGGATGAGTACAGAGGGTCACAGTTACATTTTCCTGTGGCGCTAGGGCGATGTGCACAGAGATTCACAGGTGCAGGTCCCAGTGGTACTAGGGCTGTGTGCACAGAGGTTCACAGATACAGGTCCCTGTGGCGCCAGGGTTGTGTAAACAGAGGTTCACAGGTACAGGTTCCTGTGGCACCAGGACTATGTGTGCAGAGGCTCAGGGGTACAGGTTCCTAAGGCGTTGAGGCTGTGCTTACAGAGGTTCACGGGCACAGGTTCCTGTGGGGCTGTGAACAGGTTTCTGTGTAGATAGGGAAGTGTACAATGGTTTACAGGTACACGTTTCTATGGCACTAGGACTGTGTGTACAGAGGTTTAAAGTGACAGGTTCCTGTGGCACCAGGGCTGTGTGTGCAGAGGCTCAGAGATACAAGTTCCTGTGAAGATAGGAATGTGTACAAAGGTTTATAGGTACAAGTTCCTTTGGCACTAGGACTGTGTCTACAGATGTTGAAATTACAGGTTCGTGTGGCACAGGGGTGGCTCTTCCATTAGGGTGGAGGGGTGTTCCCCCACTGCTTTATCTCAGTGCAAGAAGCAGAAACATAAAATGGGAAGACGACCAAGTTATGTTTCTGCTTTTCGCACTGCGAGAAAGCATAAGTACCTGGTTGTGGGAGGGCGGGTCTGCTGAAAGCAGGGGAGGAGGATGCAGCCTACATAGAGAAAATGGCCTCACCAGAAGGCACCCAGCTGGGCGCCGTCCACACCAATCACAACACTGCTATTGCAGCGTTGTGATTGGCTTAGGAGAGGGAGGCTGCCTGTGGGTGGCTGCTTCCTGTTCAGGAGAGCAGCAGGAGGGGGAGGCGGGACCTGGCCAGGAGCTGACGCGACGCAGGACCTGGGGGAAGGTAAGTTTAATTTTATTTGAATTTTAATTAAACCCCTCCCGCCTTCCTCGCCGTGCCGCCCCGACTGGATAGTTCTGTGGAACAGAAGCGTGTATACAACAACAATTAATACCTGGGGGTCTGAAAGCAAGTGAGTGAGTCAGACAAAAAGGATCACAAAACCAAGGCTACACAAAATAACACCAGTGACAAAAGTTAGTAACTACAGGCCTAGTCGAGGCTCAGGAGTACATGGAGAAAAATAGTTCCCATCAGAAGCCACACTGTACCGCCCTCATTGTCATCATTTGGGTTCTCCTTACCCAGGAGACAGAACGGCCAGTAAGTTGTTACCGTGACCGATAAATGTGATAAGTGGGAGGTACAGAACAGAATGTAAGTGGCTAATGAAAAAGCAGTGTATGGTGATTAGAGTGAAAAAGTGAGGGGTAATAGTAAAATTAGGTGAACTGGGTAGAAAAATGAAATTTATTAGTATCTCCCAATCCCTAAGATTAAAAGGCAGGTGTGAGTGCGGGTTTGAAATAATAACCACACTTTATAATGGTCAACATGTTTCTGCATAATATCGAACAGAGTTTCTAATGCATTCTTCAGGACCTAGTTGGAAATACACTACTGCTTTGTGAATAAGGAAAAAAGAAAAGATATCACCTGGGGATCCCAGGCGTACTCAACCGTATACTGTTAATGCATAGTGGCATTGGATCCAAAACGAAAGACAAACAAACAGATAAACAAAGAAACAAAATGAGCATAAATGATTACTCAAGTAGTTCCTGTTTCGAAACATACTGTGATTGCAATATGTTCACTTACACCAGGACACAAGCGCTAGTTTACACACTCACCCATGTATGTTGGCTGAGAGGCTTCACCCCACCTGGCTGCAGCGCAGGTAAAAGGAGCACCGCTCTAAAGATAATCATAAATCATTTTTAGCGCAATTTCATTAAGAGAAAGAGAATAGAGTTTACTTGGAGACAGGAGGTAATGGAAACCTCCATTGCATCGTGAGATGGTTTTAATTGTAGGTACCCCGCCGTGATACAGCAATCTCAGAAAGGGCTAGTACCAAATGTTAACGCATATATCGGTCCGCCAATTATATAATGACCAGTGCGTTATGTTGAACAATGCGTGATGTTAAACAAGAAATGTTTGGCTTAGCGATAAAACTAGGGATCGAGTTAGCACTGTATTTAAAGCTATAATAAGATGCTAGTAGAAGGGTATTGTCTCCGCTACTGCGAGATAACATGCAACACCTTTGTATCTGTTAAATGGAGAAAGCCCCTTGAGGACGGTAGCTGCTCCGTATGAGTGTTGGCAGGCTGTCAGGGTGCGCGGCGCAGAGCTAGATAACATGCAAAACTTTTGTATCTGTTAAATGGAGAAAGCCCCTTGAGGACGGTAGCTGCTCCGTATGAGTGTTGGCAGGCTGTCAGGGTGCGCGGCGCAGAGCGCGAAGTCACGCCTACCTTTCCGTCCGTGTCTCCGGGCAGTCTTCAGTACTGCTTGGGGGGGCACCGGCGATAGATAACAAAGCCTCTTTGTAAGCTCGTATTTTTCTCCCAGAGCGTCACGTGACCAGGTGCGGTCACATGGTGCATGGGGTTATGGGACTTGTAGTTCAAAACGCAATTGCGTTTGACAAAGGGTTGAAAAGAGGATAAATACCATGCTTAGGTAGTGGGTGTCTGTGAGGCTGGGAGCCAGCCCCTACCTTAAGTGTTGTTAACATATATTGGTGGTAGGAAGTAACTTTATAGCAGATACAATATTCATTATGTAGCTAGCATACAGCACAACTCGTTTAGATGTTTTCGAGTGATAAGAAATCAGAGAAATGACATTATTCAGAACATCAATCAGAGGGACATCCAGGGTATTGGCTCGTTAAGGCCCTCCTTGTCGCTATTCAGGCGATACACCCATTTTTGTTCAATTTTAAACAGGAAACGACTGACATCTGCACATGAATCAGGAATATGCGGTTGTTCTAGGACAGTCCAGCAGAAGTCCTCAGGGCCATGCCCCTTATCCAAAAAATGTGCAGTTAGACGAGTAGCCTGCTTCCGACAACGCACTGTGCTCTTATGTTCCTGGATTCGCGTGCGTATTTTCCTGGTTGTCATACCCACATATCGTAATGTGCATGGACATGTTATCAAATAGATAAGATTACTGCTGTTGCAGTTCGTAAATTTGTTCTGTGTCCATGGGCGATTGGTGCCTATGTCGACCTTGGTGGACTTGCAGGTCTGGGGACAGACAGTGCAAGTCCCACAAGGATGATGTCCGACCACAGGTGGTAAGTCCCATAAAGTACCCACTTGTCTCACTTCCTTGTTACGAGGGCGTGTATGGACTAGCTGGTCTTTTAGATTTGGTCCTCTCTTGTAGGCAAAAATGGGCAAGGCGATGTCATCCCCTCCGGTTTTCAGGATAGACCAATGTCTTTTTATGATCTTTTGTACCTGGTTAGATCGGCTATTGAAAGTGTTTACAAAAGCAATGCGATCTGTCTTTTCTTTAGGTGGGAGGATTTCCAGTAGGGCCTCTCTGTTATTATTGGACGCCCTCTCCTTGGACTGCCGGATTATTTTCTTGGGATAATTCTTCTCTTTCAGTTGGGCCTCCAGATTATTCGAGTGGGTATTGAAAGACTCCTTGTTGGAGCAGTTTCTTTGAACCCTGAGGAACTGACCAAAAGGTAAGTTATCCCTCAGGGCTCGTGGATGGCAACTATCATATCACAGTAGTGCATTCTTAGCCATTGGCTTGCGATATAGCTCCGATTCAATACCAGTCGGAGTGGCATGTAGCCTAAGGTCCAGAAAGGCCAGCGATGTTCTGCTGTATTCGATGGTGAACTTGAGGTAGGTGTTCTTGCTATTCAACCATCTGTGGAATGACATTAGATCTTCTTCCGTGCCACGCCACACCACCAGGATGTCGTCAATGTAACGTTTCCATACATGTACTGATGGTAAGTATGGATTGGTGGGTACTAGGACATCCTGTTGCTTCTCCATGTACTCCTGAGCCTCGACTAGGCCTGTAGTTACTAACTTTTGTCACTGGTGTTATTTTGTGTAGCCTTGGTTTTGTGATCCTTTTTGTCTGACTCACTCACTTGCTTTCAGACCCCCAGGTATTAATTGTTGTTGTATATTGTGTTTGGGGCACATATCTGGTCGGTCGGTAAACCTGCCCTTAGACCCTTCTCAATTGTTTGTTGGATGTGAGCAGAAGCGTGTGCCAGCGCTATAAGTCACTTTGGTATCATAAGACTTTGAGAATGCCTATAGTGCTGTGGAGAAGACTTGCATGGCTTGCTGATCATTCCTGTATAGTGCGGGGAATTCACAAACATTTATGAATGTAGCCAGGTATGTGGAGCCGTGTGCCTGGCTTTATGCGGTATAGAACAGCCTACTTCTGTGCTGCATGGTGCATTCACGAGGCCTTCTAGGGAGGTCTGATAGTGCTTTGCTGCAGGAGCACCATGCACGAATGCAGCATTGTGAATTGTGATAGCTCTCTGTACTGGATGTGCATGCTAAATGGTTATTGATATTGAAAATGGTTCATTCACGAGGCCTTGGAACTGATGATAGTTTGAGGGGATGCAGTGGCCTCTTTCTGTTTAGCACAATGGCTTCCAAAAGTCTTGAGAAAGGTGATGGTGTTGTGGGGCGGAGGTATATACTTTTTTGTGCAGTATAGTGCCTGCACAAGAGCTCGGAAGCGATGGTAGTTCTGTAGAGCACAGTGCGCGCAGATGGCTGCTGCACACTACAGTGCATGTGTAGGCCTTTGGAATGGTGATAAATGTGTGGAGCAGCGATAGTGATACACGGTCTGTTGCTGTTCAGTATTGTACATTTACGAGGCCTTGTGAACAGTGACAGCTCAGTTGAGCAGAGGTACATGGTTGTTTGCTCTTGTGCAATACAGCACCTCCACGAGGCCTTGGGTGAGAGTTCTGGGAGCAGAGGAGTGCACGAACGGCCGCCATACATCTGCGGGTTATTGCATGAGCCGGTTGCATCAGACTCCAAGGAGGTCTTGTTCTGCGATCTCTGCAGCGCGTAGCATGCAACTTTAGCCGAGAAGAGAACGCGTGGTGTATGTGGTTATTTAGTGGCACTGAGACACGTTCCGATGGGACTGGTCATGGAATGTGCGCAAGTGAGTTATTGCATGTTCATCGCACAGGACTGACTTACAGTTTATAAATATGAGCTGCTGTCTTGTTACATATTTTTGAAAACATGCTACTTGCGTCACAGTCACATGACTGTACTATTAGTACCTTCAGAAATGTGAGAAACTGAGCAGTGGGCTGTGTAATGAAGAATAAAAGTGTCTCCAACTGACCACACAGTGTGATCTGAGACACATTATTATATCTTGCTGTGTTATTAGGTTAAAAAGATCATTGCACAAAAATAATATAGCAATATTGCATTAGGAACCAATTTCCATAAAAACAAGAAGAGGCATATAAATATATAACTAGGTGAGGGTCCCATTCATTGCTGGTATGGGGGATTCTTGTGATCAACTCGCGTTTTACACCTAATAACTTACTGTACTTACAGTTTTATAGACTTGATTAAATGTTAAGAAATAAAGAGGAAAATATATTTTTACAGCGATTATTCCTGAAGGACGTGAATGTAAATACAACCCCACCACCCCACGTGTACTCACATTTGTTATGTTGTACTTTCATCTTTAATAAACTTTTTTCAAAGGCATTATGGATTTTAAACTACCGAGTGTGCTAGTGCATTTTCAGTTTTTACAATCAACAACCAGTTCACTACGAACCGAAAATATATGACACTCGTTGGATCGATTGGGCCCACTCTGTACAAAAACCAAGAAGAGGTATTCAGTGGGTGATCTCTCTATTCCGTTACCCAGCTCATGAATGAGGACATTTACCACCAGTAGTTATATAACTGTAAGCAATTTCCAATCAGCGACTGCCACTGTTAGGCACCTTCCGGATTGTAGGAGTAAGCTTTTGTGCAGCTATTTCTGGGTGGATTACATGCGGTAAAGAGAAAAACATGAGGTCCATTTCACAAAGAAGATTTTCATGTGAATATATGCCACCAAATACTGCTGTATCTGACTAACTCCTGAATTCCAGGAATACGTCTTGAGTACTCCTAACTTACTTTAGAATTCAGGGTAAAGTATGAAGGACTCCCAAGAGTAAGTGGGAGTCATTGTGCCCTGGGGAAGTCCTCTGACCCCCAGCGTCTCAGGTCTTTTGTGCAGGAAACGCGCAGTAGATGGCGCCGTAACACTGATTGCCCCGTGTTATTCCTTACTCCACATATTAAAACACAAAATAGGCCAATTAAGCCATGGTAACATGTACCCGTATTTTTATTATAATATAATTTGCTTGAAAATGCACCATTTGCCCACTCATTTTTCAAAATTTCCTCGTGGGGAGAACCACCCAGAACCCTCCATAGGTCGTTCGGGCTCACTCGCTTGGCGCGGTGTGCTCCACCACAAATTTTACACTTCACCACTTTTAAATGTCACCATCCACCACTGCTGTTGCACCAGGGATGTGTGTACAGAGGCTCAGAGATACAGATTCAGGTGAAGATAGGGATGTGTACCGAGCTTCACAGATACAGGTTCCTGTGGTGCTAGGGCTGTGTGTATCGTTGCTCACATGTACAGATTCCTGTGGTGCCCGGACTGTGTTTACAGAGGTTCACGGGTACAGGTCTCTGTGGTACTAGGGCTGTGTGCACAGAGTTTCATAGTTACATTTTCCTGTGGAGCTAGGGCTTTGTATAGAGGCTTGCATGTACAAGTTCCTGTGTAGATACGGCTATGTACAGAGGTTCACAGATACAGGTTCCTGTCACAATAAAGTTGTGTACAGAAGTTCGCAGGTACAGGGCACTATGGCTATGTGAACAGAGGTGTACAGGGACAGGTCCCTTTGGAGATAGGGCTCTGTACAGAGAGTCAAAGGCACAGGTTCCTGGGTAGATAGGGCTGTTTGCATAGGTTCACAGGTACATGTTCCAAGGGTGCCAGTGGTATGAGTACAGAAGCTCAGAGATGCAGGTTCCTGTGTAGATAGAGCTGTGTACAGAGGTTCACACATACAGGTTCTTGTGGTGCCAGGATTGTGTGTACAGAGGCTTAGAGATACAGGTTTCTGTGGAGATAAGGTTGGGTACAGAGGTTCACAGGTATAGGTCCATGTGGTGTTACGACTGTGTATACAAAGGTTCACAGATACAGATTTCTGTGGACATAGGGTTGTGTACAGTGGTTCACATGTACAAGTTCCTGTGGCGCTATGGCTGTTTGTACAGAGGTTCACAGGTACATGTTTCTGAGGTGCAAGGGCTGTGTGCTTAGAGGTTCACAGGTACAGGTTCCAGTGAAGACAGGGCTTTGTACAGAGGTTCACAGGCACATGTTCCTGTGGTGCTAGGACTGTCTATAGATGCTTAGAGGTACAGGTTCCTGTAGAGATATGGCTCTGTAAAGAGTTTTACAGGTACAGGTTCCTCTGGAGATCGGGCTGTACATGGAGGTTCGCAAATACATATTCCTGTCACGCTAGGGCTGTATACACAGAGGCTCAGGTTCATGTGGAGATAGGGCTCTGTACAGAGATTCACATGTATAGATTCCTGTGGTGCTAGGGCTGTGTGTACAAAGCGTCACACATTCCTGGAGTGCCAGGACTGTGTTTACAGACGTTCACAGTTACAGGTTCCAGTGGCGCTACAGCTGTGTGTATAGTTGCTCAGATGTACAGGTTCCTGTGGCGCCAGGACTGTGTTTACAGAGGTTCACAATTACAGGTTCCTGTTGCGCCAGGGTTGTGTTCAGAGGCTTGCATGTAGTTACCTGTGTAGATAGGGCTGTATACAGAGGTTCACAGATACAGGTTCCGGTGGCACCAGGACTGGGTGGGCAGAGGATCAGCGATGCAGGTTTCTGTGGCGATAGAGTTGTGTACAGGTGTTCACAGGTACAGGGCACTAGGACTGTGTGTATAGAGGCTCAGAGGAACAGGTTCCTGCAGAGATGCGGCTCTGTACAGAGATTCACAGGTACAGGTTCCTGTGGCACTAGGGCTGTTTGTACAGAGGTTCACAGATACAGGTTCCTGTAGGGCCAGGGCTATGTGTAAAGGCTCAGAGATAGTTTTCTGTGTTGGTAGAGTTGTGTACAGACGTTCACAGGTACAGGGCACTAGGGTTGTGTGTACAGAGGGCTACAGGGACAGGTTCCTGTGGAGATAAGAGCTGTATATAGAGGTTCACAGATACATGTTCCTGTGGCACCAGGACTGTGTGTACAGAGGCTCAGTGATACAGGTTTCTGTGGCGATAGAGATGTGCACAGAAGTTCACAGGTACAGGGCACTAGGACTGTGTGTATAGAGGCTCAGATGTACAAGTTCCTGCAGAGATACGGCTCTGTACAGAGGTACACGGGTGCAGGTTCCTCTGGAGATAGGACTGTATACAGAGGATCACAAATATAGGTTCCTGCAATGCTAGGGGTGCATATACAGAGGCTCATAGGTGCAGGTTCATGTGGAGATATGGCTCTGTACAAAGATTCACATGTATAAATTCTATGGAGCAAGGGCTCTGTGTACAGAGGATCACAATTACAGGTTCCCGTGGGGCCAGGGATATGTACAAAGGCTCAGGGATACAGTTATCTGTGTTGATAGAGTTGATTACAGAAGTTCACAGGTACAAGGCACTAGCACTTTGTGTACAGAGGTTTATAGGGACAGGTTTCTGTGTAGATAGGGCTGTGTACAAAGGTTCACAGGTACAGGTTCTTGTGGCACCAGGGTTGTGTTTATAGAGGCTTAGAGATACAGGTTTCTTTAGAGATAAGATTGTGTACAAAGGTTCACAGTTACAGGTACCTGTGGTGCTAGAGTTGTGTGCAGAGAGATTCACAGGTACAGGTTCCTGTGGCGTTAGGACTGTGTGTATAGTTTCTCACATGTACAGATTCCCATGGCAAATACAAGGAGATGATGGATGGAGCACTGAAACTTTTTAGATACTCACCCGCCAGTCACAGATCTGGGTTGAATCCATCATCATTCTTTTGCTCACCATGCCACCCCAGTTCAGACCCAGCCATATGCAAATCAGTATTTACCCTCTTCCTCATGGGAACAGTCCAGCCCGAACTGCCAAGCCAGATCTGTGTTTATAGAGGTTCACAGTTAAGGTTCCTGTGGAGCTAGGGCTGCGTACAGATGCTTGCATGTACAGGTTCCTATGTAGATAGGGCTATGTACTGAGGTTCGCAGATACATGTCCCCGTGGCACCAGGGGCATACAAAGGCTCAGAGATACAGGTTCCTGTGGTGATAGGGTTGTGTACAGATGTTCACAGGTACAGGGCGCCAGGGCTGTGTGCACAGAGCTTCACTGCCATAGGTTCCATGGCAACAGGGATGTGTGTACAGAGGCTTTTTGTTACAGGTTGCTGTGGCGTTAGAGCTTTGTTTAAAGAGGTTCATGGGCCTTCGCGGCCGGTATGACTAGCAGGTGGAGAGGCGGGTGGGGATCGTGCCGGGATCACGCGGGTTCGTGAAGGGAGGCAGTGGGATGTTTAATTTAAAAAAATGTAAAACATACCTTCCCGGGTCTCGCAATATCGCGGTTCCTGCCCGGGTCCCGTTTTCCTGCTCTTCTGCTGAACAGGAAGCAGGCAGCCTCCCTCCCTTACCCTAAGCCAATCACAATGCTGCAAAGGCAGCATTGTGATTGGTGGGGATGGCGCTCAGCCGGACGCCTATGGGGAGGCCATTTTCTCTATGTAGGCTGCATGCACATGCAGCCTACATAGAGAAATGTCAGAGTGCGCATGACTGGTTTGGTCAGCCCGAGAGTGCCGACCAACAGTCAGAGGTTCACAGATACTTTTTCCCATGGTGCCAGGACTGTGTGGACCATGGCTCTTAGTTACAGGTTGCTGTGACACTAGAGCTGTGTTTACAGAAGTTCATAGGTACAAGTTCCTATGTAGATAGGGCTGTCTGTGTACAGAGGTTCACAAGTACATGTTCTGAGGGTGCCAGGGGTATGAGTACAGAGACTCACAGATGCAGGTTCCTGTGGAGATAGGCTTGTGTTTAGAGATTCACAGGTACAGGTCCCTGTGGCGGTATGCCTGTGTGTACAGAGGCTCGCCTGCAATGCTGAATGTGGAGAAAGGGCTCTGTGTACAGAGGCTGACAGGTGGAGTTAGCAAGGGGTGCATACAGCCAAGGGCTTAGCTATGCCCCAGCTATGCCTGCCCTTCTTAACTTTTATCTCTGGCTTGCAGGTCATTGCAAGGCAGAAGGAAAGAATTATATTTGTATTTATTTATTTAATTTAATTTTTTATTTATTTTATTTTAAATGTTTTATATAGCGCTGGCTAGACCCAGAGGTATCAGAGCGCTTTACATATAAAGCAAACATGGTATACAAGTGGAAAAAGATAATGAAACAACACGTGAAATATACAAATCAAAATAGAAAAACAGGTGCAAGAGGTATAACACTTCAGGTAATTAGGTAGATAATGTTGGGGAATTGGATAAATATTGGAAATCAGGTCCAGGTCACAGGTTAGGACTCCCAATAATAATTGGGCCAAACATGGCATACACGTAGATAAAAGAAAATTAAAACAACATGTGAAGTATACAAGTCAAATAGATAAACAGGTGCAGGAGCTATACACTTCATGTAATTAGGTAGATGATGTTCAGGAAATGGTCAAGTATTCCTGGACTAATATAACAAGGTGATTGAAGATCAAGTGCGAGTCACAGGTTAGGATCCCCAATAATATTTGAGGAGGTGGATTTTGAGGTATTTTTAAAGCTGAGCTAATAGGGGTTACAGCTCAGGTTTTTTGGGAGGGCATTCCAGATGGTAGGGGCATTACCAGAGAAGGAGCGTGATTGTGTGGATTTCTTTTTATGTAGTGGTGGGGTTAGGAGGAGGGTGTTAGTGCTTCTCAGAGGTCTTTGGTGCCCGCAATGAGGAGTTTCTTGGAGAGGTACTGCGGAGTGTTTTGGGGAGGATTTTATGAGTAATGCAGGTTTTGTAGGCATATCTGCCTTAAATAGATAGCCATTTGAAATATTTGAGAGCCGGGGATATATGATCAAAGCGTTGGCAGTCTGTGATGAGCCTGGCTGCAAGGTTGAGCACAGCTTTGATAAGAGCAAGGTGGGCCTTGGAGATTCCGTTGAGAATAGCGTTACCATAATCAATACAAAAAAGAACAAGTGACTGAACAACAAGTTTAAAGGCATCGGTAGGTATAAAGGGTTTGATTTTCTCGAGGTGACAGAGAGTGAAGAGGGCTCCTTTAGCAGAGTTTTTGATGTGGATGTTAAGGGTTAGGGTGTTGTCAGTAGAGATACCAAGAGATTTGACAGAGTTGGACAGGGTGAGTGAGCAGTTGAGTGCGTTAAGGTCAGAGATCCAGGATTGAACAGGGAGAGGGTTATTTTTAGGGGAGAAGAGAATGATTTCGGTTTTGTTAGGGTTAGTTTGAGATGATTGGAATGGAACCAGGTTTGGATCGTGGCGAGGGTGTTGTTCAGGTGTAAGATGTCAGCATGAGTTTTAATTTTGTAATAGATTTGGGTGTCATCGGCGTAGAGGTGGTAGTTGATGTTTGCTTGTTTAAGAATGAGGGTGAGGGGTTCCATAAAGAGGTTAAGGAGGGAGGGAGAGAGAATAGATCCTATCCTTGGGGAAATCCAAGGGAGACAGGGGTGGGGTTAGAAAGACAGTTTTGAATTTTGATTTGCTGAGTTCGGTGTTGTAGGTAGGAGACAAACCATTTGTAGGCAGTACTATTAAGGCCGAAACAGGTCCTAAGCACATTAAGTAGGGCTGAATGGTTGACTGTGTCGAATGCTGCGGAGAGATCAAGGAGGATAAGAAGGCAAGTCTCGCCGTTATCAAGTGAGTGATGGATGTCATCCACGACATTGAGCATTGCCGGTTCGGTGCTGCAGCCGTTTCTGAAGCCTGATTGAAAGGGGTCGAGAAGGTTGAAGTTTTCAATGTGTTTGTCTAGTTGTAGTAGGACACATTTTTCAAGGACCTTTGAGAGAAGGGGGAGGTTAGTGATGGGGCAGAGATTGTTTAGGTCATTGGGGGCAGCCTTGGGGTTCTTGATTATGGGAGAGATTTGTCCAAGTTGAAGGGAGGTGTGGACACAGCCAGTGGAGAGAGAGGGGTTGATGATGGAGGTCCAGTATGGGGTAATGATGTGCTTAAGGGCAGGAACAAGGTTAGACGCTAAGGGGTCTTTTGTGTGGGAAGATGGTTTAAGATTACCAATTATTTTAAGGACTTCTAGCTCAGTCAAGAGGAGGAAGTTGAGCAAGGAGGCATTGTTCTTTAATTGAAAGTTAGGGGAGTTGGTTTCCGTAGATGTGGTAGGGGATAGGTGTGAGGAGTGGTTGGGGGGAGAGAAGAAGTAGGTAGGCAAGGTGAGTCGCTGGGGAGTGGTAGAATAGTGGGTGGAAGAGAGAAGGGGTTAACTGGTCGAGGGGATGTGGAGTATGAATTAGAGGTGAAGACAGGTTTGCATTGGGAGTTGGAGGGGAGCTGTGTGGAAAGGAAGGATTGATCAATTTTGGCTATTTTTACCGAGATTTTTTCATCTGGCAGAGGAGGCGATCAGATTTGGAGGTGCAAGTGAAGTTTGGTTCCGATTGATTTTGAAGAGTTCCCTAGGTCTGTCTTTGGCACGATCAAGTTGAGTGCGGAAGAAGGATGCCTTTTCCTTGAAGATGTGTTTTTTGTTCGGGGGATCTAGCACGTCTGAGGAGTGCAAGATGGGAGGGAGGGGGATGGTGTCTCCATGTTCTTTCCGACAGTCTGAGTAAACATCTTTCGTTATGAAGCACGGTATTAAACCAAGCGTTGGAGGAGGTGTTTCTTTGGTTTTTGAGTATAGGTGGGCCAATTGGTCAAGGATACCGGTGACAGTATTGTTAAAGTGTTCAGTGAGCTCATTAGCATTTTGTGAGGGGGGAATGAGAAAAAGTTGAGCTTGGAGTTCAGACTCAAGAACCTGGGGGGATACGTTTTTAGATTTCTGGTCAATTTCTTAGGTCTGTTAATTTTGGAGGTGGGAAGATTTGCAGTGGTAGCAATAATGAACAGTATAAGGTGATGGTAAGACTAGTCAATGGGGACGATATTTGTCACGGAGGCCAGATCTTCATTGGAAAGAATGACGTCAAGGATGGCTCCTTTGGTATGTGTCGGGGACAGGCATAGTTGTTTGAGTTCACTGATCTCAGGTAGATTAGTGAGGAGGGAGATAGTGGGATCATTGGTATTGTTCCAATGGAGGTTAAGATCCCCAAGAAAGAGATTTTTTGAGTTGGATAATGAGGATTGTGTCAGGAGCACCAATAAGTCCTCGGTGAAAGGTTGGGGGGCGATAGATGTTGTGTAGACGAATTGGGTGGGAATTTTGAGTTGTCAGTTTAGCTTCCAGGTATTCGCAAGAGGAGTAGCCAGAATTATTGACAAGGGATAGCTGAAGTTCATTTTTAAAGATAATGGCTAGACTACCTCCAACTCTGTCAGGTCTATCTTTTCTAAGAATAGAGTAACCCGGGGGGGGGGAGGTATAAGTTACAGTGGTACAACGGTGGGAAGGGGTGGAAGACTTCACAAAAGCTTAAAACAGGGACAGAATGCTAGAGAAAGGCTTGGAATATAACAGAAAAAAATAAGTCAGAGGCAAATACAATGAAATAGCTTGAAGGGAGGAAAGAATAATGAAAATAGAACAGAAAGAAGAAAAGGTAAAATTAAGTAGGATGGAACATAGTCACAAAAGAAGAATGGAAAGAAGGAGAGAAAGGGAAAAAGAATGAGGGAGAAAATAATGAAACTTGTAAAAAGAGGTGGCAGAAAGAAAAAAGAAAGAAAAATGAGAAGAAAAAGTAAAGCTGAAAATTGAAGAAAATATTAGAAAGAAGAAATGATAGATGGGTAAAAGGTCAATGGAAGGAAAGTACATGAAGAATTAGCAAATGGAAGGAATTCAAGAAGAAAGAGGGATGAGTGAAGGGGCAAAGGAAGTACAGGCGATGATAAAAACAAGACTGAAAATGGAACTTATGAATGGAAAGATGGAAAGCAGGAAGAAACATAAAACATGAATAGAAAGAATCACAAAGAGCTCATATGACACCTGAAAGAAGAATGGGGAGAAAAAGGGGAAGAATTACTCAGAGAAAGAAAGAAGTGAATGCTGGTAAATGTGCCCTTTTTGGGCCACATTCCTTTCAAATCATGCTGTAAAATTCATCATTCTGAAGCTTTTTCCTCTGAGCAATAATGCATACTATCTCTTTAATAGAAAGGGTCGGGATCGCTCACTTTGCAAGGACATTTCGTTCCATGTGGCTCAAAGTGGGGGGTATGTGATGTTTCTGGCTGCTCCCTGACACGCAGCTGTTCTTCATTGAATGGGGACCTGCGGCGCCATGTGTCCCCGGCACACGGACAGGCCTTGCGTCCCTCCCTCCCTCCCTCGTGGTCGCGGTGCTGACTCAGCCTGTTTCCAGCTCGCTCTTGCTGCAGATGGAGGTTGGGGGAGAGTCTGCAGAGGAAAGGGAGGGGCGCAGGAGGGTTGCGGAGAAGGGGCTGCGCGGAGAGGATGAGTGAGAGGGGACTGAAGAGGACAACATCCTGTCAGCCCTGCAGGTGCGCGGCCTCATCAGCCAGTCTCTTCAGTTATCTCCATAGTGAGGGCCCGCTCGCCGTGAGGGCGGAGTCTTTGGGGACCTCGGGGTGGGGCTGTTAGAGGGAGCGAGGAAGGGATAGAGAGGGACAGTGAAGGGGCGTGAGAAAAAGAGTAGAGGGTGTGAGGATGGGTGGAGGCGGGCGGAGTTGCAGAAAGGAGGCAGAGAAGAAGGGCGAACACAATCAGGGAGAGTAGTGAACTAACGATAGGGAAGGAGGTGGGAGACCCATGAGAGATGCATAGAAGGTAGAGGAGCGATGGCAGAGAGAGCTGGGCGGACACAGACGGCGATGAAGACATGGAAAGAGAGAAGGGAAGCGTGGGTCGAGCAGAAGAGTGGGGCGCAGAGCACGGGTTGGGGTCTGCAAGGGGGGGGGGGGTGACAACAAATCCCACCTGCCACCTCTTAGCTATTGCATCCGCACCCCTGTGACCGCTGTCAGAGGAGACCAGTCGCAAAAAACAATACATCTGTGAATGATGCATGTTTATAAACCAGCCTGTGCGTGTGATGCTCCCCGTCCCCCGCGGCCCCGTCTGTAGCATTCACACACTCTCAAACTGTCCCCCTCAAGCAAACACACGCCTCCTCTCCGGTCTCTCGGCCGCACTGCCCGCTTTAACCTTCTGTTCCCGTTCGTCGCCCAGACAGTGATACATCGTCTCTCGCCAGCCAGTGGGCCAGCCTCCTGCAGCGAGCCGCTCTGCCCGGCCCCTCTGTGCGGCCCACGTGTGGACAGAAGGAGACGAGCTTTTCTAGCTCGTGTTTGGTCTCGTCACTCTCGTGCCCCCCTCCTTTCTGTGATGCCGGGTCTTCAAGAGACATTACCGCCTTCGCTGAAGCTATCCGCGATTAAGAGCTGCAGAAACGTCTTCCCACATTTATTTATTTATTTATTTATTTATAGGCTTGTTACGCGCCGGCATCACACCCGAAGGTGTATCTCCGCGCGGAGCTGTGAGGTGAGCAGGTCGAAGAACTCCTCCTAGAATAGTACAGTCTTTAGGCGTTTCCTGAAAGCTGAGTGACTTTGGCATTCTCTAAGGGAGAGGGGGAGGTTGTTCCATAGACGTGGCCCCATGATGGAGAGGGCACGGCCTCCCTGTCTGGTCTTGTGGTGTCTAGGAACCTGAAGCAACTGCTGGTTGGAGGACCTGAGGGTGCGGGATGGACGGTGATAAACAAATTTATCTGCCAAGTAGTGTGGTCCCAGATTGTGTAAACTTTTGTGTATCACACAGCTGATCTTGAATTCTACCCGTTTCCGGATAGGAAGCCAATGAAGGGCTTTAAGGAGGGGGAGGGACGGTGTTCTGGGGGGGGTGTTGGTCACCAGCCGTGCTGCGGTGTTCTGCACCACCTGTAGTTTATTGAGCACTCCCTCATTGGCAGCTAGGAGTAAGCCATTACAATAGTCCAGGCGGCTCAAAACGAGGGCCTGGACCAGGGTCTTCCGGGTCTCGTCGGGTAGAAGGGGGAACACCTTCCGAAGGAGGCCGATAATGTGGAAGCAGGACCCTGCAGTGGTGCTGGCATGCTGAAAAAGGGTGAGGTCCTGGTCTAGACGAACCCCCAGGTTCTTTACTACCTGTTTGGGGAGCGGGGCCTGTCCCAAGCTTGAAGGCCACCAATCTGGGGTCCAAAGGATTCTCGCCTCCCCAAATAACATGACCTCAGACTTTCCCACGTTACACTGTAAAAAGTTCTTGGCCATCCAGCTGGCGATAGCAGTCATGCCGTTGGAGAAAGCTTGTCTAATCTCTGGAGTAAAGGTCTTAAAAGTAAACAGCAGCTGCGTGTCGTCAGCGTAGGAGATAGGCATAAACCCAAAGGACCTTGTCATGTTGGCCAGAGAGGAGACATATACGTTAAACAACGTAGGGCTAAGACATGAGCCCTGCGGGACTCCTCTGATGATGTTAGCCGAGGTGGAACTAAAGGAGCCCATGTTCACCTTCTGAGTCCGCTCTGAGAGAAAGCTGGTAAACCACGCCAGGGCAGATTTGTCGATGCCTATCTCCTTTAATCTGGTAAGGAGGGTGGCGTGGGATATGGTGTTGAATGCTGCGGACAAGTCCAGCAGCACCAACACCACAGACAGCCCTCTGTCCAGGGACATGCGTATGGCATCCGTAACGGAGAGGAGGGCAGTCTCAGTACTATGCCTAGGCCTGAACCCGGACTGGGAATGGTCTAAGCTGCCAGTCTGCTCAATGAAGGTGGAAAGATGGTAATTGACGTACTTCTCCGTCAGTTTGCCGATGAATGGCAGAAGGGAAATTGGCCTCAGGTTGGTCATATCTGACCAAGGGATGGCGGTGTTCTTCCTGATAGGCTTGACTATGGCCTCCTTCCACACCCGGGGGACCAGTCCCTCAGACAGGGAGCGATTGATCACCGTCCGAATGCAGGGGCTAAGGACACTCCCAATGAGGTGCATGACATGGGCAGGTACGAGGTCTACTGGGCTGCCTGACTTAATGGTCCCAATCAGAGAATTGACCTGGTCTAAGGTGATCTCAGGGATGAATGATAATGAGGCTGGAGCAGCACTGGCTGTTCCAGGCTGAAAACTGGAAGAAGGGACATTTTCTTCCACGGATGTGCTTGATTGGGAAATTTTGTGGTAAATGGCATCAATTTTATCCGAGAAAAAACCGTCCGTGTCATCGCACAGTTTTTGGGTTAGCACTTCTGTACTGTCGCAAGCGACAGGCTTGGTAAATGTGCAGAGCACCTGGTACAACATTTTGGGGTCGTTGCCGGCCCCAGAGAGTTGGGAGATAATATGGGACTTACGGGCAGCTCTGATGTTTTTATGATAGAGTCTCATTGCTGAGCTATACCTATCTCTATCGACAGTGCTGCGCGAGAGTCTCCAAGATTTCTCCAACTTTCTGCAAGTTCTTTTCTCCGCGCGCAGTAGGTCTGAGTACCATAGTTCTTGTTTGCGGTCTGACCGCTGATTACAGCGTCTTAGGGGGGCGATCATGTTGACCGCCGTACTCAAAGCATTATTGAGTTTGGACAAGGCCAGGTTGGGGGAGTCTGAGGGGAGAAAATCAGGAGGAATAAAGGCAGTTCTAAAGGAATCAACGGACACCTTGTGCCACTGCCTGCGCCATAGCGGCAGGGGGACAGGGTTAGGGCGTTCCTCCGAGAGAGTGGGGAGGAAAAAAGTTAATTATAAAGTGGTCGGTCCATTCCACCTGTGAAGGGGGATGACAGGTCAGGGAATGAGAATTCGATAGAATTAAGTCAAGGGTATGACCGGCCTGATGAGTCGGACCCCGGTTGCACTGTTTGAAGCCTAGGGCAGATAGGTCAGTCAACAAGTTGCGAGTTTCAGCGTTGTCAGATAGTTCGCTGTGGACATTGAAGTCCCCTAGGAGTACAAAATTAGTTCCTGATCTAATGTGGGGGGCTAGTGTCTCCAGAAGGGTAGTCGAGGCCTCAGTGTAGGGACCCGGAGGTCGGTACACTAATGCTCCCTTCCAGTAAGATAGGGGCGAAGAGCCAATTTTAAAAACCAGTAACTCAATGTCGTCAGTACAACATTGGTCGAGGAGAGTGACAGTAAGAGTGTCCTTATAGATTACCGCGACCCCGCCGCCAGTTTTAACAGGGCGGTCGAGCCTAAGAGTCTTATACCCCGAAGGGACCCCCAAGGTGATAGCAGGGACCAGGTGGGGTTTAAGCCAGGTCTCGGTACAGAAGCAGTAGTCGGGGCGGTTTGAGTGTATTAAGTCCCAAACTTCCGAATGGTGCTTAGGGAGAGATCTGACATTACATAGTATGCTATTACCCCTGGGGGGCAAAGGATTGGGGTTCTCAGGGGTTGGAGTGTCTGAAAAAGGGGGACCAAAAAGAGACTGGAAATGACAATGTTTGCAGGAGAACGGGCCCCCGGGACATGGGCCGGAATCCTGTGCGCAGCCTTTAGGCGGCGGGTGCCACAGATTACGTAAGTCATTAGAAGAGTAACTTAATCTATCCGCTACTCTACAGGAGGGAGCAACAGAAGTAGGGGTCATGGCCCCTGGCCCCGGTCAGTCACGGACGGGCACAGACGGGCTCCTCTCTGGCTCGTCTCAGGCGCGACTAAGGCGCCCCCTGCGCGCAACCGCTGCGCGCTTGGGCGACGAGAGGGCTTAAATGCCCTGCCTGAAGAGATCTGCTATAGTGAAACCCAGCTTTAAAGGGGGATGAAAAAACTGGGGGGGTCTCTCAAAGGGGCGTGGCCAATGTAATATAGGGCGTGGCTTTAAAATACGTAAGCTAGGAATCTGTGCTTGGCGATACAAAAGGGGATGATGGACGGAGCGTTTGAGCAAATCAAACACTCACCCCCAGTCAACTGATCTGGGTTTAATCCATCACCATTCTTTAGCTCACTCAGCCACCCCAGTTCAGACATGCCATATGCAAATCAGTCTGACCCTGTACCTCATGGGAACAGTCCAGCCCGAACTGCTAAGCCATGTCTTCCCTGGACCGTAAACAAGCATCCTGGGACCGGTTTCGGATTCCTAATCCTCATCAGCCAGGCTATCTTGAATCCAGTGGCCAAGTGAGCAAGGGACTCACGTCTGAGCATACCCTCCCAACTTAGGGCGAACAAAGTGTGAGTGCTGCTGTCAGTCCAGTCCGCAAAAAAACGGACCGCCTGTGTCAAAGCACAAAACAGAGCTTGATAGAGACCCGTTTCGAGGCCTCCTTTAAAAAACTGCTGGTGAGACCGGCCAAATTAAAGCCCTGGTGAAACCGTTTTTACCCAACCTGCATGGCTGACCGTGCACAGAACACGATGTTAACAAGTGTGATGCACTGACACTGATAGAGGTGGTCAGCAGCCCCAAAGGGCCCAAAGAGGGAGAACAAGAGGCAATTTCTAAGTTGATCATTGAGAAGGCTTACTTGATCATTGACTAGGCAAGCCCCACTAGTTGTTGCTTCCACAACTGATGCAACCATGAGATTATGTAGTAATGTAGGGAGCTAGAACAAGATCACTAGCTGTGATTCCTTTCCAATGCCCAGGTTTCGTCAAACAGGCCCTTCACATTGTGTATCTCTGCCATGAATCTCACAAGGAGGAATGGAGAGGTAAAGATGATGGGGAGGGCTCAAGTTGGGCCTGCCTTTACTTGCCCCTATTCTTCTTTGAGGATCCATCATGCGCTTTGTCATATGGAGCACTTCAGGGTTCTAGAGATTAAAGAACTTGATGCAAGTCACGTTCGGTCCACGCACCCAGGCGTACCTGAATTACTTTGCCATATTCTTTCTTGACTAGGGCACCCACCTGGAGAACAGTCATATTGTGCCACCCTGGGAAAAATGTGAAGCATTGCCTGTTAGGGAAAAGATGTGGTAGTTTATCCTGGATCATGTGGGGGACCAAGGTAAGCTGAAGCTTTTGTGGGCTAAGGTTGAGGCTATTGCACCTTGCCCTGTACTTCATGCACAGAAATAGGTTAGTACATGCCTGGGCATTGCCAGTGCCAGAGAAACAGACTTGTATGTTACGGCATACGTACACGCTGGTAAAGACTCCGGTTCTTTGATGAACAGATAACTTCCCCGGATGAAGGGCTTGTACTGAAATGAATTGGGATTTGTTCAACAAAACGAAAAACGATTTACGCTTCTATGTGTGACTACTTAACACAAGGAACGTGAACCATTAAATAATGTTCAAATTAATAATTTCATGCAAAAATCAAGATGATATGAATGATTATAATTATTGGATATAATTTACCCAGGAGTGTTAAGTGGGGACGTTGTTCTTGATTTAGACAACAAATAATGTGTTTATTTACATTTCACGCCCCTAATCAGAGGGCAGTACCCACCGGCACCCTACATTAGGTTTACTTAAAAGCGAAGAAACACTATTCGCTCATAAGAGAGTGCTAACATTTAACTATTGAACTTTGCATTGCCAGTCGTCACCTGTGGGTTGAGGCCAGGCATTGGGATGGTTTGAAAATCGCAAAGGGGGCTTTGTAAAAAGAAGATGACCAGAGGAGTGCATCGAAGCTTGCCTATCAGCAGAGGCTGGGACCTCAAAAAACGATGTGCCAGGCTCCTGTAACAGCATGTTCTGATCTGTGAAAAGCCTCCATCATCCAGGGAGATACTTCAGACATTGTGGTTGAGGCTGTCTCCGGTCATATAATGGAAAAGACAAACCCATTGTGCATCAGACAGTCTGCAGCTGAAACAGGATGTTTGGCCGTGCGTTGGGTTCTATTGATTCAGCAGTCATACATCAAGGATACAGTTTTCATTGTCCATCATGGCTGCCATCGTTTCATCTAACGACACTCACTGGGATGCATACACCAGCGAGAAGCCCTTGAGGTTGTACGGGTGTGTGACGAAGAAGAATGTCAATGCTGGGAACCTGGGTCTCACCGGTAGCACCCTGAGTTGAGGAGCCATGCTGTGGTCAGGCCTTTGCTGAGACCCTCAAGGAAGATGTGATGAAAGACCTGTAATTGAGAAGCCTGAATCTTTCTCTGCATTGACAGACAGCCTCCCTGCCAGAAAGACTTGTTCCTTTGCTCTGTATTGTATTGTATTCTGATTAGATTAAGATAGCGCTTACTACTCTTAATGAGGAGTTGAAGCTTTGTATAGTGAGTAGCACACTACAGCTGGACCCTAGTTTAGTGGTTAATCCAGTGGTTTTTGTTTTTCATGTTGGTTACTGGGATTAGTCTTTTGCTCTCAAGAAAATCAGTCCATGCATTTACTCCAGTTACTTAGTGGAAAATTTGAATAATATGCATTAGGTGTGATCATTAGAGGGGGTCATGTGAGTTCATACTTCTTGTTGGTAATCAATAGGTTACAGAACATTATGTATAGGTTTCAGTTGCATGGCTATGGTTGCATCGTTCAAATACATGGCTTCTCTGTAGGGTTGGGGGCGAGGGATTGACCAGATTCTAGTCCACGATAACCCAAGCCAGAGTACAAAATGGCTGAATCATAGTGGGGTGTTGGAGTGGAATGGTGCTGCTGTACTGTTTATGCATAGAGAAGGGACTGAGTATTTGACTTTATATTTCAGGAACTCTGACTTTATATTTCAGGAACTCTGGGAATGGCTAGAATGGTAATATGCTTATTCTGTCTCTTACGGGTGATGCATTGATCCTCTCCGGGTTATGGTATTTATTCATGGTTTTGGAATACCCTGTACATTATTCAGTTGTTAACAGTATACGTGGACATCAAGTGCCCTCCCTCTCTGCTTCCCTTGAATTTCGTTCTCTGCTCTCTCCAAGGCCAAATAATTGCATTTCACATTTATGGAACAACGTGACTTTCGTACTGATCTACTTCGCCTCAGCTGTATGTGCACCATCTGCATGGTTTCTTTTTGTATATTATCAGACTTCTCTTCCTTAATTGATTGTTGGCAAACTATGGGAATTCTGGAACCTGCTTATGATTAGATGGTGCATTAAAGTTAGTTGTCCTGCTCAACCGCCATTTTGAAGCCTGTAACCCATCTCTTGAGGAGGCAACTTGGCAACCAGACGCGACAAGACATAAGGCAAGAGTGCCTACTTTGTGTTAGGGATACCGCCCTGAATGCCCCTATGTAGCAGAAGAGTAAGGGAGGCCAAGACACCCTTCTTCCTTGTGCACTGGCTCGTAGAGCCCAGTCGTGCTTCGTCTGGGATCTTTTCAAGTGGAGGAGAGCTGCTGGTGGTGTAGAGTACTGGCAGGGAGAAGGAGAGAGGCACTGCTTCTTTCCCACCCATGCCTTTTGCATCACATAGGACACAGGCCTTCCAGCATCAGAAGTGTCCTGCTGGATCAGAAGTGTCTGGCTGCTCATATAGATCCCTACCCTCTGTTTGTTTGTCCCAGTCTCACACTAATATGTCAGACACCTCGTGAAAAACAGACAAACACCAGTGTCAATTAAATAGGAGGCTAATGAAGGAGTGATAGAGACTTGATGAGATAGATGCGGCCAGCCACTGAATGTCTGCATCTGGCTTTCTCTCTATTAGTTGCTTATGTAGTGCGTGAATCCACGCTTTTATTTATTCCTGAATATTTGTATTACTGAGCGTGAGCTTAGCCATACTGGCTATCAGAAAATTGTATACAACTGGGGAAAGAAAATACCTTTGTTGAAGGCCAGTGTGGGCTTAAAGAGAGGTTAAATCCAGATATGCGTTTAACCCCATGCCATGCCTTTAAATGGATATATAGTTTATATACTCTTTAATGTCCCCAAAATATATAGGGCCAGATGTAGGTAGCCCTTTACCGGTCGGAAACGGCCGAAAATACCGATTTTCGGCCCTTTCCGACCGGTAAAGGGCTATGGAGATGTAGGGGCCAAAAAAACGTACATTTTCGGTAATTTTACCGAATCGGTAATTTTACCGAATCGGAAAGTTACAAAATCGGTAAATTTACCGATTCTGTACATTTTACCGATTAGGTAAATTTACCATTCGGTAAAAATACAGAAGATGTATTTTGATACAATTGCATGGTAAATTACGAATTCTTGTGTACATGCACATCTGTGCATGTACACCTGTGCCATGTGGCACACAGACATGCCCTAAGGGTATGTCTGTGTGCCACATGGCGCAAAAGCCAGTTACAGGGGTGCAACAGGGTGTCAAAGTGACACCCTGTCCCCCTTAGCAATTCGGTATTTTTACCGATTCGGTAAATACCGAATCAGTATTTGCTATTGAATCCTATGGGCTTAAAGGCCCATAGGATTCAATAGCAAATACCGATTCGGTATTTACCGAATCGGTAAATACCGAATCTTACCGATTCGGTAAAAAATACCGAATTTTTACCCACATTTCATTTACAGATTCATAAATACGGAATCAGTAAAATTCGGTATTTATGAATCGGTAAATGAGATTTACATACATCTGGCCCAAAGTGTGCATATTTTCATTGGCTCAGTTGATGCCCATAAAGTGCTTATAATAGATTAGCTGTCAGACCAGAGGAAGCTAAGATGCCACTCTCTCCACAGGACCGGCTTTGAAAGGTCAACCTTAACATGCCTTCTAGACTTATGACTGTGGGATGCCCCTCATCATACAAAACCGCACGGAACCTTTATAACCAACTAGATTCCGGCAGGCGACTGGCACTTTGCATTGCCTTGTCCAGGCAATTCAGCTCTGGTCAGTGCTTGTCGGCAGCCATGTTGCCAAGAGAGGTTCTTTGCAAAGACAGTGTGTTAAATCTGCAAAGAAGGAGGGTGTGTTACATCTGCATCTTTGTTCTTATAAGTTATGGACGTTTGTTACGTCTATGACACGTTTCCCTGCTTAACCAGTATGAGTGATGATGGGTGCATGGAACCTTGCATGTAGATTGCTGGCTGTGCGTGTGAGTGAGTTGGGTCTGGAGGCTGAGCAGAGAAGTCCATGCTCCTGGTGGGGTGTCTATTGACCAACTTACTACGTCTATATGCATCACCCCCATAGGGGCAATCTTGGAAGTATGTAATAAAGAAGTATCCTACATTTTCTGGAAAGTCCTGCTTTCTGACTTCAAAAATACTTGAATTATAATACTAGCGACGAGTTTGGAGAAGACCCTGTGTGCACAGAAGAAGGAGAAAGCAGAGTCTCTAATAGAAAGGAAGCCTGGGCCTGGAGCTGCTGGTCACCTCAGCAGTGTGGTGTGTTTTTACACCAGGCAGCTTCAGATGAAGCTCATGTGTAAGGAAATTTAACAGTAGCCAATGGAGGATCAGGAGAATAGACCTGCTGCAACAAGAAACAAACAAAGCAGTGGTAAAGTGGTCTAGGAAGAACACTAGAAAGAACTGGTGCACGCAGACACTCCGGCTCTTGAAGAAACTTTTGAGGATAAAAATGACCACATTACTCTCTGGGGAGGAGGAGGACGTACTAAAGCTTAGCAGTGTCAGGTGTTCCTGAGGAGGTCTAAAGTAACTGAGACAGAAGGAGAGTAAAGATGAACTTTGAAGTGAAGTGGAGTGAGAGTATGTATGGAGGTTGCTGTAAAGAACCAGGGAGCGTTTTTATGAGGTTGACAGGACATGCATCTATGTACAGAAACCAGTGTACAGCCCACGAGCAGCTGATGGCTTCAAAGGCCTGCTGAGGGACTAATGACTGCAGCTGTTTTTCGCTCCCATTTATTAACTTGTGCCAATAACTGCCAAGAAGATCCTGGTACAGTTTTCAGTTTGTTTTCCTTAGCATTTACAGTTTTGTTTAATTTAAGTTAAACCAGGAATTAAACAGTACTTTATGCACAAGGCTTACTTTTTTATTTTTTAAATGTGCCATCTGAGTCCAACGTGAGTAGTTACTGCATGTGGAGCACGTCATGCCCAGGGGTGGGCAGAACTCGTGAAGTGTAACTCAGCGAAATTCTGCGGAGCTACATAAAAACACTACGTGATTCCACCGAGTTCCAAGAGTGGCAGAATTTCAGAATGTTGCGCTGCTTGCATTGATTTTTAGCACCGGGAGCTTGTTTCACGATGTAAAATCTGCGTGAACAGCACCATGCAACACGCAAGAGGTCACTGCTTCTTTCTGCCGCTTGAGTAGATTTCCTACTTGAGTGGCAGCTTTCTCGGTGTGAAAGTTAGCGACTTGCCGCGACTGCCCAAGTTGAGAAATCATGCCTGATCTCGTCCTAGAGCTCTGTAAGGTTCTAGTGTTTCGCGGGTCTCGGGGGAGACCCGGAAGCACCTACATACATTGTAGCACCTTCTGGCCAGGCGTGGCCAGAAGGCGATAAATAAAAGGATGGAGGTCGCTCGAGGATTCCGGTCCAGAGTACCATCCATAGTGTGTAGTGTCCTTATTTATTATTGGTTATGCCCAGATGTGCAGCGATCTCTCACTCCCCTACACTGGCGACGAGGGTGGGATTGCTCTTCATATGAACCCGAAGAGTGAGAGTGAAGGAGCCTTACCGGTGCTGCTGTGAAGCGTGGTCGCCGGTCTGCAGGTGGGCCGAGAACGAAAGTGAGCCGTCACCCGAGGACGCCGCGGGGCCAGCAATCCCGGTAAGCAGCGTGAGGAGGGCTGCGTGAGGGACCGACGAGCAGAACCCCAGAACGGAGGGAGACGCGGCGAAGAGCGGGCCGAGTGAAGCAGAGGCCCGGTCGGAATGCCACGTGGTGCGCGCATGCGCTGTGAGCGTGAGGCCAGCCCCAGCGTCAGAGACCCGTGAAGAGGCCTCACCGTGCAGTGGCAGATCCCGCGAAGGATCTGGGAGGTGCCCCGAGGCAAGGGGCAGAGGGCAGGCGGTGAGCCGGAGAAGGCGAAGTAGCCTAGAAGGTGTGCAAACAAGCATTGGCACAAGCAAACGAATAATTTATGTTGACACTACCATAGACCAAGAAAAAAGGAGAGAAAAGGGGATAAGGAAGACAAGCATTGGCACACGCAATGAGAAGCACCAGCGTGGAAGCACAGTGAGCAAGACATTGGGGGTGGAAACAGTGTGCCAGAACACAGAGTGAGAAGCTCAACTAAAAGTGGTGTTTGGCAAGCGAGGTGTGGAAGAAAGGCGTCAACTAGCGACAGCAACAATGTCGGTTGTAGTAGACAACGCAGCGCAAGGAGGCACGCAGCAGGCAGTGGCCCCAGCGCAGGTGGCAGGGCCGGCAGGACAGCAGGCAGTGGGACCAGTAGTCCAGCGGTCGCCACACTCACAAATCAACTCCATACCGCCGTTTAGTGCGCTGATTGACCCAGGAACGGCGGCTGCAAGATGGTCTGTGTGGCTGAATCGATTGAACAACTATTTCACGTCAACAAGGGAAAAAGACAATGAGGTGAAAAGATCCCTGCTTTTGCACTTTGGAGGGGATGAGTTGTATAAATTATTCACACACTTGCCGAACACTGGAGTAGCGACAGACTATGATGCTGCAGTACAAGCGCTAAATGCACACTTCGACCCACAATTGAATCCACATTATGAGCGTTTCAAGTTCAGACAGTCAAAGCAGCGCAAAGGTGAAACAATGGACGCTTTCCATGCGCGATTGAGGGAACTAATAAGCACATGTCCAGACGATGACCAAACAAAGGAGGTAACGGCGCAATTAATTCAAGGATGCAAGAATAAACATCTCAGGACACTGATACTGAGACAACCCCGAATAACACTGGACGAAATATTAGTGTTGGCCAGGTCACACGAGTTGTCCGATGCGCGAGCCACAGCGATGGAGGCTGCCATAAACCCCACGGCAAACACTGAGGTCACTGTAAAAACAGAAAGGGTAGATGCAGTGCGGAACAGTGGCCGAGGAGGACGAGGAAGATGGCTGACCAGGACGCCGTGTCGCACGCCATGTGGTTTCTGTGGGTATGAAGAACACAACCAAGATGGCTGCCCAGCACGTGGCAAGGCGTGCGCTAAGTGCGGAGGACTAAATCATGTTGCCAGTGTCTGCAGGGGTGGTGCGAGAGGGGGTTTCCGAGGACAAGGAAGCACAGGAAAAAAGACACCAACCAAAGCTGTTAGACAACTTGCCCTGGAGGAGGCACACCACTCGAAAGGAACCAGAACCCAGCCCCGCTACCCACAGCGGCTGGATGATTCATCGACTGAGGATGAAGAAGAGTGCTACTATGTCTCGTTTGTGAATGAGCTCAAGAGAAAGCGGAGACCACAGCCGAAGTGTCAGATTCAAATTGACGGATCGACAGTCACTGGCGTCATAGACACGGGAGCCACGATTAATGTGATGGGTGTTCAGCACTACAAGGCACTTAAACCGAGACCACAGCTGGTACCGTCGAAAGCTCGGATTCTGACATATGGCAGCAAGACAGCGCTACCGGTGCGAGGAAAGATGACTGTACGAGTAAGAGCAGAGGACCAGGAACTGACAACCACATTTCACGTGATTGATAAAGAGGCAGACTTGCTAGTATGAAGTCACACAGCGGAAGATCTCAAGCTAATTGCATTCGCTAATGCAGTCAAAGCACTACACACAGAAGAAATCCTTCAGATGTTTCCATTGTTGTTTCAAGGTCTGGGAACCATTAAAAGACCACCAGTCAAATTACACATTGACAAGGCGATACAGCCCATAGCGTTGAGACATCGGAGAGTCCTGTTCCATCTCCGCTCGGTAGTTGAGCAGGAGCTGAGGAAGCTGGAGGAGCAAGGAGTAATAGAGAAGGTAATGGGGCCGACACCATGGGTGTCACCGATGGTGATTGCAGAGAAACCCCGGCAGCCAGGCCAAATACGGATATGCATTGACATGAGGATGCCCAACAAGGCGATAAAAAGGGAGAGGCACCTCACGCCCACGGTAGATGACATACTAACAGACCTGAATGGAGCCCAGTGGTTCTCCAAGCTCAATCTAAATGCGGGCTACAATCAGTTGAAGCTGGCTGAGGAAAGTCAATACATCACAACGTTCTCAACGCACTTAGGCTTAAGAAGGTATAAGAGACTAAATTTTGGTAGAACCTCAGAGGCAGAAATCTTTCAAAACGCCATCAAGGAGATCTTGTCAAGGCTACCTGGAGTACTAAATGTCAGTGATGACATACTCATCCATGCCAAGACTAGTGAAGAACACCATCGGAGGTTGAAGGCCACGCTGCGGAGATTAGCGGAATTTGGAGTCACATTACACAAAGAGAAGTGCCAGTTCTTTAAGCAATCAATAGAGTTTTTCGGATATGTTTTTGACTCAGAGGGAGTCAGGGTAGATCCATGGAAGTCATCTGCCATAAAGTGTGCTCCAGCCCCAACGACCGCGTCGGAGGTGAGAAGTTTCATGGGCATGGCACAATATTGCACCCTTTTCATCCCCCAGTAAGCCACCATCGCGGAACCACTGAGGAACCTGACGAAAAAGGAAAATCCCAGGCGATGGTCTAAGATGGAAGCCGAAGCATTTGACAAGGTGAAAGCAGCGCTACTGGACAGTACAACGATGGCGTAATGTGACACAGCTAGACAGACAGAGATACTAGTGGATGCCAGCCCGGTGGGTTTGGGCGCGCTCCTGACACAGGAAGCAGAACCAGGTGTGTGGGTTCCACTAGCGTTTGCAAGCAAGGCTCTGATGGCAACGGAGGCCAGGAATTCACAAATTGAGAGAGAGGCGTTGGCAGTGAAATGGGCCTGCAATCATTTCCACTTGTACATAACGGGTCATCCATTTCGGATGATCACAGACCATCAACCGCTGATACCGTTGTTTAAAGGGACAGCCCCACACCCCCGCCTCGGATTGAGAGATGGGCCATCCAGATCCAACACTATCAAATGGACTTAGTTTACAGGCCGGGGGCAAAGAACCCAGCAGATTTCCTGTCGAGACACCCCCCATGGATGCAAACGTGGCAGTAGATCAAGAAACGCTGACTGAGGAATTCGTGGATATGGTGTCTCAACTGTCATGCCCCCAGGCACTAGCGGCCGACGTCATCGTAGCCCAGTACGACAGTGACGCAGTACTGACAAGAGTCAAGGAAGCCATAGAAGCTGGCTCATGGGAGAACTTTTTATGCAATGTCAGTGGCTGGATGAGACAGATCGCACACTTTTGTCACAGTTTTTGAAAGTGCACAACGAGCTCAGCAGAGCAAACAATGGACTCATACTTCGAGGATCACGAGTAGTAATCCCCACCACTCTACAGGACCAAGCGACTTTGCTAGCCCATGAAGGTAATCAAGGAACGCGAAGGATGAAGGCCCGAATGAGGGAAAAAGTGTGGTTTCCCAACATGGAGGAGAAAGTCAAAAATGCAGTACCAAACTGCAGGGCATGCCAGCTCACCAGTTCACCGGATGAACCTGCGCCTGTCATCACCGAGGAACCGTCTCCGGCAACATGGACCTGGCTTAGTCTAGATTTCGGCAGTTTTCCTGATGGCAGAGTGACAGTAGTGTTGATGGACAGTTATACCAAATGCCCGGTGGCCGAGGTGACGTTGTCTACCAGTTTTGCAAATGTACAGCCGATACTCAGCAAGATCTTTGCAATGTTTTGAATTCCCCAAGTGATCAAAACAGACAATGGGCCGCCATTTCAAGGTAGTGAATTCAAAGACTTTCTGCAGAACCTAGGGGTAAAACACCATTGAGTTACGCCTCAGTGGCCCCAGGCTTACGGTGAAGCTGAAAGGTTTATGAGAACTGTCAACAAAACCTTGAGGATAGCTGTTGCCGAAGGGACAGACCCGGAGAAAGCACTCCAACACTTCCTGAGGGAATACCGGAGCACTCCACACAGCACCACGCAAAGATCCCAGCGGTCGCTAATGCTCGCGGGACCACGACGAGACCTACTGCCGATGGTTGACGATTGGACGCCCGAACCATATGTGCCAGCGGCCACCCAGGAGCGACAGAGGAAGACCAACGAACGGGCCAGACGAAGGAGGCGAGCACGGGAAAGAGAACTAGTCCCGGGAGACGCTGTGTTAATACGAACACGTAGGCCTGGTGGAAAATTCCGTACCCCATATGAAGCAGAGCCGTGGACCATCAAAGCAACGAAAGGCACTGCTGTGAGGGAACAGAGAGATGGGGAAGAGGTGACCAGAAATGTGTCATGGGTCAAACGCATCCCATCTATGCCTGAAACCGTGGTAGCTGATGACAGGTCAACCCCTGAAGTAGCTGGCCAGTCGGAGGGTGCCGGTGATCCTAATGCAGATGGAGGAGCTGCCACCACCCCACAATCTCCAGAGATGATACCACGTGACCTGCCAACAACTCTAGGTCAAAGTCACCACAACCTTCAGCCAAACCCCCGGCCAAACCAGAGACTGGCCGAGTTTGCGTGTTGACTATGTCAAAAGGTTCCGGACAAAATACCAAGTTGGGAAGGGATGTAACGTTCTAGTGTTTCGCGGGTATCGGGGTAGACCCGGAAGCACCTACATACATTGTAGCACCTTCTGGCCAGGCGTGGCCAGAAGGCGATAAATAAAAGCACGGAGGTCGCTCGAGGCTTCCGGTCCAGAGTACCATCCATAGTGTGTAGTGTCCTCATTCATTATTGTATATGCCCAGATGTGCAGCGATCTCTCACTCCCCTACAAGCTCAATTTTCCCGCCCGCGCTTGGTAACTTAACTGGTGAGCGGCGCACAAGAGACATTCCGCCAAGCGGAGGTTCACGGAAGAATGGGCAAAACTCTGTGAACTATGCCGGCCGAGTCCCCACTCATGCCAAGTACTACTCTGACAACAGCATATCAGCTATCCAATTGCCACCCGGGCCTTACTGTTAGAATGCGTCAATTGCGTCAGGTTCATGCTACGTACAACAAGATGTGAAAGCTTAAGTTTCTCTTTACAGACTGTTCTGAAACGGCTCCACTAAAATTAAAGAACAGGGATATGCTTTGGATGTTAGTTGCACATTGCTCCTGACAGGATGAACATTTTAGTCACACCTTAGGCATCCTTTGCAGGAGTTGGATGTAGGACAATCTGTGGCTTCTTAGTTTAGCATTTAATGTTTCTATGAAGTCTGTCACCTCACACGCTGGACGTCAGAACATCGTTTATTTTGGCACATACGCCTCTGCTTCCAGTATCGGAAAATTAGGAACTGATAAACCTTTATGTCTTTATGCGTGGCATGTTTATGAGTGTTGTGTTGACCTGCTGAAAAAGAAATGATGCCAGCTCTTTCAGGTACACCTTAGAATCCTTTGTTTAAAGAAATAATGTTCCCATTTTTCTACTGCATTTTAATGTGGGGTTACTTACCAAAACTGTCACTGTACTGATTTTAGACTTGCGTTTTGTTTCAGATGAAGCATTTCGTGGCATGGGAATCACGTGAGATTCAGTGTGCTACACTTGGTGAAGTTAGATTTGTGTGAAGACTTCTGCTTCTATACGTTAATTGATAGGTATTTTGGCAGCACATTTCACCTTGTATGGTTTATATGCTTATTAGGGGAATTGATGCCCCCGATTTTGTGATAGCAAAAGGCAAGTACTCAATTTTGCAGGTGTCTTTCTAGGAAGATGCGAGAACCCGCTATTTTTGTGCATATGGTTGTTGGGGAATACGATTACCTGTATTGTACAAATAAGAGGTGAATGAGAGTACCTGATTTTGCTAATATATTTGAAGGGGAATGAGAGTACCCATGTTGTGCATACGAGAGGGGAATGAGTGCCTGTGTTGTGCATACGAGAGGGGAAGGAGAGTGCCCGTGTTGTACATAGGCAAAGGTAATGAGAGTCCCCGTGTTGTGCATATGAAAAGGTAATGAGAGTACCCGTGTTGAGCATATGAGAGGGTAAGAAGAGTGACCATGTTGTGCACATGAAAAGGTAATGAGAGATCCCTGTTGTGCATACGAGAGGGGAAGGAGAGTGCCCATGTTGTGCTTACAAGAGGAGGAAAGTGCTCGTGTTGAACATACGAAAAGGTAATGAGAGTACCCGTGTTGTGCATACAAGGGGGGAAGGAGAATGTCCTTGTTGTTCATACGAGAGGGGAAGGAGAGTATCCATGTTGTGCATACGAGAGGGGAAGGAGAGTGATTGTGTTGCATATGAAAAGGTAATGAGAGTACCCGTGTTGTGCATACGAGAGGGGAAGGAGAGTGCCCTTGTTTTGCATAGGAGAGGGGAAGGAGAGTACCTGTGTTGTGCATAGGAGAGGGGAAGGAGAGTGCCTGTGTTGTACATAGGAGAGTGGAAGGAGAGTGCCCGTGTTGTGCATAGGAGAGGGGAAGGAGAGTACCCATGTTGTGCTTACAAGAGGAGGAAAGTGCCCATTCTGAACATACGAAAAGGTAATGAGAGTACCCGTGTTGTGCATACCAGAGGGGAAGGAGAATGTCCTTATTGTTCATACGAGAGGGGAAGGAGAGTATCCATGTTGTGCATACGAGAGGGGAAGGAGAGTGCCGTGTTGCATATGAAAAGGTAATGAGAGTACCTGTGTTGTGCATACGAGAGGGGAAGGAGAGTGCCCTTGTTTTGCATAGGAGAGGGGAAGGAGAGTACCTGTGTTGTGCATAGGAGAGGGGAAGGAGAGTGCCTGTGTTGTACATAGGAGAGTAGAAGGAGAGTGCCCGTGTTGTGCATAGGAGAGGGGAAGGAGAGTACCCATGTTGTGCATAGGAGAGGGAAGGAGAGTACCCATGTTGTGCATAGGAGAGGGGAAGGAGAGTACCCATGTTGTGCATAGGGGAGGGGAAGGAACGTGCCTTTGTTGTGCATTGGAGAGGGGAATGAGAGTACCCGAGTTGTGCATATGAAAAGGTAATGAGAGTACGCGATGTTGAGCATATGAGAGGGTAAGAAGAGTGACCATGTTGTGTATATGAAAAGGTAATGAGAGATCCCTGTTGTGCATACGAGAGGGGAAGGAGAGTGCCCATGTTGTGCTTACAAGAGGAGAAGGAGAGTGCTTGTGTTGAACATACGAAAAGGTAATGAGAGTACCCGTGTTGTGCATACAAGGGGGAAGGAGAATGTCCTTGTTGTTCATACGAGAGGGGAAGGAGAGTATCCATGTTGTGCATACGAGAGGGGAAGGAGAGTGATTGTGTTGTGCATACGAGAGGGGAAGGAGAGTGCCGTGTTGCATATGAAAAGGCAATGAGAGTACCTGTGTTGTGCATACGAGAGGGGAAGGAGAGTGCCCTTGTTTTGCATAGGAGAGGGGAAGGAGAGTACCTGTGTTGTGCATAGGAGAGGGGAAGGAGAGTGCCTGTGTTGTACATAGGAGAGTGGAAGGAGAGTGCCCGTGTTGTGCATAGGAGAGGGGAAGGAGAGTACCCATGTTGTGCATAGGAGAGGGAAGGAGCGTACCCATGTTGTGCATAGGAGAGGGGAAGGAGAGTACCCATGTTGTGCATAGGGTAGGGGAAGGAACGTGCCTTTGTTGTGCATTGGAGAGGGGAATGAGAGTACCCGAGTTGTGCATATGAAAAGGTAATGAGAGTACTCGATGTTGAGCATATGAGAGGGTAAGAAGAGTGACCATGTTGTGTATATGAAAAGGTAATGAGAGATCCCTGTTGTGCATACGAGAGGGGAAGGAGAGTGCCCATGTTGTGCTTACAAGAGGAGAAGGAGAGTGCTCGTGTTGAACATACGAAAAGGGAATGAGAGTACCCGTGTTGTGCATACAAGAGGGGATGGAGAATGTCCTTGTTGTTCATACGAGAGGGGAAGGAGAGTATCCATGTTGTGCATACGAGAGGGGAAGGAGAGTGATTGTGTTGTGCATACGAGAGGGGAAGGAGAGTGTCGTGTTGCATATGAAAAGGTAATGGGAGTACCTGTGTTGTGCATACAAGAGGGGAAGGAGAGTGCCGTGTTGCATATGAAAAGGTAATGAGAGTACCTGTGTTGTGCATACAAGAGGGGAAGGAGAGTGCCCTTGTTTTGCATAGGAGAGGGGAAGGAGAGTACCTGTGTTGTGCATAGGAGAGTGCCTGTGTTGTACATAGGAGAGTGGAAGGAGAGTGCCCGTGTTGTGCATAGGAGAGGGGAAGGAGAGTACCCATGTTGTGCATAGGGGAGGGGAAGGAACGTGCCTTTGTTGTGCATTGGAGAGGGGAAGGAGAGTACCCATGTTGTGCATAGCGGAGGGGAAGGAACGTGCCTTTGTTGTGCATTGGAGAGGGGAAGGAGAGTACCCATGTTGTGCATAGCGGAGGGGAAGGAAAGTGCCTTTGTTGTGCATTGGAGAGGGGAAGGAGAGTACCTGAGTTGTGCATATGAAAAGGTAATGAGAGTACTCGATGTTGCTGCTGTGCTGGTAGGGGAATGAGAGTAGCTGATATTGATGTGCATATCCGAGGGGAATGAGAGCACCTTGAGTCTTCTTAGTGTGAGTGGAATGAGAGTACTCTCCATGCGGTGCAAATGTATGAATTGATTGTAATTAAAGGGATTTGTGGTTGGTTGTCCTCTAGGGATTATGCGTGAGTGTTGATCATTATATACACTGGAGGCTGGGTGCTTTTGTGAATATATTAGTGTGGTTGTGATGAATTATACAATAATACCATGGTTTCGTGGATGGGTATGCTGGGAACAGGAATATGGTTATTGTGTGTGTTACAAGTAGTGGTGGTTGTGCGATAAGTATGCCCTTGTAAAGTTGGAGGGTGTGTTAACATGTGCATCTTTGTTGTTCTTACAAGGAAAAGAGTCATCTATGCCCTGGGTTTTTGTTTCTGCTCAGCCTGTATGAGTGATGATGCGTGCATGGAACGGAGCAAGTAGATTGCCGGCTGTGTGAGTGAGTTGGGTCTGGAGGCTGAGCAGAGAAGTCCTTGCTCCTGGTGGGGTGTCTATTGACCAATCTACATCTTATATACCTCTTCCACTTGAAACGTACATGAAGTATTAAATGACGTATCCTACATGATCTGGAGGGTCCTGCTTCTAGACTAAAGATACAAGAAAGTGCCATGTGAATACCTTTCATAGGCCATGAGTGCATGCCTGTGGTTCCTCATCAATAGTGTCCTTCTCATAGAATATTTACCACATGTCCATCTGTATCTACAACAAGGGTCTCCACCTTCCAAGGACTTCCAGAGGATGTAAGGCTTCAAAAAGTCTGTGTGTGTAACACATTTTGAATTTCTGTGTTATCTTGGCTGCTGTCTTGGTAGCTTTCAGGTCACTGTCTATACCTGCATCCGTCTTCACTAATGTGGGCATCTCCTAATACTTGTCTGGACTTAGGTAAATGCACTCACGACATGGGATAACATTTTGTCTACCACAGCCAATTATAGACAGTTGCATCAATGGCTGGCTACAAGATGTAGGCTAGGTGATGTCATCATTGACATCACCAAGATGGTACCTCACCTTCCACATCATTGTAGGCATGAGTTCACACTCAAATATAATAATGGCTATACTCTACAATAAGCGTATGTTTGGAGGGGGTCTAATCAAGGGGAAGTTTCTTCAAAGATGAGTCAAGAGGCAGTCAGGTAGAGGAGGGTATCTGCATTACTAATATGTCATTTTTTTTTATATGTAGAGAGAGGGGTCCCGGACTGGGAGGGACAGAGAAATCAAGATAACATTTATGTAAGAAAAATCAAGAACAATTTCAAGAGCACAGTGTTGTTTATTCACAAAGTACTCTGCCTTGTTATTAGTTAAACAATTGCAAGTAAAGGTTCATCAATATTCAGTTAAAGTTGTGCCCAAGGGAAAGGTGGGAAGGGTGTGCGTTGAGGGGATTTGTGTAGGATGAGAAGAGAAAATTCTTCACTTTAGTGCAAGTCAAAAGTACATTAATCATGAAAACATTACTACATTGGCTTTCCAAAGGAGCCAAACAACATTGCCACACAGGGTCAGGTAGTTCATATAACCAAGCTTCAAAGAACAAGCTGGAACAATCCTGCTAGGGGTGGAAGCTGGTTTCGCGGGGGTGGGTAGTCTACGTTTCAACCCTAATAAGCGTAGGATATTTTCCCTTACAACGTGGGTCTTCTTCGGGACAGGGGGGGAGTTGGGCTGTTTTCCTTGCAGAGCAGCAGGTCGTGCGCCAAGGTAATTAATCATGGGTCCCGTGTTTCGTGTCTCGAGCCATTGGGACGCCTGGAGCTGGCATCTACACGATCAGACAACGGGCGTTGCCGACCGTGTTACTCCTTGAGTGTATTCCCCGTACAGTAGATTAATGCAAACTGGTAATTAAAACAACATGGACCATAAGTTGTCCTGGAGCATTTCTAGTACCCCGTATGGTGGATGTGCGTTGTAACAATCAGCCGCCGGCTGGTCAGATTAGAATCGTGGATCACAACGGGCTGGCGCGAATGAATCACGGGCTCCCGTCTAGTGGCTACCACTTATATGTCAGGCCCTCAGGTAGAGCCTCAGGTACACAGCCTTAGTCAGGACGTCATCCTTCCTCCCACTGTAACTACATTCAGGCTTCCTCTCCACCAATAATTCTAGTTGCTGGTGCACAGCCTATGTGTTCATTAGGTTCTATTTTATTATGTTGATTCAAATTTTTGGGTGCTCCACGGTTGGGGTCTTAGGTCTGTCAGACGTCCGAATATAACTGAAACAATGTGCTTCCAACCTAAATTAGTCGCATCCCCCTGGGCGCACCTTGGTTCCTTCAAGAGAAATCGGACTCCAAAATTATTTATATAGTCTCAAAAATACTTTTTATTCCAATGTTTGTTGGTTTATTTATGAAATTTTCCTCATTTCATTTTTTGTTCAGAATACTCTTTAAACATCATATCCTGCATTTGACACGGTATCACACAACATCCTTCTTTACCGTCTGGAGGCAGCAGGGGTTATCGGTTCGGCGTTGGAATGGTTTAGGTCATTCCTAACAGAGAGATCCTTCCGTGTGTCGGCCCCTCCGTTCCTTTCGCGATCCTATCCCATCGGACAGGGGGTCCCACAGGGCTCAGCATTGAGCCCCTCTCTATTTAATCTGTATGTACAGCCTTTGGCTGCTGTTGCTAAAAAATGGGATCTAACGATGGTCTCCTATGCTGATGATACCCAGCTGGTTATCACCTTAGCTGAGGGACCATTGGTAGCAGCCGCCAGATTCAGAGAGGGGATGACAGCAGTGGCACAATGGATGACAGATAACTGTCTACAGCTCAATGCGAGTAAAACCGAGGTTCTTTTGGTAGGAAAGAAGGCAGCTCTTTGGAACGAGCATTGGTGGCCAGCACCGCTTGGTCCTACGCCATTGCCTAAATCGGTGATAAAAAATCTTGGGGTCTGGATGGATTCCACACTTAGCTTCCAGACCCATATTAAGAGAGTTGCTGCCACGTGCGTTGGACTATTAAGTGGCCTCAAAGTTTGTCTGAAATTATTTGATCCTGCAGTGCGTCAACTTATTGTGTAGTCCACGATACTGTCTCATGTAGATTATGCCAGCTCTCTGCTTCTAGGGGCTAATAAAGCAGAGATATGGCGATTACAACGACTGCAGAACTCTGCAGCCAGAGCGCTGGTGGGTCTTCCCCGACACTGCTCGGTAGGGGCTACTATTCAAAGGCTAGACTGGCTTCGGATCGATAAACGGATTCAGTTTAAAGCTCTTTGCTTATCGTTCAAGATCTTATAGTCTAATAGCCCAACGCTCCTGTGCGGTTTGCTGAGCTCACATTTCCCATATCGACAGCTGCGCTCTAGCGGACAGCACATGGCGAATGTCCTACGGTTTACACGATCCCGGGCCGGAGGGTCATCCTTTCTGTATTTAGCAGCCAAGCTGTGGAACTTCTTGCTGCTACACATCCGGGCCATGGAGGACCTGCTTGTGTTTCGGAAAGCAATCAAAACCTTCCTGTTCTCCTCAGTATAGGACTTGGACTAGATTCCCTGTGCTGTAATTTCCCTGGTTCTCTCTGTTCAGGTCTGACAGCGCCGGGACGCCCCTTTGCTGGGGCAGCTGTGCGCTGTAGAAATCTTTTAACATAACATATAGCCTTTTTGATCGCTCCTATGCATTTCGGGCAGGAAGCCCTTCTTCAGGGAGCATCACTAGAAATCAAAATCATAGCAAAAATATTTGTCCATTGCATATATTATTGCACATACATTATTTGCAATAACTTTATAGATCTTATAAACCATGGTGCAATGTGTTGTCAAAATTGGAAATATGTTGGCTTCAATGTGTAAAACCGTGCACATCAGTTTTGGTTTTTGTGCTCCCCTCATATTTCCCATGTGCCCTGATGTGAACTAAAAATGAGTATAGACTCGCGGCGTTTCTACTCGAACCCGTCTCGTATTTATCTAATGAAGGTTAAGCAAAAACAGAGAGGTTTAACATTAAGTAAGCACTTCCTAGCACCTCCCCAGCTTTCCTGCATTTCGCAGCTTGGCCTTTGAGCACCTCCTCACCAGTTTGTGAAATCTCGAGGAAGGTTCTTCAAGGATGAATCAGGAGCCCGTCGGGTAGGGGATGGTTTCTTCTTTACATGTTAGGCCCTTAGGTGTGCAACGCTCTAGCCAGGGCTTCATCTTCTCACCAACTGTAAGTACCTACAGACTTGCACTCCACAAACTACATCAGCATTCTATTCCCCACCATCATCGACTCTCTGTGCTCCAGGCACCAGCCCAGACACTCCGGGGGCAGGGATACACAGGATATTAGAGACTCTTCATGGAGACTAGATTTCATGCATTGTCTATTTGGGGGGCGCCGGGAATTGTGCACACAAAAGCCCTTTCTAGAGCCGCTGGTGTGCCCAGGACACTGAGGGGCACATTGCATGTAATTTTCTATGAAGGATCGATGAGATGGCCAGTTATTTCTGTGAGAGTCTGACTGAGTGACAGCGCTCGCTGAGGAATGCTTGGATAACATCTTGCAGGGGAGAATCTGGGAGTGAATAAGGAGAGTGTGTTCTGGAATTTTGGAATCTGTCTTCTTCTCTGCTCCTAAGCGAGAGCCTGCAAGTGAGTTGGATGCCAGGCAGATAAGGGAAAGATATTTAACAGAGTACCCATACATGGAGGGATCTCTCGTGAAGATGGGCAGAACCCGTGGGAAACCAAGGTTTGGGCAGCCTAGTACAAAGCTAGAGTGTATCCACTGGAAGAAGATTCCCAGGGTCATTCTGTTGTCTAGAGCCCTCCTCAAGAGGCATTCAGTTGTGGCAGATGAAAAAGACATGTGGGAGGCCAGAATTCATGACTTCCAATTGTAGTAAGTGGGCAGACATGTTACCAATTGATAGGATACCATCCTCATTGGATGTTTAAAGGCAGCAAATGGGACCTTGTTACTTTGTCCATGTGTGGAATGTGCTCTGGACTTGTCTCTCAATCTACGGTTTTCAGCCAGGGATTCTGGGTGCACCTGTTTTTGGTGTCCCCTAAGAGGGCCTAAGAGGAAGGCCTATCCCCCCAGCCTGCATCTGCCATTTCATATCACTACTTATTGTTTTCCCCAGGGTAAGTTAGAAACACCCCTGAGCTACCAGAAAGGGGATAGAGGATGCCACAACCCATATGCAGTGAAGAGTAACATTAGTCAGATAACTCAGCATCTGAGACAGCCACTACGGCGAGAATGAGTGACAAACAGATATATCTTTCCCGCTTATGAGTGAGACTTATGTTTCACCTGCTTTTTGGATGTGACATTTTGTGTCTTGTACATAGTTTGGATTAGTTTCAACATAGTCAGCAAGATGGCATTTAACATCACCCAGTATCAGGGAACCAGACCCCGCTTGTGATCATAAAGACCAGAGTATGACACCCAGCCATGTGTGCGAGGTTCTTCATTGGTGGAAGGGGATCTTAAAATGTTGAAAGATTCCTGGATCCCAGTAGGCATCTAATGAGTAAGCTATACCCCTGGGAGCAGCTTGGGAACAAGTAATGCCAGTTGCACACACACAATCAGGATGTGAGCGCGCTCCTGTATAGATTGGTGCCACCTCCAGCATATTGCCGAAAGGTGTGTGTGTCCAGAAAAGATAACTTGGGGTTTATTGTGCTTTCTTTGTATTATAAATATGGCCTTTTTATGTTTATGTTAATTAAAACTTTTATAGCGCGCTCTATTACCACGGGGTATCCTGGCGCGGTGAGTAATTTGACAACAGGAGTGCTGGATCAAAACCTAAACGAACTGTTAGAGAGGGGCGTTGAACAGATGAGTCTTGAGTTCCTTCTTAAAAACAGTGATGGTCGGCGAGGCTCTAAGGAACAGGGGGAGAGCGTTCCAAGCAGAAGCTGCCTTAACTGAAATAGATTGGCCTCCCAGACGGGCGTATTTGTATTTAGGGGTGGCCAGTAGGCATTGATTGGCCGATCGTAGGGCACGGTTAGGAGGATAGAATGAAAACCGTTTCTGCAAATACGTCGGTCCCTGGCCATGGACTGCTCTGAATGCCAACACAAGAATGTTAAACAAAATTCGATGTGGTACTGGTAACCAGTGCAAACTTCGTAGGTGGCTCCGCACGCTCGACCTCCTAGGGAGAGAGAAAAGCAAACGTACTGCAGCGTTTTGTATCACCTGTAGGCGATGAACCATATACGCAGGTAGGCCACTAAATAAGGCATTAGCGTAGTCGAGCCGAGATAAAATCAGGGCTCGAAGAACAGACTCCTTGGCTGCCCTGGGCAGAAGAGGGAAAAATGTCCTCAGGGCTCGCAAGGTACCAAAGCAGATGCCGGTCAATTTTTTTATGTGATCCGCGAACTTCAGATCCTGACCGAACCAGACCCCCAAGTTTTTAGCTGGGCCTCCCGTCACACTGGGACAGGGCAGGTCCGGGGGCCAAATCTGATCCTTGAAGTTGTCAGGAAAAGAGCCGAAGAATAGGACCTCGGACTTGTCTTCGTTGCACTTAAGTTGGACTTGTGCAAGCCACCGGAATACTTCCGACAAACAATGCTGGACTGCTGATGGATCAGACACACCCTTAGGCCAGGTGAATAACAGCTGTGTGTCGTCTGCGTAAGCTATTATCTTGGCTCCCAGCTGTTCCGCCAGATATAGTAAAGGGGTCATATAGACGTTAAACAGTAAAGGGCTTAACGTAGAACCCTGCGGAACTCCAGTTGACAGTCTCTTCGGGGCCGAAGAGTAGGGGGGCATCCAGACCTGCTGAGTTCTATCGCTCAAAAACGATGACAGCCAGTCAAGGGCCAACCCTGAGATGCCGACGGCTCGCAGTCTGGCAATAAGCAAGGCATGGGGGACCGTATCGAAGGCGGCAGAGAGGTCCAATAGAATCAAGACCGCTCTGCCACCCCCGTCCAAGCACTCTCGAACTGCCTCCGAGACCTCGACTAGTGCTGTCTCGGTGCTGTAAGCCGCTCTGAACCCGCTCTGAACCTTTTCTGGGTTATCCTTCTCTGGCAGTGTCAGGCCTTTTTCCCATGTGCTGCCTGCATCAGTGATGGTTCTGTCACTTGCTTTGGATAGTTGTTTCTTGGTACCACCTCGGTGTAGGCTATGATGCAGTGTTTACACATATGGTTATTACTCTCCTGCCGTGTCCTTGTTTATTAACTTATTGGCCTTTTCCTGATTTACACTGTGCACTGTCCGCATATGTTTGCTGGGTGTTCTACCTGTTTCTTCTAGCCTAACCATTTGTAAGGTGCTCTGATACACTATTGTGCCACATTTGTGCTATATAAAACTTTATAAGTAAATAAAATAAGCTGATAGATCTCTATTACATGAATCACAATGAGATGATCACGCACCAGCTATCTTTTAACGAATAGAAATGCTCCACCTACCTGCATTGTTTTAATTTTGTACCCGTATTTGTTAGTGTTGATGATACCTGGTCTTTACATACAAATACACTTTTTGGACAGAATCCATAGCGCCTCTTTGGTGTGCTGCAGTGCGCTGACACCTGCGTATATGTGTGGAATACAGCACTGTCGTGTATCTGTGAATCCAAAAGTACGGAAGGACCTTTTACTGTGAGTCTTCTGTATATTAATTTACCGGGGAACTCCAGTGGCTTAATTTGAGGTGTTTTTAATTTGCTTCTTAAAACATCCAATCAATAAAGCTTGTAGGATTCATGACATTTATACAGGAGGGTCTCTCCAATGAATGAATATTCGGCACTAAGTAGTGTATTTTATGTCTCCCATTTGCACTAGTAAAAATGCCAACTTTTTCCTGTGTGTGAAAAACAGTTTTCTATTGGAGATACTTTTATCCCTGAACAGTTATTAGGTCTAGCATTAGATTAGCCAAGATCTATTGGTTCTACTAAATAATAAATACACACATTTATATAATACTGGGGAACTTTTGGAATGATGGTGAGGCTTTAGGAACTAAGGGCCAGATGTAGGTAATTTCCATTTACCGATTCTTAAATACCGACTCATACCGAATCGGTATTTCAGAATCGGAAAATGGTACGTAGCAAAAAATTCGGTAAAACTTACCGATTCGGAATGACTTGGTATTTCATTTCGGTATATACCGAATCGGTAAATTCCGAACCTGTAAATTCCGATTCGGTGAAACCCATGCATTCCTATGGGCCTCCTGGCCATAGGAATGATTGGGTTTTACCGAATCGGAATTTATCGATACGGTAAATACCGAATCGGAAACTTCAAAAAACGACATGTGAGCCTGCCAACCAATCAGGGACACCCTACACACCCCACAACCAAGGCCCAGAGAATCCAACCAATCAGAATGAGGCACCCCTCCCCAGTACCTGGGAGTGGCCACACCTATGCAGGTGCACACCAACTGAACAAACAATTGAGCTGAGGTGAGAGGAGCAGAGCATCCACAGCCAAGCAGTGCTACAGAATGGAGTCACATGAAGGCCCAAAGGATGGTGGAGAGCGCAAAAGAAAGATTAAGTTCAGCCAAGAAGAACTTCAGGTGGCAGTAGAGGAAATTGTAAGTCACTACAACCAAATTTTCGGGAGACAGTCTCTGCATGTTGCAGAGACTGTGAAGAGGAACATATGGCTTGGCATACAGGGCAAAGTGAATGCCATTGGTGTAACCCACCGGGACATCAAAAAGCGATGGTATGACCTGCGCATCATAACCAAGAGGAAGATCGCTGCACTAAAAAAGGATGCAGGACTGACAGGAGGTGGCAGGGGCAAAGCACCAAAGCTGACTGAGATGGAGGAGCTTGTTGAAACCACCATGGAGCCAGAATGCATCCATGGGATTGGAGACCTGGACAGCACAGCAAAAGCAACAAAGAAACAAGGTAAGAGGCATGTACCCTAATCCACAACCATTAACCTGAACCCGTACCCCACTGTGTAGAAACATTACACTGCTGCACAGCTCATACTTGGTGCCAGCAATGCATCATGGTACACGTATATAAACACATCATTGGGGAGGGCCTAAGGGATATTTAAAGACCTGCATAGGTTGTATCCCCCTTGTACCAGAATCCGATCAACCTAGAAAACCTATGGGTCTAACATCTGAATCATGTATCAGGAAAGGAGCTATTGTCTCAGATTAGTAAGAGTACTAGCTCAAGGCGTCATCCAGAAGATGGTTGAACCTGTGTTAGCAAAATAAATACCTATGTTGGATTCCCATCAATATCATGTATGATCAATATTCTCATGTGGTCCTCCGTCCTAGGTCCAGTGTCCCTAGAACATTGAGACAAAGTGGTACCATCTGCGGACACATGGTTTTACACATGCCAACACAAGGACAACCATAAGAATCTGATCATGGTACACGTAGTCATGAGTACATAGATGCAATGCATACACTACAAGACTCTGCAAGGCATGCCACGAACATCACCAAACACACAATGTACACTGTGCAAAGGTGTGTAAATGATTTATTCAAGAAATACACACAGGTGAACAAAAACATTGACCCTATGTCAATTTGATTCCACAGGAGAGTCCTCACGCACTCCAGCACCAGCAAGGGAAGAGAGGGCACCAGCAGCTAAGAGAAGGGAGAAAGAGAAGAAAAAAACAGGTCACAGCACAGTAGAAGGAGGCAACACCACCACCCAGGAAGCCTCATCACCAGAGCGAGCCACAACACCTGTCCCACAATCACCGTTGTTGTTTGAATCTCCTGATTTGTTAAGCACACTGCCTACAACCATAGCAACGTCCAGGTTGGCCATGCAGGGAAGGGCAAGTAGGCCTGATGAGCCCCCTCAGAGGATCCTGCAAACCTCTGATTGAGAGGATGAGGAAGTTGTACCCCAAACAATTGCACCTGTGGCCGACAAGGCCAGACCACAGATTACAGCAGGCGCTGCGCCACCGGTGTCCTTGGCAGGAGGGCATGTGAGGGTGGCGAGGGGCAGAAAGGTGAGAGCGTCTTCTGTGGCCTGGAGGTCACAATCGTCAAAGTGCAGCGCGTGCAGGACAAAGCACTGTTAGCCGTGCACAGGCAGGTTCGCTGCATGAATAACAAAATGAACAACATGGACAAAGGAATCGGCCACATAGCATGTAGTTTGGAGGCAATATCAAAGGGGATTACAGACATCTCCACATACATGGGTGTACTGTCGGATAAGTTGGACAGGGATCAACTACAGCGTGGCAGGGAGCGGCAGTACATGCAGCAGCAGATAAAGGCAATGAACAGATTTGCCTTTGCAACGTCACTAGTTTGTCAACGCTCTATATCCATGCAGGATGCAATTGTGCACTGCTGCACAGACTTGACACGGGGCATGGGAAGGGTGACCTCTGCGATGGAGCAAATGCTAACCACTAACACAGGCTATGCTGGTGACACAGGTGTGGAGGAGACAGAGGGGTCAACCAGCAGGAGTGGCTCCAGCACACCTGTACCAGAGGTGCGCAGGAGAGGCATGCTGAGTCAGGCCCCAGCCGCAATATTGAGAGCCAGCCACATCAATCGCGCAATGTGGTGCGTGGCCGTAAACACTGACCAATGCCGCAGTTCCACACGACTGCACACAGTGACGGCAACTGAGCACAAGCAGTCATGGAATATGCTTTGATGGACAATGGCTTTTCCTATGTGATGATGATGTAGTGACCATTTAACTACACTTGTCAAACACTATACCGGTCTATGAGTCATACATTACCTAGAAATATCGACGTGTGATTTCTGTCCGTCTCAATCTCCCATCTGTTGCTGCTGGTCCTGTTGCTTGGGGATCTGCATGTTCTTGGTCATCATCAATGTCTTTGTGATGTGTCACCTCCACCTCTGTGCCTTCTTTGGTGGCAAGATTGTGCAAAATGGCACAGGTCACTATTATTTTGCAACACAGGATGGGGGTGTACTGTCGAGCACCTCCACTCTTGTGGAGGCAGCGAAACCTGCTCTTGAGGAGTCCAAATGTTCGCTCCTCTACGTTGCGAGTTGACCTGTGTGCCACATTGTATCGCCTTTTGCCTCTGTTAGTTGGGTTGAGGTACAGTGTGAGCACAAAGGAATGCAGGGCATATGCACTATCGCCTAGGAGGGAATGAGAGGTACATGAGTTACATTCGCATGTCACATTCATCTGCCATTCATTTTAGGGTGTGTTACACTTATTTACCTAGCAGATATCCATCACCAAAATCTCTAGCAACAAGCCTTGTGTATATTCCGCTGTTCTGGAAGATGTAGGAGTCGTGCGTGCTCCCAGGAAATTTGGCCACTATGTCTGTGATGATGTTGCCGGCATTGCATATCACCTGTACATTGATGGAGTGCGTTGACTTACGGTTTCTGTAAATGTGTTCAGTGGCATGTGGGTGCCATCTATGCAGCCTATCACATGCAGGAAGTGTGCCAGTGCATAGAAGTCAGTTTTTGTTTTTGCAAGTTCCGCAGGTGTGTCAGGGAACCGGATGTAATGTTCCATTCTCTGCGTCATGGCATCCAGAAAATTCCTGAAAAAACGGGACAGACAGCTCTGGGATACACCACCTACTGCAGCTATCACACTCTGGTAGCTCCCAGAGGCAAGCAGGTGTAAGCTACATAGCACCAGCACCTGCGCGTCCCTTATTAAGTCCATGATGGTTCTGGGGTGCAGCCTGTACCTCTGAAGTATCTCAGGCTTAGTCAATTGGAACAGGGTGATCCTCTGCCTGTACACCTGCTCCTCCCTTCTCCATACCCTCTGACCTGCAGCCTGTAGCCTTTGCCTCCTCGCAATCACATAGAATGCCGCCATTCTTGCAACACTGTTGCATTTTGGGCCCATTTTTATAGCCTGCACCTGGTTACCACCTGCTTTGAGTCCATGGTAAATACCGACTCTTAAATACCGAATTTCATTGAATTTGGTATTTTTATCCTTTCCTACATCTCGATGGGCATTTTTTACGATTTCTTGTTTACCGATTCAGTGAATAAGGACTCTGTAAATAAGATATCGGTAAATACCAATTCGGAAAGTATGTAATCGGTAAATACAGATTCGGAATTTTACCGATTCATATTTTCCGATTCGGAACATTTTTGACACCTACATCTCGTTTTCTAAATACCGGTCGGTAACGGCCGAATTTACCGATTTTGGGCTGTTACCGACCGGTATTCGCCTACCTACATCTGGCCCATAGCCACTAAAGCCATGGTTGGAGAAAGAAATAGGGTGCTAAGGTAAATGTAAATGCCATTTCTAAAGCGCACAGCTACCTCCAACGGAGGTGTCCAGGCGCTGTCCGTATACCGCTTAGGAACCCTTCCTGGTTTTTCCCTGTGCAATGTCCAGTCCTGGGCACCCCCAAGGTAAAGCCAGGCATCCCAGCGCTGTTGGGGCCGTTGTGGAGATTAAGCAAGCTATTGCCCAGAGTTCCATGATTAGAATAGGCACAGAGGCGAGAATTATCAGGTCCGAGGAAATTGAGGCCAAGTCCCACCGAGGTGTGGAGAAGTGTGGCTCCAATGGTTAGAGCGGCAGACTCTGATGAGTCTGCCGCTCTAACCATTTGAGCCACACTTCTCCACACCTGATGTTACACCTAACTAAGGTGAGCAGTAGGGTGCTCAAACCAGGATTAGCGTGCAACAGTATAGACCTCGAGGGGCGGCACTGGGGCAAGCTTAGGCATAGCATTCGAAACTGGGCCCAGAGTTGGAAATTTGGAATGAGGGCACTAAATCTAAGATAGATGAGAGTAATGTAGGTGCTATAGCTAAGTTTCAAAGGGACAGCACTATGGTAGATATGGGTGCTACGGACAGAACTGTTTAAAGGTGAATGGGAACCAAGGCAAGAGTTGGAGATGAGGGCTAAGGAAAGAGGACGAGCAGGGAAGATGGAGGGAACTGTTGAAATGGCCAAGAATGGGAGTGGATAGCACTAGGGTGGAGTAAACCCTAACTCCAACACTCGGGAGGCTAACGCACTAAGGGAAAAACTGGAAACCATGAGAAGGATGGTGAGGCTTTAGGATCTGAGCACTGAAACCCAAACTGGGACAACAGAGGACTCTTTAAGGTAGATTTAAATAAAATATAAGCTGCACCCAGTGAAAAGCCAGAATAATGCAAGGTAATCTAAACAAGGTCTCGCGTCCTATGTGCAGCAACGGAATATACTGCATTTCCAAACCTTGGGTATTTTCAAGCCAAGACCGCAGAAGACTTGCATCAGTGTCACTTCTAAAGAGACCTGGGATTATGTGGCACGATATGGACTGTAAACTGAAAGAGTATGCAAGACTACAACTGCTTGAGTTAGGAACACAGTTTTCAAAGACAGAACAAGGCAGTGTGCACGTACTACTGCTCGAAGGACCACCCGTGGGCGTGATTACGCGAAAGATCAGATCTGGCAACGTTTTTGTGAAGTCAAAATGATGTGCTTTGGTTAATTTCCACTGGAGAGAATAGACTGAGACATAAAAAGAACACATTCCAGAAATGGATACGGGACAATACCAGTAGTTAGTAGTTCAAACGAAGTTAGTAGGTTGAAAAGGAATATTCGTCCAAGTGAAGTGTAGTAGCAACAGGGACAAGAAATAAACAGTTTGAAGCACACTTCCGATGCTACGGGCAGGGATGTTATCAAGTCTCATCTTAAATGGCTTTAAGCTGGTTAGGAGATATCTGGCACCCAGGTCTATGGAACAGACGACCCAGTTGGATTACTGACAGTAAAAGGTTGTTAGGCCTGTTGGACCCATATTTTCTTGACTAGAAAGACAGGAAACTTGCATATTTACAAGCTGCGGAGAAAACACAACGAAACAGTCCAAATAACTGGAAACATCTGAAACAATGTGATTCTAATAAACACTTCCGCAATAAAACAAGATAGCGACAACCAAATCCAATAGGTCGGTGTTAGATACGATTTTGCAACAATTACTCAGCATATGCATTAAAGAGAAAAAGAAAGAAAACACAATGTCTCCTAAATGTGGCTGCTATAAACTTGGAATATTTTTTTTAGATAGCAAATGATTTAACAATCACTTATAATTCCAATATAACTGTATGGTGCTTCAGGTTTAGGAACTATTTTACACACATCACAGAAACATATGACTCTTACTGGCACAACGAACATGTGCTATTGGCTTTGAATTAGTTTAAACATACAACCATGACTATAAAAATTAAAAAGAATGAATAACCAAAAGGCAAAAATAGTTTTAAATGTAAATTGTTGGCCCAGCTGCTCTGGCACTAAAGTAAACTTCTTTTAGGTGGAAGTGCACATGTCATGAAGCAAAATACCATCACTGACAGTACAATAAAGTGACTGGCTGATGCAGTATGACCCTTGCTGTATTTCACGTGAGCAAAATGAGAACGACAGTTGTGTAGAAGACATCCCTGCGAAATGTTCTAGTGTCACTGTACTTTCCACCCACCACTAAACAGATTTGCATACAAGTCAAATTTTCAGGAGTAAACCAAACATGTTAAGTGTCTACCAATTGTTCTGCAGGCCTGTTAAACTGTGCCAAAGTTGTTAACAAACCAATGACTTGGCATCCAACGTTTAACTTAGCCCCCCTTGTCAGAGATGCATAAAACCTCTGAGTCCTGCACTGGTCTTAACTTGCTAACAGCTTGCCAAATCTACTGCAGATTACCAAAACAGCATCAAAGTTATTGGCTTATGGCCAACCCCCCCCCCTTTCCCCTTAATTTTGCACCCCTCTTTCAAAGAATTTGCACAAAACGTGCCATTCCCACAAAAGACTAACCGAAGGCCATAATCACAAAGCTGACTTATTGTGATTCAGTCTCGCCACAGTGATTTAACCCATTGTGCTCTTGATATGGTTTTATATCTTTGTTCATAACTATTCCACAGAAAAAACTGCAGAGCATAATCTATACATGCAGATGCGCAGAGTGTAAATTGATATTTAGTACCATTCTTAAGTGTAGGGAGGAGCCATGACTCATAAAAGGCAAAGTATTGAGTGGGACAAATTGCCTTTACCTCCCTCAATAATGGTAATCAATAGCATATTACTTCTTACAGATCTGAATATATGGATTATGAAATGCTAGTTTGTCGATGTACTAGCTATAAACATGCATAAACCAAGGGGTTTAGAACTTTAATCAGGGAAGCGACTTTGCTTTGTTTCATGTAAATCTGTGATGTGAAGTAGCTTTTGAGAAATTAGCATTACAGAAATGTGTCAGGATTTGAAGGTTAAAAGTTACAGCTTCCTGAACTGTTCACAAACTGTTTGCAAACCTGATTTTGAGGACAATTTGCAAACCAGAATTTTTACAAATGTATCATTTTGATTGGATAATAGAGGTTAATCTTCATTGGTTCCTTTTGGGTCTGTGAAGCCATATCTGGGGTCACTGACCAAAAGGCTCTGGATGCTCGGCTCAAAGAGAACATTTTAAAATGTAGCCACCATTACAGAACTAGGAGTACAGTCTCCCTGTCCTGAAAACATATCCAAAAGGTCAGGTAGGGGGCATGGCAGGCACACCTTGACCGCTGATTCTAGGGGGGAGGGAACCTCCAGTGGACCCCCCCACCCCCCAAAAAGTAAAGTTAAAAAAAAAAGTGTGCAAGGACTGCAAACTCATCTCAAAGTTTGCAAACCCTGACTTAGGCCCCCATTGTCTGCATTATTAAGTTTGGAGTCTCTGTACAGGGTTGGCAACCGAGAGCACAAGTTGGGTCCCTTGCTGTAGCTCCCTGGCTCTGTGTATGGTTTGATAACCCTGTCCCGTCCAGTGCTTACTTAACATTCTATTTAGGGAAGGTAAGTAAAACCTGACCATCAACTGCACTTTACACAGAGCATCTTCATCCATCTATCCCTTCTACATACAGTATATGACGTCCAGCTAAAAAAATTTAGACAGTACTCCACTTACTGTTTTAAATACACATTTTCTTGTTTGAAAAATACACCTTTTTGAAGTTAGCTTCCCCAAAATAAATATGTAATATTAGAAAATATATAACAGGTAAGATGTAATATGGTCCTCTTTTGCCATCTCTGAGGGTGTGGTGACGTTTATCAACCACTTGGCCTTTGGCCTCTTGGTTGATGCTGGTCAGGAGTCCTTCTTCCAGACAGTGGGAGAGAGAGTCCTGCAACATTCAGTGTCTGAGCCAGTTTGGAAAATCCATCGATTTCCTGATTTTCCTGTAGCTTGGTACCTACGTATCTGCAACGTTTTGTGGACCCGCGCCCAAAGGCTGGTAGTTGAAATTATCTTCTACTGAAAGCAGTTCCACCTAAGCTCAGGAGGAACCTAGACAACCAGACCACACATCAAGATGAGAGGTGATCCCACAAGGTGGGAATAAATACATGCTGTTCACCCAAGGATCTCATGTGTGCAAATTTTGCATTTGTCTATAGACACGCACATTTACAACCTGCGAGAGATGGGATGAATGCTCTGGTGGCCACCCAGGATTTACACATGCAAGCTGGTAGACTTCAGCACTGGGGGGCAGGAAAAAGCCTACAGTTCTGCTATACCCAAACTGGCAGGAGTCACCAGTCTGTAGTTACTCACCTGGTAGGCATCCTCATCCAGTCTTACAAAGAGGAAGGATCACTGTGCGTACTCCCAGACAGATCTGCCTGGTAGCAACATAAAACAGACCAACAGTTTCAACAAGTAATAAAACAGTGATTTTGCCATTCAGCATCCTTCCGGGATATTATAACTGAGTTACGTTTGAAACCATTGAGAACCCTTCATTTTGATTGTCCCATAAATGAAGCAGGGTGGGGCTTGGAATGTGGATGGCAATCTTTGGCTACAGACTGTCTCCATCATGCTGCTCGTTTGGGAGCAAGAGATGGCCAGACCTTCCTGGACCTAGGAATGAAGAATGGATTTGTACAGAACAGACCTGCCCACGGACTCACCCCTCCTTGTCAAATGGGCCGAAGAGGCAGTGCTTCACAGACATATGGAAGCTAAACACGTGTCGCAGTGTGCGTGGTACCCGTTAACTATTCATGTTCATTCTGCGCCCATTCAAGCTTAATGAAGCTTGCATTTAGGCTGGCCATGCTTTCTGACGTCTGTGTGTGAGCAATGGCAGCTGGCTCTGCTATTGCCTGTGTGGTCCCTGTTCCGAGGGAGAGACGTCTGCACTGTGCTGAAGCTCGTTTGTGTATGCTAATGAAGCTTGCACTGCTTCTTCCTGTTGTGTAATTTCTCTGACTGCGAGGTGAGCTTGTGTCGATTGTGCTTGCGCAGTGCCCGTTCTGTGAGTAGAGGAAGCTTGCACTGCTGCTACCTCATCTTTATTAAGTACAATTCTGTATATGTCTATTTGCCGCTTACACTGCCGATGGCCACTGCTGCTGATCCACGCTGTACCTACATTGTGTCCGAGGGAAGCTTGCATTGCTGCTGTCCATAACGTTTCTCTTCTGGCTGTGGTTGACACTTGCTCTGCTGCAGACATGCTGCACAATTTTTTTTATTTTTATTTATTTATCATAAGTGGACATAGACACTTGTAACTGCGTTACGCACAGTAGTGTAGATAACCCTCATAAACGTTATGTATTAAGGTAATGCGGTTTATGTTGATTCTCCGCCCCACATAAACGTTATGGCATTTATCATTGGGTCATCGTTTGTGCTGTATGCCTACCTCAAGCCTGAGGTCAACTCTGGAGTAACGCAGCAGTGTCCAGAGAAGGGTGAAGCCACAATGGAGGGTTATTATATTAAAAAACACACCTACGTCAAAAAAGTCAATTTATTATAAAGCTGACGTGGTGTGGTATTAAAATTCATATGGGTATACTCTTGGACCTAGTTACTGGGTCCTAGTATATCACTTCAAAAAACAAAAATAAACTGCCAACATGTTTCTGCTCCTTTTGACCCAGCCGGGTCTATGGAGCATTCGTCAGGACAAACATAAACGTTAAAATTGTACTCACACCCTTTTTGTGTGGTATTTAAGTGGATCAATTATTCTCACTGTGGTCTAGAAGGTTCAATTAAACCTAGAAAGAAAACACAAATACATTCTATTTGTATAATTCTGTGGCTCCTATTTGTGTCAATTAATCACACTATATGTAAAACAAACATTTGAATGCACTGTTACTTACATATATAATTCACTGAAATTTAGCAGCAAAAATGGGGAGACTGGTTGGCGAATTACTATGGAGAAATCCATGTGAAACAATTACTGTTATGCATGTAGACTTGTGCATATATACAAAAATTAGTGTATTATTAGTCTGATCTCAGATTCTTAAAGACCCCCGCACTTAGGACACTTTGAAGTTCTTTTGTTTCATATGTGGTTGTTAACGCTAGGATGGAAGTTCGTTGTGCATACAAAGTAAATACAAAGCATACTCTGTGGTATTAAGTTGGCGCTTACACTTTACCTCTTTGAATGACAAGTTGCGCTTCCTCGGGGAAAAAGGACATCTGTGTCCCAGGCTGTACAAAAAAAGGAAAGAGGAGGAAAAGGAGTTTGACCGTTTTGGTACATTACCCTCCGCGTGCTCTGACCGTCTCTGTTAGTCAACCGAAGAGTTTCAATCGTACCGGGCATTCTCTCCGTCTTACCCGCTTGCAATGGCGAATTCCGCATCTGGTGCTGGCGCTGCCCCTGGATGCGGAAACTCGTCAGAATCGGCTTTTTGTGCTTTGCCCATCATAGAGATAGTTAACAGACACAGTAATCGGTCAGTTACTGCTGGTAACAAAGAAAAGGGGGTAATGCGTCCGTTACTGCTGGTAACATAGAAAAGGGGACTTCAGTGGTATTCCTCTTTGTATTAGTTATCTGAGATCTAAAATACGAAATTATACATTTAGGGTGACGCGAGCTTGATTTATTACAGCTAGTGTTTAAACTGGTAAATCTTAAATGGATTATAGATTTTTTCGTTATTTAATCGGTTTTAATTAATAAAACCGATGACTGTACAGATGTTAGAATTGTGTGGCAATATTTAATATGTTGGTACTAATGTCATTGGTCAATTGAGGAAGGACTACACAGATAATTAATTGTTGGTTATAATGATATGGTTCTGTGTTGGAACCATTTTCTCTGTGATGTCATACTGTAGAGCCCAACATTGTTAGTTAACATTGCAGGAAGAGGGTGATGCTATGAGTGATTGGCAGAACAATTAAGCAAAATGATGCCACTGTACATTGTCATTCAGCCCATGTTGATGGGTTTTGAGTCTATTCACCCATCTTTGTTCTCTTTCATAAAGGGTTTTTTCTGAATTTCCGGCTCTGTATGTTAGCATCTCGATTACTGTCCATTTTAGATCTTCAACTTTGTGGCCAGTTTCTACGAAGTGGGTGCAGAGTTTGGTATTGTTCTTTTTTGTTCTTATATTGCTCTTATGCTCCCCAATTCTGAGCTTGACTTTCCTACAGGTCATTCCAATATATTGTTTACCACATGGGCATGTGATCATGTAGATCGCATGTGTCGAATTGCAGGTGGTATGTTGTCTCCGGGTCCAGAGTAGCGTTTCTGAAAGTTGTAATGTTTTGCTAGTCATTGTTGAATTGCAAACTTGGCAGGATCCACATGGGTAATGGCCTGTGATTTTACTCATTGATGGATTTCTGACAATGTCTACTATCGGTTGTTGTCTTGGACGTGTATGCACAAGCATGTCTCTTAAGTTATGTGTTCTCCGGTTTGCGAATCTTGGCTTAGGCCATTCTAGATTGCCTGAAGTCAAGATACGCCAATTTTTATTGATCAGTTTCTGAACTTTGTATGTGGCCGGACAGTATGTTGTGACACACGTGACAAGATCCTTAGTAGATTCTTTTGAGATGGTTTCAAGTACGGCAGATCTTGGCTGGTTATTTGCTCTCTTCCTGCATTTTGCAATTGTTGATTTATTGTAGTCACGATACTCCAGTTTCTTTGTTAGATCTTGTGCCTGCATCTTGTAGTCAGTTTCCTTTTGAGTCTGAGAAACTGACTGTAAGGTAGGTTGTCTCTCAAGGGCTTAGGGTGGAAACTTTTATATGATAGTAAACTATTTTTTGATGTCGGTTTTGTAAATGTTTTAGTTTCAATTCGCCCGTTCTGTACAAAGATTGTTAGATCTAAAAAGTCTATGCTGGTTTCATCGGCTGAAAAAGTGAATTGCAAGCATTTGTCTCTTGTACTCAGCCAATCCATGAATGATTTTAGGTCTTTATCTTTCTTCCAAAACATCAGAATATCATCGATGTAGCGCTTCCAATAAAGCACATTAGTAAGGAATGGATTACTGTCCGAGAAGATGTTGTTCTTTTCAAAATGACTCACATAAAGTCCTGCCACTGAAGGGGCAAAAGCACTCCCCATGGAAGTTCCATGTTTCTGTAAGTAAAGTTGTCCGTCAAACTCAAAATAATTTTCAGTCAATGCACTTCTGACGCAAATACAAACTTGCGAAAACGAATTAAAGAAAGGTATATCTCCAACAGCCTTTAAAAAGAGGCTGGATGAAATAAACAAAGAAATGAGCGAGACAAAAGAATACCTAATGCAAAACATATTACAAAAACTTGCAAAAGACTTAAAAAGATTCAGCCAGGAGAAAATGCATCCTTATACCAAAGAGGAATATACACCACCAGACCAAGACTCTGACAAAGACTCTGGAGGGTGGAATTCGACTGATGGTTCAGACGATGGATCAGAAGACTCAACATCCAAGAGGGGAAGGAATAACTATCGCCAGTTTCGCTACAAAAGAGGAAATAGACTCCCTAGACAGAACTTCACTGGCAGAGGGTACAATAGCAATCAAATCCCATATTTTCAACCATACATGCCACCCTTTGGAGCATGGATGAATCCTTACAACAACGGGATGCCACATATGCCCCAAATGATGGGTATGCAAATGCAAGGAACAGATAACTCAAATCAGCAGCCTTTTTTAGGAAGAGGCCAACAACCAAGGGGACGCCACAAAACCATAACGTGGCAAGACCAACAAAGGAACATACAAACCCGCAGCATGACCACGGAGAAACCAGGGACCAGCAAGAGCAATCATTGATTGTCAACTTAACAGAGCTGCACCTCTCTGAAGAACAGATTAGTGTCCTCAACAAAGGACTTGGATTTGTGCCTACTCCAACATTAGACACTTTCAAATTGAAATGCGAACTGGCTGAGTTCTGCCGAACTTTAAAACTAAAAGCAATTTTCAATAACACCAACCCAAGACCAGAGATTGGAGACACGAATTTGAAAAGAAAGTCTACTTTCAATCCTCCAAACCATGCTGTACCCATTGAGATCCAAACCTTTGAGCAAGCTATCTTAAAAAGGGATTGATGAGATGAAAATGGAAAACAACCATACCTTTCAAAATTTAACTAAAAAAAGAACGACAAGCTCTGGATGAACTACGACACAATGATGATATTGTCATAATACCCGCAGATAAGGGTGGAGGAATTGTCATCCTCAACAAGGATGGCTACAAACAACAGTGCCTCACATTATTATCGGATGAGAGATTCTATTCAAGAATACTTGATGATCCAACACCAAGGTTGAAGAACTCTATCTCCATGATGGTCTATGAAGCAGAGACAAACGCCTGGATATCGAAGAAGGAGGCTGAATACCTAATCACAAAGGAACCAAAAACTCCTTTTTTCTATTCTCTACCAAAAACGCATAAGAATAGATCACCCCCACCAGGCAGACCGATAGTGTCGGGGATAGGCTCAGTGTTGGAGCCTTTATCGCAATTTGCCGACCAGTTCTTAAAACCCTTAGTTCTACAAACACCTACTTATCTGAAAGACACTCGGGATCTGCTCACTCAAATCAATGAGATGCCGTTTGACAATACAACTACAATGTTGGTAGGACTCGATGTAGAATCACTATATACGAGCCTACCACAACAAGAGACTTTACAGATGCTAGAAGACACCATATTCTCATCAGAATGGAACTACCATACTCCACGCCACTTTGTACTAGAGTGCTGTCGTTTGGCATTGACTGAAAATTATTTTGAGTTTGACGGACAACTTTACTTACAGAAACATGGAACTTCCATGGGGAGTGCTTTTGCCCCTTCAGTGGCAGGACTTTATGCGAGTCATTTTGAAAAGAACAACATCTTCTCGGACAGTAATCCATTCCTTACTAATGTGCTTTATTGGAAGCGCTACATCGATGATATTCTGATGTTTTGGAAGAAAGATAAAGACCTAAAATCATTCATGGATTGGCTGAGTACAAGAGACAAATGCTTGCAATTCACTTTTTCAGCCGATGAAACCAGCATAGACTTTTTAGATCTAACAATCTTTGTACAAAACGGGCGAATTGAAACTAAAACATTTACAAAACCGACATCAAAAAATAGTTTACTATCATATAAAAGTTTCCACCCTAAGCCCTTGAGAGACAACCTACCTTACAGTCAGTTTCTCAGACTCAAAAGGAATTGTAGTCAACAAACTGACTACAAGATGCAGGCGAAAGATCTAACAAAGAAACTGGAGTATCGTGACTACAATAAATCAACAATTGCAAAATGCAGGAAGAGAGCAAATAACCAGCCAAGATCTGCCCTACTTGAAACCATCTCAAAAGAATCTACTAAGGATCTTGTCACGTGTGTCACAACATACTGTCCGGCCACATACAAAGTTCAGAAACTGATCAATAAAAATTGGCGTATCTTGACTTCAGGCAATCTAGAATGGCCTAAGCCAAGATTCGCAAACCGGAGAACACGTAACTTAAGAGACATGCTTGTGCATACACGTCCAAGACAACAACCGATAGTAGACATTGTCAGAAATCCATCAATGAGTAAAATCACAGGCCATTACCCATGTAGATCCTGCCAAGTTTGCAATTCAACAATGACTAGCAAAACATTACAACTTTCAGAAACGCTACTCTGGACCCAGAGACAACATACCACCTGCAATTCGACACATGTGATCTACATGATCACATGCCCATGTGGTAAACAATATATTGGAATGGCCTGTAGGAAAGTCAAGCTCAGAATTGGGGAGCATAAGAGCAATATAAGAACAAAAAAGAACAATACCAAACTCTGCACCCACTTCGTAGAAACTGGCCACAAAGTTGAAGATCTAAAATGGACAGTAATCGAGATGCTAACATACAGAGCCGGAAATTCAGAAAAAACCCTTTATGAAAGAGAACAAAGATGGGTGAATAGACTCAAAACCCATCAACATGGGCTGAATGACAATGTACAGTGGCATAATTTTGCTTAATTGTTCTGTCAATCACTCATAGCATCACCCTCTTCCTGCAATGTTAACTAACAATGTTGGGCTCTACAGTATGACATCACAGAGAAAATGGTTCCAACACAGAACCATATCATTATAACCAACAATTAATTATCTGTGTAGTCCTTCCTCAATTGACCAATGACATTAGTACCAACATATTAAATATTGCCACACATTTCTAACATCTGTACAGTCATCGGTTTTATTAATTAAAACCGATTAAATAACGAAAAAATCTATAATCCACTTAAGATTTACCAGTTTAAACACTAGCTGTAATATATCACGCTCGCGTCACCCTAAATGTATAATTTCGTATTTTAGATCTCAGATAACTAATACGAAGAGGAATACCACTAAAGTCCCCTTTTCTATGTTACCAGCAGTAACGGACGCATTACCCCCTTTTCTTTGTTACCAGCAGTAACTGACCGATTACTGTGTCTGTTAACTATCTCTATGATCGGCAAAGCACAAAAAGCCGATTCTGACGAGTTTCCGCATCCGGGGGCAGCGCCAGCACCAGATGCGGAATTCGCCATTGCAAGCGGGTAAGACGGAGAGAATGCCCGGTACGATTGAAACTCTCCGGTTGACTAACAGAGACGGTCAGAGCACGCGGAGGGTAATGTACCAAAACAGTCAAACTCCTTTTCCTCCTCTTTCCTTTTTTTGTACAGCCTGGGACACAGATGTCCTTTTTCCCCGAGGAAGCGCGACTTGTCATTCAAAGAGGTAAAGTGTAAGCGCCAACTTAATACCACAGAGTATGCTTTGTATTTACTTTGTATGCACAACGAACTTCCATCCTAGCGTTAACAACCACATATGAAACAAAAGAACTTCAAAGTGTCCTAAGTGCGGGGGTCTTTAAGAATCTGAGATCAGACTAATAATACACTAATTTTTGTATATATGCACAAGTCTACATGCATAACAGTAATTGTTTCACATGGATTTCTCCATAGTAATTCGCCAACCAGTCTCCCCATTTTTGCTGCTAAATTTCAGTGAATTATATATGTAAGTAACAGTGCATTCAAATGTTTGTTTTACATATAGTGTGATTAATTGACACAAATAGGAGCCACAGAATTATACAAATAGAATGTATTTGTGTTTTCTTTCTAGGTTTAATTGAACCTTCTAGACCACAGTGAGAATAATTGATCCACTTAAATACCACACAAAAAGGGTGTGAGTACAATTTTAACGTTTATGTTTGTCCTGACGAATGCTCCATAGACCCGGCTGGGTCAAAAGGAGCAGAAACATGTTGGCAGTTTATTTTTGTTTTTTGAAGTGATATACTAGGACCCAGTAACTAGGTCCAAGAGTATACCCATATGAATTTTAATACCACACCACGTCAGCTTTATAATAAATTGACTTTTTTGACGTAGGTGTGTTTTTTAATATAATAACCCTCCATTGTGGCTTCACCCTTCTCTGGACACTGCTGCGTTACTCCAGAGTTGACCTCAGGCTTGAGGTAGGCATACAGCACAAACGATGACCCAATGATAAATGCCATAACGTTTATGTGGGGCGGAGAATCAACATAAACCGCATTACCTTAATACATAACGTTTATGAGGGTTATCTACACTACTGTGCGTAACGCAGTTACAAGTGTCTATGTCCACTTATGATAAATAAGATTATTCTGGGGAACAGACTAGACACATATTCCTCCTCCCTACCTTTTGATTTGTAGATGCTGCACAAGTTTGCTATCTAAGCTGTAGTTGATCAGTGTATGAGGGAAGCAGACACTGCTATTGCGCATGCTGTACCTAATTGTGTATGAGGGAAGCTTGCACTTCTGTTAACATTTTTTCCATAGCCATAACATATGCAATTTTAAAATAAAACCACTCAAAGAACAGAGATATTCAATAACAGCGTCAGATTTATTTCTTTACATATTACAGCTACTTTACAAATCTGTGCAACCATTGGATTCGCCTTGGACGTAAATAAATAAATAAAATTATAATATATATTTATATCATATCTATATATGTATATACTTTATATCTTTAGCTGCAAATTCCGTGCAATGGAGACGAATAATGGCGTCTGCAAGACCTGGGATGCGAGCAGCAAGAAAAGGAGGCCCCCCTCTATCCTTCCACCCTTTCCCACCTCCCTCCTCAAGGTCAGTGAGCACTGATAGCCATGGTTTTGGAGACAGGTGGATGTGTACTGCAGAGGGTGATGGGAGTAATAGACATTTGACACGTCCAACACGCAATAAGATGTTGTTTAGGAGGATGGAGTGCAACCTGATAGACAGAACATGTGAGAGGATGTTGAGTGTGGGGGTGGGGTGCAAACTCGTAGACTGAACATGTGAGACAGGCTATTGTGTATGTGGGTGGGCTATAAACCCATAGACTGAACATGTGAAACAGGCTGTAGTGTATATGGGTGGGGTGTAAACTGTTAGAGTGAACATGTGGCACGCTGTTGTGTGCGTGGAGAATATACAAACAGATGGACCGGTGTACAGGTGCTGTCCTGGGCAGACTGAAACGCTGAATACATTTTCGAGGGCGTTCAAGGGCTTCCTTCAAAAGAAGGGAAGGGGTGTTTAAAGCTCCAGGGACAGGGCCAAGCCCAGTGTACTGCTTTGCTGTGCAGCGCAGTCACGCTCCATCCCTTCACCTGCTGCAGCAGGCATGAGGCAGACTTGCTGAAGCAAAGGCCTGACTCTGTCCTTTTCTGCCTCTTTAAGAAAACAACCTTTCCAGCTTCTTGTTGTACCTAGTGAAGGGAGTTTCACTTGCCTCAAACTTTACCCATCATTTCATTAGCCAGAGCTCATACTTGATCTTTATTCCTAGCCAACCTCGCAGGCACCAAACCTCTGATTTGATAGATTGATTAAAAAAAAGAATATATTTTATGCAATTATTTCTAAAACATTTGCATGGTTTCACATGCCAATAAAGTATTTTGGAATGTTATTGCAAGAAATCTCAATGACTTTCACAGCAAACAGGAGAGAGTAGTGTTGGTGTATGTGTGATAGAGAGAGGCAAAGACATTAGAGGGAACGATTGACCCTTACGTCACTGTTCCAATATAGACACGCTCACATCCTTCCAAGCTCGTTAGATAAAGTTTAGGAATAACAACATTCTGGGTATACCCAGGGCTTTCAGTGAGCCAGGTCCCCCCAGGTCTCATACCAAGTAGTTATTATAAACAGACATTGAAACTGGTCCCTATCAGCCTCTATATCATTGTCCTTAACTTTACTGGTAAAAATATTGACTGAGATCCTCACAATTCATGTAAAAATAAAAGTCTAGGTAATCCAATTCAGTTAATTAGTTCCTGTTTATAAATTACTTATTTTACTGCATTTTGCATTTTCTAAGAGTGTCAGCTATTTCTGGGATGTTTTGTTGTTTACTTTTTTTCTGTGTAGCATATTACTCTTGCAAACTCCCTACTTTGAAGTCACCTCCGAATGTTCATAATAGACCACAATTGAGAGGTCTGGAGTCGAAGCCGAAGGCAGTGTGTGTTTCTCACAGTGCCTGTCAGTGGCTTAGAAAGGTTTTCCGAATACATGGCCTATAGGCAGAGCACGCAGAGCAATGGTCATGTATTCCAGTTGCAATTGTGATTCTGTGCAGATGTGTGTGTGAAGGAGGTATACAGTTGCCAAAATATTGCCAAGGCAAAAGTAAAAAGAAAATGCAATGCTTACAGGTGAGTTGGTGTAATTTGTCTTTGGGGTGGTGGAGAGAAGGGGATTCGAGAAAGTGCACCCAGGAGACAGCGAAAAGAGAGTGCTGAAGAGGAAAGAAATGAGGTTTAAGCTATGCAGATGGACACGTTTCGGAGAGAAAAAGGGCATATATGCCTAACACAGAATGAAAATAACAGGAGTGATTGAGACACCTTGAAGACCACTACCCCTTCTATAGGCCTTAGTAAAGTTTAATTCACAGTCTCACAATTTTGAATTTCAATATTAATTATTTACGACAAAATCGTTGTGGTTACTCATTTATCTTAAACAGCTAACAATGAACGGCAAAGCCCTTAGTACTGGTTGCCTTTAGGTGTATGCTGGGTGTTGTGTTATAGATCTGGATGCAGTAACAGAAAGCTCAAAGAGGCACCAAAATATTGGTTGGGTGGCGCACTGTACGAAGCACAGAAATCTAGTTGACATGTTTAAGCCACACCCTTGACTCCATAGAGACCGCACACACTGTTTTTATCCCAAAAAGCCCTGGGTATACTGTTTAAATGGTCAATATCATGGTGGGGACCTGGATTTGTAACTGTATTCTGCTGCCTGTGGTGTGTTTTTTATACTGTAGAATAATGATGCACACATCTCCCTAATGCCTACTCTGTCTGGCAGTCCAAAGATGTTTCAACGCTTGAGTTTCTAGAGGAGGCAGAGAGGCTGGCAGGTACATATCAAAGAGTGCGGGTGATGGGGTTGGACGACGAATTCTGCCGAAGCAAGGACACCCAGATATAAAGGCAGAGAGAGCGTGGATAACCAGAGAGTGTCTAATAAATACAGAGAGAGTTAGACTGCGAAGAGACGTGGATTGAACAGTAAATGTTATGAAGAAGTATAGGTCTGTTTGTCTGTAGCTGTCCAAAGCGGATGAGGCTGTCTGACATGTCTCTAGCACCCACTATCGAGGAGTCTTTCCTTGTGATAGCTCCTCTGAAGGCCACATAATATTTGACCTCACGCCGCCGGTCTGTGGCTGATGAAAACATATCCAATGTGATGATACCTTCGAAAGATGGCCTTATTCTGAGATACTGGTTGGAGTAATTGAAGCTTTTTATTATTAATCATTTATAGAGCGCAACTATCACCTAACGACATCTTGGCGCTAATAACTAATCAGTATAGAAGAGAGATACACTGGGTCGGTTTGCTACAGCCGTCCTTTGCCGGGGAAAAGCCAGGTTTTTACGTTTTTCCTGAAACTCAACAGATTGGTATTGGTTCTTAAAAAGAGCGGCAGATCGTTCCATAATTGAGCAGCTCTGGCCTGGAAGGCTCTGCCTCCAAATCGTGTCTTTTTAAAAGATGGTACAGACACCAGATGGGCAGAGGAGGATCGAACAGTTTGTGTGGGCCAATAGAGTTCAACCTTTTGTTTAGAGACTTTGGTTGCTTGCCATTTAATGCCTTATGCAGGATGCCTAGAGCCAGTGGTTAATTTGTAAAAAAAAATAGTGCCAGGGCTCTCCTCAGGAGGCAGCGCTAACAAGAGAAATGTGCTGGTGCAAACTGCCTCCTGACTAGAGCCCGGCACTTAATATTCTGGAGAGGACTTGGCCTAACAGGTCGAGGTGCAGAATTTGGAGCTGGGGACCCGGGTTTGAGTCTCGGCGTGGCTCAACATTTTGAGATTCTGTGGATAATCATGGGCCTTCCAAATGAGTGTGTCCTTAACTGGTGCTATAGGCACCGGTGCTGAGGATTAGGTGCAGGAGCTGAGCACCGGAATTAAGCACTGCTTAGAGCCTCAAAAATGCACCTTTCCTTTACTGGAAACTAAGTAGTGCGCCCTCTCTTGGTCAATCTGTCCAGAGCTTCTAACCCTACCTTGTCTCTGAGGTAACCCCCTTATTCTCTGAGCCTTTGAGGTGGCATACGTCTATCCCACTGAGTATCTGTCCAAAGGAGCTTCACAAAACAGTGTGGGGCTGAACGAGGGATAAGTATAGAGTCATGCTGCTTGGCCAGGGGCAGGATGGTGCTGCGGTCACCTTTGGGAAGCGGAGCCTGGGGCATGGAGACCAGGGGTGTAGCTATCATTACTGCAATCGGTGCAGTGGCACTGGTGTCAAAGGATGTGAGGGTCCCACTGCACCCCAGTTCTGGATGTCTTGGACTCAAAGCGGAGGGGAGGTAGCATCCCATTGCTATGCCACTGAGTGGGGGCATGCAGCAGTCCACAGAGACTCAAAGAGAAACAGAGCTGGTGAGGGGGGAGCTGGCAGAGCACAAACTAGTGTGCGCCTTGCCACTGAAAGAGCGAGAGAGGCACCCCTCTAAAGGGACAGCTACATAGAGAGCACAAGCGTGAGAGAGAGGGCCCAAGAGCTCTCTTAAGAGACACTAAGGAACACTAACCCACAGCAGAGACTGGTGTTATGGGGCACTAGGTGCACAACACAGCCTCTCTTATGCACGATGCACCAGGAATTGTATGAATACACACCTGAGCGAGGACCACCAACATACGCATACACACTAGAGTGCGGACCCTTACACTGCTACAGGCACACTTACAAAGACACGCTTACACAAACACACATGCCTCTTCACACTCCAGTGGCAAGCCAACCTGAAATTGAAAAGGGAGCAGAAATCCTCCTACAGTGAGTAATTGCACCTGCCACTAGGCGGATATCTGGAGGATCTCAGGACCCTGTTTGTCCCTTTCCACGGGGTGACCCCAGGGGATGCACTCCCTGACAGCTCCTTTACCTCTGCCCCCCCCCCAAAGTGTTTTCACATCTGCATGCAGCCATGCCCCAATGCAAATAAAGAAATGCCTCACTAAGATTTCTCCCACACTGAGATGGTGCTGTCATAGCTGTATTACAGAAGGGGCCACACAAGTGTCTGTGGCCCCTTTTGTAACACCATAGTGCACAAAAAAGGACGCACACATGCCTTTTGATAAGGTCATTGTGAACTCGGATTCCTGTCTTGAGCTTCTCACCCACAAGGTATTATAAGGTGTTATTCACATGAAGTCAACTGAAGCAAAACACGACGGCAGCATCTATAATGTTTCAGGCTATTGCACGAATGGCTAGGACTGGAAACAATGTCCATAATGACCTGGAGTGAGGTGGTGGTCACCCTATTGTCAGAGGAGACTCCAAACTGGTTCCTCTCCCCAGCAAACTACTCACTCTCCATTGCTCTCCTGATTCCACCTCTCTCCGTCAACCCACCCCAGCAGACTTCTCCCTGGCCGCTCACCCAGAAGATCTTTTCCTTCTCGGCCTCTCACTTGAGTCCTCCCTGGTCGCTGACCATGATGGAGACCAAACTCATGCAACTCAACAGGCCCCTCCTCTGCCAGTTTTCGTAGCAAGCCCCAGCCATAGCTGCCAAGTGGCCTCATGTCATGTTTTAATCCTTCAGTCAGCCATTCCTGGCTTTTAAAATGCTAAACAATAAGTCCCGGGATGCAATGTGCTGTTGGATACTATGAACAATGAGTAGCGTCTACTGATTAGGAGGTGTCCCCCTGAGCACAGCGTCAAAGACCCATACCGTGGGTATTTCAAAAGTTAGTCATACTCCAATTCACTTCAATCTTCTTTTGAGTGAAACAATATCACATTATTCATATAATTTGATATTCCGTTCATGTAAAACAAACATGCACCAATGTCTTATTTCAGATCATTCAAAATATAATTGAATCCGCCCCGGTGCATTTCGGATAGAAAGATGCCCTTCGTCACGGGGCTAAATCTACAACAAATCATAAACATTGATACAATGAGGAAACCAACCAACGAAAGTGTTGGTATTATTATAAACAATGAAAATAACCTGAGTGCAGTGGCTTACATGACAAATATAGTGCGTGTTTCATCAAACTTTTGCTGTTGGCTACTATGCCAGGACTGCCTGTAAGTGTCATCCAAGACATAAGGCTACTTTGGGAGTTATTTTCAACTCGACCAATCACCATAGCAGAAGCAACTGGAGCCAATGAATGTGAAAGGCTCTTCCACAGCCCACTAGACCAATCTACAACTCCATCCATTCATTCAGCAGACCACCCAGTATTCAAAGTAGCCGGCCCCTCCCCAGCCACTCACCAAAGCGCACCCCACCTCTATCACCCACATACCAGACCCCATGCTCAGAGCTCTTCCCAGTTTTTTTGCAGCAGTAGCTTATCTAGTCCAGGGTTTTTCTTTGCATTATGAGACTTGTAGCCCTTATGTTATAATGGGGTCAAATTATGCCACCAGCTCCATGTGAGCAGGACACCATATTTACAGTCCTGAACTTTTAAAAATCTTTGCCATGCAGTGTTCCAATGTGAGCAAACCAAGACCGGCACCCCCAGAATGCACCAGGTTAACAAAGGATGGCCGCAGGATACACAGTGACCACTGCATTGAAGAGAGCTGTAAACAACCAGTCCCCACTGAGACAGAACTAATTACAGCCATAAAAAGCCCATGCCAGTCTCTACCTCAATAGATGTCTTGATTGACACCCCCCAAAGTCATCAGATAACTTAACATCTTCAAGGACACAATGTCATAGACTTTTCACTTTCAAATCATTGTTTTAGTTGTGTTCCACTAAAGAGAACCAGCACTACAACTACTAGCATGCATTATGTGTTTACATGGAAACCCGGCACATGATAAACATGTTCTTTGTGACATACACTTGTCTGGTAACCACACTTATGAGACACATAACACCCGAAGAGACTGGCATTAACCCACCAGGAGTCATCTGTTAGTATTGGCGCACCCGCCAAACCCTCGGGCCACTCATCCCTTCAGAGTGCCACTTACTATTACTAACCTCTGTGGTTTTATAATAGAATAAACAAGACTACAAGTCCCAGAATTCAATGAGAAAGCTTGACTGGGGCAGCTAATAATGCATGGACCTGGGAAACTGGGCTGGGCACACCTGGAACCCCACACCCCGCACCAAACTCTCACTCGCATAAGTGCCATCTGGCCATCCACCTGCCCCATCGCACAAACTCCGCACCGCCAATCACCCGGTGAGACAGGCTCCTTCCGCACTCACCCTCGCGCGCCCCTGTTCCGCCTCAGAGCCCATTGCTCTCGTCACGCATGGCAGCGCCGTATGTTCCAGGCGCCTCAACGCCATCCCAGCCCCGAGGCGGCTATAAATACCGCAGCGTCTGCTCGTGGGTTTGCGGTGGAGTGTTTCCCGTCCCTGCGCTGGCATTGCTCGGTGTCTCGTACAACGCTGTGACTGCAGCACAGGGTGATAGCCAGGCCGCCCTGCTCGTGCTTGGATGTAAAGCCCTGTAGGTGCCTCTGAATGTGGCTGGTGCTAACAGTGAATATACAGACGCGTGCGTGCCCTTGGGGCCCAGGATTGTTGTGTTTCAAGCTCAATAGTGCGGGAGCATCCCTATGAGTGTCTCTCGGGCCCACGGGTGGCTGTACTTGGAGCACAGCAGTAAACTCCGTGCTACATTTACCCCTTAGACCAATGGCTGTCTTTGTTTGGCGTCACGTGCGGTCGTCAATGAGCTTCAGAAGGGACACAGTCCAGGTGACATTTCTTGGAGACCAGGGGTGGCTGCACCCTCCAGTCACACGTCAAACTAGAGGTCTCCTGGTGCTGCGCCTACACCCACATGAGCTCGTGTCTGTGGAGTGGGTCCTATGTGCCCTGCAGTGCCACCTTCACAAAGCTTCTGTATGTGCTCTGAAACAGGGTGTCCATCATGTGATAATGACTCATGGCCCTACACCAAAACATATGAAGTCCTAATTGCCCTCCTCCACCCACTGTGGCCTACAAACGATGCTACACACAAGGCCTGCAACATAACATGTGGCACCACATGCCATTACTAGACCACCAACTGTGTCACAGACTGGGAGCCCACAATGGCATGTCATACACCCAGAGTGGGGGACAGGGGGCCCTCCCAATGCCCGCTCTGAAGCACCCCAGATCTTGCAGACTCTTCTCACCTGTATCCATGCAGCTCTGGCACAGCCATGCTCCTCATGCCAAACAAGTGTACACTGGAAGCTCTTTCTTTCTCAGAGTTCCCGCCTAGGCCACTCTTCCAGTCACAGTGAAGGTTCATTCCGTGTCTCGTGCTCTTTGCAGGGGTCTTCGGTCAGTCTAGGGTCTCTTTCCAAGAGGGGAGGACAGACACATGTGGAGACAGGAAGACGTCTTCGATGCTGGAGGGTCCTCCCGGCGTTATTGCCAAGCATCGACCTTAAGCTTCTCAGGGGGACCCGGCCAATGTTCTGTGCCTCCTGCCTTCATCACAGAGCGAAACCACTGACGTAGCCATGGGAGTCCACCACAGAACATGGCCGACACCCATTGAGCTCCATGCGGGGAGGGGGATCTACACAAACTCAGCATGAAACAATATACAGTCAACAGACCAGGGATGGACCTGTGTGAGGATGTCCTCGAAGACATCTCTGGTCAGAGAGGGTCTGCACTGGACGAAGGAGCTCACCAGACATATATGCGACAGACGCTCCAGAAAGACAGACTAAGCAGACAAAAATAGAGATAGCGCAGACCTACTCTGGAAGAGAGGACTCCCCTGGACTGGACTACAGGTGGCACTAACCCAAAGCGGTCACATGGGTGGTGTTACTCCAGAGGATTCACTCTGCCAGACTTGAGCAAGGGCGGCAATCAATGCATCTCCTGGTGGGGCAGGGTCATCAGAGATGACTGCATTGACTCCAGAGGGTCTGCTTTGAAAGGATGGGGTCTCCAGAGGAGCTGACAAGGAATCACATCAAGTACCTGGTGACCGAAGGCGAGGCAGACCTATCTGCCTGTGCCCTTTGCAAGGACATAGATGGTGGTCTGGGGCTGCAGACTCCATGGATGGGGTGGGCGGGACACAATGGCATCTGCTCTGCCAGGATGAGAGACAGCTTGGAGTGAAATGACAATAAAGGGTCCTTTTCTAAGGGAGATTCAAGGAAGCAAGGTCAAGGGATGGGGTGCTGCAGTGGGCCGGTCAGGGAGAAAAGCCTGTTTGAAGATGGTGGCCACACACATTGTGTTATCAGGATTCTCCCATGAGTGCATGGAAGGAAGACACTCGTGTTTTCCAGCGGGGAGGCGTGTGGGGAAAGGCAGACAGGATGCCCTGCCTAGAAAGTGAGAACACTGCTCTTCCCCTAGGATAGTAGAAGCGGATCCCAGATGGATTTCCCTGCAAGGAATCCGGCAACATTCAGGGCATTTGATGCAAGGGGTTGACATTGCATTTGCTGGTGCAGTCAAGTGGTGTATATGTGTTTAGATTTAAAGACTTCTATTTTGTGTAAATTCCTAAGGAGATCCATATGCTTTGGCAGCGGTCATTGGTTCGGCTCTGGGTCAGCAAGTGATGGCTTGGTGGCTAGGAAGATGAATCTGCGATCTATTCTCTTTGCTTTTAGGGAAATATATTGAGATGTAGTTGGAGTGAGCAGGAGGCTAATAGAATGGAGGTGCTTCAGTTGCAATCATGCTTACCAGAATTGGTGTGTGCTGTGCCGTTTCTTTTAAAGAAGAGAATTGGATGGTGTTTATGGTTTGAAAGAGCTCAGCCTGTGGAGCTATAAGAATAAGAGGTTTATTATGTCTGTTGTACGGAGGAGAGTTTGCTTCTGTTCGTTAGATTTGTGGTCAGGGGAGTTGGAGTGTTTTTGTTTTGTTGTGCTTATGGTGTTATATGTGCATACGTTTGAGGTGTGTTATTTATGTTGATGGTTGGGGAGTAGGATGGTCGTTTTGCACATGTTTAGGAGAGTTTCTCGTTTGTGGTGATGGCTAAGAGGGTGACAGTCTGTGTTTCTGTTGCCTGCCAGGAATATTACGTTTTTTATGTTGATTAGAAGAGTGAATGTTTTGATTGTGCTGAGTGTACAGGCGTATAGATGCGTTTATGTTGGTGGCAGGGATGGTGAAATGCTTCTTGTCATGTCTGGGATTCTTCCGTAGAAGTCGTGTTTGTTATGTTGATGCCTAGGGTGTAGAATGTGAATCATGGCGGCTCCGTGTTGTGTTTGGGCCAATAAAATGGAGTTGTGTTTTTCCTGCTGAGATGAGGCGGGTGCTGTTGCTGTACCGGTGCTCGCTGTGAAATGGTCCTAACGTTACGATGGCGTGAACTATTATGGTTGACGGGCTGGATATGGATTGGCTGTGTGAGACTGGAGATCGGTTTTGTTGTTTTCAGAAGATGGTTTATGTTTATCGTGCTGTTTTCGAGGAGAGTGCAGATGTGCCCCGAGGAAGGGGAGATGCTAATTGTTGCTTCATTCTGAACCCTGGCTTCAGCTGCACTGGGGGAAGAGACGTCTCGCTTGACACCCTGATCATATATTGCAGGGAGCTTGCGTTTTACGGGCTGTTCGCAACTCCTGATTTGTGCTTTTAATGTTGAAACATTACAATAATTAGTGTCCACAGTGTGGCCATTAAGTTGTCAGGCACCGCGGAGGCAAGGGTGTAATTATTGACTCTAAGCAGCAGCCATAGCTCGGGAGGCGCCAGGTGGTGACGTCACCGGGGACAGTCAGGGCGACAAAAACACACGGGAAGCGCGAGCTGGCTGCAAGGCGCATCACAACCTGGTGTGCACCTTGGGAAGTGGCACAACACCACAAAGGCTGATGTGGCATTGCAGCAGGTGGGAGAGAATCCCGTGCAATGTGTGAAGTCGGGACTGGCATTCCTGACGCCAGTGAGACAGCACAGTATTAGGACCCTCGCGTAGTTATGCAGCGCCACGGAGAAGCGAGGTAGCGCCAGACGCTATGCCATTAAGCGGTCATCATAACACCTGGACCCTCTTACATCGAAGTGAGTGCATTGGTGCCAGCAAAGGAAATAAGACGAGCTATATTTGCCTTCTAGGTTGGCTTTGATGACAGGGCAGGAGGACTGGTTTTCCAAAATTGGACCCCTTTATATCCAACTTGGAAAGCCTTGGGGTATGTTTGAGGGCATGTCGAGCTCCCAGATGAAGGCACCAGACCATTAGGATATACAGTAGTGGACTACAGTGAAGGTACAAGATTGCCACACAGGCCAGTGCCTTTGAAACACCAGTAGATTTGGGGGAAAGGCTTTCAGAAGCTTGTTTTATGGCTCACTTGTTAGTAACTTTGTAAAAAAGGAGGTATGTCTGAAGATATACATGGGAGCCTTGCAGGGTTGGGTAGGAAGAACAATTTCCATCTCTGCCATAACTTTGCCTCCCTCTCCTGTCCCCAATATCTAAACTCTTATCACACTCACCCTTCCCCTCTAGCATGGCTTAACTATGAACCCATCTCGTCTCTTGTGGCTGTCACACCACCATGGGGGTATCTGAGAAGGCAGAGCTGATGGAGCCGGGGTCAGACATCTTCCGGGGTTGCTTCTGTGCACGCTTGCCATCTGGACCCTCCTGGGCCCCATTAGGCTTGAGCTTGCCATTCTGGTCTTGCAGGTTGCCAGAGGGTTCAATGAAAGCAACATGCCTATTGAGGGCCACCTTGTCGCTGGCTGTTTCGTGGTTGGGTGTGGCACTCAAGATGGAGGAATGGATGCTGTCCTCATTCTCATCCTCTTTCTTCTCATCTCCCCGGCAGCAGCACCGGCAGGGAGTGAGGTACAGGTAGATGAGCACCATGATGACGCTGGCGACGCAGCCAACCAAAGTGGTGTAGGCCGTGTTGAGGGTGTCCTGGTGCGCATGTTGGGTGAAGTTGTACACCATCAGGGTGACAAACAGTGTCTCATTAAGCAACTCACTCTCAGCATAGCAGGTGTATGTGCCTCTGTCCTCGACCTTGATTGGGCGGATCTGCAGGCTCCCATTGGCCAAAACTGCCATGGTCCTATTTGTGCTGTGGCTGGCCTTGGGTGGCACTAGTTCATTGTTGGGGGTCACCCAGACTTGTGTCATCCCCCTCTGCTTAGTGTCACAGTCAATGGTCACCGTTTCCCCCAGGTAGGCTTCCACGTCAGACTCCTTGATGACGGTGCAGTTCATGAACTGCACCCCATCCAGGCTGAAGATGCTCACGGTAGACTTCTCCAAGGTCATCATGACGCACTTGAGGTCTTCATGGAAGTCCACCACGGACACGAGCTGGCGAACATGCCAATGCATGAAGAGGCTGTAGAGCTGGCAGTCGCAGGTCAGCGGGTTGCTGTGGAGATACAGACCATTCCTGATCCAGGCCGGCAAGTCTTTCAAGTCTGGCACCGGCAGCGTCTTGAGTTTGTTGGACGAGAGGTCCAGGAGAAGCAGCTCGGGCAGCTTAGCGCCATCTTTGACTAACTCCAGGGGGAACCGACTGATGTGATTCTGGCTCAGGTAGAGCTTCTGCAGACTTGACATATCGTCAAAGGCGGTCCGGTCGATGTGGGCGATGTGGTTATTGTAGAGCAGCAACACCTGCAGCTCTTGCAGCTCGCTGAAGAGGTTCTCATCCAAGGCCTTGATCTTGTTGGAGGACAGGTCGAGGTGCTTGAGGTGGGGTACCAGCAGGAAGGCCTCCGTGGAGACAAAGGTGAGTTCATTGTGGCTGAGCAGCAAGGAGTGCAGGCGATGAAGGGGGGCATGAAGCCACTCGGCCCGCAGCCGGGTCAGGCTGTTGTAGCTGAGGTCCAGGACGGCCGTGTAGCGGGGCAGTTTGGTTGGGATGGTGAGCAGCTCTTTCTTCGAGCAGCTGACGATGTTGCTGGCGCAGATGCAGGTCGTGCGGCAGTTCAGCTCTGATCCCTCGACGCCCAGGCCCCGGAAGCTCATCAGACACAGGGCCAAGAGCCAGGAGGCTGTGGACACTAGCGCTGCCAAGGACCAGGGAGTGTGTTGGGACCACATAATGATTTCACAGAACAGGGCATTGACGCGCCTCTCTGAGGTTGGCAGAGCCGGCAGGAGCTGGCGTGCCAGCAAAGAGTGGCTGTTCCGGTGATGCAGTTAGCTGGGGAGGGCTGGCCCCCAGCCACCTCTTGCTGATGCATTAGTCACCGGTATCATGCTGTCATTATCCTCAGCTGGCCAGCAGCGGCTCACAGTGGTCTTGGGGGCTTAGCTGCTCTTTTTTTTTGTTGCACTGCATCAGAGTCAGAAACGTTGATTCGGTGCTGGTAAATGGGTATAGCAAGGGGTGTGAGTGGAATCAGCCCATGTTTGCAGACCCTGACACTCGCAGGAGGCCTGTTTGCAATTCAGTCCTCTATTCCACCTTCAATGAGCCAGAGGGTTTGGCCTGAAAATCCTCTTTTATTTCAAATGTTTACCTCACCAGAGTGTGATGCCAGGCAACTGGGATGCCTCAATCCTGTACGGTGTGTCTGCAGGGATGCCTGCGGCCTTGGACACCTGGGATGTCTCAGCATTCTGTAAACGTGGACATTAATGATGTTCAGAAGTCTGTGCCTCTGTGCACCAGTGATGTTCAGCAGTCTGTGCTTCTGTGCACCAGTTTTGTTCAGCAGTCTGTGTCCCTGGGCACCAGGGATGTTCAGCAATTCGTGTCCCTGAGCACCAGGGATGTTCAGCGGTCTGTGTCCCTGGGCACCAGTGATGTCTCAATAGCCCGTGTCCCAGAGCACCAGGGATGTTCAGCGGTCTGTGTCCCTGGGCACCAGGGATGTCTCAATAGCCCATGTCCTAGAGCACCAGGGATGTTCAGCGGTCTGTGTCCTTGGGCACCAGGGATGTCTCAATAGCCCGTGTCCCAGAGCACCAGGGATGTTCAGCGGTCTGTGTCCCTGGGCACTAGGGATGTTCAGCAGCCCGTGTCCCTGGGCACCAGGGATGTTCAGCAGTCTGTGTCCCTGGGCACCAGGGATGTTCAGCAGTCTGTGTCCCTTGGCACCAGGGATGTTCAGCAGTCTGTGCCACTGGGCACCAGGGATGTCTCAATAGTCTGTGGCCTTGGACACCAGGGATGTCTCAGCACTCAGTGGCCCTGGACTACTGGGATGTCTCAGCAGTCTGTGACCCTTAGCAGTCGGGTATCCCAGACAACTGTAGGCTGTGCACTGGGATGCGTCAGCAGCGTGTTGTCCTGGGCAGCGTGGATGTCTCCGCTCTCTGTGGCCTCTGGCAGTGGGGATGTCTCGGCAGTTGTGGCCCTGCACTGCAGGGATGCCTCGGCCGTATGTTACCCTTGGCAGCAAGGATGCCGTAGCTGTCTGGACCTTGAAAGGAGGGGTGTTTCAGCAGTCTGTAGCCCTTCACAGCTTGGATGCTTCGGGAAGCTGTGACCTCCGGGAGGCCTCCGCAGTATGTGCTCCTCGGCGGAAGCACTAGGCATCCGACTCAGACTCCTCTGTGGACCCCGTGGCCCTGGGGTGCTGCTGTTTGTTGACAGTCTGTGCAGGCTTTGGGAAAATACGGGTTCGTCACGGGCCCTCGCCGGAGCCTCATTGGTGTGTCACTGGGCCAGCCTGATGCCTGCCCTTCACGGGTGCATGGGAGGTCATCCGGGTATCCCGAGCCCACCTCACGCCTGGGTGTGTGAAGTGGGGTACCCGGCCTGTCCAAAAGGGTGGCCGAGAGAGCCCCCCTCGGAGAGGAGGTGGAACACTGCCAAGGAAGCAAGGACGGCGCAGGCCCGCGAGTGCTGGGATTTAAATTCATGCACCACAAAGAATGTCTCTCATAATCCACCCGTGCAGAGTCAAAAACTCCTTTTGAGGCGCGCCTGGTGCGAATGACTATTCTAGCGCCTTACTCCATAGACCGCGATGGATGGTGGCCGTGGCGGTGGCGGCTCGCCAAGGTCCCAGTAGAGGTCCAAGCCTGGAGCACGCGCCACTGTGGACGGCAGACCGCCGAGGGGGCCGCTTCTCTGCAGAGCGCAGCCTGTGCTGGGTGGCAGAGCAGGTCCGGCTCCGTCTGATCCCAGGGGTGAGAGCCGTGCTCCTGTCTCACTGCGGGATGTGTCAGACCTCAGAGGGGGAGCCCAGCCTCCAGTGCGGAGCTCCGGGCGCAGCGGCGACGGCCTCTGCGCTGCGGCTTCTCCTGGGCAGTCAGGGTGCGAGATTCGCTCCGAGGTTCTGTCTTCGCGCTGAGGTGTTGTCTTCGCTCCGGGGTTCGTCAGATCTCAGAGGAGGAGCCCCGTAAGCAGTGCGCAGTCTTGAGAGCAGGGATGGACGAACCGTCCGTTTCCAGGCAGTGGGATGCAGGGTGGCGTGTGTACCGTGCTTCTCTGCTCCCTGCGGCGGCCTGCCAGGGACCCTGGCGCAGCCCCGAGTGCGGCTGGTCCCAGGCTGAGGACGAGGGACGCGCTCTCTGCTCGCTGCAGTGCGCCGGGTCCTCTGCAGAGATGCTCCTCCGCCTTCAGGATGAGGGATGCTTATCGGAGGCGCCCGCAGCTCCCGCCGCCTCTGCGGGATGGAGGGATGGATAGATCTGGATGCAGAGAGGTAATGGGAGGTGCTCCTCTTCCCGCTCACCCAGCTCCCTAGGCTGATCAGAGACCGCAGCACCCCTCCCCCTGCCTCTCAGTGGTTGCAGTTCCCCCGCTCCTTCTCACTATCAGAAGTGGAGGACAGGCAGTGGGGGGCCCTGCTCCCACAAGGAGCCAGTCATGCGCCAGCTCCTTGCACCTGCCGCCTCTGATTGGCTCCATGGGCCCAAATTAAACCAATCAAGCGAGTCTGCCTTTAACCAGCCACTTGCCAGGGTGAGGTAAACTTGTGAGAGCTGCAAACAGTGAAGGACAGAGAGGGTGAGCTAGGAAGGAGGGATGATGAATATTTGTGGAGGGAGATGGGAGAAGGAAAATGTAGAAATGGATGTAAGGAGGGGACAATTCATGAATGAACGTACGGGGGAAGGGAAGAAGTGACTGGAGTTGTTGAAAAAGGAGGGGATATGAAATCATAGCGGTAGCGACTTAGGGCTGGAAAGAGGGTGGCTAAAAGCAGAAGGAATTAATGAATAAATGAGAGGTTTTATTAAGCGCAAACGATTGCCCAGAGGCGTCTTGGCGCTATATGAAACAAGAAACATTGGGATTCAGTTATCATATTGCTGGATGAAAAGCCATGCTTTCAAGGATTTTCTAAAGATAGAAAGAGAGACAGCTGTTTTAAGTTCATAAGGAAGACAGTTCCAATGTAGTGCCGTGGACCTAAAAAAGCTTCTGCAGCCCCAGGGGGGACGTTTGAAGGATGGCAGATGAGGGAAGCAGCAGTTACGTGAGAAAGAAAGGGTATGGGGATAAATCAATAGGGAGGTGGAGGAGGAGAGAGATGGAGAAATCGATGGAGGCTTATATACCCGGGGCAGTGGATGATTGGAAGGGTGGCCTATGATAGAATGTTGTGAAAGGAAGGTTAGGTGCAAAGAGATAACTGGGATTGCTAGATGGGTACTCTTGGGAAGAAGGGAGAGATAGAAGGAGGAAGGTGGATTAATGGATGAATGTGAGGCTTTTCGGGGAGTCAGTGGCTCCAGTAGTGGTTACTGGGATGTATCCTTTGGGGGGGGGGGGAGGGGGGGGGGGGAGGTCCTTTTGTTTACCTCCACAGTCCAAGGGCCATCAATTGCATAAATGAATAACCAAGGTTCTTCATTTTGGCAACTGACTCTCTAGGCTTAGCACGTTGAGAAATTAAGGCTCACAGTAGCAGTTAGTAGCGGTTCGAAACTCATGTACGTTATGAATGGCACAGGAAGTAATTCACAAGAAACACAATGGTTTGTCAGTATTATAACAAAAAAAACAGTAGGACTTTTATTAAAAAGCAAGTAAAGAGGGCGGTTGAACTTATGAATCAGGAAGAAAACAAAGTGCAAGCATATTCCAGGGCCTCCAGATTTCAGTTCATGAATGATCAGGGAAAGGCACACAGAAACAGTCAGAACCCCTTTGAGTGAGAAGCCAGAGTCACAGGGCTCACCCGTGGTGGCTGCGGCCTTTTACTCCAGTTGTCCTATTGTCCCAGGGCCCGACCTACTATGGATCCTGCTCAACCGGGCCAAGCACCCCTTCTGCACCTGACTCTCAGGTAGTGTCAGACAAACTGTCCAGGCTCTTTCTGAGGGAAGCGCAGATACAGATCAGTGAACAGTATTCATAACTCAATGTGCAAGAAGCACAAACAGTAAATCAATGTCTAGTAAAATACTTGTTTTTCCATAAAAAGAAGTATTTTATTTAAAATCTACACTTCCAAAGGAAAACAACATTCAACATTAATAACACAATACATCTTGAGGTCGGGGCTATAGCAGTTGTCAGGCCGTCCCTTTTCAACTAAACTTAGTGCAACAAGTGTTATTCCCCAGTCACTGATGGCCACATCCAGGGAATGTAAACTATTAGGCCGTACTCAAGAGTTCTCCCCTCTGACTCCTTTCGGAAGTTCAGTCACAAGAGTCCACGGGGTCGCAGTACAGATCGCCAATTGTTCCCTGTGACCCCAAAGGCCCAGATCATGGCTTACCCACTCCAACCGTATGGAATCCCTCAGAGCCACATTGAAGTCCTGCACCAGATCAGCAATTTCTGGCTGTGAGTGGCCACAAGCTGCAGCACCCAACAAACACAGGCTCTCTCTCCTCTGAGCCCTGTTACTGGCTGGTTCTAGTCCTCTGTATTGTTACCTCTCAGGTGATCAAACAGAAAGTCACACTTCCCTTCGCAGGGGGCGGGGGTGTGATCACCTGGCTATGATCGGGCTCCAGCTATGTCCTTTGATCCTTGGGGTTCTTTGGTGAAGTTCATAGTATGTAGGAAGGACCCGCTTTTGTCACAGGAGCAGTTTCTCGGTCAGGGCGACAACCCAAACGCTTGCTTATAGCGTTTCTGGTGGCCCATCCTAGCATACAGGATCAACGCCATGGCACTTGCTCGTCCAGTCTCACTGACCTGGCATTTGATGTTCATGGTGGCCCCCTCTCAGGCACATGGGGCCACCTACTACGAGGTTTCTGGCGCCCTCCACTCAACTCTTGCTACTCTGCTCTCACCACAGCTGCCCCTAATAGCACACAGGATCACCAAATCAATCCAGCACACAGGCTATGGCCTGATCGGTGCAAGAGCAGATTTCTCACACCACACGCAGGCAGTCCTCCTGATGGGGTTCCACCCTGGACCTTGCTCTTTACAACGCTCTCTTCTTCCTCCAGGGCACATTGATCTTGGCGAGAAGGCAGGCGCTGGTGCTCCAGGCTCCAGGTGGTCTTGGTATCCCTGGGTAATGCTCCCTCACCCAGCAGGGAGACTAGCAAGCCTGGGCCCACAGTCCTGGTCACAGGCAGAAGTCTTGCAGAGCTTCCCCTCCTCATACAATCCGTCTGGCTCTCGGCAGATGACAACGTTTGGGGTCTCAAACTCCCCTACCTATAGTCCATTTTCAGACTCAAAATGTAATTTAGTGTCTAAGACTTTGAGGTTTTATGTTGTAGTTCTCCTTTTTTTAAATGGACATATTTCATCTTTCTCCTGAAGGATGTCTGTCGCAGCAGGCAGGCCTCAGAAACTGATTAACCCACAACAAGATTCATGGGAATGACCAGAGTTCATAACTGGATGTCATGCACAGTGCTCCTATGGGCAGCAAAAGGTTAATCCTAGGCTCCCAGCCCTACTTTTTATGATTCCCTTATGATTCCAATCTTTCTCTTCCTGATTTGTGTCCAGGCCCCTTCCTTGTGATCTATCATTGAAGCAAATAGCCCTTTGAAATGCACACAGAGAGCCTGACTCTTCCATCCTCAAGTGTATGTCCCTCCCAGTTTACAAGAATGTGGCAATACACAAATCTGTCTGGGGAATTCCTCTACTCATGTTCCTCATGGTTTCCACCAAATAGGCCTGGGCTCTCAAAATGGAGCCCACGGTCCTCCATGTAATGTAGTAGTGCAGACTCACTTGCACGCAGTGTACATTCGCTGCACACATTCAGCCTGTGCACACTGTTCAGTACTGCAGCCTTTCTGTATTGAACCAGAGTGTTATTTTAAAAATGCACACTGCCAGCATACACACATTTACCTTGCGCTCACTGTACCACACAGTACCCCTGGTGTAGTGACAGGGCTGGCTTTAGCACTAGTAGCGCCCAGTGCAACAATGTTTTTTGGCGCCCCCCCCGTGACCACCTCTGCAACTGATTCCTGCACTACCACCCTTTAACAGTCTTCATAACCACTCTCTCTATTTAATTAGTTTATGGGGTCACTCATAAAGGTGAAGGGTGTTAGCGCACTTTAAATTGTACACACATTACAGAGACAATCAAATATATGTGTGTAAATCAATGTATAGGAAATGTTACATAAGACAGAGGACTACAAGGGGTAGGATTTATATGTCATCCATACTGGTAGGCAGTATAGTTATGGGGAGCTTGGCCTGGAGAAGCACAAACTCAGAATTTAAAGTGTAACACCATGGTTGAGGGGTTCTCTTTAATAATCAGAATTGATTTCTACCCAAATTAGCCCTTTGTATAACATTAGGATAATGAAAGTCTGGGGAAAAAATCAATACGCTCTAATCTATACTTGAAGGCTGCATTTCAGTCCTTTGATTATAGTTAATAGCTCACTGTTAGGATTTTAACTTATAAACTGCAAGTAACAAAAGGAAGTCTCTGTCTAAAGCAGTAACCCACTTACCTGTTTATGCTATATTCACGTTTTGATTTGCATGGTACAAATTCTTTGCAGCAGGCATATTAAACTTCCACCAGTTAAAATTCCACTAGGCAAAATTATGGTCTCTCAAAATTGCTGGAGGCCAGGAACACGGCAGCAGGTGCTTTAAAAAAAAAAAGAAAACTAGCAAACAGGCGCCTCCACGCGAAGTCACCACCCAGTAAGGTCTCATTGGTCGCACCGCCCTAGAGCTGGCCCTGGTAGCATACTTCTTGTGAGAACATATGCATTCAGCATAAGTTTCTATCATGCACACCCTTCTACCTGATGTAGGCCAGAAGGGAGTTGAGCACACAGCAGCAGAACTTTTAAAAAAGGGGAGTGAACCTGTGAAACTTACTCCTGTGACACTGGGTAAAAAGGTCCTGTTCACTACTATTGATCACTACACGGTATGCTGCTATGACTGTGCTTGTGCTGCTTATATCCTGACGAAGGGCGCAGCCTTCCACCATTATGAGGGCAGCGCTTTGGGTGCCCCTCCCAGTCCAACAAGACATAATCTGTGAGACAGGCCTGTGTCATAGTGCACATGTATGATCCGTGTGCGCCTATGACAAAACAAATCCGCATTAGGGATCCAGATAACAGTACTGTTGGGCACTCAGGGCAGGGTTAAACCTCTCTTACTATGCAGATGACTTTTCCGTCTCAACAGAGACATTCACTCATACTGAAGCTTGTTCATATCTTCCATAAACAGTTACATTATCACTGTGTCACACCCCAGACCAACTAAAGGATACCCCAATTCAGACCACCAACACATGTATTGGGACCAAAAGCATCTCAGGCAAAAATGTTGAAACCAGCCCTGCTCCCTTATGCCTCACTCTCTCATCTCTCTCTTCTTCTCTCCCTCTCCACTGTCTGTTTCCTGAAGCCCTGCTCTAATTTCCTGTAAAACTACAGAAAGTGACAGAGGTACCTGCAGCAGCCACCTGAGCTAAAAAAAGGGCATCCCAAAAGCTCCATCCCACCAGGAAAATACCCTACAGAAAAAATGGCAGTGCGGGTCTGATTTATTCAGGGAAGGGACTGAAAACTATATAAGACTAGCAATAGACTTCGGAAAATATTAGAATGTGAATCACTATTTGGAAGGAAGCTTCCTCGTTTAGGAATCCCCTTGTCAGTCAACGGAAGTATAACACATACTTAACCGCTCTGCATACATGGCACTTTGCCTTTACATGGCGCTCAGAACACGTACTAAGTCAATTACAAGAAAAGAGGTGCACTCAAATTTATGTCAATTTAACCAAATAAACTAAGGGTGCAAACTGCAAGACTATGTTGGCTACATAGTACCAAAACAATGACCGAAAATGCAAGCGGAGCCTGCATGCAGGATGCACTGTTCCTAGGAGAAAATATTCTCACAAAGTACACATATAATAAACTGCTAGTAAATCAAAAGATATATACCTAGATATTATCAACATAAATTTTATTTTTCACAGTGATTATTCAGTAATAATCCTGCCTTTTTAACTCATCTTCTGGTTCATACAATGATAACTTTACATAAATCTATATGATTGATAACAATAGCAAAATACAAATGTATGTGTGACTTGATGAGCCACTATAATTTCAAGTTCATCCATATGTAGAAATGACATTAAATGTAGTTGCTAGTTGTCGCCCGATGCATTTCGGGAAGCCCTGTTCCCTTCTTCAGGGGCGAGTACCTAAAACAAATATAATACAGAGAAATGTGTGTGTCAAAAAAGCTACTATTGCAAATAAATACACACTATACACAGAGAGGAAAGAAGAAATCACTTTCAAATTTTGTCATTAGGAAGATCTTCAGTCGTTGAAGCATATGAACTGTGTTGAGCTAAAAAATCATAATGCATATCCCATAGTGTAAACACGTAAAAACATTCATATTATGTTATTATACTGTCCATCTGATGGTAGAACAGAATGTTAATAAATCAACATAAATGCACATAAGTAGAAAACACTGCTCATTATTCACAAACAGTAACATATAAATACAACTTCGGAAATGTGTGTGGTCTAAGGATAAACTGAAAAAACCAGGCAGATTCCATATGAAATAGACAAGTATATATCATAACCTGTAGTGTCGGTCACTAAGTATGAATAACCAACAGCGCGATTATGCTAAGTTCAATGACTACATGCGAGCAAATAGGGGAGTGATCAATCAAATTAAGAGAATTATTCTTAGCAGATGGGAACTGCTACAAAATGAAAGTGACTTCAGGAATATTTTTGCCGACAAACCTATTTTTGCTTACACTCGAGGCAAGAATCTAATGGACAAGTTGAGGACATGCAATACCAAAGTAGCAACATCACCTTATACAGGCACAATGCGCTGTCATAATTGTGTACATTGTAATAACATCATAATTGGTAATAGCATGACGCACCCTACCACAGGCAAAAAGATCGAGTTACGCCACTCCGGTGATTGTAACACCATGAATATTGTTTACTGCTTAAAATGCCCATGTGGCAAATTATACATAGGCAAAACTGCACGAAAATTCAAGACAAGGCTTACTGAGCACAAAAGTAACTTCAGGTGCAAAAATAGAACTACTTCAGTAGCCACACATTGGATAGACTTCAAACACAATATTGCCCAACTGAGAGCGCAAATCATTGAAGTTGTACCCAAAATAGAAGGCCAAGACAACAGTGGCTCATCAAGTCACACATACATTTGTATTTTGCTATTGTTATCAATCATATAGATTTATGTAAAGTTATCATTGTATGAACCAGAAGATGAGTTAAAAAGGCAGGATTATTACTGAATAATCACTGTGAAAAATAAAATTTATGTTGATAATATCTAGGTATATATCTTTTGATTTACTAGCAGTTTATTATATGTGTACTTTGTGAGAATATTTTCTCCTAGGAACAGTGCATCCTGCATGCAGGCTCCGCTTGCATTTTCGCTCAGAACACGTACCCCACCACCGAACCTACACCCTCCACCACCACCATGTGCGCCTGGACTCAGGTCAGCATGGAAGATACCACCCACATGATGAACACCATCCACTCGGGCTCCCCAGCCGATCCCTGCCCACACCACATCTTCAACAAAGCCGACTCCAACATCGCACCCAAACTTCGGGACATCATCAACAACTCCTTCATATCCGCCACCTTCCCGGAGAGCTGGAAGCACGCAGAGATCAGCGCCCTCCTGAAGAAACCCACTGCAGACCGCTCAGACCTCAAGAACTTCCGCCCCATCTCGCTCCTCCCCTTCCCTGCAAAAGTCATCGAGAAAACCGTCAACAAACAGCTGACAGCCTTCCTGGAGACGAACGGCTCCCTCGACCCATCGCAGTCCGGATTCCGTGTGAACCACAGCACCGAGACCGCCCTCATCGCGGCCACCGACGACATCCGGACCCTGCTGGACAACGGAGAAACCGCAGCCATCATCCTGCTCAACCTTTCGGCTGCGTTCGACATGGTCTGCCACCGCACCCTGACAACCCGCCTCCGCCGCGCCGGGATCCAAGGAAAGGCCCTGGAATGGATCACCTCCTTCCTCTCCGACAGAACCCAAAGAGTTCGTCTCCCGCCCTTCCTGACAGAAGCCACCAAGATCATCTGCAGCGTACCTCAAGGCTCCTCGCTCAGCCCCACCCTCTTCATAGTCTGCATGAGCCCCCTCACAGCCATCGCACGCAAGCACAACCTCAACATCATCTCCTACGCCGACGATACCCAACTGATCCTCTCCCTCACGAACGACCCCACCTCCGCCAGAGCCAGCTTCCAGGACGGAATGAAAGACATCGCAGACTGGATGAAGCTCAGCCGCCTGAAACTGAACTCAGACAAGACGGAAGTCCTCATCCTTGGCCCATCCATCTCCGCCTGGGACGACTCCTGGTGGCCCCCTGCTCTGGGCCCCCCACCCAAGCCCACGGACCACACACACAACCTGGGCTTCATCCTTGACTCCTCCCTCACGATGGCCAAGCAAGTTAACGCCGTTACCTCCTCCTGCATCAACACTCTCTGCATGCTCCGTAAGATCTTCACCTGGATCCCCACTGGAACCAGGAAAACGGTCACCCAGGCCCTCGTCACCAGCCGTCTGGACTACGGGAACGCCCTCTACACTGGGACCACCGCCAAACTACAGAAAAGATTCCAGCGCATCCAGAACGCCTCAGCACGACTCGTCTTGGACATCCCCCGACACAGCCACATCTCCGCCCACCTGAGGGACCTGCACTGGCTCCCCGTCAGCAAAAGGATCACGTTCAGACTCCTCACCCACGCACACAAGGCTCTCCACGACTTGGGCCCGAATACCTCAACAACCGCCTCACGTTCTACACGCCAACCCGCCAGCTCCGCTCCGCCAGCCTCGCTCCGCCAGCCTCGCCCTCGCCACCATACCACGGATCCGCAGAACCACCACCGGAGGAAGATCCTTCACCTACCTGGTGGCCTAGACCTGGAACACCCTCCCCACCCACCTACGACCCACCCAGGACCATCTCTCCTTCAGGAAGCAACTCAAGACCTGGCTTTTCGAGCAGTAGTAGCCCCCCCCCCAGCGCCTTGGGACCCTAGCGGGTGAGTAGCGTGCTTTACAAATACTCTTGATTGATTGATGGCATTGATTCATAGTTATATTGGCTCCCACTTAGCTCAGTCTTGCATTCCCACACATTTATTGTTTTCTTCTTTACGGGTTCCCCTTTCAGGGTAAGTCCTTTCTCCAAGGACTTTATTGTTGGTTGTTTGTCTTCATTTACTTGGATGTTTTTGGAATTTACCATCTGTCTGCTGCTGTGCGGATTGTCTCCTAGAGATCAGTGCACTGCTCCCTAGGAGACCGTCTGCACAGCAGCAGAGCTCTTCTGCTCTGAACTGGGGTAAGTCCTCAAACCTTTCACTATATGGTTATTACCTTGATTTTCTCTGAACAGTTCCCTTCCAATATTTACTGTACTTACCTAGAACTCATCCCTTATATTGCCTGAGAAACATTCTGTGAACCAACCTTGTGGTAGATGCCAGTTAATTCCAACAGACTAGCATCAGAATCTGACAATTTGTCATTTGATATTCATTGCGCATAAACATTTTCTCCAGAATCCAATGCATTTCCTGAAAAACCCTTCTTCAGGGATAACTGTCATATGCGGTATATTAGTGGTAAAGTTACAAATACTCATTGAAGGTCAATGCAACCTGTGACACTACCGATGTAGTTTATATACTCAAATGTCCCTGCAGGAAGGCATACGTAGGGCAAACTGAATGAAAATTGAAAATTAGACTCAACGAACACAAAAGTAACATACGAACAAAAATGAGTAAGTCCACGGTAGCTACCCACTTTGAGGAAGCACAACATCAAGTAAGCCAACTTAAAGCTTGTATTTTGGAAATAGTGGAGAAAAAAGAAGGAAGTGACCATAGAAACAATTTATTGAAGAGAGAAAATTATTGGATTTTTCATTTGAACACTTTGAAGCCTCAAGGCTTAAATGAACAGGTTGAATTCTTATGTTATTTATAACTTAGGGACAAATGAAATATCATTTCATCAAAAACTGTTAAGTTGACTCTAACTTAATGTGAACACTATCGACACTATCTTTTAAGCGATATACCCATCGAAGGATTGGATGGACTCGTAATCAACATTGAAATCCTAGTTAGTAACATGCACTAATAAGAATGAATTCCGATATGCACAGATATACTTTGTACATTACTATTATTCATCATGACCAACTAGCATGATTTGTTGCATACTGAAATTCAACATTTTCAGTGAGGTACCTTTACCTTTATTGCTAAGGCGCCCCAAATAATTTCCTCAGTGATGAACATCGCACAAGAGGAAGAAACGGAAAGGGTTACACGCTGCAAGCTTCGATAAGGGTCTAAACGACTCACATTCAATAGATCGTTCGCTTTAATTGCACAAAAACGTCCGTTTACAAACACAATTCTTTTAATTGTGTTAAGACGTTTGCTCACAAATAATCCTTCTAATACGCAAGCTCGCAGCTTAATTTAAATATATCCACGATAGAAAAGGCTTCGATAACGGCTTGCATTTCTTTTAATATTTTCCCTTCTTTTTATTATTTAAAACGTGCAGCACTAACACACCGCTCTTTGAACACGTCGCCGGTTTCAGTTTATTATAGCCTTTGGTAACCACATGCATGACAATAGAGCATTACTTACACATGGTTTGAGCATTATGTTATACAAACTGGGGTGATCACGACTCGCATTAAAACGCTGGATAACACAGGACGCTTATCAACCTATTAGATATTCACAAACATTTTTGTTGTATGGTGGTGGATACTACTGTGATGATTCTTGTGAAGCATAATATTTAGTTTACATTTGATTGCATTGTACAGAATCTCCCCTGAAGAAGGCTGGTATTGCCGAAATGCATTGGGAATAAGAGAAGCAAATTGATGTGATGTAAACATATTGCATTATGGGAACTGAAGTTCTTCAATGAGAACAGAATTTCAATACAAGGATACGAATAAAAACGAACTCAAAGGATAAATACAACAAGCTTTATTTTTACTTTTTGGAGAAATTGTGCAGGATAAACAGCACCTATCACCTGTGACTAGGGAGACAGTCCATAAGTATTTGGAACTGCTATTCATAAGTTAACTCACACTCCTGAGTGGGGAGTGATTCCCAGGAGCACGATCTACATACCAAAACCACATTGATTGAACATAGCAGTGCATGATTAGAACTTTACTAAAGTTACAAATACCACATCTAAAATTACCCATATACACTGATTAGAATTAAGTGGCAAATAATAAGATCTTGGTGAGATAATAAAAAAAAAATTTGAATGAATTTTGAAGAATATTTATACGATCCCACCTTACAGGATATGATACATGGTTCAATCCTGATAGCTACTTTCTATAATAGGGAATTTTGTGTGGGGGAAATGATGAATGTCAGGGAGTATATGTGGTGGATGTTTTATGGACATAGAAATTTGGAATGCCACCATGGGTATTGGTTATACACATGGGTTATAGGAAATAATATTGCTATTAGATTTTACATATTTGTTGGGGGGATTGTGTAGTGTAAAAACCAATGTTTGTAACATTATGAGTATGCTCATATATGTATATATTTTTTGTGTTGAATATTGTTTTATAGATACCATAAGGATTTTCCATTGGGGAAGAGATATACATTTTGTAAAAATGTTGTCCTGAAGAAGGTGCTAGTGATTCTAATGTACCACCGAAACACGTTGACAACATTTTTAATCCACTACCTACAATGCACTGCTGGTTTTTATATATGTGAAAAGGAACACATAGAAACCCAGTGATAGATTGAGCAGAGGTGTCTGGCGATAAAGACAAATTGCTCTGTCTATATATATTTCCCCTGAAAGGTTCTGTACTGAAATTGTTTTATTTTGATTATTTGCCATAATGAATTTGAGGAGTGTCATTTTACATGTTTTTAATATGTAAAGTTAAAAGAATAGTTCTTGTTTTTATATTAAAAGCTATATATTTCTCTGAAACCTGTATGGTATGTATTATAGTATTTAGAGGTATCTCATAAAGAGAAAATAGGTGTTGAATGAATGAGTTTGGGGAGTGAGATTAGTGTGGATCCTGATATAAAGTGAAGGTACCTGACAACATTTTTGTTTTTCTGCTCAAATGTGACCACAACACAAGAAACATCCCACACCAGTAAAGAAAGATAAGGTAAAATTGAATAAACTATTTGAGACCAAAACAACAAAAATCCAATCAGTAGAACATGCACCTCTAGAGGTTTAAGTGAAAATAGTGTCAGGAAGCACAAAGCACCATCTGTGGTTATTTGTGGCGGACTCGGACAAAGTCGCAAGTTAGGTCGACTACGATGGAGTGTGTGCCGGGTACAGTGACCAGTTAGACCCACTGAACAAAGTATCTTAAATCCTGGGTGCGGAGTTTGCGAGCAGCAGAGCTTTGTATACACCAGCGGTTCAGATGAAGCTGCAATGCGAGGTCCTACGTCATTATCCAGGATGCCTTAGATAAAGGCTTGCAATAGAAAATCCTGCATCCGCGATGCGTCACACAGCAGTGGCTCTGAGAAGCTGCAGGCTGTGTTGCGAGGTCCTGTATCATCCGGTGGAGGTTCAGATGCGTAGCTGCATCGCCTCTGCCCAAGAGATCGCAACTCGGCTGACAGAACGCCTTCAGGCACACTTCCAAGGTTCCAGGATTGTGGTGGCCCCACGTGGGGGGAACAAGACTGACAGCAGGCAGAGTCGAGGTGCTGAGTTAAAGGTAGTTGGAGCCTTTTCTGTCCCTAAAAGTGGGCAGCCAACTAGCCCTTGGAGTCACTCTGGTGCTAGTAGGTTTAAGGTGCAGGCCCAGCCTTTCTCACTCAGGCAGTAGAGCAGCAGAGTAGCAGTCCTTCTTGCAGACAAGCACATCAGTCCTTCTGAGTCTTCCACAGGTCCATAGGTGTACTGAAGAGTTGGATATGAGGGTCTGATTTTTATATTTGATACCGGCTCTAAAGTTCTGCAGGTTTCTACCCCCATGGTTGTTTGGAATTTCATGCGTCCTTGCCCCCCTGGGCCCAGCTTGTCTAGGGGCACAAAAGACTAGTGTCAAACCCTTTGCGTGTGTGCTCAAGCATGGGCTTTGTGATATTCAAGTGTGGTAGATGATAGCTCTTTTCCCTCATCGTGTCAGAGATGCCCCATCCTGCCAACACCAATTTCCCCTTTGTCTCAACTGATAGGAAGCAATACACAAAGACCAACTGTTAGCTACACCCATTCATGTGACCATGCTACAGGCACCAAATGCTTGTGAGTAAAAAATTCCAACTTTCTAAAAGTGCCATTTTCAGAATTGTGACAAATCCGAATTTACCATTAAATAGGGTTTTACATTACAATTACTAAGACATCAAACTTGACATTCGTACGTGCTCCCAATTGAAAGTTATCACGTATTAAGTGTTATAAGATAACCCAATGTTGTCCAATGGGAGAGGTAGGCCTTGTAGTAGTGAAAAATGAATGTAAGATGTTTTCACTACCAGGACATGTAAAAGTTAAAAGTATATGGCCGACTTTTTAAATACACTGCATCATGCCCTATGGGCTATTTAGGGCCTACCCTAGGGGTGACTTATATGTAATAAAAATGAAGGTTTAGGCCCAGCAAAAGGTCTATTTTGCCAAGTAGAAATGGCAGTTTAAATCTGTACACACAGGCTGCAATGGCAGGCCTGGGACATGGTTAAAGGGCTTCTTAAGTGGGTGGCACATGTGGTGCTGCAGTCCTACTGGTAACATTTAGGGGCCGATTGCGATTCGGGTCGGACACCGACCGGCACCCTACAACCCGTGCAGTATGATGCAAAGCCTGTGATTTACAACCGAGCCGTACGGAAACCAAGCCGTCCGACCGAGCCGTACAAAATTCAGCCATCCGGCCGGAAAATGTACACGAGCCGCACTGACCGAATTGAATCCGCAACAAACTCGACTGATACGTACCCGTGACGTCCAAGCCGCACAGTACGATGGCAAAGGCATAAAGTCAGACCGAACCGCACGGAGCCCAAACCGCACGACCGACCCGGATCGAAAACGTACCTGAAGCGAGAGACCACGGCTATAGACTCGCATGCAACACAGAACACAATCAGTGTGGAAGACATGGAGCAGCCCGCACAAGCCAACATGAGAGTCCGACTTGGTCAGAAGAACGTCTCCTACCTGCCCACCAAAAACACTAAAAAGGACCAGTCAAGCCATGACAAAGTCAATAAATACACCAAAAAAATACAGAGACACACCCCCAACTCCACCTATAAAAAGGCAAAAGGCCACTACCATGATCCTTTGCAAATACAACCGAGCAGCCAGCAAAGAACACATTGATGCACCAACCACAGACACACGCACACAAAACACCCATCACTCAAACCACACACCATCAGTTCTACTCCAAAAGCTCTCACACATACACCTAACAACACAGACACCTACCCACACACCCTCACTTGCACCCACACACCCACATCACTCCTCACCACCACCCATCACCATGCCCCCTAAGAAGAATCCACAGTTCACAGACACTGAGCTAGAAATATTCGTAGATGAGATCTTCAGAGTGGAGCCAAATTTGTTGGGGCATTGGTACAAAGGACCACCATGTCACAGAAAACCAAGATGTGGGACAGAATCGTGGACAAGGTGAATGCACAAGCACCAGCGTATCGCACGAAGACCGACTTCCAGAACAGGTGGTATGACGTGCGCAGGAGGGTCAAGAAGCTCCTCCATAAGGAACACACCTTGAGCCAGGTCACCAGCAGTGGCCCTCCTGCCAAATCAGTCTACTTCAGGTCCTGGGAGGAGAAGGTGCAGGACATCCTACCACCAGAGGGCGTCCATGGCCTACCTGACATACCAGAGCTTGGTGAGTACACAACCAATAAGCCCAATATTGTGTCGCAATACACACACAGCACCGTCAAGGGGACCGTGAAACCATGCACTGAGAGCTAAGGCATAGGAATGAAAAGTCAATCAGCCCAAGAAGTCCATGTCAGTCAGACAAACACAACAATGGCCACATCATAGTGAATTGTAACTGTGTCATGACATGTACAAACCTACTAACAAATAGGACAAGGCAATGGCACTAATCTGAGTTATTACTGTCAGACATCCCTGCCACCACTACCACTATCTCACAGTGAAGCTGACTGACAGGAAGGAAAAGTGGGTGTGCTGCTGAAGTGAGTGTATACCAAAGCATGACAGTGTTGTTGTCACAGATAATGCACCCCCTCATAATTGCACCATCAACACCTCTCTGAACAATGCTCACATCACAGGGGCATGGAAATGGACTGGCAAGTACTCTGGGACTGGGCTCTGTTGTGGGGAGCGCAAGGTCATGCTGGGAATTGGCTACCAACAAACAACTTAACTCCACTGTCAGCCATCTTGCCAGCACATGCACACCCCCTCACAGGGAAGCAGAGTCAGAAGGAGGGAAGTGAGGGCATGCTGGGAAGGTGGGTGTAGCCCAGAGCATGCTGGGAGTGTGTGTTTGGTGTCAAGTGCTGTGAGTCAAAAAGACATACAACACCTAAAGGCAAAGGAAAAATGTTGAACATTGTGATGTATGAAGTTATAAACAAATGTGTTGTGTGTGGATCCAGCTACTCATACACAACACCAGGGTTGGCCACTGTTGGTCAACATGTAGCAGCCCCATGTGATCCTAGACCTAATATCTCCTCTGGACACTACTGGGAAAGTAGCCAGTCTACCTCCAGGTGGAGGCACATCAGATTTGCAGTAAAGGTGAACCAAAGTAAATGCAGCTACAGTACACTGAAGCGGGAATCCAAGTAGCACGGCCCCATTCCTGTATACGTATAGGAGGGAATTTACTAAGGAATTAAATCATGTACATACTATGGCTGCACAGGATGAGTGATCCCTTGCCCCCTCCTTCATTGTTAGTACTACCCCTTGCAAGATTAATATTTCAGTACCTCTTCCCCCCTCCCTGTTGCAATATACATAGGTCAAACATTGATGTCTGTAGTAACATAACTTACAATGTCTGTCTCTTCCAAACACAGGTGCCACTGGGGATTCAGCACCAAGTGAAGATGAGTCCCTGGCTCAGACTCTGGTGGAGGATGGGCTCTCTGGTGTTGATCTGGCCCTGTCCATTTCGGATGACGACACTCACCCTGGCCCCTCCGGTGTGAGACATCAGGCAGCCCCACCATCAAAAACACCTGCACCCCCTGCAGCCATGTCAACACCATCTTCCGACAGACCCAACACCCCCGCCAACAGGGACCGACCTAGGAGACCAAGTTCAAGCAGCACAGGGGCCCCGGCCACATAGGATGATACCAACAATGACACCAGTGGCAACAGCCAAGGGGGCCCCGGGTCAACTGTGCCTGCCACCACAGGTACAGGCCGTGTGTCTAGGGCTGGTAGGAGTGGTGTTAGGCCAAGGACATAGACTGCAGAGGGGCCTGGACTGCCTGATGACCCCCAACTGGTACGCATCATAGATGCGTACCAGGATATCACTGGAGGATTCAGCCAGGTAGCGGGAGTCCTCAAGGACATGCAGCAGGAGCAGGCTAACCATCATGCCCGCATGGAGGCCAAGTGGGACAAACTCACGGCAGTGCATATGGACATATTGACCTGTCTCCGCCAGATCAGCACAAATATGTCCACACCTCCCTGTGTGCCTACAACATCTCAAGCAACAACATCTGCTAATACCACAGGGAGGGATGATGAATCTGGTGAGGACTCCGATGCACCGTCGGCGCCTGCTCCTGAGGATCACCCACAGAAGAAGAGGAGGGGTCATCCGAAAAAGGACAAGTGAGCCACAGTTGTCCCCGCACATCCCCCAGGAACCCAGAAACTGTTTTGGATGTTAGTCTTTGGGTGCAAGCGTTCACCTTGTTGCACATGACACAGGTCCCCATCATGACATGGAGGGTCCATGTTGTACCAATGCAGAAGATGAATGTGGACTTCACTCTGGACATTTCATCTACCAATACTTCTAAATCATGTGTGAACTGTGGATTCTAAACCTCATGTACAGCACTATCTCCACACATATATGTAAATAAAATCACCATCACACTATACTTGCCTATGTTGTGATTCAAACTTGTTATGTGTCATGGAGATGATGAAATGCTGAAGCACACAGTGCATGCCGACTACTACAGCAATGTCATTACCGATATGTGACTCATGTTGATGTGACACCTATGAAGGAGACACACCAATAGGGCTCCACAACACATACTTACCATGGACATGTGACATATTTCCTACAAAGATGGTTGCTAGATATACGGTGGAATGCACAGACACCACACCTTTATACAGTCACTGCCAACAAGCCTACAGGTGAGGTTACCAAATGTCAGTCAGGTGTGTGAAGGCAGACAACACACATTACTAAGTGAAGCACAGGTACATTACAAATTAGAAACAAGTTTATTACATAACAGTTTCTTTTTTTTTTTTTTTTAAATAATTTTTATTTTTCCTTTTTCTTAATATGCACATTGTATTTTACATCATACATTTGTATATTTTATACATCAAAAATTTCAAATTTCGCTGGTTTGAAGTTTTAAACAGTATAAACAATATAAGCAATATAGAGATATCCTGCCATATAATTTACAGTTCAAAATTTCATATTCTGTTACAATATCTTATATTGCCATCCTTTCTTTCCATTTGGCTATTGGTTCCCAGATTTTGAGCCCAAGTCTCCTACCCCTTTTCCCCTTGCATGCATAAATAGCTTTCTCAAGGTTATAACTAGCTAGTAAATTTGCCAGCCATACATGCATTCCTGGGGGTACCTTGTCTAGCCAAACTCTTGCTATTGTTAATCTCATAACTGCGGTAGCTATAAACATGAATTCCTTCTGATCAGAACCAACTTGATTATCTCTCCCAAACAGTATCATCATAGGTGTCAATTTGGTTCGTATGTCAAGAGTATTACTAAGAAAATCTTCCATATTTTTAATCAGGGAATAGAGCTGAGGGCAGGTAGCAAACATATGGATAATATCTGCATCCCCTGCATTACAACGTGGACAGGTGGTGCCATTGGTGCCTCCCCATTTAGCTATCCTGGCGGGAGTATGGTACAACGAGAATAGAGTCTTATAATGCTGCGATTGCATGGGACCTGAGCACAGAACATTACATCCCATGTCCAGGGATTCTTGAAAATTTCCAGTCTCCCCACCCAATTTTTCAATCCATTTGTTGCTAACTTTCTCTAAATCATCAATTTTACTTTTTGCTAGACATGCATAAAAAGATCTAATTGTGCAGTCCCTCCCCATTTTTATTTTCTCCAATACTTCATTAGTACTAAATCCCGCACTACCACCTTGCTTACGACAGAGGAAGCTCCTTACCTGTAGGTATTTGAAAAAGTCCTTCCTCTCAATCCCATACTTGAGGATAAGATCTGTAAACTGAACTAACGCCTCCCCATCCATTAAGTCCCCAATCTGCCCTATTCCTTTTTGGTACCAACTCAACATTATCGAATCTGCAAATACTTCCGCCGGGAAAGATCTGTTCTTATAGAGCCTGATATATCTGTTATATCTTCCCAGCCCCATTTTTTTTAGGAATGCAATCCATACCCTACCTGCTGCCACTACAGTCTTAAATCTAGTCCGTTTGTGGTAACCAAACTCAATTCTATTAAAAAAATTATTTTCTGCCTCTGCCCCTAATACTATAGAGTAAACTTCTGTTGACATAGTCGTAACACTGCTATCACTTCCTCCACCCCCAATTAACCCCTGCATATACTGAAGTGCTGCCGCCATTTGATATAACCTAAAATCAGGTGCCCCCCAGCCACCTCTTTCTCTTGGGAGGGTCATATATCTATAGGCCCGTCTAGTTTTCCCGTGTGTCCAAATAAATCTATTAAGTACCTTCTCTAACAAATTAAACCATCTAGCCTCAAATACTAAAGGAATAGAACGAAAGAAATATAAAAATTTAGGTAAAATTAACATTTTAATTATATTTGTGCAGCCCATAAGGGAAAGGTGCAAATTATTCATCCTTTCTAAGTCTTTTTTGACTTTATCAATTAGAGGTGCCAAATTCTGCTCTACTATGTTATCCAAACTTGTCGTTAAAAGCACCCCTAAGTACACTGCTGAGTTGACCACCCTATCATCAGTACATACAGTATATCTATTTTTGATTATCTGCGTTTTTAATCTATTTAGGCTATATCCTGAGATCTTTCCAAACCTCTGAGCCTCTAACTCCACCTCTTTTATAGCTATGGTCGGATTAGGCGTTAAAATTGCAACATCGTCTGCGTAGGCTAAGGTCTTCACCACACAGTTATTAATCCTCATTGGTGGTATCTTTTGATTAGCTTCAAGCCTACGCAATAGTGGTTCCAAATATAGCGCAAACAGCAGGGGAGAGGAGGGACATCCCTGCCTAGTCCCCCTAGCAATTTTTACTTTATCAGAAAGCCCTCCATTCACTCTTATACTTGCTGTTGGAGCATTATACAGTACCTGTATGGCTTTTATAAAAGGTTCCCCCAATCCACACCACCTCATAACCTGCCACAGGTAATCCCATGAGACCCTGTCGAATGCCTTCTCGGCATCCAGAAATAGTGCTGCGACAGGGTCTCCTAGGATATCCGCAGAGTCCAACATCGTGATCACCGTCCTTACATGTTGCGTGGTCCCTTTCCCAGGAATGAATCCATGCTGGATAGGGGTTACAAGCTGCTCGATTATCCCAGCCAGCCTTTTTGCTAATATTTTAGAGTAGATTTTAACGTCCGAGTTCATTAATGTGATTGGCCTATATGACCCTGGTGTTTCTGGTGGCTTCCCCTTTTTCAAAATAACTATTATGTTAGCCCCTCCCCACGTCTCCGGGCTGGGTTCCCCTACCTGTGCTTGCTGCATTATCATAAACATGTCTGCCAAAAGCTCTTTTTTGAATATTTGATAAAATTCAAGTGGAATCTGATCCGGCCCTGCCGCTTTCCCTGCCGGTAAACTTCCAAGAGCTTCCTCTAACTCTTCAAGCTGCAATGGTCCATCTAATATCTCCCTGTCTTCTACTGACATTGTTGGTGGCGGAATATTCCTCAAATATTTATCAATCTCTTCTAGATTCGTTGGATCTTCTGGAGTATATAAATCCGCATAGAATTTTCTAAAGACTTCTCTTACTAGGTTAGTCTCCATGACCATGTTCCCCTGCGCGTCTCTTACTTCCTTTACACCTGCTTCAGCTGCTCTCTGCCTAGTTCTAATTGCCAGCACCCGCCCCACCTTCTCACTAAGTTCGTATATTTTTTCCTTTTTTGTTAAGAAGTTATCTGCCGCCTGCCTTGCAAGACCTTCCACTGCTTCAGCTTTTAGCGCTATGATCTTAAGCAGACAATCCTCTAAGGGTAGATTGTGTCTTATAGCCCTGCTTAAGTTCCCTTCCTCTCTTAACAACCTCTGTCCTATCTCTTCTCTCCTTTCCCTTTCTCTTTTTTGTCTCCCCATTGCAAAACTAATTGTTTCACCCCTTACTCCTGCCTTGAATGTATCCCAGACCACCCCTGGGGCTGCTGTCCCCCTATTTATATCCCAAAACCATTTGATCCAAACTACCATATGCTCCCTATATGCAGGATCCTTTAAAAGGCCTCTCTCAAAAGTCCATTGTGCAGGAATTCTTGGTATTTGGTTGATTTTAATAGTAAGGATCACCGGACTATGGTCTGAGATTACCCTGGGTAACTTCTCCACCTGTGACTCGACTAGTAAACAATTTGTTATCAGAAAGTAGTCAAGCCTAACCATTACTTTATGAGGGGCAGAAAAGAAAGTACAACCATCAAGGTGAGGATGTAGCTTTACCCAAGGATCTACCAGAGCATTATGTGTGACCATGTCTGCCAGAGCCCTAAATACTTTCCTTTTCCTACCTCTATAGGTCGCATTTTCTTGTGTAAATGAGCTCTCTAAATCATGTATATTAAAATCTCCACAACATACTATGGGTTCATTCCACTGGGCTAACTCCGCATCAAGAAACTGAAATACATCAGGGTCATCTTCTGTTGATCCATAGATAGTAACTAGCGTTAATTTCTGCCCTTTAAAACAGATTTCTAAGATAGCCCATCTACCCCATTTGTCTTCCTTCTTCTTCCCTACCACGACATCCCTTTGTCTACCCAGGATTGCTACTCCTCTGGTCCTAGTCTCTTGTCTAGATCTTGCCAACAAATCAAATCCTAATTGCTCTAAAAGGTATGCCCTACTTGACTCTATATGGGTTTCTTGCAGACATATCAAATCTAATCGCAAAGATTTCAAATACGCTGCAACTCTCATTCTCTTATTAGGCTCATTTAAACCACATACATTCAGCGATACTATCCTACATGCCATTGTGCTAACTTTGACAGGTACCATACAAGATAAACATTATTTAACATCATCAAACCAGACTGCATATTTTCACAAGTTCTTGAATACATAACAATGTGCCATATCTTAAAGAAAAAATGTTGTCGTTCCACCCCCCCTCCCCTCCCCTCCCTCTCCACCCCTGCTCTGCCCCCTCCCCCCTCCCTTTTACAGGCAAATAGGTCAACTGACCTATGTGTGCCCGCCTTTGTTGTTGTGCAAGTCGCTTCCCTCCCCCACTCACTTCACTTAATTTTGCTGTGCTCCCCTTAAATCACCCTCACTCTTATCCAGAAACATGTATAGCCATATATAAATATCTATACCTTTTAACCTCCCTTCTGCCTCCTCATTTCTTCTAAGAAGAGCTCAGCTTTAATCTCTGAGTTAAACATCCAAGTTTTCCCTCTCACGATTACTTTTAGTCTGGCTGGGTAAAGTAAATATGCTTCCATACCGAGAGCTTGGAATGGTGCGATCAACTGCCTTAACTTCCACCTCCTCTCTACAGTAAAATGGCAGAAGTCAGGTCTAGCGAAAAAGGTGGTGCCTTCAAAAGTCCTCCTACTCTCTGGCTTTGCCTTACTCAAAATCTCCTCTCTGAGCAGGAAGTTCCCAATATACACCAATATTGCCCTGGGATGGTTTTTCTGGCCATCCCTCCCTCCTCCTCCTGCCCCCCCGGCTTTTTTTACTGTAAATGGGAACCTATGTGCCCTCTGAATTTCTGTTTCCCACTGCCACTGGGATTCTGGAAAGGCACCCTTCAGCAACTTTATCACGTATTGCCTGACGTCCTGCCCTTCTGCCCCTTCTTCCACACCCAGCAAGCGAACGTTGTTCCTCCTCTGCCTATTTTCAAAGTCCTCCATCTTCCAACGCATATCCTCTGCCATTCTTTCTTGCTCTGTCTTGAATGACTGCCATCTCCCAACATCATCTTCCAGCTTGCCAGTGCGCTCCTCAACCTCTGTGACACGGTCCACCAGTTCATCATACAGTTTATTGACTTTCCTTAAGCTGTTTTGGATTTTCTTTGATGCCTGCCTCGCCCTGCGGCTCTCTGCCCTTGCTTCGCTTTGCATTTGTTTAAGAGTCAAGAACAGGGTATGAAAAGGGTCCCGTTGTGCGGGGTTACCGCCAGCAGCTGCTGCTCCCTCCGCCGTGTTTTCATGTACATCCTCCTCCTGATATACTTGTGAGGTTGCTGAGTAGTCCCAGAGAAGTCGTTTCTCCAGTTTAGAATGTCTTTTTTTTTTCATTGTGGACTCTTTCTCTGACGCGCTTATACCTGATTCAGTATCTTCCTGTTCGTCCTCTTCTGCACTAGTTTCTGACGATAATGTTGAACCTGAATCTTCGTTGACTGAATAGAATTCGCCTTCCCCTTCTAGAGAAGTGCAATCACCGCCCCCCTGAAGGTGTTTGTTACTGTTTGCCTCTCCTGTAAGGTTCACATTCACTAAACTTTCATGGCTTCCCCATGAGCCAGGCTTTTTCTTTGAGGCGTTTATTTCTTCCTCCACCAACATTAGGGCTCCGAGCATATCGGCTGTGGTATCTCCTGTTGTGCCTCCCGTGTTCCTTGTGCCATTAATTTCCTCCCCTCCGCGCTCCCCTTTACCTTCACCTTCACTGCTTTCCAGCGCCGCTTCGGCCGGTACACCGCCGCCTGCCTGCGTTGCTTCCACGATCTGGCTTGCTCTCGGCGTCGGCTCTCTCGGTTGCCTAGCAACCGCCCTCACAGAGTCTCCGCCGTCCGCTGCGTCCTCGAGGACGTTTCCTGCAACCGGAGTGTCAGCGTCTGCTTCGTGAACGGAGACCGGCATCACAGCATCTCCGCATTTTGGCGTTTCTGCTGCTACCGCATCGGGGAGTTTCACTGTCACTGTCAAGATCTCCGTCATGGTAGGCTGCCGCATACCTGATTCTCGTAACTTCTGCTCATCTCCCTTTGCTGAATTGCTTTTACTAGTGCAGCGCGCCTCTCCTGGATTGTTGTGTTTGGAGATCAAACTCTGTTTTCGTAGTTCTGCTTTCTTAGCTTTCTCTGGAGGAGGCGGGGGAGGAAATACTTTTTTAATCGCACCGGTGTTCTTTCCTGCTGGGGTATCCGATTTTGCGCTAATGGCTGTTACTGTCTTCATTGTTGCCGAAGTATCTGTCAGCTTTTTAGTCCTCTCGCTCACCTTCTCCTGGTTGGGAGCACGAACAGGTATTTTAGGAGCCATATAGTGTCCAGAAAAAAGCCTCAATAGCGCTTCTTTCACTCGGACCCAAGCCTGCCCAACTCGCAATATTTTCTTCTTTAAAGTTACTTCTGCAAGCCACCAGCGCCCAAACTCCATTAGAGGTATTACTCCGTGTAGCACAGCGTTTTTCCACGAAATGTCAACTCATTGTGGGAGAGGGAATTAGATGCGACCTCTCAGCACAACAGCGCAGCGGCCATCTTGCCTAGACATATTTCCTACAAAGATGGTTGCTAGATATACGGTGGAATGCACAGACACCACACCTTTACACAGTCACTGCCAACAAGCCTACAGGTGAGGTTACCAAATGTCAGTCAGGTGTGTGAAGGCAGACAACACACATTACTAAGTGAAGCACAGGTACATTACAAATTAGAAACAAGTTTATTACATAACAGTTTTAAGGTGAATCCACATGACAGTGGGCATATGGTCAACAACTGTTGTCAAATGGCGCTGTAAGGTTGAATTCTGGTTGTTGGTGTCAGACTTGCCCCAGCAACTAGCAAAGAACCCTGGGAAGGACAGAAATCAATCAATCAATCAATCATAACACTTGTATAGCGCGCTACTCACCCGGAAGGGTCTCAAGGCGCTTGGGGGAATTGGTCCACTACTGCTCGAACAGCCAGGTCTTGAGTTGTCTCCTGAAGGCGAGGTGGTCCTGGGTCAGCCGAAGGTGGATGGGGAGGGAGTTCCATGTCTTGGCCGCCAGGTAGGAGAAGGATCTGCCTCCGGCGGTGGCTCTTCGGATGCGTGGTACGGCGGCGAGGGCGAGGCTAGTAGACCGTAGCTGGTGAGTGGGCGTGTAGAAGGTCAGGCGGTCGTTGAGGTACTTGGGGCCCAGGTCGTGGAGAGACTTGTGTGCCTGGGTGAGGAGCCTGAACATGATCCTCTTCTTGATGGGGAGCCAGTGCAGGTCCATCAGGTGGCCGGAGATGTGGCTGCGTCGGGGGATGTCCAGGATGAGTCGGGCGGAGGCATTCTGGATGCGTTGGAGTCTTTTCTGTAGCTTGGCTGTGGTTCCGGCATAGAGGGTGTTTCCGTAGTCCAGTCGGCTGGTGACGAGGGCCTGGGTGACCGTCTTCCTGGTTTCGGTCGGGATCCATCGGAAGATCTTGCGAAGCATGCGAAGGGTGTGAAAGCATGATGAGGAGATGGCGTTGACTTGTCTGGTCATCGAGAGGGAGGAGTCCAGGATGAAGCCCAGGTTGCATGCGTGGTCTGTTGGCTTGGGGGCGGTGCCCAGGGCTGGGGGCCACCAGGAGTCGTCCCAGGCGGAGGGTGATAGTCACAGGATGAGGACTTCCGTCTTGTCTGAGTTCAGTTTCAGGCGGCTGTTCTTCATCCACTCGGCGACGTCTTTCATCCCTTTGTGTAGGCTGGTTCTGGCGGTGTCGGGGTCTCTGGTGAGGGAGAGGATCATCTGGGTGTCGTCGGCGTAGGAGATGATGTTGAGGTTGTGTTGGCGTGCGATGGCAGCAAGAGGTCTCATGTAGACGTTGAAGAGGGTGGGGCTGAGTGATGATCCTTGCGGGACGCCGCAGATGACTTCGGTGGCCTCGGATCGAAACCGGGGGAGGCGGACTCTCTGTGTTCTTCTGTCGAGGAATGAGATGATCCACTCCAGTGCCTTCTCTTGGATGCCGGTGTTGCTGAGGCGTTGGACTAGGGTGCAGTGGCAGACAGTGTTGAACGCTGCAGAGAGGTCCAGGAGGATGAGTGCTGCTGTTTCCCCGTTGTCGAGCAGGGCTCGGATGTCGTCGGTGGCTGCGATGAGGGCGGTCTCGGTGCTGTGGTTGGCTCTGAAACCGGACTGCGAGGGGTCGAGGGATCCGTTCGTCTCGAGGAAGGCGGCAAGCTGTCTGTTGACGATCTTCTCGATGACTTTGGCAGGAAAAGGGAGGAGCGAGATGGGGCGGAAGTTTTTGAGGTCGGTGGGGTCCGCTGTTGGTTTCTTCAGTAGGGCGCTGAGCTCGACATGCTTCCAGCTCTCCGGGAAGGTGGCGGTGTTGAAGGAGGTGTTGATGACATCCCGGAGTTGGGGTGCGATGGTGGAGTCGGCCTTGTTGAAGACGTGGTGGGGGCAGGGGTCGGTTGGAGATCCGGAGTGGATGGTGTTCTTCGTGCGGGCTGTGTCTTCGGTGGTCACCGTGGTCCAGGTGCGGAGGGTGGCGGTGGGGTGCATTGGTACGACGGTTGGGTGCGTGGATGGTGCACCGAAACTGTTGTGGATGTCGGCAATCTTGCGGTGGAAGAATGAGGCAAGGGAGTCGCGGAGATCTTGTGAAGGAGTGATGTCGTTGTTGCCGGTGCTGGGGTTGAAGAACTCCTCGACGATGCTGAAGAGTTCCTTGCTGTCGTGGGCGTTGTTGTCCAGTCGCTCCTTCAGTGATTTCTTCTTGGTGGTGCGGATGAGCTGGTGGTGCTTGCGGGTGGCGTGTTTTAGGGCGGTCATGTTGTCAGTGGTCTGGTCGAGGAGCCAGGCTTTCTCGAGGGTGCGGCAGGTCTTCTTGGAGTCCTTGAGTTTGTCGGTGAACCAGGGGGCCTTCTTGCTTCTGGGAATGCTGGGAGGGTTCTTCAGTGATGCGAGGTCGTCGGCGCAGGCGGTCAGCCTCTGCGTGAAGTTGCGGGCTGCTTCGTTGGGGTCCGTTGTGCTGGCAGGTGGGTTCTGGCTGAGGGAGGTGGTGAGCTGGTCGGCGATGATCTTGCTCCAGCAGAAATGAGACACAGTCAGAAGCACACCAGAACAGGTAGGAAATGCAATAAACATGTCACAAGAAACCTACACAGTAACATCTTATCATTTCCACACAATTGTGGACTATAGATCATCAGACCGGACACATCACAACACGCTTCCAGTCAAGTACCACACGGACAAACACAAACAGCAACTGAGCTGCAGTAACAAATCACAGGCTCACTCAGGACATTCACATGACAACGCTGTCAACTCACCTTCAGCTGAAGATGTCGTTGATGAGCTGTGTGCGGACGTCAGCCTCTTCATCATCACTGGCCTTGTGGCCAAGGCCAGGATCCTACACAGGTGGTGGTTGTTGGTCGTCATCGTCCGGGATGAGAGGCATCTCCTTCCGTACTGCCTTGTTGTGGAGCATGCAGCAGACAATGATTATTTTACACACCTTTGCAGGCTCATATGGGAGGGCCCCTCCGGTCTTATCCAGGCAGAGGAAGCGGCTTTTCAGGAGTCCAAAGGTACGTTCAATGACTCGCCTGGATCGGCCATTTGCCCGATTGTATCGCATCTCGGATGGTGTCACAGAGTTCCTCAGGGGTGTCAGCAACCAAGGCATGTTGGGGTATCCAGTCACCTACATACAAAGAATCACACATTAGTTGAGTATTGTAAGGGGGTTGGAGACAACATAGCAAAACACATGCAATGGTAAACAGTACCCACCAACAAGCCAGGCACGCTGGTTTGGCATCTGTGACATCATCACCGGGATGCGACTCCGCCTCAAGATGTAGGCATCATGAGCCGAACCAGGAAACCGTGCACGCACATGTGAAATAACCATCAGCCTGATTCATCAAACTGAATTGCGCTCACAAAGGGCCAGATTCTAAGAATCTGGCCCTTTGCGAGTGCGATTTTTGCATTTGGGATTCATCATCCCAAATGCAAAATTCGGTAATAGCGATTTCGCTATTTTGCGAGGAATTACATTTAAGGAATCTCTATTTGAGATTCCTTAAATGCAATTCATCATCCATTTTAAAATAGCGAATTCGCAATTTCGGCCCGCTATTTACCGCGAGGTCAAACCTCGTGGTAAATAGTGAAAACTTAGAAAAATGCTTTTAAAAGCATTTTTCTAAGTTGCATGTTGCACACACACATGTCCTTTGGACATGTGTGTGCGCAACACCTGTTTAAATTTGCATTTAAGGGGTGCTACAGGGTGTCCTTTGGACACCCCTGCCACCCTTTAAATCGCTATCTTATTTGCGATTAGCAAATTGCTAATCGCAAATAAGGAATACTCCCCATTCATTCCTATGGGCCTTTTGGCCCATAGGAATGAATGGGGAGTTATTCCTTATTTGCGATTAGCAATTTGCTAATCGCAAATAAGGAATATGTAGGAATTGCATTTTTTTTCCGATTCCTACATGAATCCCGTTTTGCGAGCCTGTAATAGCGATTCCTTATGAATCGCTATTATAGACTCGCAAAAAGGGTCGTTGATGAATCAGGCTGCATGTCCGCCAGACATACCACCAGAGCATTCATTGAGTGGTAATGTTTGTGGTTGCTGTAGGTCTGTTCATGTGCCCGTGGTGGTATCAGGGCCACATGTGTGCCATCAATGGAGCCAATCACATTAGGCATCCTCCCCTGTCCATAGAAGACATCCTTGATCCCTGCGAGTTCACCTGGTGTTAAAAACATGATGTATGAGTCAAGGTGGTGCAACATTCCCTCCAACACATCCCCCGGTGGCAAAGAAGTGCAGGGCTGACATCACCTTCACCTTTGGCATCAGTGCTGTTAGGTATGTGCGGCCAGGTTGCAGATGTGGTACCAACTGCTCTGCCAACTCATCAATGAGGCTCCTGGTGAAGCGGTACCAATGGATGCTGTCACGTTCCATCATGGTCTCAAGGTCTGGGAACGGTCTATGGACTGCTGGCGCACTGCATTACAGAGATGAGTAAAGTTAATTTATACATTCAGCTACCCATGTAGCACTCATCTTGCAAAAAATCACAATATACATAATAGCAATCCACTATTTACTAAGGTGTGTGTTTTCTTGTTATGGACACATATGTCACCTTCATGCCCATCATCTAACATATCATTGACACATGTGTGCATGACTTCCCTGTGGTGCTATGGCTAATCATTGGGCTGTGGCACAGTACCCATGGAATGCTGTCACATTACAAACACACAACACAGTGACAAGTGATGACAGATGTTTCACAGGCCTCACAACTCCATGTCAGGGAGATAGCCATGGTCCCTGTTTTGCCACATGTGCACTGGAATGCCATATCGTATCATGGAAATTGAACAAAAAATAATGATTTCCCCAGTTAGTGGGCCCTGTTGTCCCTGAAGGCCATACATGGATGCCCCTTACACACACAGTATGAAATAGCACGCACAAGGCACATGGTGGACCCTGTCTCACATTGTGGCCATGGAAACACAAAATCAGAGACACAACATGCACACAGACTTTGTGGATAGATCATGAATGTAGCCTTGGCTCTGTCTGTGACGTACATGACATGCAACCCTCTACTCATGTTGTATGTGACAGGTCATACACATCTGCAAACTGGTACTGTGTCCATGACTCATGCCCATGAACCACCATTTTTACATCACATTAGTGAGGTGCAGCACACCAAAAGTAATCTGTCCCCATGAATTTATGCCCAGCCTGGAAGTGGATTGACCTAAGTGCCATTAAAGGATAGTAATGTTGCCCCATCCCATACACATACAGGTGATACAGCCTTAAATGCCATGGAATGCAGTGTGGAACATGCTGTGGTGTGAAGGTGTGGCCATGGCACTTAAATCAGTGTCAAAACCGTCTGCAAGACACACCAATGTGATCCGACGCGGCTGACTTGTATGCAGATGCGCCGTACATGCATGGACCGAGTTGTGCACACACCTTGTCCATTGACTGTTCGATTCGTATGCATTACAGTCACCCGCATAGGATCACATTGATGCCAATTGGCAATGCGTGTGCACGGCACGGTTAATGCATGTTGAACGCGTATGCAATCTGACCCGACGCGGGTGAATCTTAAGCGGACGCGTTGTACAGTCATGGTGACAGTCCATTTCCTGGGGGTGGGACTGACAGCCCTTCTGCTAGAGGCTGCAGCTGCCAGCCAGGGCTCTCTCATCCAGTCTGGACTGGTGACTGTGCAGGGGCCGGCTCCCAAGCTGTCTGGCCAGAGAAGTAGAGGCCTGCTATTAGTAATGGGTGGTGTACAAGTTACCCCCTGCACACATGGTGCGGGACACTAGGGGAGGCTGTTGGAGGTCAACACACTTGCAGTGGTCCCTATGAAGGGGCAGGAGACAGCTGGGTGACCCAATGGGGTTCTGGGTCTGCTCATGGCCCCACAGTGTTTCAGGGGTGGGACGGGACCAAGCCTTGATACCAAATCTGACTATCTGATTTTTTGCCCCTGCCTACTCGTCCCCTGCTTTGATTCTGCAATGGGCAAGCACAACTCCAAACGACCTAAGCTTGCCTTCCAGGGTCGGAGGGGTGGGAATATGGAAGAGGCGTCCCCTGAAGCCCCGCAGATAGAGATCCTTGTGGGCCTTCTTCTCTCCTTGACCAGGACATAAAAGAAATGTTTGTGTAAGCATGGGCGGAAAATCCGTTTCGCTCGCGGATTTTGCGGATTTTCGGTAAATTCGCAATCCGCGAGATTCGCGAATCTCCCGCAAAATCCGCAAATCCGCGAGCAGCGGATTTTATGGCTTGCTCGCACTGTTCGCGTGAGTTCGCGGCTTCCCAGTACAACTTCGCGCCCCGCGAATAAGCGCAAAATTGCAGAAATACGATCTTAGCAAAACTGAAACTACTTACCAGGTTCAAAAGTTCAGGCTCATCATTAGTAGCCATTTCCTGTAGTGCTTCCTGAGGGGCCCCTCCAGAGTTCAGTTGCCAGTTGCAACTATTATGTGACCCTGCTCTGAACCTCAGAATAGTTACACATATGCCACAAAGGTCCTGAATTACAGCTAAGGGAGACAAGCAGGAGCCAGGCTGCAAGTTCAAATCCATTAATCAGCCCCTAATTCATTATTGTCAGTTGGGGCAGGGCAGGTGTTGTAACTAATTTTGCAACAATGAAAGCACTTAGCAAGTGCAAAAGATCACTAATCAGGAAGCACTAAGGAAGCAGGTGCCAGCTAAAAAAATATTCTGTGACACATTAATCAGCCCCAAATTAATTCAGGTCACTTGAGGCAGGGAAGGTGTGCTTGCTTTGCCACAATAATGTACACTGACTGGACAACCAGAGGGTGCTGTGATGAAACAGAGGGTGGCATGGGTGGGCCAGAGGGTGGCATGAGTAGTCAGAGAGTGGCAGTGGTGACAGAGAGTGGCAGTGATGAAGAAGAGTGTCCCAAACAGGCTGGACACGTAGAGAAACAACAAGTTCGCGAAACTTGCGACCCGACAGGTAAGTTCGCGTTTGCGAAATTGTACAAAACCCTCGCGAACTGGCAGAAACTCGCGCGAACACACACAAAAAAAAAATCCGCAAATTCGCGAGAATTCGCGGATTTTGCGAATTGCGAGTTCGCAAATCCGCAAAATTCGCGTACGCGAGATTCGCAAAATTCGCCCATGCTTATGTTTGTGGAACTGAAACGTAGCCTCAATGCAATAGACTCGAAAATTGACAACTTCACTACTAGGCTGGATCATATTAGGAGAGATTGGACATGCACAGTGGATGCATCGACTAACTCGACACCTGAGTGTCGGAAGCTGAAGACACCCACACCGCTACTAATAAACATCTCCTAAGGATTTAAAACATTTTGGAGCTTCCGTTGGAACAACTTAAACATATTGGTAATACCAGAGTCGACTGTCATGGTTAGAATGGGCAGCTATGTTGATGACATGCCCCATTCCCTGTTTGGCGATGCCCTGTCCCCAATGTTTGCGATAGAGTGTGCCCACTAGCAAGCCCTAACACACCTCCTGAATTATATTATTTGCTGGGAGGTGTTGAGATGCCCAATACCAGGGAAATACGATCTCCCTCTAGCCTTGACATCACGCTAGTAGTGCAGGCAGCCGGCCGCAAGTTCCTTCCAGCCAAACGTCTAATCTAGAAAGCAGAGGTGGCCTGTGTGTTGATTTACCATGTTAAACTCCGTATATCTCTTCAAGATCAAACTTTCCTCTTTGCGGACCCATAGGCAGCTCTGAAATGCCCTCCCAGGGGACTCACCCTGGCTCATCAGGGGCAGCGGATTCTGGCAGACTCAGTGACAATAATTTGATCAGGGTCCTGCTGGACTTCTACTGGACTCTGCGGTGAATGATGGCCATGGTCTGTGCGGTCCCAGCTCGGTTCCGGGTGCCCTGCTTGTCTATTGGTCATGGTGCACTCCGCATCCACAACTTTCCTCTCTCAGCCACAGAGCTCCCTATTAGCTGGGCTGTTTGCTAGGCCCACTGCCATCTTACGGGATGTATTCCATTCATTTATTAGCTTAGTTCTGTTTTGGGAAGGGAGGGGGTGGGCGTGGATGGTTCTACCTGTTGGGAGGAGTTTAAGTGTGGGGGAATTTAGATGTTGCGTGGTCCGGTGGGTGAGGGAATTTAGATGTTGTTTTTCCTCTTGTATTTTATTGCAGAGCTTACATACACATGTCCTCTGTCACACATTTGTGGCTTAACAATATGCCCAGAGCACCTAGCACCACCAATGACGTTAGACTTTGTAACTCCTCATGTTGTGATGGCTAGCCTTCGATGTCTCATCTGGAACGTCCGTAGACTAAATGACCAGCGTAACACCCGCCCAGTGTTTGCATACCTCTGCTGGCCTTGTATTGACATTTTCTATTTACGGGAACTCCACTTAACTAATGCCTCGCACCCTCGCTCGCATGCTGGCTGGGTTGCAGAAACACACATGGCAGTCTGCTCTGTGTACGGGGGTTGCCTCTTTCATTCGCAAAGGCCTTCAGTGGCGCACAGACAGGTCCATTTGTGACAAACAAGGTAGATATGTGGAGGTCCGCAGCACACTTCTGGACCACCCGTTCACCCTGGCCTCAGTATATGGGCCCAACACTGACTGTCCTTCACAGAAACTGGGCCCCGATCCGGAGTGTGGGACCGACAAATGTTTTGTGGAGGGGAGAACTTTAATGTAGGGTTTGACCAACACCTTGACAGTTCCAGTGATACAAGACGGCCACATCCGCGAGGTGCTGCCCAATTACACCTCATAATGGAAGACCATGGACACAGGCCCCCCAAAAACAGAGAGGGTACTTGCGTGGGTGACAACCACAACACCTGGTCCAGAATAGTCTAACTGACTGGCATCGAAAGATGAACTCCCCCGGCTGATGACAATTGAACACTTCCCCAGGGCGTTCTCGGACCACGCCCCGATCTGCCTCAAATTTGCTGTCCCCAGCACATGAGTCTTCACACACACCTGGCGCCTTCCAGCAAACGCCCTCTGTCACCTGATGTTCCGCGATGAGGTCCGATCAAACATCGTAGAATACTTCTCTATTAACTCCAAATCAGTGGCTTCTACTCTGTGTTGTGGGAGGCATCCCAAGCAGCCATTCAGGGTGTGTGTATATAGCTAAGCAGGATAGAGCGTTGCGAGCGATAAGAGTTCAGCTGCCTAGACTTGAGTATGACATTTGTACCATCAAACTCGCACTGCTAGCATTCTTGCCTCAATTCGGCAAAAGCTCAGTGGATTCGAAGACGAGGCAGCCAGAGAGACACACAGTCTAGGTAATGAAGTGGTGGCACAGTGCTAAGGGGATGAGGATAGGGCAGGCAAGGTGCTGGGCCAGCGACAATATTATGGAATTACTCGATAAACATTAATCACCACACTCATGCAATCCATGGCCATCTTCTACATTCACCCATTTAGCACCACAGTTGCTCATGAATCAGTACAATTGGGTGAATATCTGGATTCAGTGCAGCTCCTTTGGCTCAGGAACACCCATCAGCATTGTCTGGATGTCTGTTTACTGTTGAATATATAGTCCTGACGATCCAAAGTATGCCTGGAGGCAAGGCTCTGGGACTAGACGGCCTGACCATCGCCTTTTACAAAGAATACTCCCAGATCCTTTCCCTCATCTCTTGGCTGTCTATGACAAGGTTCTCCCCTTGGGAAGCCTCCCTCCTATGATGTGAGAGGCAATGATAGTCGCTGTTTTGAAACCAGGAAAGTCCCTTAATCTCTGCAACTCCTGTTGCCTCTGTCAATGATTAACGTGGATAATAAAATCCTTGCCAAATTACTTGCAACTCACCAAGACATCATATAGTATGTCCTGATAAATTCCAATTTGTGCCTGACAGCAGCACATCCTGCAGTCTATGCACAATGTTTACCCTTATGCACTCCATCAATACTTAACTCAAGGTGGCAGCACTTTTGCTTGATGTCCCTAAGACGTTCGACTCTTTGGAGCAGCCTTTCTTATTCCAGCTGCTGTGGAAACTGGGCTATGGCCCCAGCTTTATTAGCTAGATAGAACTTCCCTATACATTGCTGTGTGCTAGGTTGCGGATCTACAGCCCCCTTTTCAATATGAAGGAGAACTAGGCAGGGTTGCCCACTATCACCCATCCTTTTTGCTATTGCAATGGAGCCCTTAGTGGCCCACCTACACCAATATCACTCAGTAGGGGACATGACTCCCGTGCTATAAGTATTTTAGTCTCTATGTACACTGACGATGTTATCCTATATCTGCGGGAACTTCACATTAACATATTCTCCATGATCCATGAAGTCCTTCGTTTTGGCGGCCTCATTGGTATTCATATAAATTTGTCTACGTCTGTCCTTTTTCCCCTCACCATGGCAACAGACAGTTTCACCCCTGAATACCCACTATAGTGGACAGATGCACTAGTTCGCTATTTGGTACGATGGCTGAGCTGAGACAATTATGAACTATGGATAGTTAATTAAAGCACACTGATGACATGGCTGAAAGACAGAGTGCCAGTCTGGACCCAGCCTTTGCCAAGATGATCATTCTTCCAAAATTCCTATTTATCAATATTCCCACACACCATACCCCCATCAACCCATGTCTTTTGGAAGCTCCGCACACACCTCCTCAAATTAGCCTGGGCTATCAAGCAACTGAGGATCTCTTGGGAAAATACGACCCTCCCCTTTGAGCAGGAAGGGCTTTGCGCCCCAGACATGAAACTTTACTATTACCGTGCAAAAGCATGTTTCGCACCTTACCTGACACACCCACCTAATTTTCAGCCACATCCAGATGTTTGGGCAACTGGCGTGGCCCCCCTGCCACAATTTAAATGCCTGCTCACTGCCCTTGTGCTGGAATATACACCATAACCTGCACAACTTGGTCGTGGGATAGACTGCACCTCAGTGCTCACTTAAATATCGTACATTCCCCTAACATTACCCTGAATGGCTACCTGTTACTTCCAGTGGCCATTGGCAATGGAGTATGCCCCAACTAGCCCAACTGCGGCTCCTCACACTGGGTGATTATACATCCGGGGGCGCAATTTTTATGGGTGCATCATATACTGGAACTTCCAGAGCACACCCCTCTTTATGTTTGCATATATTTTAGGTTCCAGGTGGCATTCCTTACTAGACACGATAACTGATCAGACATTTATATTTGATCATGCAAGACAAGTCACATGTATGCACCTGTAGGGCCTTCCTCAGTTCGGAAGCGTAACTCAAACCTCCTCTCACCATAGCACAATGGAAAAATTGCCGTGGACTGACTTGAGCACTCTTCCTGAAACTATTAATTGCACCGGCTTCACACTAAATTCCAGTAAAAAAGTACTGTAACCCTGCCCAGATGCATCGCGTAGGCCTCTGTAGATGCAAGTTATCACAGATGCGGACAAGATAACGCCTCGTTTCTCCATCTGGCGTGGGATGTCCTGCAGTGGCCCTCTTTTGGACCTTTGTTAAGCAAGTATTTGCCTCGATACCTTATAATTGTTCAAGAGGTCCCCAATGATAGCCATGTTTGGATATGTTGAGGACATTCTTAGTGCTGCTACTTTTGGCTAAGCACAGAGTTGCAATACACTGGGGGCACCGCCCTGTACCACAAATAGACATCTGGACACGCAATGTGATGTACTGTCAAGAACAACTCACTGCATACTGGGAAATACTAGCCCTGGGGCCCGACTGGTGGATATCTGACATCCCTTTGTCTCATATCTTACCTCTCATACAGACTCAGCTGGTATTTGTTATATCCTCATCCCCCATGCATGGGAGGGCTCTCCCCTCTGTATGACTCTATCTTTACTCAGCCAGTCACCCACCTCCGAGCTAGGGCTGCCCCCCCAGCAGACACATTGTCACAGAAACACATGAAACCAAATGGGCGGTAACTGTTCCAAAAGTGGGGGTGCTAAAGTCACCCACTCAACAGAAGTAGGGGAAAGGAGGTACCTAGGTTTAGAACCCACTAGTAAGAGGCAAGCACATGTCTCGTCTCTTGTTTCCCTCACATACCCCGAAGGATGTCATGCTTCATCATCGGGCGTTTGCTTCTCTTCGAGCCGGCGCTGCAATGCCCTATGGGTTCACCGAAGGGTCACTTTAGCGGAGATCTTTTATAGAACAGCTGTCTGATGCATGCAGGTGTGTGGGGTGTGGGGGAGTCCCATGTGAAGGGTGAATGAATGTGTAAGAGGTTAAAACTGGCTAAGGGATACCAGGAGTCGATATATTTATTGTGAGGGTACCCTTGCCAGAATAAAAGACCCCAAAGGTCGTGAGATACTCAACAGGCATAATGTGCCCAAGTAACTAAAAGGTCAACATGTTTTGCGCCTCATTGGTCACAACGATCAGTGATGCTTCATCAGGACCAAACAAGCTGTGGTGTGGTGGTGCAAGTGAGTGGAAGAGTCGAAAGACCCTTGCTAAACAGGGCGGACAAAGTCTGTGAAACACTACAGCAAGGCTGCAGCTAAATAGTTGAACCGCTCCTGAAGGAACCTAGGATCAAAGAGAGGGAGATAGAAACAACAATAGACAAACATGACACATCAGAGGCATCAAAGTGTGCCTCCACAACGCGCATCAATGAGCACACATATCACAAGAACAACATTTATTTATTTATTTATTTATTTATTTCTTTGTTGAGCTTTCAACACCTTCCGTGCGGCCCCAATTTCCTCAGTGTGCTGGACATTCCATAACTGGGTGTGGTTGTGACGGAACCATTCCGTCATCAGCACAGCTCAACCTTGACTGATGACGGAATGGGTCCGTCACAAGCATCGAAGGCGTTAAAGCGCGACAGCTACCCAAAAAGGGTTTCCCGGCTCTGAAAATAGATACCTGTTGAGTAGGTCATAATACTCTGATGCGAGACAGCGACAAGTTATTGATTAAACAGCCAGGTCTTTATGGCTTTGCGAAACTGGACATAGCTTGTTTCTGTGCGTAAGGTGAGGGGGAGGGATTTCCACAACTTTGGTCCCAAGAGTGAAAAGGACCTTCCACCCATCCTGGCTAGACGGACTTTAGGCACGCTGAAAAGGCCCTGCGAAGAGGATCTTAGACAACGGGCAGGAAGGTAGGCGTGTACCAGAGTTTTTAGATATCTCGGGGCAGAGCCAAATGTAATTCTGTGCATGAAACTCAGGGTCTTGAACTTGACTCTGTTTTCGATTCTGAGCCAGTGCAAAGCCCTGAGATGCCCTGACATACGTTCTCTCCTGTGGCTCTTGCACAGCAGTCTAGCTGCGGCGTTTTGCACGAGCTGGAGACGTCGCATGACAGCTTGTGAGGACCCTAAATAGAGGATGTTTCCATAGTCAAGCCGCGAGGTAATGAGGGCATTGACTACAGACTTTTGCGTGTCTCCAGGCAACATCCATATGATTTTTCTGAGCCATCTCAAGATGGTGAAACACGTGGCTGTTAACTTCCCAACTTGAGGCTGCATGGTGAGGCCTTTGTCAATGATAATGCCCAAATGTCGCACCTGGTCCGACGGCATGGGAAGAGATCCCATTTCTGGAGGCCAGTGACTGGTGCTCCAAAGATCCGGATTTGGGCCAAGGATTAAAACCTCTGTTTTGTCACCATTGAGCTTCAGTAGGTTTTCCCTCATCCATGTAGCAATTTTACTTAGACCTGCCTGCAAAGGAGAAGAGGAATTCCCATCTGTGTTTGAGAGTGAGAAGATAATTTGCGAATCATCCGCATATGTGAACAAGGTCAGGCCTTCTGATTCGGCGATCTGCGCAAGTGGGGCTACATACAGATTAAAAAGCAAGGGACTAAGCACAGAGCCCTGGGGAACTCCATAAGGGGACAGATGGATGTTAGATGACCCAGTGTTTGAAGTTATTTGAAATGTTCTTTGGGTCAGAAATGAAGTAATCCAATCTAAGGCCTTGCCCCTCACACCAGAGGCAGAGAGGGATTTTAACAAGATGCTATGGGAGATGGTATCGAACGCTGCGCTGAGGTCAAGTAGGATCAGCGCAGCTGAGTCCCCTTTATCCACTAGATGGCGCAAATATTCAGACACCCCCAGTAGTGTAGTCTCAGCCGAAAAGCCAGGACGGAAGCCTGACTGCGTAGGATGGAATATGTTGTTGGCTTCTGTATAATGGGCGAGGTGGCTATGAACATGCTTCTCCAAGATTTTGGAGAAAGCAGGCAGGAGGGAGATGAGGCGAAAGTTGGCCAAAATTTTAGGATCGGCCGTTGGTTTCTTCAACAAAGGAGAAACCATGGTATGTTTCCACATAGTGGGAACAGTGGCCATGGATAGGGATAGGTTGAGTGCCTTGCAGATTACAGAGAGTTGCTGGGTGTCAAGGAGTTTGAGAACAGAGGTTGGGAGGGGATCGACTGGAGATAGACATAGAGACTGACTGTACAAGACACCATCAGGCTGGCTCCCACAATGGTGGCTTTCGTGGAGGGCGCTGCAGGCCAGCTATAGGTCATGCCTGAGGGCTGGCGTTTACGCATGCGGCATATGCTGGCCCCCACAATCATGCCCTCATATTATAGGTGTTGCAGTGACGGAAAATACAGACCGTACCGTGTGGCAAAAATGTGCACTAGTTACACTAACAGTTTGGTACTACGCATAAAAACACATGGCTCACATTATGCAGTGTCGCTAGTAGTTAGTGCATGGGTAGAAAGCCCTTACCTAAAATCATGAGGAGAGTTGCTCCATGGGCTAGCGCGTAAGGTACCCCGCACCTAAAGGGGCTTTGGCAGGTAAAAGAAATACGAGAGCAAAACACGGAGTGAGATGGAAACCAACATGCCACACATAAACGACTTACTGTGCAAGCCATACGGCCCAGCCGAGTGCCCGGCATCGTAGAGTTACTTACAGTTTCCGCAGGCGTGCTGGCTCTCAGCACCTACCCACCCTTACGCCTGCCCACATATTGTCTAGCCACGGTCTGCGTGGCTTAGATATAGTAGTGGTGCTGGCGCTTAGGTAGGGAACCTACTTCCGGGATGCCTGATCATGTCGGGCTCTGCTGCGCATGTGGAAGAGAGCCGTGGAGCGGTCGATACTCAGTGCGCATGTGTGAAAGATGGAATGACTCAGCTGCTCATGCACATTAGCTCAGATTCTCTGTTGCATGTCTAAAGTAGTTGCCATGGGGATCAAAAATGCCGATTGACATTCAGAGGCTGTTATGTGTAAGTGTTTGAGTGATACAAGAATGTTAAAAAAATATATATACACGACAGCCACCATTGTGGGAGCCAGCCTGATGGTGTCTTGTACAGTTAGTCTCTATGTTGTTTTTGTGCTATGTGCGCTCATTGATGCACGTTGTAAAGGCACACATTGATGCGTCTGATGTGTTTCATGTTTGTCTATTGTTGTTTCTATCTCACTCTCTTTGATCCTAGGTTCAACTATTTAGTTGCAGCCTTGCTGTAGTGTTTCACAGACTTGGCTAGCCCTATTTAGCAAGGGTCTTTCGACCCCTTCACTCACTTGCACCACCACACCACACCACAGCTTGTTTGGTCCTGATGAAGCGCCACGGATCGTTGTGATCAAGGAGGCGTGAAACATGTTGAGCTTTTAGTTACTTGGGCACATTATGCCTGTTGGAGTAACTCAAGACCTTTGGGGTCTTTTAATCTGACATGGGTACCCTCCTATTGTGAAGCGCTCTGACGCCTTCAGGTAAAGTCGGCGCTATATAAAAATGCATAAATAAATAAATAAAATAAATATATAAACAATAAATATATTGACTTCTGGTATCCCTTAGCCAGTTTTAACCTTTTATACAATCATTCAACCTTCACATAGGACTCCACCTCACCCCACTCACCCGCACACATCAGACGGCTGTTCTATAAAAGATCTCCGCTAAAGTGACCCTGCGGGGCCCGTAGGGCATTGCAGCGCCGGCCCGAAGAGGAGCAAATGCCCGATGATGAAGCATGACATCCTTTGTGGTGTGTGAGGGCAACAAGAGACAAGACATGCGCTTGCCTCTTACTTGTGGGTTTCTAAACCTAGGTGCCTCCTTTCACCATTTTTTCCCTCTACTTCTGGTGAGTGGGTGACTTAGCACACCCACTTTTAGAACAGTTACCCCCCATTTGGTTTCATGATTAACATCAGGAGTACAGCTACTGGATCATAACTAGCTCCTAGTCCCCCCTCTATTTGTTGAGACACAGAAACATATGATCACCTAGCCCTAGTGTCCCTTTGCACACATGACCCCATGAACTGTATACCCGTTGTAGTGCATCCTGCAATTGCTGGCAAGCATGTTACATTGCTCGCCTTTTTTCTGCCTTATTCACCTCACCATGATTAGTTTTTGTTCTGCCTGTTTTTCGTATTTTTGATCACATGTTTTTGTGTTCTGTAATTAATAAATGAAAACCTTTAATAAATAAATAAACCCTGTGTCTATGCCACCAGTTACACCTCTGTGAATGGCAGTGCAAGGGTTTCTGCTTGTGAGGACGTGCGTGCGTTACTGCCTGTGAGGGAGTGCACAGGTGACTGCTTGTGAGGGCATGCACGGCCTGTAAGGGCATGCACAGATGACTGCCTGTGAGGGCATGCACGGCCTGTGAAGGCATGCATGAGTTACTGCCTGTGAGGTAGTGCATGGGTGACTGCCTGTGAGGGCATGGGCATGCACGGCCTGTGAGGGCGTGCACAGTTTACTGCCTGTGAGGGCGTGCACAGATGACTGCCTGTGAGGGGGTGACTGCCTGTGAGAGCGTGCACAGCCTGGGAAGCCGAGCAATGGTGACAGGGTATGAGCAGTGCTATAAGTGGGCCGGTACTCACCGGTACTGAGTACCAGCACTTCTAGATTTTCGGCCCTTGAGTACCGGAACTTTTTCTTGTAAAAAGAGAGTACCGGTACTCATGGGGCATCAAGTCAAGCTCAGTGAAATTCAGCATATACGAAAAAAAAACGCGAGACAGCTGACAAGTTGATCGTTTTCCTGAAGCACTCTGATCGAGTGATAATCTCCCCTCCTGCTGGCATAGCAGAATAGGGCAGCATTTGTTTGGAGTCCGATAAAGGAGGAAGGTGGTGACAGACAGTGACGCTGTAGCCAGTGGGAATCAAGGCTTAGTAAGGTATGTAACTGTTACCACGCATCTTTTAGCACGAAATACAGTTACAACGAAACTATTACCACGCAGGACCCTTTACAACGAATACCTTTACAACGCATTACACTACAACGCAGATACTATTACAACGCATACCTTTACAACGTAAGTATAGGTAAGTTTATCTTTTTTTTAAAATCATTTATTAGGGGTATTGGGTTTGGGTTTTGGGGTACAGGGGTATTTTTAGGTTTCAGGGCTGGGTTTGGGTTTTGGGGTACAGGGGTATTTTTAGGTTTCAGGGTTGGGTTTGGGTTTTGGGGTACAGGGGTATTTTTTAGGTTTCAGGGCTGGGTTTGGGTTTTGGGGTACAGGGGTATTTTTAGGTTTCAGGGCTGGGTTTGGGTTTTGGGGTACAGGGGTATTTTTAGGTTTCAGGGTTGGGTTTGGGTTTTGGGGTACAGGGGTATTTTTAGGTTTCAGGGTTGGGTTTGGGTTTTGGGGTACAGGGGTATTTTTAGGTTTCAGGGTTGGGTTTGGGTTTTGGGGTACAGGGGTATTTTTAGGTTTCAGGGCTGGGTTTGGGTTTTGGGGTACAGGGGTATTTTTAGGTTTCAGGGTTGGGTTTGGGTTTTGGAGTACAGGGGTATTTTTTACATATATATTTACAAATTATTAAATTAAAATTAATATAATTAATTAAAATATTTAATAATAAAATATTTATTAATTAATTAAAATATTTAAATATTTATTAATTACATTATTTAAAAATATTATATACTTACCTATACTTACGTTGTAATGGTATGCGTTGTAATAGTATCTGCATTGTAGTGTAATGCGTTGTAAAGGTATTCGTTGTAAAAGGTTTTGCGTTGTAAAAAATGCGTGGTAATGGTATGAGTGCTAAAAGTATGCGTGCTAACATCATATATCCCTTAGTAATGTGGGCAGGCTCCCTCTATCGGACTTCAAACAAATGCTGCCCTATTCTGCTATGCCAGCAGGAGGGGAGATCAGCACTCGATCAGAGTGCTTCAGGAAAACGACCAACTTGTCAGCTGTCTCGCGCTTCTTTTTTGTTTGTATAGGCTAAATTGCATTCAATTTGGGAAAGCAAAACCTTTGGTAGGCACATAGTTGAGCTGAATATCTATTGAATAGTTCTTAAACTCTGATGGAGACACGTCATTCACAGCACTGATGTGCGAGCGGCCCCCAGTCTAGAATGCAGATTTCTGTCACCCCTTCTGCTAGCTACACTGGGACTCTGAACAGGATTTTCTGCTCACCTAGCACGTCGGGATCGTATCAACCACTAAGAGTTTATCATGAGAAATGTCCAAAATGCAAGCCCCCGGAGAGTCATGGCACATTTGAAACATTGTCTTATGTCATGCCCTTTGGATGTGAAGGGGGCATTACAACCAGAAGCAACATTTTTCTTTTCAGTAATAAATACTCCGAGCAGAAATGAAAACTTTCTCACAGAGAGTGAAGTTTGCTTTGTGGGAAAACAGGTTGTGTTCAGAAGTACAGCAATAATTCTGGTTGAGTGAAATAGCAAATAGGTTTGCTTCATTTGTGTATCAAATGTGTTGCCTAAAGCACATGTTTAGTTATTTGTTAGGTAATTGATCGTAAGGACTAATGCTCTCTAGTTAAAGAGAAACTAATCACTTTACCTCAATTATGATCGAACCATACTACAGAGCACTTTGTGAATTGTTTTTCTCTGACCACAGAATATCCTAAGTTCTCTAAGGCCATGAGTTGGCAGCCGGTACCTTAAAGCTTCCTTGATATTTTAACCAAGCTGGTGCTTCTCTTCTGTCCCCAAAATTTCCCTATGACTTGCAGGGAGATGGTGAAAACCCAGTGCTGTAGTCCAACAGTATTATTTTTGGCACCCACTCTTCTGAGAAGGCAGAGACACTGCAGCCTACGGGGCGTCCCTGTTATAGGACAATTACTCTGATGTCGTCTGCTTTCCTCCCTTTTTGCTGGGTTTTGTGAGTAGACTTAGCGGCTGTGAAGATTGTTGACCTATTTTGTGAAGCGTAATCAAATTGTTCTCAGGCTGGATTAGGAGCAAATTTGCAATGAGTCGCTCAGGTGAATGTATGCTTTTCATCTCAGTATCATTCTGCATATCTGCACATCAATTGAATCTCAGTCAAATTACATGTGTGCCTCTGGCCGGGTCCCTTAGCATTGCCAGTATCCCCGCCCCAAACCCCGCCCACTAGTCCACATCTCAATTTGGTGAGTACCTGCACTTATTTTTTTCCATTTAAAGCACTGGGTATGAGGACGTGCAAGGGCCTGCTGCTTGTGACGTTGTTCCACGTTATAGTCAGTTAAGAACCTCCTGAGAGCTTGAATCCTGGTGGTCTAGTCCGGGTTCCATGGCATTTTTTACTCGATTTGGACAAAGGCAATAAAAAAGTGATTTGTAGGTAAACAGCAGCTGCTTTATGTGCCCAATTACAAAGTATGTTCCGTGCAAGATTAACATGTCAATGCTGAAATTCTTTAATACAACGCTTAATACTGCAAATAAAAATTGCAGCTAATATCCAACTCTCTTTGTCGTGTGACCTTCGATGTATTGACGTCTCAGCAGCAAGTGCTTCAAACCAACTGAGCTACCCTAGCCCCCCCCCCCGCTCCTTATCCTTTATGAGATATTATTATGAAGCAGCCTGACGATACACGCTGACACCTTGTTTAAACCTAAGGAACAATATACACACATAAATGTGTTCCATTCATGTTTACTCTTTTAGGCAGAGACCGGCTAAATCGCCTTGAAAAGCCAGTTGTGGTATTTGTCAGACAGTAACTTGTGGCTCTTTCTAGCTCTGCCCGACCAGCCTTTGAAGATATGGCCTTTTAGAAATATCTTGTTTTCAATGTCGGCCAGTTAACCTATTCTTGACAAGTGATCTAGTAACTAAATGCCAAATTCAGACTTTAGTGGACAGGGTATTAGGACTGATCCTCTTATCTGGGCACCCTTGTTAACTAAGGTTTCAAAGAATGCCGTGAACATGGCCCCTAGTTCTTGGACACAGTCCATCATTGTCCCTATGTTTAAATAGGGTGATTAAGCTGACCCGAGATGTTATATGCCCATTTCGTTGGTTGATACAACTGTCAAGGTTTTGGCCAGGTGATCCTGGAAAGGCTATCATTATGGTATAGAGAGCATAGCATTATCTCCGATTTACTGTGTGGGTTCAGGCCTGGTCTTAGTACCATTGACCAGTCACCGAGCCTATACCTACTAACTCAAAAGTACACCCTGGCCAAATAGGGCACCTTATTCTTACATTGTATGGATCTTACCTCTGTCTTTAATCATGTAAACTATACTAAGTTATTATGGCTGTGAAGTTGTCATTGGGGATAGACCCGGCACTGGTGTCCTTTTTGGGGGATATATATCGGGATATGTCCGCATTTGTCAGGTTTGGCATGGATGGCCATCAAGATCTTTCCCGATAACCCATGGTATCAGGCAGCAATGCATCCTAGCTCCTTTCTTGTTTACTATCTACATTATTCGCCTAGGGGCCTTGCTAACTGGGAAGAAATTTGATGTCCCTCCAGTATGTCAGGGTGCAATAAGAGTTCTGCTTTACGCAGGTGATGCCGTGCTCATGTTGAGGATGGCTGTAGAGATGCAACTCTTACTAGTCACCTTTTCTGAATTTATGGATCATTTAGGTCTCTCTATAAATCATACGAAATCATATGTAATGGCTGTTGCTCACCAGCCCACCAAACATAAAGCTTTTTTATTGTAATAAGCTTAAAATTGCTCCGGTACCCAATTTTAATTACCTGGGTATTTTGCTTGATAACTGGAACACTTTAGGGTCCCCTTCTCATGTCTAAAAGAATAATGCTTGCTCGTACATGAGAAGCGGTATTGGATTTTGGAGCTACGTAGGGCAGGAAAACAATCAAGCTCTTTCTTCAAATTTATAGCTCTAAATGTGTGCCGGCTACAACTTATGGCAGTGATATTTGGGGGTATGCTGCATATGTCTTTTGCCTAATAAAAACAGTACCTTCTATTGAACCTTACCTGACATGGGTGACTAATGTTTATCATCTGCAGTTGGTAACAAGGTTTAGGTTTAATCTTTTGGTACAACTGGTCAATTTCCCTAGGGGCTGGTCTGCTCCGGGCACACAGAGCCCATGTGAGTGTGGTTCATCTGCACACACTCTTAAGCATTTTGTTCGGTTTTGTTCATACTTTACCTGGCCAAGAAAACATTTTTTAATACCTCTTCTTAAAAATCTAAAATTAGACCTACTATGTTATACCTTAAGTTGCTCACACTTACCAACTTTTTGAGCTGTGTCATAAAGCTACGGGAGGCATGATCTTAAATTAATGTTGTTTTATTCTCATTATTAGATGTGACTAAATACGTTTTACACTATTTGGAATGCTCGAAACCACTTTCTATGGTGTATTTTGTACAGCAAAGAGGGATATGGACAATTGATTATGCGATTATTGAAGAGTATTGGATTTTTGTTTTTGTTATGTCTGTGACCCCCTTCTCCTTTTCTGATTTAAACTGTTTGTAATGAGCTATAATGGTGGCTCTGGAATCCGGATAATTTAATGTGTGTGTTAACTGATGTATATGTGTTTTTACAACATGTTTTAATGTTTTTTTGGATCACTTGTATTTTTTTATGGTTATATTTTAACTGAATAAAGATGTATACTACTACTACTAATATCTTACAAAGCAGTATCCACCTCCTCGGCCTCCCATCACATGCAGGTGCTGAGAATAATTGTCCAACTGAGTAATTATTACAAACATGACCTTCACACAGCAAGCTCGAAAAGAACAATTTTTATTGAGAACACAGTTGCTCTGGTCCCTGAAACAAAAGAAAAGTTAAGCACATCAAGAAAAAATACAACATTTACTTTAAATTGGAGCCAGACACCTATGCCCACTCATTTCAATGTTAAGATGCATATTTCCTAATTATAGCTAAATCGTAAATATGTAAATCACTTGTTTCACTAAGGGACTGATGTAGATCTTGGTGGACTAGTTACTCTGTTACAACGGTGAAAGATATCCCATCCGCCGTAATATAAATCTCTTTATATCCTATGGGATTTTTGTTACAGTGGAAGGGATATCCTTCAACATTGTAATGGATTTACCCATCTACCAAGATCTGAATCAGGCCCTAAACCTAAATATAAAATAACATGTGCTCACATAGAAGTTATGATTTAGCATGTTGCAAGTTAATATATTATTAAATGCAAATAAATGATGTTTACTCTGGTTTGCCATGTGCAATGAATAACCAATGAGCACACACTCGCAAACGCTATATGCTGCCATAAGAACTGTACCATTAGTAGCCGCTAATGCCAAAAGGTATTGACAAGCATCTGACTATGATGCAACTAATAATTTAAACAAATATCTACCAGGTCAGGAAATAACATAAGCGAGGATGGTGCTCTTCACGAGGCAATTTTCAGGCACGAGAAGGTGCCCTCCACTTAAAGCTGCCAAGGAAACAGCGAGTGTCCTGCATCGGCTTTCCCAGCAGAGAAAATCTCACAGGAATCAGTGTGTGTGGGAAGGGCTGCTGATCCTGCCATATCACTCAAATATCTCCAACTGAGCAGAAGAGGAAAGGAGGGGACATAGAAAGCTGGAGACTATGACAAAGGAAATAAGAATCATTATCTCTTCATCCTCACGTAACTCTTTCCTTCTGCTCTGTGTACTATTCGCCAAACAGGAAACAGCAGCAAATTCCTCAATTTTTCTGAAAACCATCATCTGAGCGTGGGAGGGTATGTGAAGGATGCCTTCACCAAACCCTCCAGATTTTGGTTTATTTCAAGTGACACCAGTGGTTTACGTCCTGACTCTGGTGAGTATTTGCTTGGGAGGGAGGGGGCAAGCCAAACTGAGTCAAGTTTGTGTGTGTAAAAGGCCAATTTATTGAAACAGGTGCATATCACAACTTTATTAACACTGGCACTTCCTTACAAAACTAAAACCTTGCTATACATAAAATACCTGATCCCTTGTTCTCCCCCACCCCTACGATCCCCACATCAGAACCCCCACCCCGCAAAATACAATAAATAACATTCCTTAACAATAATATACACAATCTTACACAATATAGCATTTACAAATCCTAATCTCCATGACACAAAGCCCCTACCTGCCTTTCTGCAACTGTAAAGAACAAACCTCTAATCTAAACTTATCCTACCTGGTTACCCTTTCCCTGCTCCTGTTCACAAACTCCCCACACTTAACAAGAAACTACAAAAACTCCTGCCAAACTTGGCCAGCTTTAAAAGAAAATAAAGCCAGCACCTGTTCCAAGCGACAATACAAAATATCAGACCCCTATGAACCTGTTCCAATGAGCGCCTCTATGGGAAAAAAACACGCTAATAAAAATTCCACCGCAAAAAAAACCAAAAACCAGGGGAGGGAGGGCGGGGAAAAAAACCTGACTGCGCAGTGCTCCCAGCCACCAGGTCACCAAACCTAAAATGGTGGCTGGGAGGGCGCGAAACCCCCATAAATACACTTGGGCTACTTCCCTCAAATTGGGCTACAATAGGGCCAACAACCTAATGTAGCCCAATATCTCCAAAATGGCCGTGCTCAGCCGGCCCCGCCCCCTCCCAATCTGCCTGGGGGGCCGACCTCGCGTTGCTGGGCTGCCCCCAACCCTCCTTGGGAGTGAGGGGGGCAAGCCAAACCGAGTCAATTTTGTGTGTGTAAAAGGCTGCTTTATTGAAACAGGTGCATATCACAACTTTATTAACACTGGCACTTGCCTTACAATACTAAAACCTCGCTATACATAAAATACTTGACCCCTTGTTCCCCCCCACCCCTACGATCCCCACATCAGAACCCCCACCCTGCAAAATACAATAAATAACATTCCTTAACAATAATATACACAATCTTACACAATATAGCATTTACAAATCCTAACCTCCCATGACCCAAAGCCCCTACCTGCCTTTCTGCAACTGTAACTAACAAACCTCTAATCTAAACGTATCCTACCTCGTTACCCTTTCCCTGCTCCTGTTCACAAACTCCCCACACTTAACAAGAAACGACCAAAACTCCAGCCAAACTTGGCCAACTTTAAAACAACCCCGCCACTCAGGAAAAGGCAGGAGGGTAGGCGAAAACGACACCTCCCCATTTTTCTGCCCCCCTGCCTCCTAGGTCTAAATTCCTGTTCTACTCCTGATTCCTGGTCTGAAACCCTTTTCAACATCTGCGCACCCCCAACAATCTGGCCAAGACTCCCCTTATTTCTAAGAGTTTTAGGTCCATGCCCAGTCTGGATAAATGGACCCCGTCACCTCTAAAAAAATCTGGCGTATCGTATTTGATGTCCTTGTGATGAATCCTGGCAAACCCTAACTGCTGGCTAAAGGGCACCATCTCCACATTTTGCTTCCTCCTGGCTTTGCCCACTGCCCCTGGATTCACCGCCCCTCCAAACCCAACGCAGCACAAACTCCGTCCACAGGACAGCAGACCCCGACCACTGACACCTGATCAAATCCAAATCACGTTTCATGCATCTCATCAATGCCAGACCCGTCTCCCTCACCATGTCGTTCTCACAGAGGTGAATGACCAATACATCGGGGCACCTTCCAGTTACCAAAATCCTATTCAAAACCTGTAGTAACTCTTTCCAAAGCATACCCCCTCTAACAAACGGAAAACATTTCTCTATTAAAACCAAGGTTCTCCCCGAAATAGCTGGCGCTGGCCTGGACTTGAGCCCACTTCACAAAAGAATGACCCACAATCCATATGGACATTTCCCTGGTAAGGGGACCTATCACAGAACCTGAAAAGAGAAACATGAATGAACACAAGGAAAAAACATGACCGCGCTACAGCAACCCTAATGCGCTGCGCACATAAGGCTGGTAAAAGTTAGAGGACCACCTGCCCAAGGTCATGATGTCCCCTCGCCCCCAACCCCGATTGCTCAATTCAGATACAGCTCCAATCCTCTGTGAATGTGTTCCAAAACCTTTCCCGTCAATCCCCAATCTGCCCAGCCCCTTCCGCAATACAGCCAAGAGCTGGAACGCCTTCACCCCCTCCCACCGGCATGCCTTAAAACTAACCCAAAAGTATCAGTTGCCACAGACCTCTACCTCAAGCCCCACCTGTATGGGCAAGTCTGCACCGACACAGCTGCCTGCAAACAAACCCATCTTACCCCGCCTCTCTGATCCGTCTCAGATTTCTTAAGCCATATCCTGACCCTATCTCCACCAAGGGAGACCTCACTCCATAACAACCACCTCCCCATTTTGAACCCAACAGTTCCGAAACATGAAAGGCCCCGAAGTACATCCACGTCATCAATGTAGAAAAAAGGCAAACCTCAACTATGTCCTTGCATATCCCCGGCAAATTCTGCAAAACCCTCTCCAGTAGCTCCCATGACAGCAGATTCCTCACCCTAGACGCCCGGCCACATTCCGGGCCCACCCTTCCAGTATGCGCGTTCCTATTTTCCCTGCGGATAGCGCATAACCCCACAACAACTTCACCACGAACGCTATCCCTGCCAATTTCCCCGCAATTGTCACCCTCATAAGACCCCACTTAATCAGCTCCAGTATAAACTGAATGACATCTTCCTGGCGCCGTGCCAGTGAATCCCACCACTTGGCCCCAGAGCGCAAAAATTCCACCCATGCCGTACCATATGCCACCTTCGTAGAATCCGCCAATGAACCTAAAACCAGCTGCAACATCCTGTGTTGCCTACATACCACAGATGCTGCGGCATGCTGGTCGGGGTCCTGTCCGCGTCCTTGGCTAGCCCAGGGAATCTCCCCCACTTTGAATGAGACAAAGCATCAGCTATGTCATTGTCCACCCCGGGTACATGCACCGCGCGAAAGGTAATATCATGCCGCAAGCAGCCCAACACAAACACTCTCAGTAATTTCAAGACCTGCTCATCCCTAGCAGGCTTGCGGTTCGCAATTTCCACCACCGCCATGTTGTCTATCCTGAACATTACCTTTTTGTGTGCCTTAGAGTGACCACCTTCACCAGAGGAAATAACTCCAGAAAGGCAATGCTCCGTCCCCCTCCCGCTCACTCAGGGGGCCACTGCTCCGCACACCTTTTACCTTGCCAGTACACATCAAACCCCTTGCTCCCTGCTGCATCAGAAAAGATTTGCACATCCCACACCATGTCCATCTCCCAACATCAGGGGTATCCCATTGAAATTCTGTAAGAAGAACTGCCACATCCTCGGGTCTTCCCTCACCCCCGACAGCTGCACATGATGATGCGGAGGTCTCTGTCCTGCTATGGCTGTCCCCAGTCGCCTACAAAACGTCCTCTCTACTCTTACCACTCTACTGGCAAAGTTACGGTGCCCCAATAGCACCTGAATCTCCGTCACTGTAACCTTATGTGTTGACAACATTGCCGCCAGCAGCCCCAACATTTGCTGCTCTTTGTCCACCTGTTGGCGTGCCTCCATTACATTGGAATCCAACTCAATGCCCAAAAGGACATAGCTGTGCAGGGCCCCATAGTTTTCTCCGGTGCCAGCGGCACAACCAGTTCTCCCATGTTCTCATTGAACCTGTCCAACGCCTTCTGGCAGTCCGTGGAGTCTGGGGTGCCCACAAAGAAAAAGTCATTCAGGTAGTGTGTTCCTCCTTGGTGACCCGTCGGTTCCATAAACAACCATTGCAGGAACGAGCATTCAAAAAGTGCGCAAGACATAGAACAGCCCATCGGTAATGCTTTGTCCACGTACCAGTGCCCGTTAAATTGGATCCCCAAAAGGTCCCAATCTTCTGGATGGACTGCAAGCAGCCGGAAAGCTGACTTTATGTTGCACTTTGCCATCATCGCCGTTGCAACTGCGGTCACTACTAGTGACATGGCTACGTCAACCGTGAATATGTCACCGAGGCCTCCCGGTCATCAATGAAATCATTTACCGTGCCACCTTTTGGCATGACAAATGCTGTATGAGGCAAAACTGCCCTTGCTCTTTCTGTGGCACCACTGCAATTGGTGACACAATCAAGATTCTTAGAGGCCAATTGTCAAAGGGGCCCCCCATGCGGCCCACATGCACTTCCTTATCCAATCTGTCCTGCAGCACCTCTGGGTGCTCCTTTGCGGACCTCAAATTATCCGCCCACCGTCTTGTTCTAGGTCTGTCATTCCCCAGTCGGAAACCCTCCAAAGTTGCTGACTTTGTCCCCCTCGCCAACATTTAACCAATGCGTGTCCTCCCTTTCCATAAGCTGAGCACTCATGCCAAAGCCTGCAGTATTACAGGGTGCACAAGCCTTTATTATATTCCCAACAGGTCCCCTTGGATACTGCCTGTCCTTTCCCAACCCCCCTCCTCCCCTTCCCGGGTGCGGCGGCCCTGAAAGGGCTGATATACAAGTGGCAGCCCGCTGGCTGTAAAAATGGTCTTCCCGGACCCAGCGAGCCCCATCGTATGCTGCCACAGGTCCGTGTCCAACTCACCTCATTTCGCCTCTGAAACCCACGCCATGTGCGCCTGAAACTCTTCATCATATTGCGCCCATGCATAACCACCCCCAGTAATCTGTACCTTCCTAATAACATCCATGTATTTAAACATGGCCACCGATCTTTCAGGGAATTTCTCACGGCATACGCTGGCATTGATAAGAAATGCCGCAGTCCAATTCTCTATTGTAAGGGGCACCTTGAGCCGTTTTGCTAACTCATATTCCTCCTCCTTTGACCCTTCTTTTGCCCTGACTTCCCTATGCAGGGGCTTCAGGATCTCCACGTATTCCCCCCTCCAAATACTCTCCTTAGTGGACAACATTAAATGTGCCCCAACGGTTTTGTGACACCCATATACGGTAAATGTTTGATCTTCAACTCATTGCTCCCCAGTTTGGTCTCCGTCTCCTCAGTCGTTACCTCTTCCTCCACTTTATTTTCCACCCGAGCCCCTTACCCGTGCCATCCTCTGACCCCTTACCAGGGCCAACCCCTCCAGCCGAAACGTTCTTGTCCATTCTGACACTTTCATCACCCCCGAACGCCTTACCTGCGTCCTCTGCTGACCCCTTACCTTGGTCCTCCGTCCCTACCCCCACATCCATCACATACCTACCTTTTCTCAACCGACCCCCCTCCCCTGCGTCTCCTAACCCCCAACAGGGGGCTGACCTGTCCGCCCAGCGCGATGTCAGACCCGTGGGCTTCGCCTGGCACCCTAACACCTGAAACATACTACGCACATTGTTACTCGCCTCCCCTCTCCCTCTCCTTATCTCAGCTCCCCCTCCTCCATGCTCTCTTCATTATAATCCAACTCGACATCCCTAGAACAACCGGCCCTCACAGCCGGTGGCACACACTGCACCCTCCTATAATCATTTAAAATAACTTTCTCAACGCTCCTCCTTCAGTGGTGCTCCCAGGACCGTTGTGGCCCCGTGTGTGTTGGGGCTGGTGAGCCTGCTGTAGGCCTACTGCTGCCAGCCTCAACGGGATCCCCTGCCGGTTCCGGGCACGCCGCCCGAGGCTCAACCCTCCTTTCTCCTTGGCGCCATCGGGCTGCTCACAGCCCTACCAAGTCTGGCGCCCGGGTCGATCTGCCGCCTGCAAAATAAATGCATGGTGTGGTGTGCTGGGCCCCACTCTCTTTCCCCTACCATCCCAGCTCCGCTTCCTACTAACACCTAAAGTGCTGGCCGCCCACGCCCTGCCCACCACACTAAGGTCAACTACCCCCTCCACGCCCCCCATGTCCATCTCCTCCTCGCTCCACTCCAATGCCGCCGCCCCTGACCTCCCTCCTAGCGATACCCCCCAAAAAATCCCCCTCCTGCCCCTCCAAAATAAGCTCATACTCCCTGCACCCTACCCTACCCCTGGAGGTAGAGGTCCCATCCCCCCGAATCCCTCTTGCTCCCCTCTGAGTCTAGCAACATTGGAGACATGTCCCCCACCACCTCGCACCAGGCCCCACTCCCCCCGGAGATATCAGCCACCTGTGTGGCCCCTGTATCCTGGCTCCCATGTAAGGACCCCCGCTAACTGCTCTGGGCCCTGTGGACCTCCCGCTGCCTCCTCCCCAAAACTCTGCTCCCCACCCCTCCTGTAACCCGGGGGAGTAGGTACCTGTAACGCCTGCTTTACCCTCCTTTCGCCTTTTCCCCCACTAGCAGGCGGGGCCCTACTGGGCTGCAACGCACCGCTCATCTTAGTGGGAGCCGCCCTCTTCCCATAGGAGCGGCCTCTCTCTTCCTGTGTGCACGGCGGGGATACTGCGCTCTGCCCTCCCCCGCCGCACCGCCTTTCTGCCTCCACGAGGCCCAGACGCAAGCGCCTGGGCCTCTACAAAACCTTTCTCCCTCGCCACCGCTCCTTCCAGGCCAGGCTGGATCGGCCTTTCCTCAATAGCGGCATCGGCGGGGAGACACGTGCTGCGCTCCCCTGCCGGGCCTTACCGCCACGCGTAACTCGCGCCTCCACCCCACCCTCCGCCTCCCGCTCCCCGGAACAAGCCCCCAGGGCCGCGCTCCTGACATCTGCGCGGCCCAGGCCACTCACTTTCTTCCGCCCAGCGTTCCGTTAGGGAGCAAGCCACCATGGCGGCCCCCAACCCGCCGGCACGTGCCTTACAGGGCACGGCCTGCCTGAGGCCCCAGGCAGCAACAGGTCCATGCGACCAGCTTCGCTGAGGAGGCGGATTGCCTCCAACACCCTGTAATCTTCGCCAAACATTCCAACCTCTCAAAAATCGCCCCTACAACACTAAACAACTGCCAAACCCTACCTCCTACCACTATAGGCCTGACAAAAAACCTCACTGCTCAGCGCTCCCAGCCACCAGGTCACCAAACCTAAAATGGTGGCTGGGAAGGCACATAACCCCCATAAATACACTTGGGCTACTTCCCTCAAATTGGGCTACAATTGGGCTAATCCCAATGTAGCCCAATATCTCCAAAATGGCTGCGCTTGGCCAGCCCCTCCCCCTCCCAATCTTCCCGGGGGGCAGCCCTTGCGTTGCTCGTCTGCCCTCCAAACCCCCCTTGTCACTGCAGGCCGGTCCAACCCAATGACAATGAAGAAGTGATGTAGAGCTCAGACCAGATGTAAAGATTGAGGGAGGTTGGCCAGGAGTCCTCAGACATGTCTACGTTTACTCACTTCTTCTGAAGCAATGCCCCATTAGTGCTTGGGATGTGGCAGACAGGAGGGTCTAGTGCTTCTGAATGATGCCTATTGCCAAAGGGAGAGACAAGCAGTGAGCAGAGTTGTATGCCCACCTACAGTCCCATTCCTCTCTGGAACAAGACTTGGCAAGGCAGCACGCTGACCGGTGGAATTGTCTTGCCATGGCCTACCATCTCTACTGAGCACGCAAATGAATAACATGTAGCTTCACTTATATATCTGTAGTTTCACTCTACCTACTTGCAGGAAATAGCACACAAGGTACAACAATGCACCTTGTTCAAATATCCGAGGACTGGAGTCAAAGTAGTAAATTATTCTGTTTTCAAACTTATGGGCATATTTCTATCCCACCCCTTTGATTTACTGTGTAAGTGTAGAAATACGTCTGGGAGACACAGACATAGGGCTGAGGTACAAGATCTCCAGACGTGAATACAGAGGCCTGCATAGATCACCTCCCAGTAACACTTGACAGAAATGGGTCCGTTTTGTACAACCTGCTTCTTATGGGGGCATGTCTACAAACAATAAGCACTTGACAGGTAATGAACTATGAGAACACTATGTAGATGCTCTGGGTGTCTGGACGGTGAAGAGGCAGCCCACCCATAGTCACTACAAAATCGGATCTACAACACATAGGGATCCTGGTACTTGTGCCAGCTGCCTTACATCCTACTGGAAGGGCAGGCAGGGAGAGAATCATGCAGCAGTAGTGGCGTGCTGCCACTACACCATTCCAAATGTAAAGCATAGCAGTGTTGCTAGGCCTGTAACCTAACACAAGCACATACCCTTTCAGAAGAAGCCCAAACTTATTCTCAAGAGGAGCCCAAAAACGAGTACAATGCTCAACAGAAATATCTAAACAAGCATTGGAAAAATCCAAGTGTATGGCTTGCACGTATGCTTACAATACCCAAAAGTAGCCATAGGATTGTGCCTTCAGGCCATGCAGTTGAGGAGCTAAGTTATCAAGATATTTACCAGTGGCATCCAGTAAAGTTAATTTGCAAGTGTAAAAATCCTCTATTCGCTGTGGCCCTCTATCACTATATTATGTCATTATCGCTCCATCAGCTGCCTGTAACCGGATGCCAAAAATGAAGGCCTTGAACATAAAAACAGATTTACTTGAATTAACATTTTATAACACAAGTGTTTTACGCTGCAGTAAGATATAAACAAATATCTTTTAGGTCTTGCCAGGAGACAGGTGCTATCTGTATGTTCTCAAAGACCTATTACGCACAGAACCAATACTTAGCGTTGGCTTTGAGACAGTTCATTGCGTATTATTGGGCGGCTATCTTGTCATTCTCATTTGCCTCCGCCTTATGGAATGGCTACCCTTTCTCTTCTTGTGTTGTGTTTATCACTCACCTGGAGCATCAGTTCATTGCTTATTATTGACTGGCTTTCTTGTCATTCTCATTTGCCTGCTCCTATGTAATGGTTTTCCTTCCTCTTCTAGTGTTTGCCACTCCCCTGGAGCATACTTCTTTACCATTCGTTTGAGTGGATTGCTTGAATCCTTCCACGGCTTACACCTGGGAACTACTTTTGTCTTTTTCTTTGAGCACCCCATGGAGTTCTTCAGCAGAGGGATGTACACCACTGTTCAGATAAAAGATGCAAGCATAGATCTCTGTGCCTTTTGCGGAGCTACTTTCACAGTGGCTCCATTAAAGGAATTGAAACTTGGCTGAGCGGACGCCATCTTTAATGCATCGAAGTGTTTTGTATTTGGACAAATAAATGTCCCTGAAATGCGAGGAGCTCTTTTACTAGGTGTTGGGAGTCATTTCTTTGGTTTCCTGCTTGGGACCACCAGTTTTTCCCTTGTGATCCCGAACAGACAAAACTTTTCGGAATCTCCTGTGGCTAAGTATCCAAAGGGCTGTAACTCAATGGTTCCTCAATCGCCCCTACAACACTAAACAACTGCCAAACCCTACCTCCTACCACTATAGGCCTGACAAAAAACCTCACTGCTCAGCGCTCCCAGCCACCAGGTCACCAAACCTAAAATGGTGGCTGGGAAGGCACATAACCCCCATAAATACACTTGGGCTACTTCCCTCAAATTGGGCTACAATTGGGCTAATCCCAATGTAGCCCAATATCTCCAAAATGGCTGCGCTTGGCCAGCCCCTCCCCCTCCCAATCTTCCCGGGGGGCAGCCCTTGCGTTGCTCGTCTGCCCTCCAAACCCCCCTTGTCACTGCAGGCCGGTCCAACCTAATGACAATGAAGAAGTGATGTAGAGCTCAGACCAGATGTAAAGATTGAGGGAGGTTGGCCAGGAGTCCTCAGACATGTCTACGTTTACTCACTTCTTCTGAAGCAATGCCCCATTAGTGCTTGGGATGTGGCAGACAGGAGGGTCTAGTGCTTCTGAATGATGCCTATTGCCAAAGGGAGAGACAAGCAGTGAGCAGAGTTGTATGCCCACCTACAGTCCCATTCCTCTCTGGAACAAGACTTGGCAAGGCAGCACGCTGACCGGTGGAATTGTCTTGCCATGGCCTACCATCTCTACTGAGCACGCAAATGAATAACATGTAGCTTCACTTATATATCTGTAGTTTCACTCTACCTACTTGCAGGAAATAGCACACAAGGTACAACAATGCACCTTGTTCAAATATCCGAGGACTGGAGTCAAAGTAGTAAATTATTCTGTTTTCAAACTTATGGGCATATTTCTATCCCACCCCTTTGATTTACTGTGTAAGTGTAGGAATACGTCTGGGAGACACAGACATAGGGCTGAGGTACAAGATCTCCAGACGTGAATACAGAGGCCTGCATAGATCACCTCCCAGTAACACTTGACAGAAATGGGTCCGTTTTGTACAACCTGCTTCTTATGGGGGCATGTCTACAAACAATAAGCACTTGACAGGTAATGAACTATGAGAACACTATGTAGATGCTCTGGGTGTCTGGACGGTGAAGAGGCAGCCCACCCATAGTCACTACAAAATCGGATCTACAACACATAGGGATCCTGGTACTTGTGCCAGCTGCCTTACATCCTACTGGAAGGGCAGGCAGGGAGAGAATCATGCAGCAGTAGTGGCGTGCTGCCACTACACCATTCCAAATGTAAAGCATAGCAGTGTTGCTAGGCCTGTAACCTAACACAAGCACATACCCTTTCAGAAGAAGCCCAAACTTATTCTCAAGAGGAGCCCAAAAACGAGTACAATGCTCAACAGAAATATCTAAACAAGCATTGGAAAAATCCAAGTGTATGGCTTGCACGTATGCTTACAATACCCAAAAGTAGCCATAGGATTGTGCCTTCAGGCCATGCAGTTGAGGAGCTAAGTTATCAAGATATTTACCAGTGGCATCCAGTAAAGTTAATTTGCAAGTGTAAAAATCCTCTATTCGCTGTGGCCCTCTATCACTATATTATGTCATTATCGCTCCATCAGCTGCCTGTAACCGGATGCCAAAAATGAAGGCCTTGAACATAAAAACAGATTTACTTGAATTAACATTTTATAACACAAGTGTTTTACGCTGCAGTAAGATATAAACAAATATCTTTTAGGTCTTGCCAGGAGACAGGTGTTATCTGTATGTTCTCAAAGACCTATTACGCACAGAACCAATACTTAGCGTTGGCTTTGAGACAGTTCATTGCGTATTATTGGGCGGCTATCTTGTCATTCTCATTTGCCTCCGCCTTATGGAATGGCTACCCTTTCTCTTCTTGTGTTGTGTTTATCACTCACCTGGAGCATCAGTTCATTGCTTATTATTGACTGGCTTTCTTGTCATTCTCATTTGCCTGCTCCTATGTAATGGTTTTCCTTCCTCTTCTAGTGTTTGCCACTCCCCTGGAGCATACTTCTTTACCATTCGTTTGAGTGGATTGCTTGAATCCTTCCACGGCTTACACCTGGGAACTACTTTTGTCTTTTTCTTTGAGCACCCCATGGAGTTCTTCAGCAGAGGGATGTACACCACTGTTCAGATAAAAGATGCAAGCATAGATCTCTGTGCCTTTTGCGGAGCTACTTTCACAGTGGCTCCATTAAAGGAATTGAAACTTGGCTGAGCGGACGCCATCTTTAATGCATCGAAGTGTTTTGTATTTGGACAAATAAATGTCCCTGAAATGCGAGGAGCTCTTTTACTAGGTGTTGGGAGTCATTTCTTTGGTTTCCTGCTTGGGACCACCAGTTTTTCCCTTGTGATCCCGAACAGACAAAACTTTTCGGAATCTCCTGTGGCTAAGTATCCAAAGGGCTGTAACTCAATGGTTTTCAATCAGGAACTGCAAGTTTAGCGGACTGGATATCCACCACATTTTTGACAGAATATACCATCTGACAAACTAAATGAGGCACTAATTTTTTTCCCAGTCATAATCACAGTCATCATATTACTCAAACATCACAGCTGGCTACTATTTCCCTGACTGTTCATGTGTCTATGTCCTTGAGTTGTAACTATATTTAGGCATCCCTTTTAAATTTTACTTCCTGCTACCACACAAATGTTAATGTTAAAACGACTATGCTTCACCTACATGGTATTAGTTTATATATCATTATGTAATGTAATATGTGCCAGTACTAAGTGTTCAACAAACAGGAACAATTTCCTTAATCAGCAATTATTTTTTCACCACGCTTGGTAGATATGTTTGAATTTTGCCTTGCACCTGCTGCAATACCGGCGTATGTTTAACAGGACCTTTGTGTACGTACAATGTTATTTTGTACTTGACTTATTTATACCTCCTATTATTACATGACATATGACATATATTACACCAGGGTACCTTGTTCTTTGTAGAATGTTGCCATTATACATGGAGACTTAACTGTATGGCATACATTGAAACTATTTGTTATGCAACATAATACATGTAAACAATGTTGCCCAGGTAAATGTGACTTACTTCACTCCTCCTCATTGCCATAATTCTACATCTGTTGTATACGACCTTGATGCATGTCATCTCTTACTACCCACAAGGATTGGTATTAATAAATACATTTCTTGGCACAATTGGTATCCAAGCAAACTCCCTTTTTCAGATAACTAGCTTGCATCCTTTAGATTGACACATTAGCGTATATGATACTATTCTCTTTGTCTGCTCCTCCATCTAGTAGTAAGACATACATACAATCACTTCTAAAATGGTCGTCAATCGGGATGTGCCATTCTTCTCTTTAAATTGAAGGCATAATAGCATTTGTTTGTGCTGATCCGATCACTTCATTACTATCACGATGGTCCCCATAATAATAAACATACAGTGACTAGACACAACCTGTTCAGACTAACTCCTAATAACGCTGGTGTGATGCTACCAATAACTGATGAAGTATGACTCAGAAGGATCTTCTGCACTGCCAACTTTGCATTTAACTAAATACATCCACTTCTACACCCAGGTAATGAGCAGAAGACCACAATGAACATGCACCATCGTCAGATCACACTATAGGCCTCATTAGGATGTCGGTCAGACCGCCACCGACAGGCAGTCGGTGGAGGTCCGACCGACATCCAGCAGAGCGGTCCGTCCACTACATTATGATGCAGTCGGTCAGACGGCATCGGTCTGAGGGACCGACCGATGCTTCCGACAGGCTGAAGGATCCCGTTGGCCCATTGATCAGATTGTACACCCTACAATAGGGGCTGTGCCTGCTCACTCAGGCACCTCCGTATTGATTACGATGTCCCTCTCCAACCGCCATTGAAAGGCTGTCAGAAAGGAACTTTGGAGTCCCCTGGCCGGGCCCCCATCTTTGTGGGCTTCCGCTATGAGGCCTGGGAGGCACCTGCGATGCCCCCCCAAACATCCTTGCTCCGTGTGCCAGCCACCACATGGTGCCTGGCACACATTTAAAGTATGTTTCAAAACATCCCTTTTTCCATTGCAGCTTGTGCTCCAGCACTTTTTGGGTCGCAGCACAAGTTGCATGGAGAAAGCCATGATTCCGACCGTCTACAAGGCTGCTGCATCATAAGTTGGCAGGTGGAACCGCTGACTACTTGTCTATCTGTCCCAATCTACCTGCGATGGCAGTCGGACGATCGTCCGACCCCTATTATAATCGGGCCCTATATTTGAAAAGGACCGGGGATGAACAGCCACTATAGGTCAAAACATGTTGGTTGAGTTGCTACACATATGAATGGCCCTTTGTAAAAAAATACTACATCTGAACTAGGATGGCAATAATAAAGATGCCTAAAATAGTCTCTCTTTTTTAATTTGTTTTGTTCTGGAATATGTTATGCTATATATTATAATATTGGCCTAATAATTAATAGTTTTTCTCACTCTATTATTTAAAAATATTAGAGAAGCTGCTGTTATCCTTGGGTGCATGAACACAACCCTCAGGTCCTTAAACTCTCAGCAACATACTACACTGCACCATGAAAAACCACTGTGCCAACTCAAGGGCCATAATCACTGGTTCGGCCTTTAATGCACAGGCCCTTTATTTCTGGCTACAGTTTGATTTGACAAATGGATTATTCATCTGGTAAAGTGCCACGTGGAATACCTCAGAGATTATTTCTTTCATGGCTGCTCTTCATCATTAATGTGCCCCTTTTGCCAACCCTCCTCGTGCGGTAAAAGTTACATTTGAAATCCATGCCATTGACAACCAAACCCTCCTTCAGTTAGAAAGCAGGCCAGTGAATCTGGCCCTATATACACCAACTTGTCCAGATATGGTTTTGGAGGAAAGTGTTTGGATGTCTATGCTTAAAAAGGGGCAAGACATAAATCCTGGTTGTCGGAGGACCAGAGTCTACTTCACTACCATTTGAGTGGGCCCCAACATCTAAATGCTGTCTTCCACTGCAGGTATAGTTGGAGAATTGGGAGTCAAATTTGACTCTGAACATGCACTAAATCCACCGGTACCTGCAGTTGTGAAAGGCGTCAACCTGCTGGTCTTCCTGTTCTGTAGAATCTCTTCAGCTCTCCAGACTGATCACTCCATGGAGCTGAACATTTCCCTTGTGGTAATTTGCTTAGAGTAATGTAACATTGTTTTCACTTGGCTGTCATAAAAACACTGACAGGCTTCAAAGGCCCCAGGCTCCCAAAAACAAGTTGCAAGAATGGGTCGGGGACTCTGATAGTGAGACCACATGAAATTGCCCTTTCAAACACACCACTAGCTCTGTAGATCCAAGAACAACATTTACACTACTTTGTAACATGCTCAAAGCTTACTAGGACAGAGGACCAGCATACCTGCAGAAATTATTGGCCATCACTATGTCGAACAGAAACCTGCATTTCGTGAGAGTAGGCAAAAACATGTAGGCAGTTCTTAGGGACAAAGACGGTGTGTCTCACTGAACCCATGCTTCAGGGTGGAATACAACTGCATCAGTTACAGGAAAGGCCTGAGAACTGAACAGTTCAAGCTTCATACCTCAGACATAGCACATGAAGAATATTGCAAATTCAGATTGAGACTCACACTCTAACTACTCGCTCTTTCTTTCACATCACACAGTATCTAGCCAAAAAGTGCTCTGAAGTAATGTAAAGGAGAGGCAGAGTGCTCTAAAAAATGCTAACTAAATAATTTGTCATTTACATTTTCTATTTATAAGACAAGTTATGCATGGTTGTTGTCAGAAATAGTACCTGACATAAGTATTATTTCCTGAATATCATTTGACAAATAAATACATTTTGTTTATTAACTCCAATGGGTGGCATTTTCGAAAATTCTATATAGGGCTAGATTTTTGTGTCACATAGTATTGTGATATATTCTGGTACCATACCTTTATGCATATGTCAAGATGTTTGGACAAACTATTGATTCAAAAATAATGGGAGACCGAAATATTGGAAAATAAATTGTGACTCACAAATATCGTGATACAGAAATATTGTTGAAATTTTTTGAGATAAGTAATGCTACTTAGACTGGAGTGGCAATAGTCAATGTCCCCTCCTAAATCCAACACTTTCCCTACAGTTGCACCGAATGGAATAGGAATAGTAAATCTAATTCCTCCAAAACCCAACACTATATCTACTATTGCAGTGGCAGGAGTAGAATTAGTACATCTAACCCCTCCAAAGCCGAACACTTTCCCTACTGTTACATAAACTAGAGTGGAAATGATAACGTTAATATTCTTTGACTCCATTAGTTTTCATATTATTGGTTAAATAGTTTTTGTAACATTAATTTTTTTTAATTTTATATTATCTGTTCTTATTTTTAAATGTATTTTAATATTTAAAGTTTTTTTGGTAAATGTTTTTTTTATGTTGACATTTGTAATATTTTATTTAATTGTCTACATGAATATATTTTTTCCTATTCAATTGTTTGTATTTGTTATGGTTCTATTGTGTGTGTGTGTGTGTGTGTGTGTGTATATATATATATATATATATATATATATATATATATATATATTAGATATATATGAAAATTCCCAAGTTTGCACATAAGCAAAACCGCGCACTCAAGGAGATGCAGTCAGAAAGATTTATTTCCGGATAACGCTACGTGTTTCGACACCCCACGGTGTCTTTATCACACGATTTGAGTGATCAAGACACCGTGGGGTGTTGAAATTTACTCGGCTTTGGGTTTGCCGATTTCACGCGCCACCTGACCACGGGAGGAGGTACCCGGAAGGACCCAGTGTGCTGTTTCCATATATGTGTATATATATATATATATATATATATATATATATATATATATATATATATATATATATATATATATATATATGGGAGCCGAAATGCATTATGCCAATCAAGCTGCCAAATAAAGAACCTCCGTCAAGTTCCCCGCTGTGTCTTCTTGCTTCTTTTACGGAGAGGTAGTTGTTGGATTAATTACACGAGTGCCAGTGCGTGTGAAGAAGACCCGTTCTACAAGTGTCCTGCAGTTCCTGGCGTAACGTGGCAAAACTCCGAGGTATCGGCTTCTGCAGGACTGCCCAAGGATCAAGCAAGACAAGTGGCCACTGTGCAATGCAGCCCGTGACTGCACGGGGGAAAAGGGATCATGGCATCACCGATTCACGGCCCTGCTTGGATTTTGTATTCAGAGGCAGAACGTAGGGGACCTGAGGGGGTTCCGGACTTTAGCTTTGGGGTTTGGCCACAACATTGAACATCCTCACTTTCTTGGCAAACCAGCGTCCATTTCAGGACTTTACTACACGCTCCGCACCGGGTGTTACTAGAGAGATGAACTCTGGGAGCTGCAGTTTCATCACTCAAACTGCAGCTGCAGCCTATTGAGCGGAACGAGCTGACCTCACGGCATTGGGAGGGGCCTTAGAAATTTAAAGGAGGGGGGCGTGGCTTAGCGCCCGATACGGATGGCGGCTCTGGTGTGAGCGCTCCGTCACCGCCGAAGGAATCAGCCCTTCTTACCTGTGCCGGCTGTCCGGAGAGAGAAGCCTCACTTGTCGGAATGTAGAGGGAACACCGCGCACACGACCGCGGCCCGTTTTGGCCTCAGGTTTTGTAATTTACAGTATGTACATCCCTCGGCTTGACGGTCTGTTTGCATCGGTTGGACCGCCTCCCCCAGTGGGCGCTCCCCCCCCAGTCCTTTCTTCTCGTCTCCCCTCCTCCGTGATCACCCTTCCTCAATTTCACCCTTCGTAAGTATGTTTTCCCTTCTTCCCCTGTTTTCCGTTATACCCCTTCTGTCTTTGATCTTGTTTTTATCTCTAGTTCTTCTTTGTTTAAAAATGTCTTCTCCTCCTCTCTCTCAATCACCTTTATCTGTTTCATGTTTCTTTTCCTTGCATTTCTTGCCCTCTGCTTTATTTATTCACTCATCTGACTTTTACTACCACTTTTTCAATCTTTACATTTGTTTTTTTCTTTCCATCTTGCTCTTTATATTTTCTCCTTCCTTTCATTTTCTCATGCTTTCCTTACAGCTCCTCATTTGCTCCTGTCTTTGCTCCTTTTTAAGCTCACTTTTCTCTTTTCCTCCTTTCTTTGCACTCTCTTTCCTGTTTTCTTTCGCTCTCCCAGCATTTTTTTTGCCTATTCACCTGTATCTCCTCTTTACTATTTTTCAACTTCACCCTATCTTATCCCTTTTTGGCTTTCCTATTCTGTTTATCCACTCTGTTATTCTGGGCATTTATTCTTCTTCTTTGCTTATCGCTGATTTATATTTTATTTACATGATATGTCACTCAAAATAGTCACATGGAATGTTAAGGGCGTTAATTCTCCTATAAAGCGACAGAGAATTTTGTCACACCTTGCACGCTTTAGTGTTGATATTGCTTTTTTGCAAGAAACCCATTTATCTGCTGAAGAATCTGTCAAGTTAAAGAGAGGTTGGGTGGGTGATGTATATTACTCTCCAGGGGATGGTGGGCGTGATGGAGTAGCCATTTTATGCCACAAAAATCTTTCTCACTCTTTGCTTAACCAAGAGTCGGATAATGATGGTCGCTGGACTTTTGTTAAACTCTCAATTAAGAATGTTCCAATTTCCCTTCTAAATGTCTATGCTCCCACTACTGGTGATCCCACTTTTTGGTATGCCTTCTCACACCATATTACCAGATTCATTGTTAATAACTTTATTTTAGCGGGAGATTGCAACCAGCCTCTTGATCCCTTTTTAGACAGGCATTCCAAAGTTCATTTCGTTCCCAATAAGTCACATAAACTTTTTTCTCAAGCTATCTCTCAACATAAGCTCACTGATGCCTGGCGATTATGTAACCCTGACTTACGGGAATTTACTTTTTATTCTCCCTGCCATCATTCTCAGTCCCGAATTGATTACATTTTTGTTACTCATGACATTGCCCAAACCCTTACTCATGCAGAAATTGGTCCGATACTACTTTCAGATCATGCCCTCACTTTAGTTCAACTTGATATTCTTCCAAGATCAGTTGGACCCAAGCGATGGCGTTTTAATAATTCCCTTCTCCTGGACCCCAAGTTTACTGCATCTTTTACTGAATTTTCTGAGGAATTTTTTTCAATTAATGACACTCCCTCCATCCCCAAGAACACCATTTGGGATGCCTTTAAAGCTGCAGCAAGAGATTTTATAATTGGCTTTGTAGCAAAAAAGCGGAGGGCTGCCCGTAATTTCACAGCTACTCTTCTTCTCGACATTAAGAAATTGGAGCATTCTTATTTTACCTCTCGTTCGCTGGACAGTTTGACAGCTTTGATTAATGCCAAAATGAAATTCAACAAAAAGTCCACGGATGATGCATCTTTATACTTACTAAAGTCAAGCGCAAAGTTTTATGGGGGAAAAAATAAGGCTGGGAAGATTCTTGCTAATTATTTGAAAGTAAAGCATAATAAGTTAAATATTGAATCAATCTATGACACACACTCTGTTCTCAAACACAAGGATTCAGATATTCTTGCTGAATTCTCTACACTTTTACAACACCTTATATTCTTTCGAAACCCAACCTTCCTCTCAATCATTAGATCGCTTTTTTTCCAGTATCCAAAAACCAGCTCACTTCCCGCTTGACCTTTCTCACTTAGAGTTCAATATCTCTCAACTAGAGATGCTCAAAGCACTCCAGAGTCTTCGGAAAGATAAAGCTCCTGGGCCAGATGGCTTTACTGTTGAATTCTTTCTCCACTTCTCCAAATTTCTCATCCCTAAACTCCATTCCCTCATCGATGCATTCCTCACCCTGGGCTCTTCTTCGGGCTCTTTTTCTGATGCACATATCTGCCTCATACCCAAGGAAGGGAAAGATGCTCAGTATTGTAAAAATTATAGACCAATCTCCTTGGTTAACATTGATTATAAAATATTTGCGAAATCTCTTGCAGCACGTCTTGATCTTCTTCTCCCGGATCTTCTGGGTGAAGAACAATCAGGCTTTGTCAAGGGTCGTTTTATTACCGACAACACCAGACTGCTTTTCAATGTTTTGTCTAAGTCCCGTCACTCGCCCCATTCCCTTGCGGCCATTGCCCTTGATGCTGAGAAGGCATTCGATAGAGTTGAATGGACCTATCTTTTTCACACCCTTCATTGGTTTGGTTTCGGTCCCAAATTTATTTCTCTGATCTCCTTACTCTATTCCAATCCACGTGCAGCTGTTTGTGCCAATGGTCAAATATCCCCTTTTTTTGATTTGGGCAGAGGTGTCCGTCAAGGGTGCCCCCTATCTCCTTTTCTTTTTAATTTGGCCTTAGAACCCTTTCTGTCTAGACTTCGCCAAAACCCTAATATCCAGGGCTTTCAAATATCTGATTCTCAAATTAAGTTAGCCGCGTATGCGGATGATATCCTTCTTTTTATTTCTAACCCCACTGATTCGATTCCTGCCTTCCTTGCTGAAGTGCATGAATATTCCCAAATATCTGGCTACAAACTCAATAATGATAAATGTGAGATTCTCCCTTTAACGAAATTCACATTTAAACCTGATTTTATTGCCTCCAACTTCACATGGAAACCCTCTCATATTAAATACCTCGGCTTGCACATCGCTCCTACCATCTCAGATACTGTTTCCCTATGCCTATCCAAATGCACCCAAAAGTTAGAGGACTTGACGTCCAAATGGCACCCTCTCTACTTGTCCTGGTGGGGACGCCTTGACACTATTAAAATGATGTTGTCTCCCATAGTCCTCTATACTATTTCCAATATTCCTGTATCTATTCCTTCTAAATTTTTCAAAAAAATCAACTCCATTCTGATGTCCTTTCTTTGGAGTAAGAAAAAGCCCAGAATGTCTCTTGCCCGACTTACTCGTCCTAAGACGGAGGGTGGAGTTAACTTTCCAAACTTCCCTGCTTACCATAAAGCATTCTTGTTGCGACAGGCCGCTTTCTGGTTGCAAGATCCCAGTGTCCCTTGTCCTTTATGGGCTAAATTTGAACGCCTTCTTCTTTCTCCTTTCTCCTTTCTCCTTCGCTGAATATCTTTCTTTTTCTCATAAACCCCCTTCCATTTCTACCCCCATTCACAAATTTACTACTAAACTGCTCCTATCTCCATCCCTTTCACCTCCCAAGAACATTGCTGATTTCCTTTCCTCCACCATTTGGCATAACACCGCCCTACTTATTGGTAACAAACCCTTCTTTTGGAAGGCCTGGCATCAAAGGGGGCTGGTGTGGGTCTCTCAACTCTTCTCTGCATCTTCTTTTCTGCCTTTCATCACTCTCCGCTCCCTCTATAACTTACCTGCGTCCTTCAATCGCAATGATCATTTACTTAGGGAGGCTGCACTAACGACTTACAATCAACTCTCTCAGCTACATCCGCCCCCTGCCTCTCCCACTCCCACCTCCTCCCTTCACTCATTTTTGCGCAAGACCCCTAAGGCCTCCTCCATTTATAAATACCTTCATACTTCTGACTCTCCTAGGCCCAAATCCAAAATTGAGGAATGTTGGGAACTTGATTTCTCCACGTCTTGGCCAATTTCATTATGGGACAAAATTTGGACCAAGATACGTAAGTCTTCAAGAGCGGCAACTTTGACACAGTCCTTGTTTTTTATTTATAACAGACTTCTCTTTACACCTTTTGACCTCCACAAGTGCTTCCCCAACACTTCTCATACATGCTGGTCTTGTTCTTCCCCACAAGCAACTTTGTTTCATATGCTGTTCCTGTGTACATCTGTTCATGCTTTTTGGTTACAGGTTTGGTCTCAGATCAACTTGATTTTTCACACGAGTATCCCTTTCTCTTACATTAACATTTTCTTAGGTAGCCTCTTCCCCTGCTGGGACAATGTTGATTTAAAGCCTCAGATTATTGACTTGTTACTTGCCGCTGCATTCCAGCAGATAACGGTAAACTGGAAAAACTTCACCAATATCTCCTTCAAGGCGTGGTGGTTTAATGTTTGCCATAACCATAGACTTGATACTGCTTTTGTTTTTCCGGCTCACATGGCTGCAAAACGTTTAGACTTATGGCTCCCTATCACGCTTTACTTGGATGCATGTGCTAATCGTTCGTTTTATCCACTGCCCTCGCAACAAGAGGTCCTTAAACCTCCTTAAGCGCTCATTACATTCCATTTCTCTTTTTTCCATTGTATTATTTTTCTATTTCTTTTAGGTATTCTCTTACTTTTATGATCAATGTTTATATGCCTTTCCCTTTTTACATTCCAATGCCCGGATTTTCCCTTTGATACTATTTACAATTTTATGCTTGTTTTATTTCTTATAACTCTCAATGTTTTATATTTCCATTGTACTTTGTATTGACACCTTGCCTTTCTGTTTTTGATATCAAATAAAATTCTCTTGAACTTAAAAAAGAAATTTAAAGGAGGAAGTTGGACTCACCTCGCTTCATTCACGGCATCAGAGGAAGGCTCAAGGGAGCCGAAATGCATCATGCCAATCAAGCTGCCAATTAAAGAACCTCCGTCAAGTTCCCCGCTGTGTCTTCTTGCTTCTTTTACGGAGAGGTAGTTGTTGTATATATATATATATATATATATATATATATATATATATATATATATATATATATACGTATATTTGTATTAATTATGATACACTGTATATACGTATATTTGTATTAATTATGATACACTGTATATTTACATATATATCATATATATTTATATCAATACAAACACATATATGTGTTTGTGTATTTATATGACTATATATGTATATATTGTATTAAATATTAGTAGAATATATTTAATTTACATGTTATTACATTTATACATAAACATATTTAACATGCATTACTTTAAACTCTTTTTTTATTAATAATCAATATTTTTGTCTATTTTTGGACAATATTAATTTCAACTATATTTTTCCCCGGTATTTGTATACTTACCATTATAAGTATAGGCCTACGATATTGTGGTAAAGGCAATTCTTGACGCAATACTTTTGTTGATGATATTTTTTACCACAGTATTGTGTCAGGTTACACTATCACTGCATTATGAGCTTTAACACATTGATCTGTCTGACTGTGCTAGGAACCTAGCAAAGAATTACAAAAATGTTAAGCATACATATCACATTAATATATGCATTAAAATTTTTCTTTCTCTTTGAGATTAGAATCTCGGATCTACCGGATACGCACAGACCTCTGGACTAAGTAAATATACCCCCAGTTTTCTGACTAGGATTACAATCTGACCTGTTGGGTAAGCATAGATCTCTGCAGTCACGATATTAACCTACTTATGTATTTCACAAGGACTAGAACCAGAGACCTTTGGGTTACACAAACAACTCTGCAATAGGTACATTAATTCTATATCTTTTTGGAACAGCCTGTTTATTTGTCTGGTAGTTTTCTTTCTCGTTCCATGATTTTCGTTTTGTCTCATTCAATGCTCTCCTTTTCATGTTCTGGTTGTTTTTTGTCTGTAGTAAATTGTCTCCTTTCCCTTATGGTTGAGTTTACTAGACAGCACATGTGCTATCCATTGCAAGATATATTGTCTTATACCAAGGGCATAGAGAGGCTTGGTTCTCATTCCAAACCATTGGTTGGTTTTCCTTGTCACTCTCATTTGCCTGCTTCTTAATCGTGTTCCAGCTTGTCAGCCTTTGTTTGTCCCCCATGGAGCATTGTCTCTTTACAGTCTCTTTGGGTGGCTGGCATCTCTGCTTCCACTGCTCGGTTTTCAAGCACTACTTTTTTACTTTTAGTGAAGCATGCCATGAGAGTGTGTGTGTTTTTGAGCCGCCTTCTTTGTATACTTTTCTCCTGCACTCATGTTGATCTATGCCGCTCGATTGCTACTCCCTACCCACAATGCGCTTCACCACGGGTCTGTCCACATTGCTAATCTGCGCAATCCACAGTAAAACAATCTGTTATTCATGCTTATACATCAGATTCAGCGTCCTACAGGGCTGCGAATGCGACAAAGCCAAGGGAGTAGTCAGAAATTTAAAATACTCCTCACTTTGAACCAAAACCGTAATGACACTGAATGAGAGAAACAGTAAGCCCAACATCTCCTAGATTAGTTCTCTTCAACTGTACATTGTTTGATCTATCCATTCGTTCTCCCCCGTCCAGCCATTCTATCTTTTTATATGTTAGCCCATCCTTTATTTATCCTTCCTTCCATAGGTCCACTCATTCATTCATCAATGCATCCTTTCACTCGTCCCTCCACCCTTTCAACTATCTATGCATCCATCCTTTCATCATTACATCCATTCATTGTCTATTCTCTTCACGCATTGATCATTCAGCCTTTTACATTTCTCCATCCATTTATACTAACAGCATTTTATCCAACCTTCAGTCCACCCTTCCAACCCTTCATCCTTCCTTCCAACCTTTTCTTAATTGATCCTTTCACCCCTTCATCCAACATTTCATTCTTCCAACCATTTATCCTTGCACCCTTTCTTTGTTGTTTCACCCAGCCTTCCTTTCACCTTTCTTTCCTCCCTTTCGTTTTTCTTCCTTACCTTTCACCTTTCATTTCACCCTTCACAACTATGCTCCTTGCAATTGCTAGCTATCATCATTTTTTTCTTTTCTCAAACTATTTTTTCGATTGTTTCTTCGGCTCGCTTTGTTTGCTGGTCATTGTTTTCCTATTAGATTTAGATTTTCATAATTTAATTTTTCCTCTCCTTTCCTGAAATTGGCTCACTTAGCAGCTGTTGACCTCCACATCTCTGCCTTGTCCTGCTCTTCCTTTGCCTTGGTCTGCAGCCAGGCCTGCAAACATAAGTGGCCGAATATAAAACAAATAAATATTTAGTGGCACCAGTGGTCAAAGTGGGGGAAAAAATAGGCAAACTGTGGGCAGAGAATCAGAGGGCAGGAATAACCTGAGGATTGGGTCTGTGGGTGGAGTCAGAGGTGTGACCAGAAAAAGCAAAACATCTCAATGTTTAGTATTCGTTTGACATTTCACTGACCAGTTGCAGCTTATTACGTTATTTAATTCAACCAATGGATACACCTGTTTATTTAACGTTTAATATGAGTTACTGACATTAAAATACATTCACATAGTGGGATATGTTTTCAATCACAAAATTGTCCACATATGCTTAAAGGTGGAATCACAAGCCACTTGTCTTCGTAGCACTGCAGTTTATGTCGTCAGCACTTCTCCTTTTTCCATAAGAGCAGTTCAAATATGAATGGCAAAAAATTCTAGTTAGGAAATGTTTTCCACACAATTATGGTTCTGTCAAATTTGCCATATAATGCATCATCTAATGCATAATCTTACGATTTCAACTAAAAAAATGTTTGAAGCTCAAACGGATCAAAATTTACTAAAAAATGTTACTTGTTTTGCTGCGAAGGGGAGGGCCCTTTGCAAAGGTGGACTAGTCACCTTTCTCACTGCTTCACACTGCTGCATTTGTATGTTACACTGTTACTAATGAGATTCCAGGAAAAAGAACTGTATGGCTGACTCTGGTCCAGCACCTCGGTTTCAGAGTAAGAAAGTATCTTTATTTCAGTGCACAACCACGTCTCGAGCTTGCCACACTAAAGCTCAACTGTGAGGACAGATACAGGGATTTTTTCAAAATGGAAACGGTGCACTATAAATTCAGTCCAGAGAGCTCAAAATGTTCAAAGATAGTTCTTTTATTGTGTTTCAAAAATCTTTAAAAGGCCTCAGCCGACGCGTTTCGTTCCCAATATGAACTTCTTCAGGGCTTGTAAGCTGGCAAGTAGACAAGTAGGTGTGGAAGTAGAGGGAAACTCCAGAGGTATATAAGTCCACCCCTTTGTCATAGGCCGCAGCGTTTAACTCTCCGTCGAGTGATCTTAATCAGAGATTATTATAATGTGTAGTCCCAAGAAATATGTTGGCGACCCTCATCAAATCATTCAATAAAGAAAATTAAGCAACAGTCCCCCTCCACAGATACCAGTTTAATATATGGTGAGAAGTGGAATGGGAGAGAAATCTGGTTCACCCTAAGTGGAGAATCCTCCAGCTTAAGAATAAGAAGGGCATATATAACCCCCAAGGTATTAGCCAAGACACCTCCTTCCCTTGAGTTGCGGGCGAGGAGTGCTGAAAATGTGCAGGTTGAAGCCTGTTACTAATGAGGCAAAATCTTTGCAGAGACTGTTAGTATGTGTAAAAATTTCAAAATATTAAAATATCAGAAAATGTACTGCATTATGCTCCAACCTTTTCTTCGCTACATAATTTACTCAACACTGTGGCATAATTTTGTCCTCCATTGATGCATAATTCCAATGACCCCAAATCAGGCAGCTTCTTAATGCTTGTGGATGAAGCAGAGAGACCGTCAAGTTTGCAAACTATGGGCCCGGTTACGATGGCGGTGAGACCGCCACTGACAACCCGCCAATGGCGGTCCCACCGCCATCAGTGACTGAATCACACCCCGCCACATTACGATGCTGGGCCGTGTGTTGACGGTCGGAAAGACAGACCTCCATGCATCTGACGGGCTCCTGCCGGTGTGATGGAGGGGCTCGTATTCCCTACAATGGTGGCGGTGCCTACCATGCATTGATGTAGGGATTACGATGTCTCTTCCGCCCGCCTGTTAATGGCTGTTCACCTGCCATGAACAGGCAGGCGGAAAGCGACTTTGGGGGCCAGTAGTGGGTCCCCCTTCCCTTTAACCCTAAGCTGTGGGCACTGAGGGACACCAATGGTGCCCCCAATATATCCCTGCACCATGTGGCAAGCACCGCATGGTGCCTGCCATGTAGTGCAGGGATACATGATGTGTCCCATTTTTGCATTGCGGCAGATGCTGCGGGTAGCAGTACCCGACGCAATGTTTTCATTATAATGCCTAGTGTTGGAACACCAAAAGCCTTTCAGGAGGTCCCGTCTACAATGTGGTGGCAGGTGGACAAAAGTCCATCCACCATCTTAATCGGGCCCTTAGTTTGGTGAGCGTGCAAGATCTGCAATGCCCATCCCTGGTGAGTTGCACTACTACTGCTGAAACAAGGCCAATGGAGGTAACAATGGGTGAGGTGGACTGACCTCAAGCCCTTGTGACCTCAGTGACAGAGTCACTGTTGCTCTAGCATATGCTGCTTTGTACGCCTGCCCACAAGACAGGAGGTGAACTTCAGTATGGATTGTGGTGACCAGGCCTTCAAGGTTAACTCTCACGTCACTGCTATGGTCAACCTGCTGGTAGTAAGACACCAGGGCTTCTAAGGTATAGTGGGGGCTTCTAAATTCTAGCATAGAATTGTGCTCCCTCAGGAGAACGGTCTGGTAGACTGGTCATGAAGAATGAACCTGGTTCACTAGTTCATAATTTGGTGGTTCTGGTCATAGTGGCCTCCCCCACTGAGCACCATACTGCCCCACTGAGCAAAATTCACACTGCCTTCAGCTACAACCCAATTGTGCTCTGCTATAAACACCTGGATGCGACTCATTTCAACGTATGCACCAGATAAGAGTAATATGCTGCCTGAAAAAAAGGTAACAACATTCTGGAAAAAGCAGCACATAGGTAATGCAAGATTAAGTAAAGCATGTGAAATGTAAGCAGGAACAATATGTTTACCTTAACGATTTTACACTAATTATTGAGAATCAGGGACTGTTTTTGCCTGAAACTTAAAGACATGACCACATGGCCCAAAAAGAACTAGTTTCAATGTCCATTGCTTATATCCTTACAAAACCTAAGCAGTATGGTTTAAAAAGACCACATCTGTGCACACAGAGCCGCGGTACGCATTTTATAAACTTAGAAAAGGAAAACAACTGAAAGGGATCCCATTAAACGTTTTCCACTCCAGCATCAGCCAGGTATTGCAGTTCCTCCAGGAATGGTGCACTCTCCACCCACGGACACAATGCTATTCAAAAGAAGACAAGAACACAAAAGCAGCTCTTCACTGACAAACTCTGTAAAGTGGTGGTAATGCTTGAGTGTGAATAAAACCAATCTGGCCTCTTGGCGACCACTCTGTCTTGCTTTATTGTGCTATTGATTTTTTTTACGTATATTAAACCTTTTTTCTCTCTCTGTCCTGAGGCTTCACTTTGGAATAGAAACATTTCAGAAAAATAGGACATTACCATCAAAAGCGTTTCTTTCGTTTTTGGATCCATTTCACAGGGGAACAGAATGGAGAAAAGGAGAGGAATGAGAGGGTAAGACAGGTTTTTTGAAGTCACGGTTTTCAGCAATAGAGGAGGAGCGAGACAGAGCAGAAGTGGACACTGTCCTTGTCTTCTCTGGGTAGAAGGAAAAGACCACCATCCCCTAAGGGCCACTACCGGCCGAGCCTTATCCATAGGACTTGGCTATTTCTGTTGTCTTGGGAAGCAAACAAAAAAGTAAGGGAACGGATTCTATTAAATGTAAAATGTAGGGGCACACCGTTCCCTGCCAATCCTGCCCATAATACAAGACCATCGAGTTTGAAAGGTCCAGTTAATGTTTGCGACGTCCATTAAGGAATAACCTAGGGAAAACGGATACACGTGGAAAGCCTCCACCTGATAATGTTAATACATCTCGGGCTCTGGGGCCTTAGAATCCGTGTAATGCGTTTAGCCCGACAGCAGGCGGCTGTGTGTCTGAGGCACGGTTTATTCCTCATGATAAAAGACATTCGAGAGCAAGTGACGCACGTGTGACCAGTGGTCCGGAGAGAGCGCGGGAATAATCTACCGCGAGGAGAGCGAGGCCGGCCGCGCGTGCTGTGAGATCTGCAGTGCGCACAGAACTTGTTACCAGCAGGCTCTCAAATCCCTGATCCAATTTGGCGCGGTTTAAACCGATTGAGCTATCGAGAAGAACTATGCAATTTCTGTCTCCTTGTAAATCCTGCTCAGTTTCGCTTTCCAGTAAGTAATCTCCATTTATTTACATGTTCTGCTGACAGTCAGGGATCAGGGCTTGGGAATGTGCTTTAGACAGAGGCCTGAAAGGTGCGGTGACAGGAGCTCTCTGTGATTGGCACTTTGGGGCAAATTTACAATAACTGGCGCATCCCCAGGGATGCGCCAGTTATTGTGCGCCGCAGCTCCGCCACCCATGGTGCGCCGCATTTAGAATGCGGCGCACAATGGGGGCAAAAACGGCACAGATGCGTGACGCAGCTCCAGCTCCAGCAAGGCTCGGGGGTGCCCTATCTGTCCAATGCTGCGTCAAGCCTTACACCTGCTTCAAGCAGGCGCAGGGTTTTGACGCAGCATTGGCCTAAAAGTGACTGAGTGAAATCTTGTAGATTTCATCAGCTACTTTTGCGAGGCGCACCTGTCCAGGAACGCCCACCCTGCGCTGGAACGCCCACATGTGACGCAGGGCTTTACAACGTGACGCATCTCCCTAGATGCGTCACGTTGTAAATGCCTTGCAGGGATGCGCCACGTTTACGCCGCTGTTGCGTCATGCAGGGCGGCGTAAACGTGGCGCAAGGGGCTTGTAAATCTGCTTCTAGGTATCTTTCTGATACGCATCATGGCGCTAGGCGGAAAACACCTGCAATACTGCATATGATCTAACTCAGTTTTGTAATAAATGAACGGCAATGTATGTGTTTTATGAGCACAAATCGTAACAAGTCCTTTGTGGAACGTTCTACGACTCCTGAATTTTTAGTCAACAACCATGTCATGGTTGGCAGATAATGCATGTTTTCTTTTGCCCTTGGTAGTTCTGGTATAGTTTTAGGGTCCACAAATATAGAATCAAGATAGCTAGAGTGGCAATCCTAATCGAGTGTTACACACACAATGAGCATTGGCAACACTTTGGTTTGTGGCGCTGTATATAACGTCGCATTGTGTCGGCCAATAGTGAATGTCTGTTGTTTGGGGCGCAGGGAATATTGGACGTCCTTTATTTAATTTCCAGAAAGGACAAACAGCAACTTTCGGTCTGACAGTTTTAGTTTCCGAAAAGTTATGTATTTTAAGAAATGTTTTTTGAGACGTTTCTGTTTCTAGGGTTATATTTACAGGTGTCTTTCTAGTGCTATGGTGACCCTTGATGCTACCACATACCACAAAGACATGCAAAATAAAAACTCTGATATGAAGCTTGCCTTGCAGAATCTTACAACAACTATCCTTCTTGTAAGAGAGGGATATCCTGCTAAAACCTTTCTGTAGGGTATCTTCTGATCTGATACTTTTCCGTTATTTTGAGTGCAGACTGCATGTGCAGGGTGTTTAGGTAATGTACCACTGGGCAGGGGGCAGAAATTGCAAATCTTTGTAATAGTTTATAACTCCTCCTTCACTTGGGGGCTCTGAACATTCTTTCTTCTGGACACAGGCTCGTTTTCAGAAATGTCCTGTTTTGATTCTGTTGGTGATTGCTCTCGCTGGTAGCTCTCAGAACAAGTCTTTGCAGGGTCATGAAAATGGAGAGCAGAGCCAAAACGAATTGAATTATCATGTTTTTTTGGTATTCCTACCATACAGCCCAAGCTGTCTGGTGGAGAAAGACCTATTGCGGACTTACAAGGAACTTACAGTGGACTATTGGCCCAGCCATTTCTTTCAACTGGTTGGCTTTATTGTCATGTGCTTGCTTCTGTTTTTGATGGCTTTCCTTGTCTATTCTGTGTTTGCCCCTTTCCTGGAGCATACCCGCGTTACTGTACTCTTGATTTGGCTGAGTTGTATCCTTCCACTGCTCACTTTTAAGGAACAAGGTTTTTCTTTTTGATTAAGCACGCCATGATAGTGTGTGTGTTTTTCATCCCTCTCTTTTTTGCGCTTACCCAATCCACCATAGCCCTGTGTATCTCAGTCATGTACTTCTCCCCCCTGCTCACCATGTTACTGTGACCCTTGTGTCCAGTTGCTCTCACTCTCTTGTGTGTTTCCCATTGCTCTCTGTTTCCTTCACTCCATTGTGTGCTTATCCCCACCCTCTGTGTTGCTCATTCCCCACGTTGCTCTCTCCGTCATGCTGGTCCTTTTTTTTCTTTTTGCTCTTTTTTTTTTCAAACCATTCTTTATTGAAGAAAGTTTTCTTAACATTTTGTTCAACCCACTCCACCCTCCCCACCCCGGTACAGGCAATTTTAAATAATAATAATAATATCAATATCAGCTTACATTGAATATACTAAACATAGTGAAATACTATTACAAGAAAACAATACTAATATTTCCATCTAGGTAATTAAAGACATTACTGTTCTAGACATTCTATCCAATGCGTAAGTGGGTACCAAATTTCTAGTCCCTTCTTTTTCTTATTCATACCCTCCCTACTGTATATAGCTATTTCCAGGCAATAGGCCGATAGTAATCGTGCCCGCCATTGCTGAAAAGTTGGAGGATCTGTGTCAAGCCAGGCCGAAGCCAGACAAATTCTGAGCACTGCCATTTCTGTTATCTGCACGAATATCCCTATCTACCCCCTAAATTATTTCTGCGGTTGTGAACTCTATTTGTGTCTCAAATATTTCTGAAAGAAAAGTAGAGATCTCTCGTCTGATGGTACCGAGTGCCCCACATGTAGCAAACATATGTATTAAATCTGCTTCTGCCATCGCACATCTGGGGCAGGATGTCCCTTTACCTGTACTCTATTTTGTTAACCTGTAGGGGGTGTAATATAAGTGAAAAAAAGTTTTGTAAAATTCGGCTTGCAATTTAGAAGACATTAATAGCGACTGAGAGAATTGAAATGCTTTCTGAATAGAAATGACTGGGGTTCCTAGTTTGTTCTGCCAATTATGAGTATGTTTATCCAGGTCGTCGGGATAGCCAATGATTAAATTGTTATGTATTTCCCCAATTTTAACTCTGCTACAATGAACCACTGTTTCAATTAACTCAATTTTCTGGAATACTACCCTGCCACCCCCCTTTTTCATTATAAAGTCCCTAACCTGTAGATATTTGAAAAAGTCCCGATGTCCTAAACCAAATTTATTTTTTAAGGATTCAAATGAACTAAAGCCTGCTGGCTCATACAAAGAGCCAATTTGGAATATACCTGACCTGATCCACCGCGTCATACAAGTGTCAGAGAAGATCTCTGGGAGGTTTTTATTTCTGATAAAGGTCGTATAATACGAGAACCTACCTATCCCCAAATGTTTACGAGCATAATTCCAGGCAGCGTAGATACCTTTAAGGGTTTTGAAGCAAACTTTCTTAAAATGACAATCATTGGTCAATCGCCACAGATGTTCAACAGCTTCTTTACCAAGAATAAGTTCTTGAGGAGTTGGAACCGATCTCTCTGAAATATCATCTTGATTTGATGTTTTGCTCTTTCATCCTCAGAATTCTTCATTTTTAATTTACAGATGCAAGTATGGTCCACCATGTTCAATTGGTAAAAAAAAAACTACATGAAATGGTACCTGTGTCATTCCGCTGGCGGATGCATGCCTTGTGACATGTGCGCACACATATATCAATCCACATGTACATGCCAGCGAAAAGACACAACTGCCAGTAATTACGGCAGCACACCTTTTGCAATTCTTTTTGCAATGCTGCACAGCATTGTGCTTCCCCCCCAACTCTATCTACCATCACCAAACGGCACTGGCAAAGCCGAAGTCCCTGAGGTGAGATCTATTGGCTTTACCATTGCTTGTTTTTCTTTGCTGATTTCTCTCTTTTCACTCTTTTCAGTTCTACGTATCCGGTTTTAATTTGCTTGTTTTGTGTTATCTTTCTGCTCTAATCTCATTTTCTGCTTTCTATAATTTTTGCTCACTGTAGTGTTTACTTCTTTTTATTAGTTCTAAGCCTAGAAGACAAGTTTTATACAACTGTCTTCCGTGTATGCTTCTTTGGGAGCCTAGCGAAGCACAAGTTGCATTACACGAGGACATCTTCCTTTATAAGGCACTGAGACTTTAAGTGATGTGCCCAAGATCCGGGGACTGAAACCTGGTTTCCCATTTCCAAAGTTGGCATCCCTGACAATAATGCCCCATCCTTTGCTCCTTCACTTAAGCAGGTCATGTTATGCATTGTCCATGATGTACAAAAATATGATTTGCTAATCTCTCCAGGGCAGCCAACCCTGTTTGTCTCTTTCTGTCACTGCCGGAGCCCACTGCTCAGCTCTCAGCCCTGGACACATCAGTTCCCCCCAAATGCTCGAAGCCTTCAACTTCGAATTCATCGCCTGAGGGGAGCGCCCTGGGGGACCGGCAGTCAGTGTAAATCAAGTTGATAAAACCTTAAGGCGCATCTGGTAAAGTGCGAGTAAGCAGCAGCGTAGTGTCTCCAGCTTTTGCTAGCATGAGCTCACAGTGTTTACAAGAAGGCCAGAGGTCTAAACCTCCCACTCTTAATAAAGCAATAAAAGATGAAATTGTTTTGGAAGTTATTGGCCACAGCTTTGTCACAAGGTTGCACAATATGTACCCTCTCAACTTTATTGTGGTCATAAATCATCTGGCAGGATTGATTGTCATTACAACACTTGTCACTCAGCATCATAAATCCCAATTCAGTCAATCAAGCCATAAATCAAGAACAGATAGCAGTACCGCTGGCTTGTCACCAGGACATAAATGAGGCCATAAATCAATCATCCAGCATTATTGCTGCCTTGTGTTACAGTCATAAATCACTATGATGCTTGTTGTCAGTTGTGGTCTCTGAGCTGGAGTTTTTCCCTTTTGTGTGTGTATTGGGGGAAGGAGGGGTGTACTTCAATAATATTTTTAGGCCCAACTCGCTACCTTTGCTTACTCGGTGTGGTCAGCCCACTGGTGGCCTGGGCTGCGAGTGCCTTCTGTATCCCCCCTCACTGAGTACCTGGTCTGCCACCCCATAATGGTTGGGTGTGGACTTTCAAACTTCCTTAAGCTCTTTCATTAAATCCTATACCACCACGCTGACATGCCCAGACTGGTGATTCCGGGCACCGGGCAATCCCCCAGTAGGCCGGATGGTGTGTGGGCCGGTTTTATCGGAGGGGGGGCGATTTTCGGGCCGTGACAACGTCAGTCAGTAACCTTATTGTACACTGACTCACGGAGTCACGGCCCGAATTACTGCGGGTGAAAAAACAAAACTGGTATGATTGGCATACCATTTATGTGGCATTTCTTTTAGGCAGGTCAGTGATATATTAATAAGGTGCCCTGCAGGCGCGCAGCGCCCAGAAGTCTCCGTGTCAGCGTCTGTGCGTGGTCTTTTCGGTGGGGGGGGGGGGGGTGCTGGGGCTGCCTGGTGACCAATTGTGTCATGCGCATTGGGGGCGAGGTCAAGGCTCGTGCAATTAAATGTCTGCCATGTGTCGTCCCGTCCGTCACGATCCACTCGGGTGGGTGGTGCAGGGGCATCATCAGAATTCATCATGGGCTGGGCACAGTCAGGTGGGCGCAGGCTGGTTCTGTTCGGTTGCTGCGCACCAGGGCATGTTTGAATAGTTCTTCCAGGAATGTCCTGAATAGTACATATTACGGTTTTGCTCTCAAGGTTGGGTTGAGAATGTTACAGATATTTGGACTCTGCTCTGTTGGCTTTGCCGTTCGATTTTATGCTGAATAAACCGCTTCTTAGAGATGTGTCATTTAGTTCCAAATATTAAGGAATTCTTCAGCAGCCTTACAGTAGTTACATTACTCCTGTCAATGATTGTGAGTGTCTGGCAAGATATTACAGATATATATTATTGGGAAAGTTGCAGACTATTATATAATTTCTTTAAATGTTTGGCAGCTTAAAAACACGTCACGGTTGTGGTAATAGTTGGCAAGCTTCTCTGAATGTATTTCGGGCTCCGATAACGAGGCTCGAGCATAGTAACATTTTCCAGAAATCCAGTTAGTACTGCCCAGTGTTTCAGGATTTTTTTTCAATATCCAGGTAACCTCTGATGCTTTTGCAACATCCAAAATATTTATTAAAAGATCAGATTTTTTTTCTTTTTAGCCCCCTCTTGTTAATTTTAAGGAAGCATTTGATTTGGTATCAGTTTGCTCTTTAATGGTGAGATCTGACAGGGTGTTGTTTTTATTTAAGCCTTTCAAAAGTATCAACTGCCGAATTGGGGTAACAAATGCCAGGTGTTTGGAAGTTTCTGGCAGCCTCATGGCAATGTTGTAAAGATAATGGTATCCGGTGCTGACCACCTGAATTCTGGTTGTCTATCCGGTATAGCAGGTTTGTGGTAGAACGTATCATGTAGATGTGAAAGGAGACTAATTAAATAAAGGATAATTACCAGTTTTAAATGCCCAATATCATGTGGGAAGTAATGATGTTACCATTACCATTGTCACCATAACCCCACCCAACATGGGCAGGTCAGCAGGCCTGCTTCATGCCCCTGGCTCACACTCCTCAAACTTGGTATTCAAAATAGCATTTACCATGAAGGATCTAATATTTTCTTTTTGTTTTATTGTATTTCGGGCAGTATTTGAGATATACCCCCCAAAAAAATATTTGTGATTCTGACATAGTTGACAATACATTATGTAGTCAGGTAATCATTTACTATCCTTTAAAAATGAATACAATCTAATATATGATGAAAAATGTGCTGAAAAATGCATTGTTTTGGCCTTTATGTCTCCAAAATTTTCTTGGGGTGAGAACCCCCCAAACTCCTCCTAGTAGTGGTTGCTCACTGCGCTTGCTCGCTACACACCATGTGGGGGCTGGTCTCACTTTTACTTTGTTCTCTCGATTCACTACTCGTGTCTGTTTTTGGCGCTCTCTGTAAGAATTTCTATTGGTACATATGACTTGGTGGGTAACCTGGTGCTCTTTAAGGTCACCATCTGCTATTTACTGTGCATTGAAAGTTGCTACAATTAAATATGTAAGGAAAAATGTGCTGTAAAATGCAAAATTTTGGTCGATCTTTTTCTAAAATTTTCTTGGGGGGCAACCCCCCCCCCCCCCCCCCCCCAAATCCCCTCAGGAGTGGTCGGGCACGCTCGCAACGCACATAATGGGGACTGGTTTGGCAAAATTTGCCAGGGCTGCTTTCAGTTCCCAGTCTGACCTTGACCGCTGACCTTTGTTGTTTGCTTCTGCTGCAACAGTTCTGCTTGCTAGGTGTGGGTGGGTCTTTGTTATCCTGTGCTGGCCCGAAGAGAAAACAAGTGGTTGAGCCAGGGGGGCTTTCTTGCTTATAAGGGGCTCAGTTGCCGTGGTGGGGGGGGGGAATTTCAAATCCTGCCTGGTCCACCCATTGGCTGACGCCTTTTGCCAAGTTTTACCGCCATTTTGCTCTACCCTCCCCGCCTTTTTGGTTCCCTTGAGGGGTCCGCGATGCAACTTCTGGCCCTATTGTGCCTTTTGGGACCTCACCTCATTCTTGGGCCTTGGCGCCGTTTAACTTGCCGGCCCCTTTGCCCCCTTTGGGTGCGGGCCTCCACTCATTCTGTTTCGCCCTGCTGATAGCTTGCTCTAGAGAGGTGAATTTGTAAGTGCGGCTTGCTTTATTTAAATGGGATGATAATGGAATTATAAAATGGCTGTGAGAAGAGAAAAACATTTGTTTTCCTACATTTGTTTGGACGGAACGACCGAAGAAAGGTAGGCCTGTGTTCACTATGTTTCCGACTGTACTCTGCCTCTCATGTTTTCATTTTCTTTCAATAACAGTTTTTTATCCTTTTCAATTCAGTGCTCTGTGAAGTGATTTAGGCGGAATCTGGTGCAAGAGAAATGCTCTAAGCAAATAAATAATGTGCGCATGCACAAAAAGCAAGGTGTGGTCATTGGAATAAATAAATTGTATTTATGAACTTTTTGGTGCATTACAGACAGGGCGGGGGAGGTTGTGATAGTATATCCTTCTGTGTGTTTTTTTAACGAAAACATATAAAAATGTTAAAGTGCTCTACCGTAAAAACAAATTTCATCTTCTCACAATTACCCCCGCAAGATTACTTCTTTCATCCCTCTCTACTAATTGCAAGCACATTTAAAGTTACACGGAGACTCCAATGTTATTTTCTCTTTAATGCAATCCAAACCTTCATAATCAGAGTAGGTAATTTTAGTCAAGTTTACTGCCAGGGAGAACAAAAAAAATCTGGTGGGACCGGTTGCCACAATTTCAGCGCAGGCACTCGAAATTCCTCTTAATAGCATTCATTTTCACTTATTTAGAGCTTGCCTTTGCCATTGCCGAAGGAGAATGTCTATATGGAAATCCTTCTTGCCCCTTCTGCCACACCCCTCGCCTAAAACAGCCTAGCCCACTGTTCTTCAATGGCAGATCACAAGCAACTAATTCATGGGATGTTTTGGTCTCATTGAGCCTTATAAGTATAGTACAGCAAGCTCAGCACTTTTTTCTGGACGTACCCTCCCTAGTAAAGGAGATTCACTGGGACATCAAAACATTGACGGACAGATAGGCCAATGCCTATAGAAAAAAGATTCCTAGCCACTTCAAGTTTCTATGGGCATCATTCAATGCCTTTGTTGTTTGGCTCTTCAGTACTAGTTCAGTACGGAACCGACCATATAAGAATAGATAGAGCATTGATCAAAAAATGTCCCTCATGCTTAAGACAGTTGGATCTAAAGTGTAGTAGTTTAGAAGTGTGAACTCAAATCATTTCCATCATACCATTTTTAGGTCTGCATGGGACAGCGCAATCGTTGTCCGTTGCGACGATCTACTGTCTCTAAAAAAAAACAAGCAGAGGTAATATAAGCAATATGGCTCGGCCAGCATTAACTACACCATAGCACTTTTTTCAATTTTTTTCAGCCATGTTGCACAGCATGGCTAAAACATTGACAAAGCCAATAGATGTTACATAGGCTAAGCTTGCTTATATTTATATCTGGCATGGTTCCTTTACAGCAGTTTGTTTTCACCCTGTTAACTGCTCCTTTTTGTCGTTATGCCATTTAATGCCCATTAATTTCTCCCCTCGTCGTCTTTCTTGCATTGTTCTGTCTCTCTCTTGCATTGTTTTCTGTCTCTCTCGCTCTCTTTTTGCCTCTCTTTTTCTTTTCTTCTCTCCCTTGCCTGCGTGGTAATCCCTGAACACTGAAGTGCAACGCAATGATCAGCACAGCTGAATTTAAACTCGTCAAGATCTCAGTGCGGAGTGCATTGGCCTGCATGCGGCAGTGAGAGAAAAGGGAGGTCCCTAGGGAGCAAAGAGCTACGGGAAGGGGCAGGTATGTGAAGGAATGTATGTCAAGTCAGCTTTCTGCGACTTCAATCAGTTGTAAATAATGATTTTCTGGATGCTGTTAAAGAAAGACACAGAAGTAAGTAGTACGAAAACTACCGCTCATATAACCATAGTGTAGTAACCAGGACTACGAACGCATACATTGGCAAAGCCAGTAGCTCGTACCTTTTATGAGCTATTAGCTTTGCCAAGGGTTTTTAAACAAAGTTACACAGCACTCCGGATGCTGTGCAGACAGGCTAAAGTTAAAAAAAAATCCTTTGTCGTGGCTGTCCACGTCATTTTGTAGGCACGTGCCTGCACTGTGCGCATACATCACACGGGAGCATTTCTTTACTTTTTAGTCGCCAATCTGTGTTGGACCGGTAGCTAAAAAAGACAAGCATTTGCAATGCAATGGGTCTCGCATTGCTGTTAGTTTGAGGTATTGGCGTTGCAAATAATAATGCAACACCAATAGCTCATACTTTCAGTAATGCGATACCTGGTGCATTGCAAATGCTTGCGTAGTGAGCCAGGAACCAGCATTATATGTCTCAGTACAATACCGCAAGCTGCTCCTAGAGGTCCCTAGTGGGCAAAGCACCAGCACTGCATGTCTAGGTGCAGTACCGCAAGCTGCTCCTAGAGGTACCTAGTGAGCAAGGCACCAGCACTGCATGTCTAGGTGCAGTACTGCAAGCTGCTCCTAGAGGTCTCTAGTGAGCAAGCCACCAGCACTGCTTGTCTAGGTTCAGTACCGCAAGCTGCTCCTACTGGTCCCTAGTGAGCAAGTCACCAGCACTTCATGTCTAAGTGCAGTACCGCAAGCTGCTCCTAGAGGTACCTAGTGAGCAAGGCACCAGCACTGCATGTCTAGGTGCGGTACCGCAAGCTGCTCCTAGAGGTCCCTAGTGAGCAAGGTACCAGCAATGCATGTCTAGGTGCAGTACCGCAAGCTGCTCCTAGAGGTCTCTAGGGAGCAAGTCACCAGCACTTCATGTCTAGGTGCAGTTCCGCAAGCTGCTCCTAGAAGCACCTAGTGAGCAAGGCACCAGCACTGCATGTCTAGGTGCAGTACCGCAAGCTGCTCCTAGAGGTCCCTTGTGAGCATCATAAACGTTTGGTCACATATGGTACTGCACCCTGCAGATGATATGGTAAATCCACCCTACCCATAATGCATTGCTTGCAAGACAGTACCACAAGCACATTTAAATAGCTATGTCCATATATACAATTAGTAGCTTTGAAATGTGACAAAATAATTATTATATTAATTTCGGATTAGGTTGTACTCTATGTGGAGCTGATGAGGGGAAATGTACATGCAGTACCGCAAGCTGCTCTTAGAGATCCATAGTGAGCAAGGCACCAGCACTGCTTGTCTAGTTGCAGTACCACAAGCTGCTCCTAGAGGTCCCTAGTGGTCATGCTCCCTAGACTCCTATATTTCTTTGCGAATCTGCCAGTGGGTGTGCCAGCCTCATGGTTCAGACAACTGGACACCCAGCTACGAGATCTGATATGGGATGGGAACCAGCATAGGATGTCGCTGGATACCCTTCAGTGCCCCCCGAAGGTGGCTTGGGCGCACCAGGCTTCGAACTTTCTTTTCTAGCACCCCAGCTCCAATGGATAACACTGTGGTTAGATGGGACTAACGAAGAAGAGCTGGGACAGCATGGACAGTCAGCACACATGGAACTCTTGGTGGCCAAACTGCTTAGTCCCTTGATAGCGATCCAAAACCCATGGCTTCTGTTGTCAACAGCGTTGGAATGCTGGCACAGATGTGTCCTAAAAAGTGCAGGAACATCCTTATACGCAGCAGCACTGTCCTTGAAAGGGCTCCCACATGGCGACCCTCTTTCCTACTTTACTACTGGGCAATTTTCTGCCTGGACAGAAGCTGGACTGATTACGGTCGGAGACTGCTTTCAACTGGGGACCTTGGTCCCATTGGAGGACCTGATGGACTGTTACAATTTGCCTCCAGGCCAGTTCCTAACCTACGAGGCAAAGACTTGAGCATTTTGGGACTAGTGAGATGGTGACGGGAGGGAACCAGTGACACATGATGTTCTAGTTATTGGTATCGAACGGCACAACCATACACCTGGTGGCTTGGTATTACAGATCTCTTGCTGGTATAGTCCGTAACCCACTGACTGCTTCTCGGAATAGATGGGAATGAATTTTGCTGTGTAAAATAACAGAACCTGAATGGCGGAAGATATTAGCCTCAACCCAAAAAATCTCTAGGAATACAAGACTGAAATACCTCCAATTCAATTATGTACATTTGACATACATGACACCACATAAGATACAGGTGGCTTATGGAGGTGACCCCCACCCTTGCCCCAGATGCGGGCACTTAGATGCTGATTTTGTTCTTATGGTAAGGGAATGCCCCTGATTGGAACCCTACTGGGAGGAGATGCTCTCCCCCCTGGACTCTATGCTTGGGCACCCCCTACCCCGCTTCTTGGAGGCCTCGAAGAAAGTGTGCACAAGATTCCTGGACCTAGCCCTAGTGTTGACCAAACGGCGATTTGCTATGGCTTAGAAATCGGCAGGAGGACCGAGAGTCCAGGCCTGGAGGTTAGATGTAACCCAGTGGGCGAGGGCTGAGGAAAGGGAGTTGATCAGGGAGGAGGCTCCAGGGGTGAGGGTCTACCACAAAGTGGATTTATGGACTGTGGTGTTGATGGCATGGGAGCACCTGGCCAGTGACTCTGGAGAGGACCCAGAAATAAGCCCAGATACGTCTGAGGAGGGTGAGGCTTGGGTACCAGATGACCGGGACAACCCACAGATGGACTAAGGAGTGAGCACATGAGACTTGTACCCAAGGTTTTCACCCTGACATACCGACCAGTGGTTTAAGAACCCCCCTGCACACCAGACAAAATAGAAGATAGGGTTTGGACCAGGGTTAGCACATAACATGAGTATGGGAGGCCAAGACCCGAGCACAGGCGTCTGCCCCTCTGGACCTTCCCCCACCCCCTCTGCGCAGATATCGCAGCTGATAGATGACAGCAACCCATGGGTATTGACATTGGATTGGGCGTTGCTGATCAGGTCCTTCCCCCACCTCCTTGCTCTTATCCCTCCTTCCTTTTTCCTTTTCCCCTTTTCTTTTCCTTTTCTGCAAGCTCATTAGTGGATTTGCACCGTCAAGTTATTATCTCACTGCACTGTCAATTAAGAGAAATGGCGGGTTTCTTTCTCCTTTATTTCTCTTTCTCTCTTTCCTCGAATATCGCTCTTTATTGAATATATGGATGCCAGTCATAATCTATTAGCCAGATATTTGTTAAGGGTTGTGCAATTGACTTATATCTTGGGAATTGTTCTTATCTAACAGACTAATAAATGTATAACATATACAAGTCGCTGAAATATGTGGTCGGAGTATTTGCTATTTTGCACTGTCTTAGGCTGTTTTATTTCCCTCCATAATTATTTATTACCCCCATTTTTTTCAGGTATCTATTCTGATGTAAGAGACTGAATTGTTAGATTAATTTTGCACTGACAAGGGTTAAAAATATTGTCTCTTTTATTACTGTTTGTATACATTCTTATTATATGAATATTCACATGTATGGTTTAGGAGACTTATAATTTGAATTTGAATTTGAATTTAAAAACATTTCTATAGCGCGCTTTTACCATGCGGTTTCTTGGCGCTGTTGGATTGTGAGGAATTATAAGGATTACTTACGTGTGTCCATTAGTCTGTTTTTAATATTCACCAACCAATTGGGCTATTTTTTACATCTGATAGTGCATACTTTCCATATAAATGGGTATCTGTCATGTAGCTTGTCATGTCATCAAGATCGCAGTTTAGGATCTAAATTCGGCGTGGCAGGCACTGTCTGAGCTATATTGGAGTAAATGTGCAAAATCTTAATGCCCATAGTGCAAACAAAGTAGTATAAATACACCCAGAAGCCTCATATATGCTGGTAAGAGGGGAGAGCCTGTAGTGTTTAGGGAAGGGGTGAAGTAGCACTGTATGTGCTTCGGAGGAGGCACGACGGGGCATCGGAACCCCTCACCAGACCATCGGTGTTCTCAGGCGACAACCGGAATCAAGAGTAACTAAGAGCAGACCAAGGATATTACAGCGGTGGAATACGTGGAGTGAGTCGTGCGTCAAAATTAATGCGGCTGATACAAAGTTTCAAGTCAAAGTCAAGTCAAATGATCTTTATTCGGATTGTAAAAACATCCATAAAAGTACAACATAAAATTCATCAGTAATATAAAACACAGATTCCGTCCCACATATCCGAACACATACAATTTAATCATGTGCAAAAATACAATTCTTAGTGCAAAAGTATGCATTGCGCAATAAGCAGAAGTGCAAAGAATACGCATAGTGCAAATATTTCAGTCTATTATCAGAGAAGCACGTGATCGAACAGCTGCTTTAAGAAAGCTGCTTACTCTGAAGATGGCTTCGTCAGTTTTTAACATTAAAATGTCAGTAAAAGCTAGATTAAAATCAGTCAGAGCATTTTTTCTACAATACGGCATTATAAAGTGCAAATTGTGCAATCTGTAAAAACCACAAAAGAAAATGAAATGGAGCAAACTTTGTGTACCACCGTGATTACAAGGACATTTTGTACTTTCCACATATTTGTTAAAACCCAGCGGAAAACAAAGTAAATTTATGATGCTTCCATCTCTAAATCGAAATAGCAGACTCCTGTTCCATCTGCCTAATTTTAAGCGTAGGTAACTCTGAGGCGGGGCAGATGGATTCTCGCATGGCTCCATAAAGGCGGTATATCTAATTATAGAAGGTTTTATCAGGTCACGCCTTAACCTTTCCTTGCGATAACTTTCATAAAGAGCCCTTTTTGTTAAGTTCTTATGTGTTTGATCAATCAATTGTGGGGATGTGAAAAGGTGACCCAGGCCCACACTTGATAAACTATTTTCTACAGCCCTGAACCAGGGTATACGGCCAACCTTCTCACATTTTAAACAGTCCTTGATGATATCACGTGACAAGGAAGCGGCAGGGTTACACCAAATTTTTATCCAAAACAGTGCGGGTCTAGATCTTATAAAATCTTCAATATAAGGGAGGTTTAGTTCCCTGTGACAAATATGAGTTGGTGCACTTATTACCCCCCCTAAAATCTTCCGGCAGAATCTGTTTTCTTCGGACTGTAACTGTGTGCAGTTGGAATAACCCCATATCTCGGCACCATAGGTGCCCACAGGCAGGTATTGTGTTCTATAGATTTGTAAAAGTGACACAATTACGTCTGCATGTTTGGGTTGGCGAAGGGAGGTTAATGAATTGATAGCCTTGCTCATTTTATTCCTTCCCAAGGCGACATGGGGTTGCCAAGAACCGGTATTAGCGAATAGCAGACCGAGATATGGGAAAGTGCAAGTGCATTTTAAAATATCATCCCCTGATTGGATATGGCTTATTTTATAACTTTTCGGGCCGCAAGACATTATGAATGATTTTTACAAATTGGTGCAAAGCCCAAGGTCAGCCATGAATTTAACAAAGCCAGAAATTAAGATTCGCAAGGCATTGGGGGTGCGGCCCATAAGGACCGCATCGTCCGCGTAGAGCAATGCGGGAACTGAATTGCCGTTGACTTGCGGAACATCATTGGTTAATTTGCTCAGACAGGTACTCAGATCATTAATATACAAAATAAAAAGTAGGGGGGCCAGTACACAACCTTGTGTGACCCCCCTACCAATTAAAATATCATTGGAGACTTCGCCATCATTATTTATACGAACACGGGCTTTCAAATCGCTATGAAGGTATGCCAGAAAATAAACTAAAAATTCATCTAAACCATAAGTTAACAAAACTGACCATAAACGAGAACGATTAACAAAATCAAACGCAGAACTTAAATCCATAAAACCAAAGTATATGGGTGATTTTTTAGCAATGGTATATTTGGCCATGAGTAGGTTAAGGTTCAAACACTGTTCCACCGTGCCCACTTTACTCCTGAACCCTAGCTGGCAGGGATGTAAGATGATATGTTCTTCTGCCCAAGTACTAATTCTATTAAAGAGAACCCTGCCTAGAACTTGTAGAGTATTATCAATTAATGATATTGGGCGATAGCAGCCAGGGTCCAGTCTATTGCCTTTTTTAAATATGGGCACAATGGTGCTGCAAGACCATGTTGTCGGTACAGCAGTGATGGTTAAGCTGTTAAATACATTGCATAACAAGGGTGCCCAGAAGTCAAGTTCACATTTGATTTGATCGATGGATAAGCCATCTGGGCCGGGGGCCTTGTTGCCAGCGCTTTCAGTGATTGCATCTTCAACTTCAGTCAACAAAATATTTAGTGGCTGAATAACAGGGATGATTATAATTGGATTGCCAGTCACAGGGGCGTCATAGATCTTAGAAAAGTGGTCAACCCACGCATCCCCCGTGATGTTACAATTAATGGGACTGATGTTAGAGCCCAATGACCTAAGATTCTTGACAGCCCTCCAGAATCCTCCGCTGTCTCGTAGGGCTGCGGTACGGACAAGGGAGTCCCAGTGATCTTTTAGTAGTTCCTCTGATCTAGTTTTTAAACAAAATTTGTACCTGAGTCTCAAGGTCCTAACCAGAGATGGGTCTCGTGGTGTTGCAGTTAGGGCAGCCCTGAGGTCCTGGTTGGCTTTGGAACAAGCAGTGTCGAACCACCTGGGATTATTATTGGTATGGGCTGGGACTGATTTAGAAATTTCTCCTTTTATCGCCTTACATAGCTCACAAAAAGAATTGAGAATATCAGGCCCTGTATTGGTGGTTGATAGGCATACCGAGACTAGAGTAGGATGTTTTTGGATGACACTCGCCAAGACTCCTCGGTTGTCTATTCCCCTCCATGCCACCCTTAACCTGTCTGTAGATGCTGTTAAGTTTTTTGCCCCAATTTCTATTTTATTTATTGAAGTTTTGATAGATTTGAGGCAAATTAAAATCGGGTAGTGATCGCTGTATGGGGATGTGATAACCTTAGATTTCAAAAGGAGATCCTCAAGGAGAGAAGAGATAAAAACATAATCAATAGTGGTGGAGCTCCCTCGGCCAATATATGTAGGGGCAGGTACATAGATCACACCCATGTCCAGTTTCTCCATAACATCAACTAAATCACGTGTTGCTAACAGATCTGATAATTCCTCAGCTCTCCTACAAGGCATGGAGCTATGATAAATGTGAGCATTAAAATCGCCCCCTAGGCAAATGCCATCATAGTTTCCGTATTTTTGACCATCGGCTACATCATCAATAAATGTAAACAAATCCAAAAAATTAACATTAGGATGGGTTATAAAATCATTATTGTAAAAATTAATAAAGCATAACTTTAAACGTCCATGGTATTTCAAGGCCATAACATTTTTGTTGTTGGTTGGCAATAGTTCGGTTTTGACTCCAGCTGTAATTTTCACCCAAATTGATAGGCCTCCACTTGGGCGACCAGTAGTAGGAGATGGAACAATCAAGTTATGGCAGCTATAACCCTCAAGGAGTAAAGATCTTGTACACCAAGTTTCCTGCAGCATTAGGACATCAAAGCCTGTTACCCAATCAGTCCAAGACTTAATGTTCATTTCAGCATTAAGGCTCGGCAATATTCAGCTCAAAACAGAGAATTCATCCAGGTCCAAGGTAGGTGTTTGGCCTGAGGCGCCTTTTTTAGGGCAAGGTGACATCCTGCACCTGTCTGGGGAATTCGGTGGTGTTACACTAGGACTGGTAGGGATAATGCCAACAGAGGCCTCGTTGTAAGTGTGTTCATCAACTTGTGTGTGTGAGAGAGTATCTAGTGGTCAATTCAGACTCCATGTGTCTGCCAGAGCAGAGAATCTGTTAAAAAGTGGGAAAGGCGACTGTGGTGGAAAAGGTTGGAAGGGATAAGGGGCAGAGAAGGCTTGCATGGGTGGGGGCCTGTAAAAATAACCCAAAGGCAAGAGAGTGACAACTGTTGAGGGTCCGGTATTAGGGCTATTGTGGTTGAGTATATATTTAGCAGTGCCGGGGTTCCTAAAATTTAGGACGATACAGTCCCCATTGAAATCTTTACGTAAGGGACTGATCCAGCTCACACGGCGGGCAGACAGAATTTCGTTCCTAATGTCATAGCCAACCCCCTTATGTTGGCTCAGCCAATCAATGCACTTGTTGTTCAGCTGGACCCAGGATTCCCCCTGTCCTTCTTTTAGTGGTGGGACGCCTGCCAAAACTAAGACGTAGGGGCAGGCGTCAGGTGGTAAATGGAGGGTGGATTCTTGTGATTTTCTGGGTCTATTGACTATTGGTTGAGTGTTCCTGGCATTATCACTATTGTGTGCCACGTGATTTACAGAGGGAATGGTTGTGTTGAGGCCCTCTTGTCTAGAGTTGTTGGTTGAAATAGTAGGGTTAGATGAGCCTGCAACTGCAGAAGTGACTGGCTTCGCTTTAGTAGGAGGTTTGGTCTGCCCTGGGTTAGTGGGCCGGGGCGTACTATTGGCTGTAGAGGTACTGCTGGCAGGTTTGGGAACCTCCTTCATACTGCTACTACTGGTGCTGGGCGCATTACACAGAATAGCCTTACTAACAGACTCCAGGTCCTTCAAAAGACGCTCGCCCCTAAGCTGGTCAAGGCTAATGACCCCCTTCCTTTTTACCTCTTCCTTTTTAACTAAATTTTCTAATTTATCTAACCTTTTAAAAACGATATTAAATTGCTTTATCATTTGACATTCAAGTTGTTTAAAAACAGTATCAACAATTGTCTCGATCAAGTTGCCATTGGGCTTAGGTTGAATAATACTGTCAGTCAATAGCTCAGTCTGTGTGCCCAAGGAGTTGTGGTCATCACTAGGAATGATTATGGGCGGGGCTAGTACATCAAGTTGAGGTGGATCAGTAGTGGCAATTTGTTCCACAGAATGTTGATGTTTCCCTCAAGTCCACATGGACTGTGGAGTGGGCTGATTCTTATTACGGGCAGGTTGCTTCCTTTTATTGACGGTCGATTTCAAGGGGCCCCTTTTTCTTTTACCTTCACCAGCTTTGTTACACATAGGCGTAGGCGGGGGTGGGGTGATGGGCTGTTCGGGCAGTCCGGCTGTGAGTCAATAGTTATGACCGGGCTACACTCCCCAGGCTGCCGTTCCAATGATGGTAATGTGGTGGAGGCTTTCACGATGGTAATTGCAGGAGATAGCGGAAGGTTGTTGGGTAGCCTTGCTTGTGGTGAGTGTAAAGCAGTGTTGGTGTGACCCAAAGACATCCTCCTTTCTGTATTGGCAATTTCTTCTTGTACCAGGGTTAGAGCATTTTCAAGAAGACATTCAAAGGAGGGAAGGGTGGTAGGGGAAGACGTTGGTCCAGACACCGTAGACATATTATTACGCTTCCCCATGTTGACTTATACCCCCGCTCTCCTCTTGGAGTAGATGTTAGGGCTGTGGCCCAGCCCGGCATCTGAGGGCCACAGAGGGCCCGCCCTTTGCCCGGGCTTCGCCCGGCGCCATCCGCGCGCGTCCGCGACGCGGAGGAGATGCCCTGTTTAAATAGCACCTCCGGGCGCGCAGCGACAGGAAGTGGCCGGAAGTGGTCGCTCAGCCCTCTGGGAGTTGTAGTCTCCAGCCGCCACGATGGAGTAGGGCGGCGAGACTACAGCGTCAGGGCCCCAGGAGCGGCGTGGCGTCCAGCAGGTAAGTGAGTCTCCCTTAGGCTGGTGTGCTGCCTGCAATGTTCCCCGCTCCACCGAGGAGATGCCCTGCTTAAATAGCGCCTCCGGGCGCGCAGCGACAGGAAGTGGCCGGAAGTGGTCGCTCAGCCCTCTGGGAGCTGTAGTCTCCAGCCGCCGCGATGGAGTAGGGCGGCGAGACCACAGCGTCAGGGCCCCAGGAGCGGCGTGGCGTCCAGCAGGTAAGTGAGTCTCCCTTAGGCTGGTGTGCTGCCTGCAATGTTCCCCAACAAAGTTTCAAAACGGCTAGCATTTTAATGTTCAATGTGTGACTCTGCAAGGAACTCACGGATGAATCCAGGCCAGGTTTTTCAGTGCTCCCTGCTGTGAACACAATAAACACTTTATTGACAATCAAAGGAGTGCAGTATTGACGTGTATGGATTTGCTACAGAGACGACAAACAAAACAGCAACAAAAAAAGGAAATTAACCAGAGGATGACATTAAGGGTATTGAAAGAAGGAATTTAAATCAAAATAACTGGTGACTAATAGAAATATTTTTGAGGAAAGAAATAATTGGTATTAAAGATTGAAGCAGAACACTGAATATATGACAAGGGTAAGGCTCAGTGTCAAGAGGGATAATGATATATCTGCTTAAACTAACAAAGTGAACGAAAATATAAAGTGACATTATAAGCAATTGAAAATAAAAATAAGGATAATGATTGACAGATGGGCCATGAGCGAACTGAAGACAAAGGAACTATTTGGCAAGGACCAAGCAGATAAAGGTGAAGACCAAAGGGCCATAGATACATCACCTCTAAAATCAGTTAAAGAACTGGAACAAACGAAAATCGCAGAAGTAAATAAATGGTGGGAGATGACAACTTAAAATAATTATCTAGACTGTGGAAGAATACCGAGAGGACTGCGTATCTTCGTGTTCCCAACTCAGAGTGATTTAGATCCAGAGCTGTCCAAACAATGGTAAGATGACACAACAGACTGTTCCAACAAACGAATGCGCAGATTGATAACGAATGCAGAGAGAAAATTGATGAAAGCCATTGCCAGGATCAAAGAATTGGAGGAGGTCCTGGAAACTATGCAGGAGAGAGAGGACGTAAAGAATGCGTTGCTGAAAATGGAAAAGAAACTGGAACAACATGAGGAGGAGGTAGAGCAAAAGTAAGCAAAAACATTTAACAGAGATAAAAGAGATTATGCTGCAGGTCGAATATATACGTTCGCTAGAAGATTTGATTATCTAAATGCGAAACAAACCACAAACATTAATGTAACTAGCCCAAGATCAGCAGCCTCAAGTGTGGAGAGATCAGAAGCAAGTTCGGGGGACGAAGAACCTTTGACATTGTTCACTCGATTGGACTTTGTAGGCAAAATGAGACTCTACCAGATGACACACACAATACTAATTGGCAGGAGGATCCTCCTACTACGACCTCCCACACAATAGACTTTATGCAGCAGACAATAGACTTTCCTTAGCAGTGTCCCTCCCAGTGCCGCATCACGAGGTGCTGTGAGGGACACAGCTATGGAAACAGACTCACCGTGATGAATGTGTGACTTAAGGCAGCCGTTCTCACTCCCCCGCCAGGTCGAACACAATGACAAGTAGAACTTTGCAATTGCACATAGTGTGTTTACAAGATCTGCATGACCTGCACACTTAAACAGGCTGTGACTCCGATCTACTCCTAAAGGTAGGAGGTAGGGGAGCTATATAGGGATCTATCTAGTCCTGGGCAAAAAAAACTGAAAAGATGCTACATTCGGCAGAAACATGTCGATAGTCTTGCAGAGTAGAGGGGTAGAAGGTCCATAATAGACGGTACATACCACCATCCACTGGTTAATGAGAACCATTTTAAGCCTAACTAGGGAATCCACAAATAAAGGGGCAGTTGGATATCCCATAGTTAGTTTTAACAGTTTGTTCTGCACTTTGCTTTGGGTCCCGTTATTCTTTATGTTGATGTTTGTATTGTCTCCCCCACCCTATTGTGCCACCTCTGTCGTTGATTTGCGTGGAGGTGTGTTTAGCAGCCCTACGATGAAGTATGCCACATATTTTTGTGGGTGAAGGCAGTTTTTTCCAACTTGTGTGCATTGTCCATGAACCACTTCTAAAAAGTGACATTTTTACTACTCCTACTTTTCTTTGTGCATAAAGTCTACCAGATGACAAACAGACAAAAGGGAAGGGGAAAAATGAACACAGTCCAAGAGAATCCCACAAAACAAGAAGATCAACGATCAGGAGCCAAAAGAGGAAGAGGAAAGCCAATCAAAAAGCGTTAGTTCGCTAGTTAAAGAAAAGGCACAAGACAACAACTTAATCATTAACCTCTCCCAGAAAATCATCACTGAAAACCACTGGACTCTTGTAAATATGGGGCTAACAGCCTTATTCATGAAGGCTAAATCGGCTCGCAAAGGGCCGGATTCTGAGAATCCGGCCCTTTGCGAGTGCGATTTTTGCATTTGGGATTCAGCATCCCAAATGCAAAAATCGGTAATTGCTAAATCGCTAAATTGCGAGGAATTACATTTAAGGAATCTCTATTTGAGATTCCTTAAATGCAATTCATGAAGCATTTGAAAATTGCGAAAATGCAATTTTGGGCCGCTATTTACCGAGAGGTCAGACCTCTCGGTAAATAGCAAAAACTTAGAAAAATGCTTTTAAAAGCATTTTTCTAAGTTGCATGTTGCACACACACATGTCCTTTGGACATGTGTGTGCGCAACACCTGTTTCAATTTGCATTTAAGGGGTGCTACAGGGTGTCCTTTGGACACCCCTGGCACCCTTTAAATCGCTATCTTATTTGCGAGTAGCAAATTGCTAATCGCAAATAAGGAATACTCCCCATGCATTCCTATGGGCCTTTTGGCCCATAGGAATGCATGGGGAGTTATTCCTTATTTGCGATTAGCAATTAGCTAATCGCAAATAAGGAATCAGTGGGAATCGCAATTAATATTGCGATTCCTACATGATTACCGTTTTGCGAGTCTCAAATAGCGATTCCTTATGATTCGCTATTTGAGCCTCGCAAAACGGCCCGATCATGAATGAGGCTGTAAGTTTCTGTCCTAATGCTAGATTTGATATTGTTGGTACGAGAATAGGCTTCTACAAATTCACAAGGAAAGTCAAGCTAAAGAAATACTGTACACAAAAGTGAAAGGAATGGAGCAAACAAGAAAAACCAAATCAATCACCATCCATTATAACAACAAATGACTTTACAAGATTAAGATCCTTGACTAGTCTTGAAATAGGAGCATCTTCTGGATCAGGAACCCAGCCAATAGAATCTCTATCAGAAAAGGACTTATGTGAATATCTAGAAATACCTACAGACATGACATTGAACAGTGGATGCAAACCAAAATCAAAATTCTGTCCTCAACTTCCTGTTGGAAATAAAATTGATTTATTATATGAAGTTGTGACAGATGAGTTAAAGAAGCGGTACCCATGGACACTGGACAGTCAGTCAAAATGAATCAAGGTATCAAACAAAATCTAACCAATAAAGAATGGGCAGCACTTAGGAATCTGCAAAATGACAAGAAATAATATTATCAAACCCAACGACAAGGGAGGGAACATCGTAATCATGAGTGTGCAACAATATCTTGCAGACGCCAACAGACAGTTAAGTAATAAAAGACAATACAAAAGACTCAGTGGAAACCTGATTGAAGAACACATGGACCACTTGTTTGAAAACCGTACGGACAGGCAGATGAAGGATCTCCTGGACATGGAAGATTATAATTATTTGAAGACAGCACACCCAATAGTGCCAACGATTTACTTTCTGCTGAAAGTGCACACAGACCTGATTAATCCACCGGGCAGATAAATAGTGAGCTCAACTGGTGCCTTGCTGGAGAATACTTCTAGATTTATTGATATATTTCTTTCTCCATATGTTATGAATCTTCCATCCTACCTACAAGAGTCACAAGACTTCCTTAATAGAATCAATGAACTCCCATGGAAATAAAACTGCCACATGGCAACTGTAGATGTAGTCTCACTGTATACCTCAATACATCAGGATGGAATTGAGGTTAGCAAATATTATCTGCGAACCCATTCAATTTCTGTGCTAGAACAATCAGACATGCTCATCGACATGATAAACTTCTGTCTAAACCACGCCTTTTTGTTTAACAACAGATATTATCTGTAAGTGCAGGGAGCTGCTATGGGGACATCATTTGCACCAATGTACGCAAATCTATTTATGGGTCACTGGGAAGCAGAAGTGGCCTGGAATAAACAGAATAAAGTCAAGATGGAACAAATGATTTTATGGGTACATTTTATTGATGACCTTTTCCTACTATGGGAAGGGGAGAAATCAGATCTGGATTGCCTACTGAAGTCTTTGAATCAGCATAAATTGAACTTACAATTAACATTTGACACCTAGGACAAAGGAACCAACTCCCTAGATATCACAATTTACATTGAAAAGGATAAGATTTGCACTAAGATGTACAGAAAATCAACCAGTACTAACAGCATACTCCATGCCAATAGCGGACACCCCTTACCATTTAAATGGAGTGTCCCATATGGGGTGTTCCTAAGGGTTAGACGATGCTGCTCAGAAGAATCTGATTTTAACCATCAGGTAAAAGAAATGTTTTAAAGATTTCAAATAAGAGGTTATCTGGAAACAGTCTTACAGGATGCCTTAAAAGGAGCAAGCACGAAAAAATGGGAAACACTGCTAAGGCCGAAGGAAGTGCTAAATATTGAAGAAGGAAAAAAACAAGATGTCAGATTTATAACTGAATATAACACATCAAGTGGAAGGGTGAGAGTTATACTCAAGGACAATTGGAAGATTCTACTTAAGGATGAAGACTTAAAGAAAACACTTCCCAAAATGCCTAATATCACTTACAGTAAAGCACCATCTGTTACTTCGCTCGTCCTCCGGATCGGTTTGATGCCAAAATGGGTCCACCTCTTGAACTACCCAAGCCTGAATAGCAATAATGGCACAGGTCAGTGGCAGGATCAAGTGAGGGAAGGAAGGGAAAGGAACAGCAGGGAAGGAGACCTGAAATACAAAGAACAATTATCACATACCAGGTACGAATCAAGAACTCCCTTCAGTCTATGGTTTACCATACTATGGGTTCTATACCTGTAACAAAATATACGGAAGGATGCTTATGTATGAGACTGTTTGCCACTCAAGTAGTGTATTAGTATCATCCATGGTACTCTATCACTGCATAAGGGAAACAAAAACACAGTAGAAAAACACACCGTTAATGTTCTGCTAATCTTATACAGCATGCCAACCTAACCATCTGAGGACTTGATTACTAGAACCTACCCTCTATCAGGAAGTTGATGATTGTCAAGATACAGGAGCTATTATTCGTCATACCCCCCTGTAATCCAGCAGACATATCAGGGTAATGGAGTCCCCAGAGTAGTATCAAAGTCCAGTCTCGAATCAAGAAAAATAAGCTATGGTCTTGGAGTAAGGAGTTATCCAATAAGAGGGGTTGCCTTCACCCGTGGATAATTCCACCCTGTGATCCATATAAATAAGTAATGTACAGACCGGTTAGTGTCAAGCTTCCACGTCTTCCGTTATGGCGTTCTGCCTCTCACAGACAACTTGCAAACTTCAGAGAATGCGGATCATTAGGAAACGAAACCAAGTCGTCCTCCGCATGAGCGCCACCTCGAGCTGCTCACCAACGGAGGGCAAAAATGCTACAATCGGCCGGAAAGGACGATCGGAAAGGACCCAGGAAGTCAATCGTCCTCCGCATGAGCGCCACCGCGGGCTGCTCACCAACGGAGGGCAATTCGGTAATCGGCCGAAAATGCCGATCGAGTGAGGGAAAAACCAACAAGGTCGTCCTCCGCACGAGCGCCCGAACGAGCAGCTCACCAACTGAGGGCAAATCAAGGTAGCTGTCGGAATACCGCATGAAAACTCACCAGGAACCAGTTCCACATTCACAAAGACTCTGGACGTAGGTTAGGAATATCCGACAGTGTTCACTGGTGGTTGGCTTGATTTATGGGCCGTCCTTGCTACGTGAGGATGTGCATGGCCTCATGGGAAACATAGTTACGTCCATGGAAGATGTCTAACACTTCCTATAGACGATCATTGAGGTAGCTTGTTGCGCTCGCTTCAGGCTTATAACAGTACTTCACCCCTCCATCAAGAGCGCAACAAGGCCCCAGGATTCGAGAGGTATTTCCTGTGAAAGGAGGAGACCAGGCCCGACTCTTGGATCCCGGACGCGGGTTCCCAAGAGTCCTCCTCCAGGCCATAACCCTTCCATGCCACCAAATAGCACAACCTGCGACCACGCCATTTCGAGTCACGAATACCCTTCACCTCGTACTCCATTTCATCATTAACCAAAAGAGGTGGAGGCAGTCTTCTTACTGGGAAAATTGAGGGCTTCAGTAAGGATACGTGGAACAAAGGATGAATCTGCAGATGCAATGGTAGTCTCAAACGCAGGGTCACCGGACTGATACACTTAACAATTTGATATGGCCCAATGTACCTGGGATTGAATAAACTATGTGTCCGAAAGCGGATATTCTTGGTGGACAACCAGACATGATCCCCTTTGCGATGCAAGGGTCCTAGACGCCTGTGCTTATCTGCCGTGGCTTTGTAAGCGTTCTTGGCCTTTTCCAATGCACTTAAATCTGCAACAAAGTCTCCTTGATATTCGTTACCCTTGTGACAACTTTGGGTATGCGAGTGTTTGGATTGGGATGAAGGAAGGGAAGAAACTGTGGATGATGACCATAATTGCAGTACAACAGGGATTCCTTGGTGGAGCCGTGAGTAGCGTTGTTATATGCAATTTCTGCCAACCATAGATAATCCACCCACTCCTCCTTGCTGTTGGCCACGTAGCATCGTAGGCACTGTTTCAGTGTTTGGTTGAGACGTTCAGTCTTGCCATCCGTCTGAGGGTGGAAACTTGTTGATAAGGCCGATGCGACATGCAAAGAGGAACACCACTCTTTCCAGAACTGCGCCATGAACTGAGAAGCTCTGTCGGACACGATGATGCTAGGTAACCCATGCAGGTGACCAGCTGTAGGCAACTGCTTACAAGCTATGAAGTGCCTAATCTTTGTGAGATAGTCTATTACTACAAGAATTGTTGTACATCCTTAATCCGCAGGCAACCCTACGATGAAATCCAACGATATATTTTCCCACGGGCTGGAAGGGGTAGGAAGAGGGCGCAACAGCCCCTGCAGCTTACGATGGTCGGATTTCCAGGCAGCACATACTGCACAAGAGGACACCCATTCTCTCACATCCTTTCTGAAAGAGGGCCACCAAAACAGTCTGTTGATGTGGTCAATCGTCTTATCCACCCCTAAGTATCCAGCACTGGGGGATTCATGGCACCACTGGAACACCTGTTTCTGGAGTCGTAACGTGAGTACCAACAAACGCTGATTATTCATCAGAAAGCCGTCCTTCATTCGCCACTCTTTATGGCTTCGCAGCCAGGTCTTCCACGGGAACGAGCTAACCCCCTTCAGTATACCTTGGAGGAAAGCCGCAGGCTGTATCACCCCCAACACCCTGGAAGGGTTGATGATGGCACTAGACGGTGAGGAGACCGGGTCCTTAGTAGATGACTGGTGAGTAAGAGCATCAGCTTTCCTGTTCTCCACCCCGGGCCTGTAGGTAATGATGAAGTGGAATCCGGAAAAGAAAAGCATCCACCTGATCTGACGGGGTGTGAGATGTCTTGCCGCCGTCATGAATTGCAAGTTCCTGTGGTCGGTATACACTGTCACCACATGTCTGGCCCCCATCAGAAAATGTTTCCACTCCATAAATGCTTCCTTTATGGCCAAGAGCTCTTTCTCAGAGATGTGATAATTCTTTTCAGCTTCGTTCAGTTTCTTGGACATAAAAGCCACAGGATGTAGTTGCCCCTGGAGGGATGCCTTTGTGACAGGATTGCCCCTAAAGCCACATCGGACGCGTCAGCTTCCACAACGTATGGTTTCTCCGGATCCGGGTGGGACAAGATCGGTGTAGACAATGATAAAGGGGAACCTAGAGCCCCTTTTGGGTGTGATCACGTCAACTGTGAGTCACAGGCCACCGGCACAACACTTTACTGAGAAACAAGGAACAATGAGATGAGCTGACGAAAACTCATGTTGAAGTGGCACATTTATTATTAATTCACAAGTGCACCAATAAATGTGTATTTTTAGCAAAACAATAAATGCATATCATTTCATACTATTAAGAAAAAAAGCCATTTAAGAAATCCCGACTTCACTCTGTCGGGAGTAAGTGCTGGATGACAAATGCTGATATATGTTGCAAGGCAAGCTGAAATGAGTATCTTTTAAAAAGGCATAATTGAAAACGGCTAGATATCCAAAGCCATAGAGTACATTTGTCACAAAATTCTAGTGCCTAGAAGCAAGCCTTCCTGATGAGAACTATAAGGCAGGCTGAAGTGTGGATCTATTAAAAATCACATTTAAATCCACTAGAGACTCAGAAAGACACAGTATACATTCTATGAAAATATAGGGAACTTGAGACAAGCCTACCTGAAGAGAACTATTTATGCAGGTTTAAGAATTTTTAAAGAGACCCAGAATGTGGGGGGCCAGTATTATTGAAAAAAAGCACTATTGAAATTACTTAAGGAATGAAAAGACAAATTTCTCTAAAAATTCAGTGCCAGGAGGCAAATAACTAGGGAGACTTGCCAAACAGGATCTAGTTATTTAAAGAAACCTTAAATGCAAGGAATTGGGTGTGGATCAAAAATACTGAGTATAGTCAGAGATTTAAAAAGGCAAAGATGTTATCTAGCTTGGGAGGGCATCACCTGATAGAGTAGGCTTGACAGTCCCAAATTAGATAAACGGCCGGCCGGAGAACTCACTCTCGTAACAGCAGCAAGTTCTGCTTCAAATTTGACATGTTGGGTCTAATATACCTGGAAAAACGGAACCTAGGTTCTATTCTGACGTCTTTGCTGACGCATGTCGGGAGTAAGTGCTGGATGACAAATGCTGATGTATGTTGCAAGGCAAGCTGAAATGAGTATCTTTTAAAAAGGCATAATTGAAAACGGCTAGATATCCAAAGCCATAGAGTACATTTGTCATAAAATTCTAGTGCCTAGAAGCAAACCTTCCTTATGAGAACTATAAGTCACAGGGAAAACAAGGGAACCCTACTCACTACGGAACCAGGGTACATGTTATATATAGGAAACAATGGTTCCAGTGGCGCAATAAATGTACAGTCAATAGTCAATACATAACATAATGACAATAAACATTTTTGAAGGTACGGGGGATGTAAGAGGGAAACACAAGGCAAATGACACACATTTTATACCATTGTTACTTTTGTATTGTTTCAGAGGAAATCATCATAAATATCAACATTGTACACATAGTGTTATAGTGAAGTGCAGTGGTGTCCCAAGTGTATTGTGAGAACCAAACAATTGTACAGTGAATTGACACGAAGTGTAAAATAAATACACGGTTTCTGCAGTGGATAATTTACAGGGGAAGGAAGAATGACCATTCAATCAATTAATGATAAACAGTAATATTACGGTGACTATTTTGAGTTATAGACACTGTATTTATGGTTCATTTCCATGTGGCGTCGACGTAGTTTCGACCCTCAAGAGGATGGAGGGTCTCTTGAGGACTTGGGGGATGTGGGACATCTGGCTTAAGAAGGGCTAGATAGCTCCTATTGAAGTGCCAACCATGCGTGAGAAGGTAATATAAAATTACTTAAAGTGGACCCAGCCGGGTACACTGTGGGTGAATCATAAGGTGACAGCTCCGTGGTATTAAGTCCAATTTATGTCACCGGGACAGCCGAAGGATGCATAAGGAAGGCTGTTTATGGGCAAGGATGAGGTGAGTCAGGACGATGCCTGATGAAAAGTAGCGTGATCGCTACCCGCAGTCTCTGTGAGTCAGACTGATCTGGCCGGGATGTCGCGTGAACTATAAGGCAGGCTGAAGTGTGGATCTATTAAAAATCACATTTAAATCCGCTAGAGACTCAGAAAGACACAGTATACATTCTCTGAAAATATAGGGAATTTGAGACAAGCCTTCCTGAAGAGAACTATTTATGCAGGTTTAAGCATTTTAAAGAGACCCAGAATGTGAGGGGCCAGTATTATTAAAAAAATCTCAATTGAAATTACTTAAGGAATGAAAAGACACACTTCTCTAAAAATTCAGTGCCAGGAGGCACCTAACTAGGGAGACTTGCCAAACAGGATCTAGTTATTTAAAGAAACCTTAAATGCAAGGAATTGGGTGTGGATCAAACATACTGAGTATAGTCAGAGATTTAAAAAGGCAAAGATGTTATCTAGCTTGGGAGGGCATCACCTGATAGAGTAGGCTTGACAGTCCCAAATCAGATAAAGGCCGGCCGGTGAACTCTCGTAACAGCAGCAAGTTCTGCTTCAAAATGCTGTGTCTAATATACCTGGAAAAATGGATCCAAGGTTCTATTCTGACGTCTTTGCTGACGCATTTTCGGTTTAAGGTGGCTAACCGCAGGTCCAAGAAAACGGAACCTGTCAAGTGGTTTGATCGATGGTTGGCCATGGTTGACCCCAAGATATAAACAAACGGTCATGGTTGACGACAAAATATAAACAGACGGTCAGGTTTTGACCACAAGATATAAACAAATAATCATCTGATTATGAACATCGCTCTAAAAAAGTAGATGTGGGAGTGAAACTTGGGACTTGTGCTAAATATCACAAGACATTGTGGTTTTAATTTGAGCAAGCTATATTTCAAAATAATGAAGCAAGATGTAAAATTCTGTACCAGCTGATCTTGTGTACGTGCGAGTGTGGAGTGTCTGCAATGGTGCTTGTGAAAAGCTACGGTACTTTCCAGGATTGCTCAAGTTACCTGGCTGTGTTCAACACGTCAGAAATGCACGTTTAACATTATTTAGGCCCAGTGGATTTTGTTAACATAAGGTGGTGGCCTTTGGCCTTTGACTTGGGCCTAGAAACCCGGGATTCAGGGAATCTGTGGGATTTTATTTGCTGATTATACATGGCAAAAATTGTGGGAATCTAGACATATTTTCAGATTCTCTCTGTCAGGGCCATATAGGACCTTCAGGCTATCAAGGTCGATAAAATATGCTCTTCTTGGCCATCAGATAGTAGAGCGTGATCCTGACCCTTCATCATCTCCCTGCTCTTGTTCATTTATGAACATACTCTTAACTGAGTATCTCGGGGACCCTTCAGATAGTGGTTGTATCCAGGGCATATCGTTAACATAACACTTAAAGCTGCCTTGGAGTGCACCTCATTGCTTGGCTCTTTCTCCATCTTGCCTAACTAGTATTTTGGCATAATCTGCACCTGATTCATTTAGCAACCGTTCATATTGGACTGCTGCAGGGCTCTTGTTCAGTGTGTCTCTACCTGGGGGAAGTGGAGGAGCTGATGGTATGCCGTAGTGAGTGCCTGGTGCTGCTAGCTCGCTCATTTCTAATTGTACCCCAGTCCCATCCCCAGGAACTCGATCCATGTCTTCATATTTTGCTACCTGGTAAATCCCTGTGCCAGCGTAGTTCATCCCTACAGCTTTGGTACTTAACCTTTTAATACAGTGACTCCCTATCTGAAAGGCGCAACACAGAAGCAACATAATCCCAACTACTGGTATCACTAATTTCAGTATTGCTGTTAGCCATGAGGGCATCCAGCCAAAATCGAACCAGTCCGTTGGAATAAAGTCCGCAGGGGCACCTCCTTCCTTCATCATTTCTTTTCCCAAGTTGGGCAACTCCTTAATGGATCTTGCTATTGATCCGTTATCCTCATCTTTTCCTGGTATGAACGTGCAGCAGGATTTTTCGATCCGATGGCACAAACCACCATCTTTGGCAGTTAGCATGTCGAGGAAGTAGCGATGCTCCAGAACCATCAGTCTTAAGATGGGTAGTTCTTCCCTAATTTCATTGAGTCCATCCCAAGTGCTGTTGATGGCCATCATGACCTCATAGCGCGTCACTGCCAGCCAGCGAGCATTAGCCTGAGTTGGAACATTGGAACTGCCCCTCTGAAGAAAAGCTGGGCCTCGTTGAAGAGGCGGAATTCTTCTGGAATGTTACCAAGGGCCTCTGTTGCGAAGTACTCAGCTGTTCGCCGGAACCATTAGGTGTGACAGTATGTGGGAAGCATTCGCTGCCGGCACAACAAGGTGCACTTCATGCAGAGTCACCAAAGAGCACAGTCCGAGCCACTGAGGAGGTAGCTGGAGATAAATGCGTTCTCCGCAAGCCCAGTAGTAGTCCATCAAGGTGGAGGTGCCAAACTGCATATCAAAATTGAAGATAGATGTGTTGCAATCTGTGTTTCGCCCAACAGACACGGAACCATTACCTATGAAACAAAGAGAAGGGTTTTTTAGTTTAAATGCTTTTTTAGGTTTGGACATTCCTTCCCCACTCCAGGTATATCTGCCACTTTCCTGAGCCCATATCTTTTCACATTCCTCATCAACCTTCCAGTCAACGTCTCCCTCATAATCTGTTTCTCCAGCCCAAGGGGGGCCTTAGGAGGCTGCTCTACATACTAGGTCATCAACAGGGATCCATCTGCCCTTTGTGTAAATTTGCGCTAGTAACTTCAGCACAGTTCTATCGCGGCATGGACATGTGCGGCTGTCATGTGGTAGGGAATCATCGCAATTGGCTACGGGCACCCACACTGAGATATATCCTTGTTCCAGGATAATTGGTCCAAGTTCGTCCCTATTATACCCCCTTTTACGCAAGTTCCTTACTTCTTCTTTCAAGGCGGCTGTCTCGGTGAGAACCTTGTGTAAAATGGGGGTATAGTCCCATGTTGTGGTATTCACAAATACCGTATCCAATTCAACTTTACTGATCTGTGTCTGTCCTTGTGTGCGGCAAAGGTACAGGTGCAGAAGGCACATAGGAATGGGAGGAGGGACTTCTTTAGGAAAAATTAGTCTGTCAGCTCCTACTGCATGGGGATGTATGAGCATACGTAGCATGAATCATTTGTTATTGTCTTTCCCACTGCTGTCATGTCCCTATACCAGGAGTTATCGACTAAGGAGGAGTGGACTGAATGATCTCTCACTGACTGCTGTGGGCCTAATATGGGCCCTAGGCCCCTTTGTATCTCTACAAGATGTTGGAATGTCTTATGCCCATCCCTCTTGTTCGTAGGCTTGCGGGGGACAAGGGGCTTTGTTCTGTGAGCGGAAATAGCAAATCGGGGAACCCTGTGGTGATGAGAGGGGCGTTGACGGGAAACTGGTTGTGGTACTGTGAAGTTAGCAGATCTATCCCATGTACTATTTCTATTATCTGGGGTAGGGGGTGAGAAATCTAGAGGCACACTAGGGAATATATTGTTAGTAGCACTACTGTTCGGGAGTTTGGGATCTAGTGTGCTGTGTGTTGTTCTCTGTTTGTTGAGTGTGACCGCTGGTACAATGGATGGAACAGTGGATGCTAAGGCATTTTTGCTACCTATATCATGATAACTCTTTACAGCAAGAAAAAAGATATACCAATTAAATGTTGCTAGTGCCACTCCAACAATGATACATAACATAAGTGTAGTAGGAATACATATCTTGGCATCAAGGCTGCTGTATTCGTGGAGCAGCACATGGGTGTCTTCTTCTTCCTCTTCTTCCTCTTCGGCAGTGGAAGGGAAACCTCTGTCCTCATTCAGGGGGACCATGGGCATGTCGTTTTCTTCTGTTAGTCCATTGTCTGTTGCTGCGGATGTGCAGGGTCCAGCCGAACGTCTTTCCGATGTATCCATGCCTTCCTCTCGGCTATCCGGACGGCATTTGGAGATGAATCCGTCACCTTGAAGGGTCCGTCAAATTTGAGATCCTTCCAGCGCCTGACGTGTCTCCGGACAAAGATCAGAGTCCCAGGACGAATAGGTGGAAGTTCTGTATCGATTGAGCTCTTCTCCTTCCACTTGGATACCTGGGCAGAAAGGAACTGCTCAGCGCGGGTTAGTGTGCACAAAAAATCATAAAGCTCAGCTTTAACAATCTCAGAAGATGACTCACTGTCAGTTTTGGGCCTGGTAGAGGGGACAGCTACATTTATGGATCGCCCGGTGACAAGCTGGTGGGGCGTGAGGTGGTGATCCTGCAACGTTGTGGACATGTTATCTCGGGAGACATGTGCGGGAAGGTGGAGTTGGTCCAGTGCCACCTGCAGTAAGGCTTGTGGCATGACAGGCTTCCCAAACATGGTCTGCCTATAAATGAAATCAGCAGGGTCCTGCTGTACTCGACTCTTCTTCCATAGCTCTTTCTCTTGATGTGGTGCACTTTCTTGTATCTGAGATGCAGTTGGCCAATGTAATAGTATTGTTGATTGTTGTCGATAGGGTAGGGTAGGAAGCGTTTGTGTCAAGAGTTTCATTGTTCATGTCTGTGTGCTGTGCTGGAGCTACACCATCTTCATGTGTGTTCGTCAGGTCTGCTGGAGCTACAGCTTGGGCAAGTAAGATAGGGGTGTTTTGAGAATGTGGCATAGTCAAAGGAAGGGGGGGTCTGGCTGCAGCTTTGGCTGCCCAATCTGCCAGAGTGTTACCTCTGGAGATAAAGTCCTGTCCGTTAATGTGTGCTGCACATTTGACAACAGCTACCTCAGTTGGAAGTGTAAGGGCCTCAATTAAGTCTTCCAGCAATTGTTTGTGGCACACAGGTGTTACGTCAGATTTGATAAACCCGTGCCTTTTCCAGCACAGGATGCTTGAGTGTGTTGTTGTTGTGACATATGCAGAGTCTGAGTACACTGTGATGCGGTCATCAGCCCCGATGTGCTAAGCGGCAATTAGTGCCACTAATTCAGCAGCTTGGGCTGAGTAGTGTGGAGGCAAAGCAATTTGCTGTACAATGTCTAGGGAATCAGAGGACTCATGCTGTTGGGCCCTAAGTACTGCGGCTCCTGTGTACCTAATCCCTGTCTCTTGATCAATGGTAGAGGACCCATCAACAAAATATACAGTGCTGTCTGGCAGGGGGTCCTCTTTTGCTGCTCCTGATTCATCTGGAGAGTATGTGGCACAGTCATGGGTGTTATCGTCTGGTGTTGCAATGGGATGGGCAAAGAACGTGGCAGGATTGACTGTGTGACATTTGACAACTTTCAGAAAGGGCAATGACAGTATGACTTCGTAACCTGACACTCTTTGTGTTGTTAATGTTGTCTTGGCTTTCTGAATTATAGCAAAGACAGCGTGCTCAGTATACAGTGTCAGCGAGGATCCCATGACAATGGGAGTGCTTCTCTCTACAGCAAAGGCTGCTGCAGCGAGAGCTTGTTCGCAGGGGTAATGACCTTTCATGACTGAGTCTAGCATGCCGCTGAAGTAGGCAATGAGTTTATGGCCCTTGGGGTATTTCTGGGTAAGTACAGCAGTCATGACCTGACCATTGCAGTGAGTGAACAAGTAGAATTCTTTTATGTAATCGGGTGTGCCTAACACTGGTGCGTTTGTAGTTTCATCTTTTAACTGTTTGAAGGATTCTGTCATTTCAGGTGTCCAGTCTATTTTGTTACGTCTGTCTTTGGCTGCTTTAACTGCTTTCAGCAACGGGGCAGTTATCGTGGAGAAGTCAAAGACCCATTGACGAACATAATTGACAAGTCCAAGGAATTTCTGCATTTCTTTCACAGTTTGAGGCTCTGGGGTGCTCTTTATGGCCTCAACTCTGCCTGGCGTGACTCGTCTCCCTGATGCTGATAGTACCTGGCCTAGATAGTGTACCTCTGTTTGGCAGAACTGAAGTTTGTTTTTGTCCACTTTGTAGCCCCTGTGAGCTAGGGTGGTAAGCAGAGAGATTGTATCTGTTCTGCATTGGCGTTCTGTGGTGCTGCAAAGTAAAATGTCGTCGACATATTGCAGCAAAGTGCTGTCACATTAGAATTTTGATAAGTCTTCTTTGACAACTCTGTTGAAGATGCTAGGGGACTCACAGTACCCTGAGCCAAACGTCTGTAAGTCATTTGCACCCCGCGGAACGAAAAAGCCAATAGGTATTGGCTTTCTGGATGAAGGGGTACACTGAAAAATGCATTTTTCAGATCAATCACGGAAAAGTATTGTGCATTCGGGGGAACATTTGCGAGGATGACAGAAGGGTCTGGGACGATGGGAAACTCTGGTACCACTATGTTATTGATCGAGCGCCGGTCGTGTACTAGACGCCATTGATTGGTCTTAGCCTTACGAACGGGAAAAATACAGGTGTTACAGCAAGAAATACAGGGGTATATAACCCCCTGATCTAGCAAGGCCTGTATGGTAGGGCCAATGCCCTCCTCTGCTTCCTTGGATAGTGGGTATTGTTTAATTCTGGGTAAAATTGCGCCTAATTTCAGTGTTATCTTAAATGGAGTGGCAGAACGAATAAGGCCTACATCATTGGGGCCAGTGGTCCACAGATGCGGGGAACTTGAGCCAAGCCCGCTTCACGCACAGAATCATACTGTGGTGGGGCCATGGGTGTTCTCTTTTCTACTGTGACTGAGAGGGGTACGTCATTTATGTAGACGATCTCTGTTTTGGAGTATTCGTCGGGATCGCCAAAGAGCTGTTCATCTGAAATGCTTGGCACTAGTTGTCCGGGCTCGATAAAAATTACACAGGCCCAGGTGCACATATTGTCGTCTCCTGCTATGAATGCCCAGTATGTAGGTGTTATTTCGAGGGCGTGTATGCCTAAGATCATGCGTTTGTCTGATATCTGGGGGTCCGGGGACTGTGGGTGAAAGAGAAATTCCTTTGGGAGCTGGACAGTGCGATTGTGCAATTCTGGTGTATTAGCTACAAGGACATGGACCGTAGTGGAGAACGCTTGCTCATCCACAGGGCGAGCTCTTATTTGATCCTTCAAGGAAGAGTCAACAGTGAGTGCCATCATCCTTTCCAGGGGTGTGCCTGGTATAGAACAAATCATTGTTGCATTCTCATGGAAGTGAATGGTCATGTTCAATTTTGCCATGAGGTCTCGCCCTAAAAGTTTCACTGGAGAATGTGGCGAGTAAAGTAGTTGTTGCTCCAGCACCCAGTCTCTTATTTGTATGGGTACTGGCTTGGTGAAGGGGACCCTTGCTATTGCCCCAGAGAATCCCTGTGTGTCTGCTACTTGATCAGAAATAGGCAGAGGTCCGCCTGTAATGCAGGAGTATGTGGCGCCTGTGTCAATGAGGAAGCTATATGTTCTGTTATTTATCGTGACCAAGATGGTGGGGTCATCTTTACCGCTCATGATGCATGATAAAACTGGGCACACAAGAGTTGTCTGTGGGCTGTCCTAGCAAGTGTATCCTCCAGCTTGGTATTGTTGGATAGTGCCTTGTGTGAACTGATTGTTGGGGGTAATCACCACTCATCCTTGGGGTGTAGTATTTTGGGCTTGAGGCATCCCTTGGTAGGTGGGTGTCTGCTGCTGCTGTTGGATCGGGGCTTGCATCTGTTGGGGCAACTGTGGAGTTTGGGCAATCTGTACTTGCTGCATGGTTTGCTGAGGAGCAGGTTGGGCATAGGCGTACAGTATCTGGGGTTGCTGAGTGTACATTTGTTGTTGTTGTTGTAATTGCTGTGGTGCTTGTTGGGTGGGACCCATAATTTGTTGGCTTTGGTCTTGGAGCTTAGTACAACATTCGCTCTGCTTATGACCTATCTTGTGACAACAAAAACTAGTGCGTTGGCCTGGCTGCAGTGGGACCCTTTGCTGGCCCATTCCATTACCTCTTCCCTGCATGCCTGTGTTTCTGTTAGTATTGTGCTGTCATTGTTGTAGTACTGTAGTTGTTCATTACCGTAGGCAGGTTGCAGTGCTACGTATTGTACTGGGGGCTGTTGTTGCACGTGCTGCACGGTAGGCTGGGGTTGAGTCTGTACATACTGCACAGGCTGCTGGGGTGGGGTCTGCACGTATTGTACGGCTGGCTGTGTTTGCTGTTGGGGCTGTGCCTGTGAATATTGTATGGCTGGCTGTGCCTGCGCCTGCTGGGGGGCTGGCTGTGTATTAGCTGTTAGTGCGTTTAGGGCATTCTGAGGGAATGTGGTGACGGACGTCATCTGACTGACCGGTGCCGCCAACATGACGGTGTCTATGGCGTCTTTTATCTTATTAAGTTTCTGTTGCACCAATTTTGCAGCTGCATTCTCTATAGCTAACTGCCTACTCTTTTCCTGTTCTGTTTTCTTTTTGCAGAAAGGTATGATGTGATCTTGGATCTCAGGCCATGGTTTTGCCTCCATGGCTACCACCCCATCTAATTTTTCCTGTACTTCTTCTGGTAGCCCTCTCTTGACCATGTGATAAAAAAAGCCTGCTATTCCCTCCAGTCGCATTCCATGAGTCTCCTAACTCCTGATGCCACTTTTCTTTCATCCTGGAAATAAAGTTAATCGGGTCCTCATTCGTTTGCTTTGTCAGTGACATGAGAGACCCAATATCGGGGACATCTGGGAATTTTGTTCGCAATTTGGCCCAGACTGCTGACCTTATTTTATCAAAGTGGTCTCCATCATATTGGGAGTCGTTCATAGTTATTAGCCCTCTACTGACGCTTTTGAAAATTTCTTCTTCTTCCCCTCCCATGAGGGAGATGAGCAAACTTTTCATATCGCCTATCCCTATGTTGGTGCCTGTAGTATTTTTTTTTAGGGCCACTATCCATTTGCTAGCACCCTCCGCGAGGGGTGGGAGGCTTTTCTTAACGTGTTCTTTCTCTGCGTAAGACCAGCAGTTGTAAACTGGGGGGCCACTGGCTTTTTTTATAGAAGAGCGGCATTTGGTGTGCTATTCCAGCGTCCAGATCTTTTGGCCTTGTGAGGTCATATTGCCTTACATATTTCTGCCAAACCTTTAGACTGCCCCTCATATTGGCATAATCCCAATCCTCATCTCCTGCCCCCTGCAAGATGCATTCTACTGTTGTTGCCATATTTTGCGGCTCGAAGGACCCTTCTCTTGGCCATGGGATCATCTGCAGGGCCAAGGACTCTGTCCAACCTGCTAAATCGTCTGTAAAGGGGTTACCAGCATAATCAGAACCTTCGCCTAGTATCACTATCTCGTTGGGTGTGAGACCATTGTTTCGCAGTGCACATGGTCTGCTGAGGAACATACTGTTACCCATCCTGGCTCGGGTGTTGCGCATGGTAGCAGTACCAGAGACATCATATATCATGCCGTCTGGACGCCCGTGTGTTCCCAATATCCTGAGGCTTTCTAACTCGGTTGTCCTATTCCTCATTCTCCCGCCCATATCTCCTGTGTTTTGGAATTCCTGCTGTTGTTGGTAGAATGGGTTTGTCGTGTTTGTGGCACATGACTGGCTGGGGGAGTCTACAATGGCTGTGGTGGATGGTGGGCCAAATGGATCTACCACAGGTGCAGTGTTTCATGGTGGTGGCTCTGGTTGTGTGAGCGAACCTGTGTTGCCGTGTAATTGTATGTGTTTGTTCCGGAGCAGCTGTCTGAAGGCAAGGGGAGCGGGTGCTGTGGTACAGTCCTTCATTCCCGCCCACTTCCCGAAAGGAATCTGTGCTCAGAATGGGTGTGGACGGGGTACGAGCTGCCAGTTGTGCATTATGGCCCGTTCTTTATTCCCTTCAGTATTCCTAAAATGAACTGCCTGTATTGTATGAAGCTGTGGGGTGCTTATTGAGGCTTGCGTTTTGATTGCTCAGGGGCGGCATTTTTAAGTGTTTCCGTTATTCTTTCATTTATTTGTTCTATTTTTAGTGACTTGCGTCGAATAGAGGGAATTAGAGAATTAGTATCGGGGTTGGGTGACATTGGTCTGCCGAATATGTCTGTACTGGTGTCTTCAGTCAGACTGCACTCGAGACTTTTGTTAAAGTCTGCGGTCATTCTCCATTTGTCATAATGGACTGGTCGCTGGGGGGGGTCTGCTGTTCCCTGTCTATATGCTGTGTTTCGATGGTCGAAAATGTGAGCAATTGGTTTTTTGTGCCGAATACTGGTGGCTGGTCTTGGGGGGTGGCCTCCCGCTCCCAGAGCGGTGAGGTCTTGTTATTACGGAGGCTGTTGAGATCAGGGTAGTGGCAGAATGAATGGTGAGACGAGGTGGATGAGTGATGAGATGGCGTGCGTGAATTGTTTGATGAGAGGGACTCATTGTCTGAACCTTCATTTTCTTCCTCGGCGGGTGGGACAGGAATAGAAGTGGGAGTGAGTTGTAACGTAAACTGCACGTTTATTTGCCCAGGCAGTCCTGGCACTGTGGCATGCAGTGTTGGACTACCACTAGTGACAGGTGGTGCAGGCAGGGTGAGGACAGAGGGTGGCAATGTGACAGGCATCGCCGGGCCACTGCTGGTGCCAGGTGGTGCAGGCAGGGTGAGGACAGAGGGTGGCAATGTGACAGGCATCGTTGGGCCACTGCTGATGCCAGGTGGTGCAGGTGACGATGAACTGAATGAATGAATGAATGAATAAAGCTTTATTCGATTTTGTTTTTTTAAAATCATAAAAGCATACAAAAAATAACAGTAATTAAAAATAAATATATACATGCAACAAAAAACATAACTTCACATTCAAAAGACATAACCCCCGCCTCTGGATTCGGTGGTGAGACATATTTTCAAGGGGTATATCCCTATCTTGAATGAAGATACACGGATTTGTCCTTTAAAGTAGGTGAGCTCAAAAGTTGCGGCAATTGTGCAATGATACAAATCTGTTGGCAACAGAGAAACTAATACCACTGGGTACCTGGACTCCCCCACCCAGCGGATGGTGGTAAGCTATTGTTGTTCCTAATCGGGGGATGTTTGGCATACAGGGATAGAAATCATGTAAGTCCCAAGTCTGTATTGGGCCATCCCCTTCTTGGGCTGGACAAGATCTTAAATATGATGCGATGTTCCGATTCCTGAATCGAACCAGTACCAAGTCCCCTGAAATGTTTTTTGGTAGTAAGCCCAACCAGCCCACCCTTCTCACGCTCAGGATTCCGCCGTCTTTGTCCGGTGGTAGGGGTCTGTTCCTTCCCATCCAGAATATAACTTTGTTCATTAGGTCCCGCTGACTTTCAGCTTTTCCCAACGCAAGTGGTGGCACTCCTGTGAGGATGGACACATATGGCGCTGCTTGTGGCGGGAGGTGAATGTATGGTGCATTGCGTACTGTCTTGGCCTCTGAGGGCCTTGATATCGCAGGTTTGCAGGGAGCTTTGAAAGTAGTTGAACTTGGAATTATAGGAGATTGTGGAATGACTTGCTTGCTTTTAAGGATGGCAGATAGATTAGCTGGTGGCAGAGTGGTGGTTGGCTGGGGTCGGTTCGATGTTACAGGATTATCAATGGGTTTCAGGATGGTCGTGATTTTGTTCTCGAGACCCAAGAGCCTTTCCCCTATGGCGTTGATTTTTTCTGTTAGTGGGGAAATGATATTTTTGACAAGTTGTTCAATCTGAGTCAGAAGAAAGGTCTGGGAATAAGATATCGGTTCAACCAGTTTGACATCAGTCTCCATGGTGGTAGGGAGATTATGGCCGGGCATTATGGGGGTAACAGTTGGTATATGGGAATTGCATTGAGACCTTTCGGCATAGTCCTCATCATGCTCTCTATTGACGGGTAGTAACCATGAAAGTACAGAGGCTTGTGTGTTGACTTTATTCAATGAAGAGGGGGTTCCCTGTATACTGCCTTTAGTATTTGTAGTGCGGATGCCTTTGGCGAAGAAGGGTGAGTCCACACTGACATATTTAGTTTTGCATAATCTGTTTAGCTCACCCCACGGGGACAAGTTCTGCGTTCTTGGGGAGTTTAGTGGAGGAGATAGTGTACTAGATGGGGAGTAACAGGGGCAGATTATGTCTGTAACATGCACAGTAGACCGGGAGCTTGTGGTAGGCGTTTGGTGCGTTTGCACCGCATGACCCCCCTGCACAGCTGGACTTATTCCTCCCTTACAGGGCATGATCACAGTGGAAATGATGATGTTACAAATAAATGTTTAAATAAAGTGTGGACACGATACCTCCTTTAGCAGTAGTTACAAGGGGGGTGGCCCGTCCCGTCCTGGTCGGTCCTCTGAGGGCCACAGAGGGCCCGCCCTTTGCCCGGACTTAGCCCGGCGCTCCCGTGCGCGACTCGCGGTGCGAGAGGTTCTCCCGCCTTTGTTCCCGCGCCTCCGGGCGCTCCGCTGACGTCACCCGACCGCCGGGGCACCTGGGGGATGTAGTCCCTTGCCCTCACGACGGTCGGGTTGCTGGCAAAGTGAAGTTTTCCGCCGTTCCCCTCACGGCACCGGAATCTTGTGTTTAGGACCTCCCCTGTGGTGGCAGCTTTCCCCCAGAGCGCGCACAACAGCGCTCGGCTCTCCCGCCTTTGTTCCCGCGCCTCCGGGCGCTCCGCTGACGTCACCCGACCGCCGGGGCACCTGGGGGATGTAGTCCCTTGCCCTCACGACGGTCGGGTTGCTGGCAAAGTGAAGTTTTCCGCCGTTCCCCTCACGGCACCGGAATCTTGTGTTTAGGACCTCCCCTGTGGTGGCAGCTTTCCCCCAGAGCGCGCACAACAGCGCTCGGCTCTCCCGCCTTTGTTCCCGCGCCTCCGGGCGCTCCGCTGACGTCACCCGACCGCCGGGGCACCTGGGGGATGTAGTCCCTTGCCCTCACGACGGTCGGGTTGCTGGCAAAGTGAAGTTTTCCGCCGTTCCCCTCACGGCACCGGAATCTTGTGTTTAGGACCTCCCCTGTGGTGGCAGCTTTCCCCCAGAGCGTGGGTGAAGGGGGGTCTGATAGGGCAAAGAAATCATCAGGGAGTTTGTTGTATCCTGCAGCTGTCATATTGTTAGTGGTACAGTGTAGGTCTGGTTCTTCAGTTGGGGCGGTCGAAAGTGAGGGGTACATGCCACTGGCCAGATATGGTGGAGGGGCCGAAGGAGCAGTGGCCATAGTAGCAGAGTGCTCCTGCGTGTTGTCTTTAAAGATCCGCCAGAGATCTAAGGTGGCCTTCCTTTTTTGTAACTTGGTGCCGGAATATTTGGTGTCCAGGAATGTGGTGGCATGCTCTAGGATCTTTTTATCAAAGCTTCCCTCTGAGGGCCTTGGATAACTCATGTTTTTGGTCAGCTTATGAAGCTCGAAGACAACCACTTGAAGAGGGCCAAGGGGAGTTTTAAAGACCAGGCTCTGACATAGTCCCCACATACATTCAACTACAAAAGAATGTCAGAGGGTCTAAACAGAAGGGGATGTAAACCAAAAATGTAAACCATCAGGCACACCGGACCTTACCACGTGTCCCAACACCTCGGGTCAACCCACCATGAGACCTATGAGATGGTCAGGCAAGGATGCCCATCAGTCACCACACGGAACCTCCCTTCATCATATGGGATTCTCTTGCGATCTTCTCAGAGGGAGGCAAATGTCTTCGCAGTCGAGGGCCTAGATGAAAAAAACCCTCAACTGGTCAGACAGGCCTTTCTAAGGTCCTGTTACTCTTTTGTGTGAATTTTTTGAAACAACAGGGTGACTGATGTTGCAGTGCAATAAAGTGTGTGAGTAAAATAAGAAAAAAAAGGTGTCATAAAATTGGATGAGCGAGTACTGAAAGTAACATTTATTCTGTTGTTACCCACCCTTCCAAAATTAAAATGTAGTCAGTGACAGTTTAAAAATATAACTGCCCAGATGTACTAATAGGTCGACATGTTTCAGCAAATAACGACATGTTCTGTCTCTTGCTTTCTTCAGGACCTCAACGACTGATAGCTACTGCAAAGTGAATAAACAATAATCAGTGAACAATAAACTGAAAAAGTGTATAGGGGAACGAATACAGAGATCACCTGAATCCACTAGGTGTCCGTATCGTCCAGTTGTCTCTCAAGTCGTATCGGACTTGTAAGAGATGCTGACCTCACCCCACCTGGCCTTGGCTCAGGATGAAAAGGGGAAGCACCGCTCTGACCACCGGTACTTCAAAACCGGCATCTGAACCTTCTGGGTTCAGATGAAGGTTTTGAAGTACCGACATGGGGTGAGGTCAGCATCTCTTACAAGTCCGATACGACTTGAGAGACACCCAGTTGTTGTTTTATACACAGTAGAACTTAATATCCTATTCATTGGGGTATTAATGCATTGTAATACCGTATATTGGTGAGGAGGGGTAGTATTCGCTTGCACGGAGATGTGGGTGCGTCCTGCCTATGTATTTCTACCCTAGATGTCGGAAAAGTTGGGGAATCATTCTTTTATAAGTTTGTCTCCTAACTTCACAAAAAACAATGTGCATAAGTATTAGCCTTAAATCCAATACGTCAGGTCCCCGATATATCCCTGTAGCTGAAAAGTCAGGAAATTCCAGATTATAAGGAACAAGGACAAGGATAATCTTACTCTGTATGGGGTTTCGGGGCCAGGAAGAAGTGAATGTGGTGGGTATTTCTAAGCCTGGGGATAATAGACGGATATATATGTGGATCCACTCCGGTGTTTTGAGCGATGCAACGCCTATTATTCTTTTGTCGAACACTGCCTGGAGCGCTTGCATTAGGCTTGTGGTGAATGGGTTGTGCAAATGTATGGGGGTATGTTATTTGCGTTTGTGTTTCAGGGTGTTGGGAGCTGGCTCAAGGGGGAATGAAAATGCTGGTGCGATAGATCTGGTGTGGCTATAGTCAATATTAAGTGCTTGAAGTATTGTGAGAAGGAACGTGCTGGTGAGAAGCGTCACGTGAATGAAGCAAGATTGGCGTCCGTCCGAGATGCCCACAACGTTATTGTTGATCAGGAATATGGTGATATTGTCATGGGGATTACCATTCATTCCTTTATATGAAGTTGGAACAGTGGGGTGGGCTCTCAAGGTCATGCAGGGATGCCGGGCCTGCGGGGTCTTGCAAGTAGTCGGACAACAATGCTCTTAAGAGAGGTGTTGTATCGTTCTCAGACTGTGAGTGGAAAGAATAGGAGTCAGAGACAGAGGGTGTAGGAGACTCAGGACCTTCACCTTCCAGAGGTGGGATTGAAGCTGCTTCAGATAAAACAACTGACTGTATGGAATCCACTGAGGAATCCTCGTCAGTGATAAAGATGGGTGAGCTAGCAGGATGGTTAGGGTAACCTAGGTATTCACGGGGGAGGGAGGAGGGGACAGATAGGGTGGAGGAATTGGAGGCTTCTTCTGCGTACAGCAGGTGAGGGCGAGTAGTGTCTGGAGATGGCGGGGTGAGAGATATATCTGGGAGAGCGTTGTATATGTCGGTCAAGGAAAGTGTAGAGGTGCGAAGCTGGGTGTTGGGGGTGAAAGGGACCCCCAAAATTGCCCAAGCGGCGGTTAGTATATTGCGGAGTCTGTCATCAAGGTGAGTGAATTCGCTAATAGTGGTATTATGGACAACGTGAGGAATGCCGTGAACAAACTGGATGGTGCAATTGATAATGCATGGGGGGCATTGGACATCACGGATATAAGGTGGGTAGAGCATAACTGGTGTAGGGGGTGCAAAGAGGGAGACAAGAGGGAGGAGAAATACTATTTCCCCCCTTTTGGCATTCAATTGCACAAGCAAATAGAGAATGACAACCAAGCCTTGCAATGATATATCGCGAGGAAAATAAAGAAAAAGAGTTAAGGACGTGAAGGCAGCCCTCATGGAAGAAGGGGTGGGGGCAGGCCTCTGGTGGAAGGCACAGGCAGGAAGCAGGTGGCAGAAGGTGACAAAAGAACGGCATGGGAGAGAAGAATAGGCAGCAAGGGATATGAAGATGAATAATTACAAAGGCGAAGGAATGCAAGGGAGAAGTGCACTATGCAAATGTAAAACCGATATTGAAGGCACTGGAAAAACAATTATGCAATGTAATTATCAAGCCATAATCTATGTACAACAGGAGACACGAGCACTGGAGACATACACAAAAATGTAGAACCGTCGGAGAATTGAGCTCCGACCCCGTGCACAGACCTGAAGTGCTGGGGGAATATAAATGTAGAACCCTCAGAAAATTGAACTTTGACCCCGTGCACAGACTTGAACTGCTTGGGGGAACATAAAGCTAGAACTATTCGAACCTAGAACTTAAAGCTAGAACCATTGGAACCTAAAACCATCCCTTCTGGACTGAAACCGGCAGGGCAAACAGGAAAACCACAGCACCCGAAGCCACAAGATGCACAGGAAAAGCGGCTGTAATGCGTAACCGATATATACACAAGAAGCTGATAGTGGCATCTGACAAGAAAGGGCCAACTCGTGACCACACAAAGATAGAGGGTTTAAATCGTGACTAGAGATAGTGCTGCAGGGGGTCAGTCGCTCTCCCAGAGCCAGCCCAAAAGGGTCCGTCACACACCCATGTAGCAGAGACCAAGGAAATTCAAGGGAAAACAAAAAATTCATTGTCTTACCAGAGGTCTGCAATAGGCGGAGGTGGGACCCTCAATGCAGTTCGTGGATGTGCACCAGATCCACCGCAGAATGGAGGTACGATGAATTTTCTGTGGTCGCCAGCTGATAAGGGGAACCTAGAGCCTCTTTTGGGTGTGGTCACGTCAACTGTGAGTCACACGCCACAAGCACAACACTTTACCAAGAAACAAGGAACAATGAGATGAGCTGACGAAAACTCATGTTGAAGTGGCACGTTTATTATTAATTCACAAGTGCACCAATAAATGCGTATTTGTAGCAAAACAATAAATGCATATCATTTCATAATATTAGGAAAAAAAGCCATTTAAGAAATCCTGGAAGGGTTGATGATGGCACTAGACGGTGAGGAGACCGGGTCCTTAGTAGATTACTGGTGAGTAAGAGCATCAGCTTTCCTGTTCTCCACCCCGGGCCTGTAGGTAATGATGAAGTGGAATCCGGAAAAGAAAAGCATCCACCTGATCTGACGGGGTGTGAGATGTCTTGCCGCCGTCATGAATTGCAAGTTCCTGTGGTCGGTATACACTGTCACCACATGTCTGGCCCCCATCAGAAAATGTCTCCACTCCATAAATGCTTCCTTTATGGCCAAGAGCTCTTTCTCAGCGATGTGATAATTCTTTTCAGCTGCGTTCAGTTTCTTGGACATAAAAGCCACAGGATGTAGTTGCCCCTGGAGGGATGCCTTTGTGACAGGATTGCCCCTAAAGCCACATCGGACGCGTCAGCTTCCACAACGTATGGTTTCTCCGGATCCGGGTGGGACAAGATCGGTGCAGACACTGATAAAGGGGAACCTAGAGCCCCTTTTGGGTGTGGTCACGTCAACTGTGAGTCACAGGCTACCGGCACAACACTTTACTGAGAAACAAGGAACAATGAGATGAGCTGACGAAAACTCATGTTGAAGTGGCACGTTTATTATTAATTCACAAGTGCACCAATAAATGTGTATTTTTAGCAAAACAATAAATGCATATCATTTCATACTATTAAGAAAAAAAGCCATTTAAGAAATCCCGACTTCACTCTGTCGGGAGTAAGTGCTGGATGACAAATGCTGATATATGTTGCAAGACAAGCTGAAATGAGTATCTTTTAATAAGGCATAATTGAAAACGGCTAGATATCCAAAGCCATAGAGTACATTTGTCATAAAATTCTAGTGCCTAGAAGCAAGCCTTCCTGATGAGAACTATAAGGCAGGCTGAAGTGTGGATCTATTAAAAATCACATTTAAATCCGCTAGAGACTCAGAAAGACACAGTATACATTCTATGAAAATATAGGGAACTTGAGACAAGCCTACCTGAAGAGAACTATTTATGCAGGTTTAAGAATTTTTAAAGAGACCCAGAATGTGAGGGGTCAGTATTATTAAAAAAAACACAATTGAAATTACTTAAGGAATGAAAAGACACATTTCTCTAAAAATTCAGTGCCAGGACGCAAATAACTAGGGAGACTTGCCAAACAGGATCTAGTTATTTAAAGAAACCTTAAATGCAAGGAAGTGTGTGTGGATCAAAAATACTGAGTATAGTCAGAGATTTAAAAAGGCAAAGATGTTATCTAGCTTGGGAGGGCATCACCTGATAGAGTAGGCTTGACAGTCCCAAATTAGATAAACGGCCGGCCGGAGAACTCACTCTCGTAACAGCAGCAAGTTCTGCTTCAAATTTGACATGTTGGGTCTAATATACCTGGAAAAACGGAACCTAGGTTCTATTCTGACGTCTTTGCTGAAGCATTTTCGGTTTAAGGCGGCTAACCGCAGGTCCAAGAACACGGAACCTGTCAAGTGGAGGAGTGTGGCTCACTGATTAGAGCAGCAGACCCTGATGCAGAGGTCTGGCCCGGGACCAGGGTTCAATTCCCGGCAGGGTCCTGAGCCCAAAAATGTCCACGGACTCGATAATTCTCGCCTCGGTGCCTACTCTAATCATGGGGTCCCACGCTGCAACTCTGGGCAATAGCTTGCTTAATCTCCACTACGGCGGCCACCCGCTGCGGGATGCCTGACTTTCACCTTGGGGATGCCCAGTAGGGGTCATTTCACAGGGAAAAAGCCAGGACAGGTTCCCAAGGCAAGCGCCTTGATGCCTTCGGGTGATACGTGCGCTATATAAGTCGCAATACAAGTGGTTTGATCGTTGGTTGGCCATGGTTGACCCCAAGATATAAACAAACGGTCATGGTTGACCACAGAATATAAACAAATGATCAGGTTTTGACCACAAGATATAAACAAATAATCATCTGAACACGAACATTTCTCTACAAAAGTAGATGTGGGAGGTAAACTTGGGACATGTGCTAAATATCACAAGACATTGTAGTTTTAATTTGAGCAAGCTATCTTTCAAAATAATGAAGCAAGATGTAAAATTCTGTACCAGCTGATCTCGTGTACGTGCGAGTGTGGAGTGTCTGCAATGGTGCTTGTGAAAGGCTACGGTACTTTCCAGGGTTGCTCAAGTTACCTTGCTGTGTTCAACACATCAGAAATGGACGATTAACATTATTTAGGCCCAGTGGATTTTGTTAACATAAGGCGGTGGCCTTTGGCCTTTGGCTTGGGCCTATAAACCCGGGATTCAAGGAATCTGTGGGATTTTATTTGCTGATTATACATAGCAAAAAGTGTAGGTATCAAGACATTTTTTCAGATTCTCTCTGGCAGGGACATATAGGACCTTCAAGCTATCAAGGTCGATAAAAAATGCTCTTCTTGGCCATCAGATAGTAGAGCGTGATCCTGACCCTTCATCAACACAAAGGCTGCTTTCAATGCCAGAAATGCATCATGGGCTTCAGAAGTCCAGTCGAATTTCTAAGATTTCCTTAGCAGTTGGGCGATCGGGCCACCAGTCGGGAAAATAGGTCTGTACAGCGTCTGTAGAAATTGGCAAAGCCAATAAAGCATTGCACATGTTGAACGTTCTGAGGAGGTGGCCAATCCTTGACAGCAGTGATCTTTCTTTCGGCCATTTCTTGACGGGAAGGGCTTAACATGACTCCCAAGAACTCAACAGTGGTCACATGAAAGTCACATTTGCTCAGTTTGCAGAACAAGTGATTTTTATGTAGGATCCGAAGCACTGAAGTCACATGTTGTGTGTGTGCCTCCACGGTTTCCAAATAGATAAGTATATTGTCCACATACTCTATCACGTAATGGTCCAGGATCTCACGTAGGACATCATTATGGAAGTATTGGAATGCCGCAGGGGCATTACACAGCAGGAACGGCATCACCAAATACTCGAAAAGCCATATCGGGTCTTGAAAGCCATCTTCCACTCGTCCCTGCTCCTCATGCGCACCAGATGATAGGCCCTCTTTTGTTCCAGTAACAAACCGATGAGAGGTAAGGGGTACCTATTTTTTACGGTTATGGCATTCAATGCCCTGAAGTCCACACATGCCCTTAGCTCACCATTGGCTTTTGGTATGAAAAAGAGCGGCGAAGCAGCAGGAGACTTTGAAGGGCGGATGAGACCGATGTCCAGGAGTTTGTGCAGATACTTTTGCAGACGGAGATTCTCAGGTTCAGTCAAGGCGTAGAGCCTCCCACTGGGAACCACAGCCCCTGGAACAAGGTCAATTTGGCAGTCATACTGCCTATGATGGGAAGTTCTTCTGCTTGGGTATCGTTGAAAACTTCCTCGAATTCTTTGTACACTAGGAGTAAGAGTACCTCCTTTTTTGCAGGGGTGGCCAGATAAAAAATCATAGCAAAAGTGCCAGGAGCAATGTTCCAAGCAGTAGGGGGAGTTCCTAACGACGGTCCGTGTAGCCCAATTGATTTCAGGATTATGTTTTTGCAGCCATGGCAGCCCCAAATGATCCCATATTGCGGGGCTCGAATGATGTTGAATGAGATGGATTCCCTATGCCTGGGCCCATACGATACCTAGACTTCTTCAGTGTTATAACCAAAGGGCCCTGTGACTAGTTTTCTTCCATCAAAAGCATACACATCCTCTGGTGTGTCTTTCGGAAGCAAGCAAATGCCTATGTGTTTAGCCACTCCCAGATCCATAAACACACCAGTGGCACCCAAATCCACCATGGCAGCCATATGAGTCCATTCGGTTTGAATCAGCAGCGATACATCTATAAAGAGATGACTTTGACCAGCTGAGTCCTTGTTCAGCAAAGAAGGGATATATGCACAACTCCAAGAAACCCCTTCGCTATTCTCAGAGTCTGCTAGTTTTCCGTGACCTTGTCCAAAGAGGTAGTCATTACCTTGCTGCCACGAAATCTGTTAGTCTTTGCTCTTACCGGGCACTCTCAATACCAGAACAGGAGTTACCCTGAATGTAGTGTGCACTGTACCTAATGTACCTAAAAGTTCAATACATTTTATCGCATATTTACAATCTTGTTATACAAAACCAAATGTATATTACTTTTAACCACAATAAACCTGACGGTATGATTGTTTAAGCAAAGTATATTTTATATACGAACTTTTACTTTTCTATATCATATATTGCATTAATGTGTTTTGTCTTCACATATTAATGTATAATACATTCAATGTAAAATAAATTAAATTTTTAATCCATTCTAGATGATACATTTTTTATAATTCATCAATTCTTGAGCTTGAAACATATGTCGACGCTTGCCCAATGCATTTCGGAACACATCGGTTCCTTCTTCAGGGCAAGTGTTCTAATATGTCATCTAATCAAACTCCAATGTAAATCTGATACCCCTTCCAAAAGTGGGTGTCCATTCGAGACAAAACTGAAGTTGACCTGCAACTGTATTCTTCACAGAGGAGTATTGGATGGGATATAGTCACATTCGTAACCGCTCTCAAAATGTAACCTCCTCTCGAAGATCACAAAAAGGCTCCTAATTCGCGTATTCTTCCGTATCGTTTGGCCGCCTGCAAAATACACCCTCTCAACTCTATCAACTGGGCACTCTCTCACATAATGTCCTTTTTTGCCGCAATAAAGTCAGCGGGCTTGTTTGCGGTGAGGCTCTTTTTCTGCACCGGTCAAGGCAGCCCTTACTGCTCCTATATCCATAGGTTGCGACCCTGCCGTGTTGGGAGAATCAGAGGTCTTCTGAAGTGCATAAGAGGGGATACCTTTATCCTTTCTTTTGTGTACCCCCTTACGCTCATTCAGTCTATGATCAAGGCGGAGCACCAGATTAATTAGGTCTTCACAGGTGGTGGGCTGAGGTTCTATTTGGGCTATAATGTCCTTCAGGTCTTCTCGTAATCCCTGATGGAAAAGGGCAGCCTGGTTAGATTCCGGCCATTTGGTTTCGGATATTAAGCGCCGAAATGAATTCAGATACTCCAGCAGGTCTTGATTCCCCTGACGGAGCTCTAACAATTCCCTATCTGCTGTGTAAGAGTCCGCTCTTCTATCAAACACTTTCAGAAACTCAGCCTGAAAAGCCTCCCAATCGTGGAGGAGGGGGTCGTCACGGTTTACTAGTGCCGCTGCCCACTGTGCAGCATCACCTCCCAGGTACGAAATAAGAAAAGCTACCCTCGCTTGGTTCATGGGGAAGGATTTCTGCTTGCAAGAGAAATGTAGTGAGACCTGTGTCAAAAACACCTGCACAGTACTCGAGTCCCCATGGTACCTTTCGGGAGGGGCCAAAGGAATGGAAACCGGCATTTCCACCACCACTGAACTGGGAGGTGCTGTGACTGATGCCCCTGTGCTAAAAGGATTCCTTTGGAAACCATCCAACCTAGCCCTTAAATCAGCGGTTTCCTGCCTAGATGCTGCTAACTCCACCTGTACAGTGGCAAGTGCGGCCAAAACGTCATCAAGGGTGGCCATTCTAACACCAACCGACCGGAAGGACTCAATATCGTGGGTCGGATATTCTGTTACTTCGCTCGTCCTCAGGATCGGTTTGATGCCAAAATGGGTCCACCTCTTGATCTATCCAAGCCTGAATAGCCGTAATGGCACAGGTCAGTGGCAGGATCAAGTGAGGGAAGGAAGGGAAGGGAACAGCAGGGAAGGAGACCTGAAATACAAAGAACAATTATCACATACCAGGTACGAATCAATAACTCCCTTCAGTCTATGGTTTACCATACTATGGGTTCTATACCTGCAACAAAATATACCGAAGGACACTTATGTATGAGACTGTGTGCCATTCAAGTAGTGTATTAGTATCAATCAGGGTACTCTATCACTGCATATGGAAAACAAAAACACAGTAGAAAAACACACCGTTAATGTTCTGCTTACCTTATACAGCATGCCAACCTATCCATCTGAGGACTTGATTACTAGAACCTACCCTCTATCAAGGAAGTTGATGATTGTCAAGATACAGGAGCTATTATTCGTCATACCCCCGTGTAATCCAGCAGACATATCAGGGTAATGGAGTCCCTGAGTACTAACAAAGTCCAGTCTCGAATAAAGAAAAATAAGGTATCGTCTTGGAGTAAGGAGTTATCCAATAAGAGGGGTTGCCTTCACCCATGGATAATTCCACCCTGTAATCCATATAAATAAGTAATGTACAGACCGGTTATTGTCAAGCTTCCTCATCTTCCGTTATGGCGTTCTGCCTCTCACGGACGACTTGCAAACTTCAGAGAATGCTGATCACCAGTAAACAAAACCAAGTCGTCCTCCGCACAAGCGCCAACGCGGGCTGCTCACCAACGGAGGGCAAAAATGCTAGAATCGGCCGGAAATGCCGATCGGAAAGAACCCAGAAATTCAATCATCCTCTGCGCGAGTGCCACCGCGGGCTGCTTACTAACGGAGGCCAATTCAGTAATCGGCCGAAATTGCCGATCGGGTTGGGGAAAAACCAACAAGGTCGTCATCCGCACGAACGCCCGAACGAGCAGCTCACCAACGGAGATCAAATCAAGGTAGTGGTCGGAATACTGCATGAAAACTCACCAGGAACCAGTTCCCCATTCACGAAGACTCTGGACGTAGGTTAGGACTATCCGACAGTGTTCACTGGTGGTTGGCTTGATTTATGGGTAGTCCTTGCTACGTGAGGATGTGCATGGCCTCATGGGAAACGCAGTTTCGTCCACGGACGATGTCCAACACTTCCTATAGACGATCATTGAGGTAGCTTGTTGCGCTCGCTTCAGGCTTATAACACCATCATTGGGGTATCTAGTGACCAGCACCTACATGAGACCAATGTGGCTCACAGTCCCAACAAGTGGCTTTTTCAGATGTGTGAAGTACAAAGCTTGCAGATATGGCACAAACAAAACAGAATATAAGACCGTATATGGAAGGATGAATAAGATAAAAGAAAAAATCACCTGTGAGACAGAGTCAGAAGTATATGTCCTTGAGTGCCAATGCGTCATAAAATACGTGGGCAGTAGAATCAACAAACTTAAGCTCCATATACTACAACACCTGACAGCCATAACAAAAAAGGACTATCAGTATGCCATGTCTAGACACACATGGGAAACACATGAGGGGAACGTGGAAAATATGAAGTACAACAGCATCAAACATGTGCAGGAAAAACCACCAAGGGGAAATTTAGAACTGGAGTTACGCCGTGAAGAATCAAAAAATATTCCTACTTTTGATGACAGAGACCCCAATCTCTAAACATGCATGCAGAATTATGTATTCATATTTAAATAATTTGAACTCATTCTTAGTAATATTACAATTTCCTAATTTTACCATCTCCTTTAATTATATTCGATATTCCTTGGATTCACTAGTTCCCATGTCTGACTGAAAAGATAACACTGGGATGATTGGTAGGGACTTTCTACTTGGTTTTGATATGAGGGTTCTAAATAACTTGATAGTGTACAATACAGGCTATCTCTTTGTATTTTTGTATCTTTTTGTAATTTTGTACTTTTGTACTTTCTGCTAGCATAAACTATTCGTTTAACTATATGGAAACGTTAGCGAATTCCAAACAAACATCTGGAAAGGTGGTTTTAAATAAGTGTCAATAATGTAAGACATGAACTTGACCCCCTTTTCTAAATTTTTGGGATCTTGACTACTATTTATGTTCTTAGACCCTTGCATTAGTTCTTCACGATCTAGTCACTACAGCACTTTAGCAACTTTTGCACAACAAGAAGATACTTTAAATATATACACCTTAAGAGGACATGACGGATAATATCTCACTATGAGTATGCATTCTTAATCATTAATTTCTGATCATTAATATCAATAAGCACTTTATGACCCTAGTACTGTATACGGAATTAAAGGATCCAAGCTTATATACTTAGTAGTATGTACTTTAATAGAAAATTAAGCATTAGAATCATGCACCGATAATTAAAGTTACGGGGGATACCTTGCACTCCTAGTACTGCATATGAAGTCATATGTTTACCTACCTAGCAGAATGCACTTTAACACATGATTAGGGTACTTTAACTATACAGGAGTTCTTGTTAATATCCTAATAGCAGTTGTATTATTCGTAGGTGTATAACAATCTAAACCTCTAATTGTTTGTGCTACTATGGCATGAATATTAATATCATGAGAACCATTCTCTCTCCCCCCGTTAGTACATTTACAACAGGCAGTATTGGAAATTGTATACTTTATAAGATTTGACCAGTCTTCTATCTGTTTTATTGCGAAGTTTCAACCTGTTAACATTTTCCTCAATTATGCCTAGTCCTAGTTAGTAATCTTCCCTAAAGACATCATGATTGTTTTTCCTTGTACCTCGGAGTAAAAGTTAAAAAAAAATCTCCACAATCCCCATTAGCCCTGTCACATTCCCCTCCTGAGAGCTGAAGATGTACCAATTATTTAATATTTGTAATTGTCTCCAAAGGCATTAGAGAGTAGAAAATATGGGAGGAAAGCATGTTTGAGTATCATATCTGTATATTTTACAGTGTATATTTACAAATTAAAATTACGCAGTTTGTAACTTCGTTGTCATTCAAGGAAAAAAATGGTACTTTACCAACAATGAAATTGACATGACAAATGGAGTAATTGAAAAATTATCTATTACTGCATTCACATACAGTTACTTGACACCTAGTGGCTGGGATTAAGTATGTGGGGTTAGATACCCATCATTATTAATTTATGAGAAGAGTCTTCTGTGTAGCAAAGAATATATATAAAAAATGTAAAAAATGCATAAAATGTTAAAAAAATGAAAAAAATGTGTGCATGTCCCTTTAAGTCGAGGTGGTAATTTTAGAGGGAGTTTTCCCTTTAAAAATTTTGTGTATACACTAAAACTATGACCCTGTTGAAGGCTCCGGCCGAAATGCATTGGTCTCTTTTACACTGCTGATTGCACCAAAGTGCAAAACAAGGTTTAAAAGAACAGTCTACACATTTTGGCTACCCTGTCTTCTACTGGACCGTCTATCTATCTATCTATCTATCTATCTATCTATCTATCTATCTATCTATCTATCTATCTATCTATCTATCTATCTATCTATCTATCTATCTATCTATCTATCTATCTATCTATCTATCTATCTATCTATCTATCTATCTATCTATCTATCTATCTATCTACTTATCTATCTACACACTCACACACACACACACACACACACACATATATATACATATATATACTGATTTGTGAAATATGTAATGTTTTATTTAACAGTGGGGAGATGTAGTGTCTTGCAATATTTTATGACGTAACCCTTTGGGTTCCTAGCTGAATCTGTAGCACTGAGATGTAGTTGTCAGAGCACAATGCCAAGAAAACTTGGTTTAGAATGTTTAGTTCAGAGTTTCACACAGCAGAATAAAGATGTGCATTGTGAAGCTCCATGTGTGGCATAGTCATTGGCAAGTACCCAGGCTGGGGAACATGCTACACTCTGGACTTTCATGAGGTTCCAGTGGACTCAAGTGAGTTGGTTCCAACACTGCCATTTCAGTTGATTAATGTCAGGTGGTTCTAAGGCTGCCATCAACGAACATTCACAATGTCAAACCGAAGATAGACCAGGATCTCCCTCATAAAACTGACCAGCCTGGTAGGCTTACTTTTGCTTCCATTCTTCTGTACATCCTGCTCCATTGAAAAGCATGTCAGGCCAGAAGATCCAGTATTTGCATCATGATTTGACATACTCTGAACATGGCCTAGGCGGTCCTCAGTAGGATTTACTTCTTATGGACTCATATGTAATTAGTATGCCATATTTATCAAACCTCTTAACATGAGCACATATGCAGTTCTAGGTCGAACTAGGCTTGGAGCCTAGTTGCAAAGATTTTCTTAACGAAGGTCAGAAGGTCTCTCCAGGATCTGGAGATGAACATCAACTACCTGGAGCTTCTGGACGGCCACTTTTCAGAGAAGTGACAGATGAATGACATGGGAGAGCACTGTATCCTTCACCATATGAGCAACACTGTCAGCCATCCAGTAAGCCAACCACCTGGGAAGCACAAAATCCCAGGATGCTGGCAAAATGACAAACATATGTGCCATTACTGTTTGGGACATCAGATTTCAGTGATCTCCAAATAGTTACTGGATTTGCATAATCAGGTGAGAGAGTGGCATTCCTGGCAGGTTGTACGATGCTATTTTCGGGTAGTCCAGTTCTGCGTGCAATACAAGTGCAAACAAAAAAGTAGGTAGTCTTGCCACAAGGGCACAGTAAAAAGGCCAATGCTCTTAAAATAGAACCCCATTGGTGCCACAGAAAGTTATTACAAACAGGAAACGGGCAAATCTTGCATCCCTGGGGAACCTCAGCTTGTTTATGATTACGACAATGTGGGGCTCCTAGACCCAACATTTACATCAATATTTATTTTAGAAATATTTTTTACTAATTTACCAAATCAATCCCATGTATATTTGAAAACAACTACCTGTGCAGTACAAAAAACAGACGTGGATATAGTGTTTACAATTATGATTTTTGAAGACTGGCTGAACAGATTTGTTTTGAAAGTACATTTAGAAAGCTTCTGAAATCAGGAAAATGATTGCATACTAAAAGAGCTCTTTATCTGATTCAGGCAGCGCTGAGATGCCATAGGGTAGTCACGCGCTCAATAAATCCCATAAACAGAAACATAAACATTGCCATTACCAAGTTATTTAATATATAATCATCTAGGACCGATGAAGGTGAGATGCTAGTGTGAGCAGTCACAAACATACACATAAATAATATGGAATGTTGCCACAACCAACATGCAAAGAAATAAAAATAACGTACAAAAATTGGTGCACCCAAACAAAAGTCATCGAGCTGTGAGCTGATATTCATCTGATTTATAAGCATTTCAAAAACGTGTAGGTCAAAGCCGAAATGAGTGTATCAAAGATTCAGGCGACAAAGGGCTGGTATCAGGGCTACCATAAACTCAAAAGGCACCAAATATCTTCACATATTAGAAGGGATCCAAGCCTTCCATGTGCTAGATTTCATTAAACGAGGAGATGTAATCATTTCTTAAAACAGGAGCCTCCTGGTTAATCCCAAAACAGAAATGTAGCCCAGAGTCCACGTGGAACGAATTGCACGAAACCGACCAGATCATCGCCCAATATGCAGCAAGGCTGTGTATGAATAATGCAGCTCCATACGGAGTCAGATCACAGATTTAATGTAGGTCAGTGGGCAGCGGTACCCAAGAGGTCACCAGCACAAAGTGACCCTGAAGCGTCACAGCGGAAAGGTTCAGCTCCGGAGCCGGAGTGTACATCAATCAAGCCATCCCCTCACTGTGCGGAGTGGGGCTGCCTCTATCTCGCGAGTGAGGGGTTGTCTTCGGGTGACTGCCTGCCAGCAGAGTTAGACCCCCGCGCCTCCAGGGTGCCCGCAGTGCTGGGTGCACTCAACAACAAGCACTGAGCCAGGCATGACGCGGGCCGAGTGGGCAGCCCGTGCAGAGGAACAGGCTACCTAAGGTAGACAGACAGAAGGAGGGTTGGGTGTGGTGTCCCTAAATGGTCCCTCCGATGGTAAGGGCGGGGGTTATTCAAGGAGGCGCGGCCTGTTTGTGTAAATGGGCGCCTGTCTGACCGGGACGAGTAAAGTAGCATACATCACCGGTATGTAAATGGAGATTGATGCCCGAAGGCAGCCACGCTTCCGCAACAAGGTTAGCCCCGCCGCCCCGCGCCACCCTTGACCCCTCGGGGCTGTGATGTCGAATCCCGTTTTCTCGTTTGCTGGGTCGATACCGCCTCCTACTCTCACCCCACATACATGGCAATAGAATAGACCCGGATCTGTCCTCGGTCAGACTGCTGCGGCTCTCTCCTGACTTCTCGGACCCCCACCCGGGCAGGCACCGGTGTCCTAATTCCGCCCCTGCACACTAGCAGGGCGCAATGCCCGCTCCCTAACCCCCACTCCCTGTGCGTGGCAAGCGCTGCCGCCATCACCGTCTCTGCACTTTTAATAGCCGTGGTTTCTAAAGAGGCTTTTAAGTCAGACATTAAGGAAATTGCAAGGGATCATAAATTATTAGTGACGAAATGTGCAGAGCACTTATGGGAATTTACGCGCTCTCGCTCTCTCTCTGCCTGCTCTGGAGAGGCCCGGGCCTGCTGCGCACAGCAGGAGTTCCTGGGCCGCCTGAAGCGAGGTCCTCCTGTCAGAGAAAGGCTTCTTAAACCACCTGCTCGCAGCAAGAGACCCGCCCCTAAGCTCGACTGCAGCGAGTGGCTCCTGTCAGAAAGCCCTGAAGGCACCTGCTCCCAGTAATGGATCCCTAAGTCCATTTTCAGTGGGGGCTCCTGTCAGAGGCTTTGGTGGGCGAAGGTGGTGGTTAAGCGGATCATGAGGGGAACACCTGGTAGTAAGAGACCTCTTCAGTGAGGGGCACCTGTCATAGAACTCATTGGGACCAACAGCTCGCAGCAAGAAACCTCTAATCTAAGCCCTTCTGCAATGAGCGGCTCTTTTGTATAAGTTGACAAGCCACCAAAGTGAATATGAGTTTTATTCAAGAAGCGACCACAGAGTGGTGCCCCTACACCAGCCAGTGGACAACAGACCAGCCTAGAACCCCTACACTCAAGGCAAATGATGTATACAGAACATCGATTCAATCACATTCTTAAGCTTGGCAAACATAGCCAACCGTAAAAGTATAGCATATCCCCTTTCCTTGGCAAAATTACAAAACAATAATAAAAGATTAAAAAAAATAGCACAGAAACATAAGTAACCATTACATGCTTAGGCTTACACGGAGAAGGTTTATCTTACAAAATGTCAAATACTCTGGAATTCTGCATCATCTCTGTTCTCTTACTCACCCACTTCCCTCTCACACAGGCTCAATGCCTAATATCCTGCTAAAAATGCATCTCCTCCCGATCTCCTGCAGCCACACTCCTAAAATGGTGTCCAGTGTTGGAAATACCTTGTGTCTTATTTGAATTTTTTTGGACCGAAGTCATCCGTCATCATAAAACTACTACACCCTCTTTCTTCACGCTCACTCCGTAGGCCTGCTGTCCCATGCACTGCACCTCCTATCCAATCCCACCTTTGACCATTTTCCTGAACAACAAACAAATCATGCACCTCCTTGACTTTGAACAGCCCACAAAACTTGTAAAATCATTCTACACAGCCAGATTTCACCTTGATCGGATCACCAGCATTCAAATTACCTTCAATTTCCCTCTTCCTGGAAATAGGGGCTTAGTTTGTACAATAATATTAGGGGGTGTCTGAGAATTCCCAATAAGCAATGCTGTGTGCCCAACTAAAAATGTAGAGGATGAACAGGTCGCATGGGAAGGAAGGGCTACAAGCTTTATACTGCCTATCGACTAAACAGTCTCAACCCCATGGACACTAAGGGCCTGATTTAGAACTTGGCAGATCTGGTTTCGCCATTGCTTTTCCGATTTTATTCTTCCTGCCGACTTGGCGTTCCACATGCTGTATTTCGATGATGGCGGCTCTGTGGAGGAAAGCCTATCGGACTCCTGCTTTCTCCACCAGAATCATCCTCCTGCATCGATAGCATCAAAGCCAGAAGAGGCTATCAGAGGGAGTCCCGCCAAGAATACCGCAAGGCCGATTATGATGTGTCTTTCGTTGAGGCAACTGTGGTGTGGACACCGCCCAACCAGGGTTGGCGGAAACAAAGAAAAAGAGGTGAAAACTCACCTTTTTTGGGTTTCCACTTCCGTTTCTATCTTGAACCTCATTGTCCAGGTCCATCCTGTGCTGCTGCTGCTGCTACTTGACCTCGATGCTCAGCAACCCAGTTGTCGCCGCAATCTAAGGTAGACTTCTGTGTCACTTGTCTCAGTATGAATCATGTGTTAACATTAGCTTTCCCCATGTGTATTTTTAAATTGCACTTAAATGCATTTTTTATGTGTCATGCATAAGTGTTCACCTTACGACTTATCATGGTAAAATGTACACATCTGTAGTGACACCTAAAAAAACTTTATTTGGTGGTGGTTGTGGGTGTTGTGCTTATGGTGACTGTCAGTGTACATACAATAGTGTGTGTATGTTGTTGATGTACAATGCTGTATGTGAAAAGAATGGTATTATACATCACCCACATATACATATTGACAGATTCACAGTATATATGTGTAGTGAGATAATGATATGTAGTACTTACCTGTCTCTACACCACCATGGCCTCACGTCATCGGGACTCTGCTGCCAGGACACCACCAGCACAATGGGTACATCTAAATCTGCTGAGTGTGTCCCCGCTGCCCTGAGGGTGATGGAGTACTGTTAGCCTGCAGTGAAGACTGCCGCCACAATGGTCAACTATCTAATGCTGTGTAGGAAGCTGTCTCTATTTAGTGCACAGAAATGAAGTACACAGTGCCGAGAGTCCAGTGAGACCCACACTGATATACAGAGGCAAACGTAGATGATACTAACACTTAGGGCCTCATTACGATGTCGGGTGGAAACTTTCTGACCGACTCCGTCACAGAATTGGAACCGACCGACTTGCGCTCGGCAGTTTGGCCCAAAAAATTACGATGCAACCGTTCAGTCGGAGTCCCTTTGACTTTTATGGGAACCTGTATTCTGCCCGACAACACAGACTCCTTTGGGGAAAGGGGTGTGTGTGGAAAACCCTGCACCCGGTTGCAGGCACCTCATTGATCCTGCCACACAGTGCAGGGTTTTACAGGGGTAAACTGGAGTCCTCAGGATGAACGTGGACCTGCCAGGGGCCCCCACAGACAGTTTCCGACAGCCTTTTCGTGTCAGACAGGCTGACTCGAAAAGGCTTTTGGAAAACGACATTGTAATCGCTCAGTTGGAAACGCTGTCTGTAGAGCTGTAGGATGCAGTTCCAACTGACACAAATTCTCTGAAAGCCAGCCGGCACCGATTCTGAAAGACCGTGTGGTTTACAATCTGACCAAGAACATCGTATTTGGTCAGGTGGATTGTAAACCGATGAGTCGGTCGGAAGGGTTCCGACAAAGGCCTAGGGGAATCCGACTGTTGGGAGGAGGCTTTCCGCCCGGCATTGTAATGAGGCCCTTAGTTTGTGGGAGTGTGGGCAAGCAGTCAGGCTTATGAGAGGGTAGTGCTAAGTAGTTGTTGTACTCACAGAGGCAATAAATGATACACACAACTCAAGAATAAATCCGAAACCAATTGATAAAAATAACACAATTTTTATGTAATTTTTTAGACCAAGAACTTTGTTCTACAACAAGGACTTTTCGACCAGCATAAATTCAAATGTTTCTATAGACCTATGTCAAAGTTATAGTTCTTTGCAATTAAGGGGCCGAATAGGATGTTGGTCAGTAAGCCTCTGACCACTCATCGGAGGTTTACTGACCAACATCCTTGGTTTAAACTCCGACCTCCTTATTGCAAAGAAGGTGGTCAGAGTTTAAACTGGCTGGTCAAACCGACTGGCTTCCAACGGGCTCAAGGAGCGTGTCAGCCAGTCGTAAAGCGATCATAAACCCTAACGGACGGCATTTTCGCCACCGAGATCATGATGTCAGTTTCCAACAGGTTTTCCATGTCGGGCTTTCCGATATTGAAAGCATGTCGGAAAGCGATTTTGGGGGCCCCTAACAGGCCCCCCTTCTCTCTGCAGCCTACGTTTATGGGCCGGGGAGAGGCACCTATGGTGCCCCCCTGGAAATCCCTGCATGGTGCAGGGATTTACAGTAACTCCCACAGGGAAATGGGAGTTTGCGACCACACCATGTGCAGTTGCATGGTAATTGAGGTTTCAGACCGCCGAACTGAGGTTAGTCAGTTTCGAATTCGCAGAGATGTTGGTAGGAGGCAACTCCGACCGACATCCTAATCAGCCCCCAATTTGTGTACTACATTAACAGGTCTATTATAAATACGCATTTTTACCTTGAGACGGTTATTATTTTGACATTACCAACAAAGGTTTATTGCCCGTCATTGTGAATACACTGTTTACCCAGATTTCTACCGTTTCTCCGAATATTTCGCATTGATGTATATTGCAAAGTATGAAAGCCTAACCAGATAAAGTACATTTTGATAAGAGAATTCTTTTACTTGCCTGTACCTTCCTTTTTTGCAGTGCAACAATGCTTCCACTGCAATTGTAACCTAGATTATCAGAATAATAAAGATTCCATTCCAAAGGTGTATTTTGCACCATTGAGGCAACTAATAATAAGTCTGCTTCTTATTTGGTCACTGTCAATTAATCCTGCTACAGCTTTATTTGTGTTGTAGTTTGCAACATCTAAATACGACAGACGGACTGCCATCAGCTTGACATACCATTTGGGACTGCCGCAATGACAGGAGGACGGTAGTACTGCTATGATCTAAATCAGGCCCTTAATCACCAAACTCACAGAAGTAAATTTAGGGACCAGATCAAACTACATGAATGGCCATACAGGGTGGTGATGAAATACCATGAGCAATAGCGCAATACATGGTCAAACACACCTCTAAACACAGCAATACATACATGTAAAGTACATATGCTGGCTAGTGCTATTTGGAGACAAAGGATGTGCATCACTTCAAATAGTGAGAACGATGCAAGGGCAATTGCACACTCTTTAAATAGCACATATTCCAATGCACCCCCCATTCCTTCCCATTTATCTTTTTTCCTTCAAGGTAAAGATCGCTTACATGCGGCACTTGGATCACTGACATAAGATCGTCAGTCAGAATATCGAGGTACCATAATATTGTGGTCAAAATATAGACTTCCTATCTCCATACAGGTAAGTACCAAAATATAGATAACAAATATCGTTGTTAAAAATATAATTGTATAAAATAGCAATTTTTTGTAATGTCATAAAAATAATATGAAATTGAGTAAATTATAAATATAATTAAAGAAAACATAGTTAGAATTATGTAAAAAATGTTAAAATTAATAAATATTAAATGTAATGTAAAAAATATTAAACATGAATCATTTTTGTAAATATATATATTAACTTAATAATATAAATACATAATTATTACATGAAATGATAAGATGTTAAAACATAATTACAATTATAATTACATATATATCTGAATAAACCTGTAATATAAATATGAAAATTAATTTTATATATAAAATATATATATATATATATATATATATATATATATATATATATATATATATATATATATATATATATATATATATATATATATTAAAAAATATATATTTCACACTACATTAATTATAACAGGAGGGAAAATGTTGCATAGCGTAGGGAAAGTGTTGGATAGCGGGAGTGTATAAATTACTACTCTCACTCCAACAAGGGTAACAGTAGGAAAAGTGTTGGATAACGGGAGTGTAAAAATTACTACTCCCACTCCACCGAGTGCAACAGTAGGGAAAGTGTTGGATAGCGGGTGGGCAAAAAATTAGTATTCCCACTCCAGCGAGTGCAACAGTAGGGAAAGTGTTGGATAGCGGGTGGGAATAATTTACGATTCCCACTTCACTAAGTGTAACAGTAGGGAAAGTGTTGGATAGCGGGAGGGTAAAAATTACTATTCCCACTCCAGGGAGTGCAACAGTAGGGAAAGTATAGGATAGCCGGTGGGTACAAATTACTATTCCCACTCCAGCAAGTGCAACAGTAGGGAAAGTGTTGGATAGCGGGTGAGAATAATTTACTATTCCCACTCCGCCAAGCATAACAGTAGGGAAAGTGTTGGATCTCGTAGGGGATTAATTTAGTATTTCCACTCCTGCAATATAATTAACATCAATTAATTAATTTAAAAAAAGTATTTACCTCCCAACATATTCCCCTATAAATGTCACCACCAATATTGTAAAATATTAATCAATTAACATAGCTAATTATAAATTAATTAATTATTAAAACAATAACATTAATAACCATAAAAATAAATTAATTTGAATTTGAATTTTAATTTGAATTTTAAAATATTTATAGAGCGCACTTATACCAGAATCGGTTTCATGGCGCTAGGAGGCAGAAAAACCAGTGGGTACGGAGGGAGGGTTATAAAGCTACAGATCTGGAGAACAAAAATGTTTTAAGATGTTTGCGAAATTCCAGGTAGGAAGGTGACGACCTGAGAGTAAATGGAAGTGAGTTCCAGAAGGAAGGAGCCAGCACTGCAAATCTGGCCCCACCGGACTTCTGTTTTCTGAAACGAGGGACTGACAGAAAAGCCAAGTGAGTGGAACGAAGTTCTCGGGAAGGAAGGTAAGGGGAAATGGCTTCACACAGGAAAACGGGAGCGGTCCCTGCTCTGGCCTGGTAGGTGATACACCCAAGCTTGAAAAGGGCCCTCTCCCTCACTGGGAGCCAATGGAGAGATTGCAACAGAGGGGTCGTATGATTAAACCTGGGGAGACCGTAGATCAGGCGGGCCGCCTGATTCTGAATCTGTTGAAGCCGGCATAGCAGATAAGCCGGCGCACCGTTATAGATGACGTTCCCATAGTCAAGGCGCGAAAGCACCATGGCCATGAGAATGAGCTTGAGTGCAAGCAGATACAACTGCATTGATCTGTGTGTGAAGGGTAAGCATGGGATTAATGAAAATACCCAAGGTTTTAACCTTGGAAACAGGAAGAGGGGAAGGGCCAAGGGCAGAGGGCCAGAAGGAAGGAGACCAGGGACTGCAACCACCCCCCGTCAGAACCAACTCGGTCTTGTCCGGGTTCAGTTTGAGGTGGTTGCAGTTCATCCACCCTTGGATAAAAAGCATAACCTTCTGGAAATTAGAGGCTGAGGAAGGAGAGGAGGAAAGGTTGAAAACAAGTTGGAGGTCATCGGCGTAGTTAAACACCGAGACCTCCATCTGCTGTAAAGTAAAAATGAGAGGTGAAATGTATAGATTGAAAAGCAAAGGGGACAGGGAAGAGCCTTGGGGAACTCCACAAGTCACCCTCCTAGGAGGAGCGGTGAAGTTGGCAAGCTGGACAGCCTGTTCCCTGTCCGTCAAGAAGGAACGGAGCCAAGCATAGGCCGAGCCCCCAATGCCCGCCGCCACGACACGGGACAACAAGATGTCATGGTCCACCGTGTCGAACGCGGCGGACAGATCTAACAGGACTAGAGCCTGTGGCCGGCCAATATCAATCCCCTCTCTTAATTGATCCATCACCGACACGACTACCTTCTCGGTAGAGTGCAGCGGGCGGAAGCCCGCTTGGCGAGCGGCCAGGCAGCCTGTGGATTCCACAAAGGAGCTCAGGGACCTGGTGATATGAGCCTCTGAGACCTTTGCGAGGTATGGAAGGAGAGAGATCGGGCGGTAATTGGCGGGCGCAGAGGGATCGGTGCCAGGCTTTTTCAAAATAGGAATGATGACTGCAGATTTGTGGGCAAGGGGAACAATGCCCGAGTTGAGGGAATGATTGATAAAAGTAAGTGGTGGAGAATAGCAGTTAGAAAAGAGCTCTTTTAGGACAAAAGCAGGACCAATGTCCCGAGGGGAACCTGATTTGATCCGAGCTAGAAGAGGAAGCAGAGAGTCTCGGGTGAGGGGAGGAAACTGAGTGAAGGAGGGGGGAGGGAGGGGTGGGGGGATAGCAGAGGGTACCGTGGGTGGGGGAGGAATGTTGGCCCTAATAAGGGCAATCTTCTCAAAGAAAAAAGAGTTAAGGGAGTTACAAAGTGTTTGGGATGGGGGAATTTTAGAGACCGCCCTATCGGAGGCCGCCAACTCATGAATGGTGTTGAATATCTCTTTCGGTTGGTTTTCTGCAGCCAAAGTTCTGCCAGAGAAATACTCCGTTTTGGCTTTTAGAATGTCACGTTTGTAATCTTTTAGGGACAGACAGTAATCGGCCTTAAGGAGAGGGCAGTAAGTGCGCCGCCAGGCGCGTTCCGCTCTGCGGGTCGCAAGTTTTTTCCCCCTGAGGGAGGGAGTAAACCATCGGTTAGCCCCATGGGCACGCTTGACAGTCACTCTCTTGAGGGGAACGATGGAATTACACGCCTTTACCAGCCAGGTGTTAATGGCCGAGAGCTGGGAGGGAGGAGATAAATCGTTAAGCTCCGGGCTAGTAGCCTCTAGGGAGGAGCAGATCGCCGGGAGGGCCGCCTTATCCCACTTTCTGGCCCAGATGTTTTTGGGCAGAGGGGGTTTAGGTGGTCGTCCGAGGTTAGCTACGAAGGAAATGAGGGAATGATCTGACCAACAACAAGGGGAAATGATTGGGGGGCCCATAGGGATGTTGAGGGACCAAATTTGGTCAAGTTGATGACCTTTGAAATGGGTGGCCGAACTCAGCTGAGGGAGGAAGTTTAGGCTGGTGAGCAGAGCCGTGAACTCCTTAGATCTCATATCTTTAGCTGGGTCATTCGGCTAATAATTTAAGTCTCCCAATAGAAGGATGGCAGAGTTGTTTACCACAAGGGTGGCCAGAAGGTCCTCTAAAGCGGATAGGAAACCAGGGGTAGACTGGGGCGGGCGGTATATAAGAACACAGGTTAATGGGATCCCAAAGGAAGTGGAACGGACTACTAAGCAGTCTACTGCAGGGATCACGGGAGACGGTAGGGTTTGGAAGAGGAAGTCCGTGCGGGTGATCAGGGCCACACCCCCCCCAGTCTTCCCTCCTGGGCGGTCCTTCCTAATGGCCGCGTAAGTAGGGGGCAAAATGGACAGCAGGCTGGGGAGCGAGTCGTCCCTGAACCATGTTTCCGTAAGGAATAACAGGTCAGGCTGGCGTGAGTCGAGCAGATGGAAAAGCTCGAGCTGGTGCCCATCCGCGGACCGGGTGTTAAGGAGGATTGCAGAAGTAGGAAGCTTAGGGCCGTCCAGAGCGCAGGTGAGGGCGTCATCGTGCCTGGAGGGCGATTTGGTGGGGGGAAAAGGATCAGGGTAGGGCAGTGAGGATGAGGCACTAAGGAGTGGGGGGGCAGAGCAAGGGCAGCTAAGACCCAAGGAGGCAATGCGCTCTAATACTAAAGATGAAGGGGGACGGGGATGCCAGAGGGAAAGTATGAGCGCAGAAGGGTATGTGGTTAAAAAAAGGGCATGGCGACCGGGACCGGGCCCCAGCCGGCCGCGGACGGGCGCAGACGGGCTTAACTCTGGCGCGACTCCGGCGCGCCTACGACGCGCCCGCTGCGCTCGTCCGCTGCGCTGCCTCATGGTGTCCGTATAAATAGGGGCGGAGCTGCGGGGGAGTGGCAGGGCTATGCTGGAGTATACTGCCCAAGCCAAAATGGCGCCCGTTACCGCCGGGAGCCCCCGAGAAGCAATCAGGCCCAGTCAGCAACTCACCCCCTGCAAGCGGAATGAGGTAAGAACCTGCATAATTTTAAAAACAGTTAGTGCAAATAAAATAGCAACAATTTCCGGAATTTCCGAGAATGCAGCGCCTGCGCTCGTAATTAGCGAGGCGGGATGCCTAGGAAGCAGAGAACACTCCAAAGTATAACCAGACGACCCACTGCCACCGGGCCACTGGTCAAAACCACACAATTCACACAATAAACACTTTAAAATAACTTTATATAAATATTATATTAAAAAAATTAAAGATTTTAATAAAAATTAAATTACTTCCCACCCTACTCTCCTATCAACACTCAACCCATTCCTAAAAAAGTACACAATTAGGGGTCGATTCCGATTTGGTAAAATCCATTACGAATCGCCGTACGGAGCATTTTTTCCTTACGAATCGTACACCTTCAACGTCCCCGTACATACGATGAAGTACGATCCGAACACAAAGCAGATCTCCGTACGAATCGTACGAAAGACCATACGACTCAAAAATACGTACAAATCGCATTCGGAACACGCAGTACGCGACGTCTGTATGGGTTGAAGCAGCTTTTTACGAACCAGCAAGTACAATTCTTTACAACAACACTCTGTACGACTCTTTTTCTACGGGAGTTTAAAACGTCCGTAAAAGTATATTTCGACTTAAACCGCGTGAGAAACGGACCCCCCCGGGTACGCGAGTGCACCCCATGATTGCAGGGGTACAGTGCGTTGGGGTACTGTGCGTTGGGGTACAGTGCATCGGGGTATGGTGCGTAGAGGTACGGTGCATGGGTGTACGGTGCGTAAGTGTACGGTGCGTAGGTGTACATTGCATAGGGGTACGGTGCGTAGGGGCATGTTGCATACGGGTATTTTGAATAGGGGTACGGTGCATGCCCCCATGATTGCAGGGGTACAGTGCGTATGTGAATGTGTGGTTCTCCGTACAAATTGTCATTACAACGTTTTCCGTACGAATCGCGTTCTCGTTCCCCGGTCCGGATCGTACTTGTTGGGTAGTACAGCATGTTTACGATATGTACGGTTCACCATGAGGGACCGTATCGTACGGATTTTCCCTTGCTTTTCGTACGGTTCGCACACATTCGTACGTATTATTTTCCTACGGATCGTACTACGCGATTCAGACAGATTTGTACGAATCGTACGGAAATGGCTACGAATACGAATCGTGATAGAGATTTGTTTCCCGAATCGGAATCAACCCCTTAACGTATTAACAAATTAATAATTAATATCAAACGAATAACTAATAACGTTTTAAAAATACAATTAACATAATTATCAATAAAATATTAATTGGTATTATTCAATTTATAATTAATGCATAATTAGTTAATTAACACAATTAATAATAAAAATTATTAAATACAAAAATAGTAATTAATTAATACATTCATTCATTCATTTAAATTCAATTACTTCCCACCCTATTCCCTTATAAACCCACAACCCACTACGGAATAAATTACGGACAAATTAATTAACATATAATTAATTAATAAAAAAAAAATCTTAATGAATATATTATAAAAAAATGACTTCCCACCCTATTCCCCTATAAACCCACAACCCGCTACGGAACTAAAATACTAAAAAATAATTTAACATAAATTTCATTACTTATAAAAAAATTCAGACATACATTACAAAAATTCTATATACTCTTAACACATATACTAACACTTAAAACACATAAAAATCAATATTTTTTAACGATATTCTGACTGATAACACGACTAACTTAGATATTATAAAAAACAATATTTCTTACCTGCATATCGATATTCTGCACCACTATATTTTTGAAAGTCGATATTGTGTCCTCTCGATACTTAAAACTCGATATTTTGCCATCTCGATATTTTACATTCGGTATTTTGACTGTTCACCGCGCCACTTCACTGACACCCTACTCACATTAATTCATGCTAAAAGCTGGCATCTTGCCCCAACTGAAGACCCCGCATGAGTTTTGTGTAACGAGCACTGAAGATTATAAATCCAACTCAAACAAGTCTGCTTCTGGAAAGGCCCAGCTTAGAAAACTGAAACAGCTCATAGCTGATGCTCTGCGCCCCCTTGACATAGCTCTCATATGGCTCCCCTGTCACATGTGATAAATGCATCTAGTCATTACTCTTTAGTGCCACAAAAGCTATCTCTGATACTTGGAATTTACTTTTAACAAATGAAATGTGCTTTTCCTATGGACTCAGATTTTTCAACATCAATAGTACTGTTAGCTAAAAAAAATTAGGATTGGTTTAAAGTGTCATGCATGATGCAGGGTTCTTACAGCTATTTTTGTTGAGGTTAATGGCCATTTTTTGGAAATCTACATATGAAGTGCACTGTGGAAACCAGTGTTGAAACATGGGAACCTTCTACTGGTTAATTAAAAACGAAATTGTAAGCCAAAGAATAGCTTTAGATAATTAATTATCCTTGTACATATTGAAATAAAATGACGTTGAGACAAAATATTGAGTAAAAAATATCGACTTGCAAAAAGATCGATTCAAAAATATTGTGGCATGGAAATATCAAAAAGAGTATCGTTGTCAAGAATATCGATTTTATAGTTATAACGATTTTCAAAATGTCGAAGTCATTAATATGAATTACAAAAACATAGTTTATAATATTGTTTTTTAATTATTGTAATGCATTTTGGTATATATTTTAAATTAATATGATGTCATTTTTGTGTATAATATTGTTTATGTTTTTTAATGTATTTATAAAATGTTTAGTTATTAAATTGAATATGAGTTCATTATACCAAAGCCAGGCTGGCCTGGCAACGAGATTTGCAACAGAATATTGATGACGCCATGTGGACCTATTGTTGCACTAGCACTCGACAGATCTCCTTGCACAGCAGACACAGACTGATTCACTTCAAGTATGTTAATAGAGTGTACTACACTCCAGAACGGTTGCACAGATATGGGTTAAGAGGGACCACAGGGTGCAACCTGCAGATTTAATCCATCTAGCTTGGCAGTGCCCGGGGGTGTATAAATACTGGGAATCTATCTTCCAGGAATTGGGGAAAATAGTAGATACAGAGCTACCCCCAGACCCAACACTGGCTCTTTTAGGGTTTTCCAAACATCTGGCCAGAGCGGTGCTTAGACTAGTGGATATGGGTCTTCTTATTGCTAAACAGCGGGTTGAAATGTGCTGGTCGAAGGGCCCCTTACCCACAATGAAACAGTGGTCGCATGAAATGCTTTATTGCAGCACACAAACCGAGAATTTCAGTGAATTGCTCCCTCCCAGGAGTAGACCCAAGAACTTCTGGGGACTATACACGTCATACTTACTTGCCAGAGACTCGGACGCTGATAACGAATTACCTGCGAGCACAGACGACAATACGCAAGCTGCGGCTATCTAGACTGTGGTATAAGTAGCAAAACTGAAGGTGGCATCCAGGGAGACGTGTTGATATGGCGTTTTGACATCACCCCTCCCCCCGCCCCCCCTGGGGATAACGTATTGACAGGGGACATAACACGTGGGTCCGGTGACTAAATCCAGGGTAGGCAACTCATCCCACCGTACATTAATACCTGGATGTCCTCACATTACTTTACATGTAACTGTTCATCGTTTTACTGACGAGGGCTGAGTATGTTTTGTTTTTGAGGTTTTTTGCTGCTTTTTATGTATTTTTGCACATAATGTATCTTTTAATTGCCGGTTTACGATTGCTGCCTGCCCTATGGGTTGTTGGCTTATTAGCTGTGTATAACTATTCACAATGACTTGCTGACGGCCCCAGGGGTGTAGGCAAGTAACTGTGTTCGATCGAGATGTGTGCAATAAAAAATAACCTACACATAAATTAAGCTGCTGCTCGTGTGCTACTCAAGAGGTAGACAACCTGGAGCGACAATTTACACGCGGCAGTCCAGCCGCGGAGTATGCACCACCCCGTTACCCTTGGGGGTCACGGAAGTGAAACAGCAGCCGTACATGAGATCGAGGACGGGCCCACTTGTGGGGTCCATACAGGACTTGATAGTGTGCTTTCCGCACCACACTTCCCATAATGCACAGTCTCATCGGAGCCTCCCATCGGCGGGTGTGTCATATGGAAATTGGAGAAGTGTGTCAGCGGGTGCGCACACATCTTCCGTTAAAGCCCCTGAAGAGAAGCAGATGGAGCTTCGAAACGCGTCCGGCAGATCCATTACGGAGCGGCATCTACAAGCGGATCCCCGTCCTCACCTACACATAAATTAAGCTGCTGCTCGTGTGCTACTCAAGAGGTGGACAACCTGGAGCGACAATTTACACGTGGCAGTCCAGCCGCGGAGTATGCACCACCCCATTACCCTTGGGGGTCACGGAAGTGAAACAGCAGACGTACATGGGATCGAGGACGGGCCCACTTGTGGGGTCCATACAGGACTTGATTGTGTGCTTTCCACACCACACTTCCCATAATGCAGTCTCATCGGAGCCTCCCATTGGCGGTGTGTCATATGGAAATTGGAGAAGTGTATCAGCGGGTGCGCACACCGCTTCCGTTAAAACCCCTGAAGAGAAGCAGATGGAGCTTCGAAACGCGTCGGGCAGATCCATTACAGAGCGGCATCTACAAGCGGATCCCCGTCCTCACCTACACATAAATTAAGCTGCTGCTCGTGTGCTACTCAAGAGGTGGACAACCTGGAGCGACAATAAAAAATAATAATAATAATAATAATATTTTAATGTGAGTAATTTTTGTTATTTTTAGTACCGTAGCAGGTTGTGGGTGTTTAGGGCCACAGGGCTGGAAATAATTTAATTATAATAAATTAATGATTCATTTTTAATTAATCTTATTTTTTAATTAATAAGTAATTATGTTAATATTGTAATTACTTTTTTAATTTACATTTTATGTGACGGTTGTGAGGTTAATAGGGTACATGGTGGTAAGTAATTACATTTTAATTATTTGATCATATTTCTTAATTAATATTAATTATTTAATTGATAATTATGTTAATAGTGTTAAATATATTTTCTAAATATAAATGTTATGTGTGGGTTCTGGGGTTTAAAGGGGTATATGGTGGGAATTGTTTTCATTTTAATTAATTAATAATTAATTGTTAATTAATAATTAATCATGTAATTGACAATTCATTATATTAATTGTGTAAATATTTTTTTTATTTTAGTTGTGGGTAGTGGGGTGTATGAGGTAAAGGGTGGGAAGTAAATGATTTTTGAATAAATAATGTTAATATTTGTATTCAATAATGAATATTTAATTTATTATTAATTATGCTAATTCTTTAAATACATTTTGTTACCAAAAATTTTAGGTGTGGGTTTGGGTTTTGTTGGGGTATATGGTAGGAAGTAAATTACATTTTAATGAGGTTACAATACATTTTTGAATGATAAATATTAAAATGAAAATGTATAATGTTAATTGTGTAATGAATATTTTATTACATTTTAGGAGTGTATTGTATATTTTGGGGGGTATTTTGTGGAAAGTAAATTAGATCTAATAAAAAAATAAGGAATTTATATTTATTAATAATCAGTTTGTTAAATATGTATGTTAATAGTGTAAATAATTAGCTTTTTAAAGCTATGTTTTAGGTATTGCTTGTAATGTTTGTAGGAGTGTATGGTGGGCGAGAACTAAAATAAAACATATTTCATAAATTATTTTTTGTTAATAAATTATTTTTAAATAAAGATATTTTATTTCAATTATTTTTGGATTTACATTTAATAATGTTTGCAATTATTCATGATATGCATTCAAATTTTGTTTTTGAATTTATTTTTGTTGTTGCAGAGAATGTGTTTGTTTCTAATGTAGAACTGACTGCAGTGGGAATATTAAAGGATGTCCTTCTGCAATCCAAGACTTTCCATACTGTTGCACTGACATTATTGGGAATATTATATTTGACCCCTTCACATTCCAACACTCTCCCTACTTTTGCACTCATTGGAGTGGAAATATTAAGGGACCTATTACGATGGCGGGCAGACTTTGTCCTCCTGCCACCGCAATGGAGCAAGGGACCGACCGCCGTAGGTGTGGCGGTCCTGCCATGCAAAGTAGGATACGCCCGCCACACTGGCGGGGCGCATCCTCGACATTAACTTTGCGGCGGGTGGTGCTGTAAGCAGCATCCACCATAATGTTAATGCCCATGTTGTGCATTGCTATGCACACCGTGACAGGCACAGCGCGCTGCCTGCCACCTTGTGCATAGCAATGATGGGGGTACCATGGGTACCCCCCAGTGCAGCCACCCACACACACAGGGGGCCCGCAATGGGCCCCTGCAGAGATTTCCCACATGCCTCTCCATGACGGAGTCTCCGCCATTGTTTAGTTTGTCATTTTAATTAAAGTGGTTTGCTTTTTAAATATTTTATGTTATTGGTCTATATAAATATATTTATATATAGATATATCAACAACCAAAATCCTTCCCCTTCAGAATAGTTTAAAGCCCACACAGGTTCACAGGAACTCTCGCTTTATTCCAGCAGCACAAATCTGGCATGACACGTTTCGGCTTGAATGCCTTTATCAAATGCCAATATCACTCATGTTGCAAAAACGTTCCCCTTTAAAAATAGAAAGCCTCTCTTTCAATTGGTGGAGACGCTCTAACAGGCAGATAAGGGGGGATGTCCCAAACTTGGTGCTCCAAGTTCGTATACTGCAGGCACTCCAATGTAAGTACTTCCTGTGGGCAGTGCCGGCAGCTTCACCTTTCAAGCCTAGATGTTACTGTTGAGGCAATGCGAGTATCCTGGACCCTCATCCAGCTGCCATTGTCCCAACTGGCACCGGATAGCACACACCTTAAGTAAGTATGTATACTACAGTGTAGTCACTTCCGATAGTCCTTATCATGGTACCGTTGTGGGATGCGGCGGTTCGGAGATACCGAAAGGAATTTGAGAAAAAAACGCTATTAGCCACAATACTCGCCGAACTTCTTTGAAGATGGGGGCTTTTAGGTGCTTGTAGCCGCATCAAACATCAACAAACAAAATCCTCCTCCTACAGAAAAGATTAAAGCCCACACAGGTTCACAGGAACTCTTGCTTTATTCCAGCAGCACGAATCTGGTATTACGTGTTTCGGCTTGAAATCCTTTATCAATGCCGATATCACTCATGTTGCAAAAATGTCCACCTTTAAAAATAGAACGCCTCTCTTCTAATTGGTGGAGATGCTCTAACGGGCAGAGAAGGGAGGATGTCCCAAACTCGGTGCTCCAAGTTCGTATACTGCAGGCACTCCAACCATTTTCCCTACTGTTGAACCTATTGGAGTGGGAAAAGTAAATGTTACTCCTCCACAAACCAACACTTTCTCTACTGTTGCACATATTGGACTGGGACTAGTAAATGTTCTCTCTGTAATCATAAAATTATTTCAGTGTTGTATTAATTGTAGGGGGTAAAGTACATTTTAGTACTCAGCAATACAATATTTTATCTAATTTTGTATTTATTAAAGTGAGAGTAGTACATTTAAATTTTGTGTGATGTAACAATTTTATTACTGTTGTGTTGTGAGAGGTGGGAGTAGTACATTATATATTATATAAGAATTTGTCTATTTTTGTATAAATCACAGTGGTAATTTTATATGCATAAATTCAAATATTTTATAATTGATTTTAGATTGTTTTAATTTATATCATTATGTTTTTGTTCATTTAAAATAATAATATTATATAATTATTTTTGTTTTTTATTGGTACAATAGTTTTAATAAATTGTAAAAAAAAATGCCTTTTTAAATATTTAATATTAGTATATATATATATATATATATATATATATATATATAGAGAGAGAGAGAGAGAGAGAGAGAGATATACAAACATATATACTTGTTATATTATTATATATATTATTATTATATAGCCCGATATTGACAATAGGGGCAGGAGACCACACGCCCCAGCAGTGCTTGCAGCCGTCACCGCTGTGACATTGTCACTCTTGTGCCCAGAGGCACCTCATCAGCCGCTCAGGGCTCCCGCAGCGCAGGGAGACCAATATCAACAGTGCGGGCAGGAGCAGGAGACTACACACCCTAGAAGTGCTTGCGGCCCTCGCCGCCTTGACCTCGTCACTCTTCTGCCCGGAGGCGCCTTATCAACCGCTCGTGGCTTCCGCAGAGTGGGGAACTCGATATCGACAGCCTAGCAGTGCTTGCAGCCGTCGCCGCTGTTACCTCGCCAATCTTGCACCCGGAGCCTTGACCTCGTCACTCTTCCGTCCGGAGGCGCCTTATCAGCCGCTCGGGGCTTCCGCAGAGTGGGGAGCTCGATATCGACAGCCTAGCAGTGCTTGCAGCCGTCGCCGCTGTTACCTCGTCAATCTTGCACCCAGAGCCGCCTTATCAGCTGCTCAGGGTTCCCACGCATGGCCAAGGGCTAGCTCGTCTGCACCCGTCTGCGGATGATTGAGGCTGGGTCTACTCTCTTGACCCCTTGGTTGCAGGTTGTTGCAGACGGATCTAGGCACCTATATTCTGCCCGAAGGGCTCATACAGTTGCCTGGACACCTCGCTAAGTGCAGCAGAAGTTCCAATCCTGAGTACCTGGTTATCGCCTGAGTCACAGATCTTGCTCTGCCTTTTTGGGATTGGGAGGGCTCTCTGAATTGGCGCACCATGGGGAAGAGGAATGCAGCCCCTGTGACTTCCCCGTCTGGTACGAAACACACAACGATTCACTCTTTTTTTAGCGAAAACAGTGGGTACCATCGCAAAATAAGTTGACATGGAAGAAAGGCATCTCTTTCTGGACCTGAGTGGCCATCGCTCCCCACATTGAGTGTGCCTTCAAGCTCGGTTACCCAAAAACGACTAAATGGAGTATCGGGTCCAGTACAGGCAGTTTCAGATACCTCAGGCACCAGTCCTAGTAACCCCACCCCTGGACCCAAAAACTGCAACAGGACATCTATCACCTCTAATCAAGGTGCAGATCTGGGCGGCCCCCCTGCACCCAAGAGGTTGCAGTGAGTTAACAAGAAATCTGAGTCTGTTAAGAGAGGAGAGGCCATTGCTAATGTTAACTGGTGTTGAAGAGCTATGTGGAAGTGTTGACTGGCCTACTGATTAACTTTTGTAATGAAATCACCAAAATCGTACTAGAATCCAGAGATACACTAGGTAGAGTAAAAAAAAGTAGTGGCCTCCTTTAACCAAATTTCCCAGAGGGCTATCCCACAGCAACAGACAGCTCCTTGTAGGCTCCCTAGTCATCAGCCAGACCCCCATTACTACTTCCAGGGCACCTGGGGCCATGATACACGGTCCTGATCCTCTGGTTACCCAACCCCAACCACTGAACCTCTGCCAAGATGGACCGGAGCTGATTCATCGGTGCCCCCCGATGCAGCAACAGGAAGTAATTAAAGATAGATTATTTGACCCCAACAGTCCCGGGTTACCAGTAATTGACCTCCCCCCAGCCATCCGCCCCTATACTGTGGCCTTGGTAGTAGTGCCAGGTCTTAGCACCCTGAGGGACGATTCCAATGACCAATTGATTAATAAAGCAAGCTACTGGTTAAGCAAATATGGCAGGTTCAGTGTGGAGGAGCACAGGTATTTCCTGATGACTAGGAGAGTTTCCTGGATTGGCCGGTCCAGGAAAATATTCGAGGGCGGTAGCGTGATAATCACGTTTAGATTTCCAGAACTGGCCCATAAGATTTTGTGCCAGACCTCCAAGCCCCTCTCTCTTGAATCTGGCATAAAGTCACTTCCACTGGGCCTCTTTTATAGGCGCTCCCACAACCCCATACCTACTCATTATTCCTCAATTCAGGATGGGGGTTTATTTTACAGCGGGGGAATACCGACAACACCTAACCCCTTTGCCCCTCTGAGGGACCTTAATGATTTAGATTGACAGCGAGAATGTGAGGGCATAAGTAAAGCTAGTGATATGTCTACCAAGACGCCAGTGAATTGTGAGACAATTCCTGGTGAAAATGCAGGCCTCAGTTGTAGGTGCCTAAGTACCCCCGGGTCCGGCAGCCCACAAATGGCCCCCATTGTCCCTTAATTAAACCAGACCCAGGATAGGGGGGATAACTTAAATATTATTTATTGGAATGTGGCAGGATTAGCTGCAAAACTTGTTCATTGGAGGTGGCTCCAATTTATCAGACGTTGTCATATTATTTGTAGTCAGGAATCCTGGGAGACTGAAAACACTCTTTTTCTTGAAAGTTATAAAATGATTTTCTGCCTGGCAGAGGGCTCAAGATCAGGAAGAGAAAGGGGTAGTTTAATTATCTTCACAGACCACAGGATTCATGGCATAGTGAAGCCCTTGACATGGGATTCTAAAGTTGTACAAGGTCTCCCAACGTGTAAATCGCATCTGTTAACACTAATCAATTTATATAATGCAAATCTGAAGAACCTTTGGCCTACAAGCCTTGCAGAATTAAGTGGGCGCCTCGAGGGAGAAGTCTGCTGCAGGTACAACTAATTTTAGTGGGAGATTTTAATTGTCACTTATGTCTTGATTTAGCAGTGACCAGGCGAGATTGGTCCACTTGTACGATTGGTGAAGGACTGTACATGGAGCATACCCCGGAAGGGTGCAAATTGAATGCTCTCCTAAACACTCATGGCTTATCACTTACATTGGACCTGCTCGCTAAATCCCCTGACTCTCCGGTGCCTCCAACCTACAAAGGCATGGGTTGTGCAACATTCAATGATTTTGTTATTGTTTCTTTTTCCTTGAGGCGATTTATCATTAACATTCAACATAGCCAATTTAGTGATCATAACCCTTTGACCTTGACCCCCGAAGTGCCAGGAACCCAGACTATACCACCTAGGATAAATGTGGGCACGATTTCTGTATCTGATCAAGGGAGGCACTTAAGGTGGTCACAGTAGGACATTACTGTTTTTAATAAACCTTTATTCAGAATAAGCTAGTAGGAGGTCCTGACTTGTCTAGATCCGCAAGCCCCTGGGTAAGAACCCATCCAGGCATTTATTGCTGTTGCACAATCAGTTGCTGAATTGCTAATAGCCCCAGTAGCCACTCCGGGTGCTGAACTCCCAAGATGGTTCGAGAGTAAGTGCTCCTGGGCTCTGCAGCAACTTAAGAGGGCCTTAAAACAGATACCGCTTGCAACCGGGTTGCAACCTGTCGCAGTACCTATAAGTGGGCCGTCAAGAACCGGAAACGCTTGCTGCAAAAACAAGGCTGGGAGGAGTTAGTAGAGGCATGCTAGCAAAAGGATTGTACTCGACTCTGGAGGGTTATCAACAACCCCTGTTTCTCCAAACAGGATAAACACGGAGCTAAGTCATAACATTGCCCCAGAGCAATGGAAGGCCCACTTTGAGGCAGTCTATAACCACAGCCATAGCGAGTTACCCAAACAGGACCTGAATCCCCGTCACAGAGCTGAACCCATTACCTTCATTCTTGATGAGGTCAGGCTGAGAATTTAGGGATTGTCCCATAATAAGGCCCCTGTACCCGAAGGGATTCCCCCGGACCATTTTCGGAACAAAATAGAGGTATGGGCACCAGCTCTTACTAGGGTTCTAAATGCTGCAGTAACAACAGTAATGCCTTGTGGTCTACTGCCACTATTGTCCTGATTTTCATGAAAGGAGAAAGGACCCTATATCTCTTATTGATGCCACAGTGAAAGTCATTGGCTGGGTTCTACTAAATAGGCTCTCCGATTGGGCAGATACCAACTAAATAATCTCGGAGGTACAAAATGGGTTTCGCATAGGGAAATCAACCACAGACCAGTGCTTTAATCTTTATCTTCTAATTGCAAAATACACAATAGGTAAACACAGAGCCCTGTTTTTGGGCTCTATGGACCTCACCTCAGCTTTGACCGGGTGAATCGTTGCAAACTGTGCCACCTGCTTGGAGATCTTGGGTCAATTACTACTGGTTTATTGACCCTACATTTTAACACGGCTGCCGCAGTCAGATACACCCAGGAAGGAAATATTACTGATCATTTTAAATGCTCAAGTTGGGTTAGACAAGGATGTATTTTAGCTCCTTTTTTATTCACGTTATATATTAATGGACTTGACTCATGCCTGATAGCCCTACAGGCCAATAGCCAAAGGATAGGAAGGAGACCGGTTCCTGTGTTGCTGTATGGGGACGACGCAGTACTGCTAGCACGACACCGAGGGGTTTGCAGGTCCTACTTGATGGGTTTGTGTCTTTTATGAATGAGAGGGATCTGTCACCAAACCTATCCAAATTGTATATTATGGAAATTGGCATACAGGCCAGTAGACACAGCACATGTAAAATAGGGACTCACAGCATTGTGAAGGCCCCAGCCTTCTCTTATTTGGGCATCAGATTTGATGAGAAACTTAATTTTAAATACATACAGGAGGAGAAGCTTGTAGACATGAAAAGATCACTGGGAGCACTTGCAAACTGCGCCTATAGATTAGTCACCGGGCATAATTATAAAGTTATATAATTCCTTCCGTATTTCTAAGGCCCTTTATGAAACGAGGTATTGAGGTATTTGGAGACCAACAAATTACAAACTGTAGAAAATAAATAATTTGTACAAATTCTGAAAGTTCCCCAGGGTACTCCTTCGTAATTTGTACACGACTAATTAGGCACTAAGGGGCTTATTTACAAGCCCCTTGCGCCGCTGGTGCGTCGTCTCTTTTAATATGGAAAAAAGTGGCCTATCGGTGGGACAACAGACTTGTAATGGACTCGGTGGGATTTAAACCCGTGCTATGTTGAGTGAAGATTTGGTCTAAAGAGGAGGCAGGTCTAAATCGATCAGCAATCCAGGACTGCCTTTCACTTGATCGTGCGCTAAAAATCCCATGGTTAAGATATATTAAGGATACCCTCACTACCCTAGGCAGAGCAGATATGTTCTTTAGACACAATAACGTAAGCCACAGGATAAGAATATTATTAAAGAATTGTTTGTTAATTTGCCACAGCTCACCGAGCACAAGGAGTTTAGGAAGCCCATGGTTAGAGCGCATGACCTAGTACAATCTGTGCTGGGCATAGAGCATTTTTTATCGATTTTAACAAGCGCACACAATAGATTTCTAATCACTCATTTTAGACTGAACCAGCTTTACTATCTACAGTCTTCCCCCTCTGGCTTTGTCTCTCACATAGAAGATAGAGGTCCCTGTGGCTGCGTCAATAGGTCTCCACAGGATACCCTACACTTCGTCATTCACTTTAAATATTTTACGTACCCTAGACGATTGTTTCTCAAAGGGCTTTTAAAAGAATTGAGATTTAGGCACGCCCGCGTAGCTCTATTGTACTTGCAGCTTTTACCTAACGCTCACACACAGTTCTGTGTTACCAACTTTTTAAGATCTGCCTTAAGGTCAAGAAATTCTAGAGGCATTTTAAGAGCATAAGGATATTTGTGAGTTTGCACATTGCTATGCTGTTATAAACCAAATAAATAGTTGATGATAACTTTTTGGATTCTTTTATAGTATTAATTGTAAAATGCCTGTGTTGTCCTACTGTTTTTAGAAACCCTCGCCTATGGCTTGCTTGATTTATTTTTAATGCCATACATTTTTTTAGGTATTCCAATGAGGTTAAGAAAACCAGCTGTGAACAATGATTAAATGGACATTTTGCGAGTTTGCACATTTGGTCAATCTGTATTGGATATTAATTTTAGAATGTTTCTTTTATGGCTGTATCTACTGCAGGATAAAGATTATTATTATTATTTTTATTAATATTTTTTACATTATAATATAATTTTAAACGATTAATTTTATAATACTTTTTAACTAGATATATGTTAAATATATATATATATATGTGTGTGTGTGTATATATATATTCACCGAAAAAAACAAAGGTTTCAGGCCTGATATAGTTAGGAATTAGCATTTAAGAAACCTTTGAAATTCACTGAAAAAACCATAGGTTTCAGGCCTGATATAGTTAGGAATTAGCATTTAAAAAACCTTAGAAATTCACTAAAAAAACTGTAGGTTTTAGGGGTGTTATAGTTAGCTGGACATTTCACTCGTACAAAACCATTGAAATTCCTCCGATATAGTTAGTTGTACTAACTATATCTCGCACGCCTGCAATCCACTGCTGATGATATCACATATTACATCATTCATGACATGGTCAGTGACATCACTGATGACATCTCTAATGACATCACTGATGACATCACTGATGACATCACCCAGTGAATGTGGTTTGCTTCGTTATTTAAATATGTATTATATATATATAGCAATTTGCATTGAAGAATGAGTGGATATATAAATATAAATATCTGGATGGAGGATTTAGTAGCAGTGTGATTGACTGTTTACTTGACTAATTTAAAGTGTCTCTCTAAATATATTGAATTGTGACTAAACTGTGTGTGAACATCTGTATCACTTTGTCAGTTGTTGTAAAAACTACTTCTCCAGTTGGTTACTAGCTATTTGAAAGTCTATATTAGTTATTGATTATTAACTGAGTATGTGTATGGGATAGTGAATGTGTATGTGGTTCGGTGGGAGGTGTGTGACTGCCCAAAGATGTGTGAATAGTTGATTTAGTAGGTATATGACGTTAAGACTACATGTTATAACAGTTGTTTGGGTGAGTGAATATCTTTATGGGTGTGGTGATGTGCAAATATCTCTCTTAATGGTACATGTCTAAAAAAGTAGAAAAATAAAAGGCAATGTATGTGTCAGTTGTTGTTTATAAATAAGTATACATAAGACTCAGTGATTGTATGCGTGACTGTATGGATAACTGTATACTTGTAATAGTGATTTTATAACACACTAAGTATAATTTACTATCTATATGAATTGATAAAGTGATGTTTGTATAAGTGTATAGCTAAATAAATGTAAGAATGATCTATTGTTTGCATAAGTGAATAGGATGACTTTATAAGTGAATAGGATGTGTGCTGGTGTGTAATGTCGATATAGGTGTATAAGTATATTTGATATTGTTCTATTGATCATTGACTGCATGTATGAGTGAATCTGTAGGTAAGTGATTAGATGTGTGTATAGATCTAGGAATCACTGAGTGGGTTTTTAGAAACTTTTATTGGTGTGTCAATGGATTCAAATATGGTACTCTGTATTTTACTGTGAGTTGTGAAAGGTTATACTAGTGTATGATGAGGTGTATCGTCACGTGGATGATGTCATCAGTGATGTCATCAGTGATTTCATTTGAGATGTCATCAGTGATGTCACTGACCATGTCATGAATTATGTAGTATGTGACATCATCAGCAGTGGATTGCGGACGCGCAAGATATAGTTAGTACAACTAACTATATCGGAGGAATTTCAATGGTTTTGTACGAGTGAAATGTCCAGCTAACTATAACACCCCTAAAACCTACAGTTTTTTCAGTGAATTTCTAAGGTTTTTTTAATGCTAATTCCTAACTATATCAGGCCTGAAACCTATGGATTTTTCAGTGAAATTCAAAGGTTTTTTAAATGCTAATTCCTAACTATATCAGGCCTGAAACCTATGGTTTTTTCAGTGAATTTCAAAGGTTTTTTAAATGCTAATTCCTAACTGTATCAGGCCTGAAACCTTTGGTTTTTTTCAGTGAATTTCGAAGGTTTTGTAAATGACAATTTTTAAATGTATTAATTGTTATATCTTTTTTTGATACTGATTTACTACATTTTTTAAACTATTTATTTTTAGATATTTTATTTTTTAAATTACATTGTAATTACATTATGCATTACATTACAAAATATACTTTCCTAGAATGAATTACTTTAGTTTAAATACTTTCCAAATAGGCAATAGACTTTTAAGTACAGTAGTTACAGTTGTTGCAATGAGCAACACAATTTCAAATGCAATGCAACATTGACCTCAACGTGTTTTTCTAGCTAAATGCAATTAGTTACTTTATGGATTACTTTTCTAACCACAGGATTGGATCCTAGATTAAGTCCTTGGAAATCTCCTGTAAACGGTGGAGTAAAATTGTTTTAGTTACAGTAGTGATTTTTAAGGAATATTATTGTATTTTAAAAGTTCACACTTAGAAATTATTTCACATAGAATCACCAATGTTATCCTATGGGAGGAAATTCACTTAGCAGGTAAGTAGTGTTATCATTACTTTTTCTTACTCAGTGGTGGATCCTGCTTCCAGCACTGGCGCATCTCCTGTAAACAGTTGAAAGAATATCATACAGGCGATTTTTTATGGAACATTTTTAGTTTGTGAAAATAGACACAGAAACTTTTCTGGTGAAAACCAGACAATGGATTCTTATGGAAGGAAATTCAAGTTACTGTAAATACGATTAGAATTACTTTTCAGGATCAGTATTGGGCTGAAAGATGCAGCACTGATGTCTCTCCTGATAACAGGTGAGTAAATCGGAATTCGTAGTTCGGCTGATTTTTGAGGAATTTTTTGTAGTTCCAAAGCGGCACACTTAGAAAAATTTCCAAGTGAAATCAGTCAATGTTAGCCTATGGAAGGAAATTCAAGTTACTATAACTACGATTAGAATTACTTTTCAGGATCAGTATTGGGCTGAAAGATGCAGCACTGATGTCGCTCCTGATAACAGGTGAGTAAATCGGAATTCGTAGTTCGGCTGATTTTTGAGGAATTTTTTTAAGTTCCAAAACTCCACACTTAGAAGAATTTCCAAGTGAAACCAGTCAATGTTAGCCTATGGAAGGAAATTCAAGTTACTGGAAGTATGGTTAGAATTACTTTTCAGGATCAGTAGAGGGCTAAAAAATGCAGCACTGACGTCTCTTGTGATAACAGGTGAGTAAATTGGAATTCGTAGTTCCGCTGATTTTAGAGGAATATTGTGCTCAATAGTGAAGGAAGGGGGCGGGGACTGAGGTGACATGTGTGCAAGCATGCCCTATGGCACGTTTTAGATTGGGGAATTAATTCCTCTTAAATCCTGAGGTCCCCTGTGAGCCAACTAGCCCACAAGGTACCTCCAGTATTCGCCAGGGAGCTGTGTTGCAGAGAGGTGTTCTGAGGGCACGCCCCCTTTTTACAACACTCTGCAACGCAGCTCTATGGCGCTTAATGGAGGTACCTGTTGGACTTGTTGGCCCCTAGGGGACCTCTGTATTGAAGAGGAATTAATTCCCCAACTTAAAACGCGCCACTGGGCATGTTTGCACACATATCACCTCAAGCCCCGCCCCCTACCTTCACCACTGTGCAAACGTCCCCCATAGCACGTTCTAAGTTGGGGGATTAAGTCCCCTTGCATACTGGGGATCCCTGGAAGCCAACTAGCCCACCAGGAACCTCCAGTATGCGCCAGGGGGCTGTGTTGCAGAGAGGTGTAAAAAGGGGCGTGGCCTCATTACACCTCTCTGCAATGCAGCCCCCTGGCATGTTTGCAGAGGGGGAACTAATTCCCCTTGCATACTGGGTGTCCCTGGGTGCCAACTAGCCCACCAGGAACCTCCAGTATGCACCGGGGGGCTGCGTTGCACAGAGGTGTAATCAGGCCCCACCCTTTTTACACCTCTCTGCAAGGCAGCCCCCTGGCTCATTTGCAGAGGGGGAACTAATTCCCCTTGCATACTGGGGTTCCCTGGGGGCCAACTAGCCCACCAGGAACCTCCAGTATGCGCCAGGGGGCTGCGTTGCAGAGAGGTGTAATGAGGCCCGCCCCTTTTTACACCTCTCTGCAATACAGCCCCCTGGCGCGTTTGCAGAGGGGGAACTAATTCCCCTTGCAAACTGGTGGTCTCTGGGGGCCAACTAGCTCAACAGGAACCTCCAGTATGCGCCAGGGGGCTGCGTTGCAGAGAGGTGTAAAAAGGGGCGTGGCCTCATTACACCTCTCTGCAATGCAGCCCCCTGGCATGTTTGCAGAGGGGGAACTAATTCCCCTTGCATACTGGGTGTCCCTGGGGGCCAACTAGCCCACCAGGAACCTCCAGTATGCGCCAGGGGGCTGCGTTGCACAGAGGTGTTATCAGGCCCCACCCCTTTTTACACCTCTCTGCAAGGCAGCCCCCTGGTGCATTTGCAGAGGGGGAACTAATTCCCCTTGCATACTGGGGGTCCCTGGGGGACAACTAGCCCATCAGGAACCTCCAGTATGCGCCAGGGTGCTGCGTTGCAGAGAGGTGTAATGAGGCCCGCCCCTTTTTACACCTCTCTGCAACACAGCCCCCTGGCGCGTTTGCAGAGGGGGAACTAATTACCCTTGCATACTGGTGGTCCTTGGGGGCCAACTAGCCCACCAGGAACCTCCAGTATGCGCCAGAGGGCTGCGTTGCAGAGAGGTGTAATGAGGCCCGCCCCTTTTTACACCTCTCTGCAAGTCAGCCCCCTGGTGCGTTTGCAGAGGGGGAACTAATTCCCCTTCATACTGGTGGACCCTGGGGGCCAACTAGCCCAGCAGGAACCTCCAGTATGCGCCAGGGGTCTGCATTGCAGAGAGGTGTTCTGAGGCCACACCACTGAGAGGATTGCCACCCGTTACACTCCTGTTGCATTAGTGAAATTGACTGAAGAGTAAAACTATATGAATAGTAAAGAGACTTCCTTGCAAAAAGACATTACGTGAAGATTCAAATTTCACTGTGTTGGAAAACAAAGATATCAGAATACAATCAGGAAAACCAATTTTAGAAGTCTATGCAACACTGCAACGATTGTCCAGTCTCTGGAAGGTTCATTGCTAAATGCAGATTATGTTGTCCTGAAGATGGTCTAATGCAGTGGTTCCCAAACTTTTGACTCCTGAGGATCCCTACAGAGTCACCACTGGAAGCGGGGACCCCCAAGCAATTTGTAGGATTTAAATTTCAAACATTAAAACCGTAATTCGGAAAAAATTAACACACATGTGCACACAAAACAAATACTCAAATTACTAATGATTTTAGTGGCATATTTACAAGCCCCTATCACCATGGGCACATCACTTTCTGAGACTTTGCCGTGGTGATGGGGGCTTTGCCTTATTTACAAGGCAACGTTAAGCCACTTAACGTGGTTTAACGGTCCCTTGTAAATAAGACCCCCTTTGACACAATGCGTAGCATGAAAGGGGTGGCAGTGCGTGTTGTGGTGGGCGTTTCGTCTGCCACTCCCATTGATTTTGACGCTGCACCCTATTTACAAGAGCAGCGTAAATGGGAAGCACCACCAAAATGAAGGTCAGGGAAAACCTGGTCTTAACTTGGCGAAACAATGATAAATGCTTCATTTCTCCTCGTTTTGTAAAACGCCTTGGATTGTTTATGTTCAGGAAGGCGACCCTTCCTGCTCATAAACAATCTTTGAAAAAAAAGACATTTTGTAACTTCCATGTGTGATGCATTAAGCAGTACACATAGAAGTGACAAAATGACATTTCAAGATTGTTTATGTGCAGGAAAGGGGACCTTCCGGCACATAAACAATCTTCTCCTGTTCAATGTAGCGCAAGTGCAAAGGAAACGCAGGGCTGCACCATATTCTTGTAAATATGGTGCAGCCTTGCGTTTCTGAAGTAGTAGAGTGTGTTGTTAAGCCAAGGAGGCTGGTCTGGAGAAGCACAAACTTAAGGAGTGCTGGTCTGGAGAAGCACACACTCAGGATTCAGAACTTAACACAGTGGTTAGCATTGACTTTAACAATAAAAAATTATTTCCACCCCAAAAAAACTTTTTAGAAGCATCAGGATACTGAAAGACTGAAAAAAAACATGTCACTAACTTGTAAGTTGCAGTTTGCAAGCAGCTGTTTGATGACAGTTGTTTGGTGACTGTGCTAGATTACGATTGTCACTTATGAACAGCACTGTAACAAAAGAGTCTCTCTGACAAAAGCAGTAACCCACTGACTGATGCATATCAAATACTGTTTTTTAAAATGTATGGTACACTTCTTTGCAGTAGGCATATTAACCCTCTGTGTTACATTAGTTCAGTCACAGCTGCCACTGGACAAAACTCTCATGTCTCTGCAGCAGGGAAATTAATCACTGTTGTTATCTTGACACTTTTATTGTTCTGTGAAAACTGCTAATTAAACAAGATACTTTGCAGTGCTTTTAAAACTGCTGCCTGCGAACCCCCTGGGTATGTGTTAGGGACCCCTGGGGGTCAGCGGACCACAGTTTGGGAAACACTGGTCTAAAGGATTCCCACGATAAAAGACCGAAACGTCGACTGAATTATCCAGCTCCTCATGTATCAATATACATTAAGTGACTGTGTTATTTAGTGAAAATATTAGTCATTCCTATGATTTTATTGGGAGAGGATGTTTACTTATGAAATATAGGTTTTTCATTTGTATGCATTTGAAATCAACTGGAATGTTGAATGTACCCTATGAACTTTGAAGGCTAAAAAGATAATATATTTTTCTAAAGATATTCCCATGTTTGTTGTTCTTGACTAAAACCCTTGTGCATTAAGTGCCTGCATTTGTAAAAAATACATATAGGTTTGCAGAATTTATTGATATTGAATCTGTGGAATCTGTTGAAAAGAATTGTTCCTTCCTAACAAAATCCCTTGTAGGCATCTTTACTCGATACTGTTGATTCCGCCCAAGCCTCCACGGGTATATTGGGTTTCCCCACGTCCTTACTATTACAAAGACGGCGGTTGGAGTTTAAACCAGTCGGTCAAACCGTCTGTCTAGTCGGAAGCCACACATAATCCCTAACAAACGCCGTTCCCGCCGTTCAGATTATAACGTCGGTTTCCAACAGGCTTTCCATGTCAGACTTTCCGACATGGAAAGTCTGTAGGAAACTAACTTTGGGAGCCCCTAGCAGATCCCCCTTCCCTCCGAGGCCTATGGTTGTGGGCCTGGGGGGGCACCTATGGTGCCTCCCTGAAAATCCCTGCACTGTGTGGCAGGCACCATGAGGTGCCTGCTGCACGGTGCGGGGATTTACACAAAAATCCCATTTCCCTATGGGACCTTGTGCTGCGGGTGGTTTCCATCCGCACCACAAACTCCCATAGAGAAACGTGAGGTTGTGACCGCAACATGTGCGGTCACATTGTAATACAGCATTTGGAACCGCCGACCTATGGTCGGTCAGTTCCCATATCAGGACAGTGTCGGTCGGAGGCAACTCCCTCCGACATTGTCATAAGGCCCGAAATGTTCTGTTGGTTAAATAGTCATGACTGGCTAAGAGCTCTATACCTCACAGGAACTACTCGTAATCTATGCAGGTTAGATAAATACCAGGTGGCACAAAAGTAAGGAACATTAACTATGTGCTTGACAAGCTTTAAAATGGAAAATTGCATTTTTGTATAGAAAAGGTTTAGGCAGTTTATGTCATGAATGATCAATCAATCAATCAAAGACATTTATAGAGCGCACTACTTACCCGTAGGGTCTCAAGGCGCTGGGGGGAGGGGGGTGCCGCTACTGCTCGAACAGCCAGGTCTTCAGCTTCTTCCTGAAGGAGAGGTGGTCTTGGGTCAGGCGCAGGTCAGTCGGGAGGGCGTTCCAGGTCTTGGCGGCCAGGTAGGAGAAGGACCTTCCTCCTGAAGTCGCTCTTTGGATGCGGGGGACGGCGGCGAGGGCGTGGTTGGCTGATTGGAGGTGGCGTTTGGGAGCGTAGAAGTTGATTCGGTTGTTGAGGTAGCTCGGGCCTTGGTCATGTAGGGCTTTGTGTGCGTGGGTGAGGAGGCGGAAGGTGATTCTTTTCTTGACGGGGAGCCAATTCAGGTCTCTCAGATGTCCGGAGATGTGGCTGGTTCGTGGGATGTCGAGGATGAGTCTGGCTGAACCATTCTGGATCCGCTGGAGTCTCTTCTGGAGCTTGGCGGTGGTGCCGGCGTAGAGTGCGTTGCCGTAGTCCAGTCGACTGGTGACGAGGGCCTGGGTGACGGTCTTCCTGGTCTTGGTGGGGATCCACCAGAAGATTTTCCGTAGCATGCGTAGGATGTTGAAGCATGCCGAGGAGACGTTGTTGACTTGCCTGGTCATGGAGAGGGAGGAGTCCAGGATGAAGCCCAGGTTGCGTGCGTGGTCTGTCGGTTTGGGTGCGGTGCCCAGGGCGGGAGGCCACCAGGAGTCGTCCCAGGCGGAGGGTGAAGAGCCCAGGATGAGGACCTCCGTCTTGTCTGAGTTCAGTTTCAGGCGGCTGGTCGTCATCCACTCGGCTACCTCTTTCATCCCTTCGTGCAGGTTGGCTCTGGCGGCGGCGGGGTCGTTGGTCAGGGAGAGGATCAGCTGGGTGTCGTCGGCGTAGGAGATTATGCTGAGGTTGTGTTGGCGTGCGATGGCCGCGAGGGGGCTCATGTAGACGTTGAAGAGGGTGGGGCTCAGCGAGGATCCTTGAGGGACGCCGCAGATGACTTCTGTGGCCTCTGACTTGTACGGTGGTAGGCGGACTCTCTGTGTTCTTCCGTCGAGGAAGGAGATGATCCATTCCAGAGCCTTCTCCTGGATACCGACGTTGCTGAGGCGCTGTACTAGGGTGCGGTGGCAGACGGTGTCGAATGCCGCGGAGAGGTCTAGGAGGATGAGGGCCACTGTTTCTCCGTTGTCCATCAGGGCTCGGATGTCATCGGTGGCGGCGATGAGGGCAGTCTCGGTGCTGTGGTTGGCTCGGAAGCCAGACTGTGAGGGGTCGAGGGATCCATTCGTCTCCAGGAAGGCGGCCAGCTGCTTGTTGACGGTCTTCTCGATGACTTTGGCTGGAAACGGGAGGAGCGAGATGGGGCGGTAATTCTTGAGTTCGGTGGGGTCCGCTGTGGGTTTCTTGAGTAGAGCGCTGAGTTCGGCGTGCTTCCAGCTCTCAGGGGCGGTGTCGAAGGAAGTGTGGATGATGTCTCGCAGGTGGGGTGCGATGACAGCGTCGGCCTTGTTGAAGACGTGGTGGGGGCAGGGGTTGGTCGGAGATCCGGAGTGGATGGAGCTCATCGTGCGGATGGTGTCTTCGGTGCTGATCGGAGTCCAGGCGTGGAGGGTGGTGGTGGGGGGTGGCTGTTCGGTCGTGGTGTGCGTTGGTTGGTTGTTGAAGCTGTTGTGTATGTCCGCGATCTTGTTGTGGAAGTATGAGGCGAGGGAGTTGCAGAGGTCTTGCGATGGGGTGATGTCGTTGTTTCCTGCGCTGGGGTTGGATAGCTCTTTCACGATGTTGAAGAGTTCCTTGCAGTTGTGTGCATTGTTGTCCAGCCGGTCCTTGAATGCAGTTTTCTTGGCAGCGCGGATCAGCTGGTGGTGCTTCCGGGTGGCAAGCTTGAAGGTAGTCATGTTGTCCGGTGTTGGTTCCCTTCTCCAACTTTCTCGAGGGCTCAGCAGTTCTTCTTGGAGCTCTTGAGTTCGTCGGTGAACCATGGGGCTTTCTTGCTGCCGGGTCTGCTGGGCGGGGTCCTCAGCGGGCGAGCTCGTCTGCGCAGTTGCTGATCCACTTCGTGATGTGTCCGGGGAAACCTTCAACTAGTGTTACTTTTTCTGCTGAAATATGTTCCTTGCTAGGATTACTGAGGCCATAATCAATTTTTAAAAAAATCTACAAGGCCCAGTATGCAAAGAATTATAGGCTTCAAAACCGAAGAGATTTTTAATTCATTAAACATGACATAAGGCTACTTAGCAGCTATGTGAATGTGTAACATTATTTCTGATTGCATCAAGTCAATGCCTAAATGCATACCCTCATTAGACAGCTGGAGATAAACCTTCAGCAATGACTTCTTTATGAAAACACCTTCTGTAGTTGTCCTTGATACATCCTGGTCAAAAGTGGTTCTTGAAATGCCTTACCCTGGCCATCCCAGGCACCGGAAATAACAAAAAGTGTTCTTACAGATTGTGGTGTGAAGAGGGGATGTTCCCTTTCATAGTTTAAAACTGGTTTACAGGGGTGCACCAGCAAAGCGAGGAAATCAGTAGTCTACAGTTTCTTGTCACTGAGTCGTGCAGGTGTCTGAAGTGGTTGGTTCTTCATCCTGGGACACCATCTCAAGGTGACACGATCGGAGTTATAGGTCCTTTGATACCAATCTACTCCGAGGGTGAGAATTTACTGTCTCACCAATCCTCAAAGAAGTCAGAGAACCACAAACCATTAAAAAACTCAGGGGCAGATTTACTACTTCTGGTGCATCTCTGCTAATCAGCAGGGATGCGCCAAAAGAGTTGCGATGCATCTGCCCACCTATGCGCCACCACTGATGCGCCACATTTACAATGTGGCGCACTATGGCGCACGGATGGGCAGATGCGTATCGCATCCCCCGTCGGAAAGGCGGCGCCTTGCTCGAGTTGCGTCGCAAGTGCAACGCAGCTCCAGCAAGGCTCGGGGGTGCCCTATCCCTAACATGCTGCGTCAATCCTTATGCATGCTTCAAGCAGGCGCAGGGTTTTAACGCAGCATGGCCTTAAAAGTGACTGAGTGAAATCTTGTAGATTTCACTCAGCCACTTTTAGGAGGCGTTCCTGCGCCGGAACACCCCCCTCCCTGCACAGGAACGCCTACATGTGGCGCAGGGCTTTACAACGTGATGCATCTCCCAGATGCGTAATGATCCAGCGGGCCAAAGGAAATTCTGTCTCATAAGCACATCTCTACACCACGATACTCACCATTATTCACAATTTCATCACTAGGCCCATGAATGACTGAGACTGAATTGACCAACTGAATCATGTGACCTAATTAATCAAACCACTTAAAAGAACATTTAATTAAGTCAAAACCTAGGCAATGGATTAACTGATGGTAACCTAATACGAAATAACTAAGACCAGATTGTAATTTCAAAATCTATTTTATTAACTTTAGTATCAAGCAAAGAGCATTATTCAGAGTATTATTTCTTTTATTCGCATTTAATAAGCATCATTTTATTTAGTAAGGCACATTAGACTGTCAGTTCAAATCAAATAAGCCCAAGAAATGTTTAAGCAAAATGAGTCTCATTTCCTAAACCCTATTTCCCTGACTTAACTAAATGAAACCTAAGGGGAAAAATGTAAAGTTCAAAGTTGTCTTACGTGAGTCAGAAGTACGACAGCATATCACGAGTACAGGAACGAGCCAACAAAGCTCCTCCCAAGGGACCAAGTTTTATACCTTTTCTCTATCTAAGACTAGCTAAAAGAATACAAATAACAGACCATCTCGCAAAATGATTGGTCGTCAAGTGTCAGTCCATGAAGTCATTGCCTTCTCATTCAATATAATATTTTTTAAAAGCGGCCTTGTCCATTGTCTACGTGTGACACTAGCTCTTCCGAAGAGCTTCGCAACATTTTATTAAACAACAGTTCGTTGCTTCCTCAGCTCGAGCTTTTCCGCCGCTATGTCCTGTCCTTGGCAATGAAAGTTATACAATGCTGGGCACATCCTGCACAGTTCTGTTTCCACGTATTTGTTTTTCGAAGATTATGAACAAACGCTTTTCATTCATTCTTTGCTGTGCATGGCCACAGGCCTCTTTTACCGAAACACTAGTATGCAAGGAAACACAAGACATCAATTAATTTGAGTAATGATAATTATTCTGTTACCCACCCCCTTCACTAATGTTAACCCATTAGTCTATGTTACCTAGCTTTAAGCACAAGAAATGAACAAAACTCTGTCACATAAAAGACACGACATGAACGAGAGCACATTTAAAAATAAGCACCTGCTATTATTTTAATCAGCCGCAGTTTAATGTTGACAAAACGGAAAGACAAAGTTAATATATTATTCAAACGTACTGACAAATGCAACAAGAGCACATATTATTAATCCCACGTGTTTATGAAGGTGCACATTATTCTAGGTTGAATTAATACAAAAACATGCAACACTCGTTAATATTTTTATTGATTATGGGAGTTCAAGTCTGCGAACGAAAATTTGATAAATTTAAAAAGTTCGCTTCATCAACTCCCTCATCTGGTGATTTGTAAATAACCAAACAAAACCCAAAAATGTTATCAAAAATTTTAACTTTTTAGAAATGTCATATTATGAACACTCTCTGTGTTAGTAAATCTAAACTCCTGTCTCAGCAGTTTGTCTGGAACTCTCATATTGAGCCCTACGAAATTCTTCAATTTCTATCTCCTTCTCCTGAGCTTTTCTAAGTTTATAAATTCTTCTTTTTTCCCTCATATGCTTCTTTCTCTTGTGAATCATGCAACTTATTTTTAACAAAAGTGTTACTATAACAATGATTATTACAGGATAAAGTAATTTGCCAATGATTGAACTGCCAATTTCAGCAAACCATTTCCTAATTGCCTCAAATCTTTTGCTCAAACGTTCTGAGAAATTGTCACTTTCCATGGGTTCTATTTCTGAGTGAAATTCAGTAATATTCTTTATAAGCAACTCTATGTTCTGGCTTTTGTCTGGGATATAAGTGCAGCAATGCTGAACATGCAAAATCCCACAGAATCCTCCCTCTTTTGCTAGGAGAATGTCTAAAGCAAGACGGTTCTGCATAACCATGCTTCTGGTGGCAATGAGTACAGTATTAACTAATTGGAAACCACTTGCAGTATCAGTGGACAATCTGTCAACAATTGTAGAAACCTTTCTAATTTTAATTGCATTCAGGGTTATTCCCACCATAGGAATTGTTGCACCAAATATATTTCCCATGATTTCAGAGAAGCTTTCTCTCTTGTACCTGTTCAGGTGTTTGCCAATTTCAAATGAACCTTCTCCATTTCTGTCCACATGAAACATTTTTGGAAAGACTAGACCAAGGTAGCATGTGCCATACCAATGGTATGGGAGACTAAAATATGCTTTGTTCCCACAAACAAAATAAATTCCAGGGAAAATTGGATCCTTACCACCTTTAAATCCCCAACCCCCTACAATTCCATAAGTGTCCTCACATTGGCTAGCACCGACAAAATAATTGTCGTAAAGCGTGTTGTCTCTTCTAATACAGAATTTCCCACTGAAAGGATCATCTATGTGAATAGCAGCATATCTATTTTCACCATTGAGCTTCTCGTCCTCGAGCTGCCAAAACTTGGATTTAGTCTGTTTCAGCATCTTATTTCTTTTATAAATCGCCCTTCTCTCCTCAACCAACTTGAGAAAAGACCTTTCGTCATCTCTCATTTTGCAGGTTAAATTGTTTTTGTAAGCATACTCGTAGATGAGTTCATTAGTTACCAAAAAGAATTCCCTCATCTGTTTAGCAGGTTTAACTTTGTTTAGACTATGTACAACTTTCAGATTTGTAAAAATGTCATCAAAATCTGAGTAATAGTACTCCAGACGACCTTTTTGATAGAACAAGCTAGCCATAACACTGCATGTTATTCCATAAGTAAGGGGAAGCATGTTATATTTGACCCCTTCTGAAACTGAAGTAGGAAGCTTTACACAAACATAACAGTCCTTGACATCCATGACCCTCACATACTCTGACAAGAGTCTTGAAAAAGAATTAGTAGAAAAATCACCAACAGATCTATCTTGGTGGATCTCTGGCTTGTGCTCAATCACCCTGTTAGTTTTGCCTGCAATATCATGAGCAGCTTGTTTAGATTCAGCTTTGCTTGTCATGTTTACCTTATAATCCTCCTTGTCTATACCAAGAGGAAAAATAACTGCCAATATTAACCAAACTAAAATGATTAAAATCACACAAATAGAAGACATTTTACAACATCTCCTGAGGATAGCACACCTTGAATTGTCAGTATTAGGCATTTTTTTTTACTCAAACAAAAATTTAAAAATAGTAGTAATACTATAAACACCTCCCCTTTTTAATTTTTTTAGTAACCCTCTAACAGCTTTTCTTCGACCTTGCGTCTTACATAAAAGTGTTTTCAGCTAACACAATTTCTTCGACCTTGTGTCACCTAACACAATTTCTTCAGCCGTATGCCAAAAATAAACCTCAACTTAAAGAAAATTATTTCTAATCATTGTCACTGTTTTCTTCCAGATCTTCCTGACTACTACTACTAATCTCCACTACTGGTGGGATTATAATGTAGGCCCACTCAGGAGACTTGTACTTTTGATTTGGCCTCAATGGTCTTTTGCCCCTTCTGCTAATTACTTCAATTTTCTTTCCTTCTTGATTTTTTTTGTCTGATTCACTTTTCTGACTTGATATCTCATTAATCTGCTCCTTTGATTTGTTCACCAATTTGAACTTTAGATTTTCTTTCGGCCAGATATCACCTTTTCTCAAGAGTTTCTTCTTAGGCTCGGTTTCGTTACATTCAGCTTTCCAAGCCCTTTTTCTGCATTTTCTTATTTCAGACTCTTCATCACTCTCGTCTGAGTCAGTTTCTGAGATTTCAATTCTATATCTAGGAACTTCTTTACTCGGCAGCTTCACTCTGTTAGGAACGACATCTCTGTAGCTGGTACTTGGTAATTCGTCCTCCTCCTCTTCTGGAATTACTTCTAACTTCCCAGTTTCAGAATCTTCGTTCCTGCTTTCAGAGCTTTCAATCTGCTTTTCAATACTCTCCTGATATTGATTCTCTTCTGACACAGTTTCTTTTCCATTTCCTTTTTCTAGAACATTTTCATCATTTTCTGAATCTAGAATCACAATCTCTAGATCTTTTTCATTCGATGCCTGATTCGTATCAGAATCTTCCAGATGTCGACCTTCTTGTCGATCTTCAGAATCTGGATTTTCATGTTCTTCTTCAGAGTCTGAATCAGTTGTTGTGTCGTCACTATCCTAATCAGGATCATCAGGAGGTGGTACACGAATTATATGACTCGCATGCACCCACCTCTTCAGACCTTTGCATTTAACTGCATTTGTTGTGACTAGTATCACCTGTCTTGCTTTTTCCCACCTGGGTACTAAACAGTTTCTTCTCCGATGAACTTTTGTTCTGACCCAGTCTCCTGGCAATAGATCATGAGCCTGCTCCTTTTCTTTTGAAATCACATCTGTTCCCACCTGATGGAATACAGAAGTTACCAAGTCAGATAACTGTTTGCAATACTCTATAATTGCACTTTCATTTATTGTTAACAATTTTCCAACTGGTATAAAAGCCTGTCTCATTACTCTTCCCATGAGTATATCATGAGGGCTAAGACCTGTCTTTTTATCTGTGTGCTCCTCAAAGACATCAAAACAAGTGGAAGTGCAGCTGTCCACTTCATCCCTGTAGCTTGACACATTTTTCCAATTCTATTTTTAATTGTGCAATTAATTAGTTCAACCACGCCTGATGCTTCTGGTCTGTACTCGCAATGTAACTTTTGCTTTATACTGAAGGCCTCACAAATCAATTTTAGCAATCTGTTTTCAAAGTGTGTGCCACGATCACTTTCAATGGTTACTGGAAATCCGTACCTTGGTATGATCTCCCTTAAGAGCAATTTTGCCACAGTAACTGAGTCATTGTGACGAGTTGGGAACGCTTCCACCCATCTTGAAAACAGACAGACAATAACAAGGACATATCTTAGCTTGTTATGGGGTGGCATGTCAATGAAATCCATTTGTAACCTGGTAAAAGGACCACCCTCCCGTCCTATGGTTCCCATGCTCACAACTGTTTTTCTGTTTGGATTTATTTGCTGGCAGATCAAACATCTTTGGCAAAGTGACTCCGCAATAATCCTAAATTTTGGATTATACCAAGTCTCCCTGAACATTTGAATCATTGAATCCCTTCCTAAATGACCTGGGCCATGGTACATTCGTGCCATGTCAGCAATCATGCAATTGGGCATAACAGGTCTGCCATCCTTGTAAACCCAAATTTCATCTTCCTCCCTCTGTCTGCAACCTTCTTTTAGCCATGTGTTTTTCTCCTCATCATTTGCCTCATCTTGTAAATCTTTTACTCCCTGCCATGTTTCAACTACAGATATTAGCATGAGAGAGTTAATATTATGATCATTGTCTTTTTCTCGATTAATTGAAAGATTTGTTTTCGCACAGTAACGTGCAGTTTCATCTGCAAAGGTATTGCCTTTAGTAATATAGTCCTCACCCTTCTTGTGCGCTCCACATTTGACAATAGCTATTTTCTCAGGTAATTGAATGCCATTGATCAGTCTTTTGATCAATTTTGCATTTCTGATTGGTGTTCCCGCAGAGGTCAAATAACCTCTTTGAGACCAGAGCTGGCCATAGTCATGGACTACGCCATATCCATACTGACTATCAGTCACTATGGTAACCTTTTTTCCTTTTGCTCTTTCACATGCACGAATTAAACCAATTAATTCTCCAACTTGAGCAGAACGAATTCCTTCAAGAGTTGAACCTTCAACTATTTCTGCAACTGTGCAAACTGAATATGCTGCTCTCAGAATACCTTAGTCTGTTCTTAGACAGGAGCCATCAACAAAGTAAACAATGTCTGACTATGGTAAAGGCACATCTTTAATGTCTCCTCTAGGTTTAGTACAGTATTCCAAAACATCCAAGCACTCATGATCAACATCATCAGCTTCATTACCAATCTCAGTAACCACACCATCCGGCAAAAGTGTAGAGGGATTAAGATTAACACACCTCGCAATAGATACCTTATCTGATCCCAGAATAGCTTTTTCATATTTGGTCAATCTGTTACTCGACAGGTGCTGTGTTTTACTTCTGGTAAGAAGTGTTTCAACTAAATGAGGTACATATACTTTTACAGGAAACCCCATTATGATTCCTTCACTTTGCTCAAGGCTTACACTTGTTGCAGCCACTGCTTTTAAGCAACCTGGCAATGCTTTCGCAACAGGATCAAGAACAGATGAAAAGTAAGCTATTGGCTTTCTCATTTTTCCATGTTTCTGAATTAGAACTGACAATGCACAACCTTCCATTTCACTGCAGTACAGCTCAAACTCCTTGTCGTAGTCTGGCATCCCCAAAGCTGGAGCTTCACACAGACTTCTCTTTAGTTTTTCAAAAGCCTTTAATTCTGTTTTTGTCAACAGTAATGGCTAATTCTGTTTTTGTCAAAGTAATTGGGTCTTTTATGTCTGATTTTGTCAGCCTTTGTAGTGGTTTCGCAATTACTGAAAACCCACAAATCCATTGGCGACAATAACCAACCATTCCTAGAAACATTCTGATCTGTCTTTGTGTTGTTGGAGGTTGTATTGCTCAAATCATTTGTATTCTTTCAATTGTCACTTGTCTGATTCCTTTTGCAATTCTGTGACCAATTTATTTTACCTCTTGTTTGTAAAACTGTAGTTTCGCAGGTGACACTTTATGTCCCTCATCTGCCAATCGATTCAAAAGTGTAATGGTGTCTGTTACACAATTTCTCGAGTTTTTGCAGCCACAAGGAGGTCATCAATGTCCTGGACCAATGTTGACTTACCAGGCCATTCTAAATCTTCCAGGGATTTCTTTAACAACTGATTAAAGATAGATGGACTCTCAGTATACCCTTGAGGAATACGACACCATGCTAAAATGTGATCCTGGAATCTGAACGCAAAAATTTGTTGGCTTTCTGGATGCAGTGGAACTGTAAAGAAGGCATTACATAGGTCAATGACCGTATACCATTCTGCATCATGCGGAATCTAGATATTACCGCTGGGTTTGGTACAACTGGACAGCAAGGAACAATGATTTGGTTAACCTTTCTCAGGTCCTGAACTATTCTGTAAGTATCGTTTGGCTTTTTGATTCCCATAATCGGTGAATTACATGGGCTGCTCTCAATTTCTTTTAAAACACCTTGCTTAATGAATTTTTCAATCACAGGAATGACACCCTCAATAGTTTCAGCTTTCATTTTGTACTGGGGAATATTTGAAAAATCTATCCCTTGCTTTACAGTAATTTTTACTGGGTCCACATGTTTCATTAAACCCATTTCATCACCAGTTAAATCCCAAATTTTCAAATTAACTGCCTCTGTCAATTCTTCAGATAAATTATTTTTTATCAAAAGCAGGAAACATTTTGTTTTCTTCCTCAACCATTAGCATTGTTAATTTATACAGACCATCTTCTTCTAAGGTCTGAAGCTCAATACCATCCGGTGAGCAATATATTTTACAGTTCATTTTACACAACAAATTCCGACCTAATAGGTTAACGGGACTGCTGTTACAGTGTCAGAGTCCACTTGCCTTTAAACTCTATTCTCTCGAAGACTTGCACAGGAACAGAAGATGCTTGCTTTCCGACTCCCACTTCCAACCACTCAGAGCCAGAAATATATCATGACTCTAACTGATTAGATAGAGGGAAGGGGAAAAATGGATAAAATAACGAAATAAATAAAACAGAAGAGACTGGTCCTGATTCTCTGGAGTTCCGTAGGAGTCTTCAATCAGCTTGCCAATCAGCTTCTCGAAGAACCCTAGGAATACTAAACACATACAAGATAATAATTTCACTGTACCTGTAAACTACTCTGGCTTCCCTATTACTCTTTCTAGCAACACCTACCCGGGAATCAGTAACGACTTGCTGCTCTTCTATTCTGAAGTGTGGCTTGGGAGTGGTCTGCCTATTCTGTATTTTCAGATGACAGGTCTACCACTTACTTCTGCAAAATAATAAATGTGTTATTGTTTCTCTGCTCTAGGCTTTGTACTTGAACTAAATTAATACTACTCGTTTTCTCCACCTACCAGTGTTGTTTTAAATGCAGTCCTTATACTCTTTCTTTATATATTCTTCTTTAATACAGGATGCTTTCTCCTAAATAGATGAATTAACCTCATTCAACTCTCCAGGTAAGTATCTTTTCTTCTTCTTGTAGATTACTTTAACAGTACTGAAAACCTCTCTAACACTGTCCCTATCACTTCCTAAATTAAACTTGAAGTCTTCTGCTTAGTACTACTCAGCAGATGAAATGCAACCATTGGTGAGCAGTCTTTAATTCATTAAAACAGTTCATGTACCTTTTCTTGTATTAGCTGGGTTGCTTAAACAATATATACACAGTCACTTGAATTTGAACAGATAACAGGAAACCTCCACTTAGCTCTGTATTTCTCCACAACTCCAAATGAGTCTCTCGCTCTCTCCTTCTCTCCTTCAGTTGATTTATGACAGGAATTCTTAGCTTGAGTTCATGGTTCTTCGCTGACACGCAGTTTCCAGAGCTCAGGTTTCTGCCTCAAAAAACGAACTCGGCTTCTAAAACTTGACAACCTCTTTGACTTCGTGACACTCCAAGGTCAAGGCAGCGAAGATTAAATAAACACTACACAGACAGGAAATGTTACTTTCTTCTGCTTCATATTCTAAGACTCTCTCAGACGTGACCACTACGGTCGGATTCCTCAGTGAAGTGCGCAGTTCCGAAGGGACGCGCGCTGCACCTGGACTCCCAATCACGCGCTGGAAAAGGCTAGACTGCTAACCTAGCATTCCGCGCATTCCACAAACGGGACCACGTGAAGTCTTGGCTGGCGCTCCATTTTCTTGTTTTTGAACATGTGGAATCTGCATCAAACTTACTAGAAAGAGGGATCCTGACAGTACTCCCCACCAAAGAAGGTCCCCCCCGGTCTAGGTTTAGTAGGGTTTCTATGGTGAAAGAGACGCACCAACCTAGGAGCATGAACATCTGACTGTAACTCCCAAGACCTTTCCTCTGGCCCATAGCCTTTCCAGTCCACTAGATAGTACAGTCTTCCTCTTACAATTTTGGAGTCCACAATTTCCTTGACCTCAAATTCTAAACCAGTTTCCAACTGAATTGGAGGTGGAACTTTTTCTTTTCGCAACCCTTCAACTGATTTCTTTAATAAGGAGACATGGAAAACTGGGTGAATTTTTAGTGTCGAGGGCAAAGTCAGTTTAAAAGTTACTGGATTGATCTGTTCTGCAGTAGGATATGGTCCTATGAATCGAGGCTGAAACTTTCGACTCCCCTTTAGTCGAAGATTCTTAGTATTTAACCAAACCTCATCACCTACTTCCAATTCAGGGGAATCTCTTCTCTTTTTATCAGCATACTTCTTGTACTTGCTTTTAGCCTGCTCTAAATTCTTGGATGCATCTTCATGTACCTGTTGTAAATGAGTTACTAAATCCTGAACTGCCGGGACTGAGATGTGAACATCTTGCACAGTGGAATTCGGGTGTTTGCCATAATTCAAGTAGAATGGTGAATAACCCGTGGACACATTCTTTGCGTTATTATAGGCAAATTCTGCAGTCCATAAATAGTCCAACCATTCCCCACCCTGTTTCAACGTGAATAACCTTAAGTACTGCTCTACTTCCTGGTTCACTCGTTCAGTTTGTCCATCAGTCTCTGGGTGAAAACTGGTGGAGAAACGTGTCTCAACCCCAAGCCTCTTCATAAAGGCCTTCCAAAAATGAGACACAAATTGAGGTCCTCGGTCCGATATCATGACCTCAGGAATTCCATGTAATCTCACCACCTGAGCGCTAAAATGAGCGGCTAACTGCCTAGCGGTTGGAGTTCAAAGCTACAAAATGTGCCATTTTGGTGTATGCATCCACTACCACTAAGATGGTATTAAACCCTTGACAAGTAGGAAGGTCAGTTATCAAATCTAAGGTAACTGTGTGCCAGGGAGCAGGAGGATTGGGCAAGGGTTGTAGTAATCCTTTAGGTGCTTGCCGTTCTGATTTTCCTTGCGCACAAATCTCACGTGTCTTTACATATTGCTCAATGTCCTTGTTCATATGTGGCCACCAATACTTCCTTTTAACTAAATCCACTGTCTTCAGTTCTCCCTTGTGGCCTGCCAACAGATGATCGTGGCATTCATTCATGGCTTGTCTCTGTAATGTGGAAGTGGGTAAGTACAAGGCTTCAGTCTGATAAGGTAACCCGTCAATGATTTCTCTTCCATCTCCTTGTTGCACCCACTCCAGCATTTTCTCCGGTGACATGACTTGGATAATTTGTTCTTTAACACTCAAGGAATCTACTGCGCCAATGATTTTAGAACTGGGAATAATTGCTTGTGTCTTAATTTCCCCTTTTTCCTCTCCTGTACCTAATCGGGGCAAGGCGTCCGCTTTTCCGTTCTGAGCTCCCGGTCTGTAGGTAATGACGTAGTCGTAATCAGCGAAATACAATGACCAACGAAGTTGCCGAGGCGTTAAGGTTCTGGCTGATTTTAAAAAATTTCAAATTCCGATGGTCAGTGTAAACTGTGACTACATGATGGGCTCCCATTAAGTAGTGTCTCCATTCCTTGAAGGCGTCCTTTATTGCTAATAGTTCCTACAGTAATCTGAAGTCATTTCTATGGTTCTGGCAGCCCAATCTATAGTTGGATTGTGCTCAGTGAGCCAAGGAAGCCCAAGAATCAACTGAAACTGAGGTGCATCAATCAAATTAAAATGAATGTCTTCTCGATGACCATCCTCTCGAATTAACTGCACCAATTCCGTGTGACTTACTATAGGTCCAGAAGATAAATTCGTCCCATCGATGGCTCTGACTGATTCACTCTTGTCTTTGGCTATGGCTCTCAATCCAATCTTGCTTGCGAACTTCAGATCACAAAAGTTCCCTGTTGCCCCTGAGTCCACCATAACGGTTATGCCTTCTCGTACTTCTTGATGAAACTTGATGGTCGTTGATAATATGAGATGTGGGGAAGACGACTGTAAAGTGTTTGCCAATTGGTGTTCTTGTGGAGTTGATTCTTGACTCGCATCCACCTGTACAACTCCTTCTACAGGTGGTGCAACTAGTTTTCCTTCGGCTTATATGATCCTTTGGGTTTCTTTGGACAATTTCTCACAAAATGTCCGCTAGACCCACAGTACATGCATAAATTGCTGGCTCGTCTTTTTTCTTTTTCTTCCTTAGTAAGCGGTCCCCTTATTGTTCCGATTTGTATTGGTTCTAGGCTGCTGCTTCCTTCTGCACCTTTTCCTGGTTCAATTCTTGCTCTATCAAAGCGGGGTACAGTGCTTCGAAACTCGCGTCTTCTTTCACCCTTCCGTTCCCCTTGACGAAAATCCAATTCTAATACTAAATCTATTAGGGCAGATATCTCATTGGGTCGATTTGGTATTTGCACCAGTCCATCCTTTAATTCATCTCGTAGGCCACGATAGAATATTGCAGTCCTTTTACTCTCGGGCCAATCAGTCTCCATAATTAACTTGTTAAATTGGGCCAAATAAGCAACTAAGTCTCTGTTGCCCTGTTTCAGATCCAACAACTCATTGTCCACTGCCTGTGATATTCTTCTTCGGTCGAATATTCGCAAAAATTTCTTTTTTGAACTCATCATAATTCTGTAGAAGAGGATCATCTCTAGATACCAAGGGCATTGACCATGCGGCCGCATCTCCACTCAAATATGATAAGATGAATGCCACCTTAGATTGTGCGTCAGGGAAGATAGAAGGGCGACACATAAAGTGCAGGGAACATTGTGTGATGAACACCTGTGCCTTCTGGGGATCCCCATTAAACCTCTCTGGCGCCGCTAAGGGTATGACCGGGGACAAGGAATGTATTACCTGTGTGGTTATTTTACTAGCTTCCCCAGTTGATGTTACGGGAGTCTCCCTATTTCTTAAAAGTGATGGCCCAACTTGCTGCGCTAAATCTGCGGTTTCTTTTCTGGAGTTTATCACCTCTTGTCTCAATCTTTGGTTTTCTTCTTTTACCGCTACCAACTCCTTTTGTATTGTATCTAAGACCGCCCCCAGTGTCTGCAAATTAATTCCCTCAACCATTCTGTTCGGGTGCAAGTTTACAACGTGGGCACTTCACTCTGTCAGAGTCCACTTGCCTTTCAACTCTATTCTCTCGAAGACTTGCACAGGAACAGAAGATGCTTGCTTTCCGACTCCCACTTCCAACCACTCAGAGCCAGAAATATATCATGACTCTTACTGATTAGATAGAGGGAAGGGGAAAAATGGATAAAATAACGAAATAAATAAAACAAAAGAGACTTGTCCTGATCCTCTGGAGTTCCGTAGGAGTCTTCAATCAGCTTGCCAATCATCTTCTTGAAGAACCCTAGGAATACTAAACACATACAAGATAACAATTTCACTGTACCTGTAAACTACTCTAGCTTCCCTATTACTCTTTCTAGCAACACCTACCCAGGAATCAGTAACAACTTGCTGCTCTTCTATTCTGAAGTGTGGTTTGGGACTGGTCTGCCTATTCTGTATTTTCAGATGACAGGTCTACCACTTACTTCTGCAAAATAATAAATGTGTTATTGTTTCTCTGCTCTAGGCTTTGTACTTGAACTAAATTAATACTACTCGTTTTCTCCACCTACCAGTGTTGTTTTAAATGTAGTCCTTATAGTCTTTCTTTATATATCCTCCTTTAATACAGGATGCTTTCTCCTGAATAGATGAATTAACCTCATTCAACTCTCCAGGTAAGTATCTTTTCTTCTTCTTGTAGATTACTTTAACAGTACTAAAAACCTCTCTAACACTGCCCCTATCACTTCCTAAATTAAACTTGAAGTCTTCTGCTTAGTACTATTCAGCAGAAGAAATGCAACCATTGGCGAGCAGTCTTTAATTCAGTAAAACAGTTCATGTACCTTTTCTTGTATTAGCTGGGTTGCTTAAACAATATATACACAGTCACTTGAATTTGAACAGATAACAGGAAACCTCCACTTAGCTCTGTATTTCTCCACAACTCCAAATGAGTCTCTCGCTCTCTCCTTCTCTCCTTCTGTGGATTTATGACAGGAATTCTTAGCTCGAGTTCATGGTTCTTCGCTGACACGCAGTTTCCAGAGCTCAGGTTTCTGCCTCAAAAAACGAACTCGGCTTCTAAAACTTGACAACCTCTTTGACTTCGTGACACTCCAAGGTAAAGGCAGCGAAGATTAAATAAACACTACACAGACAGGAAATGTTACTTTCTTATGCCTCATATTCTAAGACTCTCTCAGACGTGTCCACTACGGACGGATTCCTCGGTGAAGTGCGCAGTTCCGAAGGGATTCGCGCTGCACCTGGACTCCCAATCACGCGCTGGAAAAGGCTAGACTGCTAACCTAGCATTCCGCGCATTCCACAAACGGGACCACGTGAAGTCTTGGCTGGCGCTCCATTTTCTTGTTTTTGAACATGTGGAATCTGCATCAAACTTACTAGAAAGAGGGATCCTGACATACAGACAACAAATCTGTGTTTGTCTTTGTAATTTCCAATTTCTACATTAACTGGTTTTGTCAAATATGTCTTTATTTGTTGATTAGCTACACCTACAACCTGGATTGTCTCACCCGAGAGAGGAAGATTTTCAATTTCCACTGATCTAACAGTAGAACGGGTAGCACCAGTGTCCACAAGAAAAGTGACATTTACATCATTCACTTTACCATTTACAAATGGACCTGACTGATCTACCTCAAGAGTGGCTCCAAGCACACACTCTTCCTCCTCTCTCAGGCACCGTCATCAGTAATCTTCTGAATCACTGCTCTCATTTTCTTTTATCCAAAATTGTTGAGAGACATTCGACACATTCACTCTTTGCGATCTGTTTACCTGCTCAGCTCCGCAGAATCCCGTCTCAGGACTGAATCTCTGAGCATTCATACAATTTGGTAGAGGTGGCTGTGGAATTTGGCTCTGTTGATTCAATTGGCTCTGCTGATTCACTAACTGTCGCTGTAGCTGTTGCTGCTGACTTATTTCATTTAACTGTCACTGTAGCTGTTGCTGCTGATTTATCTCACTCTGCATCTGTGGATTTAATGATGAATTTTTAAAATTTCTGGGCGGATTCTTACACTCTCGCTTCCAGTGTCCAATCTCACCGCAATTAAAACATGGGAGCTTTTGTTTAAGCTCTTCAATATTTACATCAGGGTTTTCAGGTTTTAAAGTCTTTATTTCGATATAAAAATCATAAAAGACAGCATTGTAACATATTTAAGAGTTTCAGGGTTTTAAATAAGCTTAACAATGTTCATTAGTAATAATATTTTTAAAAAACACCAACATCGGCATAATTCAATATAACTAGACTAAAAACACTTTTAAGATTAAAATGTTATTAAACATCCAAGAAATACAAAGACAACCTGACCAAGACGTTTAAAAATTGGAAAAGTTTGAAAAGGTACAAATAAGCGAAACCATTCCTAATACAAAAATACGTAATACATTATCCTGTATTTAGGAAAAAAACGGTTAAACTTTTAGTAAACACATTGGGAAGCCCTATTAAGGGTTTTGTCTGCTTTTTACCCTGATGAGCCAAGCCCACCCTAAAAATTTGGCTAAGCTCATCACAATTACCTCTGAGGTATTGGTTTTTAAAACCCGTAAAGCCTCAGAGGACTTTCTGAAGGGGAGGCGCTGGAACAGGGGTTTTAACCATTTAGTTCTAGGCACTGAGTAGATCGGGCAGGCAACCAAAAAATGACCCTCGGTTTCCTTATGACCTGGGCACCATCTGCAGAATTCCGTGGCTCCATTAGCCCAATTTTTTGTGAAGGAGTTCAATGGCAGAGCTCCTACCCGAAACTGATGGTAAAGTTTCTTATCCAGCGGTTTAGTGATAGTATCCCAATATGTCTCACGGGAGGGATCCAACTTGAAAGTCAGAAACCTTCCCGTTAGACTGGCAGAGCTGGAGGCAGACGCTCGCGATTGACGAAGCGAGGCCCAGTACAGTGCCTTGAAATCCTGTTTGGAGGGAAAGACGTTGGTACTAGGAGATATCCACAGCTGTTCTAGTCCCATATCTGCCAAAATGGTTTTTACCGTTTGTAGCCATGGAATTCTCCCAGAACCTCTGATTAACCTGACTTCGGACAGTTCCTTAGCAAAAAGGGTAAGGTCGGGGGAGGTCCATATGCGCCTCCAAAAGGCCACCAATCTAAATCTTGCCATCTCGTTAATTGGATGACACCCCAGATCTAAACAGAGGGGTATGGATGGAGATGATTGGGGTAACCCTATCAGATTCCGTAGGAACCTACACTGGATTTTGAATAGGCTTGAGAGATCCATGTATCCCCAGAGGTCTGCACCATATAGGACTGCAGAGTTAATCTTGGTATCATAAATCTTTAGCGCTGGGGTAACCCGTTTTGTAATTGATCTCTTTTGCTCATTCAAAAGACAACCAGTGAGTCGGGCGAACTTAAGCTGTTGAGCACCGACTTGGTCTTTCCATCCCAAGCGACGATCCAGGGTAACCCCCAGGTACGTCATGGTCTCAACTTGTTCCAAGTTGACTCCACTCATGCTTACAGAGCTCCGGACAGAATGGTTCCTGGTAAGGACCATAAACTTGGTTTTACCCACATTTACCTTAAGGTCATTGGTGACACAGAATTCCTCGAAGCGGTCCAACGCCCGCTGTAGACCGCTACGTGTTTTTGAGAGGAGTAGGGTGTCGTCGGCAAAGATGAGCATTGGGAACCTTGTCCCTGCCAGCGAAGGGGCATCAATGGAAGTGTCTGCGAAGAATTTGGCTACTTGATCGATAAATAGCAGGAAGAGTGTTGGCGCCAGGACACACCCCTGACGGACACCTCGGGTCACGGGGAAGGGTTCCGTCACTTGTCCCTGACCTCCCCACCTCACCCTTGCATAGTTGTCCTCATGCATTTTAACTATTAGATCAAGTAGTTCCATTGGTAATCCTAAATCCCTCAAGACACACCACAGTTTGTCCCTCGGCACTAGATCAAAAGCGGACTTCAGATCGATAAACGCAGCAAAGATGGTACCACGGCCGAGCAAGACCACCTTCCAGTAGATCAGACAAAATCTGAACACCTGGTCGATGGTGCTCGTTCCCGATCTGAAGCCCGCTTGCATGGGAGATAGTATGTCCTCTAGTTCGATCCAACCTTGAACCCTGCCCAGAACCATGCGTGCAATAATTTTTTGGAGGGAGTCAATGAGACTAATTGGGCGGTAATTGCCCGGATTAGACCTGTCACCTTTTTTGTGGATTGGGATTATCTCCGCCCCCTTCCATGACTTGGGGATTCTAGCTCCTTTGGCTATTGCGTTAGCGATCTTTGTTATATAGGGCACCCAGAGGGCGGGGTTAGCTTTAAACAGGTCAGCAGGGATAAGGTCCATCCCTGGTGCTTTCCCCCGCTGGGTCAAGCCAAGTGCTAGTTCTACCTCAATTTGAGAGAAATTAAGTTTCTCCCCACAGATAGGTGACAAAAGCGCCTCACCCAATGTTCTCAACACTGAATTGCGCCGAATAATGAGTCACCCAAGCTTCGGGTGGCACATGGTTTGTAGGAGTACGTGAGTCTGGGTCCTTGCCCCACTTTACTAAGTCCCAAAATTTAGTCGGGTTATTTGATGTGGAGGCATCCAAAAGGTCAGACCAATACATATCCTCCCACTCCCGTTTGGCTTCCCACTGAGTTTTCCTATATTGCGCCCTAGCTGCCTTAACAGCGCACATGTTCCGGGATTTAACTGCTTTAATAAGGTGACTGTGGGCCTCCCTGCACTTTTTATTGTACCATTTCTGGCGGGGGACATTTAATTTAGTAGTTCCCTTCTGACATGGAAGAGAAAGGAGAATCTTTAGTTGGTCAAAACAACGCTCATGGAGGTCAATAATAGTGTTTGTGTTTTCAGGGCTACCCCCCAGCAAATCATAAGGCAATATTTCATTAAACATATTAGAAACCACAGCCTCAACATTCTCCTGTAGGGTCTCATCCCCCGCGAACCTGGACCATTTTAGCCTTTTTCGGTCATTAGTCAAAAACACATCCCCTGTCCGGGAGGTGTCTGATTCCTTCAGTCTCTTCATTCCCGGCGGCCTTAGTTTGAGTGTCAGGGGGTTGTGATTGCTTTCTGGGCAGGGTACCACTTCCATGTCCACCAACAGAGGCCAATATTCCAACTTTAACAAAAGATAGTCTATCCGACTTTTCCTGAGTCCATTATTAAAGGTGTAATTGGCACCTAGATCTGAACTTGTGCGACCATTATTGGCCGTAGTCCCCTGGTTAGACATAGAGCCATCCAGTTCACGGCTGCCTCTGTCGAATTAACAGTTTTATTGGTCATCAGATCAGGAATGTTCCAAGCTGCATCCTCTGCGGACCCCCAACTGTCCCCTGCATCATAAAGGGGCTAAAAAGTGCAATTTAAATCTCCTGCCAGGAGGATAACATTTTCACTGCCCAGTCCAGCAAGATAGTGATCCAGTACATCCAGCATAGCGGGGCAGCGGCCGCCAGGTAGACCTCGTGCATATATGTTAAAAACAACCAGGTCCCGATGGCCATCCTTACTCAATTTAATTGCCAGAAGGTCCGGGTTCTCTACAAGTATCTCAGTTGGGTGGTATCCCAATGACTGCTTCACCCAGATCAACAAACCCCCTGAAGCTCGCCCTTTACCACCTCTAATAGCTGATTTAAAAAAGTTTTCAAAACCTACCCTATAAATTGGATCTGGTGCCCAAGTTTCCTGTAGTAGAATAACATCAAATTTATCAACAAACTCCAACCAGTCTTCAGAATGCATACAACCCTTAACCCCAGCAACATTCCAAGACACTATATTAAGTATTTCAGATGGGGGAGCTACGGGGGGAATCATTGATGCTGATACTACCGGGGTCGCCAATTCACCCCCAATTCCTAGCCTACTCTCATTGCTGTCAAAATTATCCAAGGTTTCCCCCGTCAGCATAACCTCCATTGGATCTTCAACAGCTATTACAGCATCTTCTTCGGTTACTAATGCCCCCAGACTTGCCTCTGCATTATTTGCGAGAGATGGAACCTCCCGACTTGGCATCGCTACCACATACCGACGGTCCTCAACAGAGTTGATCTTCCAAGTCGGTATATGAAGTCAATCTATGGCCTCAAGGTCGGAAAGGAGTCCAAAATGATTAAATAGTAGGGGAAATTGGTGGGGGTGTGATGTCATTGCTGTAGGATGCCTCCTAACTGGCGGTCTCCTGTAAGTAGGGCCTAATGGAATATTACTCTGCCTTTGGGGGTAGAAGTATGCAAGCCCCAAAGTTTGTACGTCCCCCTGTCTAGCAAACCTTGCTTCCCTTCGAATAGTATCCACCACCCAAGTGTCCTTAAACGAGAGTAGTATACAGTCACCCTCCAGGTCCTTGGTGCTATATCCCACCCAATCAACTCTCCTTACAAAGAGAATTTCAGTGGGCGATGATGGTGGCAGGGGACGGTTTTTATTCAACCAAAAAATCACCTTATTGCGTAGATCCCCATATGACTCCTTAGTACCAGCTTTTAATGGGGCAACACCTGTTAATACTATTGTGTATTGGGTTGCCTCGGGTGGTAGGTCTGCACGTGGGATAGTATACCTAATATGTTTCTCCCCAATTGGGGTTTTAATACTCTGGGGATTAGATATTTGCCCTGGTGGTGGCTGTCGAGGAGTATTGAGGTTGGGTTTTGCCCGTTCAATCGACCGGGCTGCTTGAGACCTATCAGAGTTAGGTTTGTCAGCGACCTTCTTCTTAAAGGCCTGTGACAAAGTACCCGCAGCTACAGTACTAAGAGTATCTCTAGATCTCCCCCCCCCCGCTGTCGGTTTGTTGTTAACTACCCCTTTTGGTATTGGGTTAGTGGCTTTACTAGTGGAAGCATTGTTAGTGCATTTTGTCTTAATTGCTGGCTGAGTTAGAGCACCTCCCACTGAACTGGGAGTAGTTAACTTTTGTAGCAAGCCCAAATTTGTGCTCACTACTGACTCCAGGGCGTCTATTTTGGAGGTCATCAGCCTTGTGCGCTCCAAAACAGGAAGTAGGAGGGTTTTAATCATGGCCTCCATTTTTACCAATAGGACTTCATCACTATTAAAGCACATTGGGCAGGGATTAGATGACCCCAAAGGAATAAGGGAAGGGCATAAGACGTTAGGGAGTACAGGAGGTATTTGTGGGTCAGGGGGATGCTCGAGGGCGGAAGCATCATTACTGGATGGGTCATTTAATTTGGGCATCTTGTGATCTCTCCCCCCTAGATGACTCAAGTCTTGCTTTCTCTTTCGGGATATTGTTCCTAAACCCAAGGGGTCAACCTCTACTGGGAGATTTGAAACAGCATTAATGGCGTTTAAAAGATGGGTGATTGGTTTCTAGACTGAGGTCATTTTCCCCGCTATTCTGGGTTTCATCCCCCTCGCTTGATTGAGTATCATCCAAATTCTGGTCAACATTAACCAGAGAAAGAGCAGAGGTGCCCTCCCCCTCACTGTCTATGTGGACTATTGCCTCGGTAGTGACAGAGTGTATACAATTTAATGCTGCATGGGCTACAGGACTGGTAATTTTTGCCATCCCACCCAGCGAGGAGCGCTTCCCGCTAACAAGATCTAGGGAGAGTCTTTTTTCCACCATCGCAATTTCCTTTTCCAATATCCCTGTTGCGCAGGTAATAAAAGCATCAAGTGGGCCCGAAACCACTCCCTTGGTGGTTTGTATTTGGACTGTACGCTCTTTGCCTGATCTTAGAGGCATGTTACTATCTACTTTAGACCAACTGTGACTATATTATATCTCACACACGAATAGGTAGGGTATTAGTAAATCTATACAACCCACACAATATATATGATGTAACTTCTACCTATACACAATTTGCTTGGGGTTTCATTCAGTACGTTCCTCCAACATAGAGTGAGATCGGGCAGACAGGATGGGCCCGGGCCGGACTCTGCCGTACTCGAACGGCCTCAAACGGCCCGCTCTTTGCCCGGTCTTCGCCCCGAGCTGCGTCCCGCTGCGCGAGACGCTGATACTGTTTATATCCTCCCAGGCGAGGGGACGTTGCCGCTGCGGGAAGAGGCTGCAGGTGTGGAGATTGCCTCGCAGTCCCGCAGCGGTGTGGGCGAAGTGGGCGGGTCCGAGGGCCAGCAGGCAGCCGAGGAGCAGGTGCCGCGACCGAGGAGCAAAGAAGCACAATCCAACGCAGTTCCTGTGTCTATGCACGACGATGAGCCCAGTCAGGTCAGCCTCAGCCCCAAGCTATGAGTAGCACCCGCGAAGCGGGTGCTGCGAAAGTTTATGCGATGGTCAGGCGGGGGGGCGTTGCCGCTGCGGGAAGAGGCTGGAGGTGTGGAGATTGCCTCGCAGTCCCGCAGCGGTGTGGGCGAAGTGGGCGGGTCCGAGGGCCAGCAGCAGCCGAGGAGCGGGTGCCACGACCGAGGAGCAAAGGAGCACAATCCAACGCAGTTCCTGTGTCTATGCACGACAATGAGCCCAGTCAGGTTAGCCTCAACCCCAAGCTATGAGTAGCACCCGCGAAGCGGGTGCTGCGAAAGTTTATGCGATGGCCAGGCAGGGGGCGTTGCCGCTGCGGGAAGAGGCTGCAGGTGTGGAGATTGCCTCGCAGTCCCGCAGCGGTGTGGGCGAAGTGGGCGGGTCCGAGGGCCAGCAGCAGCCGAGGAGCAGGTGCCGCGACCGAGGAGCAAAGGAGCACAATCCAACGCAGTTCCTGTGTCTATGCACGACGATGAGCCCAGTCAGGTCAGCCTCAGCCCCAAGCTATGAGTAGCACCCGCGAAGCGGGTGCTGCGAAAGTTTATGCGATGGCCAGGCGGGGGGGGCGTTGCCGCTGCGGGAAGAGGCTGCAGGTGTGGGGATTGCCTCGCAGTCCCGCAGCGGTGTGGGCGAAGTGGGCGGGTCCGAGGGACAGCAGCAGCCGAGGAGCGGGTGCCGCGACCGAGGAGCAAAGGAGCACAATCCAACGCAGTTCCTGTGTCTATGCACGACGATGAGCCCAGTCAGGTCAGCCTCAGCCCCAAGCTATGGGGTGCTGCGAAAGTTTATGCGATGGCCAGGCGGGGGGGCGTTGCCGCTGCGGGAAGAGGCTGCAGGTGTGGAAATTGCCTCGCAGTCCCGCAGCGGTGTGGGCGAAGTGGGCGGGTCCGAGGGCCAGCAGCAGCCGAGGAGCGTGTGCCACGACCGAGGAGCAAAGGAGCACAATCCAACGCAGTTCTAGTGTCTATGCACGACGATGAGCCCAGTCAGGTCAGCCTCAGCCCCAAGCTATGAGTAGCAATATTTTCATTAAATTTGGGCTTATTTACAAAGTTTCCCTTGAATTTACCTTGATTCTGCTGGACATTTTTATTTTCTAAGGTTGCTATTTGCTGTTCAGCTACCTTCACTTGTCCCCACATTGCCATTTCTTTAAGCTTCTTTTGCTTAGCATCTATCTCATCACTGCAATATTTTGCTTTTCTCAGGATATCATAAACTGAAAGTGATTGCCAGCCGACAATTCCGTTTCTAATCATTTCTCTAATTTTAGGTCTTAAGCCATAAACAAATCTGTAAATGAAGTGGCTCATATCCGTTTCACTTAATTTTTCATAGCCACTGTATTGTTTAAATACCAGGAGTAATCTTTCATGAAAGGAATGAACTGATTCTTTTGGTTCTTGGTTTGTTCTGTCTATTTTAACCCAATCTACTTCTTTTGGAGGAATCTTGTTTTTCAGCCACACAATTACTTTGTCATAGGCATCCATGACATCAGCTGAAGGAGCACCTGTTATTTTATGTCGAGCTGGTTCTTCTCTGGGCCAACCTACAGAAATTTTACATTCTGTCCAAAGATCTGATGGATGTAACCATCAGCAAAGGTAGGTGAGACCCAAGATCCAGAGATGGATTACCATCAAAATCTTGTTGGTGATCTTAATTTTCTCATCTGGTCATCCACAGGGCTGGGCTGGTGTGTCTCTAGATCAGTGAGACTACTTCCAGAACCGCCTGGCAGGACTGGGGTCAAGCCCACAATCGCTTGCTGACCATGCGTGGGATCACCAAATGGAACAAAGTGCAGTGCAAAGGGTGAAAGTGTAGGGAAAAGTGAAGTTAAAAAGGAATAGAGAGCTCACAGTAAAGAAACTTTAATAGCTGTAAGTCTCTTTCAATTTAAAAACCATAACAGCGCAAAAACGCAGTATAAACAAATGACTGCTTAGGGGCCGAAATGTTTCTGCCAAATAGGGGAAATACTCCCTTGGCTTTCCTCAGGGCCTCTGTTCTTAAAGACTTTTGCTACTGCAAGTGCAAACCACACTCAAAATCATAAAGAAATCAAAATACAGTGACATCTTTAAAGGATATATCTTCCTATTCCTCCATGTCAGCTGGTGTATCAATCACCTAAAACAAGAGTGCAAAGTGGTATAAATGCATAGGATATATAACAATATAAATCAGTTTGGAAAAGGAGCATAATAGTTCCTTACTCACCCTTCTTGACAGGGGAAATTACCTCACCTCACCTGGACCAAGCTCAGAGTAAGGGAGGCCACGCTCTAGGGATAAGAAAAGGCAGTCCAAATCAAGATAAAGCAATGAAAACTGAGCTTATCTACTTGTTTGGAGTCCCTAATTAATATCTTATCCTCAGCTTAACATTCTGACAGCCAGTCGAAAGCTAAGCTCACCCACAGGCACTATAACTACATGATATGGATGAATGTCTCACTATAGGGACATAAGCTAGAGCTCACAAGATAATTAAAAACCACATCATGGTGGTTACACTCACCTCTCTGTCGTTGCCCCGAGCTATGTCTGAGGTTGGGGGAGGCAACGTTTAAGAGAAAGAAAGCTTCATATATAGGTGCATCTTCCATAGTGTGCCCCAATCAGCGCGCGCTATGAGGCCACGCTTATATCAAGGGACAACAGCTGAAATGCACCGAAGCCGAACGCATTTAATACTCTCTCGTTTTCAAAACGCTTCTTGAATTGTCAACAATCTAATTTGGCAACCAAGTCAAAGATCTGGCGCACAGCTCTAAGTAAAGGAATGTATTACAAGATAGGAAAAATCTGAAGTGTGAACTCGAAGAGAGAAAGGTACTGGTTACCAGACAGTCACCAAAACACCGCAGAACTCCGGGGTAAATTGACATTCAAAACAGTATCTCTCTGAGCTCCACAATTGTAATCACTAGATCGTGAATCCACCAATCTGGTATAGTGTTCAAATATGCTCAAGTGCAGGAGTAATATCTTTCTTGCCACAGTAATGTCTTTTCATAAGAGAATTCCACCAATCCGGTATTCCAATCTCTTTTAATGGTATTATTTCTTCAGTCGAATTCACAATTGTCCTTAATTGTCTTTCAGCCAACACGTGTTTCGTCTGATGCAAATCCCTGCATCAACAGACTTCATCAGGGCTGAAACCCAAACACATTTACAGTATTAAATGTATCCGCTAGTCAAATTGTTACATTACCCATTACCAAATTTCACCAAAAAAGTGTGTAATGTTTAGCAAGTCAAATCAGGAGGCTACCAGCGTTGCCCATAAGAGTAAGCGAAAAAAAGGGATCAAAATGTCACCCCAGTGAAAATTAAATATATACCATGCTTTGTACTCAAAGGGGAATACTGAATTAAGGTAGTCCCAAACGCATCATTACCGCACTCATTAAATAGTAGTGTTACCTCAGTCACAATTAAGTCTTGTCAAAAACAATAGTTCAAAGTATTTCAATATTGCGTAGAGATCAGTTAGAAGAACCTAGAACAAAGGTATACTATCCCGGTAAGTCACATAATTTGTAAAAGATTCTAATAGTAAATACATAATGCCTAATGCCCGATAAAACGTGCAGTACATCACTACTGTAATTAGGATAAAACGTGCAGTACATCACTACTGTAATTAGGATGCAATGCTAAATTCAAAAGCTACTAGTATTAGGTATTGAAACTTGTAATTAAACATCTAAAGTGCCTAATAACATATTAGATATAATCCTGCATACACAGAAAATTGCAACAAAAATACATGTATTATCTCACCTATCATCGTCTACGTTAATCATCTTCAAAAGGAATGTCAAACGAGATACAGCAAATTTGGTATCTGGATACACGAGTACGTGTACCTAAAAAAAGACGAAGTATCCTTTAAATTTCAATGCAGGCAATCAAAGTAATCTATGCCACAAGTACATCTACCAATGGGTAATTACGAGAACATTAGATATTAATACAGATTACTCTTAGGTAAAGGATGAGCATATACTGTATTACTAGTATTATTAAAGCGCGCATTCGTGAATTGCACGAGTACGTGTAACTAGTATTATTAGAGCGCGCATTCGTAAATTGCACGGGTACGTGTGAAATTACTAATATAGGGGCATATATAACGTTTAGGAATCGCCAGCGTTAAAGTCGGTAAAAACGTTTACCTGTCCATTGACCGCAATATCTCCTCATGAACTTCCCGGCTTTCGCATTCGCGTTCTCATTGGGCGCCATATTTAAATGCTAAGCATGAACTACGGACTTCGAGCGCCATGTTTGAAGAGTCAAGAATCTATAATAATCAATAGTTACAACTACGTATTATTCTAAATACGTCCAGACAAAATTGTAATTCTATAAACAGAATAATCCGATGTTTAGGTGATTTATAATTCAGAAAACGATACAAATGTTGTATCCTTGATGTACTCCGTCTAAAATCCTAATGTTCCTTTTAAACCTTAATGTGAACTATAATACATAGATACACATTAAAGAGTATCCTTATTCAAATTATTGTCGCAAATATAACAATGTATTATAACATCGGGTTAGTCCTATCTCTATTTCCAGTAACCAAGCGCCAGGTAGTAATTAAATAATAATTATTTTACTCTAATTTTGTCCAAATTATGGGACAATTTGACCCTCATTATTCTAAGAATAAATTCTAAAGTGTCAATAAAACAAATTTATGAAGTAAAAAAATAACATGTGTATCGGGTCAAGTAATGTTAATAGCTCACTCGAACCAGTGAGTTCAAAAGTAACTATCTTGCACTAGACATCTAAGCCACGCGATCTGATCAAATCGATGTCGGTTTTGTATACCTTTATCACGGTTCCTACACCCTCATTTCAATATTCTCATATTATAAGCGAGAATATGAAAAAGTGCAAAAAGTTCATTCCAGGAAAAGGAAGAAAGTGAAAGAGAAGTGGCTAAAGTAAATGTGCACTATCATTATTACATACTTATTCACCATAAAGTTTCATATAACATCATCAATCATATCCAAGGTAAATACTTATTAAACAAAGTAATGTATCTAAAATATTCTGTACTTATTATACAAAGTAATGTATCTGAAATATTATGTACATAAAATATAACTATACAGTACCTTATCTAGTTCTGTATCACACAATTCCTAATCTATAGCTGGTATTGACGGTTGGGACGATTTGTTCATGGATGGGGCTTTACTTCCATGGGACTACCTTATTAACAAAGTCGGCCCTGAGTTGTCAAGATTTAAATATATTCAGATTTCTAGCTGGGCTCAGACATATTATGGTCAGTCTATGAGACGTAGCAAGCAGCCTATAGGTGGCAACAGTGACTTGATAACTTCCTTACTAGACAACTCAGTGGCGAAAAAAGAAATTTCCCGATGGTATAACAAAATATTAGATGAAATAGATGTCAGTTTTCAACTACCAACAAACTTATGGGCAGAACTAATGCCGGGGCTCGAAGTGGAAGAGCTCTGGAGTGCTTCCTGCTCATTGCTTTGGGACTTAGTTAAACCATCGTGGCTTCGTCGGAACCACCTTTTTACTCTGCATAGGGCATATTATTCCCCCCATAGGTTAACGAAATTCTCATTAACTGGCCCAGTTTCATGTCCTAGATGTGGGCTAGCTGCTGCCACCGATACGCATATGTTCTTGGAATGTCCAAGTTTATCAGAATATTGGGAAGCCATTAAAAACAAGTTGTCGCATTCTGTGGGCGAAAACATCACAATAGACCTCGAGCTTGTGATATTTGGTTTAAGAAACAAAACTCATGATGCATCAACAAGATTAATATTTTACTCTATCCTTGCAGCACGTAGGGAGATATGCAGGCACTGGAAAGATGCGCTACCACCTACAGTGCATGAATGGCGAACATCCCTCCTCCAAATTTCTAAACTTGATTTAGCTAGGGTAGGAAACCCAAACACTAGAGCATACTGGGCAATGCTTGGTTAGTTAAGTCCTTTACCTGGGGTTTTTTTTTTTTTTTTTTTTTTTTTTTTTTTCCCCAGGTCCGATGATTAATGTGAGCATTGCCTACCTTGGCTGTCAAGACTGATGTCTACAGTTCAAGGCGGTCTCGATGACTCGGGCACTATCAACTGAGGTAATATCCCAAGCGGGTCTATGGTCGCTGTATGTAGTGCCAAAAGGGAACCGGCCGTACCCCCCGATAGACAAATCCCTCACCAGCTATATGGCTGAGTTGGCACAATACATGACCTCTTGACTATTCGCTCTGTGGTGGATTTTTTCTCTCGGTTTTGATAAATTGGAGCTTTGCGCACAAATGAGGATAAAAAAAAAAAAAGAAAAAAAAAAAAAAAACAATTCCTAATCTACATTTTATATTTTTACCCAACTACATAATTAATACATTGGTCGATTTGCATTCATTGATCATAACAAGAATCAAACATAAGTTAACATACTGTTTACATATTTTTCGAAACATTAGTATACATATTGTTCAATTCAATCCCCAAGAAAATACTGTAGCTCAGAATCCAAATTAAGACCGTCTTCAACCGCTCTAAGTTTCATAATCCATCTTGCCTCTCTGCGTCTCAGCTTGAGTACTCTATTACCACCACGTGTATCCACTGTGACATGTTCAATACCGTGATACAAAAATTGGTGTCTGTCTCTTTCCTGACAGTTCTGTACAATGTGGGAAGCAATAGGGTATCTAGTATCCCCATTTTTTAATGCACGAAAGTGTTCAATCATCCTATCTTTAAGTCTTCTCACAGTGCTCCCCACATAAATCTTTTTACATGTACAAACAATAACATAAACTACAAAAGTAGTTTCACAGGTAATGACTGACTTGATAGTATATTTACCTGTATCGTTATATTCAAAGTCCTGAATCTTTTTATATGCCCATCTACATGAGCTACATCTTCCACAGTAGTAGAATCCTGTACGTTTGTCTGTTAGCCAATTATCCCTAGATATCAATCGTGGATAGCTTGGGCTAACTATATTAGCCAATGTCATTCCCTTTCTAAATGTTAAAGACGGTTTCTCAGTTAAAAAGGCAGAAATATCCTTATCATGTTTCAAAAGGTGCCAATATTTGTCTATAATAGAATATAGTTTATGGCTACCAATCCCAAAATTAGTAATCAGTCTAATCGTTGGAGGTTTGCATTCTTGACTGTTAGTAGATTTATGTTTCAGTATATCAGCCCGTTTCATTCGTTTAGCTTTATACATAGCTTGTGTTACTATTTTCTTGTCATAACCTCTGTTTGCAAATCTTTTTGCCATATCTAACAAATTATGTTCAAAATCTGAGTCCTGTGAGCAATTCCTACGGGCTCTTAACATCTCCCCGTATGGGATTGCATTAATTTGGCTTTTCGGGTGACAACTACCAGCATGCAATAGTGCATTGCAACTGGTTTCTTTACGATACATCCGGCTACAAAGTGTGTCCCCATTAGCAAACAGTTCAATATCCAGAAAGGTGAGTTTACATTTACTATAACAAGTAGTAAAGGACATATTAACTTCATTTGTGTTCAAATAGTCAAAAAAGCTTTGTAGTTCAGTAGGGGTGCCCCTCCAGATTAAGAGACAGTCATCAATATATCGTCCCCAATAGTATATATGATCTATCCATTGTGCGCCTCTGGTGCCCCAGATCCACTCCGCCTCAAACCATCCCACGAAGAGATTAGCAAAAGACGGAGCAAATCTGGAGCCCATAGCTGTACCAAGCTTCTGTCTATACCACTTATTACCAAATAGAAAGATGTTATTTTCTAAAACAATCTTAGTCATTTCCATTATCATTTGTGTATGCTCAAAGTATTCTGCAGATCTTTTGTTCAAAAAACTTTCCATTGCTCTCATCCCTAAGGTATGATCTATATTTGAATACAATGAGACCACATCCAATGTAGCAATAATCATATCTGATTCCCAAGTTATATCATTCATCAAGTTTAAGACATGTTTGGTATCTTCAATATGAGAGGGGAGTTTCTCCACATACGGTCTTATAAATACGTCAATGAATTGAGAGAGTCTCTCTGTTGGGCCACCAATACCAGAAATAATCGGCCTCCCCGGTGGTCTCTCACGGTTCTTATGTATTTTGGGTAAACAGTACAAACATGGGGCCTTAGGAAATTCTACCCGTAAATACAATTATTCATCATATTCTAATGTACCATTGTCATACCATTGTTTGAGTCTCAAATTAATCATCTCAGTAACTTGTGAAAGGGGACTTGCTACTTCTCGCACATAGTATTTATCATTGTTAAGTTGTGACAGAACTTCATCATTATAATCTATTCGGTTCATTACAACAATGTTGCCACCTTTATCAGCCTTACGTATAATCAATTCAGAATTAGACAACAGAGATTTTAAGGCCAACCTTTCTTGTTTACTCAAATTACTTGGTGAGGGAAAAGAGAAACACCTATTTTCTTTCGCAATTAGACGATCAATGTCTAAATTAACTGCTTTATAAAATGTATCAATCATATTACCTGCCGATAACTGGGGTATCCATCTTGATTTGGTTTTAAGTCCACTGCTAATAGAAGAGTTATGTTTGATGTCTAATTCATGCAATAAGGTACTCATCGTAATGGGATCTTCCTCATTCTCTGTAATCGAGAGGAGGAGTTTTGTATCATAAACCTCCTGTATATTTATATCATTAGGTAAAGTAGTTCTTGGTAAAACACGTCTATGTTCAGTATCTTGATTAGAGAAATATTTCTTGAGTTTAAGTAACCTTGCAAATTTATAAACATCTATTTTAGCAGTGTACCAATCAATACTCGTAGTCGGACAGAATCCCAAACCTTTTTTTAATAGTGAAATCATATTATTTGACAATCCATATGAAGAAAGGTTGATAATCTCTATCTCATTCATTTCTGTACTGTTTATTTCCAGGACCGGGTCCGCATCCCTACTCTTGTTTTCTCTCCTCCTTTTTCCTCTTGTACCTCTCCTTGTCTTTCCCCGCCTGTGTCTCTTGATCTCCCTATTGGCTCTCGATTCCCCATCCTGAACCAACGTACCTCTTGGAAAAAGTATTATCTAGAATCTGACCTGTTGTTATTTTGTCCTCATTTTCATTAGTAGATACACTACTAGAAGACGAGGGAACCTCTGAACTTGAAGGTGTAACGGTTTTTTTGGAAGCCCTCTCCTTATCTACCAGATAATCAAACCTTCGTGCGAATGTAAAAATGCGACCAGTTTTATAGTCATGTTCATCGCGCTTGATTTTTCTAGCTTTTCTACGTTTGATAACTGCCTGTAAATTGGTAAGTATTTCATCCAATATAGTGTAATTTTTAATTGTGGACTCTGGTAAATTTAGCTCTTTAATCTCATCCTCACAAGTTTGTATTTCCGTCAGCAGTTTAGCTATTTTTCTTTCTTCATTTTCAATCAGAATCTGTATAAGGTTGTTAGAACTATTAGTCAATTCTTTCTCCCAACGGTCTAGAAGGTCAGGATCTAAATCCTCATAAGTCGGCACTATTTGAGATCTTAGACCACGTGGTATACGTTTAAGGGCGAGGTATTGCTTTAATGTGGCTGCATCCCACCGCTTATTCAACTCCAATCTCTTAAGCCTCTCTAATTTGATGAATTTGGCTCGCAATCCTTCATTCTTAACTCTATTAGTTGAGGCTACTGCTGCACTAATAGAAGTACCTGAGCTTAGATTCTTAAACAAATCTTGTGCTTCTTTATCCCTATTCATGATTATTCACTTCCACACAAGCGGCTGCCCAGACCTGAATCAAACAACAATCTAATTGGCAACCAAGTCAAAGATCAGGCGCACAGCTCTAAGTAAAGGAATGTATTACAAGATAGGAAAAATCTGAAGTGTGAACTCGAAGAGAGAAAGGTACTGGTTACCAGACAGTCACCAAAACACCCCAGAACTCCGGGGTAAATTGACATTCAAAACAGTATCTCTCTGAGCTCCACAATTGTAATCACTAGATCGTGAATCCACCAATCTGTTATAGTGTTCAAATATGCTCATGTGCAGGAGTAATATCTTTCTTGCCACAGTAATGTCTTTTAATAAGAGAATTCCACCAATCCGGTATTCCAATCTCTTTTAATGGTATTATTTCTTCAGTCCAATTCACAATTGTCCTTAATTGTCTTTCAGCCAACACGTGTTTCGTCTGATGCAAATCCCCGCATCAACAGACTTCATCAGGGCTGAAACCCAAACACATTTACAGTATTAAATGTATCCACTAGTCAAATTGTTACATTACCCATTACCAAATTTCACCAAAAAAGTGTGCAATGTTTAGCAAGTCAAATCAGGAGGCTACCAGCGTTGCCCATAAGAGTAAGAGAAAAAAAGGGATCAAAAAGTCACCCCAGTGAAAATTAAATATATACCATGCTTTGTACTCAAAGGGGAATACTGAATTAAGGTAGTCCCAAACGCACCATTACCGCACTCATTAAATAGTAGAGTGTTACCTCAGTCACAATTAAGTCTTATCAAAAACAATAGTTCAAAGTATTTCAATATTGCGTAGAGATCAGTTAGAAGAACCTAGAACAAAGGTATACTATCCCGGTAAGTCACATAATTTGTAAAAGATTCTAATAGTAAAAACATAATGCCTACTGCCCGATAAAACGTGCAGTACATCACTACTGTAATTAGGATAAAACTTGCAGTACATCACTACTGTAATTAGGATGCAATGCTAAATTCAAAAGCTACTAGTATTAGGTATTGAAACTTGTAATTAAACATCTAAAGTGCCTAATAACATATTAGATATAATCCTGCATACACAGAAAATTGCAACAAAAATACATGTATTATCTCACCTATCATCGTCTACGTTAATCATCTTCAAAAGGAACGTCAAACGAGATACAGCAAATTTGGTATCTGGATACACGAGTACGTGTACCTAAAAAAAGATGAAGTATCCTTTAAATTTCAATGCAGGCAATCAAAGTAATCTATGCCACAAGTACATCTACCAATGGGTAATTACGAGAACATTAGATATTAATACAGATTACTCTTAGGTAAAGGATGAGCATATACTGTATTACTAGTATTATTAAAGCGCGCATTCGTGAATTGCACGAGTACGTGTAACTAGTATTATTAGAGCGCGCATTCGTAAATTGCACGGGTACATGTGAAATTACTAATATAGGGGCATATATAACGTTTAGGAATCGCCAGCGTTAAAGTCGGTAAAAACGTTTACCTGTCCATTGACCGCAATATCTCCTCATGAACTTCCCGGCTTTCCCGTTCGCGTTCTCATTGGGCGCCATATTTAAATGCTAAGCATGAACTACGGACTTCGAGTGCCATGTTTGAAGAGTCAAGAATCTATAATAATCAATAGTTACAACTTCGTATTATTCTAAATACGTCCAGACAAAATTGTAATTCTATAAACAGAATAATCCGATGTTTAGGTGATTTATAATTCAGAAAACGATACAAATGGTGTATCCTTGATGTACTCCGTATAAAATCCTAATGTTCCTTTTAAACCTTAATGTGAACTATAATACATAGATACACATTAAAGAGTATCCTTATTAAAATTATTGTCGCAAATATAACAATGTATTATAACATCGGGTTAGTCCTATCTTTATTTCCAGTAACCAAGCGCCAGGTAGTAATTAAATAATAATTATTTTACTCTAATTTTGTCCAAATTATGGGACAATTTGACCCTCATTATTCTAAGAATAAATTCTAAAGTGTCAATAAAACAAATTTATGAAGTAAAAAAATAACATGTGTATCGGGTCAAGTAATGTTAATAGCTCACTCGAACCAGTGAGTTCAAAAGTAACTATCTTGCACTAGACATCTAAGCCACGCGATTTGATCAAATCGATGTCGGTTTTGTATACCTTTATCACGGTTCCTACACCCTCATCTCAATATTCTCATATTATAAGCGAGAATATGAAAAAGTGCAAAAATTTCATTCCAGGAAAAGGAAGAAAGTGAAAGAGAAGTGGATAAAGTAAATGTGCACTATCATTATTACATACTTATTCACCATAAAGTTTCATATAACATCATCAATCATATCCAAGGTAAATACTTATTAAACAAAGTAATGTATCTAAAATATTCTGTACTTATTATACAAAGTAATGTATCTGAAATATTATGTAGATAAAATATAACCATACAGTACCTTATCTAGTTCTGTATCACACAATTCCTAATCTACATTTTATGTTTTTACCCAACTACATAATTAATACATTGGTCGATTTGCATTCATTGATCATAACAAGAATCAAACATAAGTTAACATACTGTTTACATATTTTTCGAAACATTAGTATACATATTGTTCAATTCAATCCCCAAGAAAATACTGTAGCTCAGAATCCAAATTAAGACCGTCTTCAACCGCTCTAAGTTTCATAATCCATCTTGCCTCACTGCGTCTCAGCTTGAGTACTCTATTACCACCACGTGTATCCACTGTGACATGTTCAATACTGTGATACGAAAAGTGGTGTCTGTCTCTTTCCTGACAGTTCTGTACAATGTGGGAAGCAATAGGGTATCTAGTATCCCCATTTTTTAATGCACGAAAGTGTTCAATCATCCTATCTTTAAGTCTTCTCACAGTGCTCCCCACATAAATCTTTTTACATGTACAAACAATAACATAAACTACAAAAGTAGTTTCACAGGTAATGACTGACTTGATAGTATATTTACCTGTATCGTTATATTCAAAGTCCTGAATCTTTTTATATGCCCATCTAAATGAGCTACATCTTCCACAGTAGTAGAATCCTGTACGTTTGTCTGTTAGCCAATTATCCCTAGATATCAATCGTGGATAGCTTGGGCTAACTATATTAGCCAATGTCATTCCCTTTCTAAATGTTAAAGACGGTTTCTCAGTTAAAAAGGCAGAAATATCCTTATCATGTTTCAAAAGGTGCCAATATTTGTCTATAATAGAATATAGTTTATGGCTACCAATCCCAAAATTAGTAATCAGTCTAATCTTTGGAGGTTTGCATTCTTGACTGATAGTAGATTTATGTTTCAGTATATCAGCCCGTTTCATTCGTTTAGCTTTATACATAGCTTGTGTTACATTTTCTTGTCATAACCTCTGTTTGCAAATCTTTTTGCCATATCTAACAAATTATGTTCAAAATCTGAGTCCTGTGAACAATTCCTACGGGCTCTTAACATCTCCCCGTATGGGATTGCATTAATTTGGCTTTTCGGGTGACAACTACCAGCATGTAATAGTGCATTGCAACTGGTTTCTTTACGATACATCCGGCTACAAAGTGTGTCCCCATTAGCAAACAGTTCAATATCCAGAAAGGTGAGTTTACATTTACTATAACAAGTAGTAAAGGACATATTAACTTCATTTGTGTTCAAATAGTCAAAAAAGCTTTGTAGTTCAGTAGGGGTGCCCCTCCAGATTAAGAGACAGTCATCAATATATCGTCCCCAATAGTATATATGATCTATCCATTGTGCGCCTCTGGTGCCCCAGATCCACTCCGCCTCAAACCATCCCATGAAGAGATTAGCAAAAGAAGGAGCAAATCTGGACCAATTATTCTTCACATAGGCATGTTGATTCTCAATCTTTATCTAAATTAGGAGCAGGACTACAATTTTGTTGTCCTGTAGTTCCGCTTTTTTTGTTCTCGCGCAAACACGACTCGAACTACAACTCCCATCATCTGTAGTTCGCTTTAGATCTCGCGGTAACACGCGTCCAAACCTAATGACAACAATATGCCGCGCAATCAAAACAAACTCTTTTTAGCTGCCGCGAGTGACTACAACAATTCAAGAAGCGTTTTGAAAACGAGAGAGTATTATATGCGTTTGGCTTCGGTGCATTTCAGCTGTTGTCTCTTGATATAGGCGTGGCCTCATAGCGCGCGCTGATAGGGGCACACTATGGAAGATGCACCTATATATGAAGCTTTCTTTCTCTCAAACGTTGCCTCCCCCAACCTAAGACATAGCTCGGGGCAACGACGGAGAGTTGAGTGTAACCACTATGATGTGGTTTTTAATTATCTTGTGAGCTCTAGCTTATGTCCCTATAGTGAGACATTCATCCATATCATGTAGTTATAGTGCCTGTGGGTGAGCTTAGCTTGAGACTGGCTGTCAGAATGTTAAGCTGAGGATAAGATATTAATTAGGGACTCCAAACAAGTAGATAAGCTCAGTTTTCATTGCTTTATCTTGATTTGGACTGCCTTTTCTTATCCCTAGAGCGTGGCCTCCCTTACTCTGAGCTTGGTCCAGGTGAGGTGAGGTAATTTCCCCTGTCAAGAAGGGTGAGTAAGGAACTATTATGCTCCTTTTCCAAACTGATTTATATTGTTATATATCCTATGCATTTATACCACTTTGCACTCTTGTTTTAGGTGATTGATACACCAGCTGACATGGAGGAATAGGAAGATATATCCTTTAAAGATGTCACTGTATTTTGATTTCTTTATGATTTTGAGTGTGGTTTGCACTTGCAGTAGCAAAAGTCTTTAAGAACAGAGGCCCTGAGGAAAGCCAAGGGAGTATTCCCCTATTTGGCAGAAACATGTCGGCCCCTAAGCAGTCATTTGTTTATACTGTGTTTTTGTTTTGCGCTGTTCTTGCTTTTAAATTGAAAGAGACTTACAGCCATTAAAGTTTCTTTACTGTGAGCTCTCTATTCCTTTTTAACTTCACTTTTCCCTACACTTTCACCCTTTGCACTGCACTTTGTTCCATTTGGAGATCCCACGCATGGTCAGCAAGCGATTGTGGGCTTGACCCCAGTCCTGCCAGGCGGTTCTGGAAGTAGTCTCACTGATCTAGAGACACACCAGCCCAGCCCTGTGGATGACCAGATGAGAAAATTAAGATCACCAACAAGATTTTGATGGTAATCCATCTCTGGATCTTGGGTCTCACCTACCTTTGCTGGTGGTTACATGCGTTGGGTTGTTAAACTTTATATAAAGACCATTCTGTTATTTAACTAGTACTCCGTTGACTTTATACTGTGTATGGTCCCTGAAACACACTTGTTTCTTGCTAGACCCCCAGGTTTTTGTGTATTCAAAGATTGTATATTAGGGGATGATAACCTGGGCAGGTCTTTAAACTTCCCTTAGACCCTCCAACCCCGTTTATGTTTTCAAAGACCTGATGGGACAACAATGTCAAAGAAACCGTCAAGATCAATCCACAGAACTTTTGAAACTTTTATAAATCTGTCTACCTGACGATACCATTCTACTGGCTTTTCTCTCAGCCGAGGGAAATCATTTGTAAAGAGTAAAATGTCCTGCCTTGTCCATGGAACATGAACATAACCTCCGCCAGCTATTTCCCTCATAGGAAATTCATTTATGACTTCTCCTCTTTCTCTCTTTTCTTCCTCTCTTTTCTTTGTCCATTTAACTCTCCATTTACTTAATTCACCAAATCTTTTAAAAAACACAATTAACTCTTTTACATGGGTTATCCTGCCTGTGGTATTCAGGTTCACAATGTCTTTCTCAGAAAAATCCACTCTGTAATGTTTTTGCAATTGCTTCTGTCGACTTAAATCTATAACTAATTCAGCAGCCACTTCTTCAAATTGATCATATTTATTTTCCGTTTTCCATTGAATACTTTTGCAAATAAACAACAGTTCATCATCCTGATATTGCTTTAAACAGTCAGTTCCAATTTTGCCAATAATTAATTCTTCTAAATCTGCTTTTAATTTTGCAACATCAAGTTGTTTAGACTCAGGAACTTGTGGAATTAGTGGATTCTGTGTTAAATCTGTTTTATTCGTGGTCTTTTCTAAAGACCCAGAATCAGATCCCGCAGCTGATGGTGTGAGACCATTTGACAAGCTTTGATTAAAAGTTAAATTTGGCATTGTTTTATCTCGATGGATTTCTGTTAATTCCGAATAAAAATTTTCAGCCACTTTCTGAATGTCCACATTTAATGGAATAGTCAGAGCTGAATGTCTGTTTTCACCTTGTTCAAAAACTGGTACAACAGGGCCAATTGTTACTAGTACCGTTACTGCTTCCATCCCTTTTGTTAATTGCTGAATTAATTCTCCCTTCGCTTTTAAATATTCTGACATGTTTGGTATATTTTCAGGTACCTCTGCTCTTTTATCATTTTTCGGGAAATTATTTCTCAATTCTGGAATTTCTGGATAGTTTCTGCTTTCTCTTGGGGTATTAGATTTACTTCTTGACCGTGTCCTTTCAGGTAATCTTAAAAATCTGGGTGAATTTTCATCAACCTCTCTAGGAGGTGCACTAGGAGAAATTCCTGAAGAACCTCTTGGGGTAGACTGTGAACAGCTTGGCTGATAAGGTGGTGGATTAGTAAGAATTTCTTCTAAAACTGCATCATCTAATTCTTCATCAAGATGACCTTTTTTTCTGGAATTCTTTTGACCTGATGTTTCAACAACCATTTCTCTAACTGGGTACAACCCATCATGCATGTCTGCTTATCTCCAACGACGCACTCTATCTTGATGAGTTTCCCTATTTATATCTAATTTTGGGCCTCTTGATATTCCCCTGCTTTCTCGTTCGGCCTCCATCATTTCATTTTCCCATTCAACTAAAGCTTCAAATTGCGTGAGAGCCATCATTTTATCTCTTAAGTTTCTCAAAACTTTAACATTAAACGATCCGTCTTCCGGCCACGCTAATACACCATCATTCTTGGTATATTGCATCCAATTTTCAAGCCAGAGAACAGTATGATAACCACATTCTCCTTCCATGTATGCTACGGGTGTTTTGTACTTATGAAGTAAATTTCCACCACGCGTTTCAATATTCTTGTCAGGATTGAATACATTTTTACATTCCTGAAACCATGAAGGCTTCTTTTCCTCTTTATTGTACCAATATCTCATGATTTAAAACTATTCCGTTTAATTTAGAAAAGATCGTAAGTATTTCCTTGTTGTTCTGCTACTCTAGCCAATCCGTGCGCGAAACTCACCAACTAGCCAATCAGGTTAAGCCACGTCACTACCTTGCTCAACCAATGAAAATACTGTTTTCGGAAAGGACCAATCAGCTAACAGCTCGTTTTGGTCACGTGAACCAATCAGTACGCTTGCTGTGACGTATGTTGACCAATCACAGCGCGAACCTTGTGACGTATACTGCCGCTGCAGCTTCGCTGTCTCCGCTCCGCAAACTCACCCCTCAATTACAAAATATTTTCTTACGCCATTTTAAAACAATTCTTTTCAATTAATTTCAGTTAATAACTACGGAAAAACAAACCATTTGTCTATTTCGCGAAACAAAGTGATAGTTTTACGAGACATTCAAGCTTTCACTCTCGTGAAATAGACGACGCTATTTCCACAAATTCAATTTTACACATTCAAAAGGAAAACCCGATCCATGTATACATGAAATCTTTGGCAGGACTCTAACCAACCAAAAGAAATCCACATTCGCCAGTAAGAATAGACGACGCTACCTTACCCTTCACACAAGCTCGGAAAAATCCTACTACTCTTTTCACAACGAGTTTTAAAACGGGCTCCTAGTCCCTATACTCAGAGTTACAATTTCATAGGCAAACCTCACTATACATACAACCTGTCATACCTAAAAATCCCTAAACTTGTGCTGTACGTCCACAACACTAGTGATATATTCAATATCACCAATTTAAAACAGAACAAATGAACTGTGTAACTTCACCTGTCACACTACTCTGCCGGCACATAACCAGGATTTTTCTCACTGCTGGAAAAAACCTTTCGACAACATATAACAACTAGACAAACCTTAACATGTGTTAAACATGTATCCTATGTAATTACCATGTAACATGTCAGTTACCATAGTAACCGAACTCTGCTACCAGAGAATTGATCCAGCGGGCCAAAGGAAATTCTGTCTCATAAGCACATCTCTACACCACGATACTCACCATTATTCACAATTTCATCACTAGGCCCATAAATGACTGAGACATGAATTGACCAACTGAATCATGTGACCTAATTAATCAAACCACTTAAAAGAACATTTAATTAAGTCAAAACCTAGGCAATGGATTAACTGATGGTAACTTAATACGAAATAACTAAGACCAGCTTGTCATTTCAAAATCTATTTTATTAACTTTATTTTCAAGCAAAGAGCATTATTCAGAGTATTATTTCTTTTATTCGCATTTAATAAGCATCATTTTATTAAGTAAGGCACATTAGACTGTCAGTTCAAATCAAATCAGCACAAGAAATGTTTAAGCAAAATGAGTCTCATTCCCTAAACCCTATTTCCCTGACTTAACTAAATGAAACCTAAGGGGAAAAATGTAAAGTTCAAAGTTGTCTTACGTGAGTCAGAAGTCCGACAGCATCTCACGAGTACAGGAACGAGCCAACAAAGCTCCTCCCAAGGGACCAAGTTTTATACCTTTTCTCTATCTAAGACTAGCTAAAAGAATACAAATAACAGACCATCTCGCAAAATGATTGGTCGCCAAGTGTCAGTCCATGAAGTCATCGCCTTCTCATTCAAAATCATATTTTTTAAAAGCAGCCTTGTCCATTTTCTACGTGTGACACTAGCTCTTCCGAAGAGCTTCGCAACATTTTATTAAACAACAGTTCGTTGCTTCCTCAGCTCGAGCTTTTCCGCCGCTATGTCCTGTCCTTGGCAATAAAAGTTATACAATGCTAGGCACATCCTGCGCAGTTCTGTTTCCACGTATTTGTTTTTCGAAGATTATGAACAAAACGCTTTTCATTCATTCTTTGCTGTGCATGGCCCATCTCGACAGGACTTCGGAGATATCCATTTTAGAACAGGCCACAGGCTTCTTTTACCGAGACTCTAGTATGCAAGGAAACACAAGACATCAATTAATTTGAGTAATGATAATTATTCTGTTACCCACCCCCTTCACTAATGTTAACCCATTATTCTATGTTACCTAGCTTTAAGCACAAGAAAGGAACAAAACTCTGTCACATAAAAGACACAACATGAACGAGAGCACATTTAAAAATAAGCACATGCTATTATTTTAATCAGCCGCAATTTAATGTTGACAAAACGGAAAGACAAAGTTAATATATTATTCAAACGTACTGACAAATGCAACAAGAGCACATATTATTAATCCCGCGTGTTTATGAAGGTGCACATTATTCTAGGTTGAATTAATACAAAAACATGCAACACTCGTTAATATTTTTATTGATTATGGGAGTTCGAGTCTGCGAACGAAAACTTGATAAATTTAAAAAGTTTGCTTCATCAGTAACGTTGTAAATACCCCGCAGCATGGCTCTGGCTTTGCGCCGCCGCTGCGTCACAAAAGTGATGCAAGGGGCTTGTAAATCTGCCCCTCAGTGCCTAGGAGAAACCCCTCTCTCTCTATATGGTCTTGATACCCCAATATTGAAGCAACATTTCCTCTTGTCTGTGTTCAGATTCTGGAAGGCATATATTTTCCATATAACTAGGGTCAACTTTAATTTCGTGACGCATCCAGTGAGAAAACTCGTATTAATATTCAAAGTAAAAGATGAGGGGTGTGTAAAATTACTCAAGCTTAAAAAAGTCCCATGCTGATTTCAATTTTTACTATTTCAAAGCAGGGATTATCTCGATGGGGTTAGGAGTGAGAAATGTTCGAGGCTTGTTCATGGAAATGCAAAAATTATTGGAGAAATGTTCACTGATTTCGAATTGCTGTTCAGGTGACTGGTTGATTCTGATAATAGAGACAGCCAGCGAGGTATTGATCATCCTAAATAAGGAAGTAGAAGAATTAGAAGAAAAGCTAAGGAAATCTAATGCTGTTGATGAGGCTAAAAAGAAATGAGATCATGTTAATGCAGAAATGGATGTCTTCCATGAGAATCTTCTGAAAAAGAAGACAGATGAGCTAAAAAAATATATTACGTTTTTCTCTCAGGCGTGGGTTTGCACTTGCCTAGCCAAGAATATGCCCAATAAACTAGAGAATGTTTCAGGCAATCAGGGAGGGATGGAGCAATAAGAAGGTGGTTACCTTTCTAGATACATCAGAATCAGATGGTGAAGGAAGCTTCAATCAATTTGACAAATATGGAAAAAGACGCTCACAGTATGCAGGTCTGCAGAATATGGAAACACACTCTAATAGCCCTTCCTTTGTTAGACAAAAAAGGGGGAACTACAGGGGCCGGATTCAGGGTCAGAGAAGGGGCAGGTATCAAAATATAGACATGTTCCTTTATTATTTATAAACACTTTAACAACAGCAGATAATATCCCATATTCAATCTCTCTAGGTTAGAGGTTGAATCATCAATGGAAAGTTCTTTTCGAAAAGCCTCCCCATTGTACCAAGTCAGAAAACTAATAGATTTGAACTGATCCGGGATTTGGGTGCTTTTTTCACATGATTAGATTACAAAAATTATTTGGAAAAGAAATAATCAAACAAAACAAATTGGGACTCAAACTACCATCTAGGTTTATTCCTAAACTGGGTCCAAACGTGAAAGTCTTTGAAATAGCAGAAGGTGTTGAAGTATATAACTAAACGCGAGTCTTTCCTTTATTGAAAGGACTTAAAGGAATTGCACCATAATGAACAAATTATGGGTAAGCTCTTTGATAAGGATGGAGGCACTGTACTCCTTGATACAGATGATATAAAAAGGACATGAAAGACCTGCTGGCTGTCCTAGAACATTATCATACAGTAAAAGGGAACCCAATAACTCATTTATACAAGAAATTAGGAAAGTCAGTAAAGATGCTTTTGAACAAGATAACATTTGCAGGAAGGAGTCTGAGTATCTAAATCAGGAAAATACTTGTATGCCTGTCATAATCCTCCCCTTCATTCATTAGTGTCTACTATTTGGGCAGCGATAGAGCTTCAATCAACATTTATTGCTATATTCTTGAAATCACTAATCAGTACATTAGCATTATACGTGAAGGATACTGGGCATATGATTTCCAAATTTGAGGGCAGGGAATTTCACCTGGAGAAGTAGTTATTGGTCATGATGGATATCGAGGCCTTAGATACCAATGTACCCCAAAGGAATATTTGAAGAGGTGAGTATTGTCTTTAGACGAGCTATTTAAGATTATTTATTATTATTATTATTATTAATGAATTTTATATCACGCCTGGTTACCCTTGGGCATCCCCGCGCTCATCCAGAGAGAAACGCCAACACAAGAGACGCAAGAATTAGGCAGGGAACAGATGCGTTTTTAAAAGTTTGCGGAAACCTGAGAAGCTCGTTTCCGCGCGCAAGTACAGAGGAAGAGAGTTCCACAGTGCGGCCACATTTATGGAAAATCTTCTGCCACCGGTTCTTGCCTTCCTTACCCTCGTAACTTGCAGCAGATGTTGATGGTCTGAGCGGAGGGCACGGGAGGCCTTATAGGATTGAACCATATCCCGCAGGATGGGTGGACCTTTCCCCTGCAGAATTTTATGGGCCATACAGAGTGCTTTACATTTCACCCTCTCTCTGACAGGGAGCCAATGTAGTGCCTTCAGCGCAGGGCGAGCCGACTGACGCCTGGGAAGGTCCATCAGGAGCCTGGCGGCCGCATTCTGCACTTGCTGCAGTTTGTTTAGGGTGGATTCTGGGGCCCCCAAAAACAGCGCGTTACTGAAATCCAGCCGTGAGATGATAAGCCCCTGGATAAGTAACCTCCTAGAGGCCGCTGGGAGAAGTGGTAAGATCTTCCGGGCTGACCGGAGCAGACCAAAGCACACGCCTGCGGTCTTTTTAGCGTGTGTCTTGAAGGAAAGGTCCTGCTCCAACCACACCCCCAAGCTCTTGATCACCTGTTTGGGGGTGGGTGCCGCTCCCAGACAGCTGGGCCAGCTGCTCAGTGATAAGGAGGGAGGGGAGTTCCCCTATATCATCAGTTCCGTTTTTGAGCCGTTAAGCTTGAGTGCTGAGCTACACATCCACGTAAAGATCTTAACCAAACACGTGTGCAGCCGGTCGGGATGGTAAGCCGACTGGGGAAGCCCTACCACCAACTGAGTATCATCAGCGTAGCTGATGATCTTGATAGCCAGAGGCAGTACCAAACTCTCCAGTGGGGCCATGTAAATGTTAAATAGAGTAGGGCTCAGCGATGAGCCCTGTGGCACACCACACTGGAGAGGGACCGATGGTGACTTCTCGTGGCCTTCCCACACCTCAAACGTCCGGCCTTCCAAAAAGGAAGCGAACCACTTCAGGGCCGTCCCGGAGACCCCCACCCCCGACAGCCGTTGGAGAAGCACCTGATGGTCTACGGTGTCAAATGCCGCACTGAGGTCCAGGAGGATCACTGCTACCGATCCCCCTGAATCCAAAATGCTCCTGGCATTCTCCACGACTGCCAGCAGGGCAGTGTCGGTCCCCTGACCGGGGCGAAAGCCCGTTTGGGAATCACCCAGAAGGGAGTTGGACTCCAGAAAGCCCGATAGGCGACTATTCACCAACTTCTCCGCCACCTTGCTAAGGCCGGGGAGCAGGGAGATGGGCCTAAAGTTGGCAAGGTCAGCGGGGTCCAGGTTAGGCTTCTTCAAGAGAGCCTTGACCACCGCTCCCTTCCAACTAGGGGGAACCACTCCTTGAGTAAAGGATAGATTTATAAGGTCCGTCACGGGGCCGCCGATGGTGGAGGCTACCTGCTTAAGATATTTCATTGGTGCAGGGTCTTTTGGAGAACCACTTTTCATGGTCGTCAGGACTGCGGGAACTTCTTCCACAGTGACAGGGCCGAAAGAAGCCAACTCCACTGACCGCACCCTGGGCTGAGACCCTAGGTTACCACCGAAGGGGGTCTCCTGGGCTGGCCGGGGGAGAGATGCCAATATGTTATCTATTTTGGTTTTAAAGAAGGAGGCAAGTTCTGAACATTTTTCACGTGGATTGTCGTGACTAACCTGAGGTTCGGGAGCTTTCAAGAGTTCTTTGATAACCCTAAACGATTCTTTCGAGGAATTGGCCGAAGAGCCTATTCTCTCCTCAAAGAACACAGATTTCGCTGCCCGAATTGAATAAGATGCACCCATTACAATCATTCACCAATTTATGAAGAAAGTGTTGGGGGGGAATTATTTTGAGTTTGATGGAGAACTGTACAAGCAAGTTTAGGGTGCGAACATGTGAGCGCCATATGCTCCTAGTGTAGCCAATATATATACAGGTTTGTTTGGAAAAAAATATTTATAATGATATTGCTCTGTTTTTCGAGACCTTAAGAGTGTGGTCGCGATTTATCGACAACATCTTTTTTATTTGGCAGGGTAAGGGCAAACAACTTCATGAGTTCATAGCATAGATAAAACTGTGTGCAATTTTGAAGTTTTCTCCCAACATTAGTAGAGCCAAAAGGGAATTTTTGAACTTCTTGATACAACATCCTCAACAAAAACTTGAGATCTCTTAAGACACTAAGGGGCTGTTTACGAGTCCGCGGGACTACCCCGCTGCCGCGCTACGCTAGGCACTGTAATGAGAACATCAAAGGAAGTTCCAGCATGGCATGGACTGCAAAGTTCATGCCGTTCTGGATTTGGGGGTGCATACACACAGGGGAGGACATGTTGTGCCCCCCTTTGTGCATGCACATGGAGCGAGGCTTTCTTTTCTCAGTGCCACTGTTTTCATGTAGGAAAGACCACCATGAAATCAGTGACGGTGAAGAAGCCGTAATATGCTTGGTGGCACTGCAGCGGTCTTGCCAAGCATATTAATGCCTCAAGGTCACTGCGCCACCACCAGGGAATGGCCGTTTCCTGGCACCAGTCCTAGGGCGGCATGACCGACAGGGTCGTAAAGTGGTGGTCGGAAGTCCACCACCACTGCCCCACCATGAGTCTAGTGATCCAAGGACCTCCAGATTCGTAATTAGGTCCTGAATCCACAGCAGGAAATACCCTACTCCATTTTTAAAGTTTCCAATCTCAAATGCCAAAAACAGGGAATTACTTTTACTCAGTTTCTTTGTATTAGAAAGAAATGTTCTAATCTGCGATAGATGAGTAGGCAGTCATTCTAGAGGGCTAAGTACTATAACTGAGAAGCCATGTTTCAAGAGAAATCTAGAGAAACCAGTGATCAGCTTGTGTGTGTCACACAACATTCAAATGTTGACCAGAAGATCAAACAAATTGTAGATAGTCAGTGGTTCATCCTCAACACTGACAATGGAAAGCTCAAGCTTCCTAGATCATTGTATTCTTTCTGGAGAAATGGTCATTGGAGAGATGAATTGGAAAAACCAAGAACTTTGAAGCAACCAACAATCGTAGATCACCTCTGTGTACCGGGTGTGGTGACCACACCCGGTAAACGGAACGTCAAACTGCTTTCAGACGCACCCGTCCAACAAACGAAGGCACCTTGCTGTAGAGAGGTGATCTACGATTGCGTACTACATTGTGTTATACACACAACTCAGCTACCATAAGATCGCCACATACCGGAGCCTTCGCACCTTGATGTGCTCCATTAAATCGACTCACCATTTGTGCTTATAATGGATACTGGTTACAAGATCTTTATTGCATCCCGACGTTTTTCATCAGTCCAGGGCCCTGTCGGGTCGGAATTTTCACAGAGAGAGCGACTTTCCCACGACAGTCTATTTTTGTACAGCCCTGAAGAGTCGCGGGAAAATTGTCCCATACGCGATGAAACACGTGTCGGCTGGTTCTTGTGTTATGAACATTAAAGACACCGCACACCAACGCTTGATTCTAGAATTAAATTTTTGCTGTTTTACACAACAGGCTTTGTCTCCTTTGCTCTAAGTGTCTACACTGACATTACTGTGTATATATTAGCAGAGTGTGCATGGGTATTCTGTTTGTTTAACTTACGCAGTGTTAGCCTGTGCTGTCACTTCATGGAGGGGTTATAGGGCTCATCCCCTCACCCTTTTGCACCTCATATCATACTGAGAATCGACACATACAATTGCGCTAACACTTAGCAGTGCCCCCTTTTCCAGGACCTGACTAAAACCCTGTTCAGACCCTTAGTACCCATTTGTAAACTTCTTTGTGGATTGAAAATGAACATTAGGGGGCCGATTCCGATTCTGTAAAATGGCCTCCGAATAGCCGTATGGAGCTTTTTTCCCGTACGAAACGTATGCTGAACCGTACCCGTACGTACGATGTAGTACGATGTGTACCCAAAGCAGTTCTCCGTACGAATTGTACCGAAGACTGTACAACTCACTAATCCGTACGAATCGCATTAGAAACACGCAGTACGCAATGTCCGTACGGATCAAAGCTGCATTTTGCAACCCAGCAAGTACGAATCGTATCAACAACACTCCGTACAACTCTTTTTCTACGGGAGCTTAAAACGTCCATAAAATCAGATTTTGCCTTGAAATGCGTACAAAATGGACCCCCGGGTACGGTGTGTACCCCCATGACTGCAGGGGTACGGTGCATCAGGGTACGCTGCGTACACCCCTGGATTTCAGAGGTACGGTGCTTATGTCCCCTTGCGTACACCACATGATCGTAGGTGTACGGACCGTAGGGGTACGGTTTGTACACCCCAGGGTTGTAGGTGTACGGTGCGTACCCCAGTGCGTACACCCCTTGATTTTAGAGGTATGGTGCATATGTGATAGTGTTGCCCTCCGTACGAATTGCTCATACGCAACGTTTACCATATGAATCGCACACTAATTACCCGGTCCAGATAATACTTGGCGGGTCGCACTACATTTTTCCGAAACGTACGGTTCACTGTGCGGGTCGATGTCGTATGGATCGTACTACACGATTCGGACAGATTCGTATGATTCGTACGGAAACGGCTACGAATACGAATCGTCGTACGGATTCGTTTCCCAAATCGGAATCAACCCCTAGATGATCAATGCTTTTTTAGAAGTGTGATATTATGACAGGTGATTCAAGGTACTGTGGTTATGAAGCTTTAGGCACTGGGTAATTGTAGAGGGTGGTCAGTCCACTCAAACTAGGAGGTAAGAACCAAGGGCCAGATGTACGATTGCAAGATTTTGCAACTCGCAATTTGCGAAAAATAGCGAGTCGCAATTTGCGATTCGCAAAAATCAATGTATGTACCCAACCGTTCCCCAATTTGCGACTCACAAATGACTCCTATCGCAATTTTGCAAGGAGGCAAATTGTGACTCGCTAAACGCACACAGATAGCATTCGCGGTGGAACAACCAGTTTTGCGTGTACAAATAGCGAACGCGGCTGGAAAGTGCATTTTTCATGCGCAAATAAAAAAAATAAAAAAACACTTCCTGGGAGAGCAGAAGGACCCCAAACCAGGAAGTCGTGTCCCTGGAGAATCCTGAATAAAATTGTCAGCACATGGCAAGGTGCAGCAGCACAGTCCAACACTGCAAGCCAGAAAAGCAAAGAAAAGCAAGATGTCCAGCAAATCCTGTGAGAAGGCAGGAAAGGACAGACTGTGCAAGTTCAAATTCTCTGAGAAGGAACTGGACATATTAACTGAAGAATGCTGCAACAACCATGAGCAGCTGTTTGGGAGTTCATCACATACAGTTCCTGAATCAGAGAAAAGGCGAATCTGGAGAGCTATAGAGGAATGCCCTGCGTGAGGCTGAACTGTCCCTGGACGACATAAAGAAAAGGGTACGACCTGCGCTCCAGGGCCAAGGAGAGGGTGGCAGCTTGGCTGCATGACGCACAAGGAACAGGAGGAGGCCCATCCAATGTTCCAGCAGCAGAGGCAATGGTGGAACGTACCCTTGAGAGAGGGGCGGTAGTGGGATATAGAACCCTTTACATTTCTCAACCTCACCACCCCTTGGTAAGTGTGAAATGTGTGCCATATTAGTATGTCAAACAAAAGCCAGCTCCCCACATGCATGCTCCACACCCAGACCCAACTGTATCTACATGTTTCATATACATGATCCAAAAGTCACAGTTGGTGCATTATGGGAAATGTAGTATGTGACATACACAGTGCAGTTGTGAACATAGTACCACCACTGAGATAGTGACTTAGAATATTTTCTTTATTTCCCCTTTTGTAACATAGATACACCTCTGGGAGGAGAGCCAAGGGGAGGTATTATTGCTGCACACTGGAGCAGATCCAGATGGAGGAGGGGCAGTATGAGCCAACTTGTTCAAAAGTTCTGCGAAGTGCTACACAGAGTTCATCACAGGCTCTAGCGCATGACACACCAGCAACACAGCAGCAAGCAACATCCCACCGCACTCTGAACACAAGGGTCTGGGTTCAGCGTCTGACACAGCAGTCAGGAATGCGGGTTCAAGCTCGGATGCACACTACCATCCACACCAGAGCAGGCACTCAGTTGGCGTTTGGTGGCCTGGAGCAAGCCATTTTAAAGGTTCAGCACCTGCAACAAAAACAGATAAAATCAACCGCAATGGATCGCACACCGCTAGCCTCTCCTCCGGATCGCCCCTGAGGGTTCTGGTACATATAGTTCGTAAGTGGTTCACCTAGGTAGATGCAAGTAAGTACTTGTTCTCAATATCTCTAGACCCGAGACATGGCCCGGGTTTCGGAATATCATCCCTCATCAGTAGAGAACGTAGTTGGGGTGGAAAAGAAGGCCGCCAAGTAACCGTCACAGGCCTCGATGCCTAACCGGCACGCAAGTGCGTCATCCAGAAGCTCGTCAGCTTAAAGGCTCAAGGGAGCCCATTTGTAGAATCAACCGCAATGGATAGCACACCGTTAGCCCCTCCTCCGGATCGCCCCTGAGGGCTCTGGTACATATAGTTCGTAAGTGGTTCACCTAGGTAGGTGCAAGTAAGTACTTGTTCTCAAGATCTCTAGACCCGAGACATGGCCCAGGTTTCGGGATATCTTCCCTCATCAGTAGAGAATGTAGTTGGGGTGGAAAAGAAGGCCGCCAAGTAACCGTCACAGGCCTCGATGCCTAACCGGCACGCAGGTGCGTCATCCAGAAGCTTGTCAGCTTAACGGCTCAAGGGTGCTCGTTTGTAGAATCAACCGCAAAGGATCGCACACCACTAGCCCCTCCTCTGGATCGCCCCTGAGGGTTCTGGTACATATAGTTCGTAAGGGTTCACTTTGGTAGGTGCAAGAAAGTACTTGTTCTCAAGATCTCTAGACCCGAGACATGGCCCGGGTTTCGGGATATCTTCCCTCATCAGTAGAGAATTTAGTTGGGGTTGAAAAGAAGGCCGGCAAGTAACCGTCACAGGCCTCAATGCCTAACCGGCACGCAGGTGCGTCATCCAGAAGCTCGTCAGCTTAAAGGCTCAAGGGAGCCCATTTCTAGAATCAACTGCAATGGATCGCACACCGCTAGCCCCTCCTCCTGATCGCCCCTGAGGGTTCTGGTACATATAGTGCGTAAGTGGTTCACCTAGGTAGGTGCAAGTAAGTACTTGTTCTCAAGATCTCTAGACCCGAGACATAGCCCGGGTTTTGGGATATCGTCCCTCGTCAGTAGAGAACGTAGTTGGGGTGGAAAAGAAGGCCGCCAAGTAACCGTCACAGGCCTCGATGCCTAACCGGCACACAGGTGCATCATCCAGAAGCTCGTCAGCTTAAAGGCTCCAGGGAGCCCATTTGTAGAATCAACCCCAATGGATCGCACACCGCTAGCCCCTCCTCCGGATCGCCCCTAAGGGTTCTGGTACATATAGTTCGTAAGTGGTTCACCTAGGTAGGTGCAAGTAAGTACTTGTTCTCAAGATCTCTAGACCCTACATTTACCATAGTCCTTAGGGGTGATCCCGCTGGTGTGTGAGTAGTGTGTGACCCCAGCCCGAATTGTAATGTTAAAGCTCCCTCGAGCAGCTGGCTGACGAGCCTGGGACCCCGCACCTGCACGCCTGAGTGCTACTAAACCTGGTAATATTTGGCAGCCACCGGCAACCCCAGAAGATGGCCTAATCCCTGCTGATGAGGGGTAAATACCCCGAAACACTTGTACAGGGATGGCGAAGAGAGCGAAGATAGCAGAGAATTGAAAGAAGATGCATCGCGGAACACGAACTACATTTACCACAGTCCTTAGAGCCGATCCCGCTGGTGTGTGAGTAGTGTGCGACCCCACCCCGAATTGTAATGTTAAAGCTCCCTCGAGCAGCTGGCTGACGAGCCTGGGACCCCGCACCTGCGCCTGAGTGGTACTAAACCTGGTAATATTTGGCAGCCACCGGCAACCCCAGAAGATGGCCAATCCCTGCTGATGAGGGTTAAATACCCCGAAACACGTGTGCAGGGATGGCGAAGAGAGCGAAGATAGCAGAGAATCGAAAGAAGATGCATCGCGGAACACGAACTACATTTTCCACACTCCTTAGGGGCGATCCCGCTGGTGTGTGAGTAGTGTGCGACCCCGCCCCGAATTGTAACAAAAACAAATAAAGGTTGATAAATTCAGAGCTGAGCCAGGGATCTCCCAACATCACCCAACAAATGGCTAAAAACCAGGCCAGCATTAAGTCCCTTGCTCACTTTGCCACTGGATTCAAGCAAGCCGGGCTGAAGACGTCTGTAATGCCAGAGACCGGTCCTCGGAAGCTTGTTTCCGGTCCAGGGAAGGCATGGCTTGGCAGTTCGGGCTGGACTGTTCCCATGGGGCACAGGGTCAGACTGATTTGCATATAGCCATGTCTGAACTGGGGTGGCAGAGTGGGCCAAAGAACGGTGATGGATTAAACCCAGATCTTTTGACTGAGTGTGAGTGTTTGATTGGTTCAGATGCTCCGTCCATCACCACCCCCTTTTGTGCCACTTTTGGCCACCATAAGTGTGGCAGGGTATGCTCACTTTGCCACTGGATTCAAGCAAGCCGGGCTGAAGATGGCTGGAATGCCAGAAATCGGTCCTCGGAAGCTTGTTTCCGGTCCAGGGAAGGCATGGCTTGGCAGTTCGGGCTGGACTGTTCCCATGAGGCACAGGGTCAGACTGCTTTGCATATATCCATGTCTGAACTGGGGTGGCAGAGTGGGCTAAAGAACGGTGATGGATTAAACCCAGATCTTTTGACTGGGTGTGAGTGTTTGATTGGTTCAGATGCTCCGTCCATCACCACCCCCTTAAGGGGAAATTTGATCCCCTTACAGGGGCTATTTGGCAGCTGTTTACAGAGTTGTCGGAGGAGAGAGTGCAACACAGGAGAATGGAGCACAGCATGGCACATAGAATGGACTCAATGACCAGGGTAATTGGTAGGCTGGCAACGGCAATAACGCAACACACCAAGCGCACACGGCCCTGCTGTTTGAAATGGGCCACCACAGTGGGGACATTGCATGAGGGCTGCAACAAATCACAGCTGCTGTTGAGGCAATCCCGACAAACATGGTTGCAACTGGAGGAGCCACAGAGACAGCTGACAGTGCCGTGTCCAGCCGCAGCAGCGTCTCTGCTGCAGATACACCTATGCTGCGGTGAAGCATCAGTCGGCAGCCACAAATCCCACGTGCCAGATCCCCACATGCTGGACATAGAGACAAAAAATTATTTCATTTGGTTATTATGGATTGAGATGGACAGGTCGTCCAGTAACGTCCATTGACATGCCCTTCAAATAAAGGGAAATTCTAATTGTCAGATTCACATTTTGCTGTGTCATTTGTTGTGTGTAGACTGTCATGGGTAATGATATCCCTTGAAAAATAATGTCTGGCTATGTGGTCCCTGCACCTTCTCCCCTCGGCTGCTCAGCTTCCCTCGCCTGGCTTTTGAGCTGGTGGGTCAGGGTTGTCGTCTCACGAGCCTGAATGAGACACCATGGAAAAGCCACGCCTGCAGGCAATGTTGAGGAGTGTGGCACAGGTTGCCACAATTTTGCACACTGTCTAATGCACATACTGCAAGGCTCCACCACTCTTGTAAAGACACCGGAATAGTGATTTTAGGAAGCCAAATATGCGCTCAATGACTGACCTGGTGCGTCTATGTGCCCTGTTGTACCACCTTTCAGGTGCATTGGTGGGAGACAGGTACGATGTGAGGATCCCTGGATGCAGGGCATATGCTCTGTCACCTGGGGGGGACATATGATGGTGAGACAGCATGCAGTCACACATTGTGGTGCAATTACATTTCACTGTGGACATGAGAAATCAGTACCTAGTAGGCATCCTTCATCAAAGTCACCTCTCTCTAATTTTTGGTATATACCACTGTGTCTGAGTCATGTGTGCTTCCAGGATATTTGGCAACAACATCTGGGATGATTTTGTTTGCATCACAGATAACTTGGATGTGAAGGAAATGTGTGTTTTTCCTATTACGGAATATGTAAGCGTGGCCGTAAAATCCGTTTTGTTCGTGGAATTTGCGAATTTTTGGCAAATTCGCAGTCCGCCAACCGCGTGAATTTGCCCAAAAATCCGCAAATGTGCAAGCTGCCAATTATTTTGCCTGGTCGCGCTTCAAAATTACAATATCGCGCGTGCGGCGTTGACTTACCGTGATTCTGAGTCCGCCGAGTTTGCGTGTGCTGCGCCATTTTGGATCTTGCTGCGTGATCGCGCGAGAGTTTTTTGAACACAATTACGTCATCGCGGGTCGCCATCCTGCACAGAGAGAGTTTGACAACGCGAGTACGTAATACGTCTAACCCTTTCCACAGTGGCATTGCCCTGTGGAAACAGTATATTGACGATATTTTTATGCTATGGAATGACTCGCAGGAGTCACTCAACCAATTTTTACACTGGTTGAATAATAACAGTGGAGGACTTAAATACACACTGGCTAAAAACAAAGAATCAATACCCTTCCTTGATATAGAAAATATACATACTGAACGATGGTTAACGACTAGCCTCCATCGCAAGCCCACAGAGCGAAATACTTTACTGAATTACAGTAGCCACCATACTCGTGCCCTAAGAGACTCCTTACCATATTCACAGTTTCTTCGCATTTGAAGATACTGTTACTTCAAAGAAGACTATTTTACAGAAGCTAAAACTTTAAGGAACAAACTCAGACAGAGAGGCTACCCACGGAAATTAGTACGACGCTCGCTCAAAAGAGCTTGGTACTGTCCGCGAGAGACCTTATTAGAACCTAAACCCAAAAAAAACAAGAAAGATTGACATGTGTAACCACATTTTCACAGGCATCTAATGCCATAAAGAAAAGCATTTTGAAGCATTGGCCAGTATTGAATGCAGGCGTCTTGTCCATAGACCGCCCAATGTTTGCTTTTAAAAGGGCGAAAAACATAAAAGATCATCTTGTGCTCGCCTCATTACCACAACCTGTAGAATAGACTACGCTTAATGATATATAGAATCTACCAGTACTAACAGGCCATGTAAAATGTGGTAATTGTATTTCATGCGATTCAACAATTGAAGGTAAAACTTTTACATTTGGCACAATCAAGCATGATAGACAACACTTTACTAATCGCAATTCATCGAATGTAGTCTATGCAATTTTATGTCCTTGCATGCTAATATATATAGGACAAACAAGCCAGAAAATCAGGCTTAGGATGTGCCAACATCGCAGCAGGATCCGATGTCAAACAGCTAATGCGCCCCTCATCGAACATTTCATGGACAAAGGCCATAAAGAAACTGAATTTATATGGACAGTAATTATGCAGATAAAAGTTCCTCCACGAGGAGCAGACATCTCCCAACTCCTTAATAAGGCAGAACTACACTGGATTTTGAAAATGGACAGTATGCGCAATGGCCTAAATCGATTAGAGGATTGGACCTCACTACTGTAAATAATTTGTAAAAGCCTCTCAGTCTCATATAAGGTAATGCAATGCTTATAAAAAAAACAAGGGGTCTGCTTCTGATAATGTGAAAATATGTGTAAATTTATACAAAATAATTTTTATATGTCGCACTTCAATAACACTGCTTTATTTTGTTATTGTTAAAATAATACTGTCTTTATGTGTCAATATTCACTAGCACGAACTAATAAGTCTCACTCCAATATAGCCGCTCTATTCACCCTTTTACATTAGCCTCATACTAACTAGCACACTAATATCCATATTTCAATTTTAAATTCTGTTATCAGCGAGGCATAGAGATAGTGAAGACCACTACCTTGCTAATTATAGAACCTCTGCTCTATAAGCAAGTATTCGCCATTTTCAATATGACCACTCAAATCCACCTCGGATATTAGCCCCATATTGACTAGCACATATTTCATCCTCCCCCCTTCTTGTACTTTTGTAAATTTCATATCCGCTATCAGTGACGCCGGGACAGCGTATTCCACCAGCTTTCCGCCCTATCTGCCATAGAGCTAATGCTCTATAAGCAAATACTTATCCATTTCAATATGGCCGCCCAATTCGCCCTTGGATATCAAACCTCATACTGGCCAGTACACCAGTACCCACAGTCCTCTCTCCCTTTCCAAACTTGCCTAAACTTTTTCAGCGAGGCATGGAGACAACTTACTTCGCCAGACCCCCACCTTGTCAGCCATCGAGCTGTTGCTCCTTGAGTAAGTACCTGCCTGTTTTGAAACTTTTTCTCCGTTCTATTTTCTGTCCCGGTATTGACCTTACCGTTTTCCTTTTAGATTCCTGAAATTTGTCATCGTCCTGCCGTGTTTATTTTTACGTGGTTAACATTGCTCAGTAAGTAAAGATAGATACTATAGACACACTACTAAGGTTCACTTTGGCATTATCCCATCCCCATATTCTTCCTCCTTCTGGTATATTACAGATATCCCTGCAACTATTCTAGCACGTACTTTGCAAATGAGCCAAATGGATTAGCACGTTAAAATTCAAGCGTAGGTCTCTATATCTGCCAAGGTTTTGCTTTGTCTATCTATATGCGGTAATATTGCTCAGTAAGTATCTGCAGATTTTACCTGATAGACTACTAAGGTTTGTGTGGCTCACTGGTTGGAGGCGGCAGACCCGTAAGCAGAGAACGGCCCGGGACCAGGGTTCAATTCCCAACGCGGCAGGGTCGTGGACCAAGGTCAAATGGACTCGATAATTCTCGCCTCGTTGCCTACTCTAACCAGGGAACACACTCGGCAACTCTGGGCATTAAGCTTGCCTCATCTCTACAACGGCCCCCCACAGATGCCGGGGATGCCTGGTTTCACCTTGGAGATACCCAGAAAGGGACCATCTCACAGGGAAAACCAGGACGGGTTCCCCAGCAGACTTTCAGCGCCAGGATACTCCTTGGAGTCCCAGTGGGCTTTACAAGTACACCCACATTTACATTTACTCTGGCGCAATCCCATCCCCTGACTTTTCTTCCCTCCCGTACTTTTACAGACAATTTTGCATCCTTCCCTCGCTACGCAGGTTGCATACGCGAGAAGCCGATTACTACGTTAAACGGCATAAAGCGGTAAGTTAAATATTGAACTGTGGTCATGCCTTAATCAAGAGATATGCGCAGAGTATTCATTAAAAAATCCTCCCCCTTTTTTTTCACCAGGCATCCCGCCGCGAGGGGCCGTTGTGGAGATTAAGCAAGCTATTGCCCAGAGTCGCAGAGTGTGAACCCGTGAGTCGAGTAGGCACCGGAGCGAGAATTATCGAGTCGGTGGAATTATTGAGCCCAAGCCCTGTCGAGGCGGGGAATTGAACCCTGGTCCAGGGCCGATCTCAGCTTCCGGGTCTGCCGCCTCTAATCCCTGAGCCACACTTCTCCACTAGGCCAAGGGGTAGTGAGTGGTGCATGGACCAAGTCTTTCTGTGGGGTGTATTTAATTTAGACATCATTGAGGGCATTGATGGCATTGGATTGTGGTGATTTTTGTGTGTTTTTTGACTTTTTGGGGGGTTGTTGGGGCCTAGCCATGTGGCTGGGGGCCATTTTGAGGCCTGGTCCAGGCAGGGCCTGGCCTTGTGGTGGGGGCCAAGGTCCCATTTTGAAGCCAGGCAGTGTGCTCAGGCCTGCGCCCAGTTTGCCTTGCTTTCTTCCATTAGGCCCAGGGGTACTCAGTGGTGCATGGACCAAATCTTTCTGTGGGGTGTCTTGAATTTAAACATCATTGAGGGCATGGATGGCATTGGATTGTGGTGATTTTTGTGTGTTTTTCAACTTTTTGGGGTGTTGTTGGGGCCTGGCCATGTGGGTGGGGGCCATTTTGAGGCCTGGTCCAGGCAGCGCCTAGCCATGTGGCTGGGGGTCAAGGGCCCATTTCGAAGCCAGGCAGTGTGCTCAGGCCTGCACCCAGTTTGCCTTGCTTTCTTCCATTAGGCCCAGGGGTACTCAGTGGTGCATGGACCAAGTCTTTCTGTGGGGTGTCTTGAATTTAAACATCATTGAGGGCATGGATGGCATTGGATTGTGGTGATTTTGGGTGTTTTATGACTTTTTAGGGTGTTGTTGGGCCCTGGCCATGTGGGTGGGGGCCATTCTGAGGCCTGGTCCAGACCGAGCCTGGCCATGTGGTGGGGGTCAAGGGCCAATTTTGAAGCCAGGCAGTGTGCTCAGGCCTGCACACTGTTTGCATTGCTTTCTTCCATTAGGCCCAGGGGTAATCAGTGGTGCATTGACTAAGTATTTCTGTGGGGTGTCTTGAATTTAAACATCATTGAGGGCATTGATGGCATTGGATTGTGGTGATTTTTGTGTGTTTTTTTACTTTTTGGGGCGTTGTTGCGGCCTGGCCATATGGGTGGGGGCCATTTTGAGGCCTGGTCCAGGCAGGGCCTGGCCATATGGCTGGGGGTCAAGGGCCCATTTTGAAGCCAGGCAGTGTTCTCAGGCCTGCGCCCAGTTTGCCTTGCTTTCTTCTATTAGGCCCAGGGGTACTCAGTGGTGCATGGGCCAAATCTTTCTGTGGGGTGTCTTGAATTAAAACATCATTGAGGGCATGGATGGCATTTGATTGTGGTGATTTTTGTGTGTTTTACAACTTTTTGGGGTGTTGTTGGGGCCTGGCCATGTGGGTAGGGGCCACATTGAGGCCTGGTCCAGGCAGGGCCTGGCCATGTGGCTGGGGGTCAAGGGCCCATTTTGAAGCCAGGCAGTCTGCTCAGGCCTGCACCCAGTTTGCCTTGCTTTCTTCCATTAGGCCCAGGGGTACTCAGTGGTGCATGGACCAAGTCTTTCTGTGGGGTGTCTTGAATTTAAACATGATTGAGAGCATGGATGGCATTGGATTTGTGATAATTGTTGTGTATTTTATTACTTTTTGGGGGTTGTTGGGGCATAGCCATGTGGCTGGGAGCCATTTTGAGGCCTGGCCCAGGCAGGGCCTGGCCATGTGTTGGGGGTCAAGGGCCCATTTTGAAGCCAGGCAGTGTGCTCAGGCCTGCACCCAGTTTGCCTTGCTTTCTTCCATTAGGCCCAGGGGTACTCAGTGTTGCATGGACCAAGTCTTTCTGTGAGGTGTCTTGAATTTAAACATCATTGAGGGCATGGATGGCATTGGATTGTGGTGATTTTTGTGTGTTTCTCGACTTTTTGGGGTGTTGTTGTGGCCTGGCCATGTGGGTGGGGCCATTTTGAGGCCTGGTCCAGGCAGTGCCTGGCCATGTGGCTGGGGGTTAAGGGCCCATTTCGAAGCCAGGCAGTGTGCTCAGGCCTGCACCCAGTTTGCCTTGCTTTCTTCCATTAGGCCCAGGGGTACTCAGTGTTGCATGGACCAAGTCTTTCTGTGAGGTGTCTTGAATTTAAACATCATTGAGGGCATGGATGGCATGGATGGCATTAGATTGTGGTGATTTTTGTGTGTTTCTCGACTTTTTGGGGTGTTGTTGTGGCCTGGCCATGTGGGTGCGGGCCATTTTGAGGCCTGGTCCAGGCAGGGCCTGACCATGTGGCTGGGGGTCAAGGGCCCATTTTGAAGCCAGGCAGTGTGCTCAGGCCTGCACCCAGTTTGACTTGCTTTCTTCAAATAGGCCCAGGGGTACTCAGTGGTGCATGGACCAAGTCTTTCTGTTGGGTGTCTTGAATTTAAACATCATTGAGGGCATGGATGGCATTGGAGGATGGTGATTTCTGTGTGTTTTTCGACTTTTTGGGGTGTTGTTGGGGCCTGACCATGTGGCTCGGGCCATTTTGAGGCCTGCTCCAGGCAGGGCCTGGCCATGTGATGGGGGTCAAGGACCCATTTTGAAGCCAGGCAGTGTGCTCAGGCCTGCACCCAGTTTGCCTTGCTTTCTTCCATTAGGCCCATGGGTACTCAGTGGTGCATGGACCAAGTCTTTCTGTGGGGTGTCTTGAATTTAAACATCATTGAGGGCATGGATGGCATTGGATTTTGGGGATTTCTGTGTGTTTTTCGACTTTTTAGGGTGTTGTTGGGGCCTGGCCATGTGGGTGGGGGCCATTCTGAGGCCTGGTCCAGACAGGGCCTGGCCATGTGGTGGGGGTCAAGGGCCCATTTTGAAGCCAGGCAGTCTGCTCAGGCCTGCACCCACTTTGCCTTGCTTTCTTCCATTAGGCCCAGAGGTACTCAGTGGTGCATGGACCAAGTCTTTCTGTGGGGTGTCTTGAATTTAAACATGATTGAGGGCATGGATGGCATTGGATTTGTGGTGATTTTTGTTTGTTTTTTGACTTTTTGGGGTATTGTTGGGGCCTGGTCATCTGGGTGGGGGCCATTTTGAGGCCTGGTCCAGGCAGGGCCTGGCCATGTGGTGGGGGTCAAGGGCCCATTTTGAAGCCAGGCAGTGTGCTCAGGCCTGCATCCAGTTTGCCTTGCATTCTTCCATTAGGCCCAGGGGTACTCAGTGGTGCATGGACAAAGTCTTTCTGTGGGGTGTCTTGTATTTAAACATCATTGAGGGCATTGTTGGAATTGGATTGTGGTGATTTCTGTGTGTTTTTTGACTTTTTGGGGTGTTGTTGGGGCCTAGCCATGTGGCTGGGGGCCATTTTGAGGCCTGGTCCAGGCAGGGCCTGGCCATGTAGTGGGGGTCAAGGGCCCATTTTGAAGCCAGGCAGTGTGCTCAGGCCTGCACCCAGTTTGCCTTGCTTTCTTCCATTAGGCCCAGGGGTACTCAGTGTTGCATGTACCAAGTCTTTCTGTGAGGTGTCTTGAATTTAAACATCATTGAGGGCATGGATGGCATTGGATTGTGGTGATTTTTGTGTGTTTCTCGACTTTTTGGGGTGTTGTTGTGGCCTGGCCATGTGGGTGGGGGCCATTTTGAGGCCTGGTCCAGGCAGGGCCTGACCATGTGGCTAGGGGTCAAGGACCCATTTTGAAGCCCGGCAGTGTGCTCAGGCCTTCACCCAGTTTGTATTGCTTTCTTCGATTAGGCCCAGGGGTACTCAGTAGTGCATGGACCAAGTCTTTTTGTTGGGTGTTTTGAATTTAAACATAATTGAGGGCATGGATGGCATTGGATTTGCGTTGATTCTTTTTTTTCTTTGACTTTTCCAGGTGTTGTTGGGGCCTGGCCATGTGGGTGGGGGCCATTTTTAGGCCTGGTCCAGGCAGGGCCTGGCCATGTGATGGGGGTCAAGAGCCCATTTTGAAGCCAGGCAGTGTGCTCAGGCCTGCACCCAGTGTGCCTTGCTTTCTTCCATTAGGCCCAGGGGTACTCAGTGGTGCATGGGCCAAGTCTTTCTGTGGGTTTTATTGTATTTAAACATCATTGAGGGCATGGATGGCATTGGATGGTGGTGATTTTTGTGTGTCTTTCGACTTTTTGGGGTGTTGTTGGGGCCTGGCCATGTGGCTGAGGGCCATTTTATGGCCTGGTCCAGGCAGGGCCTGGCCATGTGGTGGGTGGTCAAGGGCCCATTTTGAAGCCAGGCAGTGTGCTCAGGCCTGCACCCAGTTTACCTTGCTTTCTTCCATTAGGCCCAGGGGTACTCAGTGGTGCATGGACCAAGTCTTTCTATGGGGTGTCTTAAATTTAAACATCATTGAGGGCATGGATGGCATTGGATTGTTGTGATTTGTGTGTGTTTTCTGACTTTTTGGAGGGGTTGTTGGGGCCTGGCCATGTGGGTGGGGGCCATTTTGAGGCCTGGTCCAGGCAGGGCCTTGCAATATGTTGGGGGTCAAGGGCCCATTTTGAAGCCAGGCAGTGTGCTCAGGCCTGCACCCAGTTTGCCTTGCTTTCTTCCATTAGGCCCAGGGGTACTCAGTGTTGCATGGACCAAGTCTTTCTGTGAGGTGTCTTGAATTTAAACATCATTGAGGGCATGGATGGCATTGGATTGTGGTGATTTTTGTGTGTTTCTCGACTTTTTGGGGTGTTGTTGTGGCCTGGCCATGTGGGTGGGGGCCATTTTGAGGCCTGGTCCAGGCAGGGCCTGACCATGTGGCTGGGGGTCAAGGGCCCATTTTGAAGCCCGGCAGTGTGCTCAGGCCTTCACCCAGTTTGCCTTGCTTTCTTCCATTAGGCCCAGGGGTACTCAGTGGTGCATGGACCAAGTCTTTTTGTTGGGTGTTTCGAATTTAAACATCATTGAGGGCATGGATGGCATTGGATTGTGGTGATTTTTGTGTGTTTCCAGACTTTTTTGGGTGTTGTTGGGGCCTGGCCATGTGGGTGGGGGCCATTTTGAGGCCTGGTCCAGGCAGGGCCTGGCCATGTGATGGGGGTCAAGAGCCCATTTTGAAGCCAGGCAGTGTGCTCAGGCCTGCACCCAGTGTGCTTTGCTTTCTTCCATTAGGCCCAGGGGTACTCAGTGGTGCATGGACCAATTCTTTCAGTGGGGTTTCTTGTATTTAAACATCATTGAGGGCATGGATGGCATTGGATGGTGATGATTTTTGTGTGTCCTTCGACTTTTTGGGGTGTTGTTGTGGCCTGGGCATGTAGCTGGGGGCCATTTTGAGGCCTGGTCCAGACAGGGCCTGGCCATGTGGTGGGTGGTCAAGGGCCCATTTTGAAGCCAGGCAGTGTGCTCATGCCTGCACCCAGTTTACCTTTCTTTCTTCCATTAGTCCCAGGGGTACTCAGCGGTGCATGGACCAAGTCTTTCTATGGGGTGTCTTAAATTTAAACATCATTGAGGGCATGGATCGCATTGGATTGTGGTGATTTTTGTGTGTTTTTTTACTTTTTGGGAGGTTGTTGGGGCCTAGCCATGTGGCTGGGGGCCATTTTGAAGCCTAGTCCAGGCAGGGCCTGGCCATGTGGTGGGGGTCAAGGGCCCATTTTGAAGCCAGGCAGTGTGCTCAGGCCTGGACCCAGTTTGCCTTGGTTTCTATCATTAGGCCCAGGGGTACTCAGTGGTCCATGGACGAAGTCTTTCTGTGGGGTGTCTTGAATTTAAACATAATTGAGGGCATGGATGGCATTGGATTGAGGTGATTTTTGTGTGTTTTCTGACTTTTTGGGGGGTTGTTGGGGCCTGGCCATGTGGCTGGCGGCCATTTTGAGGCCTGGTCCAGGCAGGGCCTGGCCATGTGGATGGGGGTCAAGGGCCCATTTGGAAGCCAGGCAGTGTGCTCAGGCCTGCACCCAGTTTGCCTCGCTTCCTTCTATTAGGCCCAGGGGTACTCAGTGGTGCATGGACCAAGTCTTGCTGTGGGGTGTCTTGAATTTAAACATCATTGAGGGCATGGATGGCATTGGATTGTGTGATTTGTGTGTGTTTTTCAACTTTTGGGGGTGTTTAACTGATGTTCCTCTGGCTTCCATTGTTTTTAGGTGCACAAGAGAACCACCAGTGCCAGGAAGAAGTCCTACAGCGGTGTGTGCAGCACAACGTCACGTGACGTCACGTGTCGCCACAGACAAGTCAACTCTGCAACTCGTGCAACTGCGGCCTGCTGTTCTGACATCTGAAGAAGATGGGCCCAAAGAAAGGTGGCCGTAGCGCCTCAGCGAAAAAAGTTGCCAGTGCCACTGCCAGTAAGAAGGAGCAGAAGAAGCAAGTGGCACCACCTACCAAGGAGACTGGTGTGCCCACCGACACCTTTTTTGGGAAAAAAACTACGCCTGTAGCAGCAGCGGTGTCTGCCGGGGACCCAGCTGGAAGCAGCACCTCCACTTCATTGCGCTCAGTGCCACACGCCAAGTTAGGTCCAAGACCATGAGTGCTGCTGAGGCAGTCACTTTACTTTCTCAATCACCATCGACCAGTGATGTTGGCGCATCACAAGAAAGTACCATCCAATCAACGCCGGGTGTAACTCAGCTGAGAAGTGTTCAACAACCACAGCCACAACGACAACCACAGGTGCAACTAGTACAAGCGCAAGTACATGGGCAAGTAGAGGCACAAGTAGAGGCGCAAGGAGAGGCGCAAGTAGAGGCTCAAGTAGAGGCGCAAGTAGAGGTGCAAGGAGAGGCACAAAGGAGAGCCTAAAGGAGAGGTGCAAGGAGAGGCACATGGAGAGGAGCATGGAGAGGTGCAACTAGAAGTTCATAGAGCGGCACAACTGCAGACAACGCTTGTTCCTCCAGAAGTAGGGGCACATCAGGAAATTGATATTCAAGCAGAGGTATCATCCGAGGAAGCCACTCCTCCTGATGATGATCCATTGTCTTCCCGATCCCCAGCAAGAAATAGGTCAAGGAGGGCTACTACTACTACTACAAGTTCTTCTTCAAGCCCCCTTCATTCTGATGATCTTGATCTTGATTGGAACCCAGCAATGCAGTCTGAGAGTGAGTAACGCCATGAGCCGACAAAGGTAGCTAAGCCTAAAAGGAAGGTTCCCGCAAGGCTTGGACTTATGGGTGATGATGACGAACAAGAAGTGGTGTCTTCTGCTGCTGATAAATAGTCTGACGATGACCCAGTCATCACAGTTGTCACTCCAGCCCCAGCGGGCATGCAGCAGACAGACATTTTCACCCTATCCCGAATGGCTGCTGAGCGGGATGTGGGCAGCCTGGCACTGGTACCACCACCAACGCAGTTAACTACAACACCAACACGACCTACAGCTTCCATATTTTTTAGTCAGAAGGGCCGGCAGGGACCTCCATCCAGCTCGACCTCAAGTAGTGGTGCTGTAAGTGAACAACAGAAACAAATTCAGCCACGCCCATCCTCTACTTCATCCGGCATTGAAAGTCAAAGTAGCACCTCCACCACCAGCAGACATCTCCAGTCCCCAGATGGAACTTCTTTACTGTTAGCGAAAAGGCAGAAAACATGGTCGTTTGTTCGATTTGTTAAGTATTAGTTAGTCGGGGTAAGCTTGGTACCAACTGTGGTACCGGAGGCCAGAGAGGTCATCTCAAAAAAACACCACACTATCCAGTGGGATGCGCCCCTAAGGAACATCCGGGAAGCCCAAAGTAGAACTGATCCAAATGTATCCATTCACATTGCATCTGATGCTGACGAGGGGCTGATTGTGCAGGGGGGAAGTCAAGAACCGATCGACATTTTTTCTGGTACACCCAGTACCCCTGGCAGCAGCACTGCAGTGGTAGCGCCCACTCTACCCCTGCAACATGTATGAGGCACACTAAGAGTCTGGGAGAGACACCAATGCGAAAAAGTACATCACTGGGCCTAACTGGTTTGAAGAAGTCATCATCATCATCACGTAAAATGGTCCAGCCCACCATTAGCGGAATGTTTTGGTCGGAGGCGCCATTTGAACGCAACCACCTAACGGCACTTCTGTATAACACAAAGCTGGCTAAAATGTTAGAGCTGGACCTTCTTCTTTTTCTTTTGTGGAAGGGGTGGGTTTTCTAGAATTTGTGGCAACAGTCTGCCCTAAATGGAAGGTTCCTAGCCGGTCCTATTTGCCAGAGTTGCGGTTCCAGCACTACATCAAGATGTGCTGGAGGTGATTGGGGCAGCTTTGCAGAAGAGTTCTGTTCACACTATCCACCTGACAACAGACATGTGGACCAGTTGCCAAGCCCTTGATTACATGTGCATCACTGCACACTGGGTCTCTTTTGCAGGGGTTAGGGAAAAGATGTCTGCAGGTGTTGACCCTGCCCCAATTTTTCAAGGTAGTCGGAAACATGCAACAGTAGCCATGTTTGCCATGGAGAAAACTCATACTGCACCTAACCTTTTGGAGGAGTTTAATAGGAAGGTCTATGAATGGCTGCATCCAAGAAATCGCATAGTTGGTTATGTTTCCACGGATAATGGAAGTAATACAGTTAAGGTTCAGAAAAGGGGGTGGTGTTGAACAGAGTGTCTGAATTAAGCAGACCACTCTTACCCAGTCCAAAGATCAGGGTTTGATCCATCGCCGTTATTTAGCTCACTGCACCATCCCAGCTCAGAACCTGGCTATATGCAAATTAGTCTGTCCCTGGTAGTTTGGTCTGCCCTGTTCCCATGATGCACTGGGCCAGGGACAGACTAATTTGCATGTAGCCAGGTTCTGAGCTGGGATGGTGCAGTGAGCTAAAAAACGGTGATGGATCAAGCCCTGATCTGTTGACTGGGTATGAGTGTTCTGTTTAATTCAGATACTCTGTCCATCACCACCCCCTTTTCAGTAATATAGTTAAGACCATGCAGCAAGGTGACTATTTCAGAGTGCCGTGTTTGGCGCACAGTATTAACATCGTGGTGCAAGATTTCTTGAAAAAAGAAAACACAGTCAGCAAGTTACTCACCACCTGCCGAAAAATCTGCACACATTTCAGCCATTCTTTTAAGGCCCGGAAGAGCTGAGGAGCATTCAACATGAACGTAGACTGCCAGTCAAAGGACTCATCCAGGAGGTAGCAACACGTTGGAACTCAACCTTTTACATGCTTGAGCGTCTGTCTGAGCAGTGGGGGGTAATAAATGATTATGTCTATAAACTGGGTTCTACTATGAAAGACATGAGGCTAGAGTTGGAGGAATGGAAGCTAGTTGCAAGCCCAACAGACATGCTTTGTCCTTTTGAGGTCTTCACGCGTGAAGTCAGCAGGGAGGACTGTTCTTTGGGCAAAGCTATCCCATTGTTGCGCATGCTAGAGCACCAACTGAAGGCGGTGTCTTCAACGTTCTGAGATGATGTTGAAAAGCAAGACTCATATCAGTTGGCGGAGAGGTTATTAAACCACCTAGTTGCCAATGAAAGGCTTAAAAACATACATACAGAACAACATTACATTTGTGCCACTGTTCTGGATCCACGGTACAAAAAGGCAGTGGCCAGCAAAGCATTCATTCCTTTTGATGAAACAGATGTTTCAAAGTACAAACATTGGCTAGCTGTGTCAGCCACTTGGTTCGAAAAAGAGCGGCAGAAAATTTAAGGAGCCGGCAGAAGTACAACTGAATCAGCAGGCCATCCGGCGTCAAGTTCCACTTCTGAATCTGTGGCCGAAGGGAGTCACTTTCCCTCACAGCCGTTAACGACACCAGCAATCGTATCATCATCCTCACCTGCACCAGGCCCAGCCATAATATTGTCGGAAGCGGATTGGCTAACTCATCAAGGGTTTGCTCGTTCCAGTGCTGCAAAGGCCACAGATGGTACGCAAAGTGGAGCAACCGTGGAGAACCTTGAGTCGATGGTGCAGGCCTATCTGGATGACCCAACAGAGTTCTTTGTTAATCAGAACCCATTGCTGTATTGGTATAGGAAAAGGGCTCTATGGCCACTGATCACCAACTTGGCTCTAAATTATTTGTCTTGCCCACTCGCAAGCGTGTCTTCTAAATGTGTTTTCAGTGCTGCTGGTGCCATTGTAACTTCAAAAAGGACCCGCCTCTCACCCAAAAATGTGGAGAGGTTAACACTGATCAAGTTGAATCAGCACTTCATACCACCAGATTAAGAAATACGTGAATGCACGCAGGAAGAAGACACCGACTTTGGTGACGGAGGTTCTTCTCTGTTAGCTGACCTACTCCCGTCTCAATTGATAGAGTTTGAGGACGAGCTTTACTTCCCTGACACCGAGGCCTGAAAATGATTCCCTTTTTTTTCGTCCTTATTCACTTTTATTCCTGTGTGTCTTTCTTTGTTTTGCAACTTTTACCACAACAAAACTCTCACAACAAGTCCATCAGCAGCACCTTCTTCATCTTATTATCCTTATTGATTTGAAGGTGCCGCAGTCTGCATTCCTGAGGTTCACAAGTTCACAACTCAATCATGCTCCTCTATCCTCCACCTCCAGACTCCACCTATCCATTTCCCTCAAGGCAGATGGATGGATTACGAAGAATAAAGAAACTTTTTTTTCGTAGACGAGTCCCCTCAAGTGGGACTGAAATTACTGACTGACTACATGCTTGCTGATTGCTGACAGAGTTACTTCTGAAATTGACAGGGGAGGCTGCCCTGTGGGCCCTCACTTTCCGAAGAAGATACGGACAAAAAGTAGAACAGGTAATGAATAATTGAGAACATGGCATGCAGTGGACAGCAATGGCTGTCTGGCTCCGATGAAACCAATTGCTGTTTGTTTTTTGTGCATGAAATGAATCATATGTCTTGTCTTAGTTATTATTTAATCTTTTACACAGTAATTGTAACTCATGTCTACTACTCCTTTTTTTTTTTTACCTTGTTTAATTAAAATTGTACTTCAAATTCAGGGGCCACTATGTTGCATTCACAATATGCAAAATGTCCTTGGAGTGGACTCACTTGCCAATATACCATGATGATTGATGACATATTATATATTTTTTCTTTACAGTCACTCACTGGTATGGATGGATCATCAGCGTCGGTTACGGAAGAACTATGGCCAATTCGTGAGTGGCAAACAGGTAAACAAGTCTACAACAACTACTACAGCAGAACTATATGTCTGTCTATTTGTGGTATGTAGTGGTCGAGGGCGAGGCAGTGTACTGTTGTTGTTATGCCATGCAGAGTCCACTCCAGACAGCAGTTCATGTAAAATTGGGGCTATGTGGCTTAATGCATACAATTAGATATGCTTTGTCTGTCTGACAAAGAGCATGGGTATGCTACATCAGGTTGCTTCTTTCAGTGGTGCCTGCCTTGACCGTCTGCATGGCACTGAAATGAAATGAAATGAAATGAAATTTGGGATTTATATAGCGCATGGCTGCCCGTAAGCGTCCCAGCGCTGATATTGCAGAGCTACTGAGGGGGTAAGACGGGGAGAAGAGAAGAGGTTATTGCGGGAAGAGGTGAGTTTTTAGGAGCCTACGAAATTTCAGAAGATTGGTCTCAAAGCGGAGGTGAAATGGCAAAGCATTCCACGAGGTGGCCGCAGTGACCGAAAAACGGCGTCCTCCAGTCCGGGCTTTTCTGATTTTATGGACCGTGGCCAGATGACCTTGAGTTGAGCGCAACGGCCTGTTAGGTCTGTATGGAAAGATCATGTCTTTTAGCATTGGAGGCCCTTGGTTTTGCAAAGCTTTGTGGGCCGTGCAAAGGGCCTTAAATTTGACCCTTTCGCGGATCGGCAGCCAATGCAATGCCTTGAGGGCGGGTTTGGCAGAGACCCTGCGAGAGGTCCCAGTGAGGATCCTAGCTGCGGCATTCTGTGTTCTTTGAAGAATGTTGATCGTGGATTCCGGGGCAGCAAGAAAGAGAGCGTTGCAATAATCTAGTCTTGATAAGACTAGACCTTGAACGAGCAATTTCCGAGAGGGTTCTGGAAGTAGAGGGAGGATCTTTCTGATGGAACGCAGTAACCCCACACAAGTACCGGCTGTCTTTTTCGCTTGCGTTTTGAGGGAAAGGTCCTGTTCAAGCCAGAAACCTAAGCTTTTCAATTCAGTCTTGGGTTGTGGGAGAGAACCTAAGCATGCTGGCCACATGGCAGCTGGAAGAGAAGAAATTTTATTTCCCAACAGCATGAGCTCAGTTTTTGAACCATTGAGCTTAAGCCTTGAGGCGGACATCCATGCATGAATACCCTCTAAACAGTCATGGAGATTTTTTATCTTGTCCTCTTCCAGGGAAAATGATACGATTATTTGGGTGTCGTCAGCATATGTGACGGCTTTTATCCCAAAAGGAGAGACCACGTCATCCAGGGGGGCCATGTATATATTAAAAAGAGTAGGGCTCAGTGAAGAGCCCTGGGGGACCCCACACTGGAGAGGGAGAATGTTGGATCGCACATTTCCTTCGCAGACCTGAAATGTTCTGTCTTTTAGGAATGACGAGAGCCAGCAGAGGGCTGTGCCCCTTACTCCCAGACCGAGGAGGCGTTTAATGAGGGTTTTGTGGTCCACCGTATCGAATGCAGCGCTTAGATCCAGGAGGATCAGTAACACTGATCCTCCCGAATCCAAGATGCATCTTGCCTCTTCAACTACCTTCAAAAGGGCTGTTTCCGTCCCTTGACCTGGACGGAAGCCTGTCTGAGTGGGTCGAAGGAGGTTGTTGGTTTCAAGGAAGGCAGACAATTGCTTGTTAACTACCTTCTCTGCTATCTTACTTAATCCAGGAAGGAGTGAAATTGGGCGGAGGTTAGTCAGATCCGTGGGGTCCAAACCCGGTTTTTTATGCAGAGCTTTAACAATGGCATGTTTCCAATTAGGAGGAACCACTCCCTGGTTTAACGAAGCTTGGGCTAAACATCCGTTATGTTTGCGAAATTTGCTGTTTTTTCGGTTTTTCGCGAATCTCGCAAAATTATCGAAAAATCGCAAATTCTTGAGCGGAACGGATTTTTGGCCCATGCTTGCGGCAGGGCCATGCAGACGGTCAAGGCAGGCACCACTGAGTGAAGCATCTTGATGTAGCATACCTAGGCTCTTTGACACAGACAGACAAAGCATATCTAGGGTTTAGGGTTCAGTGCGATTTACTAGGGTTTTTGGGTTTAAATTGGTAGGGTTCCCGCTTAGTCTAGGGCTCAGAGCCCGATGCAGGCTCGTTCATAATGATGTTGGCAAGGTTTTAGGGGGGTTTGGCGTTCTTTGGTCCAGAATTGGCAGAATTTTAGCCTTTTTTGGTGTTTTGCGGGCGCGTGCGTTTGGGTGAAGACTAAGTGAAAACTAGTCGTAGACCTTCTTCTTCTTCTTCTTCTTCTTCTTCTTCTTCTTCAAAGAGCGCAGTGGTTCCATTTTTGTTCTGCCTTGCTGAGATTCTTTGGAATCGCTGGAACAAGTGTCCAGGTAAGTTTCAAGAGGATCGAAGTAGTGGAAGTGCTGAAAACAGCAATTTTTTGTGAGCAGCGCAATTCGCCATGTTTTGAATGTACCAGTATTGCATGTTTTTAGGGGCTGTTTGGGGGTGTTCTAGATTTGTGGGGATGGGTCGGGGGGTCTTGGAGCACTGCTGGGAAGGTCTAATTTTGATTGTAAGTGGTTTTAAGAAAATCCATGGTGGAAAAGGGGGGTTTGGGCCTAGTTGCATACAGCGTTTTGGCACAATTTAAACTGAGGCCTAGCAGTATTGCGTGTTTTGGGGGGCTGTTTGGGGGGCTTCTAGGTTTTTGGGGGTGTTTTGGGGGTCTGGGAGCACTGCTGGGATAGTCTAATTTTGATTGCAAGTGATTTGAAGAAAATACATGGTGGTAAAGGGGAGTTAGGGCCTAGCTGCAGAGTACGTTTGGAGTGATTTTGACTGGTAGGCCACACATTTTCTAAGTGTCATATTTTCAATTTTTGCTTTTGGCCTGTTTGGGGGTGTTCTACTTTTTTGCGGGTGGGTTGAGGGGTCTGGGGGCATTGCTGGGAAGGTCTAATATCGGATGCAAGTGTTTTGGATAAAATCCATGGTGAAAAAGTTTTTCTGTTTTTGCTCACTTGCTTGTTTTTTGGGGGCTGTTTGGGGGGGTTCTAGGTTTTTGGGGGTGGGTTTGGGGGTCTGGGAGCACTGCTGGGATAGTATAATTTTGATTGCAAGTGGTTTGAAGAAAATCCATGGTGGAAAAGGGGGGTTTGGATATAGTTGCAGAGTGGGTTTTGGCACAATTTGAAGTTAGGGTTCAACCTGGTAGCAGTATCGCATGTTGTTAAGGGGCTACTTGGGGGTGTTTCTGCAAATGGGTTCAGGGGTCTGGGAGCACTCCTGGGAATGTCTAATTTTGTTTGCAATTTTTTTAAAGAAAATCCATGGTGGATCCGCAGAATTTAACCATAGTTACTATTACTATCCTTGTAAAGGAGAACCAGGTTACGCACTTTTGAAGTGATGATTGTATACAATAATAATGTCAGCTCTGAAAACTGAAAGTGTTATTTTTGCACTATACAGCGTACCTTAGATTTTTTTTAACTGGTTCACTTCCTGTTTTTTCCATCAAAAATTACAGGACGGCTTTTACCATGTGCCATGGAACAAACGATGAACTCAGACGCAATCCGCAATTACTCATCAGGCAGCCAGTGGACAGTGTGTCTGGTCACCAATATTGATCGACGGAGCGTAAGATGGAATGGAGGAGTATATCGCGAATAAGAGGAATGGCTAGATGCATGCAACTTCACCAATTCAACAGGACAACTACAACATAAAGTTACAGTATTCTCTCTTAACTTCTCCTTATATTTTAAATCTTATTGTTGTAAACTTGAACTTCTACAAATGTGACTAGGTGCGTTCTTTGTTCTATGCTTCAAAGCTATTTCATACGTTTCTTTGCTGTTTTTATAACTAACTTAATGTAGTAATAATAAGTGTTTATTCTCTATGAGGGCAGAAAGGCAAGTGAAATTGCGTAATTAATGCAGACATGTACTAGTGTCATTGTCAAATTGTTTCCTCATACTTACTAATAAGATGTAGTAAGTACAACTTTTCAGTAACCTAACCATCCATTTAGCAAAAAACTGCATGCATGCAGTAGTGCACTACCTTTATGTCCCTTAAACAATTTATTGAGATATTTGAATCCAAACATTTGTTTAGCTTCATTTGTTGTTTGTCCATGCAGTGTTTTTTTTCTTTTTTTCTCTCCACAAACCTTTTCCCAAAAAACCCCATTCCCATCCAATCTTCAAAAAACCTAACCCTCTTCCCCCTGGGCTGTGTGGTTTTTCATTGAGGTATGACTAAATGACAACAAGAAATTCCACACACTGGCAGGGGAGGATAAGATCTAAGCAACAGAAAAATGTTAGAAAATGGAATTTCATGTACGACATCGTGGATTGAGCATCAAACATCCTGCTCATACACATGACGAATCAAATGGTGAATTCTTATGTTTAAGTATCCTTTGCCTTCATAATATTTCTTATAGTAGCCATTGTCCACGAAACTAGAACTTAAATTTAGAATACTTTATCACTGCTTAGGCTTCAATTTATGGCACTGTTCTGTAGCGTACTATCTATCGTACTGTTTCTAATGCTACGCTCAGGCCACTCAATGTTTAATTTCCTTTTTTTTCATATGCTGCTACTGCCAGTGCGTACCACTACTACTACCAGCACAACAATGATATTTCATCCGTCGGGGATTCAAGTCGACAACCAATCTTTATTACCATTTGCCATGCAGGCAGCCATGTGGCTACCCCTATTCTCAAACACGAATCACAGGTAAGATAAGCATTTTGGAGAGGTAGAATAATGGGCTCGGACTGGGAGCAGAGCAGAGACTGCCAGTACTATTAGTAAAGTACTAGTAGGGCTACTGAATTCACTAACTCGGTTACTGGCACTTTGGTACATTCCAGGACTAGATGTTTCATTCACGCTGGTAAGTTGGAAGAAACCAAACGTCCAGTAACCACCGCCCACCCCCACACAAAATAATATGAACGCGTATACTATGTTTTGGTATGAAAAATAATTATTAAGAAATATATTGATGTAGTCAAAAAATAAAATTATTTAACCCAACTCACCCCCCTGCCTAACCCCAACCAATGTCCAAAAGTCCCCTTTCCCAAACACCCAATTCCCAACCCCCAACAGTCTTTAAAAAAGGGGCAATGGACAGTCACTTCCTCCGGTGCCGTAGTGTGGACAACTGTTCCTGCACGTCCCGCATCTCTTTGCGGAGGTCCCGGAGCTGGCGCTGATGTTTTTTGACCAACCACTCCAGGTAGTCCACTCTTTTACGGAGGCGGCGCTGATGTACTATCCAGGCTCTGGGGGGGCCAGTTGATTGTGTTGCTGCTGTGGGGCGGCGGCGGGAGGCTGTCGGGCCATGGCTCCGTTTGGCTGGAGGCTTCTGACTGGTGGACCCGGGGGTAAGCATGGGCGAACTTTGCGGATCTCGCGTTCGCGAATTTTGCGGATTTGCGAACTCGCAAGCCGCAAAATCCGCGAATTCCCGCGAATTTGCGGATTTTTTTTTTTGTGTTCGCCCGTGTTTCTGCCAGTTCGCGAGGGTTTTTACAATTTCGCAATTTGCGAACTTACCTGTCGGGTCGCAAGTTTTGCGAACTTGTTGTTTCTACGTGTCCAGCCTGTTTGGGACACTCTTCTTCATCACTGCCACTCTCTGTCACCACTGCCACTCTCTGACTACTCATGCCACCCTCTGGCCCACCCATGCCACCCTCTGTTTCATCACCACACCCTCTGGTTGTCCAGTGTACATTATTTTCGGCAAAGCAAAGCACACCTTCCCTGCCTCAAGTGACCTGAATTAATTTGGGGCTGATTAATATGTCACAGAATATTTTTTTAGCTGGCACCTGCTTCCTTAGTGCGCCCTGATTAGTGATCTTTTGCACTTGCTAAGTGCTTTCATTGTTGCAAAATTAGTTACAACACCTGCCCTGCCCCAACTGACAATAATGAATTAGGGGCTGATTAATGGATTTTAACTTCCAGCCTGGCTCCTGCTTGTCTCCCTTAGCTGTAATTCAGGACCTTTGTGGCATATGTGTAACTATTCTGAGGTTCAGAGCAGGGTCACATAATAGTTGCAACTGGCAACTGAACTCTGGAGGGGCCCCTCAGGAAGCACTACAGGAAATGGCTACTAATGATGAGCCTGAACTTTTGAACCTGGCAAGTAGTTTCAGTTTTGCTAAGATCGTATTTCTGCAATTTAGCACTTATTCGCGGGGCGCGAAGTTGTACTGGGAAGCCGCGAACTCACGCGAACAGTGCGAGCAGTGCAAGCAAAATCCGCTGCTCGCGAATTTGCGGATTTTGCGGGAGATTCGCGAATCTCGCGGATTGCGAATTTCCCGAAAATCCGCAAAATCCGCGAGCGAAACGGATTTTCCGCCCATACCTACCCGGGGGCACTGGAGGAGGATGCAGTGGTTGCTGTCTCCTCCTCCTGCTCCCGAGCCCACAGCCACCGATACTCGGCACAAATAGCCACCAGCTTACGGGCCCTGGCCCGGACAGCCATCTCCTTTTTGGTGAGCTTTTGTGGAGTAGCATCTATATGAAGAAAGAAAAAAAAATACTGTAGCCAATGGTCTTTAACATAAAGTCAAAATAATTCAACGGAAAGTTGACTCTCAGTAACACCAGCAAGTAGCAAACACAGTATAACATTTTGACATGTATCTTTCTGCCGTCTTTGTAGGCCTGTGACATTACTGGGAGTTTCAGGAATTTCACTAGCAGGACTATGGATGGACTCACTACTACATACATAGTCAGAGAGTACTAAAAAAAGTCTTCTGTTTTTTTCTCTTGTTTTGCAAAATAAATTACTGGTACGTGAACTTGCGGTAGCCGGCATGGCAGCTCGCTCAGCTTGCACCCAAGAAAAACAGACACAATCCATGCTGACGCAGACTCGCAGTACTTTAAGCAGTACATGCAGGTGGGGATAGGAAGCTCTTACTTTTCTATAGGGGTGGCACTGCCACTGGCCATACTCGGTTACATCAAGAGCTACTGCTCAATGTAATGATATCTTTCGCACTGCCCCCCCGGGCCTTGACTACTACAAAAGAAGAATGAAGATTATTCAATTCTGATCATATATCATTATCCTGCTGATCACATGATCTTTGGTTATATGATGGATGACTTTAGGTGCTTTGTTTTGATAGATTGAGTGAACTACAGCGATAGTCCACCCATGACACAGCTGAAATAAAATTATTAACATAGGGAGTGAGTGTGGTACCCATAATTGCCGGAGGAAGGGACTTGACTTGATATAATGTTGTCAACTATACAATACATACAAAATAGATGCTGTGCTTGCAAAGTAAAGTACTGTACTGTTAGTCAAGGCAGGGAGTATTTGTGAACAATCACAAATTCTAGTATTTGGATTTCCTCAGCTTTGCTACTCTGGCACGGACATGCTGTTCAAAGTAACAATCATCATCCACTCAGCGTCTGCTCTACTACATCATACACCTCTGCTATCGATGAGGAAAAAGAAGATAACATCCAGGCTTCCAAAGTACGTCTATCATTCTTCTTAATGTCCCAAATGTACCATGTTTTCTTTTTCTCAAATACAAACTAACACCCTTTTCATTATATTTTGGAAACCCACCATCTTCTTCTCTTGACTTGCATTCAAAAACACCATTCTTTACAGTCATAAAAGTTAAGACTCGCTCGTCCTTCGTTTCACCCTTCTTTCACTTTTCGTTCTTCACATCCCTAAACTACATCTGATATGACTTGGCTTCATGATAAAAGTTTGCCAGCTGAGTTGAAGTCAAATAGAGGGGGCCATTGCTTACCCGAGAAGTACCGCCGCTAATGCTATTACAAGTCAAGGTTGACTGTCTTCTCCGTGATAGCCAAAAAAGTAGTTCTAAATTAGTAACTGTTCTTAACAGTACAGTGTACTTGTACTAGTGTACTGTGTACTGTACAGTACATCATACACTCCTTTGCGAGCCTACTCAAAAATTTCAATAAGTAAGGAGTATAATAACTTACCACCGTCCACCGCCGCTGAGCCTCCCCCCCCCCAGCTCCTCCTGGTGGCGCCGCCGCATCCGCCCCTAGAGTGGACCCCTCCGCACTGCTGGTCCCGGCACTGGTGGCCATCTGTGCCGCATCAGATGTTGTGACGTCTAGAAAAAACATGTCATATTTTCAGATGCCATGCACAACCCCCTATTTTGTCTTGTAATGGAAGAAAATGTTACATAACATATTTTTTATTTCTGGGATTGAAACAAAGTAACGGTTTTGGGGAGGGTGTTAACTTTTTATATGCTTATTCCATTGAATGCTACACTTCTTAGGACAACTGATGAATGCTTGCTTAACGTGCACCATTTTTCTAATTACAGAAAGAAGATTACATTGCCCTTCTGCCAACAGGACGATTCACCAACTACTAGTAAGTCTTTACCAGCAGTACTTTAAGTACTTTAAAGAAGGTGGGGGCTCCCGCACAGTTATTCTAATAATTTCATGTGTCTGTTAACTATTACGTTAAAGTAATTTGATTCATGGGAATGTTGTTTAAACTTTAACGTCATCTATCAGCAGTGCTCGCTCCGAATACTACGCTATTAAAAATAAAGATATAATTTTTTCATTTCTTAATTGAAAATAAAACTTTAAAACTAAAAAACACTGTGTGGTTTTTGTTCACCTGTGAGTGAGCGGAAGGGTTTGAACTACTGCACTTGGCAGTCATGTTTCAGTGACTCTGATAGGCCGGGACTCGGCAGTAGTCTTCTTCTGTTCTTCTGGGTCGTAAAATCATTGGTCAGACACACTAGATAGTCGGTCAGGGGATTGGGGGTTCAACTTCTGTTCTGGATCAGAGTTTTGTTTAACACCGTTTGCCGACTGGGCAAGCTTAGCTACCTACACAGACAGACTCATAATCGTAAATAGTAGTAGCACAGAGAGTGATGGTAGAGGCAGGATAAGAATGTAGAAAGTAGTCTAAATTAGAAGAAGATCAAAGACTATTTTGTAAAAAATAGAATTAGGAATCAGTTTGTAATGAATAGGAGCTGTAAAAGTTAGGGAAGTATAAGTATTAATATAACAATAGAACAACTTACTGGGGCCAGCAGAGGATCCTGCAAGGGTCTGATCCTGTGACTGTCCACCTTCTTCCACCAGAGTCTCAATGGTGCAAGTCGCCTTGCCCCTGGGAGATGCTGATGATCATGAAATAAAGAAACACAACATGGATGATTGTTTTTTTAAATATTTGATTTCTTTGAACACAATCTAAAATTATCTTGGGGTAACAAATTAACAACAATTGCACTACATGTATTGACCTATCTGATCTGGTCAACTAGGAGGATAGTACAGTATTGCAGGATTCGCAGATCGTCTAATAGGAAAGTTATGTAATTCACTAACTACACCAACAACAAAAAGGTTCTACTACGACTGCCATCACTCAGCAGCACGAGACGTCACGTGACAGACACAGTCCGTCATCATGATTGCAGACCACTAACAAATGTCCTATAACAAGTAATAAATAATATACTCAACGTATCAATCCACCACTATCTCTTCTTAGTGGCAGCAGGAGTACAAAGAAGGACTAGACTTGAGTCTCTACTGTCTCTAGCATTACGCAGTTATGCTCTCAAATGAGCAAAAAGTTGCAAACAAGTAAGCATAGTAGCAACGCAAATTACCAGACGAGCAACTGCAATGACAGAAGCTATTTAAACATTAATTTACCTACAATGTAATCGAATCAGCAGCATTCGTACTCTTCCGGAAAAAAATAGATTAGCAATATAACACAGAGCAGAAGAAAACAAAGTAGTTATTAAATAGCTACTCACCATGGCCAGGGATCTCCACACCTAGCAGGTGGAGCAGGTCCTGCTCCCGGTTGAGAACTTCGGCCCACTGGTGCGTCGCTTGGTCGTATTTGCGCCAGACCCCCGACTCCCTACGCATGGCCCGGCACACCTTATCCCACCGCTTGCGACGCTCCCAGAGGCCATACCCTTGACCGGGCCTGCCCCCTGCTGCCACGGTCTTAGGGAGGTGGCGCAGAACAAAAAATATAAGGACAGCCACCTCCACCGCGGTAAAAACCTCCCTGACCGCTACATCCACTCCCCTCAATCGCCCGCAAGGTAGCTGGCTACGGGGTGCGGACCCTTCTCCTTTGACTTGCCGGCTACCTTTGCCATGGTCCTGGGCGAAAGAAGAAAAGAACAGGGGAAAAAAAATAAACTAAAAGAGAGAGCTAAACAAAAAAAGTAGTTATTAAAGTAACAAAAAGTTGAAAAAAACACAAAATATAGATCTAGACAAATAGAGAGATAGATAATGAGCAAAAAAGAGCAAAAAAAAGTTCAAAGAAGCAAAGGATTGCAAAGATTAAAAGAGGATAGAAAAGCCAGGCACAGAACCATAGCAATGAATGAAAAACAAGATGGCCTCGCCCATTGAGGACCGCGTCGGTAAGTTTGCGCGATATTTCCCCCGTAGGCACGCAAAAACACACACGAACTCGTAATAGCGCGCCGCACACAACGCAAGATTGCTAATAGTGCCCGGAAACGGAAATCCACAACGCGCACAAGATGGCCGCGCCCATGTACGACCCCATGGGTAACTTCACGGTCGGTGCGCTGCAAGCGGCCCGCGAATACGCAAAAAACCCTGCAAACACGCAAAAAAACAAAATCCGCAAATTTGCACAAATTCGCGAATTTTGCGGATCGCAAATTCGCTTTCGGGAAAATTCACGTACCGCGAATTCGCGCATTTCGCCCATACTTAGTAATCTATGCATGAGGGGGGACAAATGGGCACATGGGTCCCATCTATGCACCCTATGACCTGTGGAAACCTTGCTATTCTACAAAATTGCATTTTTGTATTTTCAAGTTCACATCATTCCTGGGCAGGTAGATGTGTTGATGTATGTGGTGTAGCATGGCATCTAGGAAATTGTGCATGAAACCCGAAGGCGCACTCTGCGACACACCTCCAGCCAATGCAGTGACATCTTAGTGGCTACCAGTGGCCAATAGGTGTGAGGGAGCACACATTGCTACACAGGGTTCTACTTTCCAATTGTGACTTCAAGGCGTCTATGAGGTCTAGGATGACAGTGCTACTCAGCGTGTACTGGTCATATATCTCTTCCTCTGTCTTGCCAAACAATGTCAGCCTGACTCTGAAAATCCTCTCCTGTCTCCTCCTTCTCTGCTGAGCAGCCAGTATCGACATCATCCTCGCTATCACATACAGGGCAGCCATTGTGGAAAGGTTTCAAAAGCATTCTGGGCCACTTTTTATAGGTTGGGCCTGTTTACCACCTAGTTCTGATTATTGGTAAATTGCATGCGCAAATGGGCCAATTTGCTCATTTTTACAATTTGCGTATGTTCTGTACATTGTCATTTGCAAATCGCTAATTGTGAGTCGCTATTTTCGGAACGCAAACACTGGTCGCATTTTTTGCGAGTCGGGATGTGTTCGCATCACAATTTTGAGATTTGCAAGTGCATTTCATACATTGTGCTCAACCATTTTTTAATGCGCAAATCAGTTTGCGACCTATTTTGCACTCGCAAAAGAGATGCACATCTACCCCAAAGGGTTTATTAGCCAGTGTACCAAAAGGGTTAGATAGGGCACATTGCAGGAGGGCAGACCCGAAGATTTGAATTAATTCTATGGGAGAAATGGAAAAGAGGAAGTGAGCTGAGCATTATAAGTGGAGTAAGTGGGATGTAAGAGTGAAGGGATGGAGATCAGAGAGTGGTGCTGAGTGTCAAAGTTTTAGTAAATTAAGAGGCAGTGCTAGAGGTAGATATGTACAAATACGTCACTGCAGTTCCCCTGTCCCAGCCTTGGCAATATGGTAAGGAAATATTCATCTAAACTTGTCATTTAGTGTAGCAAGGCATTGGAAGTAGGAAACCTTTATTGTGTCTGTAGACGGCTGGCAATGTTGATTAAATTGTATTTATCAGTATATTTTGAAGTTCTGTTTCTGTCACCCAAATGTGCATATTAATGCCTTAACAGACGGATAGGAGGGATGAAGTGTTGGTGAATAAGTCATATGAGATGGAGGGGTGGGTGTGATATATGTACATACAGGGCTGGACTGGGAACCAAAACCGGCCCTGGCAAACAGCTCAGCTGGCCCCCCGGGGTTGACTGGGGGGGTGCAGCCGAGCAGTTTGCGAGGGCCGGTTTCCGCCGATTTTGTTACCGGGGGTCGATATTTCTGACCATCGGTAACAAAGACGGCCCCTCCAGGGGTCCAAAACTGGCCCCCACCCTAGCGGCCCCCCGGGAGAATGCGCGGTGCCCGCTACGGCCTGTCCGGCCATGTGTACATAGCAAATCTGATGCCTTGCTCCGAGAATTTTTTTTTTTTTTATGGGTGCTGAAGATGTTGTGCTTAAGGTCATTTATATTGTGGCTTAGTCATATCATGAGTTGTTAAAAGGTTGGGAGGTATAGGGTAGTGAAATAAATGTGAGGACGGGTTAAGAAGACTTCCATGAGTGCTGGTGTTAATCATTAAAGACTATCATGCATTGTTGATGCCTATTCAGGTTGAGCTTCAGGTCACCCAGAAGTGAGCAGTAGCAGTGATACAGCGTGAATACGTAACAGTAGCGCACTCGGTGTGGAGTGACATCTCCCATTGATGCCTGTGAAATATAGGCAGATATAGAGGGCTATTCAGTTGTTCTGTGTACTGGGTGTTAAGCCAGTTTGTTTGGCCAGATTTTGGAGTTCTGGAAGGTCTCAGTTTTTCCACAGCCCTTTCCTAGGTTTCTGGGACTTTTGCTTGCAACATAATGCTGATAGTCTCGTAGCTTACATCGGTAACTGTGGTTGAGAAGTTAAGGCTTACAATTGGAGGTATTTGGATTCAGATACAGTGTAGTACTAGAGCTATAATAGATAATAAAGATAAATACCCTGTCGAACCTATGTATGTGGCCTTTTGCTGGGATTCTGGGACAGAGGTTATTAAGCAGTATACATGGTGCACACTACCATTTATCACAGACGTCCAATTAGAGTATTTTAGTATAAAAGTACTCAAATTGGATAATTAACTTTTTCCATTTTGATAGTGACTCTTCAGGGGCAGAGAAGGGGAGTTATCAAGGATAACTGTAGTGAGTGAAAGCGTTAAAAACCCAGATACAGCTTGACTCATTAAATTACACACATAATAAACTGAATGTCCAGTCAGTGCTAAAACAAACAAAAACTGAGAAATTGCTAATCCAAAAGGGATCAACATATGAGCCAAAACCTAATTAGTGTTTAAACTCCTAGAACTAGATTATACTGAATAGGCACCCTACGGCCAATGGTATCCAATGGAAAGCATTTGGAAGTTCACAGAAGCCTTCACGGATTGTTAAATCTTAATACTGGTTATTTATTCTACCTACTTAATGGTTCAGATGTGTCAGACAAAAGAATATATAGTAATAAATATCTATCCCCCCACTCTGATGTCTTTGTGGCTTCAGGCGGAAGGCTGGATAACTCAGTGGTTTGGAGACCTTTGCACAACAGCCCTAAAAAATCTGCTACCCCAAATAACAGTCAACCAAAGTGTGACAGGACTTCGACGTAGGTCCAACAGTTAGCTCATGATGAGAAGGCTAGCTCAACAAAGTCTCTGCATCTATTTAGTAAGAGTCCTGGGTATCTGGTAGCTGAAAACACAGTGATTGAGAAAGGGACCAGTTAAGTCCTATATTTTATTACATTTTCTGTAAGAAGACCTCATGCTAGATAGTTATCCCTGTTAGGTGCCAAACTTCCTGGCCAGCTGCGGTCAAAATTCTCCAGTTTTGGGGAGGAATAGGTTTTACTTCAATGGCCTTCCGGCATGCACTGGACCACAAAATCAAACAGTAGGAATTGGAGTTAAGGTGCTAGAATCAATTATAACTGTAATCAGGTGTATTTCCTCAATCACTGGAGTAAGAGAAATAGTTGAAGTATTCTGGAATCAGGACAGGCCATAGCCAATGAGACTCAGTCACAAGGCTGGGAGTGAAGGGGAAAACTGTCTATGTGCTTCTAATTGTCATAGCATACAATGTATCTGCATCTGGTGGTGTGTTGGCATGAAGTGGCGCTCTGGCTATCCACCTGCACTGTGCCTCTGCTTCTGAGCTGCTGGCTCACTGTTCCTTGTCAGGTGAGAAATAGGCGGGCAGTTTGTTTGAAGGATTTCTGCACTCTCATATATTTGGAAGATGGCGCCTGTGTTCCGAGGTCAGTCAAGCAAACCGTGGAAGCATGTAAATTGATACTTGTATAGCGCACTACTCACCCGCAAGGGTCTCAAGGCGCTTGTACGAATACCGCTGTGGAACCCATCCTGGCTTTCCCTGTGAGGCGTCCACTCCTGGGCACCCCCAAGGTGGAGGCCAGGCATCCTTAGCGTTGTCGGTGCCGTTGTGGAGATTAAGCAAGCTATTGCCCAGAGTTGCAGAGTGGGACTCCATGATTGGAATAGGCACCGAGGCGAGAATTATCAGGTCCGTGGAATTTGAGCCCAAGATCTGCCGAGGTGGGGAATTGAACCCTGGTCCCGGGCTAGACCTCTGCATCAGGGTCTGCTGCTCTAACCATTGAGCCACACTTCTCCAGCATGCGCCTTGTCATTTGATGCAAAAGCTACATACTAATAGTTTTCCTCCAAAGCAGTATGGCAGATGAAAGCCCATGCAGGTAAGAGCGGTGGTGCGGGGTGGTGGGGGAAGTCAATAGAAGATGACAACGAGGTAAACTTAAATTGAAAAAAACAAAAACCACTTACCTTGCCCTCTCCGCATCACTGACTCAGCGATGTGTTGAGTGCAAGATAAGTGGATTTTGTATTTTTTTATTTAAGTTAACCTCGTCTTCATCTTTCAACTCCCCCTCCACCCCGCCCCACTGCTCTTACCTGCACAGGCCATATCTCGTTGTAAATACTTCATAATATCACAGAAAGGAGTCTATGAAGACAAAATAAAAGGTGAATAAATAATGTTTAAAATGTGTTGCAACCCTTCAATATTACTGCTGTTTCATCACACTCAACAACCATTGCTATTTCATTCTCTTGTATCTCTTGTGATTCTTTCATCTATATTGGTTGTTCCTGTTTTTTTTATCTTATTCCAAAATGCTTTCTTTGTTGGGTTGGAGAAGCTTATATAAGCTTTAATATTTTTTTTCACTCTTGACAGGACTATAGTAGGATGTATCCTAAGCTATCTAAGCTTTGACCCAGGTGATTCTCTTGGTTACTATTGGAAATACCCTCCTGGATAATTTTCAGGATTTTAAACTAATTTTAAAGCAATATTTCATACGCCTGATCAGTTGTATGATACAAAAAAAGCATTTTCTGGGCCCACAAAATATGTTATTATATATGACAATGTTTCATCAAATGACACAAGAAATCAAATGGTCTCACCGAAGTTAATCTATCCTATTTACATGAGGATTGTGTGAAAAAATAAAAAGAGCTGGCAAGAGTAGTATGTCCTGGATGTTTGCAACAACTCACTAATATCACTATGAAAATTGATTTTGATTGCAGGAACCGAAAGGTGAGTGTATCAGGGAACCGCCTGTCACTCCTCAGTATCTCAGCTTGTACCATTAAAAGCTTGACTAATTTCACAAGAGGCAAATGAAGGACCTATGCAGTGTGGTACAGTTTGTGGGCCACTCTTCTAAGAAGAATGGAAAAGATGTAGGACTAACAGAGTTTACATGTATTGTGGACTGAAAGGCCACAGGATATGATCCTGTCATTTATGTCCAAGGAAGCCAGGAAATTAGAACACCTGCAACTAAGAAGGAAGGAGACTGTTGGTATACTGATACTTCCTTTCATGATTCAGAACAAACTCTCTCATCTTCCAAGATTTTATTGTTACTTTCTGTCAAAATAGTTTGTTTTGTGCTCTGACAAAGCTATGATTGATTCAAGTGCAACAGTAATTTATGAATAGGGACGGGGCAAATAGACATGGTTTATCTATTGATAAGAAGAGATTAAAAACGTTCTTTTTTTTGTTGAGATATGGACCCATTACGGAGCAAACAGGACCTTTATAGATTCACATAAGCCAATATAAATATCTACGGTCTTTTGATCAAATTGACTCACCACATCATCCCACAATTCTTAAAAATGTTCTGGCTGTCACCTCACCATGCCTACGTTCCTTGCTGTTGACCTGTGAGTTTTGTACAAGATATTGTTTGGATGCCGCTCATTATTAGAACACTGATTTTCCTTAAAAAACACTGTTCACAGAGGTGCTACCCTACGAATCACAGATTTTGTAAATTATCTGCATCCACATTAGCAAGAGTCTTTGGATGTCCCTCAGGAACCTAAAGAAAAGGTTATTTCCCCATCATGCGAATTTGATTGTACTGTAATATTCTTTCCAAATTCTGTGGGTCCTTTGTGACTACGGTTAGAGCGAGAATTTGTTTCTAAAATAAGAGTTTTTGGTTAATTCCCTCTCTGTTTCACTCTGAGGCGCATGAATCTTTGCCTTTGTTTTAAAGAAGAGAAGAACAATACATCAGATAAAATTATTATTACAATCATTTTTAGTCAATAAAGAGAGTTTGGTATGTGTTAAATTGTTTTATTAATGAAAACATCAATTAATTTAATCAAATGCATTAAGCGCATTCCATAAAGGAAAGACATCCCTATTCTAAGAATATGGGAAAAAAGAGTCTATCAGAACTCATAAAGGGTTCTAGTATGAAAAAGTGAGAGAAAGCATTCAATCAGCTCAAATAGATCAAAACATCATAGAAGAACTGCCCATAAAAAGAGGTTCAAGATACTCAGTAGAGTCTCAAAGCAAATGGCGTAAGGTCTGTATGCATGGTTCCGGGGCAAAAGCTTCTAAACAATAATGTGGAAAACTGGTTAGCCTACTCTAGCAACACAGTTTGTGCAAAATTGTTTCTTTAAGTTTGGTCAGCCATTCATGTTTGATGCTCTCCTAGGTACAGAATCACTCCTCATCTTCTCACCAAGAATACAATAGCTCTTCAAACAACAGTGGTACAGCAATTGACCACTGACATTGCCAACCTGCTCTGTGTTTGATTGATGATCCTCTAAAGGTGGGACTCGAGCTCCCAGAAGGTGTCCTCGGGCTTCCACTGCTGCAGGGTCGAGCTCCATTATGTCTCTGCACGCATGGCTCCTGCGATCTGTGTACACTGCGGTAAGTCCCTGAGCAGCTGGATTATAATAACGTCATCAGGGCGGAGCCATTCCGTGATGCAGCCCTGGATCCGGCGGCTGTTGACGGTGCTCATAGGGCGGAGCGGAATTCTGCGGAATTCCACCGAATTTTAATAGAACTTCACGGAATTCCGCATAGTGCAACTCCACAAGCTCAGCCCACCCTCGGTCGTCACTTCTAACCTTTTAAATATCTAGTCTCTCAGCAATTGTCTATGTAGAAGTTGAAACATCTGCGTAACTTAAAGCAGACATTTTGCAGCAAACATCGACTAAAAAGGAAATACAAGTTAGTTGAAAGGGTCAAGATCATGTTTAAATCTTGATGCTTCGTGTATGAATTCTTCATTTCCCCATTAACTATTTTCTAATCATTTGTTGACAGGGAGCTTTGTTCGAGTAGAAACAATCTGTGAAAATATATGGAATGTTACGTAACTTTTGCTTATAAAAAGCATTTCCATGTAGAGGTCAAGAGTTAAATGTTTTAGTTATATCTGCATTCTTTATTTATATCAGTTCCTGGTCAACAAATAAACATTTTATGCGTGTGTAAGCATTCTGAGCAATTCTTTCAAGCAATGTTACTTTCGCCATTTTGAGGCATAGTACATGCAAATTTAATATTCTAGTGCCACATTAATACTGCACATTCATCATAAACTATATTATTTTATGTTTTAAGAAAACTCTCCCACACCACTATATGCTTTATCAGAGAGAAAGACCTCTAAAGGATTATCCTCAGTAAAATGTAAGGAATGTTTTTTAAACTAAATACCTGCAGGGGCAACAGCCATACAGTTTTGTCCCAAACAAGGATACAAATAAACGTACAGAGATCTTAATCCAATCATAATGAACCATAGGCATATTTTACCTTTGATTTGTGACATTCTGTGGTCTACCAGGCATGAAAGATTTTACTAAATTTGACCTAACATGCACCTATCATATATTAAGGATCAAGAGGAGGGACAGATGAAAACCAGCTTTAGGAGCACCCTCCCATTCGAGTACAGATTGACACCCTTCGACTTTGTAATGCCCCTTCTGCTTTTCAATAATTTAGGGTTTCTATTTTTGCTGACTGCTGAATCATCAAGTTATCATTTATTTATTATCATCAGTAGCTTGGCACAAACAACTTGTGCGGCAAGTTCTTTCTCATTTACATCTCTCCAATTGCCATGTAAACCTAAGAAGTGTGTTACTGACCAGGTGAAATATTTGGGTTATACGATTCAGCACAATGTTTGCCTTTGGACCCAATAAAAGTAGCTGCTGTAATGGACTGGCCAATACCCAGGTCGGTAAATAATGTTCAGTGCATCCTTAGGTTCTCTGACTTCTACAAGAAGTTTATTCACAATTTTTCATCTTCTTTAGTTGACATTATCTGTTTATTAATATTAAAGGGAAAACTTTTAAAATAGGATTAACAAGCCGATCAAACATTTAAGTTTTTGATGAAGGTTTTGTATCCGCTTCAATTCTATGGCATCTTGATCCATTGAAGCATATTTTCAATTAGACCTATAAAGCTGTTGGGAGTAAAAGGTGCAGTTCTCCTATAAAGACAGAGAGATGATAATGTGGAACATCCACCTCTCTATTAGTCCTCATCCCTGAACCAGTGCGGGTAACTATTCTGTATCAAACAAAGAATGAATTGCCATAAGGGATCTTTTGATCAATGGCCTCATCTTTTACTTGGAGCCAGCCAAAAGGCATGAATCCAATTTGATATTCAGAACTTACAGGTATTGCTGCAGATGAAATGCAGAAACGATCGGCAAGCTAGGTGAGCTTACCTTTTTCTCAGTTTGACTTCCATATAGGCTACACTCCCGTTTGTCCGGGTATTTTAGCCAAAGCCTTTCCTAGACAATAGCCGGAGCAATCAAACGTAATATCACAACCCATGTTTTCTCCTCCGCATTTTCAAGTTGATTTTTTGATCAAGTGAGAAAAGTGTATCAATCATCTCAAGTTCAAACACTCATGAATCTTGTTCCGGTTCCTGATCTTCCTTTCTTCGAAGTGGGTCCGCCTTTTGTGAAGGACATGCTTTGATTTATTGGATTTCTTCCATTTCTCTTCAGTTACAAATTTTGAAATGGTACCATGGTTTGCCAGCGAAGGAGGACATGGTAAAACAAAACTCTAGGTACAAGTTGTGGTATCTATTAAGAAAGACACATCCTCCTTTGTTTCTTCTTGTGCTGTCTGTGTTCAAGCTAAAACCTCTTGTCTATGCCCTGAAGGTTTACTTTCGCCTCTTGAAATAGCAGAAGGACCTTATCTAATAATATCTGCCAATTTTTTTTCTGATCTTCTAGAGTCTGAATGGCATACTTTAATCATGGTAATAGCAGACACATTTTAAGATGGCATACTTTAGTCCTTTGCCTAAACTTTGCACTGCACCAGAAACAGCCACTACTTTCTTACATACTATTTGTGTGTGCATGGGCCTCCCAGTTAGACAATCTCTCACCTTGGACCCCAGAAGCTCTCTTCCTTCTGGGAAGCGGTATGTAAGAGTCTTGTAATCAAAAGAACTCAAACATCAGCTTATCAGATGTTAATCTGAAGTAGTACCCACAGCACAGCAACTTCTGATAATTATTGCTGGCTTCTTGGTGATTCCATACAATTGAGCTGCAAAGATCTCTTGTCTCTGGACTACTTCTTTAAGACATCCTCATGAAGACCTCCTGCCAGTTAGACCTTTCTTCGGTTTCTGCTCAGTTAGATGGCATTCTCCTCTTCTCGCTGAGCATTACAGGTGCCTCCTTTTTCTGGACAAGTGCCTGCATCAAGTGTGCACCACAATGTGGTCCACAGGGGGGACAAATGCCATCAAGAGCCGGTGTAAGGAAAATCTCCCTCCTATATTGAACTGGAGTCCTTTTCAAGTCTTACAGAGGCACAAGATACTTAGCCTAGAAAACCATTATTTATTTTACTAATTCTTCTTCCAATCATGAGGAAGTGTTTTTTAGTTTTTGCGCTTTCCCTCCCACATTTTTTCATTAACAGTAAGAAGTGGTCAGGGTGGTTTTGTGTAATCAAGTAAAATTGCTTGATCCACTGTGACTGTTAAGATACTGCAGCTAGCACAACACAAGAAAGGGAAACGTTTTGGTTTTAATGGAAGGAAAAGTGATTCTCTCTGTATTAAACAGATGGCTGCAGTTTCAGTCAGGACCCCAAGGAGCAGAGTATTTGTACGCTGTCATGTCCTCCCAAAAACTCACATTGTTCAAAATCACACATTGCATCACAAAGGACACTATTCATTCTTCATACAGTTCTGACCCCAATAAAAATGTTACTGGCATACTGCTCCACACTAGCGATCCATGTAAAACGCTGGTATCCATCAACTATAACCACCCGCCCCCAGCCTGCATCAACCCCCTAGCATGATATGTAGGTGATCCCTGCCCTCAAGCATGGTTGGAAAATACTGTGGGGCAGATTTACAATAACTGGCGCATCCCTGCATATCAGCAGGGATGCACCAGTTATTGTGCGTCACAGCAGACACCTCCTGCACCACCTTGGATGCACCGCATTTACAATGCGGCGCACCATGGGGCAAGAATAGACTGATGCATGATGCATCTGCTGCCAAAAAGGTGACGCATTGCTGGAGATGCGTCGCAAGTGCGACGCAGCTCCAGCAAGGCTCGGGGTGCCCCTATGCCTAACATGCTGCGTCAATCCTTACTCCTGCTACAAGCAGGCACAGGATTTTGATGCAGCATGGCCGTAAAAGTTTTTCTTGTAGATTTCACTCAGCCACTTTTAGGAGGTGTTCCTGCGCCGGAACGCCTACAGGTGGTGCAGGGCTTTACAACATGACACAACTCCCAGATACGTCATGTTGTAAATACCCCACAGCATGGCGCTGGCTTTGCGCCGCTGCTGCTTCACAAAAGTGACGTAATGGCGGCGCAAATGTGGCGTACAGGGCTTGTAAATCTGCCCCTGTGTGTGTATGTTCCCTTTAAGCAATGCCTGAGCTTTGCTGTTGAACATCTCCGTTAAAATTGCTGAGCTCCTGCAGTGGGCTGGCTGCCAGTACACTTAAAATGAACAAACATAGGGTACAACAGCAAAAATAAATAGGGTAGAGTAGGACAGCATTTGTCAAGGGCTATCTCAACTTCCTTCACCACAATATGTACTATCTCACATAGACCCTAATGGGGCAAGCCCCATGTGCCTATCACTTGACTTTTGAAAAGCGCCCAAAAACTAACCAGTACTACTCTATGGGGCCAGATCCATTCACTGAAAGTCTATTAGTATCTTTTACAGGCACTTTGAATGGGGTCATTATTTTGGTTTGTGTCTCTTGAAGCTAGAGAACCAGTAAAGGTGGGTACATGGTAGTTTTAGTACACAGCCCAGAAGGGTGACACAGATAGTATTCTTGGCACCAAATACATTATGGCAGTTTTAGCCTCATTCAATATAATCAAGGTTGTTACGAAGTACCCATATATCCTTAGGCCTACTTTTAAACGTTTTCCGCTTTGCGTGCAGGACAGTAAAGCATAGATGCAAAGTTAGAAAAGTTTGAGGAAATGAAAACTTTTCTCCTTCTTTGTACATGCTTCATGTAGGCATAATTGTTTGGCGAAAGCCCTGTACACAAATGTTAGTACAAAGCACTTTGCTTAAAAAACCTGTGGGTGGTTGCAAGGGAATGCCCATGCACCTCCACGACGGGGCCATTGATGCGAGGTAGTGTAAAGTACTACATAGCAAAACATTCTGTTACTTTTAGGCAACTTTCCAGCTGAAAACAAGTTTTGCACTGAAAAGTAAATCGGAACTCCCATAGCACCGATTTATGCCACTTTTGATGACTTTGCACAAGTGCAAATTGTTTACAAACTGGCCCTTCAGTAATACATTTGCTGAGACTAACACATTACTGAACGGCCTATAGTATGGAAGAAGTTTTGCTCAGTTCTCTTTTTTGTAATTAGGTGCACTTTAGTTTGATGTAGTGAGTTTGGTTATTTTTGGCATGTGGTATATTTAATTCTGAGTTATGCTTATCTTTGATATTTTCTTGCCTCTTAGGCATGATTTAGTTTGGAGTAGTCGATCTATTAGTGAAGGGTCACACACACATCAGTGCAGCCCGCAAATGTATTTTCCATTGACCAAGGATTCTAACAGGCATGTCAGGGGCAAACAGCTGCGGTCTATGCGGGTATCAGCGGTGAGGCAGTGGCGCCGAGTAACGGGGATTTCGAGGGACGATGCAGAGGGAAAATGAAATAAATAATTCATTTTCCCTCTGCATCGTCCTTCGAAATCCCCCCTTACCCGGACCCACCACTGTCACCTGCACGGACCGCTGCTGGGGGCAAACCACTTCTGGCTCTCTGTTGTTTGGGTCTGCGGTCAAGGCTAGAATAGATTGTATGCCATTTTTCAAAACCACTTTCACCACCAGCCTACAATTTGGGTACCCTTGCTCCAGCTTGGCTTTTGAGAAAAGAGCTTTGATAACCATCCTTTCTGAAGTTTCAGATGTTTTTCATCCATTAGATGGGTCTCCCGAAGGACCATCAAGTTCACTAGTTGCGTATGTAGGAACAACTTTAATTTCTTTCTTTCTTTCCACTCAGCTGTTCCATGAAGGACTTGTATAGTGAAAAACCTGGCTACATTTACTCAAACAATTCGACCAAAATGTGTCCCATTACCCAGTGCAATCACAATTGGTGCCCCTTCTCACCACAATTGGTGCCCCTTCTTGCAAACATAATTCAAGAAACTCTATCAAAACATTTTTGAAATGCAGAACTAGCAAAATGCGTCAGGCGAGGAGATGTACAGGCACAGTTCTTACGGCTGGTAATTAACTTGTTTAGCGATGGGAGCACCATAGACATTGTATCAGGCAATAAATAATGAAAATGGTGACGCCCCATTGCCAGCCCTTCATTGGCCAAGGATCCACCTACCATATGGCAGAACTGTTTAAATGACTGGGTTGTTTTATCGACGGCTTTTCCGCACTGATGACGGCAAGAGCCAGAAACGCCTCTGCAGATGTTTTATAGCCGACACACACCCCGTGAGTGCACCAGACTTTTGGAGTACCATGAATTCCTTGTTCTTGCTGTTTCATAAGCGGTTTCCACCACCGCTTTCCGGATATATATATATATATATATATATATATATATATATATATATATATATATATATATATATACATATATATATATATATATATATATATATATATTACGCTCAATTTCTTCGATCACAAAGCAATACCGCACTTACGGGGGGCGCTTACAAACTTTATTCCGCAACCAATAAACAAACGCGTTTTCACATCATGTCTTCCTCGGTGTTCATGACACACATGTTTAAAAAGCATAGCTTGCGTGCATTGAAATCAAGAAGGGACAAGCACTCTCCTTCTAACGTAAGTGCCATTTTTAAGTATATACATAAACTTACATTTCATATGGAAATACACAATTCATTGGTGTTATATTGCATTGTATACATGATTATTGTCTCAGTTAAAAATAGTACTTTTAAATCAGCACGCTTGCCAATTCATACCGCCGTATATCGGCATATATTACAGAGCGGGGTTTTTTCCTCACTCGCCAACGTCAAGTTGGCGAGTGCGAGCGAGGAAAATCCACCTTCTGGTGAGATTTCTCAATGCAGACGGTCAGATTTCTCAACCCGTGAGGTCATAGATGTTCGCGACCGCTCCCTTTGTGAAACCTTCCTCTCACCTTGAGAAAGCTACCGCTCAGATAGAACATCTACTCGAGCAGCAAGAAAAGAAGCAGCACCCTCATGAGCTGAGCATGTTGATGTTCAGGCTGATTTTACAGTGTGGGACAAACACCCGGATTTAAAAATCAACGTGAACGGCATGACCAAACAAATTCCGCTGCTTGCAGACCTCAGCGTAGCTCTGTGAAATTCTTTGGTCACTTTAGGCGGAATTACAAACTCCGCCCAGGCCTAGTAATAACAGGCTAACTGTAAATGCATATTGAAATAACATGTTTGCACAATAAAAATGTCAGGCCTATTGCTTTTATTCTAATTCCTCATAATAAATGGATTAGGGCTATGGCCTTAATCATTGGTTTGGCACCATAACCAATTCGGACCTACTGTATACATCATACACTTTCTCACAAGGTGAAAAGTGATATTCAAGTACTCTTTTTCTGTCAACTGTTGGGGTCCCGCTGATGAACGTAAGCTGAAGTTCCACCAGTGGAAATAATGCACACATCAGAACAAATAACATCATTCAATGATAAATGTTTCTTGTCGCGGAGAAAATAAAAGGGAAGGCTAATGTAAGTGAAATACAGGGGCATATTACAAACGAGTAGCGATATTTATCGCTAACTAGGCTTTGCAACGATTTTTTTATCGATAAGCATCGCCGGAAATTATCGCTGAGATAACTTGCTATTAGCAAGGTTTATCTCAGTAGTGATAAAAATCCTTGCGCTAACTGCCAATTGAGAGATTATCACTGGAAAACCAACGATAATCTCTCAAAAGTTGGTGTTAGCTTGATGATAGGGGCTCACAAACTTAGCCATGATATCCACCTTCCATAGGATATCATGGCTAAGTCAGGAAAATACCAGGTGTAAAAAAAGCAGCGCTAACCGCGGTTAGCGCTGCTTTTTTTGTCTCTAATAGGGTTAGCGATATCCTTGATAATAGGAGAAATGTCGCTTGACACATTTCTCCTATTATTTTTCTCTGGAACGCACCCTTTGCATCTCATTAGAGATGCAAGGGGAAGCGTAGAGAAAAAGGGTGCTAACATGCGAATTTGCGTGTTAGCACCCTTTTGCCGATATGGAGATAATTTTATCTCCACTTTCTTGGCTTTTAAAGCCAAAAAAGCAGAGATAAATCCCTTGATAATATGCCCCACAGTTACCATAGCTGATGTGAACCTGCAAGCGATATATTAAATAAGAATAACTCATATATACATATAAAACAGTATTCCACTCCATGTTCACTTCTCCCTTTCTCTCCACATTCAGCGTCGCCAGTGCTCTGTGTCTCTTTGCCAGCCACCGAGTAGGTGTTTTCTTCTCACTCAATCTCTTCTCTCCTGACCCTTCTTAGAGATTTCAAGGTCACTGATGCGCACAGCTATTAAAATGGATTTGTGTTGGTTTTGAGCGAGACTGATTAGTTTCCTTGGAGGGACACAGAATGTGGGCATTTTTAGCAAAGAGAAAAAGGAATCGCAATGTCACCTCAACAGGCCCCTGACGAGAGAGTGAACGAGTGGCCCAGGGGACACTAATGTCACCTCAACAGAGAACAGCAGGTGCCAGAGCCCCGAGGACACAGAGAATCATGGGATTCCAATGTCACCTCAACAGAGTACATCAGGTGCCTTTGCACCGAGGAGAGAGAGAATCATGGGATACTAATGTCACCTCAACAAAGAACATCAGGCGACAGAGCTCTCAGGGCAAAGGGAATCACGGTACACCAATGACACCTGAATATAGAATGACAGCTAAATATAGAACATTAAGCCCCAAAGTGATCCAGGTCCAGAAGCCCTGAAACTTAACAGCTTTGAGGAATAGAAATCTTACCACAACAAAGCACATCGGGCCATATTACCAAGGTGAAGTATCGCCGCTTTTTCGGCGAATTATGCCGAGTAAGCGGCGATACTTCTAGCGCCCTATTAACAAGGGCATGCTAATGCCTGCCTCAAGCCCACTTTGCATGTCAGCGAGAAACATCGCTAATGACATGCAAAGTGGGCGTTCCCACGTCCAACCACATGTAAAATGTGGTTGGAGGTGGTAACACCCTATTATCAAGGCAGGAGTTGGGAGAAAGAGTCGCAGGTCTCCCAACGCCTGCTCTGATCAGGTGTTGGGCATTGATAACATGGGGGTGTGGATCATAAAGCTGAATCCACCCCCCATATTATCAAGGCACACATTAGCGCGTGACAACAACGCTTGTTTTCACGCGCTAATGTTCCCTATCGCCGGATTTAATATCGCCTTGCGTGTTGATAATGACGCGCTAACACAGCGATAAAATCCGCCGATAGCCGGCGATAGGGAAATGTGCGATGTGCGTTTTTTAACGCACATCTTGGTAATATGGCCCATCATTTCTCTGAGACTGGAGACCTGTGGACAGAGCTGCTATGGGGATACCTAAAATACCTCACAATAAAATATCAGGTCACGGAGTCTTCATAATAAAAAGAATCTCAGGATTCTAAATTCATCTTAGCAGACTGCATAAGGTGACAGATCTCTGAGGATAGGGAAAACCATGGGGTACCAATGTCACCTCAACTGAGAATATCAGGTGCAAGAGCACTGACAAGAGAGAGAGTGGAAGGAAATGCCTCTTTTTGCAAGATCACCCCCAAAGGTATGGACTGATACTTCTGGTCTTTCGACTCTCAGAGCCTTCTGCCCTCCTGGCGAGTAGTGTGAACGAGTTCAAGGCTCAGGAACAATAGAGGTCTGCCACAGAGGCAGGTGTTACCGCCACCTTCCCCTTTGAGAATGTTGAAAAAATATTTTGTAAGAGAAGGCAGTGGTCCCACAGACTTCTGCCTACCCTTAAAAAATTAAACTTAGAAGTTTCATTTTTTTCTTTTTTAATGCATTGTATTCTCCTTGAAGGAAAACGGACTGCATATTATACAAAAAGATTGCATTATTAAAAAACACAATCACAGACATGGTGGTCTGCTGACCTCAGCAGCTCACCATCCCTGTGATGGCTGCGATTCCTAATGGGTCGCAAATTCAGACCTACCTTATTAATATTCATAAGGTAGGTTGATTTGTTACCCAAAAGAAATCACATTTTCAAAGATGTATGTTTTCTTACATCAGGAATTGGGGTTTCCTATGCAATTCCGTAAGAATTGCAATTAGGAAATCACAGTTACACTCGCTCCACTGGCGGCTAGTGATCTTTGCAAGTGCTGGATGGTAACACCTGACCCAAATTTCAATGAACAGGCGAGCTAAAGGGACACTGGACTTACCCCAATACATTTTGAAACATATGTACAAATAGTGCATTTTGTAGCACATTGTTCACATATTGTGCAAGAGTGTTGCAGGTTCGTCTGCCCTCCGATAATTTGGTGAAAATTGTGGCAAAATGTTAATTCTCAGGACAATTTACTTGAAAAAATCTAGAAAGCCATAAAAGAAACCAGTAATTCTACCTTGTATTTCCAGGGCCAGATAAAAATTAACGTTTAATAGAGCATTGCACAGACAGTGATACTGATTACCACTCGATTACGCTTTAGATCTACTTTTGGAAATGCATAATTTCGTCCCAAACCACAATTTATTAAATGAAAATAAAACAAACTTTTCATATGAAAATAATGGAAGGGATTCCCCTAAACAAATACCATTACTTATTTTTCATAAACACATGTTCAGTGCCCAATCAAACATTCATCGTTTCCATCATGTATTAACCTGTCCTTCTGTATCATACGAATAAAAGGTCTGATACAAATAAGTCACGCTCACAAGTCATGGGTGCCATCAATATTCCAAAAGCTACCACTATTATTATAGAGGCAACATTTTATCAAGGGCAGCATAGGAATCAATCATGCCATGTATGGTGTCAGGATGCACCATCCTTCTGCTTGGAATCAACCAGGAGCGATTAACTCCTCCATTTCTTGCCTCCCCCCCCAATGTCCACATACATAGGTATGTGCGTTGAGGCTTAAGTGGGTATTGAAAGACAAAGCTTTGCTTGGGAAGTGTTCAGGGAGCTTCTGAGATCAAACATATTGAGAAGTTTGGGAAGTTGCACTAAGCTTCAGAGGCTAAACATGCTTTAAGCTGCACTGCTTTTGAAAGTGTAATTGCATGAGTGGGCTGCCTGTAGTGGGCATTTTAGCCCAAACCCTGGTATGGGCCACACTGGCCATTTGAGACTAGACACTGTATGAGGAGAGTACAGTGGGTGTTTGAGGTGAGAGGGTACACTGACTATCTGAGGTTTCATCAGTGAATTGGAGGCTGTGCTGAACATTAGAGGATGAAGCTCTGCTGTGGAGACTGTGCTGGCATGCGAGGTTAAGAAACCATTAGTGAGGGTCTCTTAGGCATGTCAGGCTACACATTGAGCGTATGGAGGCTGCACCTAGTTACCGCTGATAGACTGGTGCCTGGGTGTTTGCCCGGAATATTTTGGGTTTATTTTTTCATGAAGAATGTGCACTAAGGATTTTAGACTAAGCCTGTGCTTGAGGAGGCTGCACTGTGCATTTGAGCTAAAACTGCACCTGGGAAGAATGAAAGGCCATTGAAGGCAAAACCTTTACATTATGAGGGGCAGATGGTACTTCTGATGTGTTTGACTGATATTCCTTCACCACTCACTTCGACATCAGGGCTTAAGATTGGAAGTAACTTTCTTCTACAGCCCCTAAGCTTGACCTAACACTGAGACTTACAAGTTAATTCATTTTGGTCCCTAGTCTATTGCAAAGACCTGTGCTGGTACTTACAGCCTGATTTGGAGGAGGACTGCAGTTTGGCAGAAGATGGACATTCTGCATGAGGAAATCTTTCAAATCTACCATTCACCTTGCCAAGGTGCAGCAGTAATTCTGGTTGAAACGGGGGCAGATCACCCTGATCACACGGATCTAGGGTGAATGTACCACCATAACAGCTGAAAATACCGCACTGAAAGATCCACCGCACAAAGGGAGTGGGAGACTAAGGTTAATATTGTGTCTCTCAATAACATGCTGGGCAACACTCTCAAGCAGCTCAGCGTGACTAGATATGTGGGCACTGATAATGTGCCTCTAATTTGGGGTTACGTTTAAAGAGTTCTGCCAGGGATAAAGACCACCGGTGCATTGTCATTTGTCCACAAATAAACTGATGGCAAAAGGCATAAAAGCCTACAAACAAAATGAATATGCAACAATTCCCTTTAACTCTCCCCAGTTCATTTCTCCATTAGGCCTTTGTGATTATGAATCCCTCCTTAGTAGGATGGAAACTCTGTATGCTCCTTACTCCAACACCATAACAAAACAAATGGAGTCCTCAAAGGTACAGTTCATGCAATGACCACCCACATATGTTTCTCTGATACTAAACCCTAGAGGAAATGAGAAATAAAGTTGGAACACCGCAGTCCTGATGAGGACACTATATGAATAAGAATCCAAAATGGGGGAGGAGCTAAGCTAGCAAATAAGATGGCTGCTTGGGCTCCCGGCTCCGCCGACCTCCTTATCCTGCCAGATGCTCCTGTAGATAATCCAGTTTTTACGCCCGATCTCCGTGTGGATGAACTGATGCACACTCCGATGGTGCAATCCCAAAGACTTAATTGGCTTGATTGACGGAGTTGTGTCGAGTTAAAGTTTGCGGCCTAGTCCAACTGGAGGCCTCGAGTTTTGACCCAGCCGGGTTGCAGTTGAAAAACATCATCCGTGAGAACCAAGCAGGGTCCGGTCTACCGCAGTGGAGGTCTTTTTTGCCCGAATTTGACGGCGGTCATTCTGATTGACTAACATCGAGGGAGGAATGACGTGACATGACAGTGGCTGTGGGTGGATGTCCCTGTCCCACGGACCCGGTTTCCCCCTCGCCGGGGCTCGTTGGGTCGGGGTCTTCGCTCGCGACAGCGTAGTGCAGCTTGCTGCTGCAGGAACAGATCAGTCACCCTCCGATGCCGTCCGTTCCCCCCCTGTCTGTTCCCCCGGAGAAACCTCTCTGAGGGAAGCGAAAAAGATTGGTACTGTGCGGGGAGAAATGGACCGGTCGGAGCGTGAGCCGTCGCTAAGGACAGTATTGGCAGCCATCGGGGCATTTCATTCCAGTATGGATGCCCTGATTGACAAAATGATTACGGGCCTATCTGAGATGGAGTGTGTACAACCAGACCCTACTCCACTGCAGGAACTGCTGCCAGCTGCGATTTACAAGGCGACCATCTTGATTCTGGACGAGGACCCTGTGCGGCAAGAAGCGCTGAAGCCCCCGGTCGGTATTCTGGAGAATCCTGAACCCGGTGTTTCGAACATACTACTACATCTACCATCACTGCTGACTTTGGGAGAATCGATTGGCATTCCCTTCCCGGAGACTCCTGTCGGTAATTGTTTTTGGACTTCTGTTTCATCCTTTCCCTCTTTGATTACCACACGATCGTGGAGAAAACAACATTGGGACTATCCGTCAGTGAGGGAGCATTTCTGTGCTGATGGAGTACTTGAGGAATCACTGACTTTGATTTGCGTTGGACTGAATTTTTTTGGACTCTTTCTGCATTTTGATTCTCCTGTAGAAGTGGTTGTCCTACCAGGAGGGGTTCGCATGATGGTTCGGAAAGGCCAAGGCTGAGTTCGATTGATCGGGACTGGTACTATGGCCTTAATGGATGCGGGAATCGTAACTGTTGATCTAACGGGAGGCTGGGCGGTGTATCATAGCTCCCCCTAATTTAATTTTTGTGATTTCTGTAACATTGTACTTTCATTATAGGGGGTGCTTTTCTCTGGCAGGGGGGAAGGGGACCGGGAGCCCATACGGAAATATCCTCCCCCATGTTTTCTCTTTTCTTTTTTAGAACCTAGTTAGTTTGGGCGACAGGCACACTGCTAGTCGGGGTTAGGCGATAGCCATATGCAGGGGTGCAGGGTGGGGGTATGGGTTTATTATTTTATTTCTGTTCTCGTTTTTATGGTTTTTCTTTTCTTCAATGTTTTCTTTAGTCTTCCCTTATTAGCAATATTGGCGAAATATCCTGATTTTGTTTAACTTCCAGTGTCTGGTTGCCATGCTTTGTCTACTATTCTGATTTTATGGGTGGGAGGGTCCTGTGGGCCTGCGCTTAAATTGTTTTTTGATTGTTATGCTACTAATCCTCCTTCGTACTTATTAGCGCAGGCGTCTCAGCGATTCTTCTGTCATTTCAAGCCTATCCTATCTTTGTACCTGTCCACCCTATTATTATGTTTCATTGTATGGCATTGGATATGTCTAGTCCGTTTTTCTTGTTTTAAAATAATAAAAAGATTTACAAAAAAAAAGAATCCAAAATGGATACTGAGGAGGAATTTGAAATCCATCAGGTCTAACGGCGCAAGGAAAACACGTATAAACAATAGTATGTTAACATTTCTCTCTCCCACTAAGACCCATAATAAATAATTAAAAGAGGACAGAGCCCGGATAAGTAGCCAACCCCCTCAGTCTTCAAAAACACAGACCCAGTAAAGCCTTTTTGAATCCATGAAATATTGCAACAAGCATAAAATGGACACTGGATATGATGATTTACTGTACAAAATGTGTTTGGAATTGTTGTCACCATTTGACTACGTCAAGGAGACACTAAACAGATTATTATAATTCACTTACAGCCAAATTACGTGTCTGATGGTCCTCGGACTGCCAGACGTGTGGTGGGGAGGCAGTGACGGTCTTTCGGCTGCCATATTATGACCCTGGCGGCTGTGCCGCCTTGGGACTGCTGCTGCTACCAGGGAACTGCCGCTCCCTGGCAGTGGCACAGCCGTCTTGAGGCAGAAATATGCTTGGCAGGACTGCTGTGGTACCGCCAAGCATATTACAACTTTCCTCACTGCCACTGATTTCATGAAGGTCTTTCCTCCATGAAAACAGTGGTGGTGAGGAAAGAAAGGGGGCCCTACAGTGCCACCTCATGCCTCACTCCATGTGGTCGCACACAGGGCGGGGCACAACTTTTTTTGATGTTCCCATTTTGGTGCCTATTTTATAGCCACCGCAAGGAGAACGCCAAAGAATCGCCCACCAATGACTACAACAGTCATAATATGGCGTGCGGGTCTCACGTGGGTTTGACGGTGCGGCGGCAGGATGGTCCTGCCGCCGCACCGCCAAATTCGTGATCAGCCCCTTGATTTTTGTTTTCATAAATGTACCAAGCTCTTTTCCAGTTGAATATTTTACCAATAATTTTTATGAATATGCTAACAATAAAATAAACTGAAACAGCTGGTTGTCCGAATACGTGTGTAATCCTAGACAAAGACTTCAAAATCCCCTTTCTGTTTGCAGGAAGCTTTAGATATAATCAAGGGTGGCTCTTCCGCTAAGGCGGAGGAGCATCGACCCCCTGCTCTTTTAACAGGAAAAATCAAATGAAAAAAACATAATTATTATCATTTGTTTTACAGATTTGGGGCTCGGTTAGGGTGGGGCGGGGCTGGGTTAGGGTGGGGCAGGGCTGGAGGCACAAGTAGAGGAGTGGTTTGTGCACATTAAGTGCGCATGACTGCTTGGCCGGCCGTCTGGGACCGGCCAAACAGTCATAAGCACTTAGCATGTTCCCCACCAGGCAGCATCACACAGACTGGTGAGGAACATGCCCAGGCCCCCTAAGAAATAAAGATCAATTAAGAGCATATCTTGGATTGGTAGAATATTAGGCGAAGCATGGAGGTTGATGTGCAGTTAAAGGAAAGAAGACAAAGCAAATATGTAAGAAAGAGTGACAGATTCACTGGAGTGGTGCATGCCAGCAAGATTTTGATGATATAGAAAGGGAAGTTAGTGAGGCTTGCTTCCTTCCCTGTTATGAATAATCTAGCTCAGATTCTCACAGTGAATACCTTTCTGCTTTTGTTGGTATGACAGATTCTGGACTCTACCTGGCCATATTTCCACAGTATGGGCTTTCCTTGTTTTCGAGGTCCCTGTATATTTACCCAAGGCCCGCACTTTGGTTCCTCAGTTGAACTGCAGTTCTATTTATTGGATGTTGGTCATTTTGGTCTTGTTTTGCTCAATAAGTCATGCTCTGTTCTTCTAACCAGTTGTGAATTATTTTTGTGTGGTGTTCTTCACTTTTTTACTGTAATAAGTGTTGCACAAATACTTTACACATTGCCTCTTAAGCCTGACTGCTCCTTGTCAAGCGTACCAAAGGGTGACTACAGGTTGATTTAGGTGGTGTATCTGACTTAGTCTGACAACAGTGGTGGTCCCTACTTGGACAGGATGCATACCTCTGCCAACTAGATACCCATTTCTAACAGAAGGGTTTTCCATATAAATTTGTATTTGACAGTGGAGGGCATCTGTTTTCTGAAGAAATGTTTCAATGAAAGGTGCATTAAGCGTAAGGGGACAACACTGTGTGAAGCAACGGGTAGGGGACAAAAAATAGAAGCACAAGACATATTTTGACAGCTGATGTAGTCAAAAAGATCAAACACTGAAGGTGATTGGGTGCTATGAAGAATCTCAAAATGGGTATGTATAAGGACATCAAAATTCTCCCTGCTGCAGCAAGTAAAAATGGTGGAGAAGTGTGTGGTGATGTTGGAAAAGTGTAGACAAAAGGAAGACTAATTAAATAGAAGGGTATTGATGATAATAAATAAGAAGGCAGTTTTGGTATGGTCGGGGATGTTGTTGAGATTGAAGATAGCACGAATAAGACAGTGCATCAATGTAATAGTCGATTTACATATATTTAGATATATAGATATGAATTGCACAGACAATCCAAGAGCAGATGATGCATGGACTGATCAAATGGACTCAAAGAATGCTGATGCCGAATAATCCAAGTGTTTATTTCAGGCTTGTGCTGGCCATTACGGTGCAAACTTAATCCCATGATCACACTGCAACAAGTTAGAATATTTAAAGGAAACATAACCACCATGTGACTATAGTGAACATAAAAAAACATGCTAATTCATGAACAAATGGCGATGTGGTACTATGGCAACTCCGAAACATATTCAAAGCATAATACATATTGCGATATAGGCATATGTGTCAAATTAAGTAAATATAACTGTATTTTACCGTAATTAGAATTTGTCATCCAAAAATTAGGAATGAGTCAGATCAAACCAATAAAATATATGCTCTTATGAGGAGATAGATGGGCCCCACTATATCCTGTTATAGCGATGCCTGATCAAATGTATACATTGCACAATAGTATAACAACATCCATAATGAAATGCATATTGTGACTGAATGATTTCAACATACAAATACACAGGTATTCTGTGTAAACTTTGCAAAATTCAATATTTCAAGTATAGATACTGAAGTGCTAAGTGCAATTCATTACCTTATGCAATATATGGTCTTATGGGGAGACAGCTAGGATCCACTATATCTTGTTATAGCGCTGCATAATCAAATGTATATATATTGCACAAAATCATAGTGTATCAACATCCATGATGCAATGCAAAATGTGATTTTGATTCTCTCCCATAGTCTTAGAGGTGCTGAACTTCGTTATTCTGTAATTGAGAGAGAAGGTCTTGCAGTACACTAGGCTATTAAGAAATTAAAAAACTTGCTTTGGGGTTTTAAATTTGAAGTCCGTACTGATCACAAACCCCTATGTGAAATATTTAAGAAGAAAGGTATTGATGCTGTCTCTGGTAGGATTTTGAAAAGGGTGCCTTCATTGCTGGAGTACATCTTTGAAATAAAATACTTACCTGGTATTAAAAACACCAAAGCTGACACTCTCTCTAGATTGGTTGAGATGTCTGTTTGTGATGAAGACCATGTTGATGATGAGTTGAATGAATGGGTGTGTATTGTTGAGTCTGATGGTATTACTGAAAGTAGAATTGCGTGAGGAATCTGACAAGGATGAGGAGTTACAAGAGACTTTTAGACTCATTGGTAAAGGTTGGCATTCCAAAGTCCAGGGTGTCGGAGAAAAGTTTTGGAATGTCAGGAATTAACTCTTTGAAAGTAATGGACTTCTTTTCGGAGGCCCAAGACTTATTCCCCCGGTTTCTTTCAGAGAAGAATTATTGGTCTTAGCTCAAGATGGGTATCAAGGTATGTTCAAAACAAAAGAGAGACTTAGGTTGACATATTGGTGGCCTGGTATGGACCTACAGGTTGAACATTTAATCGGAGAATGTGTTCCCTGTGCTCTCAGTGAAAAGAGTGTTAAACCCAAGGTACAGCCCATGGTTGTTAGAAATCGTCCAAGTAAACCATGGGAAGAAGTTGCTTTTGATATTTTGGGACCTGTTCAAGGTAATGGTGTGAAGGCTTATGTCCTTATCATTATGGATATGTTTTCAAGGTGGCTCGAACTTAAGATTTGTAGGGGTATTGAAAGTAAACATGTTATAGAATTTTTTTTTTTAAAGACGTTTTTGGAAGGGAAGGTTTTCCTTGTTCATTTCTTACTGAAAACGGTGTACAACTTGTCTCTAAAGAGATGGAGAACTTCTTAGCCAAATGCTCCAATGTTCATTATATCATCCCGAGACTAATGGCATGATAGAACGTTTAAAAGGGTTCTCAAAGAAACAATTGCCATGGCTAAACAAAATAACCTTGATTGGAAAGGTGAAATCATTAGGAAGGTGGAATTGAGGGTCACTCCACAATCCATTACGAGTAAGACACCATTTGAGTTGTTTAGAAACAGGTTACCCAACACTTTGGTTGCTCCTAATTGGGTTAATGATGCTGAAACTCAGAAGGGGTTGGTCTTCCATGATGGAGAATGGAAAGTCAAAGAAGCTGAGAAAATCCAGTCCATGAAAGTCAATTTTGAACATAGAAAATCTGTAAAAGTTACACCTGCTCATGTTGGTGATTGGGTTATGATAAAAGCCCCCTGTGGGAGAAAAACTTCAGTTATCTTTAAGAAAACTCATAAAGTAAATAAAGTCTTCACAAATGCGGTTAAAACAGATGATTCTAGGATCTGGAATCTCAACAGAGTGGTAGTTGTAAGAGCTCACTTAAATGAGTGCTTTGTTGAGCAAGGTGAAGATAATTTCTTGTGCAACTTTTCTCCCTCTCAGGAACAGCATAAAGATTTGAAAGCAAGTTCTTCTCGTCATGCTCTAGGGAGGAATGTGAGACAACAGTCACACTTCAAAGACTTTGTTTTGAAATGATTTTGCATTAGTTATTTGAAATGGTTTAGTATTTCTTATTATTTTTTTTAATGATTTAGTATTTCTTATTATATTGTTACGTTTGTTTCTGTTATTTATAACGGGGAAGGTGTGTAGCATACTGGGTTTTATCAATGCTTGGTGTCTTTAGTTATTGTGGATGTGTATTCTCAAACAGCACCATGGTAACAGAACCTCATGTAAAGGATTGTCCTGATCCTGTGAGGCAGTTACTGGCTAGGACTTAACTTGGATGGATGGAACTTCTTCTTGAGATTAAACTACACTTTCTACCTCACATTGCTTGAGTTTCTGTCATGTTGTCCCTTTAAGTAGTTCCTTGGAATTGTTTTGTTTTAACATTCTGTGTTGTGCAGGATTCTCTCCTAGCTTCAGTGGAGACAGTTGCTGTGGAAGAAGTCCTGCGTAGGTTGTATATTTATTAAAGATGTTATAGCTATCGTTAGGAAAGCTGAACTTTCTGGTCGCAGCGCAAAAGCTATCAAGGTTAATGACAAAGTTTCTTCTGATCCAAATATTGTTTCTGAACATACTATTTCTAAAGTTCAAGGTAAACCTAATTATAAACAGAAATATCAAATTAAACCCAAATCTAGTGATGTAAAAAATCACGATAAACTCAAGTGTTTCAGGTGTGGTAGCAGTTCACACTTGGCTAATTTTTAATTGTGTCTAGCCATTAAGGAGAAATGTTCCAATTGTTAGTTAATTGGGCATTATTCTACAGCTTGTTACAGATCTAAGAGTAAAAAAGTTAAGGTGATTTGTGATTCATCTTCTAGTGATGATGAAGATATTGTCAGAAAAGTTTTACATTGTTCCGTTGAAGATGAATGTATTAAAAAGGTTACACATTGCTCAATGGAGGATGATTGTGTTCAAAAACCACTTGAAAAAGTTTACATTTTCAACATTAATGATTCTTTTAAGGGGAATATTCTCAAAAAACCCATTTGTAATATGTTGATTGGTGGAGTTCCTATTAATATCTATGCTGATTCAGGTTCTCCCTACACAATAGTTATGAGGTAGTGTGGAATTCTGATTTTGCACAGCATTTGGGAAATTATTTTTACGCTTCAGACATCTCTTCTGAAGGATTTTCGGGGGAAAAGATTAATATGATTGGTTTCAAGCCTTTTGAAGTGTAGATTTAAGGACAGGGAATCACTGGGGAAACTTTATGTAGCTAAACGTGGTCCTTCTGTTCTTGGATGGAGAGATCAGAGGGATTTGGATATTATTTTGAATCCCAATAGTCCCAAACCTGTTTTAGTGGTTAATGATGGTGAAGAAATTGGTGATTCTATGTTTAAAAGATTTCATAAGTCTTTAGTGGAAAGATTGGTAATCTGCATGGATTTTCTCATTGCATTATCTTGAAGAGTGATGCCAAACCTAAAATTTTTAAAGCCAGGAATATTCCTATTTTGGTTCGCAGTGATGTTGAGAAAGAATTGGAGAAATTTGTTTGGAGAGGATATAATCGAACCAATAGAATCCTCCGAATGGATTTCTCCAGTTGTAATCGCCAGACGTTCAAATGGCAAAATTCGGTTACGTGTAGATCTTCGCCATTTGAACGTGAACATTGTAATTGACAAATTTCCATTACCTAAAATTTCTGAAATGCTGTCTTCAGTTAAATGTGCCTCTATTTTCGCGACTTTGGATCTTTCTGCCGCATATCATCAGATCTCTCTTGATAATGACAGTAGGCATCTTACGGCATTTATTACTCCCATGGGGTGTTTTCAGTTTAAGAAAATGCCATTCGGATTAGCATCCGCTGCTGCCATTTTCCAACGTATTATGCACCAGCTTTTTGGCAAACACCCTAAAATTAGATTTTTCAAGATGACATTTTAGTTTATGGGAAAGATGAGGCTGAGCACAATTCAATTCTTGAAGAAGTTCTAAATATTCTTGAAAAAAAAGGTTTGACCATTGAGTTTACGAAATGTAATTTTGGGGTCAAATCTGTGACTTATCTTGGTCACGTTTTGTGTGCTGATGGTGTATCTACCAAACCCAAGTTAGTTGATGCTATTAAGGAGGCGCCTTCCCCATCTAGTAAGGATGATGTTCGATCATTCCTTGGAATGGTGGAATTTTATTCTAAATTTGTTAAGGGTTTTTCTAGTAACGTTTTTAACATAAGACAACTCTTGAAAAGTAAGGTCAAGTTTGAGTGGTCTGCCCTTTGTGAAAATGAATTTAATGGCATCAAATCTGACATCATCATTGCCCCAGTGTTATCTCCTTTTGATTTGGATCTTGACTCCGTGATTACTGTTGATGCCAGTAATAAAGGTTTGGGGAGTGTACTTTCGCAAATTGATAGTTTTGGCAAAGAACACATTGTTGCGTTTGCGTCTAGGGCCCTTTCTGTTCCTGAGGGTAAATTTTCGGTTATTGAGAAGGAAGCTCTTGCTGTAGTCTGGGCGTTAGAACATTTTCGGAGTTTTGTATGGGGAAAGAGATGTGTGGTTAGAACTGATCATAAACCCCTTACCAAGCTGCTTTCCACCGATGGTCTTTACAATGCCACAGCTAGAATTGCTAGGATGACTATGCGATTACAAGATTTCATGATCAAAATTCAATATTTTCCAGGCAAAAACAACGTAATTGCTGATTTTCTTTCGCGCATGCCTTCCGATTTGCAAGAATGTGTGATAAATGAATGGGATTCTTTTCAAGTTGCTCTTATTCATGATGAGAATCCTTTTTATATTGAAAAGAAGGTATGGGTTGAGGAGTATGTGAAGGTCAAAGTGTCAGTCTCTGTTGTTTCATTTATTCGTGAAGGATGGCTGGAGAAGAGCAAATTGTCGTCTGATCTCAAACCATTCTGGGAGGTTAGAAATGAAATTACCGTTTTAGATGATACTATTTTTTGGGATGACAAAGCTGTTCCTCCTTTATCTTTAGTGAATTCCATTCTACGTTTATGTCACAAGGATCATTGTGGCATTGTTAAGACTAAACAGAATATCAAACAATAGTACTGGTGGCCTGGTATTGATGTTATGACTGAAAGAATGGTACGTGAATGTGTGGTTTGTTCAAATTCAGATAAAGTTCTTAAGACGTTAAAACCTGATATGTGTGGACCTATAGTTCCTGAAGGTCCTTGGCATACTGTTGCAATCGATATTATGGGACCCGTTGGGGACAGTCACAAATTTGTGATTTTCATTATTGATATTTTTTCTAGATGGCCTTGCATCACCATTGTAGATAGAGTTGATTCAGCCACTGTTTTAGAGTTTATAGATAAAGGATTTATGGAAGAAGGTCTTCCTACTCAGATTATTAGTGACAATGGTGTTCAATTCATGTAAAAACTTGCTAAATCTTATTTTGACAAAACAGGTATAGTTCATAAAACTACTTCACTTTATAATCCGAGTGGAAATGGATTGTGTGAGAGATTTAATAAGGTCCTGAAGAATGCCATTCAAATTGCTAAGTTAAAGAAAGAAGATTGGGAAATTGGCATTCACAAAGCTGTTTGATCCTACAGAACCAACTTTCATGATGCTTTGAAGATGTCACCTTTTGAAATTATGAGGAGCCGGATTGCTAGGACTAAGTACAATCCAAATTGGTTGCATAAGAAAGGTTGTTTGGACATATGTATGAATGAAGTTAGAGGCAATATTATCGAGAAACATTTACAATATAAAAGGAATTTTGACAATAAATTTGCTACTGGTTCTGTGGATGTTGAAACTGGCATGTGGGTTAAGGTTTAAAACATTGGAAGGTTCGAAAGGGTGAATCTCAATTTTCAAAACCTTTAATGATTAAAAAAGTTTTACGAAATGATGTTCTTTTAAGCGATGGGAAGGTGTGGAATTTAAGGAGAATTGCTATTTACAAAGGGAAGAGATTTATGTACTGATTCCATTAATCCTGCGCATTCTTCTAATGTCACTTTGGATTCCCAAATTGTTCAAAATTAGGATCATGGTGGTTTGTTTTTTTCTGAAAGTGTTTCTGTTCCTGAAAATGTCTCCAATGAATATATTTCTGAAAGTGTCACCAATGAAAGTATTCTTGAAAATGTCAACAATGAAGGTTTGGTTTCCACAGAAAATGTTAGTGATGCTTTTGTCATGGATTCGCCTACCAACATATCTGACAATTGTAATTCACTTAATCCTAACTTCAACAATTCTACTGTTAAAGATTCTGTTTGTTCCAATGATACTGTTATTAGTGAGAAACGTGTTTGCGCTGAACGTAAATGGTTACAAGATTTTGTTTGTTGATAATTTTTTATTTTTATTTTGTTTTATAAGGAAGAAGATGTCTCATGTTGTCCCTTTCAGTAGTTCCTTGGAATTGTTTTGTTTTAACATTCTGTGTTGTGCAGGATTCTCTCCTAGCTTCTGTGGAGACAGTTGCTGGGGAAGAAATCCTGCGTAGGTTGTATCCTACCCTGCTCCTGTGCTTTCCTCCAATAAACCTATTTTTCTACTATACTTGAGTAGAGTCGATACTACAGTTTCTCATTGGATTTTAATTATTTTACAGACGCCTCTTTAATTTTCTTTCACTGACTTCAAAATGAGAGGATTTCCCTCAAACCCCAACCACTTTGATGCTTGTTTTCCTATTCCTGGATATGAGCCTTCCAGCCCCTTTCACAACTGGTAGCGCTGTGTGAACTGCATTGTGTGTGTGGAATCAAGCCTGAATACAGAGCTGTTCACTTAGTCTGCATTGGACATCTACTCCCGCCACACCCAGGAGGATGCTGGGGCCTCGAAGAAGGAGCCAAGTGGTCAGAGGCTGTGTTCACAGCATGAGAGAAGCTAGAAGTAGAGACGTGCTACACAGACCTAGGTGCGGTTATGAGTTCTCTGTGCAATTTGCTTGTGTTTTTCCTTTATGACAGGCTGTAAAGAATTTTTAGGTATGGTTTTAAGGTCTAGTGCACCAGTCCTATCCTCCAGGTATCCACACCTTTTAACAGGCAGTTTATCCCATCATTTTGCCCGATATCCTCATTACACAGCAGAGACCTTTTATAGTACATCTGTCTAGACTCTCAAATGGAAGATTACTTAATCTTTTTTTATTATGTGTTGCCACCACATGGGTTTCCTTTGTGATCTTTCGGTGCTTGTTCTTTTTGTTTTCCTAGTCCCCACATGACATTCTTTTGTCTGCCTACATGCTTTTTCTTTTTGGATATATGTGGCATTGAATGATTGGATCAAATTAATTTACAGGAGGCACTCGGTTGCATGCTCGTTTGATATGAATTGCGGCTCTTCAGTCTGACGTTCAGTGTTTAAAAAATATATATCATTTTGATATGTTAACACTGTTACTTCTCTCACGTGTGCTTTGTATCAGTAATATTTTTGTGTTATCTTATTAATTTCTGATCCGACCAAACTCGATGGATTCACAACTTCAACCTTTTTGTTGTATGTCTGTTGCCCACTAAACCACACAAATTCCTTACATTGCTTTGGTTGCAGACATGAAGTGCTCCACCACATCACTTTATCAAGATCATGGATGTCTATCAAGCTGATCCAGCCTAGGGACTACTCCGCCTCTCTCTACCCGCCTCATGCTCCCCTGACCTCTCCCTGCCAGTGTCCAAGGCCCTCTTCAATTCCCGAGACCCACCCCATGTGTGCTGTCCCCCATGACCAACCTAGCTCTCATTGTGGACCCGCTGCAAGGACATCTTGTTTTCTGGCTCTCTATTTCTGTGTGTAATGTAATACAACATGCTGCCGTTTGTTCAGCTGTTCAATTGTCTATTTTATAGCTATTTTCGAACCCATCTCTGGAGCCAAAATATACAGTCTAGAATGTGAGACCGGGACACACTGTTGCAAGCAGTGATTCGTATAGGAAAAGTTTTACAAGGAGGACTCGTAGAGCGCATTTTGGGCTTTTGTTCCTTACCACTATTGTCTAAATTAGGCTGATACAATTTTGCAATCGCAAAAATGACAATCCACAAAATCCAAGGGTTTGCACCAACTGAATATTTTTCTACTGTGTGCTGAAGCCATATGGTAAGCTGGGAAAGCATTTCAAACTGTAATGGAGGGGGATGGAGGTGAAATATGTGTTTCCCTCCTAACTGAGCTTTACAGGGCCTGGTTCACAAATGTAAACTTAGACCAACAGTCTAACTTAGACCAAAAGTCTAACTTTACTACTACTAAAGTTAGACCAAAAGTCTAACTTTAGTAGTAGTAAAGTTAGACTTTAGGTCTAAACTTAGACTTTTGGTCTAAGTTTACCTTTGTGAATCAGGTCCACAGTGGTAATACGTATTTTGCAGGAACCTCTATGGCTTTCAGACTAAAATAATCTCATGCACCGATTAATATTGTGATTCAATAAGCACGTGGACATAATAAAAGAACATTTGAACAACTGTTGGAAGTCATTGTGGAAATGGATGAATTTGATTTCTCTCAGACTGAATGCAGCAGTGGCTCCTCCGCTAAAGCGGAGGAGTGTCACCCCACTGCTTTTGAGCAGTGAAAACTGAAAAATAAAATGATAATACCAAAGGTTATTATCATTTTATTTTTCCTCCCTTCTCCCTTACTTCCTGCAGCTGAGAGGAGTGTGGGGCCGTCCACTATGGCATATCGACAGAGCCACAGAAAGGAGGCGGAGTGGTGGCACTGCTTGGCCAGCCATGAAAGGCTGGCCAAATACTCATGCGCACTTCGATCTCCCCACACGAGCTGTCATTTATAGCCGGGTGGAGACCAAGCAGAGGGTCATAGACACTATCGGAGAGCCTTACTAGGGCCACACACTAATCACGGAGCTGCTCTCATGCTGGGTAATACCTGCATGAGAGCAGGATGTAGTTTGGCGTGGGGACCCTGTGGCATTCTGGGAGTTGAAGTCGAGGAGCAGAGGCCAGAGGAGCACCGACGCTGGAGAATGCAGGTAAGCATTATTATTTTTTATTAATTCCCCCCATGCTTCCCCCTTGGCGTTGCCCCATTCCCGCTGCCTTTCCCCGTGCTGCCCCACCACTTAAATGCCATAGTCGCCGTCACTGACTGAATAGCTCCAAAACAGAAGTAAATCTGTTTGGGAAACATAATCACTGGACTGATTTATTGTGGCCAAAGCCGTTTGACTAAACTCCTGAGATGTCTGAGAAGTTAAAAGCCTGGGAGTTTTCCTGGATGAGCCTGCTATTTTTTGCACAAGATTAATATGGTTGCATTGGCCTGCATCATGCAATTCAGCCTACTTCACAAAATATTCCTGCCAATCCTGTGTAATTTCTGAGTTGCATTGGTGAATTCCAGAATAAACTTACCTATGTGAATGCCCACTGTTTACCATTGCCCAAGACTACAATACAAAAGCTTCAGAGAATGAAAAACAGGGGGTTAGAGTGGTTTTGAATCTTCATAGATATGGCTAAAATTCAGAAACTCTTAGATCTCTTCACTGTCTTTGTCAAATCTCGCCTGGGGTTCCGCAGAAGTGATAGGAAGGGCACATTCCCAGCTTTCTCCCACCACCAAGACCGTCCAATATATGTCAAAGCTAATTGAGGTGGAATGGGGTAAAAAGGGTTGGAAAGAGAAAGACCATATGCACTACGGAGTCAGAGCAGGATGGTGCATGGTGCCCGGATAATTTCTATACGCCTCCTGAATACAAATAAGAGAATATGGAATCAGACCATTTGAAAACCTTTATATATACGACATGCAACTGTTCTAACATAAGCTAGTATATGTTTAGAAAAACTTGAATAAATCCCCTTTTCCATTATATAGGTAAGTGACTGCATACACTGAAGTAGTATACAATCTAAGAAAATAAAGGAAGAGTATAGGTTTAAGTAAAGATAAGATATCTAGAAATACCATAGCTCTTATTTACATGTGTTTGATTACATGCATACCTTGGTTTATTATGTAGCAAGTGACAATTACAGACTAGAACTGCAGCAAAGGCTGGCGGCTGGGGCGGTAGCGGAGCATAGGCTTACCAGGTCCTTGGTGCTGCGGTGATTTGCGGCGGTGCAGAGGAGCGGCTTCATGGAGACGTTGCGTGATCCCCGGGTGCAGGAAGCTTTGCGACTACTGGGAGAGGCGGGCCGCATGGACTTGGTGCGACCCGATCTCCAGGTAAGGCCGTCGTGGCGCGCTGCCAACGGTGCCGCGGCAGCAGTGGTGGCCTGTGAGCCGCCCCGGTCTCGGCCACGGCCGGCTCCATGTGGTGGGAGGGGGAGCCGAGGAGCGAGGGGTGGGGGGGTAGCAAGGAGGCGATGCGCCGCATCGGAAGGCACGGGGAGGGGCTGGGGGGAGTAAAGGAAAGAAGGCGCGTAAGGCCTGGAGTTTGTGGACAGGGCAGGAGGGAGGGTGGAGGCGCCTGGTGTGAGCAAGGGAGGGAGAGCTTGTCCGGTGAGGGACTTGGTGGCAGGAGGGCCAAGGGAGGCGAATGGGGGGGGCCCAGGGGGACAGGGAATGTCTGCCGGCGTGGGGAAAAGCGGGTAGTGGAATGGCCCTGGGGGTGGGGGAGAAGACATTGCGGCTGGGGGTGGGGGGGTGGCACTGGGATTGATGCAGGGGTCCCACAGGAAGTTCGAGGGGAGGGGCGACAGGAGGGGGGAGGGGTGATGCTGGGGGGGCGGGGTCCCCGCTCCTAGTAGAGGAATCTGAGCTGGAGGAGGGGGGGCGTGGGGGGTTTGGGGGGTTTAGGGGGGAGGCGGTTGGGGACGCCGAGTTGGACTGGGGGTCATTGTCTTCCGAGGAAGGGGGAAGCATGGTAGGCCCGAGCAGGTCGCTGTTGCCGGGGCGGGCGCGGGGAGGGGGTGGGGGGGAGGTGCCGTGATGGGGGGTCAGGGTTGGGATGGGTGGGGGGCATGGTGGGGGTGTGGGGCCGAGTTGGGGGGTCAGGGGTGGGGGTGGCCGTGGGGCCGCAGGGGTGGGTTTGGGAGGGGGTGTGGGGCGGGGGTGAGGGGCATCCGGCAAGGCGAGGAGGACATTCAGCGGGGTGGGGGAGGGGGGGCGCTGCGGGTTTGGGGTGAGGGTGGCGCGTGGGGGGAGAGGGCGGGTTTTTTCATCCTGGCATGCTGGACTCCACTTGTTTCCCTTGGCAGGAGCTGCTGGTGAGGCGCTCGGGTGAGCAGCATGCGGCTCCACTCCACCGAGAGGATGGGCCGGCTCTGCCTGGTACGGGCGGTCGCGCTTCAGCGAGGGACCTGGCAGTGGACCGCAGCGGACGGAGGCAGGAGATGTCCCCGCCGGCCCCCCCGAAGGGTCGCTACAGCCGAAGGGGGTGGGGGGATGCTTGTAGATGCACATGTTTCTGATTTTGGTGCGAGTGCGGCGGAAGGGCGGGGGGGGTGGATCTGTTTGACTTGATGCGGGTGTGTAGAGAGACGGCTGGGTTGAGCCGGCTGGAACCCCTAGGGGGGGCCGGGAGTGCCGGGATGTTGGTGCAGGGGAGTCTGAGGAGGAGCGGGAGATTCGGGAGGGGGGTCGAGTAACCTTGTTGACAGTGTGTTACAGGTACGGTCAAGGCAAGACGTGCCCAGAGTGACGGCCCCCTCAGCTCCACTGGTTAGGCGGCGGGACCCAGCGCATACACCGACCTTGACGCCAGGTAAGGCGGGAGACGGAGTGGGGAGCGGCAAGCGGCGCTGCGCGCAGGTGTCGGTGGGGACGGACACGGGGGTGAGGACGGGGGCGGCTGGTGAAAGGCCGGTACGTGCAGGACGCGGGGGTGTGTATGGACGGCGCAGCGGGGGTGGCGTCAGGTCAGGCGTGAGTGGCGAGACAGCGGCGGTCGGCGTGAAGGACACGACGGGTGGGGGGTAGGAGAGTTGTGTTGTGCTGGTGCGCAAGCTGCTGTACATGGGGGTGACTAAGCTGTTGGGGGCGCACCTCTCGCTGGCGACAAAGGAGAAGATATGGAAGGGGGAGTACATAGACATCCTGAAGCTACTGCACAGGGAGTTGACCTCTAAGGAGGGGTCTAAGCAGGAGGAGCAGGAATTGGCGAGGCGACCTAAGGTGCCCCTGACGCTGGACAATTGGTCAGCGGCGTTTCTCATATACGCAAGTGTGTATTGTGAGAAGTTTCCGGATCGGTCCGTAGCGCGGTTTAAGTACATGGATGTGGTGCGGAGGGCGCAGGTGACGTATGGCGGTTTCGCTTGGTCACACTTCGATGAGAAGTTCCGGGCGCGCATGGCCGCCGACCCGAAAGCCAAATGGTGGGAGCTGGATTCGGACTTATACCAGCAGACGATGGGCGGGGCCAAGTTTGGGTGCACCGTCTATACAGCCAGCGGTTTGCCACTGGTGTCGACCCCCTTTTCAGCACGCCGCACCCGCGGGGGGTGGCGCCCCACCCATGGGGGGTGGGGCAGGGTGAGTCCACCGGACAGGGCACGGTAGGGGCTTGTTGAGATTTCAACAAGGGGGCGTGCGGGCAGACAGTGTGCGGTTTTCGGCACAAGTGCTCCAAATCCGGGCGGCGTCACCCAGTGGTGCGTTGCTGGGGGGTCAGGGGCCCTCCGGGGCAGCAGACATCGCAGGGAGGAGCACAGACCGGGGGGTGCAAGGTAGCCGGTGGGGGGAGGTCGGGGGGAAACGGAGCTTTGGGGAAAAGGTCATATGCCGGTTAGGCTGGAGCGGATGGAGCCCTGGCTAGCGGCATATTCGCGGGCGGAGGATGCTGCAGTGTTGCGTCGCGGTTTTTGGGAGGGATTTCAACTGGGCTATGCGGGCCCACGGATTGCGCACTGGGCGGACAATCTGAAGTCAGTGAATGCACACAAGGGAATTGTGCGGGAGAAGCTTTTCAAGGAGGTCAGGGAGGGCCGGATGGCGGGCCCCTTTTCAGAGCCGCTGCTGCCGGGTTTGATCATCTCCCCCATTGGGGTGGTGCCCAAAAAGGAGCCGGCCCAATTCATGCTGATACAGCACCTGTCATGGCCTGAAGGGGAGTCGGTGAATGATTACATTTCAGCGGACCTTGCGTCGGTGTCTTACTCGTCGGTGGATGTGGCACGGAGGCTCGTGTCGGCAGCGGCGCAGGGCGCTTTGATGGCGAAGTGTGACATCAAGTCGGCTTTCCGTTTACTCCCAGTCCACCCGGGGGATCACCAGCTATTGGGGATTCAGTTTGACTGGAACATTTTTGTGGACAAAGCGCTGCCTATGGGGTGCTCCATCTCGTGCGCGTTGTTTGAGCATTTCAGTTCCTTCTTGCAGTGGATTTTTTCCAGGCGCACAAGCTCTGAGACAGTGACGCACTACCTGGATGACTTTTTTCCTGGTGGGATGGCCCGGTGCGACGGACTGCCAGCAGCAGCTGGACAGTTTGGCGGAGCTGATGGGGGAGTTTGGGGTTCCCCTGGCGCCAGAGAAGACGCACGGTCCCAGTACGGTGTTGTCCTTTCTCGGTATAGAGCTCGACTCAGCGGCCATGGAAGCACACCTGCCAGAGGACAAGAGGTCGGCAATGTTGGTCTTAGTGGATGGAATACTGGCGAAAAGGAAGGTGATGGTACGGGAGGTTCAGGTGCTGTTGGGGCATCTGGACTTTGCGTTTCGCATGGTCCGGGTGGGCCGAACGTCATCGGTTGGGGATGGCGTTGTCCGGTTTGACCCTTCCTCATCACCATGTGCGCCTAACGGTGGGGATGAAAAAGGATTTGTGCTTGTGGCGAACATTCCTGGGGCGCTTCAATGGGGTGCCCATGGCGCCAGGGGAGGACTGGGAATGGGATGTCACGCTGTATTCTGATGCAGCGGGCGGAGGGGGTTTCGGTCTGTACTGGGCTGGAAAGTGGTGCACGGAGCAGTGGCCGCCGCAGTGGCAGGCGGGGTGGGCATAGCATTGCGTTCTTGGAATTGTTCCCGTTGGTTTTGGCGGTCACGGTTTGGTCGGCAGAGCTGGCGCACAAGCGGGTACTGTTCCGGGTGGACAACATGTCTGTCGTGCAGGTGGTGAACCGGCAGTCGGCGTGGGATCCGCAAGTGTTGAAGTTGATGAGGGTGTTTGTGTTGCTCTGCCTGGAGAATAACATTCTGCTACGTGCACGCCACGTCCCTGGGGTAGAAAATGACATTGCGGATGCTTTGTCTCGTTCACAGTGGCAGAGATTCCATGGGCTAGCCACGGAGGCGGAGGAGGTCAAGATGCCGGTCCCGAGGGAGCTATGATCGGTGGGCGAGGCCGGGTCGTTCAGCTGGTGAAGGCGTCGATAACGGACTCTACCTGGAAGGTGTATGCGCAGGCCTGGGAGAAATTTCTTCTGTCTGGCGCGGTAAGGCGGGGGGATCGGTGGCAGTGCGAGGAGCAGGTGGTGCGGTTCATGTTGGAGCTAATGGACAAAGGTTTGTCGCGGGTGACGATTGCGGGCAAGCTGTCGGCGGTGGCGTTCATGGGGAAGCTATGGTGGTGGTACCCGCCATCGGCGGGGGAGTTGGGGACTCGATTGCTGGTGGGGTGGGCGAGGGAGAGGGATGCGGCTGCGCCGACCTATCATGGTGGCATTACTTGGGAGACTCCTTAGCGCGTTGCCCTCGGTGTGTAGGGATGGGGGCGAGACGGTCTTGTTTTCCACCCTGATGTCTTGGCTGTTTTTTGGAGCGTTCCGGGTGTCGGAGTTGGTGGGCACGAAAAGGGGGCGGGGGGTGATGTGGGAGGAAGTGGAGATTTGGGCCCGGAAGGGGGTGGTGCACTTGCAACACTCCAAGACAGACCAACGGGGGGTGGGGACATGGGTGGTGTTGGGCCCAGGCGGACAGGAGTGGGTGTGTCCCACGGCATGGGGGCGGCAGGTGGTGGTGAGGCGGTGTGAAGGGGATGGGGAAGTGTTTGGTCGGGGATGCAGCGGCAGAGTGACGGTGGCTTAGGCGTTGTGGGTTCTGCGGCACGCCCTGTGGTACATGGGTAAGGACCCACTGGCTTTCGGGACGCATTATTTTCGGATCGGGGCGGCGATAGAAGCGGCACGGAATGGGTGGGGGAAGGAGGAGATAAAGCGACTGGAGAGAGGGAAGTTGGACTGCTACCGGACATACGTTAGGATGCGGGGGTAGATGGGGGGCTTTGAGTTGCTTTTTGCCTTCTGACATGTGTGTCTTTACAGGTGCCGTGGCGGTGCCGGAGGTGGCAGTTTTGAATATTTACATTGTGGGACACTCTTTTGTCAAGCGGGCAGAAAGGCTGAGTGGGACAGACATCGGAAACTCAACTTGGAATTGGATGACAGATTGTTTCGTTGTCATTGGCAGGGCAAGGGGGGCATGCGTTGGCATGAGTTAATGCCTTTTTTGAATACGGTGGTCGGGGGGGGGGGGGTGCCTGGATGTGGTGGTGATACATTTGGGCAAGAATGACCTTGTGCAGTGTAAGGGCCTAGCGCTGGTTAAACAAATGAAGAGGGATCTGCTGGAAATCAGGAAGCAATGGGCAGGCTGTCACGCAATTTGGTCTGAATTTATCCCCAGGCGGGTATGGAGGCGAGTGGAGCGCCCAGGGGCTATTGACAGGGCAAGACGGAAGATTAACAGGGAGATGAGGGACTTCTGTGACAGGGAAGGGATAGGTAGGATGGAACACCCAGAGTTGAGGTACGGGCGGTGTACTTCTTCAGGGAGAATGGGGTGCACCTTTCTAGGTATGGAATGGAGTTGTATGTGCAGTTGAAGGAGGGGTTGGGTGGGGCTTTGGGGGTGCACAGGTATCCTAGGGAGCAGGAGTCCTATGGGGGGTCGAAAGTCGCTAAGCGGCTTTCGAGTGGTGCTTTTCCTAGTGAGAAAGGGGGCGTATTTGCAGGAGGCCTGGGGCTGATTCGGTAGGTGGGGGGAGGTCACTGAGGTCATTACAGTTTGTGTGTTAGGGGTTAGGTTGCAGAGGGGATGTTTTTGAGGTTGCAATGTTGGGGTTGGGGGGCTGTCAGGCAGTTGTTTATTTAGTGAGCATTAGTTTTGTTCGGCACAGGCCAGGTGGATGAGCTGCAGGGTGCACCTGATTCCAATAAAGCGCAATAATAAGCTTGCTAAGGCTACCAGATGCCCTAAAAAGACTGTTGAACTTTATAGCAAGACGCGACCCCAAGGTACTGTTACAGTACATATGAAAGGGGGGCGTAGGACAGGTCCCTACGCAAATGGGTCACTTCAAAGAGGAAGATTTTTAAGCACAAATTATTAATACGTCACCAAGAAACCTTATTCGTGGATAACTACCTCAGTCTCACCTCCACATTACAAACCAACTATATCTTCTACTCCAAATGGAAAAGTATCTTCCACAACCACCTCCCATCTCGAAATCATGCAAAATCCCATATGGTCTGAAACTGTCTACCGCTCCTTCCCCCGCTTTTCAAGGCGAAATTGACATCTCTATTTTCAAATCTGGTAACATCCTCATTCAAGCCTCTGAAAAACACCTCACCATCTTTGAACATCATTACAACATCTTATCTTACCTTCTATCGAAATCTCCCTCCATCCCTCCAGCCTCCCAATCACAGAGGGACCTCCCACCTTCTCTCTCTCCTACTTCCATCCATTCTCTCACTGACACTTCAACGGCCCTAGATGTCTCCGAAGGTCAGATGCACTATTTCCCTCCCACGTCGATTACCGTCCTTCTTTACGAGTCCCCTACAGCCCCCTGCCACTCAATCTTTCCCTCCTCCTCTTGATTCATTACTTCCTTACTCTAATTCCCCCCTTTCATCTTCTCCTTCCTCCCGACTCCCTAAATTCGGTCTCCCTTCGGCCCAACTACTGACTCCAATTTCTCCCTTTCCTAACTACCCTCCCCCCTTAACCAGGATGTCTGCCCTACTCAATCTCCACACCCACCCTTACCTCCCCTCGACTCTCAACAGGCTCCAGGGAATCTCCTTTCTCTCCTCCCTCCCCTCCCTTTGGCCATCAACCGGAACACCCCTCTCCACCCCCCACCAGGGCTACCAACCCGCCCTCACCTCAGACCTCGTGTCCAGACTATCTCGGAACACTCTCCTCTGCCCCGACCTACCTGCCCTGTCCCTATATCTCTTATAACATAGACACTTTTTAACATAGAATTCCATCTCGCTAACCTGTTGTTTGAACTCACATCACTCAGGAAAGACGTCAATTCCCTGTCCGCACTTAACCGCCCTAACCATTCTATTTCCCTGGGCTCTGTCCTAACCAACACCTCATTCCACCAACAATGGAAATCTACCCCCCGTAACGATACAGATAGTACATCCCATGCCTCAAGCCATTTCCCCGCTCCTGATCTCTGTGTCCTCGGACACTCTTTCCCCCATAAATCTCTGATTACAGACCCTCCTGTCCCCCATGCATCCATCCCTGTGATCCTTGGAACTAACAGAATGCCAACCTCCCCAGCTTCTCCCAGACTGCCTCCACAACTTACCACTATCCATTCTATCCCCCCTCCCAAAATCAATCCTAAACCCATTTCCTGCATGCTGGTTAACAGCCGCTCTGCTGCTTGTCATGCGATTGAAATATCGGAAACTATCCTTAGCGAAACCATTGACATCGCCTTTCTAACTGAAACTTGGCTCAATGATCACTCTTCTTCCATTCTTGACCTGCTCTCTCCCCCTGGCTACTCCGTCCTCAGAAAAGATAGACCTGGCAGAATTGGAGGTGGTCTTGCCATAATCTATAAAAATGAACTCCAACTCTCACTTGTGCAGAGCTCCAATCATTCTACTTTTGAATACCTCGGAGCGGAACTACGAGTGCATGGTTGACCGCCAATTTGCCTTCACAATATCTACCACCCCCTAGTGACTCACTTCCCTTTGTAGAAGAATTGTCCGACCTTCTCTCTCAATCCTTGCTGTCTAATTCTAAAAACCTCTTCCTCTGGGACTTTAACCTCCATTGAAACAAAAAGGATGATCCTATGGTTAACCTCCTTACTGATCTACTTGATAATAATGACCTGAAACAACTCTGCCATTCGCCTACTCACACAAAAGGAGCCTCTCTGGATGCTATCATTACAAGCACTGATTTGGCCTCCCTTTCCTCCATCGTACACATCGACTGGTCTGACCATCACCTCATCCTTTTCACGATCTCTAACACAATGTTTCTCCCTCCCCCCAAAATCATCAAACAGACAAAATTGACTAGAAATTCCCATCTTTTTCCCCTGGGCAAACTTGAGACTAAAGTCAAAGCGCAACTTCAACTTTCTCCTCTTTCCCAAAATGCTAATGACCTCACGGAGCACTTTAATAAATCCATCTCGGTTGTCCTTGACCAAATTGATCCAGCCAAACTTAATCTTCAGAAAAACAACTCCTCCAAATCCTGGTTTAATACAGATCTCAACAATGAGAGGCATGCCCTTAGGTCAACTGAACGCATTTGGAGACAAAACCCTTCCCCCACCTAATCTCGCCCTCCTCAGATCCACCAGGTTCAATTACAAAAAGCAAATCCTTAATACTAAGGCTGCTTTCTTCCGCTCACGATTGGACCGGGCCAAAAATAGACCCAGGGAACTATTCAGCATTATTAAAAACCAAACCACCTCTGCCCCCCTCTCTCCCCCAAGGTGGCAGCCACTAATGAGAGATGTGAAGAAATTGCTAACTACTTCTCAGAGAAAATCTCCAAAATCGATCACTCCTTCGTCTTACTCCCCTTCCACATTGCATACTACCCCCCCCCCCCCCCCCCCCCAAGATTGTTCCTCCTATTCTCCGGCCCTCTTAACTCTTCCTCATGAGACTTCATCTCTGCCTCTAGTCGTTTCTCCTCCTGAATCCGACCCCACCAAACTTGAGGAAAAAATCAAGGAATGCTTCCTGGCATCACTTCCATCCAGTTACTGAGCTCAAAGTCCTCAACGTCATTGCCAGACTTAAACCATCCTCTCTCACCAGAGACCCTCTCCCTACCAACCTTGTCCAAGATTTAAAACACATCATTGCCCCTTTTTGGACCTCTATCCTCAACTCCTCCTTTGCCACAGGATGAGTCCCTGTTTCCCTCCCAAGTTGGACAACTCACTCCAATCCTCAAAAATCCTGCTGCCGACCCCAATGACCTAAATATTCTTCGGCCTAACTCTAACCTTCCACTTCTCTTGAGAGCCCTCGAAAATGTGCCCTGCGCCAATTAGACACACACCTCGACACATTCAATCTGTTGGACTCTTTGCAATCAGGTTTCAGAAAGGGCTGTAGTACGGAAACGGCCATGCTCCATATAATTGATGACATCTATCACTCCCTCGACAAGAGCAAGTCCTCCCGTCTCATTCTCCTTGATCTCTCTTCCGCTTTCGATACCGTGAACCAGTCTACTTTACTGAACACTCTTAAAGATCATTTTGGCCTCAACGGTTTAGTTCTCAAATGGTTCTCCTCCTTTTTCCAACACAGAACCCAGCAAATTAAAATTCACGACTGCCTTTCTAAACCAATATCTGTCTTGCTGGGTGTCCCCCAGGGCTCTGTTCTCTCTACCTCTCTTTCAACCTCTTTATGGAACCCCTCACCCATTATTCTTAAGCACACGGATATCAAGTATCACCTCTACGCCGATGACACTCAACTTTATCATAAGATTCATTCCCGCTCTGAAGTGCTACACCTCAATGACGCCTTGACTAAGATTCAATCTTAAACTCAAACAAAAAAACCTGAAATAAATCTTTTCTCCCCTAAAAACAGCTCGCTCCCCATTCAATCCTAGATCTCGAACCTTACAGCTCTCAACTGCTCTCTTACCTTATCCAATTCAGTTAAATCCCTCGGAATTAACATTGATCAGAACCTTTCTCTTATCTCCCATATAAAAAACTCAGCCAAAAGCGCTCTCTTTACTCTCTATCACCTCAAGAAAGTAAAATCCTTCATTCCTGCTGATGACTTTAGACCAGCTGTCCATTCACTGGTGCTGTCTAAAATCGACTATGGTAACGCCATTCTCTCTGCAACACCTAAAGTCCACCTAGCCCCAATCATATCTGTTCTTAACCTCGCTGCTAGGCTCATTATCAACCTCAAGCTGTTCGATCACATCTCCCCTACCCTTAAAGCCCTCAATTGGCTTCCCATTGAAGGCAGATCTACCTATAAGACCGCCCGCATTACGCAAAAAGTCCTGCATCAACACACCCCGCTGTACCTCGCAGATAAACTCCTCAAAGCAGGTTGCTCTCGAACACTGAGGAGCTCAAATACACTCGTTCTTGTCCCTCCTCTGTTAAACAAGAAATCCACTCAATCACGCTCCTTCTCCAGAAATGCTCCTACCATCTGGAATGCACTCCCTAAAGAACTTTGTTGCAACCCCTCCTACTTCAGCTTCAAAAAAGACCTTAAACTACCCCTTCTCGACAAATTCTGGGTCCGTAACCCCTTCTCTAGGCTCATATCTCAACCCGGTTTCCTACTATTTTGGATCCCCCCTTCTGATCCCCGACGTCCTTTCTCTACCCCTTTTTTCACTTGTTTCTTTTCTTCTCCCTCTATCTCACTAATCCCTTTCATAGGCCCTATCTGATACACTTGACTTTTCCTTACCCCCCTCACAGCCTCTCACCATTCTTACATCCTGCTCCCTCTTCTCTATCCCCCCTTCTCTACGACAACTTCTCTTCTCTTGACTTGCTGTGGAATGTCGCAATTTGTTGTAACCAGATCATATAAATTGATATGTTACCTATTATTTTAATTCGACTTGAATGCTACTTCATTGTATTTTTTTGCTAATTTTATATCTACTCATGTGACTCCTGTAAAGCGCTCAGATACCCTTGGGTCCAGCCAGCGCTATATAAAACCTTTAAAATAAATCAAATAAAATTAAAATAAAGTAAATGCAATTATTTCAAGACTTTCTAACTCTGGACTAGCTAGATGGCCTAGTGTCAGTCAGAATCCCCCCCCCCCCCCTCTGAAAATACATGATACTATTGGGCACATATCGAAAAAGGATGTGCTAATACCTGGTTCTCCCCCCTTTTCTGTTGGGCCATTCTATACCGACAACAGAGGAGGTCACTACATTCAAACTCATGACACCAGAGGTAGCAGAGGCAATAGCGGCACCAGTGGTGCTAGAGACATTAGAACCATCACCCTGATCAATCGGGCAGGCTTTACAGGCACAAAGAGCTGAGGCTCAGGAACATTATGTGCAGCTCAGGGCAGACAATGTTATGATCCAGCAATCATTATCAGCAGTAACCAGTAAGGTGGCTTCACTTACCAACGACATGATAGAACTACAGCAATGTCTGAAAGGTAATGAATGCGCGGTCACATCCTCAACTAGTCTTTTCCGGGATCATGACAATCAACTTTGTACCTTGCAGGAGAAAATTTGTTGTTGTTTGTTTAGGATCCCGGAAGGCAAGGAGTGCTCTGATCCATGGACATTCATCTTACAGCTGTTCCAGAAAGCCTTTCCGGATTTGGCAGATTGGGACTGGGATTCCCAAATTCAAAGGGCTCACAGGCTCCCAATTTTTCTAAATCAATCAGATCAGACCAACTTACGATGTCCCTGCCCACTTCTCATATACGTTGGTAACTTTCTCTTACAACAGGCCATCGCTATCAAGGCCTCACCTACTACACCCGTGATCGTGGTATCAGTCTCTTTCTCTGTGAGATCAGATCTCTGTAAAAGTACAAAGGACAAGAGGTGGATAATGCGGCAACCCAATGATCCTTGGAAAGCAATCGGGCCCCAGGTGTTTTTGCAGGAACCAGTTCGCTTGAAGGTTATTAAAGATGATCACTTGCAGATCTTTCATTCTGATCAGGAGACAAAGCTGGCGCTTTCTAGATGGCAGCAACATCCTAAGAAATTATATCAGTTGAACTAACACCATTTTTCCAAAGAGGAGCAGTAGTATCATGTGTCTCTAACTTTTTCAGTTTTTTTACAAGCTAATAAATACATCGGGCCCTAGCTACGACTTCTGAATTTTTTCCCCCTCTTTTCTTCTCCCGGCGTAAAGCTGCTTCTTTTTTCTCTCTTTTTTTGGGCTTTAATTTTGTATCACTTCTCATATATGGATACCCACTTAGGGGGACTCTCGGGGTCATGTTCCTCTACGGCTGTCAGACGTCGACAGCCAGGTAAAAGGGGTGATTCCATTTCTAGAACACCAGGAGGGTGGGAGGATGGGTGCGTTGGGGAGGAGGGGGGTGGGTCATCAGGGGGCCTCCACCCAGGCTACAGGGAGGTACTAGGGGTATAATAAAACAAGGGGTTCTAACAGTATCAACCAAAAATGATTTTGTTATTTCACAAATGCTACTTGTTTTTGGATATTCTTTTTCTTTTCTATGAAGTCCTTCCTTTCTTAAAAAAATGTGTGGTCAATATGGTGGGGAATCTGAAAAAAGTACTGTGATCTGTTTTACACACTTTTCTAAAATTACCTATGCTCTATGATGGGGACATATTACGGCCTCTTCAATTACAGTTTGGGACACTATGAAGGCTTATATACGTGGCACAACTCGGCAATATGTTTATCGCTTAAATAAAACCAATGAGAATAACATAAGGGCATCTTGCAATGCATTAACACAATTAGAAATTCTTCATGCTGAGGAGCTTAGGCTTGAAGGGGTTAAATCGAGACCAGCTATATGCCTCATTAATTGAGAAATGCTTACTTATTGGTTGGTTAATAAAAGAAAAATTTGCAGCTGCTTATAACAAGAATAGCTCTCTGTAACATGAATACGGGGACCAGGTTGGGAGGATACTGACGTATCAGGTGACGGATAGGAAATCTAAAGGGCAGATAAAAGCTATAAGGGGAAAAGATGAAAGTACACACACATCTCCACATTTAATATTAGAAGTATTCACTCAATATTATCAGAGACTATATACTTTATCTTGTAATTTGGATAAAATGGAACTCCTCAGTAAAGAAACAGCTGACCTTCTCCATCAGGAAATCACTAACGAAGAGATTTTGACCACGTTAGATGCGTTGCCATCTGGCAAGGCTGCTGGTGATGATACCCTGCCAATTGAGTTTTTATAAAACGTTCAAAACTCTTATCTTACTGCTATTGAATGATGTCATACATCAGATAGGGGACCTAATGGAGGTGCCCAAATCTTGGGATATGACTGATATTGTATTTTTTCTTAAAAAGGGGAACCAGCCAACGACTGTGGGTCCTACTGTCCGATATCTCTCATTAACTCTGATGCTACAATTTTTTGCCAAGGTATTGGCTAACCAATTAGCACCTCTTATGCCGGATCTAGTCTCCGCCTAACAACATGGATTTACAATAGGCAGAGACGCCATGGCTCATGTCAATACAGAATAGCGAACACAGAAATGTTTACAACAGCAGAATGTGACACATATTTTAAATATCCAATTCACGTTTAAAGTGTAAATGTTATATCTGATCTACAACGCAATGCTTAATATCATTAGGGTGGGCGGGGCACACTATTAAATGCCTGGGGTAAATGAGTCACTGTTAAAATCGTAATTATACCAAGGAAAAGATCGAGTGAAAGGAAGATATAAGAACGATACTGGGTTGATGATCATTTAGTAATAGGGGATTATGGGTAATGTAGTTTTTAACTTCTACATAGTGAGTATAGGAAGTCGGTGATTGGATCAATCCAAGAGGCGGGATGACGTCACATGGTATCAAATAGAGGGTGTGTAATGAAGAGTTTTCGTAACAGTCACAGATGGAGGGAATTCTTCTGAGTGATCTATGCAGAAAGATGTAGCGAAGGTATGAAGCGTCGGGAAAAGATCTGAGTTGTCAAGAGGGGGTATCAATAAAGGGTTTTGTGGAAACATAGAGAGTCATGAAATCGGGATGGGGAAAGCATAGATTATAAAGCGGAGATAGGAGTGAGCTTCAGGCGAATGTAGGAGTAGCATTTTAGAGGGAAAGCGTTGTTTTAAAGGGCAATTGGAAAATATGTTTTGGATCTGCTAACTGGAAATGTTTAAGTGAACTAGAGGGTTTATAACCGTATGCTAATTGTGATTTCTTGTTATTTTAGTTAACCCCTGACGAAGGGCTTTTAAATAGCCCGAAATGCATTGGGTACAAGATCAATTAGCTACCGAGGATGTTTTTCTATGTGTTTTGGCGTGTCTGGAAAAAGGCCCGGATCGGCATATCCAAGACATGAGAAGCTGTAAAACCTATGAGCATCTCATGGGTGGAAAAAGCAAAGAAAAATAAATTAAGTTATACAGTGGGTTTCAACCCTTCTCAAAGCTGTGCACCGGGTTTGGAGCGAGAACGCACTCCAATTGTTTTTTCATGTCAATACAGCCATAGCTGCGTTCGATATTGTTAACAGGATAACGTGCAACATGGGGATGGTGCTATTAGATGATGAAATGTGTTTGATCGAGTAGTACGGGATTCATTATGGGCAACACGGATTGCCAATGGACTACATGGTCGATATACTAAATGGGTCTGCTCACTATACACTAACCCGCAGGCTAAACTTTATATATCAATTTACACTCTACCTCTTTTCAGATACACCCTGGCAAATGGCAGGGGTGCCCACTTTCCTCAATGCTGTTCGCATTGTACATTGAGCCGTTCATAAAAGCACTTACTGGGAATACCCACATTGTTCCATTCATCATTGGGACACGCAAACTAAAAGTTATTGCCTACGCCGATGACATTGTAATTTTCTCTTCTGATCCGGTGAAGGCATTGTCTTCAATTCAAGAGGAGGCGGAAATTTTGGCTGCCTTTCAGGGTAAAAACTGAATACTCACAAAACTCAAGTCCTTCATGATTTAGATCTGGCTATACCCATAATGGGCGGCTGTACGACCACAACTTACCTGGGGGTACTGATCTCTCTTCTTGTCGAACAGGTATGGAAACTTAACTATGAGCCATTGCTGCAATCAGCGATTCAAAGTTTAAAGAAATGGAATAAACTTTCAATAACTATAATCGGCAGATGTAACATCATTAAAATGACTATTTTGCCCAAGTTTCTATACCTGTTTCGGGCTATCCCTCTCCATGTCCCCAATTTCTTCTTTAAAAAACTGGAAGGTGCGATAAATAGCTTTATATGGGGGTATAAGCAAGTACGCGGTGCAATTTGGCTACGTAAGTTCCCCTACAAGCAAGGAGGACTTTACCTTCCTGATTTTAAACTATTTTTTGGGGCGGCATTACTGGCCGCCTCCAAAGCCTTTTAACTGACAAGAAATCATACTTTTGCTTTTTTCTCGCACTAGGTGTGGGCAGTAATATGTTTCTGTATAGGATCAGCGATCCAAACTACTTCAAAAGAGTCCGATTTAAGACTGTATGGGACACGGTAAGTATATGGCATGAAATTCCTGACTACTATGTGAAGTCTTCTAAAAATCTAGCGCAACACTGTAATTTCACCCTTTTGGATGATACTACCCTCCCAGAAGTATTTCATGACTCTGTCACTCGGTGGTGGGCAAGCCATGGGATTGAACAGCTCGGTCAGCTGTAAGATACTGATGGCTTCCGCACTTTTGCATCCTTACAATCTACTCACAACCTCCCACAACAATTATTTTTTAAATATCTACAATTAAGGGGCTACTTTTTAAGACGACCGCTGATACAAATACCACATACTCATGACTTACTGACCTGCTTTTTGAATTTTAATCAGAAATCACTAAATAGCACAACATATTTACAACTCTGTCCATGTAGAAGAAACGATAGCCAAGGACTAGCTACCAAATGGAGTCAAGATTTGGGTATAACTACTACTCCCGTAGAAAGTGTTTCCGCTTTAGATATTTTAGATAGTTCTGTCCACTCTATTAACTTAAAGTTGCAACAATTTTGAACTATCTGCATGCTGTAATACAATCCTGAAAAGATTGTGAAATGGGCACAAAGGGCACAGGGGAATGGGGGAGATAGGACACTGTCCCCAAAATGCAGATTGTCTGCAGCTAATAGTGTTAACATGCTTTGCACCTGTCCCATGCTTGATACTTTCTGGGGGGATGGGGTAATAAAATGTATTGTTAGCCATATGCGCAGGTATTTTTTTCCTATAAGAAGAAGAATATGTTAGGTCTTAAAGAGAATGTTGACCGAGGGCTGAGATCTTTCTTTTCTATTGCTTTAGTCGCAGCTCGTCTTTGCATTGCAAGAGGATGGATCTCAGCAAACTCCCCGGCTTTCTCGAAGTGGTGGGCAGTCATGAAAGATATATATGAGAGGGAACGAGCATGGGCTAAAGTCAGAGGTATACGGTCCTTACCAAAACTGGACTGCATATGGGACTACTTTGTCTGATCTTACTCATACATCGGATTATCACTCAAGATGACTCTTCCTTTTCTCCTGCTCTTTATTTCACTTTTTTTTATTGGTTCTCTCCATCTGTACTGGGACTACAATGTATATGTATTAACTTAAGACTATCTCTTTTTTTCTGTACTCTTTTTTTAAAATCAAATAATAAAAATAAAAATAAAAATAGCTTAGATAATTTTTAAACATGCCGATTATTTATATCAAATTAAAAATGTGACTTTCGTTTAACCTGAAGCAGTTCAGCCTACTCATAGAACATCCCCGTAAACAGAGATGTTGGTGAAACATCCTGTAACACAGAAGCTGAAACAGTGATCACCACTTCTACAGACAATGAAAGTGCATCAGGCAGCAAAAAATCCCCCCCCCATACTTCAGGAGTGCCAATATCGACTCCTGCTTCCTTTACAGTACTGATACTCAAAGTACAGCCTGGGGACCGCATGCGCACCCCCGGACCTTTACATGTGGCCCCCTGGTCATCAGCAGCACTGGACTGCTGTTTCTCAACTCAGCACTAATGTTGAGAAATAGGTTAAATAAAGGGGCATACATTTATTTACAGATTAACTGGGGTTAAAGGAAGTAATTAAGGTGGCATGCACCTCTTAAAATTAGGAACACCTTCATTTTTAAAGACGTTGCTTTTGCAACTGTAAAAATCTGATACTACAAAACGCAAAAAGTGTATTTCATTACCATGCAGAAGCATTTCATCTTAGTAATTAGATTATATCAGTGCATTGAGAATGTTTTTCTTGAAAGACATAGTTTGCAAAGACACATTTAGAAACATTCATGCCTCTTCTTCACCATGGCAAAACTGCAAATAGTGAACTTTATAGATTAGCAAATAAAATGCGGGATAAGGTTTTGTACAGTGCGGATCCTGAAGGCATATAATTCGGGGTCCTCTTATATGTGATAATGAATTAAAAGAAGGTAAAGTGAAATAAAACAAATGTCTAGGATCACACAGTTTGGTCAAGTGGAGAAGCCGGCAGTGATCCCAGATTTTCTTGCTTAATAATGTACAATTCAGCCTTTATATGGGCATGCTTTGCTTCCCCTATGCCCACGTTACACCCCCGACAAGCTATCAATGGTGACAGGTAAAGTTTTTGGCCCTCTGGAAAATGTTTGCGAGTACCCATGCTCTACAGAAAACTCAACAACAATTATTACCATCAATTTCTATTTAAGAAAGAGAAGGAAGGGCTTTAAGGCCTACTGTATGGATCAGCATGTACAAAGTCCAGCAAAGGGCCCCTCCTCCTGCTCTATTAATCGCATTGGAACAACCTATGTTGAAACTTCAAAGAAAGCAGCACAGGGCTACCTCTAAAACGGGTAGATGGGTAGCAAATTTAAACGGAATCATTTCTGATAGTAAAGAAGCCTTTAGGCCAGGCTTTAAAAACTTAAATACTGGTATAGAGGATGTGGGCACACAAATGTTCAATACTTTGCATCACACAGGTGTCAATAAAAACATATGAACATTCGCCTCCAAACATTTGGGCGTTCTGTTGAAAGGGTGGCTACAGCCACCTCAACTATATGTTGGAGAACTGCAAACATGCAGGTGGAGTTAGTACACCACAGTTGTGATGTAGCAAGGAGCCTAGAACAAATAACAAACGCCTTAGAGGAAATGTAAACTGTGAAGGCAGGAACTAGGACAGCAGGAGTGATTGGGGAACCTGAGGAGGGGTCAAGTTGAGTAGTATTTCTGATGGTGAGCTAGCTACATCAAGGAGCACTAGAAGCCAGAGTGGATAAGGAAAAGAGAGAGCCACACAGCGTTCAACACAAAGACCAACTACTGGTTATCAAAGATGTAAATTATAAAACATACAGTTACACTGTTTTCAATAAAAAGAAAGCAAATACTATTTTTTGTTAAAACTCAAATAATGTCCGTATTCTGGAGTAATAGGTTCATGATGTTTATGACCAGCATCTTGAAATTAATCTGTGAATAAACTGAAAGAGTTTTTTTTACTACTCAGCAAACTTTGTTTGGTATTTATTTTGAAACATATCTTTGATATGTAACTTAAAAGTAGTTGTTTGTGTGGCCCTTGTGTGGGGCGGGCCAGTTGGGTGGCTGGTCACGTGAGTTCCCCGATGTAGTCAAGTATCTAGGGGCGTTCCTCTCTAATTCTCAGCCCATCTCATGGGACAAGAATCTGGCTCCACTGTGGGTGAAGACGGAGGACCAGGTACGCTGTGGTCACATCTTCCTCTGTCCTTTTTTGGTAGATCAGCTATATTCAAAATGGTCTCACTGCCTCGGCTGCTATACCAGCTGCAAAATCACCCATATCCGATATGGCCCTCGTGGTTCTGGCAACTGAATGCAATCCTCGCTCGGTTTCTTTGGGGCAGTGGGGTGGCGTGAGTGACGCTGAGGACATGCTTTCAGCATACCTATTGCGAGGGAATGGCCACTCCAGATATCCATGCCTACCATGTGACCTCACATTTACTCATCCTTAAGGACTGGTGGTACGGCGACAGAAGGGATCCTGCAAATGCAGTTGAGCGATGGCTGATGGATGCCATGCCAATACATACGATCCTGCATTCCAGGCCAATGCTTAAAGGGCTGCCACCTGCAACCAGGACAGTATTTATGACCTGGAAACAAGTACTATGCACAATGGGATAGTGGGGTAAATTGACCAAAGAAACCCCTCTGTTGTAAAACGGCCTGCTGCCACAGCTGGTGCAGCTAACCGAGTTTTGAGGTTGGGAGAGCATTGGGATCGACACAGTGGGGGCGGTCATTCACGGTTGAAACCTGAAATCCTTTCAGGAACTCCAGACAGAATATGCCTATGCCCTATTCGCAATTTTACAGGCACCTCTAGTTCCGGCATGCTTTCTCTCCATATCTAGCTCAGCATGCAGACATACCCAACTTCAACCCAGTGGAAGCTAAGGTCTTTATGGGGGAGTTGGGATACCATAAAATTACTCAAATATATCGCACAATTCAGAATAATAGCCCCAATACACTGATCAAAACTAGAGAAGCGTGGCAGATGGAAATTGGCCCACTGGATGAGGATTATTGGGTGGAGGCGTTGGAGTCCCCGCGCTGTGCAGCAATCGCAGCACGCTTGAGATGTATCCAATTTAAATATCTTCATCGGGTCTACTTTACAAGAATAGGGGCCCGATGTAGGTGGCCCATTACCGGTCGGTAAACCCGAAATTCAGTAAATTTCAGGCTTACCGACCGTTATTGAGCTATTTCTGATGTAGGGGATGATTCGGCAAATACCGAATCGGTATTTACTGATTCAGTATTAACTGAATCATTATTTACCGAGTCGGTATTTACCGAATCGGTAAATGGCATGTAGGAAGCACTTTTAAGAGTGATTATGTGCTGTAAGGATTCGTTATTTACCACCAACTATTAGTTGGTGGCAAATACCGAATACCTTTGAAAATGCAAATCTGTGCATTTTCAACAGTGCCATGTGGCAGACATACATGCCCTTATGGCATGTATGTCTGCCACATGTGCACACAAGCACTATTCAGGGGTGCGACAGGGTGTCAATGTGACACCCTGCCACCCTTGAATGTTTCCCTATTTTACCGAATCGGTATTTACTGATTCAGTAATTCACATTCAGTCCTATGGGCCTTCAGGCCTTCAGGCCCATAGGAATGAATGGGAATTACCGAATCGGTAAATACCAATTTGGTAAATACCAAATTGTACCGATTCGGTAATACTTACCGAATTTTTATCTACATAGCATTTACCGATTCTAAAATACAGAATCGGTAAAATTCGGTATTTTAGAATCGGTACATTTTCTTTACCTACATCTAGCCCATAGGCTTTGGCATGCTGGGCTGGTCGCCTTTCCCGGTTGCTTGCATTGTGGGGCTGCTGAAGGCACCTTCATACATACGGTCTGGCAGTGTATGGCATTACTGAGGTTTTGGAGGGGGTTGAGCGCTTGCTTTTCAGAGGTTCTAGGATGGGATATCCCACTGTCACCACGATTGACTATGCTTCACATTACTGAGGGAATAGGAGGCAACACATAGAAACATCACCTGTTGTTTCTAGGCCTCACATTAGTTAAACGTGATATTGCCAGGGCGTGGAAGGATGAGTCCCCGCCTTCGGTTGCAATATGGAAAAAAGGCCTGGGATTTTCTATGGGTCTAGAAGTACCGGTTTTTAAGTCAAGGGGATGCCCCCAAAAACATCCTAAAATATGGAAGCGATGGGCAGACTACAGAGGGCTTTACGTACAACCCATTCCTCCAGCTTCAGCTGTTGAGGGACTGCCGATTTGACGGTACCGTATTGGGACCTAGATCTTGGGAATAATCATCTTCATATTGGAGGGCCTAGAACTGGGCATCCCACATTTTATTATTTCTTCTGTGAGCCTAACATGGCACGTTTGTTTGGTTTAAGAAATGTATTCAAATATTCATGTATCAAAAATGGTGTCACTGTAATAATGAAAATGTTGATATCAGTATTATAAACAATCTCTATGTGCTTCCGGACCCTCTGGCAGAGCCAGATCTGTATCGGCTGTCAACAATAAAATATGTTATGAAAAAAAAAGTTGTTGTTTGTGACATCATATGTGCATACACGTCCCTCTGCATCTCAGGTCCTGAGAATGGCAAGCAAAGCAAAGTACTTACGTCAACTTATCTGGATCATCACTTACAGGGTCAGTAGGTGGTCTCTTATGAATGCTAGATTATGCAGCATAGCACAGGTGGCTATTATTTTGTAGCACATTGCTGGATCATACTCTAAGGCACCTCCACTTGTGCACAGACATCATAATCTGCCTTTAAGTAACCCACATGCCTGCTCAATAATTCTACTTGTTTGCCTGTGAGCAGCATTGTACCACCTTTGCTTAGGGGATCGGTGATGAAAGTATGGAGTCATGAGTCAGGGTCTTTATGCATATGCACTGTCACCTGAAAATGAACAGGCTACAGAATCTGTCAAATTCCCAAAAATGGCCATTAGTTTAAATTTTACAAAGAATTACTCAACAACCACCCATCTCCAAGTGCTCCTCTTGCTAGCCATTCATACTGTCCACGGTGTCTAAAGATGTAGGAGTCATATGTGCTCCTAGGGTGACGAGCAAATAGGTCTGTGATCAGACAAGAGGTTTTCCATCCTACTTCAGTATTTAAAGTAGGACGGCTCTTTCTATTGTGATACACCCACTGTGTTTCAGACGGTGGACAAATTGGAACATGTGTACCGTCTACACATCCAATTTCCTGGGAGAAATTTGCAATAGCATATAATTGGATTTTTGTAGCTTCCAACTCAGCAGGAGTACTTGGAAATGCAATGTGTGAATTTATTTTTGTCCACATTGCATCAAGAAATGTCCTAAAATCCCAGTGTGTGTGACTGCAACAGTGTGCTGGTAGCTACCAGGAGCTATAGTAGCATTGCTTTGTGTAGGCCTGCTTAGTGCAAAGTCCAAATCATTAAAGTTAAATGACCTCTTTGGTAATCCTGTACCTAGCATAAACCTTCTCATCTGTTTGTTGAAATACAGACACCCTCCGTCTGAAAATCCTTTTTTCAGGCCTGGCCCCAAGTTCTGAATTTTAGAGCCCGACTCCAAATCGATACATTTTTAAATGGTTATATTTCAAAACCTTCTGCACACAAAATGATTTCAAATTGGACCAGTCTTTTCCTTCCTACTTTGCACGGATTGGGGTAAACCTGACCAGTAGTTTGTGCTGAACTCTTAAGCAAGTATTCCTATGACACTTGTGAATTGGGAGCACAGGTGTTGGCCTCTCTTCACTGTTGTATGTGACAATATGGACAGTCAGTCTTATCATCCGGCTCACTTATCCACTCTACAATATTCACCAGTAGAGCAGCCAGTATGCCATAAGCGCTATGCAAGAAAGGAAACGTTTCCCAGGGCTGCTCTTTGAATTATGAAAAATCGCAATAATCAGGTTTCAGTGGGCCCCTGGGCCCCAGTGTCACTGCACTTGCTGCACCAATGATATTGACTACTAACATATCTTTGAGGTAAGCACATGTAGGCAACTCTTGCCAGGGCCACTGGTTTTATGCAAATCTGCGGTGATTTTTGCATAGTTATGGATTTGCTGCATTTGCCACGTAATCCATCTTCTGCTACATAAATAAATGGTTTCCAGCTCAGACCGGTCAAAAGTTATAAAAAAAATATAGCAATTCGGGTTACTGTGCACCAGAGCGTTTTTCACAAACGTTTGACTGTTCATCTTTACGTTGCGTATTGTTGTATTTTGGTGTTAAATTGTTCCTAATAAAGTTACCTCTTAAGTGACACTATGTGTAAAAAAAAATAAAAAAAATTAGGTAATACTATCACCAGTTGTGCAAGATTATGCTGCATAATTTGCCCTTTCTTTCCACATTATTTGTTCAACCCTTGCTGCATACTTTGGTCCTCCTCTGCCGCATAATTCCAGCAACCCCGACTATAGCTTTGTTACCGACTGCAGTAAAGCTTCACATGTATTGCGAGGGGGGTCATGGAATGCACGTGTGTCTACAGATTCCAGGTCCCTGGGGACAGAGCATCATGGAATTTCAGTTGATTAGAGGACAGTGAGGAGCCATGCAGCTCCTCATAGCCCTGTGGACAGAGAATTATGGGATGGGTATGCCGGACTGCCCTACCCCCAGCTGCTGCTGTTCCGGTTACAGCACCGTCTGGATGCTCAGATAGTAATTAGCCTGCGGCAGGCCCCAGGGACGGTTTCTTGTGGTTGTTTACTGTGTGCTAACACTGCGTCCCTGGTTAGGGGCCGGAACACACCGTGGCAGATAATTAGCTAAGAGGCAGGCCCTTGATCTCAGCAAATGAGGAGTCAGTCAGACGTCTTCAGTCCAAAGCTTCTCCCAATGGCACCGCACCGCGGCTGGCCGCGGCTCTGCACGCGTGCGCGTGCCCTCTCTGTGCTGTCGGCGTGCCTGTATGTGACGGGTGCATGCATTCATCATTTGAGGGATGCTTTACTGCAAGCCGAAGGTGGTGCAAGGCTTATTTTTAGTTTGTACTTAGCTGACAAAAAGCTTCGGGTGTGTAATGAAACATATCAACTACCAGTGCTAGCTACCAGCACTAGAATGCTATGGAAAAAAAACACGACTCGATGAAGGACTTACTCATTACCTGGGAGAAGAGGACAGGGCAAGCTCATATCTCTAAAGCTGCCCCGTGTATTCATTCTTTCAAATCTTTCTCCTACTTTTAAACATGTCGGCTAATAATCAGTATCTTCCTTTTATAGCAGAAGGGTTTAAAAAATGTAGAGAAAAATAAAGATCAGTGTAAAGTGGGAAATAATCACCCCTCCCCCCTGCTCTTTATCAAGGGTTCTGACAAACATGCGGTGCAAGCAGTGTCAGTATTACTTTGATAGTCTCACTTTCGAAGCAGCATTTAGAACATTCTTCCTAAGGATTTAAGAAGCATTTGCAATCAGTAAATAATGTTGTTTTATTTGCACCTCTTTGAATAAAAGGTGTTGTGACCAATGTTACCTCTCCTTGGATCTGTGAGGCTGCCCCTTTAAATATCTGCTGGCGCTTGCAACACTGAAGCTTCCAATGTACACAGAGAAGAGCAACATTTCAGAAGGGAAGATATGGGGCATATCTGGGTATAAATACAACGCTGTCTCACAGAACTATAGCTTCATGCACACACTACTCCACTCTATGCCACCCTACTCCGTGACACTCAATGATCCTCCACTCTATTACCCTCCACTCTACGACCCTCCAATTTATGACCCTCCATTCCACTCTACGGCACTCCACTCTACACCACAACACTCCACTCTACACCACGACACTCCACTCTACGCCACAGCACTCCACTCTACAACACTTAACTCCACTAAATGCCACTACACAACACTTTACTTCAATCTTTTCCAATACAATCTACGACACACTGCTCAGGTCTAGCCTCTCCACCCCTCCACTCTGCGACACTCTACGCAACTCTTTCTATGTCACTCCATGTCACTCTACTCCACTCTATGCTACTCCTCTCCACTGTACACCAATTCACTCTATTCCACTCTACACCACTCCACACCACTCTATGCCGCTCCACTCTACACCAGTCTACTCTACTCTACTCTACTCTACTCTACTCTACTCTACTCTACTCTACTCTACTCTACTCTACACCACTCCACTCCACACCCCTCTAAACCACTCTACTCTATGACACTATGCTCTACTTTACCCCACTCCACTCTGACACTCCATGACACTCCCCGATACTCCACTCTACAACACTGCATGACAGTCCTTTCCACTCTACACCACTACACACCCTCCCGTTCACTGTACACCACTCCACGACACTCTACGCCACTCCACGACACTCTATGTCACTCAACTCTGTGACACTCTCCTCGACACTCCACCACTCCACTCTACAATATTCCACTCCACTCCACGCCATTCTCCATTGCATCACTAACTTTTAGCCATACTGAACAGCAGCCATGCTGGTGTTCAATATGGCTAAAATATATGCAAAGCCAATAGCTCTTGTAAAAGCAGGACCTATTTACTTTGCCATTGCTTGTTAAAAAATAAGGCAAAGTAGACCTTACCACCCATATAAGAGTCAGGAATAAGCCATTTGCTAGCAACGCTTCTACACAGTATGTAAAAGATCTGAACCAAGGACTAAAGAGGCAACAAGGAATGAGTTGTATAGTATAAACATACCTAATAATGTTCCCACATCTTTTATGTGACATAATGATAGCTGGCTTTTAGATTGAAAGCCTTTTCCAGGACCATGGTGTGGTAAATTTACGTCCTATCTTGACTGCATATCAGTTATGCCATATATTCCCAATTTCCCTCTTTTTCAAATTTTCATTCAAATTTCCTATAATTCTTAAATTGATGTTTCTCAGTTGCTGTTGTTCACATATTTTATTGCTATAAATTTCTTCACAGAGGTAATGCCTTGTCAAGGGATTCCTCGTGTGTATAGCAAACAAACGCAAATTTTTATCATAGTGCTAATACAACTTGTGAGAGACACAATTTACAACATTCACCTACTTTAGAATTTCCTCAAAAACGTATCAATCTAGTCAGGGCTTACATATGTCAGTGTGTCAATAAGGAGAAACATGGTCAGATCATAAAAGGTGTAAGAATTTCTTCCTCTTGAGGTCAACCATTATAGAAATGGGGTAACCCAAAACGGTTGTTGGACCTGGGTAATCAATATTATTAGCAAAAACAATGGCCCAACCCGAGATAGATTGTTGGCTCAATGAATCATGTACTCACAGTTAATCATTTTTTGTGACTGAATGAGTATTAGAGTTAATCTTCTCTTATAGATTTAATCAAAAAGTGTTCGTTCCACTTAAAAAGCAACCACCTAAAGAAAACTAATTTATTCAAAAAGGAGTTTTAATAAATTGCTCCAACACAGCGAGAAAATTCATATATACATTTGTACAATATTCAAAAACGAACGGTAAAAGGAAGAGCAACGTGCTTCTACAAGGGTGCCGGAAAAAAGGAAGAAAAAAGTGGTTTGGAAAGAAAGGGTGTAAGCCTCAACAGAAAAGTGACATAGGGTTTTTTGTGAAGTTGAAAAAACAATGCTGTACAAAATTCAGCAAGTTATGCAGTAAGGCCACTGATTGCTTATTTCACTTTTAGCATTTATACAGTCTTGACTGGCATGTATAATGTTTGAAAAGACAGTGGTCCTATTTTTGGAGAAGAGCGTCAACGTTTCGACCCGTCTTGGGGTACAGGGGTGACTGGGGACCTCGACCTGCGGGTCTTCCTCAGGACGTGTATGACACAACCTTCGTACCGTGGTTAAAAAGCTGTGAGCCCAAATTTCTTTAAATGGGATGATCACGATCCTCCTACATCTGGATGGTCTTAAAAAACTGATTGGCCACAGTCCCACTCCTACAATTCCGATTTAGTGGTCGTTGGCCTTCCACATAGTTATTCAAGTGATGATATCGGAGGTAATAAATACCGCTCACATATAGGGCCTCGCAGGGCCGTTTCTAGGTGTTTTGCCGCCCTAGGCGAGAATTGAAAAATGTCGCCCCCTCCCTTTTTCTACCATCACTCTCTTCCCCTGTCATCCAGGCTAGAAGAATAAATGCATTAGATATAAAATAACTTGTATTCAACATTAAATAATAAAAGACATCAAACATTGAATACCTAAATAAGCACTATTCATGATATTTGCAGGGGTGTGGAATTTAATAAAATATTTACTTGTCCATGGGACAGGTTGCTTCATAAATCTACTTGTCCTGTAACAAAATTCATTTGTCCCTTTGGTGTCATGTAGTGCAGCAACAAAATATGGCTGCAATCTCATTATATATAGCCTCTCTGATTATGCCAGGGCTCATACAATAGTAGTGTTTGAATACTTGCAATCCCCTTATGTTACCATGTTTCTGCAGATCAACATACTGGGGCTGAAGGTAGCGGAAAGCAATATTTTCAGGGTTAGAATGCCCCTTTGAGTCTGTGCAAAGCAACTAACTTGCACGTTTTAAGGGTTTTCAACAACTCTTCTCTAATATTTTCCCTTACTGAGAAATGCTGGAAATGTATTTAGTATTTCTTACCCTACTCCTGCAAATTCTTGAGAATTCACAAAAGCTGTATAGCTGCACTTAATGCAAGGACATATACCAAGGGTGCACTTTTGAAACTTTAATAATTGAGCTCCTGATTTGGTCTGGCGTTGACCGTTGACCTTTTACGTTTATTACAATTCTGTCTCTCTATCGGCTGGCTTCATGAGGAGCATATTGGCACAAAAAGTAATTTTGTTCAGTGCCAGTAACTGTGTCAGTGTGTGCTTTTTGAGACCAAAAACAGTTTTTCCTTTTGCCAATGTTTGTTATAATGGTGAGGACCTGGTAGCTCCCACACCAATAAGGTTTTCCAAAACCATGCCAAAACAATTCACACATTGACAAAACTAAAAAGCTGACCACCAATTTCAGACCCTACTGGCATTGCCAATGCTGGTTTATTTTTGTGTCCCATAATCCTATTGAAACTGGTTACACTGATTTTCCATTGTGAATATTTTTGGGAAATACTAGCATGCATCAACACGTGTTATTAAATGATGCGGCAAAGAAATGGTACCTGAAATGTTGCAGTAGTTTAGTGAAATGTTTTTTTTCTTGCTTTCATTTTTTAATGAACATTCTATTTTGAAAGCAAAGAATCATCAATCTTGCTTTTAAGCTTCTGTAAATATTTGCATCAAATCAGAGAACATTCTGGGAGCATCATACATAGCCTAATATTTCTAAACTTTGAAAACATGTGTATACATTTTTATACTGGAACCACTGTCAGTAGTGCAGTCTGAGCTTACAACATTTACTCTAGATTTTAGTACTCAACTGTGGGGGCAAGAGAGGGCATTTTTTCTTGCAAGCTATAGGATACAAAGTACCCTTGATATGCCACATCTAGGTGGAACAAAGGCTAAACATTTAGTCAAACAAATGTTGCACCAAGCTATCCAGGGGACTGGCAACGCAGTCACCAAAACATTAAGCCACTCTACGGTTGTTTGCGCTATGGATTGTGGTCACATCTCCAGCCGAGCCACCAGCCCTGCCTCTGTATACTTATCTGTTCTATGGTCTGTGATCAGAACTCTAGGCTGGCCACTGTATGCTTGTTTGTGCTCAGGCCTGTGGTCACAACACCAGGACGGCCACTGTATGCTCGTTTGTGCTGTGGTCACAACAGTAGGCTGGGTAAAAGCAAGCAAACCCCTCATACCAAGTGGACATGGTTGTGTATACAAACAGCTACAAATTCCCCAGGGCTAAAATTAAAACTGCAATCTGCAAACCAACACCAACCCTTACCCCTTCATTCTACACCCAAACCTAGCACAGTATGTAGACTTCTGCTCCCTTGTGGCTACATCAACTGAGATGATTTGGGATGGGAGAATCTGTAGGGATGGCTGTACTTTTGCATACAGTGGAGTTTAGGAAATGGGGTCAAAAGAGAAACAGGGGTACTTACCAAGGAGACAAAGGCTTTACACAAATACTGAAAAGTGAACAGCACCTTCCATCATTTACACTAGTGTCTACTGCAAGACGTTATTGGACTTAGCTTAATGCTGTTTAATATATGGACATAATGGGGGGGCTCAAATAAAATGCGGGTGTTGTTCTGGCTGTGCTATGAATCTGTTGAGGAGTTTTGGTCAAAGATGGGTGAAGGTTGGTGAATGTTGGTTGGAAGTGTGCATACTAGCCCCCCCTATCATGGACCATACGACCATCTGATTGTCAGTCTATTAATTTCAACACACTGAGTTTAAGACGAGTGAAGTTAGGTGTTTAAGGTGGGTGATCCCATTGAAGCTAAAAGAGGTGACTTTAGGGGGGTGACACAGGTTTGCGGAATGGCTAACCCCTTCCGAAGTCTGCAGGAAGTACTAGGAAAGAGTGACGATAATTCAAAGTCAGAGGGCTCCCTTCAATTCAGGGCCTGTTGTGTGGAGTGCCAATACCCTGTATGTCCTTTGTCGGGTGTCCCACCCAAGCACAGTCTAAGACCTTTCCTTCAGGGATACAGGTTAGACCACCGTGGAGTGATGACTGCTCCACAAAGTAGAGGCCCCGGGAGGCCGAAGCAAAGGGTCTCTTCCTCCTAGAAGGGATAAGATGATGATAGGCGATGTTTGAAGTATGTTGGCAGACCCGTTTGCATCAACCTGCGGGTGCACCTTAAGTTTCCACCATGCACTGTCCCTGAAAATGTTGAAAACGGAATATGTACCACCTATGGTGTTTGCATCGAAATCAGATTGGAAACCGCGAGAGGCCACCAAGAAACAGCAGGTCTACAACCACCAATGGGAAACTACCTAGAAAACAAAATGCATAGTTGTTTATGCAGCTTCAAAGTTCACTAGTTTTTAAGCGCCATTAGATTCTGCCTACCCCTCCAGGATCCAAGCCAACATTACACGACAACATGGCCGGTCACCAGACCGCATTATCAAGGGCTTCAAGGGGCCACCTTTGCACTTACAACCAAGAGGCTGCTGCCCAAGAGAACACAGTAAGTAAAGCGCCGTACTGCAAGCTTCACCCTCACTGGATGCTGCCCATCAACATGCCACCAGCCTGCACTATGCAGAACAAGCTATCTCCAGCCAAGAAGCCCCTCCGGACATTTCATAAACACTCTCCCAGCATCATCACACACATGTTCACAAGTCTCACTAGGAGTGCAGAAACTAAAGCCACAGTCCTTCCTTCCTCCACCTCGGGCCTCTACCCCAAACTTGCCAATGGTTTGGAACCAAGGGCCTAGGCGAGGGCAGAGCAGTTGAGATTAATTTCACAAAAGTATACCCACTACCAGTGCTTAATTTGTACACAAAATAAGTGCCAGGGCCCTCGCTGATGCAGATGGAAGTTGGAAGATGTATCCACAATGGGCAGTGCCATTCCCCATTATGGAGGTGAACAATTTTTGTCTGAAAGGTCAGTCTTGCTGTGTCTTCCCAAGTGTGATGAGAAACGTGTCCGCTGTATCTAAACTGTTAGGTTCTGTAGTGGGTAGGATCGATAGCAGTCCTCTAGTAGTTATTCCATTCACTCACCTAAGAGATGGTGCAATCACAATTGGTGGAATTTCCACCTGTAAATGCCCAGCGCTGGTGTTACCTCAAAATATTAATTCTCTCTCAGTGCATGGCCTTATGTCAGGCGGTCACAGATGGTCAGCTACGAAAATCCCTTATGTACGGAAAATTCCCAGGACTTCCTGTATTCACTAGCAAGACCCTTACCTCCTGCCTCTTTCCAGATGCATTCACTGTGCTATCTTGGATCGCCAGAAGTTTGGGAGCCTACAGCTCTGCGTTGCTGAGGCGTGTCTTTTCTTTGTATGCTGTACTAAGACGCTGCGTGGATGCAATTTGGCACATTACTATATAATAGCATGCCTATGTTGTGAAGATTTCTACGATTCTACGATTTACATGTACTTTTACTTTATGTGTTGTAATTCTGACAGTTACGTTACGCAAATAAACCATATGTCTAATAGAGAGGAATTCTGAGATGATACTGACAACGTAGATCCTCGTTCTGGTACCAGGGTGATTGGATTGGAGGATGCCACATTTGCTATGATAGCTTGAATTACCTGAAGCAATATCTGCCTTTCCTGTTTACATGTATGCCTGCATTCTGATCGTTGCTGTTTTGTGGTGGTGGAGGGAGCTATTATATTGACGTCAGCAAGTGCTAATCTGTTCCGGACGAGGAGTTCTAGAGTTCTGGTAGCCCCTCCTTCCCTTTTTTGTTTTGCTCTGAAGCATGAAGGGGTGACCCTCAGGGGCCCCTCAGTTTTGGGGGTGAAGAAAGGAGGGGAGGAGGTCGTGGTCATATTCTTTATGTTTGCTAACAGTTATTTTTCTTCAGTACACGAGGCATTGACTTGGGTGTGTGTTCTTGTGCGGACAATGAGAGGCCGCATACCGACTTTGCCCTCGACGATCTGGCCCACGGTGATTAAGGAGGCAAGAGACATTTGCTGTTCCCGACTCGCCACTACTCTAGGGTGCGCTCTAAGCTGCGCTGCGCAGCAGCATGTACAAGCAGCAGGTGCGCTTGCACAGTGCACTCCACTCAGTGCTACTGCCTGCATGATTTTCGCCGCCCTCCCAATTGTGCCACCCTAGGCGGCCGCCTAGTCCTGCCTAATGGCAGAAACGGCCCTGGGGCCTCGTCCGTTACTTTCAGTGTTCATGTACGGACATCATTGATGGGTGTAGATGAAGCTCAGTCTTGGCGCCAAAAAATTCTTTTAGATTCTTAGTAAGGCGACCCTCACTTGGATATGTTCGCAAATGTCGAAGCTATCCAAACTGGCAATTTGGGGCGCGAGTGTGTTTGTATGCTAACGGCGACTCATCAAGTCCACGAGGCCCCTGGACTTGATGAGTCGCCGTTAGCATACAAACACACTCGCGCCCCAAATTGCCAGTTTGGATAGCGTCGACATTTGCGAACATATCCAAGTGAGGGTCGCCTTACTAAGAATCTAAAAGAATTTTTTGGCGCCAAGACTGAGCTTCATCTACACCCATCAATGATGTCCGTACATGAACACTGAAAGTAACGGACGAGGCCCTATATGTGAGCGGTATTTATTACCTCCGATATCATCACTTGAATAACTATGTGGAAGGCCAACGACCACTAAATCGGAATTGTAGGAGTGGGACTGTGGCCAATCAGTTTTTTAAGACCATCCAGATGTAGGAGGATCGTGATCATCCCATTTAAAGAAATTTGGGCTCACAGCTTTTTAACCACGGTACGAAGGTTGTGTCATACACGTCCTGAGGAAGACCCGCAGGTCGAGGTCCCCAGTCACCCCTGTACCCCAAGACGGGTCGAAACGTCGACGCTCTTCTCCAAAAATAGGACCACTGTCTTTTCAAACATTATACATGCCAGTCAAGACTGTATAAATGCTAAAAGTGAAATAAGCAATCAGTGGCCTTACTGCATAACTTGCTGAATTTTGTACAGCATTGTTTTTTCAACTTCACAAAAAACCCTATGTCACTTTTCTGTTGAGGCTTACACCCTTTCTTTCCAAACCACTTTTTTCTTCCTTTTTTCCGGCACCCTTGTAGAAGCACGTTGCTCTTCCTTTTACCGTTCGTTTTTGAATATTGTACAAATGTATATATGAATTTTCTCGCTGTGTTGGAGCAATTTATTAAAACTCCTTTTTGAATAAATTAGTTTTCTTTAGGTGGTTGCTTTTTAAGTGGAACGAACACTTTTTGATTAAATCTATAAGAGGAGATTAACTCTAATACTCATTCAGTCACAAAAAATGATTAACTGTGAGTACATGATTCATTGAGCCAACAATCTATCTCGAGTTGGGCCATTGTTCTTGAGGTCAACAGCACAAGAAAACACCAAAGGGTTAGGTATAGATTGAATATGAGATTCTTGCATTATATAGACGTTTAGATCTGTTAATACAATCTTTGTTTCCAGTGATGTTTCCTCAGATACACAATCCATACCCATGGGGGAGAGCTAGTTTATCAACTCAATTCTAATTATTAATTCACTTTTGGATAAGGCATGCAATATTTCTAGATAACAAAGTGTTTTCATACGTTCTCTGTGTTTTCTCTTGACTCCAGCTGCTAGCGCCCTGTTCATCTTTATAGATCGCAAGAAAATTAGCTTTCATGATTTAAGCATAGCTACCCAACTAACTTGGTCAGTAAGTAATTATGACAGTACAACAATTAGGGGACAACTACATTTCACAGTGCAATCATGCTGACATTGCTGACACTGGAGTCTAACTTCCCATTTACCTGTGGACGTCATCTGGTAATCATTGGTGTAGAACAGGCTGCTGTCCTTCTCAGGATAGTAATGGGAGTCAGCTGGGCTAGAATTCAGGCACAGGGCGACAGCGAAAATCCATCAAAATGCTCCTCTGTCTAAACAAAGGATTAGTGCAGTTTATATGATAAACTGGACCCATTCGTTCTGTGCCTGAGCCCAGGTCTGCCTGCTATTGTTGATTCTACCCATCCAAAGCTGTCACTGAACGGACAACAACAAACAACAACATTTTGCGCAGTGGACCCAGTTCTTATACAGAATATTTTAAAGAATGATAATGTGCCTACGAAGAAATGTAACTGTAAGCAATCTATTTCTGAGTACAATATCACATGCGGGCGTGCAAGAAAATGTGCGTTAAAAATCATCATTTAAAAAGATGTCAACTGTAAACGTGATTGTTGGACCCGGCCTCGTGCCGTGGCCCCACTCCTCCCGCATGGCGGGTCCCAGACTACCTCGACCTCTGTTCCCCGGCCGAGAGCCGCGCCATCCATCCTCCACGAGTGCCGCTCCGCCGGGCAGCCCTCAACTGTCCCCCGTCGGGACTCGACGACCTATCCTCAACGCCCTCGGCTGGCGCGAATCCTACCCGGGCCCCTATCTCAGACCCAGACTCCATCTTGGACCCTCCACGACCAGGCCTCGTGGCCTCGGCCCGACCCCAGCCGCAGACCCAGTGAAGCCCCGACATCGAGGCACCACGATCCAACCAGGGGGTAAAGAGACCACTTGACGGATCAATGAGAGAAGTTTCGATGGTCCCCCCATCCGTCCCCCGACGGCTGGTTTCGATCGCCCCCAGCCTCCCTGGGCGCTGGCTCCACCCCCCTGCTGGGTGTCTGGACCCGCACATCCCGGATCCTCCGACCTCTAAGTGCGAGGGTCCGTACATCAAAGGACGCCAGACCTATACCTGGGGCAGCTTCGGAGCAGGTCGGCAGTTGTATCCTGGAGTCGAGAGACACCGAGACAAACTCATCTACGTGGAACCCGTACCACCTTGGGGTCCTGCTGGCGCTGCCGATCTTCGTGAAACCATCTTTGGAGTCCTGCTGGCGCTGCAGCGGCCCATCTTCGTGAAACCATCCTTGGAGTCCTGCTGGCGCTGCCGCGGCCCATCTTCGTGAAACCATCCTTGGAGTCCTGCTGGCGCTGCCACGGCCCATCTTCGTGAAACCATCCTTGGAGTCCTGCTGGCGCTGCCGCGGCCCATCTTCGTGAAACCATCTTTGGAGTCCTGCTGGCGCTGCCGCGGCCCATCTTCGTGAAACCATCTCTGGAGCCCTGCTGGCGCTGCCGCGGCCCAACCTTGAGGAACCCCCCAGCTCGAGGATTGAGAGCTGAGCGTAGGGTATCCCGGTACCAGGCTGGTACCAAGACTGTCCCGCTACCCCCTTCCCAAAGAGACTAACTTTGAGAGGATCCCTGGATCCAGTTATTCCTGTATCGTTACGATAACGTGCCTGAAAGTACTGATAAAAACGTTAAGAGCCTATCTTTGTGTGGTGTCCATCTGTAGGGGGGTGATTGCTCATCTGTACGATCCTAGGAGAGGAACCTCGCCAGGAGGCCTCTCACCCTTGCTCGGCCGACCCTAAGATTTCCTTTCCAACAGTGAACATGTAAAATGGGAGCACTGAAGCACACACATGAAGTCTATTTAGTTGAAGTTTTTCAAAAGATTAATCAATACTGCAAAGTCCATAAAGTTCTTTTTGTTTGTGCATTATTTATTCCATTTGTGGTTTTCACGGTATCTGGTACATGAAGCCAGATGCAGCTAACACGTGTTTCGTTCAATGGTCTTTCTCAAGAAAGAGTGTAGAAAAGTCTTCCTGTAGTTTGGGAATTCTCTATGGATACGCTCTACGAGCACTAGGCTTATCAAGGGTATTATGCTCTCCGGAGCATTGGACCAAGGCTATATACTCTTCACCGCTCCACATGCTGCATAGAAACTTTGTTTTGCCGCTTTACATTACCAGCTCAGATACGTGGAACTCATTACTTTGTGTTTCCACATTGTAACAATATCATTAGTGGTGCACACTGCCTCTGGGGCTAGCAAATTAGAGGCCATATCTCGTCTTTGGGTGGTACTCCGCTTCCCAGATCATGAGGAGATTCCTACTGTGATTTTCTTACTGTCTGGGTCATTTCCCATACTACAGAAAACTTTTCTACACTCAGCCTTGAAAAAGTCCACTTGACGAAATACATGTCAGCTGTATCTGCCTTTATATACCTGATACTATGAAGACCACAAATGGAATAAATAATGCACAAGAAAAAATATTTTATGGACTTTGCAGTATTGAGGAATCTTTCCTAGCCAAGTCCTTGCCATTCCAAATGACTTGCTTACCATTTGCAAATTCCAATTCCGGTTTGGATAGCTCCCCTCAGAAAGCATCTTGCTGACAGCAAAGGTGGTAAGATGTGAGAAATTATCGTTTTCTGAGCTGATAGATATATATTTCTCAAATTCCTGTGCTCTCAATAGCATGAAATCTACTATTGACTTTGTCCACAGGAATCTCCTGGTGTGCTGAGCTGTAGAATCAATCGCAGTCCCCTCTCTCAGAGTACGAAGCTTCATCCTCTCATTAACACAGCTGCTTCCCACCTCTGGTGCTAGAGGTGAAATTGTCCCATTGTGCACTAGGAATGTTATTTCCGGCATTCACTTTACATTTTATGTCTGTATGTAGACTTGTGCTAAAATTGCATTTGAACCCTCCATTAACAACAGCACACAATCAACTCCACGTGTAATTACTGAATCCAAAATTCCTATAAAATTATTTGGACGCAAATTAAGCAGTATTCCTTGTTATTTAAAGTAGGACATACTGTATCAAGTTACAAAGAGGCCATAGTAATGCGATTATCACAGAGGTCATAGGGACCTATAGAGCAACCTTAGCAAAAACAAGCATTTGCAATGCAATAGGTCTTACATAAGGAAAGTTTGAGCTATTGGTATTGTAAATGACACATTTTTTATTTATCTTTTGTTTTTGAAAGTAGCTAAATTAATAGCTTTGTCATTTACAATGCCAATAGTTATAACTTTCGCAAATGTGACACCTATAGCATTTGTAATGCAATATGTGTTGTATTTATGTGACTTACATGTATTGATATTACAAATAACAATGGCTTTTATTTTTTTTAATAATTAATACTTAAATAAAAGTTATTGTATTTTATAATGGCAATAGCTTAAACTTTTGTAAATAACTTTTGTGAAGATTATGTTCAGTGTATTTTATTGTGACGAAAATCCAAGAACAGAAGTAAAATATTAACATATTTTTGTTACATTTGTAATAAAGCTTGAAACATTGAGAGAACATATTTGAACCAGTTGTTGTTGAATGGTTGCACAGATTGATGCTGTGATGGCGCTGAGTGATGTTGTGATGGCGAACGAGTGATGCTGTGGCGTTCAGTGATGCTGTGGTAGCGCATAGTGAAGTTCTGGTGCCCCTGAGTGATGCTGTGGTGGTGCTGAGTGATGCTGTATGCTATGCTATGTTTTGTTTTGCTATCCTGTTTTGTTTTGTTATGCTATGCTATGTTTGGCTATCCTATGTTTTGATTTGTTATGCTATGCTATTCTGTGTTTTGTTATGCAAGGCTATGTTTTGTTATGCTATGCTATGTTTTCCTATGCTATGCTTTGTTATGCAATGCTATGTTTTGTTATGATATGCTATGTTTTGTTGTGTTTTATTATGCTATGCTTTGTTTTGCTATGCTATGCTTTGTTATGCTATGCTATGTTTTGTTATGACATGCTATGTTTTGTTGTGTTTTATTATGCTATGCTTTGTTTTGCTATGCTATGTTTTGTTATGCTATGCTATGTTTTGTTGTGTTTGGTATGCTATGCTATGTTTTGCCATGCTATTATATGTTTTGTTTTGCTATGCTATGTTTTGTTGTGTTTTGTTATGCTATGTTTTGTTATGTTATGCTATGTTTTGTTATGCTATGCTATGTTTTGTTTTGCTATCCTATGCTTTGTTTTGTTATGCTATGCTATGTTTAGTTTTGCTACCCTATGCTTTGTTTTGTTACACTATGCTATGTTTTGTTGTTTTTTGTTATGCTATGCTATGTTTTGTTGTGTTTTGCTATGCTATGCTTTGTTATGCTATGCTATGTCATGCTATGCTATGCTTTGTTGTGTTTTATTATGCTATGCTATGTTTTGCTATGCTATGCTGTTATGCTATATTTTGTTATGCTATGCTATGCTTTATTATGCTGTTTTGTTATGCTATGCTATGCTAAGCTTTGTTTTGCTATGCTATGCTATGTTGTGTTTTATTATGCTATGCTGTTTTGTTGTGTTTTGTTATGCTATGCTATGTTTTGCTATGCTTTGCTATGCTATGTTTTGTTATGTATGCTATGTGTTGTTATGTGTGCTGTTTTTTTGTGTTTTGTTATGCTATGCGATGTTTGGTAGTGTTTTGCTGTTTTGATATGCTATGTTTTGTTATGCTATGCTTTGTTTTGTTATGTTATGCTATGTTTGTTATGTTATGCTATGTTTTGTTCTGCTATGTTTTGTTGTGTTTTGGTATGCTATGCTATGTTTTGTTATACTATGCTGTTTTGTTTTGCTATGCTTTATGTTATGCCATGCTTGGTTTTGTTATGCTATGCAATGTTTTGTTGTGTTTTGTGATGCTATGCTTTGTTGTGTTTTGTTATGCTACGCTTTGTTGTGTTTTGCTATGCTGTTTTGTTTTGTTATGCTGTTTTGTTTTGCTATTCTATTCTTTGTTTTGTTATGCTATGCTATGTTTTGCTATCCTATGCTTTTTATTGTTATGCTATGCTATGCTGTGTTTTGGTATGCTATGCTATGTTTTGTTATGTTATGCTGGTGAGGGTGTGTGAGAGTGTGTGATGGTGAGTGAGGGTGAGTGAGGGTGTGCGAGGGTGTGTGAGGGTGAGGGGGTGTGAGGGTGAGAGTGTGTGAGGGTGAGGGTGTGTGAGGGTGAGAGGGTTGTGAGGGTGAGGGTGTGAGGGTCAGTGAGGGTGTGTGAGGGTGAGGGTGAGGGTGATGGGGTGTGATGGTGAGGGTGTTTGAGGGTGAGGGGGTGTGAGGGTGAGGTGGTGTGAGGGGGTGTGAGGGTGAGGGTGTGAGGGTGAATGAGGGTGAGTGAGGGTGTGTGAGGGTGAGGGGGTGTGAGGGTGAGGGGTGTGAGGGTGTGTGAGGGTGAGGGGGGGTGAGAGTGAGTTAGGATGTGTGAGGGTGAGAGGGCTGTCAGGGTGACGGGGTGTGAGGGTGAGTGAGGGTGTGTGAGGGTGAGGGGGTGTGAGGGTGAGGGGTGTGAGGGCGAGGGGGTGTGTGAGTGTGAGGGGGTGTGAGGGTGAAGGGGTGTGAGGGTCTGGGGAGGTGAGGGTGAGGGTGTGAGGGTGAGTGAGGGTGTGTGAGGGTGTGTGAGGGTGAAGGGGTGTGAGCGTGAGGGTGTGGGAAGGTGAGGGGGGTGAGGGTGAGGGGGTGTCAGGGTGAGGAGGGTGAGGGTGAGGATGTGTGAGGGTGAGGGTGTGTGATGGTGAGGGGTGTGAGGGTGAGGGTGTGTGAGGGTGAGGGGGTGTCAGGGTGAGGGGGGTGAGGGTGAGGGTGTGTGAGGGTGAGGTTGTGTGAGGGGGTGTGAAGGTGTGTGAAGGTGAGGGTGTTTGAGGGTGAGGGGGTGTGAGGGTGAGGGTGTGTGAGGGTGAGGGTGTGTGAGGGTGAGGGGGTGTGAGGGTGTGAGAGTGAGGGTGTGTGAGGGTGAGGGGTGTGAGGGTGAGGGTGTGAGGGTGTGAGGGTGAGGGGGTGTGAGGGTGAGGGGGTGTGAGGGTGTGTGGGTGTGTGAGGGTGTGTAAGGGTGAGGGTGTGAGGGGTGTGAGGGGGTGTGACGGGGTGTGAGGGCGAGGGGGTGAGGGGGTGTGAGGGTGAGGGGGTGTGAGGGTGAGAGGGTGTATGAGGGTGAGAAGGAGAGTGAGGGTGAGGTTGTGTGAGGGTGAGGGTGAATGTGGGTGAGGGTGAGGGGGTGTGAGGGTGAGGGGGTGTGAGAGTGAGGGGGTGAGGGGGTGTGAGAGTGAGGGGGTGTGTCAGGGTGAGGGGGTGAGGGGTGTGGGATTGTGAGGGGGTGAGGATGAGGGGGGTGTGAGGGGTGTGAGGGTGTGGGGGTGTGTGAGGGTGAGGTTGTGAGGGTGAGGGGGTGTGAGGGTGAAAGGGCGAGAGGGTGTGTGAAGGTGAGGTTGTGAGGGTGAGGGGGTGTGAGGGTGAGGGGGTGTGAGGGTGAGGGTGTGAGGGAGGGTGAGGGGATGTGAGGGTGAGAAGATGTGAGAGTGAGGGTGTGCGAGGGTGAGGGGGTGTGAGGTGTATGAGGGTGAGGGTTTGTGAGGGTGGGGGGTGTGAGGGTGAGGGTGTGTGAAGGTGTATGAGTGTGAGGGTGTGTGAGGGTGAGTGAGGGTGAGTGGGTTGTGAGGGTGTGTGGGTGAGTGCGGATGTGTGAGGGTGAGGGTGTGAGGGTGTGGGTATGAGGGAGGGTGAGGGGATGTGAGGGTGGGGGGGTGTGAGGGTGAGGGTGAGGGGGTTGAGAGTGTGAGGGTGTGTGAGGGCATTTGAGGGTGGGGGTGTGAGGGTTTGTGAGGGTGGGTGAGGGTGAGAATGTGTGAGGGTGTGTGAGGGTGTGTGTGAGGGTGTTTGAGAATGCAGGTGTGTGAGGGTGTGTGAGGGTGAGGGTGTGTGAGGGTGTGTGAGTGTGAGAGGGTTGTGAGGGTGAGGCGGGTGAGGGTGAGTGACGGTGTGAGGGTGAGTGTGTGTGTGAGGGGTGTGAGGGTGAGGGGGTGTGAGGGTGGGGGGGTTTGAGGGTGTGGGGTGTGAGGGTGAGGGTGTGTGAGGGTGGGTGAGGGTGTGAAGGTGTGTGAGGGTGAGAGGGTGTGAGGAGGTTTGAGGGTGAGGAGGTGTGAGGGTAATGGTGTGTGAGGGTCCAAAGTAAATGGTGGCAGGGCAGACATTATAAGACAGAGAGAAACACAAATGTTAAGATAACAGTGATGGAAGGGGCTGTGAGAAGGTGGAAATGGGATTAAAGGAGAAAGGATGAAAAGTTAAGTAGGAAAGAGGCCAGAAAGGAGATACAAAGGAGTGGAGTGTGTGGCGGAAACAGGGAAAAGCAGAAAAGAATGAAGATGGATCCGAGAGGGTGCAAGTAGGGTCAAATGCGGGAGAAGGAAAACTCGTTAGGAGACTATGATGAAGCTCTCGGCATTGCTGTGGCGGGGCGGGGGAGCGCATTCCTTTGAAGTCTGATGCAGGGGGCGGGGGAGCGGATCCCTTTGAGGTCTGATGCCGAGGCTTGTGATGTGCTTTGTGCACGCGCCTGGCTCACGTCAACTGTACCCAATCCGCAGCAGTTTGGGTAGACTTTTGAAAGCCTCACTATAATCTCAACACAAACTTGCATTGCTAAAGCAATGCTGTAGGTAGAGACCTAACAACCACCCTCACTCCCCACCCCAGAGGACAGCCTCTCACAGACCATAATAAATCTTGTGAAATAACAACAGAATTCTGCAGCTAGAATTCCTAGATGCATACTATATCAAATTGGTTTAGAAAATACAGAGGCCTCGCGTGACAGTTACCTTTTAAAACCACCCTAGTTACAGGCAGGCATTAATAGCTCACTGCATTTTCCATTATTAGGAACGTATTTTAACTATCGCGCCCTTCAAAGCCCCTGTAAACTAGGACCAGTGCACGGATTCAAATGTGGTTTTCTGGTCTAAGAGCTTAAAAATAATAGAGTGATGTGGAATGGGAGTGGGTGGGAGCAATCAATTCCACACTACAACAGCAGCATTTGTCAGACAGCCAGAGGAGACTGCTCCTGCAGCACTGTAGGAGAACGAGCTATGGAGTAGATGTCTGTAGGGACACAATCATTTCCATATCCATTTGAATAAAGAGCACAAGATGTTCCATCATAAAGTACACCGTATGTTTAAAAACTGTGGGGGATATTATTAACAAAACGCGATAAATATCGCTAAGCACGTGTAGCGCATTGTTTTTATCGCCCTCTATCGCTGGTTCACATCGCATCATTAGTGGCCTATTATCAAGGCGCGCTAAGATGCGATGTGAAAGCCAGCGATAGCTGGTTTTAGCTGGAGAAATCTTGCAATAAACCCAGTGCGATAAAAAAAAAGCTTACTAATAGGCAAGCGTGGTCGTAACCTGACTATCCACCTCCCATGTAATGAATGGCTAAGTCATGTTTTATTTAGGTGTTAGGGAAATGCGATAAACGCACTTTGCGCACAAATTTTTTAGTGTGTCACTGGGGGGCATATTACCAACAACTAGCGATGATTATAGCTATGTTGGTTTAGCGGCAATATTAATATCGCTGAGCTCCACCGATTTTTATTGCTTAGGAGCCTTGCTATTATCAAGGTTTATCTCCTAAGCGATAAAAATCGGCCGAAATGCATGAATGGCGCTGTAAAGTCAGTGATATTCATGCATTACCGAGCAAATGCTCTTAGCCATGTAATCCACCTACCATTGGATAACATGGCTAAGAACAGCTCTGGAAAGGCTTTAGCTTTTGGAGATAATCGCACTTGGTGCGATTATTTCCAAAAGTTGGTAATAGGAGATAGAGATGTTAGCGACTGTTTTCAGTCGCTAACATCTTGCCACGCCCACTTTGCATGTCATTAGCGATAATTATCGCTGAAATGCAAAGTGGGCACCTAAATGCCCGCTATTTCCAACTAGGTGTCGCTAACTGGTGTTAGCGACAGCTAGGTAATACGGCGATACAATTATCGCCGCTTTAGCGGGAAAAATTCCCCCTAAAGCCCTTGGTAATATGCCCCTGGATTCGGGCCGCATTGGTAATAGGGCGATGGTGTGTCAGTGACCGTTTTCATGGACTTTAAGTCAGGAACGCCTACCTTGCATGTCATTAGCGATGGCATGCAAGGTGTAATTGAAAACGGTCGCTGACATTATCAAGCAAGCGCTAAAGCAGTTTAGCTCTTGTTTGATAATAGTGCGATAGAATTATCGCCGCTTTTCGCGTCCGAGTCTATCTAAAAGCCCTTAATGATATGCCCCTATTTCTACTTTAATTGTGTTAAACGAATTTTCTACCTGGGTCTATTGGAGTTTCACTAGTTATAGATCCCTAGAAAGAGGAGCCCTAAGCCAGTGGATCACTTAAATGATGGAAAAGATGTACCTCTGTTTAATGGTGGCTGGAAGGTACCACGCTTTGAAGGTTCAAATATGTAACTACATTTTAATATGTTCTCCAATTTTGAGAGAACTGCTATACCAGTCACAGAAGTAATTAGAAAAGATTCAACAAGGGTTCAAAGTGCACCAGTATCCCGACTCTTTGATTTGTCTGTATTGTCCCCATATGACCCACATGATCCACTGATTAAGTTTTAACATTAACTATTACATTCTTACCAGAAATATCCAAGTCTTGCTTATTGCGAGCATGAGTATCAGTGACATGGCATAGGTTCCGACACAGGCAAATTCAATTTTCACTGGGAAAAGGTTTCTAATATCTTGCCATTTAGGCCCTGATTATGGACAATGTGTTAATGGAGTGCTGAGAAATCGACCTGGAATACAGACCACCAAATCCGACCGCAGGATCTGCGAGTCCACCCGATTATGAGTATTAACTGGGGCCTGCGAAATCAAGAATATTGTGTACAATTTTATACACACCCAGTTTTACCTGCTAGTATTACCAGCCAGATAAACATGCATGATCAATAGTAATTGATATAAAACAACAGGAATTATGCCATTTGCTGGTGCCCCATCCAACGCCAGCATACGAAACTGTACTCCGGTATCAATAGCATAGACATTTCAGATTGATTAGATAGTTACACAATATATTTATTTGCAATCAATGAATATACAGTTTTGCAAAGTAATGCAAGGAATTCGTATACACAACAAAATTAGTTTTTGACAATATAGATAATTAAGCATGAGTTACATTTACGAAATGATTGAATTGTGCAGGAAAAAAGCTGTGCTCTTTAGTGTAAGTGGTCACACAGTTCAAATGAACAGTAGGTCCACAGCACAGACATTGGCCAACACTACCACAATTTGCAACACTTCCACTGTAATCTCTAGCTCAGGACACCTGGCACTGAATCTACCACCCCACTGACTGCCCAACTCACCCAGCAAGCCAGCCTCTGAGACAGTCACCAGTACATCCACAGGCACCAACATACTCAGCAGTGGAGGTGGGGGGTGGGGGGGTGGGGGGACCAGACCAGGACATTGCTACAGAGCACTACATCAGCTGCCCAAGTTCCTTCTAGGGTGTACATGACTGTCACCATCGCTACACCTGTTGTGGGTGTGCCCACTCCACAAAGAGTCAAAGATGTGAACATGCAGGACGAGAAAAAGAAGGAGGAAGAGTATGTGTCACTGTCATTTAAGGGCAAACCAAGACTGCAGCTCACTTGCAGAGGATATAGCGTAGCCATTGGCGGCTGAAGTTCACCCACCTGTGCCACCACCACCAGCACTGTGGGCCAAACATTGGCACAGATGTCCTGAAGAACTGCTTCCATGGAGTGTGGTCATGAGGTGCTGCAGGCAAACTCATGACAGCACAGATGCCATTGGGACTTTGTATAACCACCAGCGGTCTCCTTGCAACAACATGGTCAGCTGGTGAGAGTCAGCAGCAGGAGCACAGATCTGTAACATATCATGCCATCCATTTGTGGCATGATATAACTTCTGCCCAAAGACAACGTGTGGTTGACCTCATAGAGCAGAGGGCAAATAGAGGGACCGTTCGCCACATGATGCAGGCTGTGCATGAATTCACAAGCCTGCTTGCAGATGAACATGTGGGCATGTTGCAGACCCTGGAGGCATGCAACTGTGTCCCACACCAGAGATTATTCTGCTAGCTGCCCAGCATACAGATTTGTGCATCAAGCAATCATTTCAGCAGACATCCCCCTATCAACGCATTTTGCATCTTCCCAACAGGTCTCCCCCATCGGCCATCTCAGGAAGAGGTCTGCCGGTACCACCAACATACAAGACCTAGCACCTAGAGCAGGGATAAAAGAGTGCGCCGTAAGCCGTAAGTGGATTCAAGACAACTGAGCCTGAGTATTGGGCGTGCTGGCATTATTTAAACCAGGCTTCAAAGCCGAGCAGCTTTGGGCATTGGCACTCATTCTTTTACAAATTAAGCACAGACATAGAGGAAGTATGGAGTGGCTGGGAGGTGGCATGAGTATTGGGTGTTAGTATAGTGTATTAATCTGTATTTGTTGTGTCAGGGTATTGCTGGGGAATGGATGAGGGCTGTGTATCTCTGGCAGTGCACCTTTGCTGCAATACAGCTCACTGTTCCCTAACGTTGTGTGAAGGTGCTTTTTTATGAAACATTAAACCGGTGTATAAGTGATCCAGAAGTAATGGTGTATGAGGTTGTCTCTGATTCCGCAGACAGTGACATCCTGCTGTTGTGATATAGCACGTAGATGGCCTAAGGGGCTTTGGTCTCCCATTGTGGCAAAGAAATGTGGGACAGCCAGCAGTTTCATTCGGAGGGCAAGGCGAGAAGAACACTGCTTGCTAGCAACATTTGGTCCCTGTGCTTACTCGATGGGGTGGTTGAAGGGGGCCAGCCTGAACGGCTTTAAAACGTAGGCATTGTCAGGGGTCTAGGCAGGACTGAGGTATCCCAGGCCCTCTCCTGCGCTTATGGGTTGCCCTCTCCCCTAGGTGCTGTCCCCCTTCTCCCTTCTACACGTGAATGAGGGCCTGCTGAATGAGGAGTTGAATGAACGGGAAATGGGCAACCCAATAGACCCTTGGAGGCTTGGGTAAAACAGACTTAATATCGGGAAAAGTGCATACTAGGGACTTTTTGGGATGTAGAAAATCTTGAGTAATCTTCAAAAATGAATTATTTTTAAGCCCTTTTCAGGGGCTTGTATCGAAACTTCAAAATTAATTATTTGTTTGTTAAAGCGAATCTATCGCAGAACAAGTGCACAACAACAATGAACTGTACAAAACGGGTGTATGCTTTTCAAATCACAGATTTATGTTTCTTAAAAGGGTACAAAATCCAATTCACATATAGACCAAAGCGACTGAGTTAGACATTCCCGCTATAACCTATTTGTCTCATTAACACTTTTGCCGTAACCCATTTTAGACAATTAAAAAACAGGCAAGTCATCATTGATAATACAATGAACAATTCCCGAGATGATGGTTACAATGAAAATGGGTTAAATTGTCGACGTTTTGGTCTTTGCTGTGATCAACTCTATAAGACCATCTTCAGGACAAATCGTTCTTATATGGACTGAAGACCCTGGAGAACTGGGAACATAATTATATGTTCAAGAGCTTGGAGTGATTCAATGCTGGATCCGAGAATTAATTGCACTCCAAGGATCAAATGTAGCGTGGTGGTGCCCTTCTTTTTGCAAGCGCACTCTGCAAGACTATAGACGTCTGTTTTTTAGATCCAGCAACGAGCAATGTTGCACAATGGCAGCTCTTATATTATTCAAGAGCTGCCGTGGTCCGCCCGGCTTCCGATATTCCACAAGTCCATCAGTATGCACATCTTTACCACACATGCAATATAACATGTTGACCCTTACAATGCATTGAATTGTATTGTGGATATTTACAAAAAATGTAACTGATAATAACTATGTGTGTGTTTGTGTGCGTGTGCACATGTGTGTGTGTGTGATTGCTCTTTGGGTATAATTTGCATCAACTCTGTGTAGAAGGAGTACTTGGTGATAATTCCTCGTGTGGAAATGGTTATCACTCATCTTGCAATGGTAGTTGGCCGTTTTACGAATGTGATTTTACTGCTCAGAAATTCCCGCTGTGTGTCCACATATACATATGTTCTTGTAGTTTAACTGCTTGTTTTTTGGCATGCATAGGAGTTTCATGCAGGAGGGCTTACAATAGGATGAAGCAAATGAATGCATAATAAAATGCGGAAATGTCACTGCGCCTGACCCATTATCAGTGCTTTAATCACGGTAGCAAATCTAGTATTGTTTTCCACTTGGATCCAGTCCCAAGGCCTACTGGAGCTGGTTACAGCCTCAGCATTAGTATTCACAGCTGGATCACAAATACTATTTGATGCATCTTGTAATTATCTTAGAATTGACTTGCTTCTTACTTACTCTTTTCTACATAATAAATGGTCATTAGCAACTGATGTGTTATTTATCGATCTGCCCTTCGTGCCTCTCCTCTTTTGTCATAATGCCATTACCATGAGATATATGTATTTACAATGGGGCCATCTGAATCCAACCAATAACCATGTTAGACGGGGACCCGGAGGGTCGGCCGAGTAGAGGGGGAGAGGCCTCCTGGTGAGGGCCCTCTCCGGTAATCGTACAGACAAGTAACTTTCCCCCCACAGATGGACACCACACCAAGATAGGTTACGTATACTTTTATAGGTATTCTGAAGCAGGTTACTTTGACAATACAGTGGGGACCCGGATTCGAGGGTCCCGTCAATTCTAGTCTCTTTGGGAAAAGGGGTAGCGGGACAGTCTGAGTACCGGTCCGGTACGGGAGCAGCATGGGGGGAGCTCACAATCCTCGAGCTGGAGGGTTCGCAAGGAGGGGCCGCGGCAGCGCCAGCAGGCCTTCAAGGTGGTTCACGTTGAGGAGGAGCCGCGGCAGCGCCAGCAGGCCTTGAAGATGGTTTACGACGAGGAGGGCCGCGGCAGCGCCAGCAGGCCTTGAAGGTGGTTCACGACAAGGATGGGCCGCGGCAGCGCCAGGAGGCCGTCACGATGGTTCATGACGAGGAGGGCTGCGGCAGCGCCAGCAGGCCTTGAAGATGGTTCACGACGAGGATGAGCCGCGGCAGCGCCAGCAGGCCTTCAAAGGTAGTTCATGAAGAGGAGCCGCGGCAGCGCCAGCAGGCCTCCAAGGATGAGTTTGTCTCGGTGTCTCTCGACTCCAGGATACAACTGCCTTCCTGCTCTGGAGCTGCCCCAGTTATAGGTCTGGCGCCCTTTGATGTCCGGACCCTCGCACTTGGAGGTCGGGAGGTCCGGGATGAGGGAGTCCAGACACCCAGCAGGGGGTGGAGCCAGCGCCCAGGGAGGCTGGGGGCGATCGAAACCTGGCGGAGGGGAGCCATCGCCACTCCTTCTCCCATTGGCCTGCCAAGTGGTCTCTTCACCCCCTGGGTGGATGGTGGTGCCTCGATGTCGGGGCCTGGCTGGGCCTGAGGCCGAGGTCGACCCGAGGCCACGAGGCCTGGTCGTGTAGTGTCCAAAATGGCGGCTGGGCCGGAGCCAGTGGTTCTGGAAGGGACCCGGGCCAGCCGATACTGTGGTGTTCAGGAGCCAGGGTTCCGTCGGGGAAGGGCCGTGGGTTGCCCCGGCAGGTTGCAGGGGTTGTTCTTGTCCGGGGAACAGGAGGAGCAGGGGTCTGCGACCCGCCATGCGGGGAGGGGTCGGGCCTGCCACGAGGCCTGTCCAACATGCGTCCCCCCCAGCTGAAGGCAGGGAGAGTCACCCATCCTCTTGGGTACTCTCCTCGCCGAGGCGGAAGAAGCGGGACAGGCCGTCTGCGTTGGCGTGGTCTTGGCCGGGGCAATGCTCCACAGTGAAATCCATCCCCTGCAGGGAGATGGACCAACGCAACAGCTTCGGGTTTTCTCCCCGCATCTGCATCAGTCATTGCAGGGGTCAGTGATCTGTTTGCACCCGGAAGTGGGTACCGAAGAGATAGGGCCGGAGCTTCTTGAGGGCCCACACTACGGCGAAGGCCTCCCGCTCGATGGTGCTCCAGCGCTGTTCTCGGGCCAGCAGGCATCGGCTGATGAAGGCCACTGGCTGATCAACTCCCTCGGTGTTGAGCTGGGAGAGGACGGCCCCCACACCATGATCTGAGGCGTCCGTCTGTACTATGAATTCCCGGCTGTAGTCAGGGGCTTGGAGCACGGGGGCGGTGCACATGGCGGACTTGAGGTTCTCAAAGGCCGCCTGACATTCAGGAGTCGAGTTGACTTTCTGGGGGTTCTTTTTGGACGTGAGTTCTGTGAGGGGCCCAACAATGCTGCCATAGTCTTTTACGAAGCGCCGGTAGTACCCGGTGAGCCCCAGGAAGGCTCGGACCTCTGTTTGGGTGACCGGGGGCTCCTATGCCTGGATGGCGGCAATCTTGAGCTGGAGGGGGGCCACCAGGCCACTTCCCACCTGGTGCCCCAGGTAGGTCACGGACCCTTGGCCGATCTGGCACTTGCTGGCCTTGATTGTTAGCCCGGCCTGCCGGAGGGCGTTCAGGACCTCCCGGAGGTGGTGGAGGTGTTCTGCCCAGTGGCGGCTGTACACGGCAATATCGTCCAGATAGGCGGCGCTGAATTCCCCCAGACCCGCCAAGACTTTGTTCACTAGTCTCTGGAAGGTGGCGGGTGCGTTTTTCATTCCGAAGGGCATCACCTTGAAGTGGTAGTGGCCATCCGGGGTGGAGAAGGCGGATCGCTCCTGGGCACCTGGAGTGAGGCCGATCTGCCAATAGCCCGCTGTCAAATCAAAGATGCTCAGGTAGCGGGCGGCCCCCATGCGGTCGATCAGTTCATCTGCCCGGGGAATGGGGTGAGCGTCGGTCCTAGTGACGGCGTTCAGACCCCGATAGTCTACACAGAACCTGAGCTCGGGGGCGACGCCCGGGGCGGCGGCCTTGGGGACCAGCACGACCGGGCTGGCCCAGGGGCTGTCGGAAGGCTCGATCACTCCTAGGGCTAGCATCTTGGAGACTTCCGACTGGATGCAGGCGCGTACTCGATCAGGCACCCTGTACGCCCTGTGTCGGATAGGGGGGCTATCCCCAGTGTCAACGTTGTGGAGGCACCAGAGCGTGACCCCCGGAATGAGGGAGAACAGGTCGGCAAATTGTAGTAGCAGTTCTTGGCAGTCTTGGCGTTGCGCTGGGGACAGGGCATCGGAGAGGTGGACTCCCTCCACGGAGCCGTCTTTCTCGAGTGTTTTCAGGAGATCGGGGAGGGGCTCGGAGTCTTCTTCAGCCCCACTGTCGGTAGCCATCAGGAGGCTAAGTTCAGAGCGCACAAAGTGGGGCTTGAGTCGGTTGGCGTGGAGGACACGTAGGGGGTTTCGGGGTGACTCCATGTCTACCAGGTAGGTGACGGGGCCCTTGCGCTCCACCACTTTGAAGGGTCCCGTCCATTTGTCCTGGAGGGCGCAAGGTTCAACCGGGGACATCACCCAGACCTGTTGTCCCGGCTCGAACTCGATGGATGAGGCATTCTGATCATACCAGCGCTTCATGTCCTCTTGGCTGGCTTCGAGGTTGGCCTTGGCAAGTTCCCTGAACCGCCGGGTCTGGTTACGGAGGGTCAAGAGGTACTTGTATACATCAGGGGGAGTCTTCTGAGGGGCCACCTCCCATCCTTCTTTGACCAGGCTGAGGGGGCCCCGGAAGGGGTGCCCATACAAGAGTTCGAACGGACTGAAGCCCAGGGATTTCTGGGGGACCTCCCTATAAGCGAACAGGAGGCACGGGAGCAGCACGTCCCATTGGCGACGTAGGGGCTCTTCCAGGCCCATGATCATCCCCTTGAGGGTGCGGTTGAATCGTTCTACTAGTCCGTTCCCTTGCGGGTGATAGGGGGTCGTGAATTTTTAGGTGACCCCGCACTGTTGCCATAGGGACTTCATGTACCTGGAGATAAAGTTTGTGCCCCTGTCACTGACGACTTCTCGGGGGAAGCCCACCCGCGAGAAGATCCCCATCAAGGCTCGGTCCACCACGGGCGCTGTCACGGTCCGGAGAGGTATGGCCTCGGGATAGCGGGTGGCATGGTCCCCCAGGACAAGGATGAACCGGTGTCCCTGTGCTGTCCGGGGCTCCAGGGGCCCCACAATGTCTATTCCCACCCGCTCAAAGGGGGTGGTGACGATGGGAAAGGGTTGCAGGGGGACTTTCAGTTTTCGGCCGCTCTTCCCGCTGGCCTGGCAGGTGGGGCAGGCCCGGCAGTGGTTCGCTACATCGTTCCGTATCTTCGGCCAGTAGAAGTGGGTCACCAGGCGGCTGTACGTCTTGTCTTGCCCCAGGTGCCCGGCAAGAGGCACATCGTGTGCCAGGTTCAATAGGAAGTCTCTGAATCGGAGGGGGACCACCAGCACCCGGCTGGCTCCCAGCTCGGCAATCTTTTGCTCACTGTAGAGCATCCCGTTGTCCCAGTAGATCCAGTGGGCCCCCGAGGCATCCCCTGCGCTCTGGGCTATGGCTTGTTGTCGGAGTCCCTCGAGGGAGGGACACGCTCTTTGTTCCTGGCGGAACTGTTCCTTAGTGGGGCCACCTTCTTGGTGCCACTGGGCCAGCTCCGGGAGGTCTTGGAGTTGATCCGGTTCTTCGTTGCCGAACCCCGGAGGACCAGGCTCAGGGGTGGTTTCTTCTGCGACGATCGGCGGAGGAGGTTCGGGCCACTCCTGTTCCTCTGGGCTGGAGATGGCACAGGCGGCCATGGATCGGGTCGTTACACAGACCCATTCAGGGAGACCAAGCATCCCCAGGTGCTACCTCCGCTCAACGGCTGACCAGGGGGAGCTCTCGAGGTCGTTCCCCAGAAGGCAGTCCACCGGGGCATCGTCACGGACAGTCACTTTTAGCATGCCGGACACCCCCCCCCCCACTCGAAGGGGACGCGGGCCATCTGGCACAGGCTTTCGGAGTTGTCTGCCGACCGTACTGGACAAAGTACATTGGGTAGGATCTGGTCAGGGGTCACCAGATGGCAGCGGACTGCGGTCACACTGGCCCCTGTGTCATGGAGGGCTTCAGCCCGGCGTCCATTGATGGTGACCCACTGGCTGTATTTCTGCGTGTTGGCGGGGATGGGCGCCCGCGGGACCATGTCCCTCTCCCCTAGACAGACCAGGGACATATCAAGGAGGTGCTGTCTTAGTTCGACGAAACAATTATTGGAGAGGTGCTCCCACACAATAAGGTCGAATAATTGCTCATAGGTGGTGACCTGGCTGCCCTTGATCCATCCCTCGAAGGCTCGGCTAAAAAAGTTTACGTACTCCACCCAGGTTGTAGCAGTGATTCGTTTGCAGTCTCCAAATCGCTGCCGGTACATCTCGGGCGTGAGCCCATAGCGAGTGAGGAGGGCGGCCTTCATGTGGTCGTAGGATGTCATCTCGTGGTCGGGGAGTTGCAGCAGGGCTTCTCTTCCTTCGTTGACAAATTTTCCCCATAACCCGGCTCCCCAGTCGCTCCGCGGGATTCGGTGGGAGGTCATTGCTACCTCGTAGGCCTTAAACCATTGCTGGATATCATCGTTCCGGTAGTATTCCCGGACGACGTCCTTGGGGATGTGGACCTTGGGGTCCGTAGGGGAAGTGGGGCTCTGGTGCCCGGAGACGCCGAGGTCTTTGTTCTGCCGTCGAATTTCTAGGTCCTTTAAGTTGCGCTCATGCTCGTATGCTAGTCTTTTTTCTTCCAGCTCCCTCTGGCTCTTTTTCTCTTCTCGTTCTTCCCTGAGCTGTAAGTGTTCGAGGGTTATTTTTTGTTCTGCCTGTTTGAGTTCTCCATCTAAGCGGAGTCGAGCCAGCTCCAACTCGTGGAGCCGGCTTTTCTCCCGTTCTCGGGCCTCTTCGGACGAGAGGCCCGATCTTCTTTCGTCCACGGGGGTGGTACTTGTTTCTGTGGTCTCGAGGCTTCGATTTTGGGGTGGGGATGTTTCCGTCTCCGCCCAAGATTCCAAGGCGTGCTTGAGGTCATCCTTCGTGCTCAGTCCAGTGGTAGCAATGCCCAGCTCTATGCAGAATTGCTTTAGTTCTTTGTGGCTGTATTCTTCCAGCCTTTCCATCTGAAATTTTTCGGTTGTTCCACTCTCTTTTGTCGTCATGGTGGCTGTGTGTCGTGGGGTGAGTTACTCTCTGTACGATTATGCGTCGGCTCGGATCGCGCCGCTGGCCACCAATGTTAGACGGGGACCCGGAGGGTCGGCCGCGTAGAGGGGGAGAGGCCTCCTGGTGAGGGCCCTCTCCGGTAATCGTACAGACAATTAACTTTCCCCCCACAGATGGACACCACACCAAATAGGTTACGTATACTTTTATAGGTATTCTGAAGCAGGTTACTTTGACGATACAGTGGGGACCCGGATTCGAGGGTCCCATCAATTCTAGTCTCTTTGGGAAAAGGGGTAGCGGGACAGTCTGAGTACCGGTCCGGTACGGGAGCAGCAGGGGGGGAGCTCACAATCCTCGAGCTGGAGGGTTCGCAAGGAGGGGCCGCGGCAGCGCCAGCAGGCCTTCAAGGTGGTTCACGTTGAGGAGGAGCCGCGGCAGCACCAGCAGGCCTTGAAGATGGTTTACGACGAGGAGGGCCGCGGCAGCGCCAGCAGGCCTTGAAGGTGGTTCACGATGAGTTTGTCTCGGTGTCTCTCGACTCCAGGATACAACTGCCTTCTTGCTCAGGAGCTGCCCCAGTTATAGGTCTGGCGCCCTTTGATGTCCGGACCCTCGCACTTGGAGGTCGGGAGGTCCGGGATGAGGGAGTCCAGACACCCAGCAGGGGGGTGGAGCCAGCGCCCAGGGAGGCTGGGGGCGATCGAAACCTGGCGGAGGGGAGCCATCGCCACTCCTTCTCCCATTGACTTGCCAAGTGGTCTCTTCACCCCCTGGGTGGATGGTGGTGCCTCGATGTCGGGGCCTGGCTGGGCCCGAGGCCGAGGTCGACCCGAGACCACGAGGCCTGGTCGTGTAGTGTCCAAAATGGCGGCTGGGCCGGAGACAGTGGTTCTGGAAGGGACCCGGGCCAGCCGATACTGTGGTGTTCAGGAGCCAGGGTTCCGTTGGGGAAGGGCTGTGGGTTGCCCCGGCGGGTTGCAGGGGTTGTTCTTGTCCGGGGAACAGGAGGAGCAGGGGTCCGCGACCCGCCATGCGGGGAGGGGTCGGGCCTACCACGAGGCCTGTCCAACAAACCAGAGGTACTAATGTTGACTAATTAAATGCTGGGTTTCATGGGAGAAGAAATGTGCACTACTACAACCAGACCTGGGTCATTCTCAATAATAGCACAGTATGTCAAATCCCATAAACCCACTTCTGCCCGGAATGCGCAATCAACAACTTCGAAATATTTAATTTGGGCCTTGGTGTCGGTCGATAAAGCTGCAAATGACTTTGCTGCAAGTATAACCCTGCCTGCCCCACTAAGAAGCATTTACTGCAGCTCATTCACCTCGCAGATCATACATTGACCCACGAATAGCATCAAATCAAATTTAGATAATTATTCACTTGGATTAGAACCACTGATTATGATTGTTTCATTTTATGTGCAGTTTTTACAAAAGGGATCTATGGTATGTGGAAACTTATATTCTGCTTTTTAATGCAGTATTCATTGCAACTCCTATTGGCACCAGTTTAGTTTGAGAAACACAATGGGGCATATTTACAAGCCTCAATCGCCATCACAACGTCATGTTTCCAGACATTGTGGTGGCGATAGGGGCTTGGCCTTATTTACAAGGCAGCGTTAAGCTACTTAACATGGCTTAACGCTACCTTTCATGCTACACTTAGCGTGAAAGGGATGGACAATGGGCGTTGCAGTGGGTGTTTCACTGCAAAACCCATTGGTTTTGACGCTGCTCCCTATTTACAAGGGTGGCATGACTAAGAGGCGGTGCCAAAATTAAGACCAGGGCAAACCTGGTCTTACACGGGCGAAACGAGGAGAAATGCTTTATTTATTTTCATGTTTGCGGTTTCCATTTGTGCTGCGTTGTGCAGCACACATAGAAATAGCAAAATGCCATGAATGATTATTTATGGGAAGGAAGGAGTCCTTTTCTGCACATAAACAATCATTTTTAAATAATTACGTTTTGCAGCGTCCATGTGTGCTGCATTAAGCAGCACACACAGAAGGTACAAAGCACCATTACTTAGTGTTTAAGTTCAAGGAGGGGCACCTTCCTGCACACAAACAATCATTCCTCTGCAACGCAGACACCCTAGCACTCTGGTGCAAGGGTGCCTGTCTTGGTGCTAGGCAGCTAAATTAGTGCCACCGCAGGGGGAAACGCAGGGCTGCACCATATTCTTGTAAATACAGTGCAGCACTGTGTTTCAGAAGTGGTGGAGCATGGCCTTAAGCCAAGGTGGCTAATGCCTCCCTCCACCACTTCTCTCCTAAATATGCCCCAAAGTTTTTAAGCATTAGCTTTCTATACATTTAGTGACCTCTGAGCATCGACTCCAAGGCCTCCATTGTGAATCAGGTGGATGGGAATAACCTCATGGAATTCTGCTCTGCCTGGTCCCAAGTGGTTTTACCACACCCCATTTTTCTGGGAATGGGAGAACCAGACCCGATTTTTACCACTCGGTAATTTCTAATGGCACTATTACATCAATCTTTGGCTGCCAATCCTCTTTCCACATTTTGTTTCTTCCGACAAGCATACTGTGCTCCCCGTGACAGAAAACACCTTCCCTTCCCTTTCTCTTCCCTTCCCTACTCCCGAGCCCACCCAGAGCCCCAGTCATACATTTACCACCTGTTCAAATACATTTACCACCTGATTAGAAGAGGTGGCAAGTGTGAAACAGATCCGGGAGGTCCATGTTGTTTTTTACGAGAGGAAAAATCGATCCCACACACTTCTTCCCCCTTCCATGGTAGTGTACTTGCAGTTGCGTGGTATTGGGGCAGCGTTATCTAAGAGTGTCGGGAGAAGCAGGAAATGTGCGAAGAATTAGTGGCTGTTCTGTTCACTCTTTTTAGATTGCACACATGTGTATTTTGGCATCTACCAAACGCGAAATCCCCCCCTCTGTGTTCTAGAGTGCAGAAGCCTTCAATCAGCTCTAGGGACACCCATTCTGACTCGTAAACATAAACAGAAAGGGGTGGGATACTCCTGGCGCCAAGCTGTAATAAATCAGCAATCAATGGCATTCATAGATACACCCAGGCCCACCTACGAGAACGTGATTCTTTCTGTTACGAACTGTGGCCTGAACTTACCCTTACATGCTCAGCAGGAAGGGGGCACAATACCCCAAAGTGGGGGGCCTGGAGCACATTTACAGGAAGGAACAGTTGCAGGTACGCATGGAGGGTTGGGGGTCGCTTGGCGAGGGCTTCACCTCTTTGAAGGGTGCTACCAGAGACACCTGAGTACAATACTGCAATCCCGATGAAGCCACAGAACTCACATAATGTTTGCAAATAGCAACAGCCATTTTGAGGGCATCGAGTATAATGTTCCTGTGGTCTAAGCCAGCGTTTCCGAAACTGTGAGTCGCAGCCCACGGGTGGGTTGCAAGCTGATTTTTGGTGCTTCTTCCGATCAATAAATGAAGGACTTCCCATTCTGTGTTTATCTTGTCACATTTGCTGGTGCTTCAAAGACATAGGTCAAATGTCAGTCTAAGCCTTCTGACAAATTGCTGCTTATGTTTCCTTTTCTTTCTCTGACTGCCAAGTATGGAAGGTGAATTATGTGACAACCTTGATGGAAAACAGGGAGTGTGAAAGGAAAGGCTCCAGGATGTTGTGTTTCTTGTAACACACAACAAAATGTAAATACCTATAATTCAACGGTATACATTCAGTTAGTAAAGTAACAAGCATTGGAAATGCAATAGGTCTCGCACCATTAGAGTTAGTGCTTTTAGAATTGTTTATGGGTTTTTTTTGTAAATGTTTAGCATTTTTGTTTCCTGTAGCCAATGCTAAAGAATTACAAATAAAAAAAGCCATAAACATTTCTTAAAGCTCTAACTGAAATGGTCTGAGACCTGCACTGTGTGAGGGTGAGGGGGAGTGAGGGTGAGGGTGGGTGAGGGTGGGTGAGGGTGAGGGGTTGAGGGTGAGTGAGGGTGAGTGAGGGTGAGGGGTTGAGGGTGAGTGAGAGTGAGGGTGAGTGAGGGTGAGTGAGGGTGAGTGAGGGTGAGGGTGAGTGAGGGTGAGTGAGGGTGAGGGGTTGAGGTTGAGGGTGAGGGGTTGAGGGTGAGTGAGGGTGGAGGGTGAGTGAGGGTGGAGGGTGAGTGAGGGTGGAGGGTGAGGGGGTGAGGGTGAGGGGGTGAGGGTGGGGGGGTGAGGGTGAGGGGGTGAGGGTGAGGGGGCGAGGGGTGAGGGTGAGGGGTGAGGGTGTGGGGTGAGAGTGAGGGGGTGAGGGTTAGGGGGTGATTGTTAGGGGGTGATTGTTAGGGGGTGTGAGCGTTAGGCGGTGTGCGGGTTAGGGGGTGTGAGGGTGAGTGTGAGTGAGGGGGTGTGAGGGAGGACTTGTGTTTGTAGAAGAAAGCACTGCCTGCACTTCAATAGAACATAATTCCAGTTAACCTGACACTACAGATCACACAATCACCCTGAGAGGTCAACCTAATCCTTCTTCAACTTATCGTGAAAGTGTATTCTGTAACCTTGGTTGCGTACACCAAGGAAGATATTCTATTCGGCAACAGAGTAAAGTTTCTTCAAAGAGTCTGGTCAAATCCAAGCACTTAACTTAAAGGGTAAAGCGCACGTTCACGCAGGCGTGTATTCTGGCACTGAATAACATATGTTTATTGACACCCAGTCCAATGGTACTCACTTTATCGACATCAGAAGGATGAAAGGCTGAGTGGCCCTGCTGGGATTTGAACCTGTGACCCCGAGGTCGAACCCAGGCCCCGGCTTACCCAAAAGGGAATACTGGGCACAGTGAATGTGCTGTGTATCCAAGTTCAGATCTTCAGTCCATTTAGTTAAAAGATCCTGTTAAAGGGGCAGCCCTGAAAGGGGATCACACAACTGATGGGCGCTGCCATTGCCGTGCTAAATACAAACCCCCAACACCAGCTGGATACTGGTCAATGCAAACTGAACCAAGGATATGCTCCGAAACCCCAAACCAGCCCATGTAAAAACAGACTGAGGTGGCATTGCCTCATTGACCCACATATTCAATCTGTGGGTACCGACCTGTATTTGGGCGAGTGTGTGTGGCTGAAAAGTTAAGTATAACTCTTGAAGCACGTCGGAGGAGGTGTAATCCACGAGTGCCTTGTGGAGAGAACGGGGCTTGGTCTGGGTGAATCCCTGATTCATGAGTCTGGAGGTAAAGAAGGCAAGTCCAAGCACAGCCTTGGCCTTGAAGCGAGAACCAACCAAACACAGGTCTGCGACAGACGGTGATGTCACAGCACATTCCACGACTTCAAAGAAAATATGGTCTGTTCCTTGATCCACAGCGCCAGGAAGCTGCTGCCCGTACGGATAAACACTGGTGTGAGCCGCAGGGAACTCCATCTCTGTGCAGAAGTAGCGGCTCGGCACATCCACTCAGGTCTTGGCCTTGTGCTTCTAGGCACTACAATTCCGCACACTAAGTAAACAAGCAGCTTTTCATGCACAATTGCATAAGTTGCCACAACTGTTGAGTGACAGTGCGCCCTGAAGCCGTTTATCCGTCAGTAGCTCCACTAAAAGCAGTGAAGTCTGCATCAAAGCATCTGGTTTCATGATTGTCTCGAACAGACGGCGGGCAGGGGAGGGGGCGGAGCGGGGAGAGGGAACAGACGGAGGGAAGGCCAGATAAGGGGAGGGGGAGGAGAGTAGGAGGAGGAGAGTAGGGGAGGCACGGCCTAGCGGCCGTGCAATCAAGAAGTGAAGGGGCGGGCGAGTAGGCAAGGCAGGCGGCTGGGGGGAGGGGGGAGGAGAAATGCGACGCGACATGGCGACATTCTCGAGTTGAGCTCAATGAGAGGCAGTAAGCTCTACTAACTTTAGAAAAGCAGTGTAAGCGTTTTTTTAATGCCTAACTTTTTTTTTTAAAGTGGACAAACGTCTATAGATTGAGAAGGCGAAAATTCTAAATGAATACACCAAGGGTTTCTGCAGTTTAGGTGCCAGCCGGAAATTACTTTAATGACATGAACATTGATGGTGATCTCTCCAGATATAAGAATATGTGCCAAAAACTAAAGTGACTGCTAATTTAATATGCAGAACCTATGGACGTTAAGCAGCAGATGGAACAAAGAAAACATTTTAGGAAAATTAATCCCTGAATTGCATTCACTTCAGGTTTTCAGAACGTTCCGCAGAAGAAGTTTGTAGGATTAGGTTATGAACAATGTATAGACTCCAGTCTGTTTTGGAAATACACAAAACACTTTTTTACTTGTTCAGATGGCAATACTACCCTTAATGTTTTCTTCCCCACAACTTGCATAAACTGTGTTTGCATGACTAAATATCGTAAACAAATCTTTTTTAAGATATAACCACTGTACAGATCACAAGAGCCTAATCTGGTATGTACTCAACTAAATAAATAAAAAGTTAAACGTGTGCAGCACAAGACCGTGTTCTGAACACATGTTTATTCTTACCCAACGGAATGGCTCCAATTTTACCAGAACAATGAACGCCTGTGACCCCTGACGCAGATGCACTAGCTCACTGAGCCACCAGAGCAACAAGAAAGGTTTACACCGGGCGAACCGTGCCTGTAAGGACGCAAAACTCTAGGAACACTGAACGCAAATGCTTTTCAGGGAGCTGCGCGGGAAGGAAGCACGCAGCCCAGGAGTCCCTGTGCCTGCCACTGCTGCACCTGAAGCAAGGAGCCGAAAGTTCCAGAAAGAAAGCACTCACTCTTGCACGACTTCCCATCGCTGCCCAGGCTGAACCCAGAGCGGCAGCGGCACGTGCGGGTTTTGTGGCTGTTGCCGAGCAGGCAGATGTCCGAGCAGCCGCCGGGCTTGCCGTTCTGATCCACCTCACAGGCGTGGCTTCTCACTGAAAGGGAGGGGGAAAGAATTAGAATTTGAAAATGACGGAGAGCGGGCGGGCAGAGAGAGTGAGGGGGCGGAGCGGGGGTGTGGGAGGAGTGCGGGAACAGACGGGAGGGGAGGAGAGTAGGAGGAGGAGTAGGGGAGGCACGGCCTAGCGGCCGTGCAATCAAGAAGTGAGGGGGCGGGAGAGTAGGCAAGGCAGGCGGCTGGGACCATGTGCACGCGCTTTTAAGCTCAATCCGCATGCGCATTGAGCTTAAAAGTCACGGGCACTGCAAGGAATCGCCACGATTCCTTGCAAGTTGGATAAAGAGTCGATGAGCCCCCATAGTCTCGCTTGCTCGATGCGCATGCGCATCGACAGGCGAGACCTAAAAATGAAGCAGATTTTTTGTCATTCTGAAGTGTGCTGGAAACAGAGATTTGAATAGGATCAAAACAAATCACAACACTTTAATTGGTGATGCACAAATGATACTTATTCACAGAAACCCGAATTACACACATAATCATTTGTGTGCTAGATTGGTTTCTCAGTAAAACTATATGTCTGTGCATACAAGTGGCCATTACACTATGCTATCTTTAAATGGCAATGTGCTATCACACGAAGCTTTAGGGCCAGATGTAGGTGGCCATTTACCGGTCGGTAACGGCCGATTTTGGCCGTTACCGACCGGTAAATGGGTTTTTGGGATGTAGGGGGCCAATTTTACCGATTCGGTAAATTTACCGAATCGTTACATTTACCGAATCGGTAAAATACCGAATCGGTATTTTTACCGATTCAGTAACTCCTAGATGTAGGTGGGACTCTTCTGAGTCCAAAAGGCCTTTCAGATTCGGTATTTTACCACCCAATCCAATTGGGTGGTAAAATACCGAATCCAGGTGTGCATGCACATGTGTGCATGCACACCTATGCCATGTGACAGACAGACATGCCCTTAGGGCATGTCTGTGTACCACATGGCACACATGCCTGTATTTGGGGTGCTAGAGGGTGTCAAAGTGACACCCCCTGCACCCTTGCTGGAATCGGTATTTACCGAATCGGTAAATACCGATTTGGTAATGCCCATTGATTCCTATGGGCTTCAATGCCCATAGGAATCAATGGCCATTACCGATTCGGTATTTACAGAATCGGTAAATACTGAATCTTAACGATTCGGTATTTACCGATTCTGTAATACCTACATCCCCCCCCCTCTATTTTACCACTTCTTAAATACCGAATTGGTAAAATTCGGTATTTAAGAAGTGGTAAAATATAATTACCTACATCTAGGCCTTGGTTACTTAAAAGAACACCCAGCCTCTTGTCCATTAGGGGTCGGTGGGTTACGAAAGTTTGCAAGGCACTCAAGATACATTGCTGCTGCCGGTAGGACCCTATTTTCAGATTTGTGGAAACCTTGAAGACAGATACAATTTTGGAAGTGACTGAAGTACAAACTGAATCCAATACCACTATGGAAAAATCTCTTTTTGTTGAAGTACTGTTTCAAAGACATCCTTGAAGAGGCAGACACTCATATTTTCATTCAAACATATTTTGGTTATGTACATGAGGAATGGGAAGGATCCTAATCTATTTAAAAGGCTTTGATACTTTTCTTATGATGCATATATTGTATTAAGGTAATTATATGAGATTACGCAGGTGATGAGTTTGTATCAATATGAACTGTAAAATTCGGATAAATCTTTGTTATATTAGAGTTTTGAGAAAACAACTAAACTAGAAAGCATTTGCTCATGAAACAGAGGGTACTTACCTTATCATTAGTCTCCTATGCCGACGACACACAGATTCTGGTGTCTCTCGCACAGTCTGTCACCTTAACTGCCTCCAATTTTAGATCTTGTATGGAGGCAGTCGCCCAATGGATGATTAACAACTCATTGAGGCTTAATGGTGAGAAGACGGAGATTCTGGTGTTCGGAGGGAAGGAGGAGCTATGATCGGCGGAATGGTGGCCCACCTTGTTGGGAGCCTGTCCAGCACCCACGGGCCTAGCTAAGAATCTGGGCGTCCTGATTGACCCTCTGCTTAGTATGCAGCAGCAGGTAAATAGAACAATCGCTACCTGCTGGGGGGTGATCCACATTCTAAGGAAGATCAAACACTACCTTGTCCACGCAAGCGAGAAAACAAGTAGTGGTAGCTCTTATAGGGTCGAGACTAGACTATTGTAATGCGCTGTATGCAGGGATCAATAAAGGCCTGCTGCAGCGCTTACAAATGGTTCAGAACGCAGCAGCGAGGTTTGTTTTAGCCCTGTCCAGACGTTCCTCAGCCACCGCTGCCAGGAAACTCCTTCATTGGCTTCCGATGGAGGACAGGATCCTTTTCAAAATTCTCTGCCTGACATATGGAGCCTTGGCGACAAATAGGTCAGGAGGAATTGCTCACCTTTTGGTCCCTTATTGCCCATCCAGAAACCTACGTTCTGCTAAGAAGTCTCTGCTACCTACGCCCCGCATTAGGAGAGCTAAGTGGGGGGGCAGAGCTTTCTCGACTCTAGCACCGAAATGGTGGAACATCCTACCGAATGAAATTAAGTCTCTGCCTACTCTTCACGCCTTTAGAAAGGCATTGAAGACTCGTCTTTTTGCCAAAGCCTACCCTTAGTTTTTGTCTCTGCCTTTTTGAGGACTCTGGTCTGTTAGGCGCCTTGATGCCTTCGGGTTTTAGTGCGCATTATAAGTTGTTTTTTCATTTCATTTCATCATTGGAAGGAGGAAGATCATTCACAGCTCTTTTGAACTTGGCTTCGTGGATTTTATTTAATATTTTAGTTTTCAGGAATTTCAGACTTCCACCAGAAAATACAGAGTTTGAGACATAAAAATAGGCTGAAGTTATATAATTTATAATAGGTGTCGGACACTGCAATAGAATGATTAAATACGAAAGATCTTAATCTTCGGGTATCTGTTATGACTTTGTAGAGGTCAGTGCCCAGTAGAGTCACTATATCCAGTGTTTCTGTTTTCTCTCTTATCCCAGTACCCTTTCTCCACATCTACTGATAAGCAACACATTCTTCTTGTATATTGTTGTCTGCAGGTTTGGAGAGGTGCAGAAAGGTCCATTGTTTCTGTGGGTTCCGAACTACAAGGTTAGTGCTTTCTGACACCTATAAGCTGAATCCAAAAGTGCCAGCAACACTGAAAGCAAGTACCAAAAGCACTGAGCACACTCCACACAGCCTACACTGGTTGTGAGTCGCTCCCTCCATCACTTCCACTCAGACACCAGGCCAACCCCTCCTTGGCCGTTCACCTCTTTCGCACCATTTTTATAATGTTGCCCGGTCTTGGGAGGAGACAGCAATTGCAGAAGTAGCTTCATAGAGAAGTGGTCAGAAAAAGGGTGTGTGGTTTGAGCAGAACACTGTCTCATTACCCACTCCTACTCACTCTCCAAAACACAAGCAAAGGATACTGAAGCAGCCTATCATGCTGTAGGGGAATGGGAGGTGTCAGCAGAAGCCGTAATGGAGTGTAATGGTCGACAGGTTTCACACACACACTGGATACCCCCACTCTGTGGAAGGTTTCCAGCACACACTGTTTTCACTGTGTGATATTAGCTCGTCATCAGGTGACAGTGTGAACAGCTCCATGATCATGTGACACATGGTTGATATGTCTGACCATCGTACAAAGTTAAAAGGTCCGGAAATCTAGATGAACCCCATGAAAAGATTCCATTTCCTTAGTTAACATTACAGAAAAACAAATGAATTAACTAAGAAGTTTTTCAGCCAATCTTTTATGCAAAACCGAGGGTAGCATTTCTAAAGGCAAGCAGGGTTAGGGCAAATTATAACACACTTTGGACACCTGGCTAGCTGTGGCCCAGTGCTGCCTGTCAGACGAATTAGACAGCTGCAAAATCTCCTATTTCCCTATAGGCAAGCATGCTTCTCGTCTGCAATGGATCACACCGAGTGGCTTAACAAGTGTCTGGTCCCCTTTGACTAGAGTTCTAATCCCGAATCCCACACAAAATCAAACTATGATATTCTGTGCAAATTTGAACATAAATTCCCTTATTTGCCAAAACTGAGAGCGCCGACAGGCTCAATGCAGGTATATGAGAAGAAGAATATTACATTGACAGATAGCAGTCGTAGTCAGCGTTGCACCATTTTATAATCAGAACAGTATGTACTATAATGAGGTGTACATCTAGTGCAAGACTAATTAGCACTTGTCTTCACAGTATGTTCATATTAGAAAGTTTGATGCTGCTTAAAGACACTTAATTAAATATTCTAAAAAAAACAAGAAGCATATGTGCACAGAACAAATTCTACTACACATTCTTTCAGGGAGAAACTGACTGAGCAACATGAAAACCCCAGGCTGCTTAGCGCACACAGGAAAGTCAGGCACGCCTATGTGATTTGGTGCGTCTGAACTCCAAATCAGGAGTATATGGCTGTTGGGGAATGTCCTGTTTTCTGTGGTAGATGCGGTCTAGTAACTAACAATGTAATTGTTCCTTCTTTTTAGGTCTGATTTGACAGCTCTGCAGTTGTTTTACCTTATGTGATCAACAAAAATACAGCTTTTAATAAGACTACTGAGCGGGGCTATCCCTCCACTCACATGCATTTTCCTTTATGAGCTTCAGCTGAAAGATTACATGTATTGAATTTCTTGTTTTGTAGAAACCTCTTGCTCATCACAGCAGTACTGAGTCGGTTATAGGGACTAACCAAAGATCAAGGCCATAGCCTGATATGTTCATTGGATACGGGATGAAGTAATCCCTGCTGTACAATATAAGGAGATTTCAAGTCACGAAGGAGCTCCTTTATAACGTTATGGAACACTGAGGTGATAGGCAAAATCCTTATCATGTACAGCAGCTGATACTTTATTATTTATAATGCATGGTCACACCATTGCCTTTCCCACAAATCAGTTAAATCCTTGGTGCATAGCCCTTTCATTTGAAAGCAAGAGCATGTTTGCAAACAAAAAGAATAACAATAGAATCTCTAGTGTACAATTAAACACATTAAAAAGTGGATAGATATTTGTTACAAAAAGATATTGAATCAGTGTAATACAAGTCACTTTAATAACAAAAAGGTGCAGTAGCGCACAATGTGTAGCAACATGCAGAAAGATTATAACTTTTCTATATTTGCCTCAGAAGTGAAAAATAATAAACATGTTAGCATAAATATCACCTTTCTGCTTGTCTCTGTACAGCTAGAAAAACAGAGCAGAAGAAAGAAAAGCAATGTTTCATTTTGTTCTTTAAATCTCTGCTTTACTTATGCACTGTGACCCGTCCTGTCTTTCCACTTGGCTGCTGGCTATAGTCAGTGCTTAATTTGTGCAGGTGCTTTCAGGTGCTGCATCTATTTCTCAGGGCCGGGTCTATTGAATTTTTCTCCCATGCACAGCCAGCACCGTGCACAGGCCATTAAAAAGCCCCAGCCTCAAGGGAGGCTTGTGCAGCTGTACGTTCAGATTTGGTGCATGCTGCTAGTGTGCTTGCTTTGGCGAACACCAGTGCCTGGTCCTCAGGGTGGCGGAAGGGCAGGTGTGTTGTGTCATGCGCAGTATAAACTGCGCAACCGATGAACTGGGAGCATAATTTCAGCTGCGCTACCCAGGAGTCTGCGCTTTCCAGTGTAGCCAAAGCTGCAAGGTTAGGTGAGTTGTGTGCATTATTTTACACACAACTGTTATCCTACAGGTGACAGACTAGTGCTTGGCCGTGAGACACCATCGATAACTTCCCGCACAGTGGCACCCGCAGGAAACTGCCCAGTAGCTGCCTGCCTCAGGAGCCCAGACAAGGCCTTGCAGCATAATAAAATACGGGAAGCAGCTGAGGGTGGTCCGAAAGTGAAAACGTTTCTTCCTGCTAGACAGTGTATTAGTACCATGCTCCTACCTGTCCCAGTACCATCTCATCTCTATCAGACCCGTCCTCTCCCTCCTGCAATGGGGACCGTTGCAGCCACAAGCACCTTGAAGAACACCTCCCATCCCTGCCACTGTGACTGTGCCCCACCGCTACTTCCTAAAGTGCCCCTCTCTCCACAGTGGCCTTCTCCCACTACCCCACTGCCCTTCTTTCCACAGTGCCTTTCTCACCTGTATCTCAGTGCCACTATGCTTACAGTCCCCTTGCACTCTGTATCACAATGCCCCTCCCTGCAAAACACACGCTCACTCATGTTAAAGTACCCCTTGGCTCCCTCCCAGAATCTCAGAGCACCCCTCCCCACCATCGCTTTGCAGGGGCGGCTGGTGACATTTGAAAGTGGTGAGGGTGTAAAAGTTCAGGATGAGCGGCATGCAGCGAGCGAGCGGAGCATACCTTTTAATTACACTTCCACCACACACAACACAAGGATGCTTTATTCCTTCTTCCATCATTTGTACCACAAGCAGAAGAGTGGTGCTGCATCCCTTCTACTTGCACTCCACTTCAAACATTTGAGAAATACTGCATCCTATTTCCATTTCCATCTTCTACAGAAGTAAGGCACTGCACTCCTAATTGCACTTCGACCTCACACTACTGAATCACACTGCATCTTTTTGATTTCCAGTTGTAGATCACACCGAATTGTGGCCCTGCATCCATTACCCAGCACTACACCAGACACCCACACACACACCAGCTATGCACCTAGCACTACACCAGACACACACACACACCAGCTGTGCACCCAGCACTACACCAGACACCCACACCAGTTGTGCACCCAGCCTCTCATACAGGCAGCCCTACAACAGATACCAGTCCTCCTCCTCCACTGTGTACCCAGCTTGCTCTACACTAAACACCTGCCAAACAAGACTGCTCTACATCAGACCATTAACTGTGCACCCACCTTTCTTACAAACTACTCTACACCAAACACCACCCACCCTAGGTGTGCACCCAACCTCTCTTTCAAACTTCTCTACACTATACACCCCCCCACACGACCCCAGCTGTGGATCCAGTGCTTCACTGGTTCTACACCAGGCACACACACACACAGTAACACCCCAGGTCAGCTGTGATTCAAGCAGCCTGCTGTACACGAGAAGCCCACTCAATTCAGGTCAGGGGCGCAACGATAATTGAGGGGGACCCCTTGCAAGGTACATGGAGGGGCCCCCTCGGGACTCTTATCAGGAGCTCCCCCGCCGAAGTGCAGTGCTGATGAGGCCCCCTAGAGTTTGTGCCCCCCCCCGCAGTTCAGGGGGTGCAGGGGCCTGTGTTACGCCCCTGATTCAGGTTTTCACTACCAGTGTGCCAGGCTGTTTTATGGCAGACACCCACCCATCCCAGCTGTGCACCAGAGTGTCAGGCAGCCTGCTGTACACCAGACGCCCACGTGCAGCAGGTGACCCCTTGTCCCTCTGGTCAGCTTTACAGCGGGCACCCACCCAGCCCGGCTGTGCACAAAGTGTCTCAGACACACACCCCAGCTCTAAGCCGACACCGCCACAGCAGCAAGCGTCACAGGTTGGAATCCCAATACATCCGACTCCTGCATCAATGACATCTATCCATCCTGAATCCATGACATCCATCCATACATCCTGCATCAATGACATTCATCCATCCATCCTGCATCCATGACATTCATCCATCTATCTGCATCAATGACATCCATCCATCCATCCTGAATCCATGACATTCATCTATCCATCCTGCATCAATGACATCCATCTATCCATCCTGCATCAATGACATCCATCTATTCATCCTGAATCAATGACATTCATCCATCCATCCCGCATCTATGACATTCATCCATCCACCTGCATCCATGACGTTCATCCATCCACCTGCAGCCATGAATTCAATCCCTCCTACATCCATGACATTCATCTATCTACCCTTCATCAATAGAATTCAATTCATACATTCTTGCAGCATCCAGGACCACCCCCCTCTCCCTCCCTACCCCCATCCACCGGTATCCCCGGCAGGTTGCTGTGCCTGATATCCACCAGCAGGTACCGCAGTGTCAATGGAGGCAGATTCAACATGCCCTTGCGTCACAGCCTGCAAATCTTTGCATTGTGGACCTTATAGGCCCCAGCAGAGCCAGCAGCATCCTCGCTTTTCACACAGCTCCTTTGCGCTGCTTCATTTGACCCCCCTGGTGGAGTCCATTGCATGCAAAGACCAGCCGCGTGCCATAAAAAGGGGCGACGCTGGCAGTGCGGGGCTGGGGGATTAGAAAGAGCATCAACCAGACTCCGCTCTGCACTGAATGTTTCCCAAAATACCAACACATGGCGAAAGCAAAAAAAAGAAATTATAAAAATTAAGACAACATTCTAACTTCAAAGCGCGGACAGCACAGCTCGCAGGATGTTGGTGGCTCGCACAAAGCCGGCTTAAAACTTCCCTGCAGTAAATCAAAGTCATGCCCTTAAGGTTCGGTGAATTCTGAACCTGGGTGGCCTGAATATTGGGTTTTGGGACATGGTATTGTGTGTCACCGCTCATTTATATATGCTATTGTTTTATCTATGCTTTTTGTGCTTGATATACAGCAAGTAGATTTGATGGCGTGGCATGTACGTTTTGTGTTTGTGCGTTTTTTTTAATTTTATGCACGTTTTTGTTTCATGTTGCTGCTTTTGATATTATTACAAGTTTACCTATGTTGTGAAGGGATATACATGACGATGCGTATCGCTGCACAACAGTTGGGTTGATTTGCTAAATTTCACAGATATGATATTTTCACACCTCTGCGCGACACAGACAACACTTCACCAGTGTATGTCAAATTTGGCTATAAATAGTATTCAAGAAAAATAAAAGAGATATACAGGATCAAAATGTGTCACTTGCTACTGCCCCCTCTTCCCTTAAAGGAACAGGCAGCCCTAAATGTATGTATCCTGATTGGACGTAAGGATAAATTATAGATTTGTGACTCTTGTACATGGTGACCTAATTTCTATATTACATTAGTCAGTTTTGTTCTGCTTCCTAAGTAGTGTATGGCTTTGTACTATAAAGGAAACAAGGTTTAATTTTTTCCCTGAAGAAGGAACTGGAACATTAGCAGAGGTTACCGTATATGGTTTAGCGGTAATTTCTTGTTCTTCCTATAGATTTTTCTTTTGTTACTTCCCCCCTGACCGATGTCGCATCATGCCTAGTTATTGGGGATTTTAGCTGTGACCTAGTCCCATTTCTCTTTTCCATATTTCTTTCACTAGTCAGTTTTTATTATTGTTGATGTATTGTTCAGATTCATACTTCCAGATTGCAGTAATGTACCAGAGACCACCATATTATGTATAATTCCCTTTTGTATGACCAGACTGCTTTTTAAGAATTTTCTTTAGGCCTACTTTGTTGTTCCCCAGTCTGACTGTCAGGGTAGTGATGGACTGGTTAATTGACTCAATACTATAGTGAGACAAGTTTTCCACCTCAATAGGAGATACCTTACATTTTTTTTTGAACATGACACATTTTCAATGACTATTTCAATTTGTTTTTTTACCCTTTTGTTCCTGCTTCTTTAATTTTTGGTGACATCAGATGTGTTCTAAATAATGGAAATACCAGGACTCTCTAGTTCTTGTCTTTTGTTTCCACATTTTGATCATTAGCTTGTGTGTTGCGTAGTGCACCTGATGCACAGTTATTAAAAAGGGAGGTATCTACATGTTCCTGATAATCTGTATTATGCGATTTTTCTTTTGAGATGTTTTAGATAAGGAATTTAGGAAGACCTAGACTTAATCATGTCGCTATCTACCCTTAGATGATGAAGGATATGCTCTCACACGGAAACCCAATTGAAGAGCCTAGAGGCACTGTTTTCTTACTGCCTTTGTCTTTGTATTGCCTTTGAGAATGACAGTGTATTTTAGACCAGAATTGTCCCATGGTGTATGGCCACTCCTTTGAAGATCGCAGGCCACCTGTTTTTAGTCCCCTTGTTATACAATGAACTGTTTAAAGCATCGCACTTGCTCCATCAGACGGCATTGGACATCACAGAACCAGAATTTCAGTGCAAAAGAGCGCCTGTCATGTGCTGGTAACCTCTGACAGTGTGCAGTCCATTGAGCCCCTTGGCCTGAGTTTTGGCCACACACACACCCCTTTTCCTTTGCTTCAACGGAAGTGCAGTGCACCGGAGGATCCAAGATTGGCAAAAGGCACTCCATTGTGGTGCCCATGAAAGAGCAGCCTGAGCGTCCTCTGACACTGAATGATGAGTGTTGGAGTCTGAGAATGGTCCCGGGTCTGCATGAGATGATCTGTGCCCATGATCAATGAAGATCATGCTATCTGTAGTGTCTTCCGCAGAGGAGAGATACTGGTGCACTGCATTGAGACATTGAGACTTTTAAGTGAGCTATGAGTGTTTGCCAGGAGGGCACTCCAACGGATACTGAGAAGCATTTTTTTCATGGGAGGCCTGAATCAAGAGGCCCATGCAACAACAGGAACAGATTTGATGGACAATAGAAGCCTGCCAGAGAGGCTTTTGAACGGACTCTGGGCATAGTTGGTTGTACAAGTGTTTTCCATGTGATTGCATAAAATGAGTGTTAGGAGACTGATTATTATTGTTTTGCTGGCATTGTTTTAAAGTACTATTCTGTTTAGTAAAAGCAGAATAAAGTCCATTCTCTGTGGAAGAGTATTCCCTTTTCACCTGAGAGCATTGATGAGGGTCACCATTGTTTCACCTGAACATATAATTAATTACTGAAATGCATAGGAGCCCTAAAAATGTTACTAGATGATTTTAGGATTTACTTTTTGCTTAGGGTTGTGAAAAATTATAATTTCGTTTGTAATAGTGGTCATTACTTTCTCCTGTTGTCTAAATGTTCTTTACAATGTGTTTTCTAGTGTTTTTAAACATGACATTGTCTTTTATGGGTGAGATTGTTTTTTCTACCCAATTGACATCTGTACCCACCTCCCAACCTATGTCTCTTCCTACTACTATTTCTTTGCATTCTTTCCATACTTTACCTGAACATGAACTGGTTAGGAGGTCAGAGTTTATTAATAATTCCTTTGTACCGCTTCTGCATCAACACCAGTTAGTAGTGAACATCACTAATTGTTGGGTGTGTGGTCTTATGCCACATACTGCAGATAGAGGTATTCCCTATTTGGTCCTGCCATATGCGGTCTTTGTGCTACTACGTGTGTAAGGAGACCTGTTCCGAGAGAGTTGCTAAGTAATAGGATTATGCTCCAGCAACATCTTGATGATCTGATGAATATAGACCTGGATTCAGATTGACGTGAGTTTAGGTTATTGCCTATGTAAGGGCAAAAGGAGGGTCTGAGGTTCAGTGAATTCTGAATCTGGGTCATAAAGGTTGTGGTTCTGTTACGATTTTGGTAACAGCGAACCGTAAACAGTGAGCTCAGCAAGTATGAGTGTTTTCGTCATGTTACACCGATGGATTCACTGTGTATTTGAAGATTTCGTTCTGAACCCTTGGGTTCCATTTTGTGCATGGCAGCCATTTTGTGGTTGCCCTCACATAGGCCGATGACTTTAGCTGACTTTTAGATGACCTGAGTGAACTGACCCTGTTGCCTGAAGCTGACCTTGTTAGGCCAGTTTCTTGCCCAGTAGCTGATCAAGATTAAGGATCAAAGCACAGGAGATTGTAAAGTTTGGTATGCACATACACACCCCTTATCCTACTTCTCATCTGTTTCTGTTCCTTCTTTTATGACCTGTTTACGATATGGGTTGTGGTCTTTTATTATGGGTTTGTCCGGCTTGTGTAAGAAGGAATGTTAGGCATTTTGCATGCTTGCAAAAGCTAGGACTGCCCCCTTTCTTTTATGCTGAGTTGTGTATTCCTAAGCATATACAAGGCCTCTGTTCTCTGTATTCCTCAGACTACCTCATTCAGTTGCTATGGCTTCTGTGTGACTTGGCCTCACTTATTAAATTTAATAAAGATGTCTTTTCATATTTCAGCTTCTGTGCCAAGTTCTTTTTTCTATTAGTAAGTATTCCCTGAGAATGAAGATTTCATTTCTTCACCCTGGGGGCAAAGGGGCAAGCGCCCACCCCACCCGACCCCAGCACCACCCCTGAATCCAGTCAGCAGCAACTTTGTGCGTGCAAATGCACTGCAGTCGGGGGGGAGTCGTGGGGGGTGTTGCGGGGGGGGTTAGGGGTATTAAAATACATTTTAAAAATCCTACCTGAGTTCCTGAGCAGGTCCTCGCCGCCCGAGTCCATCCATTGGCGCCTACAGCCTACAGCTCCTCTCAGTCAATCCTGGCGCTGCCAGCAGCACCAGGGCACAGCTATTCTTCGCCCGCCGCATGCCCATTAGGAGCCCAAATGGCTCCTAATGGGCATGCGCAAACAAGTCAAAACACAAGTGCGCATGAGTGGGCACGGTGCGAAAATTCGCCCTCCGTCCCCACTCATGCACACTTGTGTTGTGCTGCTGCCTGTTGCCCCCCACTGGTCTGACAATCATGTCAGTCAACATGACGCCGGACCCCCCAACCCCTTCAGACTCTGAAGGGGTAGGCGGTCCAGCGTCATGCTGACTGACATGATTGTCAGACAGTTCTCCCTCGGCGTCTTTGAACTTAAGTAAACTGAATCAGTTTACTCAAGTTCAAAGACGCCGAGGGAGCTGCGGGCGGGGGGTCTACGCCCCCACGCTCCAATGGACGCACTGTGCCTGTTGCTTTGTATTAAAGCATGCACTGGGCCCTGAGTATCCATACTTTGAGTTTGCACGTGAGACTGCAAAGCCCTTCTCAGTCTTGGCCACTCGAACCAGGAGGCTTTCCAATTTACCCCCTAACCAGAGAGAGCATACACAGGGAATTTCTCAGCTTTGACCTGGAGAAAAACAGCATTGATTCAAAACGTGCTATCAAAGGGGCTAGGCTGTGTTGGGCACTCTGTACCCCACCCCACCCCAACAAGCCTACTGAGATCTATCACCCCACACCTTCTCTTCACCGCCAAAGACCCATGTCCCGTAAACCGCTGCTGCATACTTACAGCCTTATGTCCCTGTTAGAGAGAGATCAGAGTTTTGATTGTAGCACAGAGGGGTAATGTAGAACATGTACCATGCAGATGACAGAACTATATTATGTGGATAGCTCAGTGGATTTCTGTTTTTTGTCACAGACGTGCTTTTGTTACTCGCTGATCATAAATTACAATCCTAATATAGCACAGGCGGCAGACTCAGTTGAATTTTGTGTTTTATTAGTTAAAAAGTATGGGTGGAAGCTTGTCTGAATGGAGTTAAATGTCTGACTTCCATGAGAGTGTGGTTCTCCATCAAGGCGTAATCCCAATGGTATCACTGACACTTTATTATGTCTTATCAGGAATACCTATTGTGACATAACAAAACTTCTTTTTATGGCGTAAAACTTAACCCAGTTAAAGAATTATGTGTCTTGGACAACACTGCTGTGCATTGATGAGACAGGCTAAGAATGATACACTCCTGTCACCTCTCAACTTTACATAATTAATGACTGTATATGTAATAAAGCAGAGGTATACTCTTTGCTTGCTCTATCTCAGCATCTGCTTTTCTTCCTCCCTTTCACACCTCACACCTTCACTTCTCTCCAATCTTACTTCCCTTTCTGCCCTACATCTGCATTTTCTCTTAATTGCCACCTCCCCTCATTAAATGCTTTTCATTGTTCACCTTTCCATCTTTCCCTTCCACTTTACTCTCACACGCTCCCCACTGTTTGCTTTTCTTCCCTTGCCTTTCTCCTCTTTTCACTTTTCCTTCTCATCACGTTCCATTCCAATCTTGCAATCCCAAACTCTGCTTTCCACATTTCTCTTCACATTGTCTACTGCATCTATCTTTGCCTTTAGACCTCTCCTCCTCCCTCACTCATCCTTTTCATGATTTCCTTCTTGCACATATGTCTATATCTACTCAAGGAATCTGTGTTCTATCTCAGGGTCATAAATTTAAATCTTGGTTTGGCCACTCAGTCTTTCATCTTTAGATAAAATTAGTGCAATTGAGCTGGATAACAACATTTTTAATTTGGTGTCAAGGCCCCCCTCTAGTGAATATGTGCTTTACAAACATACATGGTGTGTTTCTCCCTCTATTCCTTCATTTCTTCCTTTCACATTCTTTTCTTATTTCCTCCTTCTTTCATCCATTACTTATGTATTTCCTTACTCCTTACTCCAATGCTCCTCTTCCTGCCTGCACTTGTTACTGCTTTCTTTAATGTATTCCTTCCTTCATTCTTTTCCTTCTTTTAAACAGCACAGTGCAAGCACATTTTCTTTTGTTTGCAAAGCTTCCTCAAGTCCTCAAATGACCTTTCTCTAATTTGAGTTCACTTTTAAGTTTTTGTCATAGTCTTCCAATATGGTATATTATGTTATATTGATTTGTATAGCACACTAATCACCCAGGAGGGTATACAGGGATTTGGGCAGGTGTGTAGGTGTGAGGTGCCTGAGTTGCTTTTGTGAAGAGACAGCCCTTCATCTTCTTGCGGAACTCAATAAGGGAGGAGGTGACTCCGATGTGTTGAGGCTTGTGGATGTGGGTGAAGCCAATAAAGAGAAGTGGGTGGGGCCATTGGAGGGAGTGGGTGGAGCTCAGGAAGTAGGTGTGCCCTCGTTAAAGGCTGTGAGCACCTGCACTTCATATTTTACAAATTAAGCACTGGCTGTAGTAGTAGACATTGTGATGTCACATCTCAACTATAATAACTTATTACAGTTGACTTCTGACATCATGTTTTTATAATAGGCGACTTTGGTGTGTCACAAGTTGCCTACTATGAAGGACTTAGAGACCATTTTTAGACAGAGTTTGCAGAATCCCATGTATTATAAAAGACAAAGGTAGCAGGTCTGACATATTTATTTTGAAAACCTTATGTTAAATCCAATAGGCATTTAAGGAATCGGTTGTTATCACACTATGGCAAAAGTCTCTACAGAAGTATTTTGTTACATGGAATCTAACAGATTACCATTTTAGGCAAAGGTTTTAGTTTTGTTTATCACCTCTGACAAATCCTGGGGGTAGATGATTTGTAATTTGACAATTCTTGTTAGGCACGCATATGTTGTTTTGCCAACTCTAATATATTGACATATTTGTAATTATGTTACTCAAATTAATGTTTTCTGGGAGAGCGTTTTTGTAACACAATATGCTTGGGTTGGTTACGATTATGCTGATAAACCAATAATAGAAGCTGTTGGCAAAATTGGTTCATAGGGGAAAACCATTTCAGATGCCATAAATCTGAATTGTTTATGATGAAAGGTTATGAAAGATTATGAGAAAGGCAGTAAGCCTGCCAAATGTATTGTTTAATCGAATAGGACTTCCAGGGTTGATATATATATATATATATATATGTGTGTGTGTGTGTATATATATATATATATATATATATATATATATATGTTGCCACAGACCTCCAAAGTAGTCGGACGTACAAAAAAGACGGCACTCCAAGTCGGCGTTGCTACCAGGATGGTTTATTGGCAGACCCCCCTGTCCCCTCGACAAACGCGTTTCACCTTTTCGGCTCTTATTTGTGCAATTTCCTCCCTTCTTAGTACCTCCGCGGATCCTGGTATATCTTCAGAGTCCACGAGCTCATGTACCGTAGTCAGGATTGAGAGATCATTGTCTATGAGGTTAGGTCCGGGTAATGTTGTTACATCCGGAGTCGCTGGCTTTTCAGAGAGATTTTTTGAGGCAAATATTTTTTGTAGTTTGAGCTTGCGGACAAACTTGAAGAGATCTATTCTAGTCTGTACCGGGTCAAACTTGGCCGTGGGACAAAATGTTAATCCTTTCTTTAGGACCCTTTCTTCATGTATTGTGAGTTATCTCTCTGAAAGGTTAACAATAGTATGTTCTTCTTCTACTACCATCTCCCCCTTCTTCCTCTGCTGCGAGTCACCATTGGTGGCGCCGCCTGTGCGCCCTCTCCTACCCCGCCTTGTTTTCCTCCTCCTTTTTTGGGGGGAGCTTACATAATTTTGTATATAAATGAAATACTCTAAGCATATATAATTTGTACATAGGAGAATGTTAATACATTGTGGACTGCAATAGTGGAAAATATATATATGTACATACAATTGACAACGGAAGATATATACCCTGTTACTTGGTTTTTGTTTAAGAAATTTTTCCTTTTTTTATATTTTGCACTAGCACTTTCTAAAATCGTCATTAGTTCCCTTGTACATAATGTATATGGCTGTATATAGGATTTGTAAATCTGTACACTCAAAGAAGGCCGCCACTAACATCTTGGCGAGCATTAGTCCACTGTTTATGTTGTGAGAAGTGGTTGGGAATATAATGACGTAGCGCACAAAAAATGGCTGACACTGAGGAAGCCGAAAAGGTGAAACGCGTTTGTCGAGGGGACAGGGGGGTCTGCCAATAAACCATCCTGGTAGCAACGCCGACTTGGAGTGCCGTCTTTTTTGTACGTCCGACTACTTTGGAGGTCTGTGGCAACATTGATACGCGGCTCACCACCGCGAGACAGAGCACCCAGGAAGAGGAGGAGCGGCGGCGGTGAAGGAAGCTGTTCGAAAAAAAAAAAATATATATATATATATGTGTATATATATATATATATATTCACTGAAAAAACCATAGGTTATAGACCATATATAGTTAGGGATTAGCATTTTGAAAACCTTATTTTACTCGCACAAAACCATTGAAATTCGCATATATAATTAGATGCACTAACTATATATCGCGCACCCGCAATCCACTGCTGATGATGTCACATATTACATCATTCATGACATGGTCAGTGACATCACTGATGACATCACTGATGACAACTCAAATGACATCACTGACAACATCACTGATGACGTCATTCATGTGATAATACGATGAATCTATTCAGACTCTAATATAACCTTAGATACACTCACTGTAAACAGACACTCACAGATTGTCACTTATCCATAGAGTTGCTCATACACCTAGTCAGTCATGCAAAGAATCAATCACACCTCCATTTCCTCAACTATACAGTTATACACATCTTACTTATTGAAACTTATTCTAACACATATTTACTCTCTTATACAATCACTGATACAAGTTTTCAATGATCCATGCAGCCACTCACACATTCACTAGCTATTATACACAGTAATTTATATATCTCAACTCTCACATGCCCTGTGTTTTACATATGTACTTACTTTGACATATAGCACTGAGATATCCATTTACTCACCAATACACTCATGCACACAGTCAACCACCCATACAGCTGTTTCCACATGCAGTTTTGAACCCATACATTTAGTGAATCAACTGTTCACACAACTATGCACAGAGTCACACACCTCCCAGCCACCCACACACACACACTCACTCTCCCATACAAATACTTGGGCAACCAATCAATTACCCATATAGTTACTCATATAGCTACTGATCAACACATGCAGCAGTTTACAGAACAACAGACATAATGATGCACAAATTAAGACAGTTTAGTCACTAACCCATGCACTCAGTGAGACACATTTAAACACTCTCTCATACAGTCTGTCATGCATCTACTAAATCCTTCATCCAGACACTTATACATCCACTCATTCTTCAATATGTAAGACATATTTTAACTTTACAGAAACATACAGTCACTGGATGATGTCATCAGTGATGTCATTTTATTTGTCATTAGTGATGTTGTCAGTGATCTCATTTGAGTTGTCATCAGTGATGTCATCAGTGATGTCACTGACCATGTCATGAATGATGTAATATGTGACATCATCAGCAGTGGATTGCGGATGCGCGATATATAGTTAGTGCATCTAACTATATATGCGAATTTCAATGGTTTTGTGCGAGTAAAATAAGGTTTTCGAAATGCTAATCCCAAACTATATATGGTCTATAACCTATGGTTTTTTCAGTGAATTTTCAAGGTTTTGTAAATGCTAATTCCTAACTATATATGGTCTATAACCTATGGTTTTTTCAGTGAATTTTAATGGTTTTTTAATAGCAAATATCAAAAGCTGTAAAATGTATTCTTTTTTTTTTCTCCAAAGTACGCTCCCCGGTTCGCTTACTGGTGCGCGTACCGGGCGCTCCCCCCGCGAAATTTTTAAATTTTTTTTTATTTATTTTTGCATGTATCAGCATCCTAATCCTCCCTCCGAAAACCTAGAGGGTCACAAAGTGTCTACTGTGCCCCCTTCTACCCATTCCGAACATTGTTTGTCCTCCATTTTGTGTCTCAATTCTACCAATACTCAAAATGGAGGACTCCCGTAACGCTGCCGGTTCGCGGACCGGGGAGCGCACCGGTAAGCGCTCGATAAAAAAAAGTGGGAAAGTAATTTACAGAAAAACCACTACAGACACTTTCATCAAATATAGAATAGTTCCTACTACATAGCAGTCCCTACCATTTCCCCAAATTTGATGGAATTTCATTGTGAAAATTATGCTGTAAGCCTGATTAAATATCCTGAGGTAAATTACCTAACCAAAACATTTATGAAGTGTTAGAATTGACAGCCAATCAAAATGCTACTTTCAATATCTTCTATTATTTTATGACATTTGATTGGTTATGTACCTGAATATATATAAAGAAAGAGAGAGAAACACAGCCATTTTGACTACTACTTCTTGAAGTACATATCAAGTACATTTCAACTGATAACTTAAAGTTCTATTTGAAAGGTAAGATGTTATTTTAAAAACTGAAGTATGTTCTGTACTGTAAGTTAATTAGGAAAACATTTTGTGATAGTTATATACTATCCCTCTGTAATACTTATAGAATAAAATAGACTTCTCTGTTTTAGTTATGGATGGAGTTAGACTTGTCTTGTATAATTAAGAATTGACTTAGAGTTTATTTCATAAATTTTTAGACATTTCTACTTCCAGTTTGATACCATACACTGCCCAACGAAAAAATCACTGTTTAAAAAACCAAACTACCTGTCTGTACTTAAACCCAACAGTGCCCTATCTGTACTGATATATTTTTTTAAAATTCATTTTACAGCAGACAAAATGGAAGGAGAGCAGAAAAATAACATGGAAATTGTTGCAGAATGCAACCAAGACACTGAAAATGATTCAGAATTCTTTGATGAATCAATGGACATAGAACTTCTGCAATGTGTTGAAGCTGTGGATTTCTTAATTGAAAATGAGTCAAAATCTGACCAAGAATTATTAGAAGTTCTTTTTAATTTTGAAAATAAATCAGAATAATAAATTTATATATAATAATTCAAAAATTGTTTGAGACATTATTCATTTTTATATGTATTTTTTAAACTAGTAGCAAATTGATTTTAATGTAAAATCAGACTTTAAATATACTGTGCAACTTTAAGTTTGCTCATAGTTACTTCCTTTCTTCCACTATATCATCTCCAATGTGTATTTAACATCTCTTTATCATCTCCTGCCTCCATGGTGTTTCTGCTTTCCTGACAGACTACGCTATGAATTCCATATACCTCAATAACTTCTGAAACAACCTGCAAGATATCTACAAAGGAAACAATGTATTTTTATTTTTAGACTCTGCATTGGTACCTACATGTTGGTACTTAAATAAAATAAATAAAAAAAAACCAAAAATAACAATCAATAAACATACAATATTTGAACATTCTTTCATCCTATTTTCCAAATATTACGCTTTCCGGACCGCTTCCCGGTGCGCGTACCGAGCGCTCCCCCCGCAAAAAAAACGATATAAAAATTATTATTTTTTAACCCCGCGAGGCCCTTTTAAAGCCCCCTCATCAAACCTAGGGGGTCAGGGAGGATGTACTCTGCCCCCTTATGCTCATTTCCCACTTTGTTTTTCCCATCTCTTGTGTCTCGATCCTACCGAGACACAAGATGGCGGCCGTTCCGGACTGTTTAGAACATTGACAGACACCGGAAAGCCAATCAGCTTCGCTTCGCGAAGTTCCGTTACGCGTCAGGTACGCGAACCGGAGCGCTAACCGGAGCGCTGTCACAGATATATCTGTTTTTTAAAATGTTAATTTCTCAAAATCCACTGGAGCACATATATTGAGACATAGCAAAGGCACGTCGGGCAAACCATATCTACAATTTTGCCAAGTTTCGTGTAAATCCATTCAGCCGTTCGAGCTAAAAGTGAGTCCAACCGCCCTATGGAAAACTCAATGTTAAAAACGCGTTTTGGGACCCCCCTTTTTTCTCGGCCCCCCCTTGACGAAACCCCCCCAAAAAGGGCTGCTCAGAAACAAAATGTGCCATTTTCCTGAAAATTTCAGCCAATTCCGTCCACAAACGCCAAAGTTATTCGACATAGAATTTTCCAAAATCCCATAGGAAAAAAATCCTAACTATATATACCTACTGGCGACCGCCAGTAGGTAATATATATATATTCACTGAAAAAACCATAGGTTTCACACCAGTTATAGTTAGGTGGAAATTTTACTCGCATAAAACCATTGAAATTCCCACGTTATAGTTAGTTGGACTCACTATAACTTGAGCGTGCAATGCACTGCTGGTGACGTCACATATTACATCACTCATGACATGGTCAGTGACATCAATCATGACATCACTGATGACATCTCAAATGACAGGTGGTTAAGATATATTGACGACCTCCTCTTTATTTGGGACGGCTCCGCTAGTGAGGCTGCAGAATTTATACAACAACTGAATGTGAATATTTGAATCTACAGTTTACTAGCAGCATCAGCGCAGAGTCAGTCAGCTTCCTGGATGTTGAGATAGCAGTAGTTGATGGCAGTTTGGAGACTAGACTTTTTCGGAAACCCACGGCAGGGAATTCCGTCCTACATGCTGCCAGCCAGCATCCAGCCCACCTAATACGGAGCATACCCTATGGTGAGATGCTCCGTATTAGGAGAATTTGAAGCAGTGATGAGGAATGCCACAAAGCCCAGAGAGAATGCCAGATTAGGTTTCTCGGCCGAGGGTACAACAATGAAATTCTGACCAAAGCTATCAACAGAGCAAATTCCAAAGATAGGTAGCAGTTACTGTTTCCTATAGTGGGCAGTACTCCAATCCAAGCAATTGATAATGAGACACGTATCATCTTTGGCTTTAGTACCCAACATAAGGCCATTCACAGGATTGTGAAAAACAACTGGTCACTCGTTAATGTGATCCGGTTGTTGGCCATTTAATGAAGAGTACGCCTAGTATTACTTATAGGAAGGCCAGATCTATGCGTGATAGTCTTGTCTCTAGCAGCCCGGAAATCAGAGCTAATACATCATGGCTAGATAGCAGTAGGGGCTTTCTGAAATGCTTTACTTGTAAAGCCTGCAAGAATGGTATAAGTAAGAAAGAATACACCACCCCATTTAGCTCTGACCCCATACAGATTCGACACAAACTCAATTGCAGAACCGAATATGCTGTATATATTCTGGAATGTCCCTGTGGCCTCAGGTACGTGGGAAGCACCAGGCCACAGGTGCACAAACGGATTCTGCAACACCTTAGAGCCATCGTAAATGCCGACGCAGCATACCCCGTTGCGTGGCATTTTGAGGAGTGTCATGGAAAAAATACTAGTGGGCTCAAATACTATGTAATTGACACAGTGCCACCTCAGAGAAGGGGTGGTGACCGTGAAGCCCAACTACGTAAGCTTGAGACAAGATACATTATCCAGCTCGACACCAAAATACCTAATGGTCTTAATGCGAGCGAGGATTGTTATACCTATCTTTGATCTGATTGTGGTAACTAAACATGAGTAATTTTGTATGCAATAGTGTTAATCATTATCTAAACTATTTATCTATGCCTATTTACAATGAAATGATGCCGTCCATATTAGATTTTAGCACACTATTTAATTTTGTTAAATTCACTGGTAGCACTTTTTATCTCACTTGCAAAAATGTATTTTACATTATTTTATTTATATGCCATTGCCAAAAGACATATTTCATGTATTTAATATGACTTGCGTTATTTTGCACATAATTCTGAGTTTGCCCACTTGGGCTCAATAGACCTTCTGGTCACATCTGTAGTAGTGACGGAATTGGTTTTAGCCTCCCTGTAAATAAGCGGTTTTTAAAACTAGTTGGATACGTTGATATTATGCAATGACCAACCGTAGTTTACATACGCTTTTTACCATGGTTGTAGGGAAGCTTAGTCTTTTGCATTTGCAATGATAGTGAATATTTATATTTTTAAAACATTTTAGAGCAATATTTATTATGTTTTATTATTATTCTTAATTGCAAATGTAAATAAATCAATTATATTTTACATTGTGTAAATAATGTGCAAAATCTGCTAATTGTGATTATAGCGATTACTACGCACTTTAGTCAGTGTTAAGACACTAAGTCATGAAGTATTTCCTTTATGTCTATGACTTTCAATGGCACAGTGCACTTTAAATTTGCTATTCCGCCTCCTTGACGCTGTCATGTGATCAAGGCCTCGCCCGGCCGAAACGCGGCATGGCAAAATGGTGTTGGGTTTGAAATAAATCTTCACGCACGAGAAATTGGGTTTGCCTCGTCTTTTCCGTACAATTGGTTGATGGGACGACAATATACCGAATATATATATATATATATATGCAACAGCAACTCCCACCACTTCCACTCGTGGCGGCGAGGAAGTCGAGACGGACCACAATTTCCAGGCAAGTTGTTTTATTAGAACCTTCACGTCCAACAGCTACGGCAGATGATGCGTTTCGGGCTGGCAACAGCCCTTGATCACATAAAGACTGTATGTGAATTAGCCATTTGAAATGCTGCTGCATCTCTGTTTCAAGTCACATGGTAAAATCACATGTTCACAGAAATAAAAGGCAGACTGATATTTCAAATGTTCAAGTTGCGACACAAGAAACAATATTATCTCCATATTATACTAGAAAGTCGCCTATCTGTTGTAATGCAACAAAACTATTTTTGCCATATAAAACTGCAAAAGAACATATGTATTATGTTAAAGTGCAAATTTGGTGTTATAACTGCCTAAATGCATTTTTTTAATACACCAACAACAATTGTTTTATAGGGGTTTCGTATTCCTGGTTAAATCCATGGAAATAGTTTTGCTGTAGACTATGAATATATTTCTGTGAAATTACAACCATTTATAACCAATGTGCAAAAAGCAATGGGTAGCAGCAATTTATAATATGTGCAAAACTGTGATAAATAGGATCTTTAAAATTTAGAGAAATAAATAACATGTTTTAGTACGAAACAAATATGACTGAATAAATACAGGTAATTAAAAAACACTGCAATTTATAGATTTCATATTTGACAAATTCTATAGTATTAAAAACTAATTCATTCATACTAAAAACAAAGTGCAAATGGTGTTGTGTGTATAAAAACAACATCATAAAAAGAAAATGTGTAAAATTTATCAGATAGCAAGCTGACGAGGAATTACATTTTAAAACTTCCAACGAATGCGAACAACATTGAATCTACAGTGGAGGGCAAGTGTCATATTAATTGCATCTATAAAAATCCTTTTATACAGTCTATTAACAAGTACAATGATTTGTAACGGTAAGTTCATTCAATTCAGTTAACTAAAATATTGTCAACATGTGCTCTACTATGTGTAGTTGCTTTTAGTTAATTACAAAATCCTCAAACAGATCCGCAGACATCAATACTTAGAGAAAGGTACACATATCCTCCGAGTTGTTTAAGCCGTTCGGACATTTACTATTGAATTCGAGTATAAACCTAGTCTCCAGTTGTCTTAATAATAGTTCTCTGTTGCCGCCTCTGAGTTGTTTAGGTACAGAGGCTATAACAAAGTACTGCAAACAGTTCACATTGTTGTTATGGACCTGTTGTGAGGAGGAGCCTGCCTTTACCCCTGTAATTAGCCCCCACCGGAGTCTTTTCACGGAACTGCCTGGCCCGGACAATGGAGGGTTAACTAAATAAGAGACCTCTTCCCTACAGGAGAGCCACAACCAATGGGAGGCGAGCGGGACCATTAGGAGGGCGGAGCGCACGGCTGACGGAGAGAACCCGGAAGATGCGAGGAGGAGCGGAGAGGACGCGAAAACCACGAGGAAGACCGGCAACATCGAGGACCCACTTGCTGACACCGAGGACCCACCTGTGGACACCGAGGCTCTAGGAACGGACGAGGATGAGGCTGCCGTCGGAGAGGATGAGACCTGGTCCGAGGGGTGGTGGATACCCTCGGAGGACGCCCAAGTGCCGCCGTAACTCTGGAGAGTTACGGCTAGCACGGTGCGTGAATCGGGCAAGGGGGTGGAGGGAGGGAGTCAGTAATTCCGGGCTTGTGTTGGGCGCTGGTTTTCTATTCTTCCATTTATTTTTTTTGTTGTTGTTAAAATCTCGGGCGGAGGAGCGGGACGCCGGGTATTGCAAGGGAGCGGTGATCCGGCATGTATAGGGCTGCAGGCATGTAGTAAGGTCTCCACTCTGGTGTATAAGTACCAGAGGGCGACAATCTTAGCCAACAAAACAGTATTTGATTAGTGGGCATTGGCGTAGCCTATGTGCTGATCCTATTTCTTTTTTTTTCCTGTGCTGATCCTATTCTTCTTTTATCCTATCTTTGGGGCTTGTTACCTGAAGCAAGGACAAACCTGTGGACTTAATCTGCCTATCTATTTAGTTGTACCGTATTATTCCTTACCCCTCGTCCCCTGAGCACTTTGGGGTTTTCTTGGTGACGGTACAATTTTCTAAAGCAGGACAACCATATTTACCACCTGTGTCTCTTCTCTCTCCACGCTACCCGGGGAACCACCACCACCGACATACCTGGGGAGGAGAAGAAGACGACGCCCAAGGGAATCCTTTTTCCAACTGGGAAGATCAACCACCAGAAGACCTTATTCTATTACAACTTTGTTTCATATACAGATCTTTGAATAAATACGCCAAAATAGATACACGCATAACACCTCCTAGTTTCTTTTTCCGCCCGTCCCTCTCACACCTGTTTAAAGTGACGAGCCACTGGATAAGTGGGGTCACTATGGAGGATTGCTCGAAGATGCTGTAAAATCCTCACGTGCACCTGCAGCTTGGTACTTCCAATGTAATTCAAGCCGCAGGTGCACGTGAGCATATACACTGCAAATTCGGTTTGACAATTGAAACTCCCAGCTATTTTACTTGCAGTGGCGCTAAAAGGGGTATGGTATTCACTTTTATTGGTTCCAAATTTGCACGCTCTGCAAGAAGTGCACTTGCGAAAGCCTGGAGTTGGTTTTAACCAAATGGGACTGATTCGAATCTCCGGACTAGGTTGGTCCAGAATAGAACCCATATTCCTGGCTCTACTGAATGTAATCGTGGGACTTGGCGGTAAGCTTGTGCGCAGAACCGGGTCAGTAAGTACAATAGCCCAGTTCTTGTTAACAATAGATCTGATCTTCCGTTCGTTTTCGCTTTAGGCTGTAATTAGTCTTGGACATTTGTTGTCTTGAATGTCTATGTTAGGTGCATCAAATTCTAGAGGCTGTTCTACATTTCCTGATCTCATAGGCAATAGGCTTCTCTAGATCTTAATCTGGCTATAGACAGAGCATCATTTAACATCTTATCTGTATACCCACAGACTTTAAGTCTTTGCATAGGTTGATTAGCACAACTTTCAAAGTCACTATCTATGCTGCACATTCTTTTTAGGCATAGTAGCTCCCCGTAGGGGATGCACGCAATAAGGTGCAGAGGTTGGGAGCTAGTCGCATGGAGTGTAACATTGCCAGCAGTTGGCTTCCTAAATAGTGTGATTTCAACCTTGTTGTCTTTAATGTACAATTTGACGTCTAAAAATTCTATCATTGTTTTATGTATGTGGGAGGTAAAGTGGAGGTTCAAGTTGTTGATATTAATAGCATAAATACATTTTTGTGCTTCCTCTTCACTAACTTTCCATGCAATAAAAACAATGTCAATGTACCTAAGAAAGCACACTATTTTCTTGTAGAAGAAAGCCTTGTGTTCTTTTTGCAAAACCTGTTCCTCCCACCAGCCCACGTGCAAGCATGCGTAACTGGGGGAGAAACATATATATATATATATGTATATATATATATATATATATATATATATATATATATATATATATATATATATATATATATATATATATATATATATATATATATATATATATATATATATATATATGTATATATATATATATATATATATACTACTATTATAAAGAGAGAACTTGCACCTTTGAGCCAGGTAAACTCGAAAACTACACCACCAATCTGAACACCCAAGACATCTTAGAAAACCTCAGGGCAAGCAGAAGGACATAGGCTACATAAAAATAAAAAATAAACGTTGTTTAAAATATTTAGAAATAAAATTAAAGTAGTCCCTTGCAAGTAGCGCCGGGAGCGATGTTTGCGTGAGGGGAGTAGCGTCGTTCACGAGCAACAGGAAGGGCGAGGACATGAGCGCCGGGAGGAGCGTCTGCGTGAGGGGAGGAGCGGAATTCACCAACAACAGGAACAGGGGATAACATGAGCGCCGGGAGGAGCTGCGGAGCGGCGAGAAGTGGAGGAGCAGTGGCAGCACGAGGAGGAGCAGCGGATGAGGTAGCTGACAAGCGGTCAAGCAGTGGAGAGGTAAACACTCCAGCGTAGGGAGGAGCGGTGGATGAGTTAAGTCGGGACCTGGGGGGGGGTTACAAAGCCGGGGCGGGAGGCGGGAGGCTCAAGGCGCAAGGCGGGAGGCTGGAGGTGGTAGGCGCTATGCCCAATGTCGGGGCGGAGGGCGGCGGGCGGGAGGCTCAAGGCACAAGGTGGGAGGCGGGAGGCGGTATGGCCAATGTCGGGGCGGGAGGCGGGAGGGATGTGGACTGGGCAATGTCAGGGGGGGTGCACAGAGGCTTAAAATGCTGCCCCCAGCCCCCTTCTGCCCCGGGCAAAGCCGGGGCGGGCTGCTAGTATATATATATATATATATATATATATATATATACATACATACATACATACATACATACATACATACATACATACATAATGATTTTCCAATCACACCTTTCTTTTATTTAATTCCTAAAATTCACAAACAATCATTTCCAGTCCCTGGGCGTCCCATCATCTCTGCCCAGGGAAGTCTACTAGGATCTATTTCAAGATATGTGGACCAATTCCTGCACGAATTTGTGGAAAATTTACCATCCTTCATCAAAGACACTGGCCATTTCCTATCCAAGATCAATAGTATCAAGTGGGAGAATGACTTTATTCTTATTGCTTTAGACATTAATTCACTCTACACCAGCATCTCACACGAGGATGGGTTGAATGCAGTAAGATATTATTTGAACAAACGGAGTATTTCTTACAGTCAACACAGCAATATGTTATTGAGTATGCTTGAATTATGTCTTAACAACAATTACTTCCTTTATAACCGGGAGGTTTACCAGCAGCTCAGAGGAGTGGCAATGGGGGCATGCTTCTCTCCTACCTACGCATGTTTACATGTGGGGTGGTGGGAGGAGCATGTCCTCAAAAGAACACTCGCTGATTTTTTCCCTAATTGTTTGATACATTTTTGGCGATTCATTGACGACATATGTGTGATTTGGAGAGGGTCGTTGGAGTCAGTAAATGAATTTGTCAATAGGATTAATGTCAATGATCTTAATTTACGTTTCACCTCACAGATCAGCACTCACCTTATCCAATTTCTTGATGTGGAAATATACATTGAGGATGGTGGGTTACATACCCGTTTGCACAGGAAAACTACAGCGGGCAATGCAATATTGCACGCAAGTAGCTCCCATCCTACTCATCTGATTAGAAGTATTCCCTATGGGGAGTTTTTAAGGATGAGGAGGATCTGTAGCACCCCAATAGACCTGGAAAAATGTCAGAATGAGGCTCTGGAAAGATTTCGTGCTCGAGGGTATGATGCCGCCCTGTTATTAGAGGCAAAAGACAGGGCTAACCAACTGGACAGGGATAATTATCTCGCCTCAATCAATGTTGAAGTTACATCTAGTCCAGTTGAGATGGAGGATGAGACAGAGAGCAATAACATCAGTTTAATAACAACTTTTAACCCCTTCGCTGCTGGGCCTTTTCCCCTCCTGTGCTGAGCCCTTTTTTGGCTATTTGGGGTAGTGCGCGCTTAGGCCCCTGTAACTTTTTGACCACATAAGCTATCCACGCCAAATTTGCGTCCTTTTCTTCCAACATCATGTGGATTCCAAAGGCGCCCAGGGTTTGTGGATTCCCTTGGAGGGGTCCTAGAAATTAACCAAAATATAGTGATTTTTTTGTTTTTTTCAGAAAAATGGGAAAAACGGGCTGCAAATGAAAGCCTCTGAGTTTTTCCCTGAAAATGGTATAAAAAAAGGGTTTGTGGGGCTGAAATCTCCGTTTTCTCAGCTTTCAGGGAATGACAGTCTTTTGTCAGGGAACCAACATTTTTCACACAGTTTTGGCATTTTTCTGGGACATAGCCTATTTTTGCTATTTTTAGAGCTTTCCACCTCCTTCCAATTAATGGTAGAAAAGAGTTTGAAAGCAATAATGGATCCTAGAAAGCTGTACATTTTCGGAAAGTAAACAAAATTCTGAATTCAGAAAGGGGTCATTTGTCTAAATCCATGAAGGATTCTTTATCGAAAGTAACAGTTAAATCTTGGAATAATAGAAAATTTGTTGAAAAAAACAGCCTTTTGTCTCAACGTTTTCACCTATAACTTTTTCTAATCTTGGCAGCTCTTGGAAAGCAATATACTGTTACATCCGTTAGACCTTCCTGGTTGTGGGGATATATAGGAGTTGTAGTTTCACCAAGAACCCAACGAACCCAGATCCAAAAACTGAGCAGCAACTTGCAATGTTTTTTTTTCTTTTACTGGGTATAGAGCACTTTGTCTTAGAAAATGTATACATGGAAAAATCTGTATGAAAGACACCTATGTATTTCTGATTTGGGTACAAAATATAGAGTTCAGAAACAGTATATAATTGCACATTTTCAAAATTGGGAATACCCATACTAGCTTGAGAATTATTGGTCATTTTTCAAAAACATTTTTTTTTTACACAATGTCTGTCATTGAAAGGGAGAAATGCTAGAAAGCTCATTAGGTAATAACAGTTGATTTACAAATCTGAATTACCCGAAGTCTCCCGATAAAAACGGTACCTTACTTGTGTGGGTCGGCCTTGTGCCTGCGATAGGAAACGGCGCAAAATGCAACGTGGTCACACCTCAATTTTGCAGTTACAAATTGACCCTTTTATGGCAAAGTGCCTACCTGTAGTTTTTGCACCCTAGCTCTGCCGGCACCTAGGGAAACCTAGCAAACCTATACATTTTTGGAAAGTAGACACCCTGGGGAATTCAGGATGGGGTGACTCGACTGCCTACCACCAGGCTTTGTTACCCAGAATCCCTTGCAAAGCTAAAATTATGACAAAAAAAACACATTTTCCTCACATTTCTGTGGTGGAAAGTGCTGGAATCTGCGTGGATCAACAAACTTCCACCCACCCAGCGTTCCCCCAGGTCTCCCGAGAAAAATGGTACCTCACTTGCGTGGGTAGGCATAGTGGCTGCAACACGAAACAGCGCAAAACGCAACGCGGTTGCACCTCAATTTCCCAGTGAAATCTTGTGCTATTTGGACAAAGAGACTACCTTTTGTTTTTGAGTCCTAGCTCTGCCAGCACATAGGGAAACCTAGCAAACCTATACATTTTTGAAAACTAGACACCCAGGGGAATTCAGGATGGGGTGACTCGTCTGCCTACCCCCAGGTTTTGTTACCCAGAATCCCTTGCAAAGCTAAAATTATGACAAAAAAAACACATTTTCCTCACATTTCTGTGGTGGAAAGTGCTGGAATCTGCGTGGATCAACAAACTTCCACCCACCCAGCGTTCCCCCAGGTCTCCCAAGAAAAATGGTACCTCACTTGCGTGGGTAGGCATAGTGGCTGCGACACGAAACAGCTCAAAATGCAACGTGGTTGCACTTCAATTTCCCAGTGAAATCTTGTGCTATTTGGACAAAGAGACTACCTTTTGTTTTTGAGTCCTAGCTCTGCCAGCACATAGGGAAACCTAGCAAACCTATACATTTTTGAAAACTAGACACCCAGGGGAATTCAGGATGGGGTGACTCGTCTGCCTACCCCCAGGTTTTGTTACCCAGAATCCCTTGCAAAGCTAAAATTATGACAAAAAAAACACATTTTCCTCACATTTCTGTGGTGGAAAGTTCTGGAATCTGCGTGGATTAACAAATTTCCACCCACCCAGCGTTCCCCCAGGTCTCCCGAGAAAAATGGTACCTCACTTGCGTGGGTAGGCATAGTGGCTGCGACACGAAACAGCTCAAAACGCAACGTGGTTGCACTTCAATTTCCCAGTGAAATCTTGTGCTATTTGGACAAAGAGACTACCTTTTGTTTTTGCGTCCTAGCTCTGCCAGCACATAGGGAAACCTAGCAAACCTATACATTTTTGAAAACTAGACACCCAGGGGAATTCAGGATGGGGTGACTCGTCTGCCTACCCCCAGGTTTTGTTACCCAGAATCCCTTGCAAAGCTAAAATTATGACAAAAAAAACACATTTTCCTCACATTTCTGTGGTGGAAAGTGCTGGAATCTGCATGGATCAACAAACTTCCACCCACCCAGCGTTCCCCCAGGTCTCCCGAGAAAAATGGTACCTCACTTGCGTGGGTAGGCATAGTGGCTGCGACACGAAACAGCTCAAAATGCAACGTGGTTGCACTTCAATTTCCCAGTGAAATCTTGTGCTATTTGGACAAAGAGACTACCTTTTGTTTTTGAGTCCTAGCTCTGCCAGCACATAGGGAAACCTAGCAAACCTATACATTTTTGAAAACTAGACACCCAGGGGAATTCAGGATGGGGTGACTCGTCTGCCTACCCCCAGGTTTTGTTACCCAGAATCCCTTGCAAAGCTAAAATTATGACAAAAAAAACACATTTTCCTCACATTTCTGTGGTGGAAAGTTCTGGAATCTGCGTGGATTAACAAATTTCCACCCACCCAGCGTTCCCCCAGGTCTCCTGAGAAAAATGATACCTCACTTGCGTGGGTAGGCATAGTGGCTGCAACACGAAACAGCGCAAAACGCAACGCGGTTGCACCTCAATTTCCCAGTGAAATCTTGTGCTATTTGGACAAAGAGACTACCTTTTGTTTTTGAGTCCTAGCTCTGCCAGCACATAGGGAAACCTAGCAAACCTATACATTTTTGAAAACTAGACACCCAGGGGAATTCAGGATGGGGTGACTCGTCTGCCTACCCCCAGGTTTTGTTACCCAGAATCCCTTGCAAAGCTAAAATTATGACAAAAAAAACACATTTTCCTCACATTTCTGTGGTGGAAAGTGCTGGAATCTGCGTGGATCAACAAACTTCCACCCACCCAGCGTTCCCCCAGGTCTCCCGAGAAAAATGGTACCTCACTTGCGTGGGTAGGCATAGTGGCTGCGACACGAAACAGCTCAAAATGCAACGTGGTTGCACTTCAATTTCCCAGTGAAATCTTGTGCTATTTGGACAAAGAGACTACCTTTTGTTTTTGAGTCCTAGCTCTGCCAGCACATAGGGAAACCTAGCAAACCTATACATTTTTGAAAACTAGACACCCAGGGGAATTCAGGATGGGGTGACTCGTCTGCCTACCCCCAGGTTTTGTTACCCAGAATCCCTTGCAAAGCTAAAATTATGACAAAAAAAACACATTTTCCTCACATTTCTGTGGTGGAAAGTTCTGGAATCTGCGTGGATTAACAAATTTCCACCCACCCAGCGTTCCCCCAGGTCTCCCGAGAAAAATGGTACCTCACTTGCGTGGGTAGGCATAGTGGCTGCGACACGAAACAGCTCAAAACGCAACGTGGTTGCACTTCAATTTCCCAGTGAAATCTTGTGCTATTTGGACAAAGAGACTACCTTTTGTTTTTGCGTCCTAGCTCTGCCAGCACATAGGGAAACCTAGCAAACCTATACATTTTTGAAAACTAGACACCCAGGGGAATTCAGGATGGGGTGACTCGTCTGCCTACCCCCAGGTTTTGTTACCCAGAATCCCTTGCAAAGCTAAAATTATGACAAAAAAAACACATTTTCCTCACATTTCTGTGGTGGAAAGTTCCGGAATCTGCGTGGATCAACAAATTTCCACCCACCCAGCGTTCCCCCAGGTCTCCCGAGAAAAATGGTATCTCACTTGCGTGGGTAGGCATAGTGGCTGCGACACGAAACAGCGCAAAACGCAACGTGGTCACAACTCAATTTTTCTGTGAAATTGTGGCCTTTTTGGGCAAAGAGACTACCTTTTGTTTTTGAACCCTAGCTCTGCCGGCACCCAGGGAAACCTAGCAAACCTATATATTTTTGAAAAGTAGACACCCAGGGGAATTCAGGATGGGGTGACTCGACTGCCTACCCCCAGGTTCTCTTACCCAGAATCCCTTGCAAAGCTAAGAAATTGGAAAAAAAAACGCATTTTCCTCACATTTCTGTGGTGGAAAGTTCCGGAATCTGCGTGGATCAACAAATTTCCACCCACCCAGCGTTCCCCCAGGTCTCCCGAGAAAAATGGTATCTCACTTGCGTGGGTAGGCATAGTGGCTGCGACAGGAAACAGAGCAAAACGCAACGTGGTCACAACTCAATTTTTCTGTGAAATTGTGGCCTTTTTGGGCAAAGAGACTATCTTTTGTTTTTGAACCCTAGCTCTGCCGGCACCCAGGGAAACCTAGCAAACCTATATATTTTTGAAAAGTAGACACCCAGGGGAATTCAGGATGGGGTGACTCGACTGCCTACCCCCAGGTTCTCTTACCCAGAATCCCTTGCAAAGCTAAGAAATTGGAAAAAAAAACGCATTTTCCTCACATTTTTGTGGTGGAAAGTTCCGGAATCTGCGTGGATCAACAAATTTCCACCCACCAAGCCTTCCCCCAGGTCTCCCGAGACAAATGGTACCTCACTTGCCTGGGTAGGCATAGTGGCTGCGACAGGAAACAGTGCAAAACGCAACGTGGTCACAACTCAATTTTTCAGTGAAATTGTGGCCTTTTTGGGCAAACAGACTACCTTTTGTTTTTGAACCCTAGCTCTGCCGACACCCAGGGAAACCTAGCAAACCTATATATTTTTGAAAAGTAGACACCCAGGGGAATTCAGGATGGGGTGACTCGACTGCCTACCCCCAGGTTCTCTTACCCAGAATCCCTTGCAAAGCTAAGAAATTGGAAAAAAAAACGCATTTTCCTCACATTTCTGTGGTGGAAAGTTCCGGAATCTGCGTGGATCAACAAATTTCCACCCACCCAGCGTTCCCCCAGGTCTCCCGAGAAAAATGGTACCTCACTTGCCTGGGTAGGCATAGTGGCTGCGACAGGAAACAGTGCAAAACGCAACGTGGTCACAACTCAATTTTTCAGTGAAATTGTGGCCTTTTTGGGCAAACAGACTACCTTTTGTTTTTGAACCCTAGCTCTGCCGGCACCCAGGGAAACCTAGCAAACCTATATATTTTTGAAAAGTAGACACCCAGGGGAATTCAGGATGGGGTGACTCGACTGCCTACCCCCAGGTTCTCTTACCCAGAATCCCTTGCAAAGCTAGGAAATTGGAAAAAAAAACGCATTTTCCTCACATTTCTGTGGTGGAAAGTTCCGGAATCTGCGTGGATCAACAAATTTCCACCCACCCAGCGTTCCCCCAGGTCTCCCGAGAAAAATGGTACCTCACTTGCCTGGGTAGGCATAGTGGCTGCGACAGGAAACAGTGCAAAACGCAACGTGGTCACAACTCAATTTTTCAGTGAAATTGTGGCCTTTTTGGGCAAACAGACTACCTTTTGTTTTTGAACCCTAGCTCTGCCGGCACCCAGGGAAACCTAGCAAACCTATATATTTTTGAAAAGTAGACACCCAGGGGAATTCAGGATGGGGTGACTCGACTGCCTACCCCCAGGTTCTCTTACCCAGAATCCCTTGCAAAGCTAAGAAATTGGAAAAAAAAACGCATTTTCCTCACATTTCTGTGGTGGAAAGTTCCGGAATCTGCGTGGATCAACAAATTTCCACCCACCCAGCGTTCCCCCAGGTCTCCCGAGAAAAATGATATCTCACTTGCGTGGGTAGGCATAGTGGCTGCGACAGGAAACAGCGCAAAACGCAACGTGGTCACAACTCAATTTTTCTGTGAAATTGTGCACGTTTTGGGCAAAGAGACTACCTTTTGTTTTTGAACCCTAGCTCTGCCGGCACCTAGGGAAACCTAGCAAACTTATACATTTTTGAAAAGTAGACACCCAGGGGAATTCAGGATGGGGTGACTCGACTGCCTACCCCCAGGTTCTCTTACCCAGAATCCCTTGCAAAGCTAAGAAATTGGAAAAAAAAACGCATTTTCCTCACATTTCTGTGGTGGAAAGTTCCGGAATCTGCGTGGATCAACAAATTTCCACCCACCCAGCGTTCCCCCAGGTCTCCCGAGAAAAATGGTACCTCACTTGCGTGGGTAGGCATAGTGGCTGCGACTGGAAACAGTGCAAAACGCAACGTGGTCACAACTCAATTTTTCAGTGGAATTGTGCACGTTTTGGGCAAAGAGACTACCTTTTGTTTTTGAATCCTAGCTCTGCCGGCACCTAGGGAAACCTAGCAAACCTATACATTTTTGAAAAGTAGACACCAAGGGGAATTCAGGATGGGGTGACTCGACTGCCTACCCCCAGGTTCTCTTACCCAGAATCCCTTGCAAATCTAAAAAATTGGGAAAAAAAACGCATTTTCCTCACATTTCTGTGGTGGAAAGTTCCGGAATCTGCGTGGATCAACAAATTTCCACCCACCCAGCGTTCCCCCAGGTCTCCCGATAAAAATGGTACCTCACTTGCGTGGGTAGGCATAGTGGCTGCGAAAGGAAATGGTTCAAATTGTACGGTGGTGAATTTATAATACCAAATTGCTAAACAACCTTCATTTTTGGGGGGGGGCACCTGAGTTTTTGGCCCGGGGCTCGGTGGTATTCTTTGGAAAGTACAAAACCCAAACAGATCTGAAAAGTAGACCCCCGGGGGAGTCCAGGGAGGTATGGCATGCGTGGGTCCCCGAACGTTTTCCTACCCAGACCACCTTGCAAACCTTAAAATTAGGTAAAAAAATCACTTTTCCAAACTTTTTGGCGTGGGATCACCGTGCCGGCAAAAATGTCCTACCACCCAGCGCTCCCCCTGTTCTCCCGAGTAAAAGGATACCTCACTTGTGTGGGTGCCCCAAAGCAGAACAGGCCAAAAATGAATGTTGAAAAAAGTAGTATTTCAGTGTTGCAAATTAAGCCCCCCTGCCTTAGTCACAGGCCTTTGGCCCACCCACACAAGTGAGGTATCATTTTACTCGGGAGAACAAGGGGAACGCAGGGTGGTAGGACATTTGTGCCGACACGGCGATCCCACGCAAAAATGTATGGAAAACTGTTTTTTTAACCTAAATTTATGGTTTGCAGGGATTTCTGGGTAGGAAAACATTGGGGGACCCACGCATGCCATACCTCCCCAGACTCCCCCGGGTGTCTAGTTTTCAGAAATGTTTGGGTTTGGTAGTTACCAAAGATGGCCGCCGAGCCCCGGTCCAATAACTCAGTCCCCCCCCCTAAAAAAAGAAGGTAATCTTGCTATTGGTTATTGTAATGTCTTCACCGTACGATTTGGACCTTTTCCTGTTGCCGCCACTATGCCTACCCACGCAAGTGAGGTACCATTTTTATCGGGAGACCTGGGGGAACGCAGGGTGGGAGGAAATTTGTGTGAGCCCAGTGACGCCACGCTTTCCCACGCAAAAAAAGTGTGTAAAAAATGATCTTTCCAGCAAAAATTGAGGTTTGCAAGGGATTCTGGGTAAAGGAACGTTGGAGGATCCACGCAAGCCATACCTCCTTGGAAGCCCCCGGGTGTCTACTTGTCAGAAATGTGTGGGTTTGGTAGGTTTCCCTACATGGCCGCCTCGCACGGGGCCAAAAACCCAGGTAACCCCTCTTGCAAAAGCTGGTGGTATTCACATTGAATACCACCAGCTTTTGAAAGAGAGGTTACCTGGGTTTTTGGCCCCGTGCGAGACGGCCATGTAGGGAAACCTACTAAACCCACACATTTCTAAAAAGTAGACACCCAGGGGCTTCCAAGGAGGTATGGCTTGCGTGGATCCTCCAACGTTCCTTTACCCAGAATCCCTTGCAAACCACAATTTTTGCTGGAAAAATCAGTTTTTACACACTTTTTTTGCGTGGGAAAGCGTGGCGTCACTGGGCTCACACAAATTTCCTCCCACCCAGCGTTCCCCCAGGTCTCCCGATAAAAATGGTACCTCACTTGCGTGGGTAGGCATAGTGGCTGCGAAAGGAAATGGTTCAAATTGTACGGTGGTGAATTTATAATACCAAATTGCTAAACAACCTTCATTTTTGGGGGGGGGCACCTGAGTTTTTGGCCCGGGGCTCGGTGGTATTCTTTGGAAAGTACAAAACCCAAACAGATCTGAAAAGTAGACCCCCGGGGGAGTCCAGGGAGGTATGGCATGCGTGGGTCCCCGAACGTTTTCCTACCCAGACCACCTTGCAAACCTTAAAATTAGGTAAAAAAATCACTTTTCCAAACTTTTTGGCGTGGGATCACCGTGCCGGCAAAAATGTCCTACCACCCAGCGCTCCCCCTGTTCTCCCGAGTAAAAGGATACCTCACTTGTGTGGGTGCCCCAAAGCAGAACAGGCCAAAAATGAATGTTGAAAAAAGTAGTATTTCAGTGTTGCAAATTAAGCCCCCCTGCCTTAGTCACAGGCCTTTGGCCCACCCACACAAGTGAGGTATCATTTTACTCGGGAGAACAAGGGGAACGCAGGGTGGTAGGACATTTGTGCCGACACGGCGATCCCACGCAAAAATGTATGGAAAACTGTTTTTTTAACCTAAATTTATGGTTTGCAGGGATTTCTGGGTAGGAAAACATTGGGGGACCCACGCATGCCATACCTCCCCAGACTCCCCCGGGTGTCTAGTTTTCAGAAATGTTTGGGTTTGGTAGTTACCAAAGATGGCCGCCGAGCCCCGGTCCAATAACTCAGTCCCCCCCCCTAAAAAAAGAAGGTAATCTTGCTATTGGTTATTGTAATGTCTTCACCGTACGATTTGGACCTTTTCCTGTTGCCGCCACTATGCCTACCCACGCAAGTGAGGTACCATTTTTATCGGGAGACCTGGGGGAACGCAGGGTGGGAGGAAATTTGTGTGAGCCCAGTGACGCCACGCTTTCCCACGCAAAAAAAGTGTGTAAAAAATGATCTTTCCAGCAAAAATTGAGGTTTGCAAGGGATTCTGGGTAAAGGAACGTTGGAGGATCCACGCAAGCCATACCTCCTTGGAAGCCCCCGGGTGTCTACTTGTCAGAAATGTGTGGGTTTGGTAGGTTTCCCTACATGGCCGCCTCGCACGGGGCCAAAAACCCAGGTAACCCCTCTTGCAAAAGCTGGTGGTATTCACATTGAATACCACCAGCTTTTGAAAGAGAGGTTACCTGGGTTTTTGGCCCCGTGCGAGACGGCCATGTAGGGAAACCTACTAAACCCACACATTTCTAAAAAGTAGACACCCAGGGGCTTCCAAGGAGGTATGGCTTGCGTGGATCCTCCAACGTTCCTTTACCCAGAATCCCTTGCAAACCACAATTTTTGCTGGAAAAATCAGTTTTTACACACTTTTTTTGCGTGGGAAAGCGTGGCGTCACTGGGCTCACACAAATTTCCTCCCACCCAGCGTTCCCCCAGGTCTCCCGATAAAAATGGTACCTCACTTGCGTGGGTAGGCATAGTGGCTGCGAAAGGAAATGGTTCAAATTGTACGGTGGTGAATTTATAATACCAAATTGCTAAACAACCTTCATTTTTGGGGGGGGGCACCTGAGTTTTTGGCCCGGGGCTCGGTGGTATTCTTTGGAAAGTACAAAACCCAAACAGATCTGAAAAGTAGACCCCCGGGGGAGTCCAGGGAGGTATGGCATGCGTGGGTCCCCGAACGTTTTCCTACCCAGACCACCTTGCAAACCTTAAAATTAGGTAAAAAAATCACTTTTCCAAACTTTTTGGCGTGGGATCACCGTGCCGGCAAAAATGTCCTACCACCCAGCGCTCCCCCTGTTCTCCCGAGTAAAAGGATACCTCACTTGTGTGGGTGCCCCAAAGCAGAACAGGCCAAAAATGAATGTTGAAAAAAGTAGTATTTCAGTGTTGCAAATTAAGCCCCCCTGCCTTAGTCACAGGCCTTTGGCCCACCCACACAAGTGAGGTATCATTTTACTCGGGAGAACAAGGGGAACGCAGGGTGGTAGGACATTTGTGCCGACACGGCGATCCCACGCAAAAATGTATGGAAAACTGTTTTTTTAACCTAAATTTATGGTTTGCAGGGATTTCTGGGTAGGAAAACATTGGGGGACCCACGCATGCCATACCTCCCCAGACTCCCCCGGGTGTCTAGTTTTCAGAAATGTTTGGGTTTGGTAGTTACCAAAGATGGCCGCCGAGCCCCGGTCCAATAACTCAGTCCCCCCCCCTAAAAAAAGAAGGTAATCTTGCTATTGGTTATTGTAATGTCTCCACCGTACGATTTGGACCTTTTCCTGTTGCCGCCACTATGCCTACCCACGCAAGTGAGGTACCATTTTTATCGGGAGACCTGGGGGAACGCAGGGTGGGAGGAAATTTGTGTGAGCCCAGTGACGCCACGCTTTCCCACGCAAAAAAAGTGTGTAAAAAATGATCTTTCCAGCAAAAATTGAGGTTTGCAAGGGATTCTGGGTAAAGGAACGTTGGAGGATCCACGCAAGCCATACCTCCTTGGAAGCCCCCGGGTGTCTACTTGTCAGAAATGTGTGGGTTTGGTAGGTTTCCCTACATGGCCGCCTCGCACGGGGCCAAAAACCCAGGTAACCCCTCTTGCAAAAGCTGGTGGTATTCACATTGAATACCACCAGCTTTTGAAAGAGAGGTTACCTGGGTTTTTGGCCCCGTGCGAGACGGCCATGTAGAGAAACCTACTAAACCCACACATTTCTGAAAAGTAGACACCCAGGGGCTTCCAAGGAGGTATGGCTTGCGTGGATCCTCCAACGTTCCTTTACCCAGAATCCCTTGTAAACCTCAATTTTTGCTGGAAAAATCAGTGTTTACATACTTTTTTTGCGTGGGAAAGCGTGGCGTCACTGGGCTCACACAAATTTCCTCCCACCCAGCGTTCCCCCAGGTCTCCCGATAAAAATGGTACCTCACTTGCGTGGGTAGGCATAGTGGCTGCAAAAGGAAACGGTCCAAATTGTACGGTGGCGAATTAAGTTTTCAATTTGAGAGCGTGTGATTCAAGGAAATTTTGACCGACAATTTCAAGTTTGCAGGAGATTGTGGAAAAAAATCAATAAAATTCACCAGAAAGACATGACCATATACTTCCATGGTTTAACAATAAAATCTAAATTTAGTAAGTTATTTATAGCTATAATGTACACCGTAACAGAGTTACTCAAAAGTCAAACATTCAAGCACGGCTAACTATTCCTCAAAGACACACACATACAGGTTGGATTTGGCACGAGGGCGAGTGATGGTTCAGTACATAAAATTTTATTAACAAGATATTTCAAAAAATGAAATGCTCTGTCAATAAATAAATGCATAAAAACCAAACCAGTGACTCCCAACTCGTGAGCTGTAAAGCCACGACAAGGCACCAACCGTTTTACAGGCCATTCACGCACCTTTCATACCTGTTACACACCAGACCATTGACACCATCCGGAAGGAAAAGCAACACATTACAACATTCACAAAAAGGGACAAGGTACACCCTACTTCTAAAAGGGAAAACAAAAACAAATATTACTGGACAGCCATCTAAACCGCAAACACACACACATACTGGTTGGATTTGGCACGAGGATGAGTGATGATTCAGTACATACAATTTTATTTGCAAGTAATTTCACAAAAATGAAATACACTGCGTATAATTGAAAGTATGATAAACTGAACCACTGACTCACAGCTCGTGAGCTGTAAAGCCACGTCAAGGCACCAACCTCTTTACAGGCCATTCATACACCTTTCGCACGTGTGACACATACAAAACATTCACGCCGCCAGCCGCGGACCCATCACATTACAACACTCACACCAGCAGACAGCGCCATTCAAGGGCCCATCACTTTCACACGCCCATATATCTGCCACAGCAACTACACAAAATGATGGACTGCGTAGAGTGTCACTCAACTAGCAGTGTATGTAGTGACCAACAGAAAGTTAGTACTCACACACCGCCAGCCGAGCGCCAGACCACCCACACCACCATCCAAGCACCAAACCATGCACACAGCCAGCCAAACATCACTCAGCGCACACAGACAGCCAAGTACCACACCACGCACACCGCCAGCCAAGTACCACTCCACGCACACCGCCAGCCAAGAACCACTCCAAGCACACCGCAAGCAAAGCGCCACTCCACGCACACCGCCAGCCAAGCACCACTCCGTGCACAGACAGCCAAGTACCACTCCACGCTCACCATCCAGCCAAGCGCCACTCCACACACACCGCCAGCCAAACACCACTCGACACACACCGCCAGCCAAGCAGTACTCCATGCACAGACAGCCAAGTACCACTCCATGCACACCATCCAGCCATGCGCCACTCCACACACACCGCCAGCCAAGCACCACACCGCAAGCCAAGCGCCACTCCGCGCACACCGCAAGCCAAGCACCACTCCACGCACACCATCCAGCCAAGCGCCACTCCACGCACACCATCCAGCCAAGCGCCACTCCACACACACCGCCAACCAAACACCATTCCTTGCACTCCACCAGCCAAGCACCATACACTCACACTGCCAGCCAAGCACCTAACCATGCACTCCGCCTGCCACACAAAAATCCACACACACCACCCGCAAAACACCAAACCATGCACTCTGCCAGGGAGGCACCAATCCACACACACCTCCAGCCAAGCGCCAGTCTACGCACACCGCCATCCAAGCGCCAGCCTGCACACACCACAATCACATTTAGAATTATTCTTTTCAAAAAAACACTAAACAAATGGAAATACCTACAAATCAACTTACACAAATTCTAAAACCAAACACATTGCACTAAAGCCAAACCTTGAAACAAACCAATTTTTTTTACAGAATACAGACCAGGCAATTCACTTCACAGCTCATTAAAACTCCCAATACTTCTTTTTCGTGTGGTATGATTTAAAACAAGCTGACAGACACAATCCAGGCTTAGAAGGACAGTCAGGGCAGTACATACGAGACTCCTTCCGCACGCCTCTACGCCAACAGACTCTGCATCTTCTAGTCGGAAAGTCTTTTGCGGTAGTGGGAGGAATGAATTCAGCAAAGTGGCGATCTTTCAATCTAGCCACCTCCTCCACCACTCCAAATCTAGGAACACTTGCCTGCTCCACTAGTACAAGGCTGGCTATTACAGACTCCTGAAACTTAACAAAAGGCATCTTCGACTCAGGACAAGACTTCTGGAACACAACAAAAGCATTGAAGGATGCCAAATGGAAAAGATGAATAGCCAATTTCTTGTACCAAACGTAAGCCTTTCGAATAGCATCATAAGGTTCCAACCTCTGATCTACTCGGTCAACACCACCCATGTACTTATTGTAATCTAGAATGCACACAGGTTTGCGCACTTCAGCAACCTGACCCCAAACAGGCTGAGGTACAGTACTTTCGTCATGGATAGTAGTCAGCATGTACACATCTCTCTTGTCTGAAAACTTCACAGCCAGAAGCTCCCCACATCGCAATGCAGTAGACTGTCCCCTCACAAGCCTTTTGCAAACAAGTTCCTTTGGGAAACCTTTCCGGTTACTGCGCATTGTGCCACAAGCAACAGTGCCCACTTTGGCCAACTCCTTGAACAACCGCACACCAGTGTAGAAGTTATCTACATACAAATGGTGGCCTTTGTGAAATAATCCTCTACCTAGTTCCCATACAATCTTCTCAGTCACTCCAAAAGTGGAAGGACAACCAGGAGGGTTAATGCTGGACTCCTTACCAGTGTACACCCTGAAATTGTAGACATATCCAGTCTCACTGTCACACAACATATACAGTTTGATTCCATAGCGTGCCCTCTTACTAGGAATGTACTGCCTAAAAACCAAGCGGCCCTTGAACAATAGCAAAGACTCATCCACTGCAATTTCTTTTCCAGGAGCAAAGATCTCAGAAAAACGATCAACAAAGTGATCAAGGACAGGCCGAATTTTAAACAGACGGTCACAATCAGGGTGATCGCGTGCCAAGGCTAAACCATTATCAACAAAATGCATCATCCGAAGAAGAAGCAAAAACCGATCACGACTTATGACTGCTGGATATATAGCTGTTGTCATCAAGGGACTAGTGGACCAATATGAAGACATTGATGGCTTCCTTAGCAAGCCCATCAAAAAAGTTAAACCCAAAAACTTCTTCATCTCTTCAACATTTGTGGGAGTCCACAGAGTAGCTCTAGAATGGGGCTTAAGCCTGGCACTATTGTCCCTCAAAAACTGTTCTGCATACAAATTGGTTTGGTCAACAATATTTTGCAAAAACACATCGTCCATAAACAACTGAAAAAAATTTATTGGCTGAAAATTCTCAGTATTCACTCTACACCCAGGAACACCAGTGAACTCTGGCAATGCCGGCTGCACCATGCCAGGGGGAACCCAGAGGCCATCCCCATGAACGGGGGGAGCAGCCACCTCAGCCTGCAGACCAGAAGCCACTTGTTGCTGTACACGTACGGGAAGCCTAACATCCACAGATACTTCTGGCTGCACATCACCAACAGAAAACATAGCATCCCCAGAAGACTCTTGCTGCACTACACCACCTGGAAACAAAGCAGGTCCAGATGCATCTTGCTGCTCTACAACAATGGGAAGCCTACCAGCCCCAGATGCCTCTTGCAGCACTTCACCAACGGGAAGCCCAGCAGCCTGAGAAGCTTCTTGCTGCACTACACCACCGGAAAACAAATCAGACCCTGATGCACCTTGCCGCTCTACAACAATAGGAGGCCTAACAGCACCAGATGCCGCTTGGCGCACCACAGCAATGTGAAGCCTTTTGGGCGCAGGCTGTAGCCCACCTGCCTCATGCCGACGTAAAAAGAAAGGATACCTTGCAGCTCTAGGAAGTAGCACAGCTGCCTCTTGTTCCACTACCGGCGCAACAATGTCCTCCGCTACCATAGACACTTCATCAGCACTAGAAGAAGATTCTTCATCCGATGATGATGAATGCAGGCAAAGAGAAAACTCACTGCCTGAATCTTCTCCACCAACCTCCAAATCCGAATCAGAGTCAGTCTCTGAACCATGGTCAGAGGAAGACTCAAAAAGCAAACTAAGAACCTGCTGAGCAGTAATCCTGCGACTAGCCATTATCCTTACAAAGAAAGACAGCACACACAAGTGAACAACAACCTACACTGTGCAAAGTAAGAAGTAAACAAGGTAAGGCTTTCACACAAAGATCAATACAATCCAAAACAATTTCACTCTTACCAAATACAGCTACACTCACCAGCACCTACTCTGCTGAGACACAGCAAAAAGAAATGATATCCCACTAGAAAGAAAAGAAAAAAAACAAATTAGAAATCAAAGTGCACATAAAACACTAATGCTGAAGAAAAAAAGAAACAGAGCCACACAAAGTGATATAAGTACAACCTTTTTCAAAAAGACAAAAAACAAGGGAAAGTAGTACAAAATACATTCACTTACCAAGCACAAGCAACTACACAAGCTGCAACACCAACAGTAACGGACCCGCAACCTACAACAATCCAAACAGCAAAAGCCTGGAACAAGGCAAAAATGGAGAAGATAAAAAAATTACTACCACATTTCACAAACAATATAACAATTGAAAAAACCACACACAAATTTGCCCCCCAAATTTACATTTGCACAGAGGGGCCATCAAATAGGGCAAAGACCAATTGGGATTAGATGAGGTTTAACATCAAGACACTGGTTAATTTTTTGAATTTATTTTACTGCCTAACCCCTTTGGTGCCAGTCGGTCTTCTGCTCCTACCAGTACCCCCATCACACGGGGGCAGTAAGGACATTCATACACCTTTCGTACGTGTGACACATACAAAACATTCACACCACCAGCCGCAGACCTGTTAAAAAGGGTTCCAAAGACAACCGGTAACCAAAGACCCTTTTATGTTGCCCGGCGGTATCGCCTCTATGACCCACCAATATTAATCAATGAAGAAGCAGGCGCTGGAGACTGGAAGGCGGGAAACGAGGATTTTATTCTCTCCGGAGGAGAACACATCAATTCAGACAGCAAGTATCGTCACGAGGTGCTCTAACCACATCTCTGAGGCCGGGCCTCTTATACTAGAGTTTACGACCTTTATTGCACATAACACATTCTCGTAATATTTTAATACTTGAAAGAACATCCTCGGAATCTCCCCTCCAGACCCGTTCCCACATACATTTACAGTTGGATTCCCCACCCCGGTCACAACAGGTGATGGTGGTCGCACAGCAGGGCATTCCGCCGATTCACGGAATGCGTGGGGTTGATCGGATCTCATGGGGTGGGGGCTTTGATCGGTTCGGGGGTCTTTTGATGGGGAGGGGAAGCTTCCTACTGTACGGGGTAATAAACAGTATCCGCAGGGTCAGGTGGCAGCCTGGGAACGAGGAAGACAAACGGGGACACAGGAAAAGGGGGTTTGCATCAAAAGGGTTTGAGGCCATGAAAGGAATGAAGGGAGGTGTCGCGCTGGGAACAGGATGGGGTTCCGTGGTGAAGCTGCGCTGGAGAGGGGTTTATGACCCAAGGCATGAGAGAGCGGGGGGGGTTGTCAGCGTGCGGGGGAATGCTTGCGAGGTTAAGAGAGAGAGAGACGCGCTGGCTATTAGTGAGGGGCAGGGAGGCCATGGTGCTCAAAATGGCTGCCGCTTACGCGCACGAATGGGCCTGGAAAGGGGGCAAGATGGCGCCGATAATGTTGACGTTTTGCAGTCTAATCTTTAACAGTCCTCCCTTTTCAACATATCTTAGCCAACTTGCTTACTCAATGTCAATCTTCATCAAATTCCTAACCTCGGCATCATATATTGCTCTCATACGTTCGTTTTCAAAGTCCACAGTCTTAGGGCAAATACAATTTGCACATAATGAACACAGAGGTGGCAGACATTGAATTCCTAAGCATAGACCGCATATCACAACTACAGGAATCAGGATAATGGTGAACAGTCTCCAACCCCAGTTCTTAACGGTGTTCCAGAACCAACCACCAAGCGACCATTCTTCTTGTTCCTGGTGTACTTCTGAAGAGAGTCTGTGGAGATGTTCGATGGCTTTGTACACTGAGGGTGAGTTGTCCGGTATGTATGTACAGCAGCTGGACCCAATGATGCGGCATGCTCCACCACGGTCCGCAAGAACCACATCCAGGACAAGGCGGTTCTGGAGAGCCACCAAGCGGACCGCTTGAAGTTCAGCGGTGTTGTTAGCAAGGATACCAGCCGTGATGTTCATTGTTGTCTCAACTGCTTGAGTCAGATGTCGGATGGCACGGCTGTTTGCCATCGGGCCCCAGAGGGGGACCAGTCCTTTCATAGCATCGATGAATTGCGCTCCTGTTGAATCGGCTTGTTCGATGTCCTTGGCTCGTTTTTGTCTGTGATGATTTGCTGGTGCCACATATGTCGGAGGAAGAATGAAGGAAATGAAACAAGTGCCCCCCCAGCCTTTGGGGAGCCAGGTGTAAGCCTTTGTGCCGCAGACGAAATACGTGTTTGGAGATGCCACAAAGGAAGGCGGGTCGATGGAGTCCAGAGTTCTGGAAAACCGGCAGGCACTGTGGCCTACCAGCTGAGTCCCAAGCCCTTCCATGCACATGTGGCCAGTGACGTTGATGACTGACAGGGCCACAGTCAGAGTGGCAGCCGTTCGTTTTCGCAGGTAGGAGAAGGTGGTTCTGGTTGGATTATTGAACACTTGCATTTCAACTTGTTCTTTAGCAGGGATGTCCAAGTGGATGGTGTTGTTGTTGGTCTGCGGGCAGAAGTGTGTCTTTGTTCTGTTCCGCCAGACCCCGTGGTAGAAATGCGTTACCGTTTTGCTGGAGGTGGCATTGTCCTTAAAGCTTTCTTGCAGAAGCATCAGCCAGGCAAGACAGGAACCGTGAACTGAGAAAGGTGAAGGGATGAATGGTATCGAGTGTCCAGTGGCGTGGGGTAGCAACCCACAGATCCAACAGTTGGTGGCATTGGTGGCAAGGTTGTGCTGGTGAAGTAGTTGTACGAAGGAGTTATTCCAAAATTCCTTTCGCCTCTCTCTGAGTTGGGGAGAGAGCGAGATCAGATAATGTTCCTTCATGGTGGTAGGCTGGACAGTGGTCAGGAATGTTTCGTGAGCAGGTGCATTTTCTTCCACAATCCAGAGTGTGGTCATGAGGAGAAAGCAGAAGAGGATTGTGATGAAGAGCGCAATAGTCTTTGGGCTATGGAGTCTGTCTGCTTTTGGGTTCCTGCGGTGGGTATTTCCTGTTTCCTTCATCATCTTCTTATTTGGCGCTTCCATCATCTTCTTATCTGGCGCTTCCATCATCTTCAAGGGGCTCGGTAGCGGGCAGAACCACAGACTTTGCTTTGCTTCTCTCCGGGTAACCCTCGGTAGTGTTTAGGTCACCGTTCTGAGATTTAACTCAGTCTGTGGTCTACTTAGCCGTAACTCCCTCCTTTCGACGCAGGAAATACCCTTCTCTTGATGGCACTGTGGGATCAGAGAATTTTGAAAGTTCAAGTGTTTCGGTATCGGGATAGCAGGATAGTGACGGTCGGTCCTTGTTCAGGAGCTCTTCTTGACTGTTGATGGTTTCGGTCGAGGTCAGGGTCGAGGAGATCTTCTTGCAGTGGTGTGCATGCAGCCAGTTGCGTTTTCCCTCCACCCGGAGTGCTGTTCGGGTGGTGATGAGGACTTGCCAGGGGCCCGTCCACCGGGGTTCCAGACTCTTGGCACGCTGGAAGTTCCGGATCAGGACGAAGTCCCCAGGTTGGATGGTGTGTCCGGGACCCCTGGAAGCGTCAGGGATGGCATGCAGCACCTGTTGATGGATAACAGACAGTGTTTTAGTCAACTGGCATAAGTAATCAGACATTAGGACGTCCGGGACGTCATGAATGGAAGTTGGTTTCGGCGCAGACCAAACATTCATAGGCCGGCCGAACACAACCTCGTATGGTGTCAAGTGGTGTTTGGTGGGGGTGGAACGCATTGAGAGCAATGCCAGGGGGAGTGCGTCTGGCCATTTCAGTCCTGTGGTAGCTACTATTTTGGCCAATTTTAGTTTCAGTGTGGCGTTATGTCGTTCAACTAGTCCAGCAGATTGGGGGTGGAAGACTGCGTGGAACTTTTGTTTTACACCCAACCCCTTCAAAATGAGTTGGATAACTTCGGCTACGAAGTGGGGGCCATTGTCGCTCCACAAAATTCGACAAAGGCCGTAACGGGGGAAAAACTCCTTTAACAGTACCTTTGCTGTGGCCATAGCAGTGTTGTCACGGGTTGGATATGCTTCCACCCATTTGCTAAATGCGCATACCACCACAAGTACATATTTCAGGCCTTGACATCTGTCTAGTTGGATGTAGTCCATCTGCAGGACTTCAAACGGGTGATTTGGGACCCCAAACCCTCCCCGGGGTACTACAGTTCCTTTCCCGGGATTGTGTTGCAGGCATATCAAACACTGTTGGACCAAGCGTTTGGCGGACTCTGTGATCTTATCATTGTGCCAAACTCTGGAGACAAGTTCAATCATGGGGGCTGATCCTATGTGGGCAGGGGAGTGCGCCATAGTCAGTATGGGAATCAGATACGAGTCAGGTAGCAACCATTTGTCTGTGTCTTTTGTCCGCCAGCAGCCTTCGTCATCTTTCAATCCCACCCGTGTCCATTCAGTCAGTTCGTGTTGTGTGCTAGCCATTTGAATGTCTCTGATAGTGTCCCTAGCGTCAGTCCATTTTTCTGCTTGTGACCTGGTCACGTACATGCGTGTTGTCGTCCTATTTTCAGCTGTCGCTCGGGCAGTGAGGTCGGCTAGTGCATTTCCCTGTCCAATAATGTCTGTCACCTTTTTGTGTGCCTGGCATTTGATGACTGCAAGCTTTTTGGGGAGAAGGACGGCTTCGATCAAGGCGGAGACTAGGTCCCCGTGCAAAATGGGGGTGCCGTGTGAGGTCAAGAATCCCCTCTCCCTCCAAAGGAGCCCGAAATGGTGAACCACCCCGAAGGCATACTGGCTGTCGGTGTAAATGTTTGCTGTGGTACCTGCTGCTAGAATACAGGCTCGTGTCAGGGCAATCAGTTCCGCTGCCTGGGCAGATCGTTGCGTTATGCGGGCTGTCTCGACTACAGTTCGAGCCGTGGTGACTGCATAGGCGGCCGAAGTGGTGCCATCGGGGAGCTTGATGCAAGAACCGTCCACCCACAGCTCTCCGTCGGGGTCGGGGAAAGCCGTGTCTCTGAGGTCAACCCTACTTCTGGTCTGTTCGTCTGTGAGGGTCACACAGTCGTGTACAGGGTGCGCATTGGGATCGTTTTCTGGTAAGGGCAGCAGGGTTGCTGGGTTCAGTGTGGTGCATCTCTTCAGTGTGATGTGGGGTGCGAGCAGAGTCAGTTCGTACCCTGTCAGTCGTGCACTTGTCAGGTGTTGCGTTTTGGTTTGGTTTAGGAGGGTGTCAACTGCATGGGGTACCAGTACTGTGAGGGAATTCGAGAGCACGATCCCCTCACTCTGTCGGATAGAGATCGCGGCAGCAGCTACGGCTCGAAGGCAAGCAGGCAGGGCTCTGGCTACGGGGTCAAGAGTGGCTGAGAAGTAAGCGCATGGTCGTTGCTTTGGGCCAATGGACTGGGTCAGGACAGATAAAGCGCACCCCTCCCTCTCATGGGTGTAAAGGGAGAAGGGCTTTGTGTAATCGGGGGTACCCAACACAGGGGCTGAGCAGAGGGCATCTCGTAGTTGCACGAAAGAAGCCTGACACTCAGGGGTCCAAGGGAGTGGGAGAGGGACGTCCTTTGCTAACAATGAAAGCAGTGGTTTTACTACGAGGCTAAAGTTGGGCAGCCACTGTCGGCAGAAGGAGGTGAGGCCTAGTAGGGAGCGGACCTGTTTCTGGGTCTTAGGGACGGGGGTGTCGAGAATGGTTTGGATCCGGTCAGGAGTCAGTTTCCTTCCGTCTTTGGACAAAAGGTGGCCTAGGTAAGTGACCTGGGGTTGGCAGAATTGCAACTTCTTCTTAGAGACCTTGTGGCCATTTCCTGCAAGGAAATGCAGGAGTTGAATGGTGGCTGTGACAGCTAGTGGAGTGGTGTCGGCTGCCAAGAGGATGTCGTCGACATATTGTACTAATACCACTCCATCGGGTAACTGGACTTGATCCAGTTGTCTCTTGAGGGCCTGGCTGTAGATGCTAGGGCTTTCTGTGTAGCCCTGGGGTGCTCGGCAGAACCTATACGAGCGGGCTTTTAGGGTGAAGCCGAAGAGATATCGGCTGTCTGGGTGGATGGGGATAGAAAAGAATGCATTTTTGAGGTCAATGACAGTGAAGGTGGTGGCAGTGGAGGGAATCAAAGTCAGGATGGTGGTAATGTCTGAGACCACAGGGTACTGGGGTACCACCACTTTGTTGATCTCTCGAAGGTCAATGATGAAGCGGTATGCTTTCTCATCTCCTTCTCCCTGTTTCTTAATGATGGGCAAGATTGGGCTGTTGCAAATGTTGCTAACTACTTCCTCTACCACTCCTGCGTCTATCAGTGATTGGATGATTTCTACCAATGCCTTCTCGCCCTCGGGTGATATTCGATATTGTGGAAGTTTTGGGAGTGTTGCATCTGGTCGAACAGTGATGTGTACTGGGTCGATCATCATGCGCCCTACATCCGAATCCGTTTTGGCCCACAGATACGGAGGCAGAGTGTCGAGCAGGGAAGTGTCGGCGTCGGTGATGGAAAACATGTGTCTGGGGGGGCACTGTCTAAGCAGAACAGGATTGTCGTAAAGAAAAACTCGGACTCCATCTTGAGAACATCTAATCGTTGCTCGGAAGTGTTTCAATAGGTCGAGTCCCATAATTGCGTCAGGGCTATTGGAGGAGAGTAAAAACGTGGTGTCAGTGGTGTTGTTTTCTAAGTCAAAGAGGATTGGGGCGGACAAAGGGTTAGTGGAGGGCGTCCCATCGAAACCTGTCGATGTTATTAGTAAGCCAGACAAGGGTGCCCTTGGAATCAGTCGTTTAGATAATGCACTACGTGTTGCGCCAGTGTCTACCAGGAATGGTGACTTTGTACCCAAGACCTTAGCAGTGACATAAGGGCCTTGCTGGTCAACATGGAGCTCGACTGGATCCCTCCCTTGCCCTAGGCAGTCCTATGCAAAGTCATGAACGTCATCGTAGTCAGATTGCTGGCATTGGTTTTGTCGGGGTCGATCAAATGTGTTCGGTCTACTGGATCTATCATTAGTTGCGTTGTTTGGGGGCCCTCGCTGTGGTCCCCTATTTCTTGGTTCGTTTGCTGAATCTCTAGGATCCCTATTTCTGGTAAGTTCCAAAAGAACCGGGCACTGTGATTTCCAGTGGCCCGATCCTTTACAGAAGGCACACTGGTCTTCCCTAATGTCTGTACGTCCAATGTGGGGAGTTGAAGCACGGTCTTTGGGAGGTGCCGTTTTAGGGACGTTCATCTGATGGTTTCCCCGGTATTGGTCTCGTCCCAGAGTAACCCCTTGCAGTTGTGCTATCATCACCCTCTCCTTTAATTCTTTCTTCTTTCTCTCTGTAGTTCTGTCGTTTTCGTTTTTCTGATGTTCATAATATTGGGCCATCTGAAGGATAGCCGTAGGTTTGGAGGCTGCCCAACTACTTTCACTGGCCTGCAGTTTCTGCGAGACCTCAGGTGATAAGCCCTTAACGTAATTCTGGACAAACAGATGGTGTCCGGTTGCAGTGGTCAGGTCCTGGCCGCTGTAATCGGAGAACACCGTTTCAAACCGGGAGAAGTATTCCGATACATCTTCCTGGGGTTTCTGGCGACAAGCCGTTACTATCGACCAGTCCACTTTCTTTTCTGGGATCATGGTTTTTAATTTCTGCACAATTTTATCCGGGAGGTCCAAAATGGCTTTTAAAGGCTTTTGTCCGGGTTCTCGTTGTCTATCTATGCCATCAAGTTGTGACCAGTTATGTCCAAACAGTTCAGTGTGGTCGACTTTCCGGATTTGCTTCCACACATCAGCTGGCAGACATAACCCGAAAAACAAGTCGATGTCGGCTAGAGTCATAATCGTCGATCCTAGGGCCGTACCCAACTCAGTATAGAAGGCGGTGGGGTTTTTACGTAGGTCTGGCAGAGATTTCCGGAAGGTCAGAATCTCTTGCCGGTCCCATGGTTGGTAGACCCAATTGTACACTACCCTTCCCTTTGCGTCTTTGTTGTTTGCATCATCGTGAGTCCCTTCACCTCGTGGAGGAACCCAGTAAGGGGCAGCCTCTCGTATCGGCATCATAGTGTTAGGTCGTTCAGTTTGTGGGTTGATTGCTACGGAGGTAGTGGATTCGGTTTTTGGCTTTTGTTCAGTGAGGTGGCGGAAAACCTCAAGCGTACGCGTAAGGAGGTCCGTCACATCACTCTCACTCTCATCCCCGATATCAACCTTCCGGTACAGAGTCGTTAGGCTCTGTGGACCTTTTTCTTGATATCGGTCCTCGTATGCGTTTAAGACGTGGTAACACAGTTGTACAGTAAAGTGTCGTCTGTGACTCCCAGTATAAGAATTAAACACATCCATGACGGATTCTTCATCCTCCCTCTTCTCTACCAGTATCTTCGCTATCTTATCGACCCCTGCTCGTTCATGTTTGCTTAGTCTATATGCTCTAACAGGACCAACCCTTCGGGCTTCTGGGTCGCCCGGCGTTGTCGTTTGCGTAACATCTAATACGAGGAGTTCAGCCGGCACGGAGGCCATGGGGGCTGAAGCCGCGGGGCTGCTCTCGCTGGTACCTGGGGATAGTGGGTGTTGGGCTAAGGGTTGGGAAGGGGCATATGGAGGGGGCATGTGGATGATCGGAGGACCTAGCAGCAGATCATCGTTGGTTCGCTGTTTCGAGTGCAAATCAGGGTAGAGCGTGGAGGGAGTTCTAACCAGGCACTGGCTTGATGTTTCTATTCCTAGCTTCTGTTTGGTATCCTCTCTTTCTTTTATCTCTTTCTCTAATTTCTGGGCTGCTAGGTGGGCTGCTTTCCGCAGCTCTTTTCCCAACCTACTCTCAGTTCTCTTTTTGCGTTGTTCGGCTTCTTTTCGCCACATGCCGAAGCTGTCAAGCATAGTGGACGTCGTCTTGTTTTTACCAAGAGCTGTTTCTAGTGTGATTATTCTATCGTCTTCGAAGGATCCTATCAGTGGCCACTGACTTTCTCGATCCTTTTTCGTATATTTATGCCACAGTTGGCTATAGGCTATAGCGACTAATCGATGCTTTGTGAACATGTCCTTATTAGGGGTGCCTTCCAGCGGAGCCGGATGGTTCATCTCTAATAAGCGGTCCGGGTTAAACAGGCTACTGACCAGTGGGGAGAAGACAGGCATGACGGATCACAATGGGATAATAATCAGCACTACCTATCTTATCACTGCGCGCAAAGACTAGACAGAATATTTCTATTCTACGTTGTTTGCACGTAGTGAATACCTCATGAACCAATTCTGAGCAATCAATCAACGTTAGGTCAAAAATAAAAAATCAATATGGTCAATGGGGAGAATAAGTAGGCTCGCAAAGGTTCGCGTCACCTACCCTTTCACTATCTGTAAAGAGGGGACCTAATCTTCCCTGTTTTCAGACAGAGAATCTCCAGAAAACAATCTATAACAGTTAATCAATGGGGCGAAGGGGCAATTGTTCAGTGGGGGAGAAAAATAGGTCCGACGGGTGCGTACCTATCCTTCGCTGTTTATAAAGGGAGAGCCTGTTGTTTCTCCGTTTGTAGACAGTGAATCTCCAATAAATTAACAAAGAGTAATACTAGTATTTTCACAACAATTATCAATTTCTTTCAATTATCTATCACTTTCGCAATTCGTCGTGTTTACACGACCTTACCCGGACCGCATGGACAGTTTCTCGTCTTCCGAATCCAGCGCCCGATCGTCCTCTTCTCTTCGTACTTCTCGTGGCACTCCTGATGGTTCCCAGTCAGGACCGCAGATCACTCGAGAGAGGTCTGTTCGGAACCAGTGAAGTTCGGATGATCGGCTGTCAGACGAGGGTCTATCGGACAGGGTACCTTCCGATCGTTGCAGTCGTTCACTCTGTCGTCAGGACCTCTCCCACTGGATCCACGAGTCGCTGATGGGCCCCACGTTTGGGACGCCAATTGTTAAAAAGGGTTCCAAAGACAACCGGTAACCAAAGACCCTTTTATGTTGCCCGGCGGTATCGCCTCTATGACCCACCAATATTAATCAATGAAGAAGCAGGCGCTGGAGACTGGAAGGCGGGAAACGAGGATTTTATTCTCTCCGGAGGAGAACACATCAATTCAGACAGCAAGTATCGTCACGAGGTGCTCTAACCACATCTCTGAGGCCGGGCCTCTTATACTAGAGTTTACGACCTTTATTGCACATAACACATTCTCGTAATATTTTAATACTTGAAAGAACATCCTCGGAATCTCCCCTCCAGACCCGTTCCCACATACATTTACAGTTGGATTCCCCACCCCGGTCACAACAGGTGATGGTGGTCGCACAGCAGGGCATTCCGCCGATTCACGGAATGCGTGGGGTTGATCGGATCTCATGGGGTGGGGGCTTTGATCGGTTCGGGGGTCTTTTGATGGGGAGGGGAAGCTTCCTACTGTACGGGGTAATAAACAGTATCCGCAGGGTCAGGTGGCAGCCTGGGAACGAGGAAGACAAACGGGGACACAGGAAAAGGGGGTTTGCATCAAAAGGGTTTGAGGCCATGAAAGGAATGAAGGGAGGTGTCGCGCTGGGAACAGGATGGGGTTCCGTGGTGAAGCTGCGCTGGAGAGGGGTTTATGACCCAAGGCATGAGAGAGCGGGGGGGGTTGTCAGCGTGCGGGGGAATGCTTGCGAGGTTAAGAGAGAGAGAGACGCGCTGGCTATTAGTGAGGGGCAGGGAGGCCATGGTGCTCAAAATGGCTGCCGCTTACGCGCACGAATGGGCCTGGAAAGGGGGCAAGATGGCGCCGATAATGTTGACGTTTTGCAGTCTAATCTTTAACAGACCCATCACATTACAACACTCACACCAGCAGACAGCGCCATTCAAGGGCCCATCACTTTCACACACCCAAATATCTGCCACAGCAACTACACAAAATGATGGACTGAGTACAGTGTCACTCAACTAGCAGTGTGTGTAGTGACCAACAGAAAGTAGGTACTCACACACCGCCAGCCGAGCGCCAGTCCACCCACACCACCATCCAAGCGACACACCATGCACACTGCCAGCCAAACACCACTCCACGCACACCGCAAGCCAAGCACCACTCCACGCACACCGCAATACACAGCGCCACTCCACGCACACCGCAAGCCAAGCACCACTCCGTGCACAGACAGCCAAGTACTACTCCACGCACACCATCCAGCCATGCGCCACTCCACACACACCGCCAGCCAAGCACCACACCGCAAGCCAAGCGCCACTCCGTGCACACCGCAAGCCAAGCACCACTCCACGCACACCGCAAGCCAAGCACCACTCCACGCACACCGCAAGCCAAGCGCCACTCCACGCACACCGCAAGCCAAGCGCCACTCCACGCACACCGCAAGCCAAGCACCACTCCACGCACACCATCCAGCCAAGCGCCACTCCACACACACCACCAGCCAAGCACCACTCCGTGCACAGACAGCCAAGTACTACTCCACGCACACCATCCAGCCATGCGCCACTCCACACACACCGCCAGCCAAGCACCACACCGCAAGCCAAGCGCCACTCCATGCACACCGCAAGCCAAGCACCACTCCACGCACACCGCAAGCCAAGCGCCACTCCACGCACACCGCAAGCCAAGCGCCACTCCACCCACACCGCAAGCCAAGCACCACTCCACGCACACCATCCAGCCAAGCGCCACTCCACACACACCACCAGTCAAGCACCACTCCGTGCACAGACAGCCAAGTACTACTCCACGCACACCATCCAGCCATGCGCCACTCCACACACACCGCCAGCCAAGCACCACACCGCCAGCCAAGCACCACACCGCCAGCCAAGCGCCACTCCACGCACACCGCAAGCCAAGCGCCACTCCATGCACACCGCAAGCCAAGCGCCACTCCACGCACACCGCAAGCCAAGCACCACTCCACGCACACCGCAAGCCAAGCACCACTCCACGCACACCATCCAGCCAAGCGCCACTCCACGCACACCATCCAGCCAAGCGCCACTCCACGCACACCATCCAGCCAAAGTCCACTCCACACACACCACCAGCCAAGCACCACTCCGTGCACAGACAGCCAAGTACTACTCCACGCACACCATCCAGCCATGCGCCACTCCACACACACCGGCAGCCAAGCACCACACCGCCAGCCAAGCACCACACCGCCAGCCAAGCACCACACCACCAGCCAAGCGCCACACCGCCAGCCAAGCGCCACACCGCCAGCCAAGCGCCACACCGCCAGCCAAGCGCCACACCGCCAGCCAAGCGCCACTCCACGCACACCGCAAGCCAAGCGCCACTCCACGCACACCGCAAGCCAAGCGCCACTCCACGCACACCGCAAGCCAGGCACCACTCCACGCACACCATCCAGCCAAGCGCCACTCCACGCACACCATCCAGCCAAGCGCCACTCCACGCACACCGCCAGCCAAGCACCACACCGCAAGCCAAGCACCACTCCATGCACACCGCCAGCCAAGCACCAGTCCACACACAGCGCCAGCCAAGCACCACTCCACGCACAGACAGCCAAGTACCACTCCACGCACACCACCAGCCAAGCACCACTCCACGCACACCGCAAGCGCCACTCCACGCACACCGCCAGCCAAGCACCACTCCACGCACACCGCAAGCAAAGCGCCACTCCACGCACACCGCAAGCAAAGCACAACTCCGTGCACAGACAGCAAAGTACAGCTCCACGCACACCATCCAGCCATGCGCCACTCCACACACACCGCCAGCCAAGCAGCACTCCGTGCACATACAGCCAAGTACCACTCCACGCACACCATCCAGCCAAGCACCACTACACACACCGCCAGGCAAACACCACTCCGATTTGCCCCAAGGGGGGGCAGAAATTCAAAAACAATTACTTGCCACCAGGAAGAGACCCTTGCCCAAGGGGTCGCCTCCAAAACATATACATTGCCTCAAAACAGTTCCCTGGTGCCAGTGGGGAATTTCTGCCCCCACCTGGGGGCAAAGCAACTAAAAAAACGGGCTGATTTGCCCCCCGGGGGGGGCAGAAAAACAAAAATATTATCACAGCCCACCTGGAAGCGACCCTTGCCCAAGGGGTCGCTTCCTAAAAGCTAATTTCAAGATCCCTGGTGCTAGTGGGCATTTTCTGCCCCCCCCCCCCGGGGCAAAACGGCAAAAAAAGGCCCTATTTGCCCCAAGGGGGGGGGGACAGAAAATAAACAACAAAATCAAGGCCCCCTGGAAGCGACCCTTACCCAAGGGGTCGCTTCCCAAAACAAACATGCACTAATAAAAAATCCCTGGTGCCAGTGGTTTATTTCTGCCCCCCCCGGGGGCAAAACGGCCGAAATAACGGCCCGATTTGCCCCCAGGGTCAGCAGAAAATCGAAAATAAAATGGCTGCCCACCTGGAAGCGACCCTTGCCCAAGGGGTCGCTTCCTAAAAGCTAATTTCACGATCCCTGGTGCTAGTGGGCATTTTCGGACCCCCCCGGGGGCAAAACGGCAAAAAAACCGGGCCGATTTGCCCCCAGGGGGGACAGAAAATAATCGACAAAATAATGGCCCCCAGGAAGCGACCCTTACCCAAGGGGTCGCTTCCCAAAACAAACATTGCCAAAACAAATAATCCCTGGTGCCAGTGGTTTATTTCTGCCCCCCCTGGGGGCAAAACGGCCGAAATAACGGGCCGATTTGCCCCCAGGGGGGGCAGAAAATCGTCGAGAAAATGTCTGCCCACCTGGAAGCGACCCTTGCCCAAGGGGTCGCTTCCGAAACGCTAAATTTACAATCCCTGGTGCTAGTGGGGGCATTTCCGCCGCACGATCGCGACGCTGTGCGCGATCGTGAGGCAGAAATGCCCTGCAAAGAGACTTCAGGGGAAAGGAAAATCTCTTTCCTCTCCCCTGATGCCTCTTTGCGGCCCCAAACCCCCGCCGGACACCAGAAACTCACCTTCTCTCCAGACGCGCAGGAAGCAAATGGCTTCCCGAGCGCAGGGAATCCCTGATGATGTCAGCGCGCGCTGTGCGCGCTGACGTCATCAGGGATTCCCGGGGGGGGGGGCGGGGGCGGCAGCGGAAGCTCTTCCGCTGCCGCCCCGAGCAAAACAACGAGGATCAGAGAACCTCGGGGGGAGCGCCAGCGCTTCCCCCGAGGGTGGGGCTCATGACGAGCTGGGCTCGTCATCAGCACACGACCACCGTGCACCATGACGAGCCCAGCTCGTCATCAGCATCGAAAGGGTTAATGAAGAACACAAAAAAGTGAGAGGAATTTTGAAAAAGCATTGGCCACTTTTGAAGACAGACATTAGTTTAGCCCCACTCATACCAGCTGAACCAGGGGTGGTTTTTAGAAGAGCTCCGTCCATGAGGGACGTGTTGGTCAAATCTAGTCCTGAGGTAGTAATGAAACCTCAGCGGATCTGAAATAAATGCGGCTTTTTTAAGTGTATCTCTTGCAGAGCGTGCAAGTTCGGTGTAAATACCAGCGAGTACTGCTCTGCTTTTGACCCTAACCCCATTAAGATCAGGGAGCATTTCACCTGCAGCACGGACTTTGCGGTGTATGTGCTCCAATGTACCTGTGGACTCAGGTACGTTGGCAGCACAAAACTACAGGCTTTTAACCGCATTTTGCAACACCTACGAGCTGTGGTCAATTTGGATGGTAATTATCCGGTCGCCCGGCATTTTGAATTGGTCCACAATAAAAATCTCAATGAACTGAAGTATTTCATCATTGATGCGGTGCCCAAAAATATCAGAGGGGGGAATAGGGAGAAAGCTTTAAGACAGCTTGAAAGTAAATACATCTTGCTTCTAGATACCAGGATCCCTAATGGGTTAAACACGGGGGAAGACCTTTATTGCTTCCTATAGCGGGGTGCAGTAATGGGAATACTGGACTCCTACCTGCCGTGTCACCATCTTTCAGGAACCTGATTGGGCAGGGGCAGAATAATGCATAGCGATTTATGACCCAGTGGGACTGGCTATTTAGTGTAGTATACACACTAGGATCCCGGTAATCATCTGAATGGGTATCTTTTCTGAAAGTATTGGGCACCCCTGTTTGACCCCGTATTTCTCCAGGCTGTCAATGGATTATGGAATGGGCACTGTGCCATAATGTTTATTCTTTGTCGTATACAAGCTGTGTCTAATTTGGTTTTCGGCATTGATAATATTGTCAATACAAGCACTTCTGTTAGGGGGTGGCATGTAACTCTTCATAATGAGAGAATTAATTAACGTGCCATCACCAATGCATTCCCTGTATATATATGAGTTGGATACTTGGTTTTAACATGCACAATTTTGCACATTTGCACAATTTTGCACTTTATTAAATAGCATATTTTGCACGTTCCCTGTAAAGTGAGACTTTAATAGCAAATTTTGACTGTATATATGAATTCAAAATATGGAGAAGAACAACATGTGTATTATTCAACAAGGGAAAAAGGGAGATAAGAGATTTGATTGGAAATAACACTTCAGTCAATGGGTAATTGTAATGTATGATATATTTTGTAGATATTGTGTAAATATATCAATTTGCCTTTCCCTTTGTATATATATAAATATAACAACTTACCTTTCCCTTTGTATATAGACCTATGAAAATTGTAAATTGGGTTTTAGACAATATCTCCGATCATGTAGTATTTTCTCTATGTCTATGTTTTGCTTAAGTTTCACTATTGTGGACACACACAGTATATAAATTGCACTTATTGGTTCTTTTGGTCATGTGATCAAGGCTGCCGTGTTGCAGCCGAAACGCGTCATGCTGGGGACAGAAGATCAATAAACCACCTTTAATCTGAAGAAAAGCGCAGTTTTGTGGTCTGTACCTACGTCTGTGGAGTCGGTGTCCATTGCCGATTAGTAGGAGTTGGAACGGATACATACATATATATATATATATATATATATATATATATATATATATATATATATATATATATACATATATATATATATATATATATATATTAGCTACACAGAGGATCTCAATGGGATCAGAAGTGCCAAAAACATACTGATGCCTAGTGTTCGAAGACAATCACAAAATGTACGTGTGGCTACTTAATCAAACAGGACTAAGTCCTGTATGCTTGCAATAAGCTGTTCATACTGAGACCACCAGAAAAGGAATCATTTTAGGACAAGACTCCTCAATCGCCCGAGGGTGACATGCTTCATCATTGGGTTCCCTCCTCACACTTGGCCTGCAAGGTCCAAGGTGTGGCTACAACTCCCCAGAGGGGAGGAGCTGAGGTGTTTTTTCAATAATGAGTGGTGGAAGAGGGTAAGTGAAGAGCAGAGTGCAAAAAATGGGGTGATGATGGTGATAAGTAAAACTATCTCCAGGGGACCACCTAAACTTTATTTGGTGGCCTCAAGGATAGAGTTTAAAAAGAGGACTGTGGGTTAATCAGATATATCCCTTACAGGGGTCAACATGTTTCTGCACATAATTGGTCCCATACAGGGATCCCGGGGCATTCGTCAGGACCTCATAGTTAAATAGTCAATCTGCACACATTTGTGTTAGTGAAAAAATTTGTTAAAAAACAATGTAAATATACTGGGCAGCGTGAGAAGAAAGCAGCCTGCTTAGCGATGAACCGTAATATTCTGTGGTGACCGTCTGTCTGAAAGTGAGAAGAGACAAAGGTCATGATTGATTTCCCATCACAGTATATACGGATATCACACTGGCAGTGCACTACTCAAACTATCTCATAAGTATAAGAGATTAGCATAACTTCACTCAGTTATCTATGATTGGTCTTACTAACGATAGAGGGCATGTAGTCCACTCTCCAACCACTGTGTACATCTCATAGTGCCCAACTAAAAGGTAAAGTGCACCGCAATTGCAGACAGAACATACAGTAATATTGTCAATCCACAAACTATTGGCAGAGTTAGTCTGGATACTTGTTACTGTTTTCCTAAAAGAAGGGGGACGAGGTGCTGTCATGTGGATGTCAGCACTTTATATGGGTATATATATATATTGTGGGTGCTGAAGTCTCAAGATTAAAACGGACTACAGCAGGTGTTCTGTATTCACCAGCGGGGGAGGGGCGGATCAGCCTACATCACTTAAATGGCAGCAAAGAAAGACTAACCTGATTGACACACTTAGCCGGTGCTGGGCGCTGATGAAGGCACAGTCCGAAATGCATTCGCCGCCACCGGAGGAGTCTCTTGTGCAATAAAGTTTCTTCAAACGTCCCCTTTGGGTTCCTCGTCTCTTTCTGTAGGAGACATATGCTGGACATATCTGCGCTCGCCAGTAGCGCACTTGAGGATACTCCTGCCACATTCTTTGGGACCAGACCAGTAGTGGCAATGCTTCACGGCATCTCTTTTGGTCCGGATACGGACAAGTCTGGCCCCCGTCTTTGGAGCTTGGAGGAAGCAAGTAGTTAGAGGTATTCCACCTCTTCTGGGTGATCTGCTTTACGCGCTGAGCCCCTGCTTACCGGAATCCCGGCTCCTTGGCATGGCAGTTGAAGGGGACCGGAGGAGAGACTTCTTGTGCAAGGCCTCAGCAGGGTGTGCTATCATGACTGCTGAAATCGGGGAACCGCAGGAACGAACTACAAACCCAATCCCGCTATTTTCCACCTACCTGCTAGCTGCAACACGGCATTGTGGGTGCTGAAGTCTCAAGATTAAAACGGACTACAGCAGGTGTTCTGTATTCACCAGCGGGGGAGGAGCGGTTCAGCCTACATCACTTAAATGGCAGCAAAGAAAGACTAACCTGATTGACACACTTAGCCGGTGCTGGGCACTGATGAAGGCACAGTCCGAAATGCATTCGCCGCCACCGGAGGAGTCTCTTGCGCAATAAAGTTTCTTCAAACGTCCCCTTTGGGTTCCTCGTCTCTTTCTGTAGGAGACATATGCTGGACATATCTGCGCTCGCCAGTAGCGCACTTGAGGATACTCCTGCCACATTCTTTGGGACCAGACTAGTAGTGGCAACGCTTCACGGCATCTCTTTTGGTCCGGATACGGACAAGTCTGGCCCCCCGTCTTTGGAGCTTGGAGGAAGCAAGTAGTTAGAGGTATTCCACCTCTTCTGGGTGATCTGCTTTACCCGCTGAGCCCCTGTTTACCGGAATCCCGGCTCCTTGGCGTGGCAGTTGAAGGGGACCGGAGGAGAGACTTCTTGTGCAAGGCCTCAGCAGGGTGTGCTATCATGACTGCTGAAATCGGGGAACCGCAGGAACGAACTACAAACCCAATCCCGCTATTTTCCACCTACCTGCTAGCTGCAACACGGCATTGTGGGTGCTGAAGTCTCAAGATTAAAAAGGACTACAGCAGGTGTTCTGTATTCACCAGCGGGGGAGGAGCGGTTCAGCCTACATCACTTAAATGGCAGCAAAGAAAGACTAACCTGATTGACACACTTAGCCGGTGCTGGGCGCTGATGAAGGCACAGTCCGAAATGCATTCGCCGCCACCGGAGGAGTCTCTTGCGCAATAAAGTTTCTTCAAACGTCCCCTTTGGGTTCCTCGTCTCTTTCTGTAGGAGACATATGCTGGACATATCTGCACTCGCCAGTAGCGCACTTGAGGATACTCCTGCCACATTCTTTGGGACCAGACCAGTAGTGGCAACACTTCACGGCATCTCTTTTGGTCCGGATACGGACAAGTCTGGCCCCCGTCTTTGGGGCTTGGAGGAAGCAAGTAGTTAGAGGTATTCCACCTCTTCTGGGTGATCTGCTTTATGCGCTGAGCCCCTGCTTACCAGAATCCCGGCTCCTTGGCGTGGCAGTTGAAGGGGACCGGAGGAGAGACTTCTTGTGCAAGGCCTCAGCAGGGTGTGCTATCATGACTGCTGAAATCGGGGAACCGCAGGAACGAACTACAAACCCAATCCCGCTATTTTCCACCTACCTGCTAGCTGCAACACGGCATTGTGGGTGCTGAAGTCTCAAGATTAAAACGGACTACAGCAGGTGTTCTGTATTCACCAGCGGGGGAGGAGCGGTTCAGCCTACATCACTTAAATGGCAGCAAAGAAAGACTAACCTGATTGACACACTTAGCCGGTGCTGGGCGCTGATGAAGGCACAGTCCGAAATGCATTCGCCGCCACCGGAGGAGTCTCTTGCGCAATAAAGTTTCTTCAAACGTCCCCTTTGGGTTCCTCGTCTCTTTCTGTAGGAGACATATGCTGGACATATCTGCGCTCGCCAGTAGCGCACTTGAGGATACTCCTGCCACATTCTTTGGGACCAGACCAGTAGTGGCAATGCTTCACGGCATCTCTTTTGGTCCGGATACAGACAAGTCTGGCCCCCGTCTTTGGAGCTTGGAGGAAGCAAGTAGTTAGAGGTATTCCACCTCTTCTGGGTGATCTGCTTTACGCGCTGAGCCCCTGCTTACCGGAATCCCGGCTCCTTGGCGTGGCAGTTGAAGGGGACCGGAGGAGAGACTTCTTGTGCAAGGCCTCAGCAGGGTGTGCTATCGTGACTGCTGAAATCGGGGAACCGCAGGAACAACTACAAACCCAATCCCGCTATTTTCCACCTACCTGCTAGCTGCAACACAGCATTGTGGGTGCTGAAGTCTCAAGATTAAAACGGACTACAGCAGGTGTTCTGTATTCCCCAGCAGGGGAGGAGCGGTTCAGCCTACATCACTTAAATGGCAGCAAAGAAAGACTAACCTGATTGACACACTTAGCCGGTGCTGGGCGCTGATGAAGGCACAGTCCGAAATGCATTCGCCGCCACCGGAGGAGTCTCTTGCACAATAAAGTTTCTTCAAACGTCCCCTTTGGGTTCCTCGTCTCTTTCTGTAGGAGACATATGCTGTATATATATATATATATATATATATATATATATATATATATATATATATATATTATTGGTATATATTTTTCATGTAGCAAAATAGCAGTGTCTCCACATATTAGATGGAGACACATTTGCACGGATTCTTTCTAATACATGCGATATTGCTTAAACAAAGAAAAGAGTTAAGGAGTTTGCTTTGGGTACAGTTACGCTAACCGCAACTCTTGTATGCCTGAAATGCATGATGAAAACGGTTCTCGAAGAGCTGCGGTTAACCTTGCTCCAATTGAGGCTAAGCTACCACCAAAAGGACAGCTTAGTAGGGGGTTTCACAGAGCGAGTAAATCCCTGCTCACCTTAGTCGTTGATGCCACAGCCAAACAGACGTCCCTGGGAGAGTCGGATTTGACCGCCGTCTGTGTCTTATTAGATAGTGACATTTGTGACGTGTAATACATATGCTACGGGTTTTACGTGTGTTGACTGCATGTGATTCCCTTAGTGGCAATCTTGGAATATGTAGTCCCAATAATGTATGGTGATTCCAAGTAGTTATATAGATGGTTTACAATAATACTATTTCATTTCATAAACGCACTGATGGCAGCACATTATGTGTCTAGTGTCTGTTGGTATTTATCAATCTAGTGGACGTGTAGAAACAGTGTGTTCCCCTCTCCAATAAACACTGAACATAAGGTGCATTTGTGTTGTTTTAATAATATATTGTGATCTATAAATACAGCTGAAGGTCTGGGAAAGTTATGGCGAGACAGTATATCTGTGTTCAGTTGTCTAGTAGGGAATGATATGAGCACCAAATAGAATGATTTAAACACCAAAAAAACCAATAAGATATATCGTATCAGTGTGACCATGTCGGCATATGGTTAAAAGTAGGTGTAAAGGTATATCAATCAGGAATCTTTGGGGTCATATATTATTTATTTACCCAGACTAGTCCAAGGAATCTTGTCATTCAGCCCACATCTGTCACTCCTCAGTCTAAAAGCCCTCTGGAATAAGACTGATTCATGTGAGCCCATTTTTGGTGTGAAATTAGGTTTATCTATACCCACCCACATTATATCATTTTCTGTGTGAGCTAGGTCTGAGAAATGTCTAGTGAGTTTCGTGTTCACTTTTTTTACACCTCACAGCGCTCTGATGTTCAATAATCCTAGTCTTCACCTTACGGTTGGTCATGCCTATGTAGTTCAAATTGCATTTATTTAAGTTATTTATTTATTTAACTAGTTTGTACAGCGCGCAGCTACCCCCGGAGGGGTGTCCCGGCGCTAGAAACGGAACCTCAGAGAAGGAGGAGTGGAGCAAGCTTATTACAAGATAGGGATCATAATTTGGAGAACAGCCAGATTTTTAGTTTAGCACGGAAGATGGATTCAGATGGACAGAATCTGAGGTCGAGGGGGAGGCAGTTCCATAGCTTGGCAGTGATTACGCTGAACCCTCTGCCGCCCATTCTGGAACGTCGAAAGCGGGGAGCAGTCAGGAGGCGCAGGGTGTTGGATCTTAGAGATCTGACAGATTGAGAGATAGACACTCGCTTTTTCAAGTAGCTAGGTCCAAGGCCGTTGATAGCTCGAAAGGCAAGGGTGAGGATCTTGAATTGGATGCGGCTTGCGATGGGGAGCCAGTGGAGCATGGATGCATGGGCATCTAAGTAGGTAAATTACTCATTTTATATTGCAATTAGTATGTTTGTGAAGTTCCCAGGGTGTCTTAAGTCCAAGATCAATCTTGTGTGTCACTCTGGTGTACGGACAGAGTGAGCAGGAGCCACATGGGAAGTGTGCCTTAACAGGAGGGAGGGACCACAAGGTATTCTGATTTGCCTTCTTCTGATAGAGTTGCGGTCTTGTATGGACAATCTTGTCATCAATGTTCTTTGGGTGGTGGTGGTCAGGGGGGGAGGTGGGGAGTAAGGGGCTTTCTGGGTTGGTAGGGTGGGGTGGGTTTGGGGTTCGAGGGGCAAGGAACAGCAGCTGCAGAGTTTGTTTAGTTTGTGGGGCGTGGATAATAGCTAAGGACATGATGTTGCAATAATAAAATTTCATTAGTCTTCTTTTTTCTCCTCTTCTTTGATAATGGCTAAGTTTTGTATATGCTCTTGGAATGTCTGTGGGCTCAATAATAGGAAAAATAGGGGGGTCATGGCATTGATCTTAAAGAATAGGGGGGTTCAGCTTCTATGTGTCCAGGAAACACATATTGTGTGGAATAACAGGGACTGTCTGAAGGATTTAGGGCTTGAAGTTTTGGTGTGTACAAAGCAGGGCTCAACAACTAGAGGGGTCGCAATTTTGAAAAACTTTGGTTGGGGGAGTGTAAACGGGCTAAAGCAGACCCTTATGGAAGATGGGCTATTATTGAACTGCGGGTCAACACTTCTGTTTAGACTGTTTGTTCAATATATTCTTCTAATCTAGATGACCCGCAAATGCTTAATGAGATCAGCATCAAGCTTGCTTTTTGGCCCGCTCCTCTCGTGGTTTGTGGAGATATTAATCTCCATTTACCGCCTTATTATTCGTCATAATGGTGTCTATTCAGGCAGAAAGCATAAGGTGTTTAAAGCTACTAGGGGGATTGTTAAGGAGCTTGGTTTAGTAGATGTTTGGTGGATGAAAATTTCCGGCGCACCCGGCTATACGTTTTATTCAGCCCCTCACGAAAAGCATGTTCGTATTGATTACTTTTTCGCTCCCTCAGAACTACAAACTAATGCTAAAATTGACATCTATCCCAGGATAATATCACACCATAATCCAGTTATTCTTGAATTAGTAAGTGATAATGTGCCACATTCTAATAGGAGTTCATGGACTTTTGATCGTCAGCTATTGGTGGACCAGGCGTATGTACAGCACATGGTCAAATGGATACCAGACTTCTTTGAGTTCAACTTAAAATCAGCTCCGATAGGCATTGTTTGGGACGCTTTTAAAGGTGGTGTGCAGTGGGAAACGTTAAGTTTCTCCATAAATAAACAACGTAGCATTAGGGTTAAACAAGCTACGGAATTGACCAAATTACGCTCTTTAGAACTAGCTTTAGCGCATACCAGTAACTCAAATCCACTATATGAACAAAAATTGAAGGAGCTGGCAATTCAAAGAATTATAATTTATGAAGTCTTTGCTGTGAAATTAGCTGCGCAAATAGCAATCCATCGCTCTGACATGTGTAAGAGGTTGGCGAAAATTCAGGACGTCTATTAGCCAAACGGCTAAGACAGAAAGCTGTGGCTAGGAAGGTGAGGCTATACAGGATTCTAACGATGTGTAATACATACTGAACCGGGAAAAACTTTAGAAACATTTAGTGAATTTTACAGTAATCTATACTTAAACAAAGACTCTTTATATACTGTTGAGGAGGCAGCCGAGTTTATTGGTGATCATGAATTTCTGAAACTTACTAACATCCAGAGGGAAATGTTAGAGGGGGAGTTTACGGCACAGGAGCTTGAAGTGGCGATCTCTTCTTTGGCCGTGAGGAAAGCAGTCGGTCCTGATGGGATCCCCTTGGAATTTTTTCGTACATTTGTTTCAGTATTGAAGGACCATATGCGGGAAGTTTTTACCACGGCACAAAGAGGCACATCTCCTGCTTCGTGGCAGAAATATACAATTACTATTTTTTTAAAGAAAGATAAGCCTCCTTTGCTCCCATCTTCATATAGACCAATATCTCTAATTAACGCTGACAGTAGGTTTTACTCCAAAATCATAGCCAGTCGACTCTCTGGTTTGATTTCTTCTTTAGTATCCCATCTACAACATGGGTTTATTCCCGGCCGGGATGCGACAGATCACGTGCGTCGTGTTATTGCCCTAATGGACTGGGCGGAGGCGACCAAAACAGCTATAGGTGTAACCCGGTTGGACGCCGAGAAGGCATTCGACAGGGTTGCCTGGCCCTATCTCTGGGAAGTTCTTGAAGGGGTTTGGGCCACGATTCCTTCAGGCAGTCCAGACTATGTACTCTGTGCCTATTGCAGCTATACGTCTAGCTGGAAACGAGTCAGCCTTTTTTACGATTTTACGGGGTACCAGGCAAGGTTGTCCGTCTTCCCCGTTATTATTTGCCCTATACATTGATTTTTTTCTTGGTTAAACTAACTGAATGTAGAGAAATTAAACCTATCACTATTGCCGAGGTGGAATATAGAGCATTAGCTTATGCTGATGATATTGTGGTAACAACTATTGACTTACAGCCTGCATTATCAGCCGTGGAAGCTCTTGCAAGGCAATTCGGTCACTTTTCAGGTTATAAGTTGAATATAAATAAAACCCAAATTTTGTATGTGGGTGCTAATCCGCCGGCAGGTATACTCCTTGCAAGAGAGGCTACATATCTCAGTATTAAAATCTCCTCTCCAGTTAGTAATGTTCCAGAAACCAATTTTAACCCAGTTTTAGATAAAGTCCACTCCACTCTAGAGCGTCTCAATCATTTTCACTTATCACTACATGGAAGATCAAATTTGTTGAAAATGATGGTACTACCTAAATTTATTTATTTATTTAGAGCTATTCCATTAGAGTTCCCCACTGGCTGTTTTAAAAGACTTGAAAATATTTCTTCAAGATTTTTGTGGGGCTTTCAAAGGAATAGAAGGGCCTACAAAAAATGGTACATCCTAGATCTATTGGGGGATGGGGTATCCCATACTTTTTATTTTATTATTGGGCATCAGTTTTGCAATTTATGTTCCCTTTAGTTGTTGGCAAAAAATGTAGGCATTTACCATGTCATCATCCCTCTATTTATAAGTTTGCTATTGGAGAAGAGGCTAATGGTTGTCTCTTGAAAATACTGGAACCCAGCTACTATAAAAAACTAAGTTTAAGGTTCTTTTAGCGGCGTTCTCAATTTGGAAGCAAATTAAGAGGTTTTTAGGTCTGCCTCAAATAAATCGCTATACTCCCTTCGAGGCAGCGGGAATCCTTCCTATTATTTTCCGTGACGCTGTAATCAGAAACTGGTATCAGTATGGGATTAATAGCCTGGGAGATATGTTTCATGATTGTCAACCATTATCCTTTATAGAGGTACAACGTAAATTTGGTTTACAAAAGAAGGACTTTTTTAAGTTCTTACAAATTCTGGGTCAATATGATATACGGTTTAAGTTATTTCCTTTGATTGAGGGGCTGGGAAAGGGGCTTTCAATTGGCTTTTTTTATTCGCAAATAATTTCCCTATTCCCAGATGACCTGGAGCAACTTCAAGAGAAATGGAAAACTCAACTTAATCTTCAGACAATCGAATTGCAGTAATCGATTTCGCTAGCCAATGATGTGCTGATCTCGGGTAGGATGAGGGCTCAACATTATATGGTCCTCTATGATATGTACTATACCCCGAGGAAAGTGTCTAAATGGAGTACATGCACTGGCACTAGTTGTAGCAGATGTGGCTGTTTTGCTGCAGACACGCAACATATGTTTTTTTCATGCCCTCAGTTGGCAGGTTTATTAACATCTATTCGAGAGTTTTTGAAAGAAATTTTTGATCCCTCAATTGTTATTTCAGCGGAGCCGGTTTTGTTTGGCACTGACTCCGAAGTTTTGTCTAGACCGAAGGAATGCTCTGCCTTTTTTATTTATATGTATGGTGGTGTTCCGTGCCTGTATTGCTAAAGAATGGATATCTCCCGATCCTCCGCTATTTTTTACTTGGAGGGCACAGTTGTTATCTATGTTTAATCTTGAAGTTGCTATATTTAAAATGAGGACTATTCGTAAAAGGAGTAGAGGGTTAAAAATTTGGGCCCCAATAATTGATTGGATTTAAAGCAATGAAATCTTGTTGCCTTGTTTCTTGATTTGCTAAAGAATGGATATCTCCCGATCCTCCGCTATTTTTTACTTGGAGGGCACAGTTGTTATCTATGTTTAATCTTGAAGTTGCTATATTTAAAATGAGGACTATTCGTAAAAGGAGTAGAGGGTTAAAAATTTGGGCCCCAATAATTGATTGGATTTAAAGCAATGAAATCTTGTTGCCTTGTTTCTTGATTTGCAGACTATTATTTTTTGCCTGGTGTGTCCATATTGTCTTTTTTTTCCCTTCTCCATTTTTCGTGAGTATACTTGATTGTATTATATATATGCTCTGTTCACGTCCCATTTACTGTATTTTTTTTCACTTGTTTCTCTATATCTTGCTTCTTCCTTGCATAAAATCAATAAAATAAAAATAAAAAATCAATGTTCTTGCCCTGTTTTAAGGCAATCAGAGAATTTTCAGGAATCATCGGAACAACAGTTCGGCGGGGGATAACATCCGGATCACAGAGAAGGCGAGTCCAAGACGTGTCCCGCTGCACCAGTTTGACATAAAAACCAAACAGGAGAGACCACCTCAATATTGTGCCTTGTTTCAGATGAAAAAAGTTGCCGCTTTGACTGCAAAGTATGCCTCAGACGGTGAGAACCCTGCTCCTCGATTGGAGATGGACAGTAGCACTCCTCGACAGCGCGGCGGAAGTTACCATAGTGCGGGAGGCACTCCACCAGTGTCAGGAGGCGAAAACAACTGACACGCTCATTACAGTGGAAACAGCTGACACAAGGACCACCCCCTGATAGGCTTCATGAGTTAGGCCTCCAAATTGAAGGTGATATTAAACGCATGATTAAGGCGGTCTTTTGGGAGAACCCTACTTCTTTCTATCATATTTTGTTGGCGGAGGTTGATTGGCCTCCCCCGTTTGTTCTGGCTTCCTCTAAAGGGGAGGATGTTATTCTCCCGAGTTTTTTACACTATGTCTCGGAGGAGGCTAAACAAGCAGCTGCGTCATTGTGGGCTTTGCCAAGTCGCCTATTGCCTGTTTGGCTGTTCTTTTTTGGGTTACGAGCTCAACAATGAAGGTATGGGGTTAGCCCCCCACTTTCTTGAAAAGTGTGCTAAATTGCAACCTCCTTCTCAGTTACAATCTTTTCTGTTTTTTTTTATTTCAGGAGGACATACTTTCCTGATTATGCCTAGGGTATCAAACCACTTTACTCTTCGATACAACCTTCTCTATCTGCTTCCTGTTGGCTTCCGGAACATACCGCAATTCTTTGGTCCTTGCAGTCTTGTTAAAGTGTGACAACTCTACAAATAGGGTCACAAATATTGTACCAGGCACATTAGGCTTCACTTAATTGACGTTCAATTGGGGAAACACGGTCCCCATTGCATATAAATCGTATTTGTACACTTCGGCTGAGTTGCGTTTCTCTTTTACAGAAAAAAATGTAACGGCTCCCCAGATGGCCATTCTGAAAGAACGCTCTCTGGCACAGCGTAAACACATTTTTATGGTCTCACCTGTACATGCTTTGGAAGCAGTTACAAAGGCTAGTGTTCCAAATCCTAAAGCCTTGCATCCATGTTGGACACAATGGGCTAGTTCTTTGACATTCGGCTGAGGTGAACTTTATCTTTGACCCGCCTTTGGAGACACATGAGTTTTTACAATATGAACATGTTCACCCACTTCCTCTGTCTTTACTTCTGCTAGATCAGTACAAATGCATTATTTACACTGATGTATCTGCGCATCCCGCCATTAGATCTAAACATGATTATTCAGCAGCCTGCACAATTGTGGCAGGTGAGATTGTTGACGGTGATTTTAAATCCTTCTTGGTACACACACAGTCTCTTGGTGACTGCACGGCTCAATTGGTGGAGCAACGTGCTTTGGTTTTGGCTCTTGAATTTGCTGATCCAGATGTTCCTACGCTTATAGTGTGCGATTCGTTTTACTGTGTACAATCCTTCAATGACAACTTGTTCTTCTGGACACAAAATGACTTTTGTGATTCTAAAGGTAGCGCAATTAAGCTTAAAAGGCTTTGGGTTAAAGTGGCCGCTCTTAAGGAGCGCTTGCCACTCACACATGTTATACATACTTTGGGCCATCAACGTGTGGGAGCACACACTATTGGTAATTCACTGGTTGATGAGGCAGCCAAATCTACAGTGGCCGCTTGTTCTGTAGCAGCTGTCACAAGGTCCATGTCTAAAATTGATGATGATATTTTAGCTGCTGTTGCTGCAACGAAGGAGGGAACAGATTTCCCCCAAGGTTTCCCTTCACGTTATACATACCACTTGTCATCTGATCAGGTTCCATTTGGTACTATTCCGTCCGTTTGGGATCGGCTGATTCCCAACGAGGACCACAGACTTTCTTTGATCATTGCCACACATGAAGGCGTTGCTTCTGCACATGCTGGAGTGAATGTGACTGTTTCCCCTTTACAGCAGCGTTTCTGGTGCCGTGGTTTATATCAACACAAACATAAATATGTACCTTCTTGTGACATTTGTCAACAAATTAAGCCTTCTACTGTTGCACATCCACCACACACTGAGTTTTGTATCTCTAATCACCCATTTATCTGCATTTATCTTAACCATTGCTGTTCTTTGACATCAGACACTGCTTTCAAACATATTTTGGTTGCAGTGGATTCATTCACTAGATTCCTTTGGGTTTAGCCAAAAAGTAGTGCTGACGCTCGAACTGTTATTAAGGATTTCCATGTCTTTGTCGGGACATTTGTTTGTGGCACCTTCCATTCTGACGAAGGTCCTGCATTTGTCTCTAAGGCTTACCGAGATGTGATGAAGTCTCTTGGGGTGCAGGTGCAATATTGCTCTCCATACCGGAGTTGTGGAGTGGGTGAACTGTGACTTAAAGCAATCTTTAACAGCTAGGGTCTTAGGTGCTGGCAGGGGTTGCCTAACTTATTTGTATGGAGACCAACGTGCAATAAATAATCTCCCTAGAAGATCTCTGGGTGGGCGGACCCCATACAAAATGCTCTTTGGCATTAAGATGTTTGTGCCAGACCATGATGGTCTAGATGTTGTGGTGGCTGCCTCAACCTTTGACATAGATAATCACTGAGCTATTTTACAGGATCTACAAAAAGCAAAGGCCCAGTTGCCCTATTCCGCAGATCCGGTGTTGCGGATTCCTGTTTCTGGCTGGCTTCCTAAAGTTGGAGATCTGGTCCGTGAAAAGGTGGAGAACAAAAAGAATTTGGTTCATCCCACCGTGCACCGGTCAGAGTCCTTGATTTGAAAGGCATGCATACTGTGATCCTGCCTCCTTTACCTGAAAATCGTTACATTTCAATAGAACATGTCAAGGTACACCATCTGGCGATACCGAATAGTATGCCTCGAAACATTCCACGTCAAGATGTTTTGCTGAATCCAATGGCTTCTGTTTCTTCAGCTACTTCCCAGCAATCACTAAGAGAGATGGAAGCGTCAATTGATATGTTGCCTGTTTTTCCTTCTACATTCACATCTGCGGATATTGAGTATGATTCTCCACCATTTGAAGTCATAATTGACATTCCTGGGAGTACCATACCTGAAACGTCTGATGCAGCACATCCCCCGTTATTTCAGCTGAGGTCCAGTGGTTATTATATTAATCATAATAGCTTATCCTCTGGCACATCTTCCTCATCATCTTCTGTGCAGGAGACCCCTACCGGTACCAGTGTTTTAATCTCCTGGTTCAAAAAGACTTAGGGGTCAATAGGATGTAGGGTGGATCGCCACTGCTGCATGGCGGTGGCAATCCGCCCCAAATCCTTCCCTGCCCGCCATCCATTTACCCCCAGCCATATTAGTATGGCAGGGGTACCCTAGTGGACTGGAAGATCTGGCGGAAAAGGGTTTAATATGGTGGAGGTGTCTGCTAGACACCGCCATCCATATTAGTATGGGTGCAAAAACATGCTTTTGGGGGGCAGTTGTGGGCCCCCATGGTATTGTGAGGGGTAGAGGGTGCACATGGGGGGTACCTATGGTACCCCCCTGCATTGTCATGGAGGCAGGAACAGCGTGGTGTCTGTCACCTTGTGCATGACAATGCATGCAGTGCATTCCCAGCATTGTTTCGGGTGGTGCTGGCAGCACCACCAGCTACAATGCTGGGAATGGAGGATGTCACCGCCACAGTGGCGATGGCATCCTAATGGTCAGGGCGGGACCACCGCACCACTGGCAGTTGGCCCACGCACCGCTAGGGTGGCGGGCAGAGGGAAGTCCGCCCGCCATCCTAATGGCCCCCTTAGTTGTTCCCACTCTGGACATATATCTGGATGGTGTTTACGATGATATTCCTCTTCATATGGATCAGATTTGTAACTGTGTTTTTCCTACTCATTAATGGCCACTATTTTCTTGAACGCTATCCATGGCCTGACCAAACTTTTGAACATTCCATACATCTTCTGCGTTTCCTTGGGAGATGTGGTTTTGCCGGACATCCATTCCGATGACTGGGATGTTCATGCCTTTTTTTTTCCATATTCTCTGATTTAAAATATTATGCTGCGTTTGACACTGAAGATTTGTATTTGACTTTGGCTAACTACGCAGATGTATTCTGTTATGGCCATAATTTTTTTAAACAAAACCAAAACACTGAGACCCTTTTTTAATTTTACCCAATGGGAGCATTGCCCAACACCTTTACAGGGAAGTTCGAAGACCCAGCAAAGTAAATTTGTGTCTTTTTCTGGTTACAATCTGTCTGACCCATGGTCCTATTTTTATAAATGGAAGATGCTGCCCCAAGCAAACTTTATGTTAACACACATTAAACTGGTTTATTCCATGTCCTTCAGAAAAGAATTGTCCGTGAAGGGTTATGAACATTGGAAGGACACAATTGATTTAAAATCCATCTGGGGCACTAGACATTGGCAAGTGCATGGCACTGAAGCTTTGCATCGTGCAAGTCTGATACTGTCTCGAATCTTATTTTTAAATGACACGGTGTAACAGACTACTCGTTTTGGTTTAGCAATGATCAAAAGTCTAAATATTCCCTCCATTCCATCATTCGCTCCATATGATACATGGCAAACGCAGACTAACTACACAATTGAAGACTTAGCTGTCTTATTTCAAAATGGCCCACTTAACATGTCCAATATTGACCCCTTAGGATGGTTAGTGTGGCCAACAACTTCGAATGCATGTCAATTACATTTTTTGAATTTTGAATTATACAAAAGGTTTTACACAAAATAGACCTGATCCACACTGCCCACATGGGCATACAGTTTCCACATATTCCGTTGGGAAATTAAGTCAGCAATGGTTAGAACATTCCACACTGTCGTCTGAGAAACAACACCTCTCTCATTTGTCAGGTGACATTGATGTGGCTGATTTTCTTTTAGGTCCAAAGACCCCTTGAACAAAACATTTTATTTATCCCGCATATAATGAATTTTGGAAACTGTCCGAGATGGAAGCTGCGGTGCGTCTGCGCCAAACTGATCAGTCTAATTTAGAAAAAGTTCTTGCAGTTGTTGATAATAGCATTAATACAATGTATTCCCGTATTTATACTTTAGATAATATTGTATCTTCTGTCATTGACATTGTACAACATGAAGTGTCTGTTTTATATCATGGTCAAAATCAGTTACATTCTGTAATGCAGTTTGCTTGGAAGTTGCAAGCACTCAAAAATGGAAAAGTGCCATGGGATTCTTTGAATGCTTCTGAACTGTTTTTGCCATTTAATTTGACTGATCAACAGAAATTAATGTCCATGAAAGATGCCACATACACCTTGTTCCATATTGAACAATTGGAACAGTTACCATTTTCGGTAGCCGAGACTGATTCAGTAGTGTGATTAATACATGGGGTTACTTCACTGCCTACTTTTTCAGTTCACAGCATGCATGAACCATCATCCCGTTGGTGGATATGAGCCCCATGGCAATAATTTTAGTCACTAGTTATGGTTGTTACCTTTTCCTTACAGGTGCCAATGCTCTGAAAAGGAGGTTTTCCTTACAGGGGAGGACTGGGATTCCACAGTGGCACATTCCCTAGTCTGTAAACAAGATAAGCTTCACAGAGCCTGTAACGATCCTAGCTTTTTTTTCGAGATGTACTCCTGTCTCTGCTATTATTCCAGTATTAACTTTGCTTTCTAACAGTTATCTTATTTTGAATAACCACAATTGCTGCAGCTTGAGAGCTGGCATTCCATATATAGTAACAGTTTCTCAACGAGTTACATGTTGCTGCAATGTCCTATTTCCACCCCCACATGGGATTGCAGATAGTTTGCTTTGGCCTTCCATTCCAACTTTGAAAACAAATTTCAATAAACTAAGCAGACTCAAAGCACTATTGTATCAACAAGAGGTGGCTCTCACATCGGCTCAAAAGACCTTCGAATTGCAGGTGGCAAGAACCACAAGCAAGATACACTCGCTGCTAAACACAAATCTCGTTCTCCATTTGGGAGAATTAATCCACCAATTATATAATGTATCTGATAAGGAGGGCCTTGCTCACTTTTTTAAACTTGTGGAATCTGGCCTTGTTTCTTCCTTTCAGACTATTATTGGGGTAATTCTGGCCTTTATTTATTCTATTTTTTCCAGTGCCTCCGTACGTTTTGCCCTTGTGCTCCTGTTGGTTTGCGGCGTGTTGGTTCTCCTGTCATTTCTTCGCAATGGTTGCTCGGTCTGCGGAGCTGACAAACCCGCTCAAGTTGCAGCTGTACCATGATCATATGTGGCAACTCTTTGGTTCTATGCCAGTGGAGTCTTTTGCCATCGACTACTGGCTGACCTTCCGTTATGCCTACTTCACCTGCTTGCAACCTGTGTTTCACTGCCTCCGGTGCCCTTTTCAATAAGCCATGGATGTCTGCCTGTCCAATACCACACACGCTGTCCTGGACTGTTAATGGGTCTGTTGAAGGCCCATGACCAGATGTGTGCTAGGGGTAGGCGTTTAGTGTGCGATCCTCTACTCAGCCAAGCGGCAGACGTAAGTACATGTGCTCTTGTGCAGCACCTCATAGACCGCAGTTTCATCAAGATTAACGCAGTTTGCCCCGAGATGCTCCTAACGGATTTTGGATATGAGGAGCATGTGTGCTCGTTCGACCTACTAAACTGGATGGCATACCGTTTTACGATTGAAGGAACAGACAACATTCTGGAGTTCATGGCATTCTGCTTTTCCCCTAACGCTTTTGACTTTGAAGACAGACTATGAATGGTTAGCAATTTTTGAGCACCCAATTGGCAACATTTTGGAACATTATACCCTGGCAGTTCAACAATTTTTTTGGCTTCTAAATTACACGATTGGCCTGCAACAAAGATGCTTTGTCTCTGCTTACCTCTGATTTTTTTTGCATATGGCTAATGCCCTGGCCAAGGGGTGGGTGTCACGTGGCCCATAGGGACAGTGTCGTTTTTCATTAACTTAGCATGTGCTCGTTGCAGATTGCCTGCTGCTTTGCACACGTTACTACACATCTTTATTTTTCGCAATAATTTCAAAGGTTGCTTTTACATGAGAACTCATCGCTGTTTTCACTCTCTACATGTTCCTGGGATTTTGACTGAACATTATGTGCAAGATCAAACAACAATGCCCCTTGTTATTTTGTTCTGGTCAGTCCTTAGCCCTTAGACAAAATATACTGATTGGATAGCGTACTTGGGTTTTTATGTATATATATATATATATATATATATATATATATGCATATATATCACTATATTGAAATTGAGGAGCCAGCACACGTTGTAGTGGGAATTCTCTCATTTATTTCGTCAGTTACAGCATATATATATATATATATATATATATATATATATATATATATATATATATATATATATATATATATATATATATATATATATATATATCCTCCGCTTGGCTCCCACACAAGGAGAGGCACAAGGAGAGGCACAAGGCGAAACGGCTACAAACAAAAAAATCGGCACGGAGACAAGACTAATGAAAAAGAGGGGGAAGTAAATGAAGAACCGCAAATAATCAATCTTTCTGGAAAGGAAATCTCTGAAGCGGAAATATCGTTGCTCAGGAAAGGAATCAACTTTTGCCCTACAGCACGCATAGACCTGGCACAAACACGAATTGATCTATACCTATACATTCGGAAAATAAAGCTTGCAAAATTCTTCGCGGAGAGAAAAAATAAACCTCAAATCTCAAAAAATCAACCTAGACCCACATCCACTCTGTTGGCAAAGGAGTCCGAAGCTTACTTAACAGTATTGAATTTGAATGCACAGGATGGTCATGAAATCAGTTTGGAGACTGCGATAACACAATTGGGAGCGGGAACTAGTGGTCTCAAGGCAAAATCCAAGTTTTATCCCCAGCTAGCGCCTGGAAACAAAATTGACATGTTTCAGGAAGCAGTCATTCATGACCTGTACAAAATCAACATCAAAAATAACACCAGAAACAATCTATCCAAAAGGGCGGAAATATAGTCTTATGGGATCGAAAGCTATATATCGCAGAAGCTATGGAACAATTGAACAATCCACAGCACTATGAAAAACTGAATAGCAATCCCATCGACAACATAAAAAGGGAACTGGACAAGAAAATAAACCAGTGGGAAAAAGATGAACTCTTAGATTTTGATGAGAAAAAGTATCTAACAGTGGATTTCCCTAAAACAGCCACAGTGTACTTTCTGCCCAAGGTCCACAAAAATGCCACCAAACCACCAGGGAGGCCGATTGTCTCGGCCAATGGCTCCTTACTGGAACCTTTATCAAATTTCATTGATTTCTACTTGAGTCCCCATGTGAAATGTCTAAAATCATACATAAAGGACACCACAGACTTCCTATGTCACCTGAACCAAATTGAGTGGCAACCAGACTTCATTATGATTACAATGGATGTAGTTTCATTGTACACAAATATTGACAATGATATGGGCATCAATGCTTGCAAACAAATCTTCATGGAACGGAATATTCACTATCAACATCATAATAGTATGCTTCTGGAAATGATACAGTACTTGCTATACAATAACATCTTCATGTTTGGTGACACAATGTACAAACAAAACAATGGTGCCGCCATGGGCTTTTCTTTTAGCCCGAACTATGCCTGTACCGCCATGGGATGGTGGGAGGAAAAAATTGCATGGGATGTGAGCCTTCAACCATTCACACAACATATCATGGTCTGGAAAAGATTCATAGACGATTTGTTTATTGTATGGAATGGCGGAGAGAGAAAATTCCTGGAATATTTCCAAATACTAAACAGCAGCACACCGGGCATAAAATTCACTCACAACATCAGTCAGGCCAATGCGGTTTTTCTGGATACAGAGGTATATATCAAAAACAACCGGATTGAAACCACTCTTCATCGCAAAAACACTGCAACAAATGCAACATTGGAGGCCACCAGCTTTCATCAGCAATCACTCATATCAAGTATTCCATATGGGGAATTTTTGCGCCTCAGAAGGATATGTAGTGAGGAGCAGCAGTGGCAAAAACAAAGCAAAAGTGCCATGCAACGTTTTCACAAAAGACAGTATAATCAACAATCCACAAAGAAATGTTGGGAAAGGGCCAACCAAACCACAAGAGCAGACTGCCTAACACCCAAAGAATCCCACTTAACAACTGGAGAAGAACCAATTAGATTCATCACAGACTACAGTAGGGAAACCAAACAGGTAAATCAAATCCTAAAAAGGAATTGGAAGCTCCTACAATTGGACCCAGTGATAGGCAAAAGAATGGGAAACCATCCCACCATAACATACAGAAGGGCCAGAAACCTCCAGGACCAGTTGATCCATAGTCATTTTCAACCAAACATAAAAGGGAAGCAATGGCTACAAACCAAAGGCTTTATAAAATGTTACAATTGTAAGGTCTGCGAAATTGCAAAACCAACTACTGTAATAACCATGCCGAACAATAAAACCTGGAAAATCAAAGAATGCATTACATGTAACAGCAAATATACTGTGTACATGATTGAGTGCCCTTGCAAGCTAAGGTACATAGGCAGCACAATCTGTGAGCTCAAAAAGCGAATATTGGAACATGTTCGGGCCACTGTCCACAAGGACAGGGCTAACGCAGTTGCAAAACACATGGAACAAAGTCACAACGGTGATTGGAAACAACTTCGCTTTTGGGGCATTGAAACCATGAACCTTTCAGTAAGGGGTGGCCACCATGAGAAATCCCTTCGACAAAAAGAATCAAAGCACATCTTGAGCTTCAGAACAATGACACCTTTCGGGCTGAACCAGTCGGAGGAATTGTACATACACTTGTAAAAATCACTGTAAAATTGCTGCAACCATTTGAACTATTGAACCTTCCATACCATACCATTCCGCCACCATGATTCACTTGAACAATAAATTTTGTCCCCTCACTTTTCACTACCTCACAATTTTCTCACCCTTGTAAATAACTCACAGTAATCAATGGATTGTTTTGTTGGAATTTTCAAAAGATTGCCCACTGGAGGGCAGCACTTAGATACAGAAACTGTATAGGCAAATCCTGAATAGCCCACTGGAGGGCGGTAACCAAAATTCGAAACACTAATTCGGAATTGTTAAATTCAATTGTAAATTATAATTGTAAATTCAATTGATTGCCTTAATTCCATTTTGAAAAAATGAGAAATTGTATTATTATCAGGTACAACCGCATGCCCCCCTTATTTCTTTATTAACAAAATTGGTTAACTAACCGGGATGCCCAAAACTACGGGTCCCAGAATGCCTAGCCAAAGTGGGTGGACTCGGGTAAACATGAAGGTGTGGCTTAAAATATGTGTTGTCCCTTTTAAAAACTGTGAGTCTCTTGCACGAAACTGACCGTGACCAAGACAGCGGACGCTGTCGAAACGCGTCGGTTGTTTTTTGTTTGACCCCCCATGGATTTGTGAAATAAACATCACGAGTAACTAAAACAAGCGATTGAAGTCCGTTTTTGTCTGCGACTCCACGCATCCCCGGGATCGGGGAAAACCTGTTGGAAATATATATATATATATATATATATATGCTGCAAATATCCAAGCATTATATATCCAGCATATATATATATATATATATATATATATATATATATATATATATATATATATATATATATATATATATATACCCATCTTAAGTGCTGACATCCACACGACAGCGCCCCATCCCCCCTTCATTTAGACAAACAGTAACAAGTATCCAGACTAACTCTGCCATAATCCACCGCTCTTCTTTGAGAAAACACCTCCTCTCTTCCCCTCTGGGGAGTTGTAGCAACATCATGGACCTTGCCATCAGGTGTGAGGAGGGAACCCAATGATGAACAATGTCACCCTCCAGTGAGTGAGGGTTCTTGCCCTAAAAAGAGTCCTTTTCTGGCAGTCCCACTGCGAACAAGCATGCAGGACTTGCAAGAAGGAAAGTGATCCTAGACATTACTCAAATACACAAAAAAATTACAAATTCTGCCAGGCAGTGGTGTAGAGTTTGATGGCACACAGACAGAAAGCAGTCAGTAACACTGCTCTGGGGTCTCACCAGTGGATCTTTCCTTCTCACAATGTGGGTCTGCCTTGCCGTGGTTGTGTGGTGTTGATCATTGTTTCTTCTGTTTGATTGCGTTTGCTTGCCTTGCCTGGTTTTTACATGAGTAGGTTTTCATATTGTTTTTATGGATCTGTTTATGAGGTGTTTGTATTGGTAAGCTAATATGTAGTTGGTTAGTTTGTGTGTACCTGTGGGTCAGCTCACATAATGTTTACTTGGGCTCCTTGTGTGGGGTTTGTTTTGGTGGATTTATATGAATGACCATGTATGGTGTTTGTGACGGTCAGGTGTTTGTCTGAATCAGCTTGTATTGTGTGATAGGCAGCCTGTATATCATTTATGTGGTCAATATGCTTGATCTTTAAGTAGATTCTTTTGACTGGTTATGTTGTTTTTTACACTTGAATGAGTGATCTGCTATGTGCCTTTTACGAGTCTACTTATGTGTTGAATATATTGGCCCACTAAGATGCTGATTGTATGGATCAACTTGTGTGCTCTTCCTCTTGATAAGTTTGCGTTATGTATGGAATGGCCAAATTGTCTAGTGTTTGTGTACATGTTGCGTATGAGGTGGTCAAAGTATATGGTACCTGAATGGTGTTCTTGTGTGGCGTTTGCTTTGGAGATCTTTTCTTGCTTATATTGGTCAGATTTTGGGGGCCAGCTAGTGTGGTGGCAGGCAGTTCCATACGTGTTTGTGGGTCATGCTGTATGGTTCAATTGTTGCACAGCTTGCGTGGATCTTTTTAAAATGAAGTGTATTTCGGTTTCACTATAAATCAATAAACATTCAATTACACAATGTCATGTACAATACTCAAAACATAAGGCACATCAATCATGCCAGTGACAATAAACGTGCAGAATTATAATTAAAAAACACACATGCAGTTACTTTTATAACACACAGTGTTACTAAACCTTTATACAGGTGGCATACTACTTTTTTGAGTCACGTTGAAGTAAAATACAATAAAAGACGATAAAAGACAATAACGTCATACAGTAACTGTTTTATACCCTTTCAAATAAATGACACTCGAAATAGGCTAATAAAAGGTCCGATGATTTCGTAGAGGAAACTAATTTATTTTCATCAAAAAGGTGTATATTTTAACGTTATACAATGCTTGTGTAAGAAACAGGGTAGATAAGCACTCTGGGCCCGATTCACAGAACTAACTTAAGACAAAATCCTAAACTTACTACCATTTTGGTATTCACAGAAGGTACTTACTCATTAGGATTTTTCTCAGTTTAGGAGTAGTGAAGTTAGGACTCCTAACTTTAGGACGCCTAAATGCCTTCTGTGAATACCAAAAGTCTTAAAGTTAGGATTTTTTCTCAGTTTAGGAGTAGTAAAGTTAGGACTTCTAACTTTAGGACTCCTAAATGCCTTCTGTGAATACCGAAAGTCTTTAAAGATAGGATTTTTCTCAGTTTAGGAGTCCTGAAGTTAGGAGTCCTACCTTTACTACTCCTAAACCTACAAGTTGGAGGTGAGGATTGATTAGGTGGGAGTCCAAGCAGTGTTGTGATGAAGGGCAGGAATCACTAGTTAGTGCTCTGCCCCTCGGTGTGTAGAGGATATTTTTTCAATACCAAAAAGTCTGTGCACTGTGATTATTCTATGCATTCTCCCCATGTTTGGGATAAGGAACCCCTAAAAACCACCATGTCATCTGGGATGACCTGAAAAACACAGTTGACCGCAACAGAGTTGCTGCGCTACTCCTCTTGGACCTCTCGGCTGCCTTTGACACGGTTGACCATGACACTCTTAAACAAAGACTCTATGAAGCCGGAATAGAGGGGAATGCTCTAGACTGGATAGCATCCTACATTCGAAACAGAACTAATGTCATCCATACCCACCTTTCTCGTCCAAACCGTACTCCACAAAAGCTGGGGTCCCTCAATGCTCTCTCATCTCGCCCATGCTTTTCAACATCTACATGAAGTCATTACCGGTACTGATAAATCAATTTCAACTTAGGTGCTATAACTATTCATATGACACACAAATACGCCTTCAACTGGAATGCCCCAAAGACATTGGAAACTCTCCAATTTTCATTGTCTCAGAGCCGTGGATCAGTGGATGACTTGGAGCCAAACCTCAAATTGAATGCTTCCATAATGGAAATACTCACGTGTGGCGATTGGAAACATTATGACCCACTTGCTGTCCGGCCTGATGAACTGGGATCACCACCTAAAGTTTTGAAGGAAGTAAGAAACCTCAGAATGACCATGGACACCAAGCTATCAATGAATGCCCAAGTGGACAAACAAGGAGGATCAAGTTTGTCACTATAAAAACTCTGCAACGAATCTTCCCTCATTTGAGATTTCCACACAAGGTCAAAGCTACCTTCACCCTTGATCTGTCAAAACTTGATTACGCCAATATCCTCTACCACAGATCACCCTTAACAACAATGAAAAGACTACAATGGATTCAGAACTCCGTTTCCAGACTACTCTTGCATATCAAACCGCGAGACCACATCTCACCTGCCTTGAAAGCCCTGCATTGGTTACCGGTTGCCAGAAGATCCACGTTAAAGCTGCTTTGTATCCCCCAAAAAGCGATACATGGAATGGGACCACTTTTCATCAAGAATAAAATCACCAAACACATTTAGCAAAGGAACCTCTGCTCTAGAGTGGCACCTCACCTCAAAATCCCAAGTTACAAGAAAAAAACCATGGGTGGCACATCCTTCTCTGTTAAAGCAGCCAAACTATGGAACTCTTAACCCCCCCACCCCCACATAAGATCCATGGACAACCACCTTATCTTCAGAAAACTACTCAAGAATTGGCTCTTCCCCACATAAGCACCATACGCAAACAAAAATATACAGCATATCCCTCTGTATATAAGCATTTTTTTGTATTATAGATATGTACCTATCTTTGTGTATTGCTTTGTATAAACATGTAGAATAAGTATGTTGTTAAAAAATAAATAAAATAATTTTTTAAGTATAACACTTGAAAACCAGAGTTTACCTAATGCATCTTTAATCTACATATACTTACTTCCTTTTTGCATCTATATACCTTCCATGTACTTGGAACTATATATTTATTACTTTTCTCCTAAAAAAGCATATTCAATGCACTACCCTATTTCTCACCCTATACCGCTCTCAATATATCATCTACCCCAACTTTCTGACTCATCTCAAACAGTGCAAACCGCATCTTGCACAGTGCAAGCGGTCGTTTTCTGCCGCCCGAGTAGATTTCTACTCAAGCGGCAGCTTTTTCAACGCGGACTGGTAGTTTCTCATCGCAAGCGGTCGTAAGCATACTCGACCACTCCCAATGAGAAACCTGACCTCCCCACATTGAGAATCTCACTGGGACATTTATTTTCCACGCTCGCGATCGGCAACTTGATGTTGCTGATCGCGAACGAGGAAAAAGTATCGCCGGGATGTCATTTTGCTCACTCGCGGTCGCCAACTTGACGTTGAGGACCGCGAGCAAGCAAGAAATGACTGCTGCACTACGCGTGTTTGCACTGTGCTATGTGCAATTCACGTAGTGCGAAGTAGCGCAAACGTCGCAAACTACGCGAGCGTAGCGTAGTACTTTGCCCAGGGTTATACATTTTCTACATCCACTCTCTCATTTATCCCAAACCCCATACCACTACTATGATCCCCAAAATAACCCTTTCTAGGCTCTCCCCTATTCTACCCCTCCTTGCATCATCTGGCACCTCTTTTACTATACCGATCCCAAAAACAAGCCTTTCTAAACTCTTTCCTCTGACCCTTCCTCTCCAAATCCCTTTTTACTTATCCCAAGTCTCCTCCTACTGCTATGACCTCCAAAGCAAACTACAACAAAAAGCCTAATTCCTTCACTCTTCTATCCCTCCACTATCCTTTTCAATCAAAACAACAGATTAACATGTCCACTTCTCAAATTTCATATTTCGCTATACTAATTCACCACTAATCCTTTATGGGTTCCGGAGTAGCGTGCTACTTGCCAAAAATGTGCTTCAACATCCATCAGTGGTAACATTCACTATATAAATGCAAACCTTTTTCCCTCCGCTATCCTCCTGACTGCAAATAACTGACTAATATCCACCACTCAAGTTACTTTCATATTTCACTATACTAATTCAACACTAATCCTTTATGGGTTCCGGAGTAGCATGCGACTTGCCAAAAAAGCACTTTGAGGCCTCGTCAGGGGAAGTAAACACTATATAAATGCAATTGCAGTACAATGCATTACACTGTTTTTCCCCTTGCTCGAGAGATAAGGGTCCTTCAGGGCAAAAGTTCTGACCCTGATAAGAAAGCTCAGAGACTTAATGCACCTGTTGCAGAGAGTTGTGACATTTTGGTCACAGGTCCGAATTGTAGCCGGATTGGCCAGTAGGGCTAATGCGCCTGCTGAAGAGCTCTGTGTATAGCTAGCGAGATAGAGCCCTCCGAGGAAAGCGCTATGACAGTGAGCCTTCTAATCACAATTAAATAATATAGCCGTTTTTTAACGTTAACAGTGTATGCTTTCTAACGAAATAATAATACGCTTAACTGTCAGTAAAGGGTGCAGTTGGACCAAGTATTTTATATGAAGTTACTTGTAGGATGAAGAACCCCCGAAAATAATTACAGTACAATTATCTCGTTGTGGCCTCAGACCTCAGCCGCACGTGCATCGACCCTGCCCCCTGATTGCACTCAGCATCACTGCGCTTGTGTTTTTCATAAACAACTGTTGTTATTTGCAATTCTGAACGATGACGCTGCGGACTGCTTTGGCAGATCACCCGGCTGGGGGCCTGGGGTAGGGGAATACGAGCTTGCCATCGAGAGTTTGACTCCAGGAGAGCCACGTGGAGACAGCCCACCGGAGAACAGTGCGGGCGGACGGGGTATTCATGTACCTTTCAGCGGGCTTCTGTCGGCGCAATGAGGCTGACACAGAAGACTCTGGTCTGGAATTACAGGAAACCGACACAGAGCGGCGCAGACCAACGTGACGTGAGGATAGATGTCAACATTGATACCCATGGCCTAACCTTTAGCCCTCCACCGCCCCCTATTGGCAGATGGTTGTCTGGACCTCACTGAGGTCAGTGTCAACCACGCTTCCGGCCAATGGCAGGCGGACCACAGATTCCTCTGTGACGCTCGTGCCCCACCTCTTCCGCTACCTTAACCATCAAGTCCCCTCACGCGGCTCGCGGGGGTCTGTGATGAGCCGCCTGGATGTGCCATGATGGTGGGGGCGGGGGCTGTGCGCAGCGAACAGCCTCTGGCGGGGGGTGGCTCCTCCACCGAATCCCCGCGGTTTGTAATTTAGCAGCTGCAGGATGTAAATTACCACTTCATGGGGACAGAGGGCTGTGGGATACGAGGAGAAAGGGTGGGGGCCGGAAAGACTGCTAGAAATGGAAACGAGGTGCTGGAACAGAGGATAATTGCAAGAGATGAAGAGTGAGAGGAACCATGACACAAGTAACGCTACTTACTGCAGCCACCCCGAGCCCCTGTGAAACCTCCTGCCACTCAAACCCCTCCTGCCTCTGTCCTCCTCACACCTGCCACCCAGCTTAACGTCAGCCTTAGTATCTCAATAGAATTAGAGCAATAAACCTCAAGGAACTCCAAGGCAAATGCTCCTAACAACACTACACCCAGCCACCCACATATAGGATGAGAAGTATGATATTTTTCTATGTGCACTTCCTGGATAGGATGATTTACAAATGGACCCAGCACAAGGACGCAGGCTGGACTACGACAACGCCCTCTACGCAGGAACCACAGCCAAACTCCAGAAAAGACTTCAATGCATACAGAACCCCTCCGCACGTCTAATCCTCGACATCCCTCGCCACAGCCACATCACTGCCCACCTGAGAGACCTGCACTGTCTCCCCGTCAACAAGAGGATCACCTTCAAGCTCCTCACCCACGCTCACAAAGCACTCCACGACGCCGGACCAACATACCTCAGCAAACGACTCACCTTCTACACTCCCAACCGCCAGCTTCGCTCCGCTGACCTCACCTTTGCCACCATTCCACGCATCCACTGAACGACCACCGGCAGCAGATCATTCTCCCACCTCGCCGCCAAGACAAGGAACACCCTCCCCATCCACGTGCGACAGACCCAGGACCTGCTGACCTTCAGGAGACTTCTCAAGACCTGGCTGTTCTATCAGTAGCAGCCCCCCCCCCACCCTTAGGGCCTTGATACACGTAAGGGGTGAGTAGTGTGCTCTACGAATGGTTGATTGATTGATTGAATTTGCACAAGTACTAACTAATAGTAATGTCTTTTTATTTTCAAGGGGAAACCAAGGTGCGTCCAATTCTTTGACATTTATAATTTCATCATTTTCCTTATGCCTACTACTAAAGTTCTTCTACAGTTGGCGAGATGGATGTTTCATTTGTTCTAGCTCTGTCGATGGATAAACCACACCTCCCCCTGGAAATGACTCCAAAGAAACCGTTGCTTTACAACATGTAGCTTTAATACCGTTTGAACTCTACAAGGAATCCTCACTTTCCAGCAAACTCATAGCTCCAAACACTCTTTGGGGCCTATTCACAAGGCCCTATCGCCACCACAACGTCACTTTCAGTGACGTGATGGCGATACAGGACTCGCCTCGCCTTTTTCACAAGGCAGAGTTAAGCCACTTAAAGTGTCTTAACGCTGCCTTGTGAATACGCCCCTTTCACGCTATGTTTAGCGTGAAAGGGGCGTGCAGTGGGTGTTCCACCGTAACACCCATTGATATTTATGCTGCCCCCTGGTGAAAAGGGCAGCGTAAATAAGAGCTAACGCCAAACTTAAGACCAGGAAAACCCTGGTCTTAAGTTGGCAATACGAGGAGAAATGCTTTATTTCTCCTCGTTTTGCATTTTCCATGTGTGCTGCCTTGTGCAGCACACATGAAAAATGCAAAATGCCATTGTTTGTTTATGTACATGAAGGTGTCCCTTCCTGTACATAAACAAACCTTTTTTTAAATAAATGCCATTTTGTAACTTACATGTGTGCTGCATGAAGCAGCACACATATAAGTTACAAACTGGCATTTTAGGTTTGTTTATGTGCGGGAAGGGACACCTTCCTGTACATAAACAAACCTCTCTGCTTGCAGACACCCTTGCACTCTGGTGTAAGGGTGCCTGTGTTGGCGCTAAGTTGTGAAACTTAGCGCCATTGCAGGGAGAAAAGCAAGGCTGCACCATGTCCTTGTGAATATGGTGCAGCCTTGCTTTTCCGAAGTGGCGGAGAGAGGCGTTAAGCCAAGAAGGCTATCGCCTCTCTTCGCCACTTTCTTGTGAATTTCCCCCTTTGAGTTCATCATTTTTAGAGCTACCATGAACCTTTCACTTGGCCTATCAGCTCATATGCCACACCTTTCGTTAACTAAGTTCAGTGGAATTAAAGACACTTCCACTCTTCCAAACTTCATCACTCTTCTTGACACATGCCCACACTCCTTCTCTTAGCACACATTACTTCATTCCATGTGTTGCAAAATGGGTTCTGCCCATTTAGTATGCCCAGATTTTTTGATTTCTTTGATCACCAGTTTTGGACTTTCTACTGTGGCTGAGTCTCACTACATGTGTCTCACCCACAGTAATCTCACAGTAAACAGTCTGCTCATGTTTACTGTCATTGTCCACCTTTTAAGATAAGGCCACTGAAATGCAGCTATTGTAATGTTCATTTGCTAGTTGCATGTGAGAACGTGTGCACAGACGTGCACACACATGTGGTGGCTGTTCATGTAAGATTACTGTCATGTGCAGGCCAATAACTGCGCACAGGTAGCTTGGAGCAGAAGTGACTCTACAGGGTTACCTACTGACCTGGGGTAAGCCTTAAAATGTTAGTGGACACTCATAGAGAAAGTCAGTGTGGTATACTGTTTTGTTTGCAGTGACAATTTATTATATACATAGAGGGAAATCTGTCTTTAAGAGCAGTTTCGCTTCCCTTTGGCCCACAAAGTCCATCAAGATATCAAAATGAAGTGAAACATGTGCACCAAGATGGATTATGCAGGTCTTAAACAGATATATGGACACCTTATGGGTCATCCAGATTTGTCATATTTCTCTGGCTCAGCTCAGGATCGGAGCCCAGGCCTTTGGTCACCCTACTGGGCCACCTTAGTTACATTGCTCTCCACAGAAGCAACACAGGACTCTCCTCACAAAGGGACCAATTAACAGTGCTTCACTCAGCTTTTGAGGAGGAAGGAGTGGGGAAGAATATCTGCATCCATTAATTGGCTATCACACTGTACTAGGGTTGGCACTAGCCCCAACCCACTGAATAAAGAAGGGAGCCAAGACCTCTAGAGTCAACACAGGAAGGGGGTCATCCTTAAAGTTTTGGTGGGAAATGCCCTTGCAGTGATGTCATAGAGGCCCCCTGAAAAGACGTGACAAACAACTCCTGGGTAGTACCATCTTGCATTGTCCCAGCGTGATGTGGTACCCTAGGATCCAGGTCCCTGGGTTGTAGAACTTTCAACCCCCCCGCCCCCAAACTTAAAGAACCTCTTTCACAAGGGGGAGAGAGTGCTTTTTGTTGGAGCTAGACAGTGGAACTAGATTGCAGCTGCCATGGACACTGGAAGGAGGAGCCCCCGATGCCCTCTTGGACTAAGCACTGTGCCTACAGTGACCCCCCAGGATGAGTGGGTCCTCTCCAGGACCAGGAAAGCCGATCTCCTTAACCCCCAAGGACCAGTTGGGGAAAGAACTGGAGTTCTGGACACACACAGGAAGAGAGAAGCGCCAGAGGAAAAACAGAATGAGAAAGGCTGGCACATTACAGTACATTATGGACAAGCAGGGCGCATGAGAGGGGCTGGAGAGGCATTGGAAAGGGAGAAGAATACTGACGGGTGGGGGTGCTGAGTGAGAGAAAACACAATATTTAGTCAAATGACCAACACTGTTCAAGATTTTCAAAACAGAAAGCATGCATGTGTGTTTTGTCTGTATGTAAAACATTTTTGTGAAATTTGACAGACAACTCACCATACCCGAATGAAAGCACCTGTACCAAACTAAATACCAAAAAATGCATTTACATCCCCCCCAAAAGCACAAAAAATGAAAAGGGCAAGCTAAACCAGAGCTGAGCCAATGGTATGCCTTGGCTATAAGAGACCATGCATGAGTCATGCCATGAAAATTTGACATGTATATCGTGCAATAAGTATTATGTAAAAATATACTACGGTCTCTTCAAAATTCAAAAACTGTGTATTTCTTTAAAATGCGGAAGCTTTTCACCTTAGTAAATCAGATTATATCTTTGAATAGTCAGACATTTATTAAGAGTGGTAGTTTTAATCATGAACTTAGAAACATTAAAGGCTCATCCTTCCAAGACAATGACTTTAGTGATCTAAGAAGCAAGTCAGTAGTCATTTAAACCCTAAATGAGGCCTAAATTCATATTATAGATGGAGCAACATTATATTCTGTTAAATTAAAGATGAGATGTTCTTGTACAGCGCACATCCTGCACTCAAGTATTTAAATTTGCTCTCCTATGTGATAATATAATGAAATAAGGCTCTGTGAAATAAAATGTTTGCCTAAGATCACACAACTTGGACAATCAGGGAAGCTGGTATTGATTCCAGGTTATGTAGTTTCACATTTTGAAAGTGAATCACCAGCAGTATATCCCTGTCACTCTCTCCTTTTTTACATCAAAGGTCTCTGCTTTGGCTTTTATTCTAGACAATGCCAAGAAAAATCAACACAGACATAACACACCTGATTCAGGGCCCTCTGACCCAACTAGCAAACAAAGAATGTATTTATTTGGGGGGTGTCACACCCCAAACTCACCCCCCCCCCCCAAAAAAAAAAGAAGCTGAGCCCCTGAATATGTATGCCAGTTGTCTGCTGAAACATCCTGGGGGCACCATGAAGCCAAGATCCCAAAACAGATGGTATCATCTGACGCTATGGTCTGTTAGTCTGGTACCAGGGCTGAGGATGATTTGTCACCAAAATTGTGAAGACAACATAAGTAACAGTTCCAATACTTTACTGTAGCCTTAGTGACACCCCTTGTAAATGCAATCCCTCCTTACTCTGTATCCTTTCTAAGTCGCAGGACTGTCTGATTTGCGAAAGACATCTTGGGGAATTTAAGAAAGTTAGCCTGGGAATGCATTCTGCCTGTTGCTTGCTATTGGCTTTGCGGTTTGTAACTCACATTTTCTTGCTTTCCATTTGCTATCTTAGGCTCTCCAGGTTCACTTCATCCCTCCTGCTGCCAAAACCTAATTTAGCAGTATCCTTCCCATAGCCCCTTTCTGTAAACAGGTCTGCAAATCTTGTTCTTATTTCATCTCATTTGTAAGACAGAGGTTTAATGTCAAGCTGTGTCTTCAAGGGAGCTTGGCTTGGTGTTTACTTTGCTTTCAGCTGACTTCAAAGTAAGAGTGTTTCTAGGAAAGAGGAATGCAGATTAGACTCCCCATGGAACTTGCTCGTGCCCCTCCTATGCGCCATTTACGAGGCTGTAACACACCCCTTTTTCTGTTTGCATTTTCCCCTCATGTCTGTTGAATTAGACTGACTGTTCTCAACTACTCGACTTTTCCACGAGAACCATAGCAAAACTCCATGCATAGATTTGAAGAGTTGTAAAGTATTCTCTATCTGCAATGATTTCACCTAAAGGATGGTGGACCCTCAGGGGATAAAAGCAGACTTGCTCTTTGCTGTGCCAGTCTGTTCCTGCCCTGCCTTGAATTTTAAGGTGCATTCCCGTGATTTTGCGTGCAAGTTTGTATGTACAAGTTCACCCCGTTGTAAATATGTGAATCATTTTAATATTTGGCCTGTGCATCCCTCTGTGTGGAAAGGTCAGGTTCAATAGAGGGGCAGAGTTCTCATACTTCCATCTTGACTCTAGGCCCCTCAGTCTCTCCATGGTACCGACAGGCCACCACAGCGGACACTCAGGGAAATGCCTGCATTTTAAAACCACATGGCTGCTGGGCGTTTCCCCCCCCCCCCCCCCCCTGTGCTGGAAAATGCCATTTTAGTGGCACCATGACGAGCTCAGCTCGTCATCAGCACACGACACCCGTGGGTGATGACGAGCTGAGCTTGTCATCAGCATCGAAAGGGTTAAATCCATTTCAAGATCTGAGGTGCCGATTCCTGGAGCTGCAAAAGGTCAGGAGAGGGAAGCGAGTATAAAGAGCGTGCCCCTCCCCCCGAACACTCCATTTTACCCCCTCAACCAATCCAGCTCTCAGCTGGGGATGCTATTACAAATGACAATTTACCAGTGAGCATAAATGCATCACACCACACTGACCCAGCATGATGTCAAAAGCGGTATTAAGTAGGATTGCGCGGCTGGGGGCGGAGACCGGGGCATGCTTTTGAACTCTTACTTCCTGAGTCCATCAAAAAGCTCTGAATGATGTCAACCTAAAGCCATCGTCACCTAAAGATGAATATGTGAAAGACAGACATCTCAAAGCTGCCCAACAACCACAGACGCCCCTGCCCCTCCCACAGTCAACAAATACCAAAGCACCACAATGGAGAGTAAAAACGAGGTGTGTGGCTCAAATACACAATCTGCATTGCATAAGAGTGCACACATTGCACAATTCTGCATGCTTTTCTGGAGGGATAACCCCTCCTCCAAAGCAGGCGCGTAGACAAGATGCAGACATAAACCTTTTAGCTGACAAACACAAATGTTATCATTCTGGGCTTAATTGAAAGTGTATTTTCTTTTAGTATATGACAGTGCGTTCATGTGTACAAGCATTGGCAAAGTCAAGATGCTTCGCCTAAGCGATATTGTATGGCAGCACTGGCTACTGTGCATCAAGGCTGAAAGTAAAAAACAAAAGCCCTATGACACAGTCACTGGTGGCCGCCTCATGGCAATTTTTGTCTTTACTTTCAGCCATGGTTTAGAGTATCGGCGCTGCAGTGCAACACGGCTACAATACATTGAAAAAGCAAATAGATCTCGAATAGACGAGACCACTCCAGACGGAACTCCAAGGAAAAAGCTTCTAACAACACTACAAAGATGGAGGGAGGGAGGAAGCAAGAGCAAGTTGCAGAGAAGGCCAGAAAGAGACTGGAAGAGAAGGGAGACAGAGCTCTTGTTCAAACTTGATGGGAGAGTGCAGAAGCAAGACTGAAGGGCAGAGGTGCAGAAACGCAGAGGGCGAGAAAGGCCTACGTCATGCAGGAGGATAGGCCTGATGGCTCCGCCTTTCTTCTGTACCCTTAGGGACAAGGCCCTGCTTTGGCGACTGATGATGAGTGGGGAATGGAGAGAGACAGGAAGGAGGATCCGAAGAGCCCGAGCTGGGTCAGACTCAGACAGGCCCCGCTTTCCTCAAGAGTCTCAGACCCAGCACAGTGCTCTGGAGTCCGGCTTGTTACTCAAGACGAAAGCTGGACACTGTGTCCAAACTCAGCAAGGTTCACAACCGCTGTGCCTTGAGTTAGGATCACACAAGCAGTACACGTGAGATCAAAGGACTGGCCTTAACACATGTATCCAAAAAAGTAAGTAAGGCTAACACACTCACCAAACGTAGGCGCATTCCTACGCCACCGCGTATAGACCGCACATCATAACCGAGCCCGAATCTGGCCAACGAAGGTGGAATGTCCTCCCTGGACCACTGTAAGCGCTGCAAAGCCACAACATGGCAGATTGTGTGCTTTATATCAAATAGCAATATATGGTCTGGTAGGAGTATCTACCCTCGTCCAAATGCAACAATCACACGAGGTGCACCTTCAAAGTGACACCCACCGTTCGATTTAGGGGAGATGATGCATTGTTGGAAACAGGTAGAAGGTTGTGGTTCCGGTGGCCCTATTTCTGACACACAGTATATGGGCCTCATCCTGGTTTAAAATCATACAGGGCTGCATTAAGCTGCCGGGGACGGGCACGCTTGCCACTATGGTTAGCATGGCACACAATCACCCTATGGGGGGCACCCATGCCTAAAGGGGACTCCGTTGCCCATGCTGTCTCCCCTTCCTTACGTTTCCCAATTTTCCCTGGTTTCGTAGCAATATTGTAATGAAAGGGATTGCACAAATTCAGAATCAAACAAGGGAAGACCAACCAACTGTCGGGGTAGCGCATAGAAACTCCTTTAGGCCAGTGCTTTAAATGGAAAAAAATAAGTGCAGGTACTCACCAAAAGGAGCAGTGGGTGGAGTTAAGGGCGGTGCTAAGGTGGGACAAGGGGCGGAGCTAGCTTTTTGACTTTGCAAGGTTGTATGCACAAAATCTGCATGCATTGTTAGAATGTCGGATCCATCTGTCCATTAGTTATCTTACTAATAATTATATATATATGGCACTTACTTATAAGTGTTTATTACTACCCAAAGTAGGCTTTTTTAGCATCCTTAAAATAAGAAAAGATTGAGGAAATAACAGCGAGGTTCTAAATATATGCCTTCTTGTTTGCAGGCAGGTCCTTGCTGCAGGGTCATAACTCACTAAGCTATTTTACCAGGATCTTAACTTTTGACCTGCAGGTAACACAAGGCTCTATGCAACAAAAAGTGTAATGTTTTGATTTGTTCTGCATTCCGTCCATCAATTGTGTGTATTTTGCTCAGTTTGTACAGCACACACTATTGGTGGTAGTTATTTGTCAAAATAACCATAAAGGAAATGTGACGTATGCTGTGAAGAAAGGCGCAGCAAGATACTGTAAGGTGACCAGTAGAAGCTCCATAGTTTCTTTTGTGAGTTCGGATGCGTTTGGTATGTGTTTAATTGTATGTGTGCTTGTTGTATGTGTGTGTCTACCGATGGAATGTGTGTGCTGTGTGTCCGTGCTTTTGCTTTTCGCAAGTGTTTGCATGTGCGTGCTTGGACATGAATCTGTGGTGCATGTACATCTGTGCAGTATGTACTCATCTGTGTCTGTGCATTATGGTTTGTGTGCATGTATGGGAACTCAATCCTAACAGGCATCCCCAAATCACACCTGGCCCCATTAAAAACAACATTGCATGCGGCAGCAAGAATGATCACAGGATGCAAAAAATCCGACCACATCTCCCCTGCACTCAAAGAACTTGAATGGCTCCCGGTGGATATGCGTAGCACCTTCAGAACGGCCTGTCTAACCCACAAGGCCCTCCACACCGGAAAACCAGAATACCTGGCAAACAAACTCACAAAAGCTGGCCAAAGTAGAATCTTGAGAAGCTCTAACTCCCTGCTGCTCATCCTACCAAAAACCAGAAAGAAGAAAACTGCGGACTGCTCCTTCTCAGGAAATGCCCCCAAAATATGGAACTCTATCCCCCCGCATATCAGAACCATACCGTCCTATGCGGAATTCAAGAGCCAACTCAAATCCTTGTTCCTCATCCGTTCCCTAGGTCCTGGGTAACTAGGATCAACATCCATCCCCAGAACTATGTGAGAACTCTGTATCCTATTGCCAAGAAGTCCTACTGTACGAACTGTCATTTGTGATCACCTTTATTTGTTACTTGTCTTTTTGTCCACCTTCTCATGCCTTTACTGTAAAGCGCTCTGCTACCTTCGGGTCTTGTTAGCGCTATAGAAAACTTCTAAATAAATGTATCCATTAATGTGTTGTGTGCGTTTGCCTACGGTGCTTGTCTATTTGTGGAGGGTATGTTTTATTTGGGCAACAGTGAAATCAAGCATTTCATGAACATTTGTTTTAAAAAAAAAAAATGTTAGTAAAATTGAAGGGTATCGAAGAGTGTGTTCTGCCGAATGAGCTGCGTTCATTCCTGTGACTCATTCTGAAAAACCAGCCACAGTTCAGTGCCTTCCTCCAGCTTGTTTTCTCCTCCACGTACACAAACACTTGGCACTTATCCATTATAAAGAAACACTTTTCAAAACAAGTGATAGTTTTACGAAATATAGGCCAAGTTGTATTGGCAGCCAAAGTGCTTAATAAGTGGTAAAGAACTGTGCCCCCTCCCCCCCCACCCCCCAGGGCAGGCCAGTGAGGCCTGTATTCAAAGGGGTCCGAGGCCGACAGGGGCAGGCCAGCTGGCGCCTGCCCCCAGGTGCGCTTAATGGGCCGCCGTTAGTTAACACTCCGTGGACATCACTCTCACAGCCATAAACCCACTTTTAAATCTGTTCTGTTCAGTGCGTCCCGCCGCCACCCATTAGATTTTTCAGTCCCTCTCAGCCCCACTGTGAAAGAACAATGGATCCGATAAGCACTCTGCAGGCCCCCTCCCGCCCTCCCCGCTCTGAAGACTTCCAAAGGTGACAAGCACTCCCGTGATTAATTCCCTGCAGTGCTTGTTAAAGGAGCTGCAGAGGAGTGGAGGTGATAAAGGAAGCGCTGCCTGGGCTGAAGTCGGGTCCCATGAGTACCGGTACTCTCTTCGTTCATTGGAAAAGTGCCGGTACTCAAGGGGAGAAAAGGAAAAAGTGCCGGTACTCCGTACCGGTGAGTACCGGCCCATTTAAAGCACTGCTTTAGGCCCTGTGCACGGCCAAGCGCCAGTAGTTGTATTGTGCGCTCTGGGGTGTATGCCCCTCCCTGACCAGACGGCGCATTTAACAGCAGCAGGAGTCTAGAGGTGCCCTGTCCCTGCCCCGTCTCCTGTCTTGAAAGCGTGATTTCAGTACCAAGGACAGCGCTGCGAGGGGCTGCGAGTGATAAACCCGTCCACGAGAGAGCTTCAGCACTGCACACAGCCGCGAGGGAACCGCCCACCGGAACACTGAGCGCTTTGCGCACAGCCACAAGGCGCTGTCAGGGAGAGAACTGTCCACAAGAAGACTACAGCACTGTGCACACAGCCGTGAGGCACTGCCAGTGAGGGATCTGTCCACTGGATCACTTAGCACTGTGCACACAGCACTTTAAAATGACCCTTCATTACATTTCCGTAGGCGATGTTTCTAACACCCCATTAGCCCTCCCTTCCTTGCCCTCCCTCAACCTTTCACCCCTGCTGACGCACACCAACAGCACCCTCCTCAGCGCGAGGCAGCTCAGCTGTGGGTGATTTAGGTGAGCTGGCGGAGGGCCGGAGATGCGTGCTTTCAGGGGCCTTTCACTGTTGAGCCAGGGACCGACCAGTGAACACAAAAGGGCCCACCTGCCTCCTCCTTTTATTCACTAGCATCAGCAAGGGTGACATATTTCTCCCTGCCCAGGGGCTTTCATAGCAAGGTCTGGCTCTGCCTGCAGCCACGCCCTCTTCTTCATGCGGTGAAGGGGTGGGGTGAGGAGTGTAAGACAAGCTTCTTCTTGAGCATTCCCCACATCAAGTTTGCAACCACGAGGTTGACGAGACTCTGAGTCCGTGGGTGGTGGCAGTTCTTCATTTGAGCCGGTGGTTTCCGGTGCTCGGCGCCAGTACTTCATTGTCAACACCAGCGCTTCTGACAGTTTGCCACAAGGTGCCTCTGTCTGGCTAATACAGAAATGACCACAACAATAGTCAGTTATTAATTCAATATACATTAAAAATGACTATTACCTGCCGCATAGGCCATTCTTATAGCTTTGGGGGCCTGGAATAGTCCGGTTTGTTACACTTGTAAGAGTGTGATGTTAGTAGTTGTGTTGTTACTATCATTGGCAGCATGACAGTGGCAATGTGTGGTGCAAGTTGCAGTGGTTTCCTGACGAGAGCCCTAGCGCTTTTTTTTTACACATTAAGCATTGTTGGTTCGAAAGGCTGAAATCGCAGGGCCACATAGTAAAGCAGGCAATACAAAGACGGAGGTAACAGTTGTAGCCAGTGAGGGGATGAGTGGAGAGCAGGTCTCCTCCCCGCAATCAAACAGGATTTTGCAGCCCAGCAGAGTCCTTTTTAATAAGGCAGCCCAACTAAAACAAGACCTACTCCCTCGATGCATATATTGACAATCAGCTGGAAAACGCCTGCGCTAAACAAAATTGCAAACTACTTTAAAAAGGAGCATCAACTCCCAAAAGGCAGTAGACTTGAGAGACAGCATGAAAGGACGAAGAAGAAATACGTCCAAGGGATCCAGCAGGTAATTGCGAGGCCAGCAGAGCCCTGGAGGGCTCACTAGAGCAGCTGGCACAGGCCGACTCACTAAGACCTGGAGTGGAGCGACACCCCACCGGATGCACAGCTAATTTTCCTTTGCATATAATAATGCCACGACGTTCATATTTCACCAATGTTTTTTATTGTTTTCTTCAAAGTAATCCAAACTTTATCGATTCTTCATTTCTTTCCTCATGTCACAAGGGAGACGCTTACAATATCACTGTATGCTTAATGGTACAGAAATGCCAATCCAGGCCTTATTCTGCACCATGCCGGTGTACATAAGCTTTTTCCACAAGCGTTGGTCCTATTTACCCCATGCATTTCGGGCCTTACTCTTGGCCCTTCGTCAGGGAATTCTGAAAAATTAAAATACATCAATTAAACTATTGATTAACTCCGCAGTAAATAATGAATGATTCTGCAGAAAATCATACTTTTCATGTTTCTCCAACAAATCAACGTTTTCCCGCTAAAAGAATGTAGCTAAAGACTATCCCTCGCTGAATACCCGTACTTTCTGTTCCCTCATTAACCAGCACCTCTCCCCTTGTAAATGTAAATGTATTGGCATTTATATAGCGCACTACTTACCCGTAGGGTCCCAAGGCGCTTCGACCGCTGCGAAACCCTTCCTGGCTTCCCTGAGAGATGGTCCCTTAATGGGTATCTCCAGGGTGAGACCAGGCATCCCCGGCGGTCTGGTGGGGCCGTTAGTGAAGATGAGGCAAGCTAATGCCCAGAGTTGCCGAGTGTGATCGCTGATCAGAGTGGGCACCGAGGCGAGAGAATTATCGAGTCCGCTGACCCTGGTCCAGAAACCTGCCGCGCCGGGGATCGAACCCTGGTCCCGGGCCGTCCTCTGCTCTCGGGTCTGCCGCCTCTAACCAGTGAGCCACACTACTTCACCTACCCCATTCATTTAACCTCCCCAACTTTTCACAAACCCCTCCTTCATAAAGCCTGGTGATATTTAAAAACTCAACTAACAGGTCTGTTATGTTTAACAAGTTGTCCATTTTCAATGTTAAGGACAACTTGTTATTGTCCTGTGCTCCCGCTTGGGAGCACAAATGTACTCTTTTAAATGTATGTTTTACATTCCGCTTCCTGTCCTGGGTGTTCTGATCGAACAGTTACTGTTGGAGCTGTAGCACTGAGGACCAGCTGGAGGGCCAGAAGCATGCAATGCTACATGGAAGCTGTGACTGGGCTCACAAAGAAGTTCTCAGAAGAGCTACCTTTTTTGCTTGAACGTTTTAACTTCTTTAGGAGAAAACAGAACATAGAGGAGTCTTTAGATGAACACACTTCTACAATTAGACTGTTGGGATCTTCCTGTAACTTTGATAATGCTCTGGACATATCTATACACAACCAATTCGTATATATTTGTTTCTCTAAGAAGATTCAAGAAAGTCTATTGAGTTACAAGATTCTAGTCTTGCAGAAACAATCCAAATTGTCCAGCTAGTAACAAGCTTTGCAACAAATGCGGCAAGATTGGCCACATTATGTCTGCATGCAGGAGTTCCAGGAATACGATGAGAATAAGTTCTGTTGATTTCAACACAGATTCATGTTACCAAGTGTTGTCAAAAGTCATCTTAACTTTTTCCTCTGAAAACATTTCTCAATCTGGAGTAAAAGGACCCTGGTGTAAGGCACAGTGGCACAAGCGTTTATAGACATGACGGCAGACTCTGGCGCTCCAATTACCATTATTTTGGATGTTCTTGTCATGGAGAAATGGGGTATGAGATCCCTGGATAAAACTGATATTCACCCTAAAGCCTTTGGTGAACTAGACACTGACATGCTGGGGAACTGTATAGATACCTTGTCTTGTTTCTGAAAGCAATTCATCCCAAAGATTCATGTTGCAATTAAAGGCAGGAACATCATAGGGTGGCAGGATTTGGCCAGACTTGGGACATGTTAATGCCTGATGTGGAATATCCCATTGTTTTAGCTGATCATGCCATCTCTTTTATTGAAACTGATGATTATGTGAATCTGGATAGTGTACTTTAACAAATTTCAAAATATTTTTAGTGTTAGGATAGGAAAGATTTCAAAGTTCGAGCATTTACTCAAGCTCAAGGAAGGTGCATTACCCGTGGTGCACAAGATCAGGTCGGTGCCTTTAAGCAATGGGACAGATCTCAAAAACTCCTGATAAGCTATGTTGTGAAGGAGTCATTCAGCCAACTGATTCATCTGAATGGATCAGTCCAGTTGTTATCACAAAGAGAAAAACAAGTGAGATTTGTCTCTGTGTAGACTTATGCACTCGCAACAAAAATATTATCCTTGACTGACACCTATTGCCCAAAGTACAGGATCTTTAAGCAAATTTGCAAGGTGGCAAAGTTTTTTCGTTGCTCGACCTCAGATGACCCTATTATCAAATACCACTTGCTGTGGAGAGCCATGACCTTATCACATTTATCACGCCTTTTAGTCTGGCCTCTGCAGCAAGTGTATTCCAAATGTTTTATGGATGCTCTGTTGGGAGGCATGCAGGGTGTGCAGGCATTTCAAGACGATGTACGTGTTTTGGCTGAGAGTGCTGGGGAACACAATTTATTTTGGAAAGGAAACTTAGAGTTTTTGAGGATATAGGGATGGAAAGTGTTAATTTATGGTGAATCAGTTGGATTATCTTGGTCACTGCATCTCAGATCAGGGTATAAACCCAAAGTGTCCCTTTGTTGAAATCGCAGGAATTACTGTTAGCATAAGCTGAAGCCATTTTGTTTGCGGCATCCATTTGCATTAGCTATGTGTTAGCCATGTGATTTTGCCATCCTCACTGTTGCCTGCCTTCCTATTCTGCTTGAGTCATCAACTGTAGGTAACTCCTTCAGTACTGAGCCAGAGTGCTGCGAATGCTCAGAAAGGCCGGTAGCTGCTAGAATGCACCTGTTGTAGAATGTAACTGCCAGGCTGTTTCAACTGACTAAGCTGTCCTATGTCCCCTCCCAAGTTGCTGAGTAAGAGGTTTTTGTCTGCCCATGTTAGTCGATAGTTATTCTTGTATATGCTTGTACCTCCTCTTTGAGTCTCCATTCTTATTCAGCAACAAACAAGGTATATAAACCCTGTGGTCCCTGTATTCCTTGTACTATCTCATACAGTGCCTGAGGGTGCTGTATCGATGTAGTTCCACTCATGAGTGATTAATAAACTTGTTTTTGTTTTATATTCCAGCCTCCGTTCAAATCTCTATCTTGCTGGTTTAAAGACCAGTGGACTGATAAGGGTAAAGCTCTGCAGCAGTGAGGCCCTAAAAAGGCTTATTTTTCCACACCTTGTCTGTGCCATTCAAGCCTCAATAGTACCATGCAGCAAAGAGATATTTTGCTAATTTTGCGACATTTCCAGTTGGCGAGGGGTCTCATGAGGAGATGAGAGATGGGGTCTTGCCTGCATCGCTTCCTCATGTATAATGCTGTTAATGGTGGCAATGTGCACAAAGAGGGAAGAGCGCAAGAGGAGAATTGGCCAATCACCACATGGCTTCCTGATATAGCCATACAGTGATTGGTGGAGCTCCCCCTCGACCAGAGCCAATACAGACGCTGCTCTATGAGAGCAGCATGTGAATTGGAGCACTCAGCACTCATTAGGAGGCTGGGGGTCTATGACTGTGATTCCCCTAGGCTCTTTAATTGCATTGGTGGAGAGAGTGGTCTAGTGCGCATGTTGTGTTGGTCACAGAAAAGCAGCCGGCCTACCTGACATGCGCAGTGAGTGTGGACTAGAGTAGGGACCCAGATAAGCCAGAGGGGGCTTGTCTAGGTTCTAATACTGTCTATTACTTTGACGCTCCAGTCCTGCAGTCTCTCATTCACTGCCCTGCCCACTGAAGATTCAGGAACTGTAAGTGACTGGGTTGCAGCACAGTTGAAAAAAGCTGATGCCATGGCCATTTTATGTTTATTAAACATATACTTACATTTAATACAGGGCTCTGGGATGGCATAAATATGGCAAGGCAACGCCCCCAAACCCAAATAAAGTATTCACCCAGGCTAACTCTGGGGATATGAGAAACAAAGTATCTAAAAAACAGGAAGTGATTACAAAATGTTTGGAGGCTAGAAATAATACCAAGGAGGTTGAGTATTTAGTTGGAGACTGGGTTCTCATTAAGAACCTAATAAGGTGAGGAAAGAAGAGTCAAAATATACTATACCTGTCAAGGTGGTCAAAGTGTCTAAAGGCGCTCTCTTTTGGAAGGGAGAGGATGGCGGAGCAGGAGGAGTCTTGTAGAAGTTACTTAGGAACAAGCTTCAAAAATTGAAGCTGCCAAAAACAAAGGTATTGTTTTTACTGAGTGTGCTGAGGGAAGTTCCTGGTGGAAGGTGCTCATCATTTTACTTGTGGTACTTCCTCTGATGCTGCTGGTTCATACAGTATGTACCTCATGGTTATACGTCTTTCAATTATGCAAGCAATCCCACTAGTTCCAGTTTGGTAAGTTTGAGTGCACCTAATAGAGAGTCAAGACCTTTAATTAAAAGGGATTTCAAAAGAGATTCTCGAAATGTTTCCTTTCCTCTAAAATGCAAAGATTAATATTTGATGTGATACTGTATTTATTTCTTTTGTATTTTGTATGCTTTTCTTGGGAGCATGAATGTATTCTTTTAAATGTATGGCTTACGTTCCGCTTCTTCTGTCCTGGGTGTTCTGCTCCAGTAGTTGCTGTTGAGCAGTAGCATTGAGGAAGTGGAGGAGCGGTCATGGGCTCATTACGCTCATACTTAGAGACATAAACACGCAGTTATTTTACTTACCTATGACTGGAGCAGCTTTCTTTCGAATGCAACAAGTTCACAACTCACAAGCCCGATAGCGATGGGACTTCCATGAGGGGGCAAGGAGAGGTGCTTGCCCCCCTCCGGAGTGCCCCTCCTTGCCCCCCCCTCCGAACGCCCATAGGGGTAATCACAGCTGAGCTGACTCGCGGCACCAGAATGGGCCATTAGACTTTTCGTGCCTCATTAACTGGTGAGTTCACTTCGGGGCACTGCGTTCACACATGACGTCACCAAAAGTACAGAGTTCACCCGAACGTGCCTGCAAAGCATTCACCAACACATCCATGGTACTTACATTGTGAAACGCTTGGATGCGCAGATCTCGACAGGACTGAAGCCCAGAAGCATGACTGAAGCACGCACCGCCACTAGTAGGGAAAAGACACTCTACAAGCTGCGCAGGAAAGATGAGCCTCCTCCTCCGCCACAAACGTCTTGCTCAGCCCCCATTCCAGAAAAAGGATTTCTCAAGAAATCCTCCGCATGTGGGGAGTCCTTTTGTTGCTGATCCTCATCTTACATTAAAGTGACCCCTCAGCCAGGGCTTTAAATGGACCGGGTCCCCCGGATTGCAGAGGAAGTTGCAACGGGTCCTTATCGGGCTCTAACGTCATGCCCTTTATTCTGACATAAACACTGATCGATTTCTACATAATTAATTTAAAAAGACAATCCATGTCAGCGATTTAGTTGCTGTTTGTGTTTAACGTTTTACTTAATATTTCATTCCCTTAGAGTGTTAATGATTTCCCGGATGTTGTGTTTCTGTATTTTTCCGTGTAGCATATTACGCTTGTAAAGCGCCTACTTTGATCTGAGCCACCCCCAGGTGTTAAGAACGAGCCATGGTTGAATGCTAAGCATCCGAGAATGTGATTTTTATGACCCCTTCTGAGATGCCCAGAACCAGTCCGAGCCAGCCTGCCTTTGAACGGTTTCAGCGACCCTCCCTGCCCCCACCCTTTGTTTTCTTTTAGACTAGTGCCACCTAGGTGATATCCTTGCCTGAAGGCAGGGATTTCACCTAAGCACTTGATGTGTTGTGAATGTGTGCATGGGGTGGGAGTGGGAAGATGTGCACAGCAGAGGGAGAGGGATAGCCAGTGCAGGTGACGCTGTTCTATTGTATAGGAATTTCTGCTGGCATCATAGTCCAGTGTTTGCTGTCTGTGCACTTGTATAGATGTGTATTCCATACAAGTGCACAGAGAGCCAACCCTGGGCTATGACGCCAGCAGAAATTACTTTACAAAGGAAAAGCGTCACCTGCACTGGCCGTCCCTTTCCCCCTGCTGTCTGTGCACTTGTATGGAATACAAATCCACGGCGCTGCTCACCAGATGAATGGTGAACAGGGCCATGGATCTGTCTCTTTTTGCATCCAAGGGCACCGATGAAGAAGCAGAGGAGGCCCTTGCAAGGAGAAACTAGGAGACATTTAACCCACATCTATCTACACAGTGAGACCTTCGGGAGGGGCTGGATGACAGGATGACAGTGCTGCTGATCAGCCCGACTCCACTGAATAGTATCAGAAGAGCAGGCAGCAGTTTTTAAGTAAGCTCCAGTAACTTTAATGCATTCTACTGCATCAGCATTACCTAATGGCTGCATATCTAGGTTACTCTAAGTGAACAGTGTTCTAGAATTACATGAATGGAAACGTCAAGGAGGACCGTCCCCTCCGAATTTGCAAATGTAGTGTGAGCTTATAGTGTTCAGCTTTTGGGGTGCCAGGGGGAACCTTTAGGGTTCAGGGTGGGTTAGGGATTGGGGTGCCAGGGGTATTTTAGGGTTTTGGGTGGGTATGGGTTTTGCGGTGCCAGGGGGTAATTTTAGGGTTTCATTTGGGTATGGGTGTTGGTGTGCCAGGGGATAATTTTAGGGTTCAGTGTAGGTATGGGTTTTGGGGTGCCAGGGGATAATTTTAGGGTTCAGGGTGGGTATGGGTGTTGGCGTACCAGTGGGGTAATTTTAGGGTTCAGGGAGGGTATCGGTTTTAAGGGGCCAGAGGGGTAATTTTATTGTTCAGGGCGAGTATGAGTTTTTGGGGGGCAGGGGCAATTTTAGGGTTTATTGTGGGTATGGGTTTTGGAGGGCCAGGGGGATAATTTTAGGGAAATTCTAACAGGAGGGGGGAGAGAGAGAGTCAGTGGATTCAGTCTCCCGAGTCATATGAATAAACAAAGTGGAATCCACTCGAGTGATAGTGATCCCTAGAGTGATGGGGAACACACAGTGTTGTTTAAATGCCCCTCACACACCAAGAGGCCCCTTGGTGTCATGCTTCATCATCGGGGCCTTCGCACCCCTCTACGGGATGCGGCGTGCTACGACTCGCGAATACGCAGGAGCACTTGAAGTGAACTATGTGTGGGGGTGTGTGTTTAATACAAAGATGTGAGTGAGGTGAGGTGAAAAAAGTGAGTGGTTAAAAAATACCTGGCACGTGGGAAGAAAAAAACTTTATTAAATCCCCGGCTGGTATTATTAAAATTTAAAGTGCAGGGCGTGGTTTTAGAAAGATACGTGTTAGGGTATCAAACCACTGTATTAAAAGTCAACATGTTTCGGAGGTCAAAGCCCCCTTCTTCAGGACAAGGGTGAATGCACTTACCCTCCCCTTACTCACATGTAAGATGTAAAAGTGAAAAATAAAAATTACCACAATGTGTAATGTTCCTCACAATGTTATATGTAAGTGAGTGTAGTTGCGCCCAGTTGGCGTAAGAACCTGTTGAAACAAAATCATAGATAAACATACAGATCTAAGTATCACAGGTTTAGAGGAGAAGAATAATGCTTCTCTGAAAAAACATCAGGTAGAACCCAAAAAATAATTGGAACCTGGAACAGAAGAAAGAAAAAGGACACTACAAACATACACACACGCAAACCAACACAACTCTCTGCTCAGATGGAATGAGAGCAGAACAGTGAGGACAAAAGATCTTACTTAAAGTTCCCAAATACAGGACTTCATGAGCCTTTAACGTATATTGGGGAATCCTTCCTTTCTAATCAGAAACCTAGGAAATCAATATCAGGGATTTAGTAGAAGAACTTAATCATCAGAGCGCCACAACTACATTATGAAACTGCTTCTCTTGGTGGTCTTATAACTCACGGTTACAGCAACAGCTAATCGCCTGCCTTCCCTCAACGCGGCTCCGATGAAGTGAGCTGCAAAAGGGACTAGGGCCTTTATATATGCTTGCCTGTGGGTAATTAGTGGAGGTTGATTGAATAATGCAAACCGGTATATGCCCAAATACGGAGAGATATCTCCAAATGTCCGGTAATGCGCTAGCGCCATACGCTGCTCCCTTGCGCATGCGCACAACCGTGCCCGACAGACGCATGCGCGGCAGACACAGCTAATGCGCCTGCGTCAACGGAGACACTTCGTGAAAAACACGAAGCTATCGGTATTATGTTAAACGCCTGGAAATGGATGGCGATCGGGATAAAATGTACCGGGACACGGATACAAAAACCAAGTATACACTAATAAGGCAGGGAGGCAATTTTATGGCCAATGGTCAAATGAAGTAAGCACCCATAACGGCAGTTGTGAATCAGGTTACTTTTTAGAGGTGTACCTACAATTTGAAGAGCTGCTCTCACGGATGTGTTTAACATGCAATGATTCTTTAAGAAAAATTGTTATTAGAGAGAGGACGCTTAAGACCAGCTCCCGAAGGGGTACAACATCCATCAAAAACTCGATGGTACCACGTTGTGCTGATGTATAGAACCCTATAAGTTCAGCAAAAAGCATTTGTTGTATGTAACCATATGTGTACATCAACCAAAACTTATTATGACGAGTGGTCAGATCGAGTGTTACCTGAGAAGGTTCCATGGAATGGAATCATTCAGTCCAGTGGTGTCGGTTCCCAACCGAAACACCCACCGTTGTTCTTTTTCTAGGAGACCTATCTCTGAGGGCAGTTGTTCAATTATTGTCCACTGTAGCTCATTCACACAGTGTTGATTTTCAATATAATGGGTTGACATTTTGGTAGTTAGTTTCTTGCACCTGATGTTGCTTTTGTGTTCATTCAACCTGACCCTAACAGGTCTGGTGGTCATTCCCACATATTCCTTTCCACATGGGCAGGTAATTAAATAGACTACATTTTTACTGTTGCAGTTAGTAAATGCACGCTGTTCCCATGTAGTCCCATTGGTAAAAGTTAGGTTCTGGGTCTTTTTTGTGAGGTGGCAGTTATTACAGTTACCACATGGGTAGTGCCCATGTATGCCTTGCAACCTCGTCTGATCCTTGACAGGAGGGGGTGGTCGAGTGTGAACGAGCATGTCCCTCAAGTTCCTACCCCTTCTGTGTGCAAAGAGAGGTTTCTCCAAAGTTAAGCCACCACTCGTTAAAGTGCGCCAATGTTTGTGGACCAATTTTGTCACTTGGTTGCTGACCGGACTGTATGTGGTAACACAAACCGTCCTGTTTGCGGCATCCTCCCTACGTGGATTGTCCTCCAAAAGGGCATCCCGGTTATTGTTTCGTGCTCTGGTAAAGGCTTTTTGGATCACCGTTTCCGGGTATTTTCTCTGTCTTAATTTTGCACTCAGATCCTTGCCTTGAGTTTTGTATCTGGCCACATCGGTACAGTTCCGCCGTAGGCGTAGGAACTGCCCATAAGGAAGGTTCTCTCTCAGATGACGAGGGTGAAAGCTGTCAAATCTGAGGAGACAGTTCTTAGCCGTGGGTTTGAAATGTGTTTCCGTTTTTAACATGCCGGCTTCGTGGTAGATATTCAAATCTAAGAAAACCATGTTGGTATTAGATGCCTGGTAAGTGAATTTCAAAAAGGCATTCTGATTGTTGAGCCAGTCAATGAAATCAGTTATCATGGTTGCATCTCCATCCCAGATAACCAGGATATCATCTATATACCTTCGCCAGGTGCGAATCCTCGCCCTGTGGGGATTATTTGGGTGCAAGATTTTCGTGGATTCCAAATGGTGGACATACAGTCCAGCCAGGCTCGGGGCAAAAGTACTGCCCATACTGGTCCCATGCTTCTGCCAGAAAAGAGTGCCCTCATATTCGAAAAAATTCTTCGTGAGTGCCAGAGAAATGCACTCCATCACTACATTCCGTGGGGTGTGATATTCCCAATTCGTAGAATGCAGTACCTCTTCAATGATTTGGATGGTCTCATCGTGGGGGAGACTCGTATAGAGGCTCTCCACATCCAGGCTTAGCAACATCTGAGAGGTTGGGTCAAAAGTCTGATTATTCAGCAGTTGTAATACTGCTTTTGTGTCCCGTAAATAGGTGTCAGTAGCCTGTACAAGAGGCCTCAAGAAAGCATCCGCAAACTTGGATAAAGGTTCCAGGATAGATGAGATTCCCGAAACAATGGGGCGACCAGGTGGGTTCGCCAGGTTCTTGTGCACCTTAGGGATGGTGTAAAAGTAAGGAATGCGAGGGTTCCTCTGGGTCAGGAATTCGGACTCCTTTTTCGTAATCCAGTCATGTGTAAGTGCCTCTTCCACCATACCACCTATCTGGACTCTTAGAGATTCAGTGGGATCCTCCGTAAGGATCTGGTAGTTCCTGTTGTCAGAAAGAAGCCGCCTACATTCTTTGTCATAGGCTATGGTTGTTTGGATGACCACTGCACCACCCTTGTCTGCTGGTTTTATAATCAGGTTTTTGTTCATCCTCAGTTCTTTGATGGCCTCATTTTCTGTTCTGCTCATATTCTGAAAGACCTTCTGTCTGGTTTCTAGACCTTTCAATTCCTGCATCATGGCTTTTTCGAAGGCCAGTACTTCCACAGGAAGCTGGTTATCAAGTGGAGTGAATGTTGACTTGGGTTTTAGACCAGTGTCAGAAGTCTCTGTTGGTAGATCCTTGTCTTTGAAGAATGCCCGCAATTTTATAGTTCTTATAAACTCCTGCATTTCCTTATGTAGTAGGAAAATGTCTCGTCTATTGGTGGGGACATAACCCAGGCCTTTATTCAGTACCTCTTTCTGTAGATCTGTCAAGGGCCACGGGGTTATATTGATGACTAAGTCCCTCTGTGGCTTGTTGACGCCTGATTGGCTGCCATGCTCCTGGTTACGACACGCGGGTCTGCCTCCTCTGTGGGCTGCCAATTCACATTGTTGCCCTTCTTGTTCCGCCCTCTGCGGGATCCCTGGCCCCAAGATAAAAAAGGTTGTTGATTTTGGGGTGCATTGGTTTGGTCTGGGACCCACTGGGGGTACATTTGTCCCATTTGAGGTGGGACAAACTGATACTGCGGGAATTGAAAAGGAGGTTGATAAGGGTTAAATTGAGGGCCTTGGAAACCACACCAACCTCTTTGACGTGGGAATTGGGCTCTTTGTTGACGAAAGCCGCCTCTTTGCTTTCTTTGTTGGAAACCTCCCGATTTGTTACTGGAGTTACTGCCATCTGAGTTGACACTGTCTGTATCACTCATATTGTCCTTCATGACATAATCTGCACGAGTATACGGGTAGGCTCTCTCAGGGGTAAAGCGGTCTTTGTCTTTTTTCAGTTTGTTAAATTTGCTTTGTTTTAAGCCCGCCTCAAATTCTTTCATCTGTTGGTTCAGTTCCTCTAAGCCCTTTTTAAGATCCGCTGGTGAAATGAAGGCCTTAAGCTGTACTTCAAGTCTTTGGATCTCTACTTTCAGCTCAACTGACTTCCTGGCTGCAGTCTGGACTATAAGTACTAGCCAATCCCTGGTGCAGTGCCAAGAGATAAGTGACCATGCCTTTTTAAAAACAAGGTCGTCCTGAAAGATAAACGGTTCAGTTTTGACCAATAGACCTTGCGGGGCCATCTTGTTTCTCAGGTACTCCCTCATCAATAAGCCGTGAAGGGCTGTCCTGATTTAAATCTTGCGGGTGTTCATCAGTTCATCCCAATCAGCTACTGCAGGCCCTGGGTCGCTACTACTGAGGCCTTCAAAAGGTTTATCATCTGCTAGAATGCGGTCGATATCATCCTCAGTAAAAGTCAGTCCGTGTTCATCCTCCATGTTGACAGATGAGGAGGGCAGGAAGGTATTTCAAAGATATAAAGTGTTTGCGTGTGAAAACTATGCGTGTAGGTCCGAAGAGAAAAAGGGAAGGGGACTCCCACAGCTGCACGCTGTCTATAAACAAATTCTAACAGGAGGGGGGAGAGAGAGAGTCAGTGGATTCAGTCTCCCGAGTCATATGAATAAACAAAGTGGAATCCACTCGAGTGATAGTGATCCCTAGAGTGATGGGGAACACACAGTGTTGTTTAAATGCCCCTCACACACCAAGCAGGCCCCTTGGTATCATGCTTCATCATCGGGGCCTTCGCACCCCTCTACGGGATGCGGCGTGCTACGACTCGCGAATACGCAGGAGCACTTGAAGTGAACTATGTGTGGGGGTGTGTGTTTAATACAAAGATGTGAGTGAGGTGAGGTGAAAAAAGTGAGTGGTTAAAAAATACCTGGCACGTGGGAAGAAAAAAACGTTATTAAATCCCCGGCTGGTATTATTAAAATTTAAAGTGCAGGGCGTGGTTTTAGAAAGATACGTGTTAGGGTATCAAACCACTGTATTAAAAGTCAACATGTTTCGGAGGTCAAAGCCCCCTTCTTCAGGACAAGGGTGAATGCACTTACCCTCCCGTTACTCACATGTAAGATGTAAAAGTGAAAAATAAAAATTACCACAATGTGTAATGTTCCTCACAATGTTATATGTAAGTGAGTGTAGTTGCGCCCAGTTGGCGTAAGAACCTGTTGAAACAAAATCATAGATAAACATACAGATCTAAGTATCACAGGTTTAGAGGAGAAGAATAATGCTTCTCTGAAAAAACATCAGGTAGAACCCAAAAAATAATTGGAACCTGGAACAGAAGAAAGAAAAAGGACACTACAAACATACACACACGCAAACCAACACAACTCTCTGCTCAGATGGAATGAGAGCAGAACAGTGAGGACAAAAGATCTTACTTAAAGTTCCCAAATACAGGACTTCATGAGCCTTTAACGTATATTGGGGAATCCTTCCTTTCTAATCAGAAACCTAGGAAATCAATATCAGGGATTTAGTAGAAGAACTTAATCATCAGAGCGCCACAACTACAATATGAAACTGCTTCTCTTGGTGGTCTTATAACTCACGGTTACAGCAACAGCTAATCGCCTGCCTTCCCTCAACGCGGCTCCGATGAAGTGAGCTGCAAAAGGGACTAGGGCCTTTATATATGCTTGGTGTGTGAGGGGCATTTAAACAACACTGTGTGTTCCCCATCACTCTAGGGATCACTATCACTCGAGTGGATTCCACTTTGTTTATTCGGATAATTTTAGGGCTCATGGTGGGTATGGGTTTTGGGGTACCAGGGGGTCATTTTAGGGTTCCGGGGGGTTTAGGTTTTTGGGTCCCAGGGAGATAATTTTAGGGTTCATGGTGGGTATGGGCTTTGGAGTACCTGGGGGTAATTTTAGGGTTCAGGGTGGGCATGGGTTTTGGGGTGCTAAAGGGGGACATTTTAGTGTTCAGGGCGGGTATGGGTTTTGGGATACCAGGGGATAACTTTAGAGTTGAGGGCGGGAATGGGTTTTAAGGGGCCAGGGGGATAATTTTAGGGTTCAGGACGGGTATGAGTTTTAGGGGGCAGGGGTAATTTTAAGGTTCAGGGTGGGTATGGGTTTTGGGGTGCCAGGGAGATAATTTTAGGGTTCGTGGTGGGTATGGGCTTTGGAGTACCCGGGCAATTTTAGGGTTCAGGTTTTGCATGGGTTTTGGGGTGCAAGAGGGGAACATTTTAGGGTTCAGGGCCGGTATGGGTTTTGGGGTGCCAGGGGGACAATTTTAGGGGTCAGGGCGAGTATGGATTATCGGTTTTGGTGTGTCAGGGGGCTCATTTTAGGGATCAGGGAATGTATGAGTTTTAAGGGGCCAGGGGGGTAATTTTAGGATTTGTGTGTGCTCTAATTGTTGTCCAGTTTCAAATGCAGAATTCACCACTATTTTTTCTCAGCTTGGCCTGAGCATTACCCGATCCTGATTGTCTGCCATTTTATTACCGTCCCTATTGATTAACATTAGCCAAGCCCCTTCATTTGCCAGGGTAGCCCCCCCCCCCCCTCTGGAAAAATGTCTGCGGACGCCTATGCCGACACCCACACAAGCGCATGTGAATGTGTGCTGTGGACATGCGCAAGGAGTTGTCAAACTAGCTCCAAGGTCCATCCCCTCTCAATAGGTCTTCTAGGAGAAGGGGTTACGTTCTGGTGATGCTTCTTGGCTTGGGAGTGGCTTGATTGGGGTAGAATAGTCACAGCCAACCTAGTGTGTTGGTAGTACAAACACCACTTTCCACCTGAAAGAGGAGGCCATTGCAATCCTGGAATCTTGTTTCCCTCTCAGTCCAGAGAATACTGAAGGGAGGAAAACTTCTTAAGCCAAACTAGAAAGAGATGTGAGGCGCCTGTACACCCCCTCCTCTTTCTCATGGAGTAAACGTGCAGAAAACTGGATGAAATTACAGGGCATTGCGTTGCCAATCCCTGAAGCTGAATATTCAAACGATGGTTCAGCACGAAATGGCCATTCAAAATAGCAAAGGAAGTTGTGGCTGAATCACTGACAAAACCACTAATCAAACCAGAAACGTGTAATTACCCAGCTACCTTGACAAAGCAAAGAGAAGCAGCAGCCCTAATTCATACAATGTAAGCTGATTGCAAGGAAAGGTCACAGCGGCTCAGAACCCTTGAGCAAGAGAACTTGGACTAATGTACCCTCTACCACGACCCCAAGAAGGATGATGATAAATTCTACTTAGAGAGCACAATCTGCGAGCAAGGAGAAACTGAGCAGGAAGAGGCCACACAAGCTTTGCACCACCGCAAGCCAAGGGGGCCATTGCTGACAAACAAAAAAGAAATGAAACCAGCAGGCCTCGCTTTTGTCAATTGCTCTGGCTGTGCTGCAAAGCCTCTGGACACTATGAAACATCGCCAAAATAAATATTTTTAAAAAAGAAGCGGTTGCGCCCTTCCAGTGATGAGTTCATGTGCGAGAATGCATGTGCACACTAGCGAAGTGAAGCGGGTACCATTTGCTTGAATGTTCTATTGACCAATCCAAGATGGCCGATGTGAAGTGGATTTGTGAATAAAAAATGTAAACATATTTAGCACAAAAGTGGCAATTTAAAAAAAAACGACCATGGGTGTTGGGGCGTAATGGAGGAGCACGTGGGGGGGGGGGGGAGTAAGAAAATGGGAAAGCAGAGTACGTACTGACATAGAGAGAAGCACAAGATGGAGGAGAACACCACAGAAACACACAGGTGTGAGAGAGCAACACCGAGCACTGGTGGAGGGAGAAGAGCACATAGGCGAGATAGAGAAGCATGAGGAGAGAGAAGAACAATGATGAGAGAGAGCAACACATGTCAGGAAGGCACAGCTGCAATGGTTTCAGATTTCTTATGTATGACATTTTTATAATTCAGTGTAATTATGAGTGACATTCAACGACTATGACTGACACTTTCTCGCGAACAGTATAACGTCACCCACACTTAGTAGTAGCATGGCACAGCCTAGGTCGGCCACCTGTTGCCAGGCGAGGTGACAGAGAAACTATCAATTAAACAGAGAGTCCCTGCCTTGGCCAGACTGTGCCTCCCTAGCTGGTAGCCAATCAAATTAATGGCATGATCTGATCATAATCTATTGGCAGAGTCTGTCCAGGCTCTCTGCAACGTGGGGCCTGAGGCTGACTGCAGGATGTGAGAGGGGCCCCAGCCAGGATCTTCTCCCTGAAAATGTCTCCAATTAGGCCCCTCTTTTACTGCAGTTTAGACTGACTCAGTTGCTGGCATGTATTTAGAAGCTTTGTTTTGCGGCTGGACATCCACATCTGTTTGATACTATGGCTTGAGCAGGGGGTGCTTTTTTACATTTATTAGGCAGGTGTGTAGTTTCATGTTCTGGTCTTCAAATCTCTGAAGTTCGTTTGGCTTGCATATGAGTTTCTGTGATAGCAGGCTATTCAAGTCATAATATATTGAGGTTTCTATACCTCCGATTGTACTCTACCGCCATCTTGTGGCCTTTGAAAAAAAAGATCAGATTTTATGCATCAATCCCAGCAAAGCGAAAAACTGGAACTACATGGCTTTTTCACTTTTCAGGACACTGTTAATTTGCGTGACAATCTCAGGCATTGTAGTAATGCGAAAAAGTACTGCAAATTAGTTATTCTAAAATAAGAAGCATAGTACTTGGCAGGGCTGGGAGGGAGGGAGAGAAGCAGACGAAGGAGACAGTTGGAAAACGAATGTCTGACATAATATCGACGTCGAAAATATCGTCAAAAATATCGGAGGTGGAATATCGACGTCAAGAATATCGAAGTCCTACCTACATTAAGGTAAGTACAAAAATATCGTTAAAAAACATATAGTAAAAAATAATGTAAAAAAAACTAAACATATACATATAAAATATAATATATATACTTAATAATTCTTACAATAAATTACTCTAACTTATAAATTGTTAAAAAATCTAATAAATTATAAATACATACATACACAAACAACAATAATATAAATAAAAATATCAAACCTGTATATAACAAATTATAAAAAATAATTTTAACTAAATTATACAGTACATTAACTAAAACAGTAAATATGGGATAGCTTAGGGGTAAAAATTACTGTTCCAACTCCAGAGAGTGCAACAGTAGAGAAAGTGTTGGATAGCGTAGGGATTAAAATTACTAGTCCAACTCCAAAGAGTGCAACAGTAGGGAAAGTGCTGGATAGCGTAGGGGTTAAAATTACTATTCCAACTCCAGAGAGTGCAACAGTAGGGAAAGTGTTGGATAGTGTAGGGGTTAAAATCACTATTCCAACTCCAGATGGTGCAACAGTAGGGAAAGTGTTGGATAGCATAGGGGTTAAAATTACTATTCCAACTCCAGAGGGTGCAACAGTAGGGTAATTACCGATTAAAAAGTAATGGACAATAAATTAATTTAGAAGAATGTATTACCAATGAATAATTGATTAGCAATACTGTAATTATCAATACTCAACACTAAAATAAATCATTACTTAATTACAATTAAGTTACTTTCCACCCTATTACCCTATAAACTCACAACACATCTTCAATAATAAATGAATACACTTAATATAATCACCAATTAATCAATTATTAAAAAACAATTACCAATTAATAAAAGTTAGTTACCAATTAATAATTATTTAACATAAAATAATAATCAATACCAAAAAAATTTAATAATTACTTAATTACAATTAAATTAATTTCCACCCTATTCCCCCATAAACCCACATCTCGCTACAGAACTAAAACGCAAACTGTATTTAAGAATATTTAATAATTCCTAAAAATATTTAATTAAATTACTATTATTAAATTACTTCCCACCCTATTCACCTATAAACCCACAACCTGCTACGGTACTAAAACGCATAATTTACTTAAAAAAATGATTACTAACTTCTAAAAATGTAATACATATATTTTAAAACTAGTACAATATTTAAAACAAATTATAAAAATATACATATAAAATACATAATAACATAAATAACACTAATTTTAATATCGATATCAGTAACATTGATATTTTTGCTATCGATATTATTAACTTCGATATTAACATAAACGATATTCTTACCTTCAGATCGATATTCTGATCGTCGATGTTCTTGGTTTCGATATTCTGTCCCTCCGATATTTTAAACTCGATATTCTTGTAGGTCGAAAATAAAAAGTAGATATTTAGACTGTTTACCTTGGAAAACAATTGCACTTTCGTGGGCTACATAAGCATAAAGAAAACAAGCATTAGCAAAGCCAATAAGCCTCAATTATGAGGACTCTTGACTTTAGCAAAACATTTTTTAGCAATACTGTACAGCAGCGCAGATGTTTTGTAGTGCGGCTAAGACTAATTAGAAAAAGTGCTATGATGTAGCCAAGGCTAATGCAGTTTTTTTAATGCATTATTGGTAAATGCATCATAGCCCCTTTTTTTAGCTATTTTGTTGCTATACAGCTTGGCCACAAATGTTTGCCAAAGTCAGCAATGCCCATGCTGCACAGCCCGAACAAAAGGCATTTGCAGAGCCAACAGTCTGAAAAGTTAGAACTTTTGGCTTTACAACTGCTTGTTAAGTCTCTGCACTACACTCCTGTAATTCTGAGCAGATCATCTAATCTCTACATGTGTAAAAAGGAAAAAATATATAACATTTGGCAAACAATTCTTTCACATAAAGATAGCAATTATGCCCATGTATATGTCTTAGTTAAAATACATGTAGAAGTAGATAACATCATTTTTCACAATAAACATACATATCAAAGGAGAAAAGGTTTTTTTTAAAGTGTGTGCGGCATAGTAAAACATAGCTACAAATGGTAGGAGGTTCAGCAAGGATGTCAGGGAAGGACATATAAAAGTAGTACCTCAATTACAGTGCTCTCAGGGGAAGGACATCAATAGTGCTGAAATAATCAGTACTTCGTTCATGCTCCTGCCGAAAGAAGAGGAAGTAAAGAAAGAACGTTCTGGTCAAATAGAATGCAGCAATAAAAGTGACTATGAATGTTGAGCAATGTTCGGGCTGCAAGCCCCTTGTTCTATACAATATATATTGCAAGCAAGTGCGCATGCAAAGCATGCGCTTTCACCGGTGAGACCTAAAAAGTAGTTCCCCAAAGATATGCAGTAGAATAGACACGAATAAAGAAGTATGCTTTAAAAAGGGGACAAACACATTATGGACAAAGCAAGCCATAAAACAAGAAGCAAGTGAATGAGAGAGACAATAAAGCCAACCTATGATAAGCAATGGGCGGTCTTTAAGCATACTGTAAAATCTTAGTAAGCTGACAATAGGTCTTTTGCAACCAGGCCTCTGGTAGGCTCAACCTAAAAAGAGTAACAAGAGGTTCAATATGAACTCTTTTAAATCATTCATTTAGGAATTTAAGAGTGTCTGCCTGAAATGTCTTTCCAAAGCCTAACACCCTCAACACAGAGCATACATACTCTCCATATGGGGCATGAGGCTGACACGCACATGCAGCTGAGGATGCGGCGCAGCAGGGCCCCTATATGTGGAGGCACTAGGCTTAAAATGGCTGCGTACCAGTGTCTGCACATTTAGAATCAAGGTTCCCCAGTGCTCATACCAAAAGGCTTGACCCTCGCACAGCTGCAGCCCTGTAGGGGTCCTGCATACGGAGGCACCGGGCTTCAAAGGCTTGTGTTTCTAAAGCTGTACTGTAGGCGAATACATTTAGGCCTACCTCTTAAAACAACAATGTGGACAATTTAGTGAAGGTCTTGATGGCGTCAGCAAAGAGTCTTCCATTACAAAGAGGTTCTATGGGGGTACATTTACTATGGCTAGCCACGTTGACCCCTATTGACCCTATCAGCACAGATAAAGTAGTACTTTACATACAGATACTACTTAAACAGAGTGCCGATGTGATATTTAGTCATGGATTTTGCTCAACTTCAAGCACTCTATGTTTAGCAACAGGGATTTTGACATTGTCACTGAGCTGCAAGCTTTTTTATCAAATTCTTTTTGGAACAGTTTAATATAGTGCCAAATTCATCAAAAGGCATTTGTGTGGTGTATATGAGCACCAATTACGTTACACGAAGCATACATTCATTCGATGGGCACGAGGAGATTAAGTTGTTTACCCACAATCACAGCATGTTGAGCTGACCAAAAGACTCACCTAGTTCCTCTGTTATGAAGCAGCAAGCTCTGTCCTTAACACCACCTCCGATGTCCTTATACTCCCCAAAATGCCCTTATATTTTCGTTTTTGTAACACCCCGTTCACAAGTGTATTTATCATCACTTTAAACAAATGTCTTTACAAACATGTATTAATGCAAAACGCAATATTATTGGGTTGTCGATGATGTGCCTTTACCCCCTCTATATAGTCGTAATCACTCTTCATTCACTCTGTACGTATCTGCTTGAGAAAAATACAGTAACTGCGTCCAAAAAAATCTTTTTTCTGTGGTAATTAATTCAATGTTTCTAACAATTGAAACATCTTGCTGATAGCTTTATACCTTTACTTTGCTTCTAGCAGAACGCATAATTACGCGATCCGCATGAACACCGTCCTACGCACTATGCAAACACTGGTACCAATATATTTTAAACAAAGGTTTCATTTTAAAATTGCCACAAACGGTGGCAAACAATTTCCCACACAAACAAGGACACCAAGCCTACCATTTTCGTCACAAGTCGCCAACTTAAAACCAGCCATTCAGGTTTATCAAAAACATAAACATATGATGCCCCAAAAAAATATTGCCTCCAACATTACTGCTCCTTCAAAGAAACCACTTTTGTTTCTAAGTCTGCCCCACCTTAGTATCGGCCCATCGCATGCAACCGTCTGTGCACAATTGCTTTCCTGTCTCTCTGCCTGGCTGCACTTGGGAGAGCTTCATGTCAATAAGTTTCCTGTGTCCCAGCTAGAAGGATGGAGCAGGAAGTTGAAGTTATGCTTCGCAGGGCCCAAAGCGTTTAGCCGACTTTATCAACACTTCACTATGGAAAGATCACACTTCTTTGTGTATGTTGATCGGCGCTCCAGGTAGAATCACGCAGACAGGCCGCCTGCTGTGATAACGCTCAGTAATGAAACCCTGTCTCTGGGTAGTAGCCTGAAATACCATATAGACATATTTTTTTAAATGAATTTTACAATAGGAAGAAATCATCCTAAAACGTCATGCTAATTAAACTACATATGTTTGCTTTTAGAAACATATTTTTTATTTCAAACAATTACAATTGTTTACTTCATTCATTTCAACAACAAACAAGCATTGGAAATGCAATAGGTCTCGCATTAGGAAAGTTTGAGCAATTGGTATTGTAAAGGACGCTTTTTTATTTATGTGTTGGTTTTGAAAATAGCAAAAGTAATAGCTTTGTCAGTTACAATGTCAATAGTTTTAACTTTCGCAAATGTGACACCTATAGCATTTGTAATGCAATGTGTGTTGTCTTTACGTGACTTAGATGTATTGATATTGCAAATAACAATGGCTTTTAATTTTGTAAATAATTAATACTTAAATAACATTTATTGTAATTTATAATGGCAATAGCTTAAACGTTTGTAAATTAATTTTGTGAAGATTATGTTCAGTGTATTTTATTGTGACGAAAATCCAAGAACATTGCATTTGCACCTGGTGGTGGATGTGGTGGTGGTGGGTGTGGTGGATATGGTGGTGGATGTGGTGGTGGATGCGGTGGTGGTGCATGTGGTGGTGGTGGATGTGGATGTCATGGTGGATGTGGAGGTGATGGTGGATGTGGTGGATGTGGTGGTGGATGCGGTGGTGGTGGTGGATGCGGTGGATGTGGTGGTGGATGCAGTGGAGCATGTGGTGGATGTGGTGGTGGATGTCATGGTGGATGTGGGTGGGGGAAGGGAGAGGTTAAGGAAGACAACATTAGATTGGCATTGTGGCGACGAAAACATCTATGCCATGCCACACTTAGTGTCATGCGTTAGGACTCAACAATGTCTAGGGAAGAGTGTTAGACTGAGTGCTCAATTGGGCAAGTCTGTGATACGCGGATTGCAAGGCCAGTAGTTAACCAGCCAATGCGAGTGGTGAAGAGATGATGTTGGTTTAAAAACTGTTTACAACTGTAGAATGAGGAGTGAAGGTAACTTGCCGCTGCGAGTGGTGAAAGGATAGTGATCTAATGTTCGCTTTATAACGCCGAGAAATTGTTACAAATGTGCAAGAGCTGGTGTCAAGGAGAGTTCGGGCAGTGCTGTGGTAGACAACCATGCGTAAAGGATTCTGGATGGGCAGTGGGCGGACCGCAAAACAATGGAAACGTGTCACTGAACCGGTCTTCACAGAGCCTGAAGACCGGTACGCAATTACTTGGAGGTATCAGGCGAAAGTGGCGGGAATTACAAACAGCACTCGTCAATCAGTGCTGCGCCACATTCAAAGTGAGGACTAGTGCAGGCACTAAGAAGGGGGTAAAAATTCAAGGTTAGACATTTACCTTGTGGAAGTTAAGTGAATAAAATGAACGCAGAAGAATTGCGAGTGTGCGCTCAATTTAAAGCTTCAAGATAAGGAGTTACTGTTCTCAATGGAGCGGTGTAACAATGCCATTCTGAACTGTATGCTTCATGTTGCTAGACGGTCACACGCAGTGTGCTGATACACTGCAAAAACAAGCAAGGCATATAAGGAAGGGTCAATTACTGGTTAAAACCTCACGGAATTCTCGGGGGCCAACAACAACGAACGCTTACCAGATAAGCCGCAGTATGCCTCAAGCGATCAACCCGACTGACGGGGTGTGTGTGTGCCGTCCGTGCCTATACACGATCGTGATTGTGCACTATACCGCAAACTAGGCGTCAAGGGGCGCCATCTTGGGTGAGAAAAAGTGAGATAGAACAAGGTTGTGCTGGGAGAGAGAGAGTGGGGAGGAGAGTAGGAGGAGGAGGGGGGAGGAGAGTAGGAGGAGGAGGGGGAAGGAGAGTAGGGGAGGCACGGCCTAGCGACCGTGCAACCAAGAAGTGAGGGGGCGGAGCTGGGGGAGGCTGTGAGAGAGAGAGTGGGGAGAAGAGTAGGAGGAGGAGGGGGGAGGAGAGTAGGAGGAGGAGGGGGGCCAAAAGAGACAAGACGGAGGGAAGGCACAGAAGGGGAGGGGGGAGGAGAAATGCGACACGGCAGGCAGGGGAGGGGGCGGAGCGGGGGTGTGGGAGGAGTGCGCCTGAGGGAAAATACATGCAAGGCAGGCGGCTGGGGGCATGTGCACGCGCTTTTAAGCTCAATGCGCATGCGCATTGAGCTTGAATTTCACGGGCACTGCAAGGAATCGCCACGATTCCTTGCAAGTTGGTTAAAGACTGTTTAAGCCCCCATAGTCTCGCAAGCTCGATGCGCATGTGCATCGACAGGCGAGACCTAAAAACCACAAGCAAATGCCACTGAATAGCGGACCGCCGCAAAAAATGGCAATTTTTAACACATACATAAAATGGAAAATAATATAGAGACTTTTTTTTTTTAAAGAAGAGTTTAGCATCTGACTACTTTATGCATATTTCGCACTCGCTTTCATTACTGTACCGAATCGTTACTTGTTTTGTGTACTGAATATCATATAATACATTTTGGCTTATTTCATTAAATACACAATTCGCCATTTTTAGAAAAATACAATATCATCATATCACTACTGCCACTAATCAATATAGGTTTGGTGTCAGTGCATCACCACGAGGTGCAGTTAGTGAAGGCATTATTTCAAAAACATTATTTGTGTTAAACATTTAAATACATTTCGGTTGATCTGCGGATAGACTGAATTTCCAGTGTTCACATAGCACAATTAGGTGTATCTGGCCGTTCACCAGGGACACGCCACATAACAGTAAATGTCTGAGCACCCAGGAGAATCTTCTATTTATAATCTATTGGCATTGCCAATGCTTGTTTTACTAGTGGAGGGAAGGTGTGTTCTGGCGGGGAGGAGGTGTCCTTGTCATCGTGGGGAGGAGGTGTCCTTGTCATCGTGGGGTGGGGGCTGTTATTCTTGAGAGTGCATTGGGTGCGTGCCCTGGCACACGCGGGCTGTGCCTGCGCTTATGTAGCTCCGCCTGGCATCTCTCACGACTCTGATGTTTCTGTCCCCTCTAATTAGCCGCCTGCGGCAAACCCCTTATCAGCTCCTAGCAGACTGCAGGCCGGGCATCGTTTCCGTAGCAGAAATCTCTGACTTGCAGCCCTCCTCCTTCTCAGGCCTTTCAGCACCCCCCTTCACGGCCTAGCCTTTCCTCACGACCAACGCCCCCTCCCCCTCCCACACACACACAACCCGGCCCCCCTCCCGGCCACTCACTGCCTATCAGCCTCCTCTCAGCCAGGGCCCTCGCCGCTTTTCTTCCTCACTGCCCCCGTTTGTTGTCTGACCTCTTTTTACCGTCTTTCCTCCTCAAACGCAGTGCACCGTTCACGACCTGCCAACCTCGCAGCCCCACACATGTTTTCTGGCTGCCCCCGGAACCTGCCATGCCCTCTGCACCCTCACCTTCTGCCCTCTTCACTGCCATACTCCTCAAAGCAGCCCTCCCTCCCATCCCCCTTTCTCTGCCATAGCCTGGCACCTTATTTAGTTTATTTGTATTTATTTCATTTCATGCAGTTTTATATAGCGCGAAATTTACCAAAAGGTGTCAGAGCGCTTTACAAAAGAACCAGGTAGGTTACAAAAAGGAACACAAGATAGACAAAACACGCTAATAAGTTACATATATACAGTTACAAAGGTACAATATATAGAATAAACACGCTAACAAGTTACATATATACAGTTACAAAGGTACGCAATATAGAATAAACACGCTAATAAGTTACATATATACAGTTACAACGCTAACCAGTTGTAAAAAAATAAAATATGAAATGTGTCAGAGTTAGGTTGAAACAGGAGTAAAATACATATTTACAAAGTTGACCTCGTGTGATTTCAAGGTGGCCGCAACGGTCAAGGAATGGGTTGAGTTATTCCTGGAAGTGTCTCTGGAGGAGGAGAGTTTTAAGATCTGTTTTGAAGGCCCGGAAGAGATGGTGGTTCGGAGGGATGCAGGAAGTGAGTTTCAGATTCTGGCTGCATTACCAGAGAAGGATTGAGCCATACATCTTTCCCTTTTGAAAGAAGGAGGTCCGAGCAGTAAGTTTACCTCTTTGCATGAAGGTCTAGAGCCGCCTGAGATTTTGAGTTTATTAGCCAGATAGCAAGGGGTGGAGGTTGCAAGGCTTCGTGGTTGATAAAGGCAGTCTTGTAAATTAACCTTACTTTGATAGGAAGCCAGCGAAGAGGCTACAGTATGGGTGTGATGTGGCCACTTATTTTAGCCCCATATATGAAGGTGAGTTGCCGAGTGGAGGATGGATTTTAGAGGGGAAAGGTGGGATTTGGGGAGGCCGGCAAGGAGAGAGTTGCAGTAGTCCAATCTGGAAAGAACCAATGATTGGACCAAGGTTTTTAGGTCTTGTTCAGGAAAGAAGCGCCAAACCCTCCCCCCTCCTTCCTCCCAGAGAAGACGCAGTTGGTAGCGTGCATTCTTAGTGGTGGTATTTATATGGGACTGTAAGGTGAGCCTTTTATCTAGGACAACGCCTAGAGATTTGCACTGTCAACAATGGTAGGCTTGTTGTTGAGAACGTTCAGATTGTTCATCCAAGATTGTATAGGAGGAGGAGACAGTGAGGTCGAGAGGAGAAGGAATTCAGTTTTGGAAGAAATCAGTATTAGCTGATAAGTTGACAGCCAGTGGTGGATGGAGTTGTGTTGCTGATCAAAATGTCATGAATGGGAGATACCTTAAGGTAGATTTGGGTGGCATCCGCATATGGGTGATGATGAATCCCAGACAGATTTTTTTAGAAGATTTCCCAGCGGTTCAATGTAAAGGTTAAACAGTGTGGGCGCGAGGATCTAGCCTTGAGAGACTCCTTGACCAACAGCCATTGAAATGAATAGACAATTTGCTATTTTGATCATCTGGGATCTGCCCGAGAGGAATGATTCACACCATTTGAGCACTGTGCCTTCAAAACCCATTCTTAGCTTTAAAATGTTCAAAAGAGTGTTGTGATTAACAGTGCTGAGGGCTGCGGATAAGTTGAGAAGGATCAGGAGACAAGATTGACCAGAGTCAAGTACTCACTGGGCATCATCGATCACTTGGAGCAGGGCTGTTTCAGTACTGCATTCTTGGGTAAAACCAGATTGGAATTTGTCAAGGAGGACGTTGTCCTTTATATGTTGGGAATGTTGCTTCGCCACAAAACTTCCTGTAATTTTAGCAAGAAAAGGGAGGTTGGTGATAGGGCAGAAGGTATTGAGATCTTTCACATCAGCAAAGGGTTTCTTAAGAAATGGGGTAACCTGTCCTGTATTAAGGGCAGGTGGAAGGGAGCGTTGGCTGAGGAAGAGGTTTATCAGCCTGCCCTTCTAGGCCCCCTTCGAAGGATGCCTTCTTCACAGCCTTCCTCATCGCCTGCCCCGCTCGCTGGCTTTCCTTCTCATTGCCTGCCTCCTCGAAGCCTGGCCTCATACACATAAGTAAAATGAAGTCAACATTTGAGAGTATAATGCAAAAACAGAATTCCATATTTTATATCCAACTTGTAGGAGGATTCGGGCCAGGGGTTCTCCTACAGAGATAATTTTGAAGAACATGCTACCATATCATGCGTGTTAAAGCCCAATTTTCACACCAATTTTCTAAAAAAACATAACCTCTGAAAGGCAGGCATCGAGTGGACAAGTTCTTTCATGATGTCCCAAGTCAATAAAAAAAAGTCAATGCTAAATAGTATTCAACCTGCACGAGTCATCAAAAAGGATGTAACGCACAGATTGTGCCCCAAAGCACCAAGCATGGCTAAGGGGGAGCACAAAGAGGCTGGACTATTCTACATCTCTGCATAGGAATTGAGTCCAGCAGATTTTCTAAGTTCTGTAATGAATACATAATTGTAATTGAAATTGAATTTGTGCACTTAATAACCCTTGTGAGGCACTAAAGAGCGGTGTCGGACAGGTAGGATGGCTCACCACGAAGGAGTTCTTGGATGGAATGATATTACATTTGCTGAGTGGCATAAGTTGGTTGCATGAGTGGTGCTCTTATCTTATTTTGGAGTACAGAGCTTAAAGGATGGTGGCAGGAAACAGTGAGATAATTCTTACATCACTGACCAGCGAATTACTATCATGCAATCCACATTTTGCCTCCATGCCTCACCCGTCTCCTCCCTCTGTACATTTTAATTATCAATCTCTAACATCTTTACCCATTAAGCTTGATGAGTCTCCCTCTGAGCACCCGTGCCCTCCACTCTATGACTTTCCAATCCACATCACCTTCTTGTGCCTCCAATACTCATTTGCCCCAATTTCCTGTGATCCACCACCTAAGAAAACCCACTTCCCCACTAAAAGACTCTGTCCAACTAATCTCACAAGATTGAAGTCTCATTCAAAACTTTCTTCTCTAACTTTATCCCTTCTACTGCAAACTCTGCTCTCCACTGCTGATTTGCAGCTTCCCAATAAGCACTATAAAGGATAATGACCTGGAAATCATCTTTCTAACCCAGACTTGGCTTTACAACTTCTTTCACCCTTCATAGACATTTCTGCCCTCCCAAACTACCAAGACCCAGAGCAGTACCATGGTGCAGTTCCTCAAGGAGCACCACATATCCACAGCTGTTTCTTGTCCCCATTGCCAAACTTGCCACACCCACGATATGAAAAGGAAGAAGGTGTGGGTAAATCACAGGTCTACGCCAGTCACCTGACATAGTCCTCCAACTAATGTGCACTTAGCGTCTATTGGTCGACTCTGTATGCTGATGGATGCTTTAAAATTAAATGCCAGAATTAAATATCTTGACCAACTTCTCTTTAATACTACTGAATTCTACTTTCAAGTTAATTCATGTTCATCATGCTTGACATTCTCCTGGAACCTACCACCTGTTGCCAAGGTTTGCCCTCTGTGAGTTCCTCTAGTTAGGGAGCAGGGGTGGCTCCTCTGTTATAGCCAAGGAGTGTTGCCCCACTGAAATGCCCCCAGAGACGAAAAATAAAATGGTAATGAAGCAAATCCATTACAATTTTATTTTTCGTCACCGGTCCCGAACGGAGTGTCAGCATAGGGCGGGGCCTGCTGAATGGCGGCAGTAGGAAGGAGGAGGGTGGGCTACCTTTTACTCTTGTTGAAAGGGCACATGTCTCTTTGGTCGTCATGTAACGCGGGTTTTTCAAAACCTCTCAACCCAACTGTCTTTACACAGCTGGGTTGAGAGTAAGTGCATGAATTCAGTGCCCTCGGGAGCGCCAAAAGATGCTGCTCCCTCCAATCTGGGAGCTGCTCTCATGAGCATGAGAGCAGCACCATGATTGGCTTGGGAGCCTGCCTCGAGGAGAGAAGATGATGGAGGACTTCATCTTGTTCCAGGAAGGTAAGTTTATTTAATGTTTGTATGCCACCTGGCTCACCACCCTCAGGACATGCCAGCCGCCACTGCTAGGGAGTAAAGAAATGTGATAGTGAACTGCAGCTCAATGCTTTAACGGCACTGCAGCTCAATGCTTTAACTCTTGAGTTTGACCTGAGGGCCACCAATGGCCACACTAAATCTAATAAAATAGGGACACAAACTGAAGGTGCGTCAGCTGGAACGGATCTGGAGATGCAACTATGCTGACTCAGATAGACTGCTCTTCGTGGAAGCTTGCAAAGAATATAAAAGTGTGATTTCTTCGGCTAAATCCATATGTCTCCGACATAATTTTGTCCGCTCATAATAAATCGAAGGAAGTCTTCAAGATCATGAATGAACTTACCACGGATGACAGAACTCTACCTGTTCAGACCCCAACTCAAGAGACTTGCGACGCCCTCAATTCCTTCTTTATCGAGAAAGTCGCCAAAATTAAGGACTCCACCCCCCCCTCACTCATGTGCATCCCTCAGACACCTCTCTCAATAACCCATTATCTCTCACCCAGTTTCCTGCCCTCGACCCCAACACCTTAGCTGAGCTCGTGGCCCGGGTCAAATCAGGATCTCCCAACGACTGCTGCCCTCCCTCGGTCTTTCGGGATGTCTGCCTTAAACTACCGGATCACATACTACCCTTGCTGAACGCTTCTCTTAACACTGGCACGGTTCCCAGTTCCTTCAAGGAGGGCATTTTAGTGCCTCTTTTGAAGAAACCTGGTGCGGACCCTGCAGACTTCACCAACTATCGTCCTATATCCCTCCTGCCTTACTTGTCCAAGCTCATCGAGGCCCACGTCACTCGGTGCCTCTCAAACTTTGTTGAGAGCTCCTGCTATCTTGAGCCTAACCAGGCCGGCTTCAGGCCGGCCCACTCCACCGAGGCCGACATCTTGGCAGTATTGGACGCCCTGAGGGGGAACGCTGACGCAGGGACTCCCCAGGCCCTCGTGCTCCTGGATCTGTCGGCCGCGTTCGACACGGTGGACCACGACATCCTTCTCCACTGTGTCGGACAGGCCAGCATCCAAGGCCTTGCCCTCGAGTGGATCGAGTCTTTCCTCGTCGGACGAACACAATCCCTGCGCCTGGGACCTTACATGGCTGCCAAGACTCCCACGACTTGCGGAGTCCCTCAGGGCTCATCCCTTTCGCCCCTCTTGTTCAACCTATACCTCCGGCCACTGATCCATTCGCTCAAGAGGTGGGACATCACAGTGTTTAATTACGCTGATGATCTGCAGATCATCTTCCCTCTTGACTCTCCTGATGCCGCCAACAATTTCCATTCAGTCATGATCCACATACAGCAGTGGATGAACCACAATCAACTGAACCTTAATCCCGGAAAAATGGAGCTTCTCCTCCCGGGGTTCAGTTCAGTACACTGGGGTCCTCAGTTCTGGCCTAACGAGTTAGGTCCCCCTCCCGCCCCTGTCAGCTTGGTGAAGAATCTAGGGGTGACCTTTGATGCTGAGCTCTCTCTCAAAGCTCAAGTAGGGGCTGTGATTTTCGCATGCATGTTTCAGCTTCATAAAATTAGAAAAATAGTCCATCTACTGCTGCATGGGGCACTGGTCCAGGTTGTCATCTCCCTGGTACTATCCCGCCTCGACTTCTCGAACTCTTTAAATCATGGACTCCCACAATCGCTGCTTCACCGTCTTCAAACCGTGCAGAACCAGGCGGCCAGACCTATCCACAAAACGCCAAAGTGTCAGTCTGCGTACCCCTGCTGCGCAAATTGCATTGGCTGCCAGTTGAACGAAGGGCAACCTTCAAGATTGGCTGCCTGACTTTCAAGTCTCTTCACTGCTCCAGCCCTGTTTTCCTCAAGTCTCTTCACTGCACCAGCCCGGTTTTCCTCAAAACACTGATCACGCAGCACCGACCAGCGCGCAATCTCCGGTCAGCTCACCTCCACCTGCTGGCCGCCCCCAAAATTAAAACAAACAAGTTTGGTGACCGCAGATTCGCCCACCTGGTCCTCAAACTATCGAATCCCCTTCCCCTGTCCATTAAGTCTAGCTGTTCTCTACTTAATTTCAGGAAGCTTCTTAAAACCCTTCTATTCACCCAATCCGGTTAGCCTTGCCTCTTCACATCCCACGCACTCTGTTTTTTAGCGACAGGAAACTTATGGTGTCAGTGCGCTGTATAAATTTCACTTAAGATGATAAGATAAGGGACTACCACTTATAACAGAACCACCAATATGAGTCATATTGACTACTTCTAATAAATTTGAGACTGTGGCCTGGAGTGGTCGATATGATAGTGGGGTCTACTACAGATAGTGACCACAACTCCCTCAAGCTTGATTTGACATTACCCTGGGCCAAACGCTCAAGCCTCCCAAATTCTAGTATTGTGATTAGTGAGGTATGCTCAACTAATGATAATAAGTATCCTAAATGGGCATGTGTAGCTATGGATACTGGAAAATTAGAAGCAATCAAACTTACAGCCTGATTTATCAACGGGCCGTTTTGCGAGCCCCTAACAGCGAATCATAGCGATTCGCTATTAAGGACTCGCAAAACGGTAATCATGTAGGAATCGCATAATAAAATGCGATTCCTACATATTCCTTATTTGCGATTAGCAAATTGCTAATCGCAAATAAGGAATAACTCGCCATTCATTCCTATGGGCCAAAAGCCCCATAGGAATGAATGGGGAGTATTCCTTATTTGCGATTAGCAATTACCTAATCGCAAATAAGATTGCGATTTGAAGGGTGCCAGGGGTGTCCACAGGACACCCTGTAGCACCCCTCAAATGAAATTTCACACAGGTGTTGCACACACACATGTCCAAAGGACATGTGTGTGTGCAACATGCAACTTAGAAAAATGCTTTTAAAAGCATTTTTCTACGTTTTTGCTATTTACCGAGAGGTCTGACCTCTCGGTAAATAGCGGCCCGAAATTGCGAATTAGCAATTTAAAAATGGTTGATGAATTGCATTTAAGGAATCTCAAATAGAGATTCCTTAAATGTAATTCCTCGCAATTTAGCGAATTAGCAATTACCGATTTTTGCATTTGGGATGATGAATCCCAAATGCAAAAATAGCGCTCGCAAAGGGCCAGATTCTCAGAATCTGACTCTTTGCGAGCCGATTTCAGCTTGATGAATCAGGCTGTTAATCTCCTAGATAGCACCAGAGAAATAGATATAGATTTTCTGAGGGACTGGGTGGTTTGGATACATTTGCGGCCTATCATACTTATCTTTTCATAGTTTAACTCTGTTTTATTGTTGTATTCAAGACAAGACTATAGAATGACAAAGAGGCAATAAAGCCCAGAGGCACTGTCAATGAACTGTAAGCTTTTTCCGTGGGCCACCCAGAGCCCCTGCTTTAAGAAATATACACAACAAAAATAAAGTAAAAGAAATAAACCCCAACCCCTCCCTCCCCCACCACTGCTCCAATCCACCCTGCTTTGAATCAAGTACATAGTCAAACAGCTCACTCTAAACTTAAACCGGAGCTGGAGGTGCCCCATCTTCTGGCAGTTGCAGGAAGCGTAGGTATTTAGGGCATGTGAGCTCCCGAAACTCCTGTGTCAATAGAGTTAGAAAGGGAAGCCATGCTTCTCAAAATTCTGTGCCTTTGCCAGCGAGTGGGAGTGTTATTTTTTCCATGCCCAGAATGTGACAAAGACTTGTCAACTATCCGGTATGTGTGGGAGCCTGTGAGGTCCTCCAGTGCGAGAGGACATTCTGCATGGCTGCGCCCAGCGCTAACCCTATCAGGCGGCCCCTCGTAGACTTCAGCGGGTATGTCAGTGGGTCTGGAACTCCTAGTAAAATGTGTGCAGGAAAGCGGAGAAGTTGTGTCTCCAAGTGTTTATCAACATAGTCCAGACTTGGGACCAGTAACTTTGAACATGGGGGCAGTCCCATAGTAGGTGGACCAGTGTGCTTACTTCCCCACAGTTCCTCCAGCGGAGCACGCTAGCTGTTGGATTGATCTTATGTACCCGTTTTGGCGTGTAGTACCAGTACATGGGCACTTTCGTAAGTGTGTCTGTCAGTGCCATGTTGCTATCCGTGTGACGAGCCCTGTAGCAGATGCCCTCCTACTCTTTGTTGCTAAGAGATCTCCCAATATCTTTTTCCCATCTACCCCGTCCAGCATGGTGCAGGTGGGAGTGTCGGGCATTCAACAGCTTTTATAAGTCGGAGACTATTCCTTTGTCTGAGGGCTTCTACAAGAGCCAACGCTCATAAGTAGTGAGGTGTCAACTCGCTGCCTCTCTATTATGCGGCTGTGTTACCCAATGTCTACGCTGCAAGTAGTGCATGGACTCTGCCGCAGGGATACCAAAGTGTGCTTTTAATTTGTGGGAACAAAAGGACCCCCTGAACATCGAAGAAATGGCCCACGGAGCAGCATTGGGACTGATGCCATGCTTGAAAGGTTGTTTCCCCTAGCCCTAAGTCAGGATTGCCGAACAGTGGGGTCAGGGGAGATGGGAACGTCTGAAGTTTGTGACGAAGGTTAGTCTGGTCCCATGTCGAAATGGTAGTCCTGGTGATATCTGAGATATAAAGACTACAGGGCCTTTGGGCTTTCTTTAAAAATGGGATCTTCATTAGCGAGGTGCCCGCCACAACCCTGTCCTGGAACAACCAGTGCTTCCCTGATTCGGTTCGGTTCCATTCCACTAGGTGTCTTAATTGCACAGTTTGGAAGTACAGCTGGAGGTTAGGTATGCCTAACCCGCCTTCATCAGACGGGAGAAAGCTGAGACTCCTCTTCATTCTAGGTTTGCGGCCCTGCCATATAAATGTCAAGATTTCAGCTTGCAATTTAGAGAGCACACCCGAAGGTGGGCGAAGGAGGAGGGTCTGGAACAGGTACACGATTTTGGTGAGGTTCGTCATCTTAGTGGCTGCTATCCTACCGTTTTGAAAAAAAAATGAGAGGGACCTCTTCGACAATCAAAGGACTAGGGTTCAACAGAAGAGCACAAAAGGTGTCCTTTGGTGCGACTAAATAAAGACCAATTAATCAACACGGCACCACTCACTCAACTAAATCTCATACACCAAACATTCAACCAACATTGACTCTGTTCAGTCCAACAATCTCAATGCATATTTACAAAAACATATAAGGCTGAACTTATAACAACACAGTTTATTAAGACAATTATTTCATAAAATTCAAACATTTATTTCATTACAATCTTAACAGAAAATTGTCATATGGTTTGCAAGAATTTCATACATTAAAAAAATATATAGCAATATTAAAAAACAAGACGAGAGTTAAAAAAGACATTAATCTTTGTCATAACAGACCATATCCGTCTATACAAATTATTAAAATGATCCCTGATGCTTCACAAATAGTCAACATCCAAAGAAACATCAATTTGACTGATTAATGGAACACAAGCGTTGACGCGTTTGGATGGATATACTGATTGGACCATCTTTATCAAGACTACAATCGATAAGCTCTTGTTCAATACAACATATCTAAAATACAAATATATGCATTAAAACAATGAAATATTAAAAACATATGTAAATTACCACTTGTAATAGCCAACACTCATCAGCCTTATATAGAACAAGAAGAAAATATTGTTTATGTTACTAATGCAACGATCAGTTGGAACCCAACGGCAGCGCACATACAGAGTTATCCGATCCCAGTCATATAACTTCATTCACCAACATTCGTCAGGAATATCTAATCACAATCACAAAGCTCCATTCTCCAGATCACCTACATGGGTGTTGTTAAAGAGTAGTAGAAGCCTACTTACTAAGAAAGCCACTGTTTGTGGTAAAAAATCTACTTGGGAAACTGCTGCAATGATCCAATTCCCAATCAATAAGTAACAGACCTAATTGGCATCTGATAAAAACCACATAAACAACTATATCAGTGGTCACAACAAGCAGGGAATAACCTACATACATCCATTCTATTGTCCAGTCTGTTTGTCACAGAGATTTATATATTGTTTTCTATATATTTTTAATTTATTTAGATTCTTTATATACTAATGTTGTCTCTGCGGATGAGGAGAAACCCGCCACAAATTTTAACACGTGATGATACAAGGTAAGCTACTCTAACACGTGACTGGTCCGTAACAAAACCAGACTGGACAATAGTAGGACAGTAGGGCGGGGGTGTCGTGATATTTGATACAAGTGACTATTAAGATAGGATGTTAAAATTACTTATGGTCCCTGAACATTATATAAAGGTTCCGCATAGCAAGATAGGAAAATTCAGAAAAGAGATTGAGGAACTATTAAATACAGCAAGAAATGAGGGCTGGATTTGTGACCTGGCTTGGCATTTCGGGCTGGACTGTTCCCATGAGGCACAGGGTCAAGACTGATTTGCATATGGCTGGGTTCAAACTGGAATAGCATGGTGAGCAAAATAGACCGTAGACCTAATTTCAGAGGATCGAGAGGATGGAACAATTTTAACCCTCCCATGATGTACCCACAACAACAACAATATGGACCAACCCCCTTCCAACATCCGCAGGGACCTTTCCCCACCTGGGGTTATCAACAGCAAGATATGGATATTTTGATCCCTCCGCTCCTTTTTTAGGGGCGCGCCAAGGACGGACGAAGGGGAGGAACCGGAGAGGGTCCACGGTCCACTGGAACACAGAGGAAGAAGAAACTCCTCGAGTATCAACAAGGAGTATGACAGGCGCCACGAGGACCCAGAAATGAGCTTGGTTGTGAATCTTTCAGACATCGAATTAACACCTCCACAGAAAAGAGTCTTGGAAAAAGGCTTGGGATATGTGCCCACAGCCAGTATGGACAAATTCCATCTTTGCCAAGAGGTTCAGAAATTCATGCGACGCCTCAAGCTGCAGGTTTTCTTCAAGGATAAAGAAGATGCAACAGATCACGGGGATACCAACCTGAGACCCAAATCTAATTTCACTCCTATGGACAACACCCTTCCAGTCGAACTACTAACCTTCGAAAAGGCAGTAATGATGGAGTTGGAGAACATCAACCCTCTAGAAAAACGTGTCTTTCACAATACTACCAACGAAGAAAGACAGGCATTACGTGATCTTAGCAACAACAAAAGATTGATAATTAAGCCTGCCGACAAGGGTGGTGCCACTGTCATACAGAATATAGAGAACTATGACAACGAGTGCAGAAGGTTGCTACAGGATAAAAGAAACTATGAAGTTCTCCACAGTGACCCTACGACAACTATACAAACTAAGATTGGTACCATGGTGGAGGAAGCACTAGCACATGATTGGATCACCAAAAAAGAGGGGGATTTTCTTTGTCAAAAAGATCCGAAAATCCCTTATCTGTACACTCTACCAAAGATCCACAAAAGCCTCCAAAACCCCCCTGGAAGACCCATAGTTTCAGGCATCGGGTCAATCCTAGAGCCGGTCTCTAGATTTGCAGACGCTTTTCTCAGGCCAATGGTCCAAAAGACATCTACGTATTTGAAAGATACTAAAGAAGTTTTAAACCTGCTAGAAGAGGTGAGTTTCGATCCCGAAACCCAGCTATTAATTAGCTGTGATGTGGAAAGCTTGTACACCAGCCTGCCCCATCAAGCCACTTTAGACATCATCGAGGATGTCCTCTTTGAAGAGTTCTGGGAATACCAAACACCACGTAATGTGGTGATGAATTGTTGCTCACTTGCCTTGAAAGAAAACTTTTTCGAATACGACGGCACCCTATATATACAAAAACATGGGACCAGCATGGGAAGTACATTTGCCCCTAGTATAGCTGGACTGTACGTACACCATCTCGAGGTAACTAAAATACTGAACTCCAACAACCCTTTCAGACTCAACATAAAGTTATGGAAACGATACATCGATGATATCCTTATCATCTGGGATGGAGATGAAAGAGGTTCCGAGCAATTTCTAACCTGGCTCAATCTACAGGATGATTTCCTAAGGTTCACCAGCACAACCTCCAGAAGCAACCTGGTTTTCCTGGATCTGAATATTTTCCCTAAAGACGGGAGATTGATGACCACGACCCATTTCAAGAGCACCTCTAAGAACTGTCTTCTAATGTATAACAGTTTCCATCCTAAAGATCTGCGGGACAACCTCCCATACGGTCAGTTCCTGCACCTACGCAGGAATTGTACAGAGATTGAGAACTTCAAAACCCAATCAGACGATCTCAAAAAGAAATTAAAAGCACGAATGTACCCTGACCGTGTCATCAACCAGGCTTACACACGAGCCAGAAATAACTGTCGTGAGAGCCTGTTGGAAGAAAAAACACCCAAGGAGGAAGAGAAACGACCAATTTGTGTGACAACATACAACACCAGCTCCAACTTAGTGACCAAAATCATTAACAGGAATTGGAAGATTTTGAACAGCGGCGGTTTACAAATACCAAAACCAATGTTTGCGCACAAAAGAGCACAGAGCTTGAGGGATGTCTTGGTCCACACAAGACCAAAAACTAACAACAATGCACAAAGAGACCCTAATTTTGTTCAAGGTCACTATCCATGTGGAGGGTGCAGGGTCTGTGGTCTAACTAAGAAAAGTAAAAAAATAACTTTCAACAACGGCACCGTCTGGGAACAGAGAGCTTTTAGCAACTGCAACAGTGTGAATGTTATATATCTGATCACCTGTCCCTGTCAACTGGAATATGTGGGCATGACAAGCAGGGCAGTGAAGGTCAGGATAGGTGAACACAAGAGCACTATAAAATGCAGGAAATCAAGTACTAAACTCACGAACCATTTCCTTGAAAGGAATCCCAAACCGGAGGAAATCACATGACGCCTGCATCAGTATGAATATTTTTATGACTCTATGAATAATTGATCATTTTGCAAATGCAATCGCGTTTCGAATCAGATCCCATGATATTACCAATCCTGAGCAATACTAAGACTAAGAAAATAGACACTGCGGAAAGACTTCCGCTTTTACACTCTGATCGCGCCACAAATGGGCGGCCATGTTGGGAAGTTAACGCTCTAGCATTACGCGGTAGGCGGCACCCACACAAATGACAACGCGGAACTGCAGGGCTTTTAATAACAAACGGACACTCGAGCCCGGCAATCCTCGGAGGAGCACGGGGGTAGGAATAATGATTTCTTTCTCTGGCAGACATGTGAGTAATAGACTCTGACCTCGAGTCTCAAAAAACGGGTCACAGGAGCATAGCAAGCAAACAAAATCTCGCTGACTCTGAAACGATTAACACGAGGTTTTGTTCCTTATAGTAAACTGCGCAGAATACCCCTCGCCTGCAAACTCATGGGGCGATGACAATTATTGAGATAAGTATGTATTGATTTCTCTGACAAAGGCTTTGTTTTTTACCGATACCCTGACCAATTGTTATGAAAATATTGCGAAGGAGGTCCCCCCTTTCCCCTTTTCCCTTTCAATTGTTAGTTCGTTGGAAATGCATGGAGTCATGACTGTCGGTGTGTGATGAGATGATAGTGGAACCCATAGTGTGAAGCCACTATATGTCTCTAACGACAGACAGCTGATGTCGAGAGACACATAACACCTACATGTTGATTCTCATGTAGGAATACAATCGCTTTCAGATTTATAATGCGTTTTTTTCCAAGAATGTGGTATATAATTGTCTGTCTGTATCATCATTCAGATTAGAATGCTTATTCACGCATTTATGTTGGCTTTTCTCTTCCCTTTTCTTTTACAGAGACCACATCAGGTCAATTTTTTCTGCTTCACCTGGGCCAACTCACGCCCCGAAGCCCAAACAGCCAGCTTATTTTTGCTGGGTGTTTGTAGGACAGTAGGCACAACCTCATAGAACTGAGTAGTAACTAGTAGGGATCGCTATATGGTGCTGATGAGTAAGCAGTAGGGGACTGCTTACGAAACATGTCGACTAGGTAGTAGCCAATGCTCTACCACACAACCCCTTCTTAATGTTCCCAGCTAGAGAAGTTAATAAATCTGTTTTTTTTCTACTAAGCCAGGGAATTTTTAAACTTTTTTCATTTTTCACTTTTTGCACACTCACTAGTGTTAGGTCCCTACACTCTCACTGATACCCATGCACCTACACATAGCCTCTGTCACATCTTAAGTGCTCCCGCGTATTCCGTCTGGTCGTAGCACGCCCCGTCCCGTTATAGGGGCGGGAAGACCCCTATGATGAAGCATGACACTAACGGTTTTTTAGTGTGTGAGGGGTATTTTAACAAGCACATTGTGCTCCCATCTTTCCATGCGTAAGAGAGAGCCTAGTACCACTTCAAAAACAGTTAAAAATTAAAAAACCATCACTTATTCACTTTTTTGATAGAATCTCTTTGGTTAAACTAAGTTGAAGTATGACATTATTCTGAATTCTGTCCATCAAATGTTGTTTTTGCATGTGTCACCCCGAGTGGGACGGTTATGCCCAGACGTGGGTCCTGTGCTCTCCATGCCACTGGAATCAATCTATCTTGGTTGTAGAGGGTTGAAACTCCAAAACCGGTCCTAGGATGCTTGTTTCCAGTCCAGGGAGGACCTGGCTTGGCAGTTCGGGCTGGACTGTTCCCATGAGGCAGAGGGTCAAGACTGATTTGCATATGGCTGGGGTCAAGCTGAAATGGCATGTGAGCAAATAAGTGATGGATTTAGGCCCAGATCTCTGTACTGGGTTGAATGTATGACATTGTTCTGCATTCTGTTCATCAACTGTTGTTTTTGCATTTGTACCCGTGTGGGACGGGTATGCGCATACATAGGTCCCGTGCTCTTCATGCCACTAGAATCAAGCTTTATATAAATGATTGAAATTCTGACAACTCTGTGAAGATCATGGTACAGTGTACTACAATTTTAAATTGAACTGAATTGAGAATGATATTTATGAACTTGATGTATATACAAGAAATGATTTAAAATAGTAAAATATATAATAATAAAAAAATATATATCTTTTGATACACTTAATATATAAAATGAAATTTTTGTCGTTGCCTTACCTATGCTATTAAGAAGGTGAATAAAATTGCTTGATGATACTAGTTGTGTAAGTAGGAACTGGCCAAGGGGGGATTTTTGTATGCTCATATTGTCGTTTTTCTCTCTTTCCCCTGGTCATTAATCTAAACATAGAGAGGGTCCCATTTTTCATGTTACTAGAATCAAGCTATCCTGGCTGAGGAGGGATGAAACCCCGGAACCGGTCCTAGGATGCTTGTTTCCAGTCCAGGGAGGACCTGGTTTCGCAATTCAGGCTGGACTGTTTCCATGAGGCACAGGGTCAAGACCGATTTGCATATGGCTGGGTTCAAACTGGAATGGCATGGTGAGCAAAAAAACACTGCATTTAGTCCCAGATCTCTGTACTGGGGTGAATGTATGACATTGTTCTGCATTCTGTCCATCAACTGTTGTTTTTGCATTTGTCACCCCGAGTGGGACGGGTATACACAGACATGGGTCCCATGCTCTTCATGCCACTGGAATCAAGCTATCCTGGCTGAAGAGGGGTGAAACCTCGAAACCAGTCCTAGGATGCTTGTTTTCAGTCCAGACTTGACAAATATTGTTATATATTTTTTAATGTATGAAATTCTTGCAAACAATATGACAATTTATTATTGTAATGAAATAAATGTTTGAATTTCATGAAATAATTGTCTTAATAAACTGTGTTATTATAAGTTGAGCCTTATAGGTTTTTATACTAAAGCATTGAGATTGTTGGACTGAACAGAGACAATCTTGTTGAATGTTTGGTGTATGAGATTTAATTGAGTGAGTGGTGCTGTGTTGAATAATTGGTCTTTATTTAGTCACACCAAAGGACACCTTTTGTGCTCTGCTATCCTACCTAGCCAGGAAATCGGATGATGTTTCCATCTGAGTAAGTCGGAGCGCACTTTCTTAAGTAAGTGAGTGTAATTGATGTCGGCTGCGGCATGTGTTCTGGCAGCTAGTCGCACTCCCAGATAGGGGATGGAGTCCGAGGACCATTGGAACGGGTATTCTCCCTCAAGTGGTTCTACCGACTGTACAGCAGTGAGAGACTAAAGGCCACCGATTTTCCTACTTTAACTTTAAACCTGGACACTTTGCTGAAATCCTCCAATTCCTGTTAAAAAAAGCCCAGCAAAGTCTCGGGGTCCTTAAGAGTCACTAACACATCATCAGCATAAAGACTTATCGTATGGTAGCCCCTGCAAATGGAAATTCCCGGATCTGCGGTTTTTTCCGAACTCTATGCGCCAGGGGGTTCTTGGACAGTGCAAAGAGTAAGGGCGATAACGGACACCTCTGGCATGTACCCTGCACTATTGGGAGTGGGTGCAACCCAATTCCGTTGGCTCTCACGGTGGCTGCAGGAAAGTGAAAAAAATTGAAGATTTGGGGGTGGAAGTGGTACCCAAAACCAAAGTGAGACAGTACCTGTTCCAGATATGGCCAGTGCACCCTATCAAACGCTTTCTCAGCATCGATGGCAATGAGCATGTAGTTGCCAACGAACCTGGAGGCCTTATCTATAATGTGGAGGACCCTCCTAGTGTTGTCGCTAGTCTGCCTCTGGGGTATGAAGCCCACCTGGTCAGAGTCAATTAATGCTGGCATGTAGGACTCCAATCTCTGTGCTAGGATACAAGTGTACAGTTTTATATCAATATTAAGCAGTGAGCTGGGCCTGCATGCACTGCAATTCATTTTATCTTTCCCAGGCTTGGGGATGACAGCTATAGCTACCTCCAGCATGTCGACCAAGATAGCACCAATAGAAGCAAAAGAGTTAAACAGCCTGGTCAAAAGAGGAGCAAGTTCGGGGCAGCAGGTTTTGTAGAAGGCGGCTGTAAAGCCGTCCTGGCCCGGGGCTTTGGCTAACTTCAGCCGAGAGATGGCCGAGATTACTTCTTAAATACAGGTATCCTCCTCCAGGACCGCAGCAGCTTGCTCTGGTGTCAGCCTAGGTGTCTGCACCCCCTGAAAATAGTTGATACTGTCATTGCCATCCAAAGATTGACTTGAATAGAGCCTCTCATAAAAATCCCTGAAGGCCTCTAATCGCGTTGCCATCGGATACTAGCTGTCCCTTTGCATCCCTAATCGTCTGAACACTCGGATGATGTTGCTCTTCCCTAAGTCTATTCGCTTATAGCCGTCCACATTTGTCCACACCCACATAGAAGGTGTGCGTATTCCGCTAGATCCAAATCTAAAGCCGCCAGCTAGGCGCGAGCGGCGGAAAGCTGACGTCTCACCCTAGGGGCTCCAGTCCTCCGGTGCATGCTTTCTAACTCTCTGACCTGTAGGGTGATGCTATCCCTCTTTTCTTTCTTCAGTCTGTTGTCTGCCACAGAGATCGCTATAAAAGCGCCACAGATAACTGCTTTAAACGCCCCCCGTATGCTGGATATATTGGTGTTTCTGGATGTCATTATGGGAGAGATAATCCCCTATGGATTGTCTGATTTGATTGACAACCTCCTGACACTGGAGGAAAGTGTCTCTCAATCTCCACTGTCTACAGGGTGGTCTCGAGGGTGGGAGTGACACTACCGTCACCACAGCTTTGTGGTGCAAGAGGGAAGCCGTAAGGATTTCTGTGCAGGACACTGACAAGTAAAGGTCCCTGGTGCTCAGGAAGTAGTCCAGTCTAGTGTATGTTTTATGGGCTTCGGAATAGTAGGAATATTCCCGGTCATGTGGGTGTGAAGCCCTCCAGAAATCTTCAAGGCCTAATTCTAGCAATCGGGAAAGCCTGGCTTTAGACAGTGCGCCTTTTTGCCAAAATAGTTGAGCTGACCTATCCGCAGTGGTATCAAAAACTAAGTTGAGGTCACCCCCCAGAAGCAAACGTCTTTCGCCTGTAGATAGAGCCTCTTGAAGTGCGCAATGTAAAAAGCTCTCCTGCCCCTCATTCAGAGCATAGATCATGCCTACCAATAACTTCTGGGCACCAATCTCAAAGCGTCACGTGAGCAGTCTGCCTCTAATCTCTGCTTCCTTCTGGACCACTTTCCCTCGAAAGGCCCGTGAAACTAAGAAGGCCATCCCCACTGTCTTGGTTGTGTTGGAGAAGAACATCTGCATGGGGAAGTACTTGGATTTGAGTCTACCCAAGTCCCTAGCCAAAAGGTGAGTTTCCTGCAACAGGAATATATCTGCCTGGGTCTGTTCCAGGAATGAAAGCCTGGCTCAGTGTTTAACCGGGTTATTGAGACCTCTCACATTAAGTGAGAGGATCTTAAGGTTGGGGGGTTGCACACTTGATGTCATTATGTAACCTCTCGACTGACAGCCTCAGTACCACTGCGTACATAGCTACATGACTCTCACCAACGTGTCACTGTGCATGTGCACGATGTGATGGGTGAAAGAGTGGCAAGGTGAATGGAGGACCCCGACATTACCCCTAGAACATATGCAAAACACAAAAACTAAACTTACAAACAATAATTAAAAATATATGGCAACAAGTTTACTCAGCTTGTAATCTGGAAATAGTCCAATGACCCTGCTGGGCCATTCAGGAACAGAAGTGGGTCCATAGTGTGGCCAAGTTCTCGCTGCTCCCCCTCCCCCAAGGATCCCCGAGGTACTCAGTGGTTATCAGCGGTAGTCAATGTAGAAGGGATAGCTTCCAGTGCTTCTTGCTGTACTCTTGCGATTTCGGCCGAGTCAGGCTTAGTTATTTTACGGTGTTGTCCCTGTCGTTGCCATCTATGCCACTGAACCCCACTGGGCTGGGCTCCTTGATTGTCATCCTCACGGTCTCCGGGTGACTCTAGCCTCAGCAGTCTGCACGTCTGCTGCAAGGGCCTCATCTGCAGAAGCCCCCCTTTCCAGCGAAAGATAAGTCTAAAAGGGTGACCCCAGGAGTAGACTATGTTCTGGTTCTTCAGGTGGAAGGTGACTGGGCAGAAGTCCCTGCGCTTTTGCAGCATCAACGCAGATTGGTCCTGGAAGATGGTGGGGGTGTGATCACAGAAGGTCAGGGGGTGCATCGCTTGTGCTTTGCGTATGATTTCCTCTTTCATTTGGAAGTTGTGCATACATACTAGGATGTCTGCTAGAGGAGCCTTGTCAGAGCGCGGGTCCCCCACTCTATGTGCTCTGTCTATCTTTTTTTTGTTTGATTTTTTGTCCTCAGTCTGCCTATCTCTTACTAGAAGCGCTCTTATCTCAATTGCCGTAACAGCAAAGAACAGAGCACCTCCATCCAGGAAAAGCAAGCTATTTCCACTTCCATCCCTTCACCAGTGTGCCCGTAGCAAAGAACAGGGAGGACCAAGACCAACAGCATATTTTTGGCTTAATCCTCGGACCTCCTGGGACATATACTCCATTCTACCTGAAAGGCCCAAACCTTCTCCCGGCTTCTAGGGTCACAGGCCATATCCAACTGACTTGTGCTGATTATATTTTTCACACAGTCAGAAAAACAGGGTAGGCTTGCAGATTTCCACAGCATACAAATCTCTCTTTTCGCCAGGAGAATCACAAAAAAACGTATCTGGAGATAACCAAATGTATTCGTGTTGAGACGTCTTGATGGAGCCCAAACAAAATAGGAATTGGGCTTACCTCCACTTGTTGACCCGTTACTTCTCCCAGGAACTTACATATCTTAGTCCAATAACTGGAAATCTTTGAGCACGTCATGAACTTATGGATATCGCTCGCTGAGGGGTGCTTACATTTTGGACCGACATACAGGGTTCCGGTAATTTTGGACAACTGAGCTGGAGACTAATAACCCCTGTATGTGGTAAAAGGATGGTTACGCTTGAGGGCAGCAGGTTTCACATCTGCTCGTGGAATCTCAAAAAAGTCCAGCCAACCTCTTTCATATTTTCACCCATTAGCTCTTCAGTCCAAAGCTTTGGAATTTTCAAGTCTAGGTTGTCATCAGCCTCTACCCGAGCCTTTTACCAAAGAGATATTTCCTTTTTGAATGGGCCTATTCTCATCGCCTGATTGAGCCAGGTGTCTTCCTTCTCCTCCACCTAATTCTGTCTTGCCCCCAGGCGGAAACTTGATAGTACTTGAATCCCGTTAAAAAAAGAACTCCCAGCTAACCAAAGATAAGGCCTCTTTCAGATCCCCCCATCATAATAATCCAGCAGATTTTAATGGCAAACTAAACTGGTCCCTCAAATACTCAGGAGTTTCCGGGGAGTCCCAAATCGGGGCGCAGGAAGAGTAATGAGGAACTCCTAGTTTTGTTCTGAAGTACACCCTTGGTCTCAGGGCCTCCTGCAGGATCTTCAGCCTTACCTTCTTAAAGTACTTCGGATCCCCTTCCCACCCATAAAGATGTGCAATCACCGGACGCGCAGCGGACGGGCGCAGCGGGCGCGCCGTCAGCGCGCCGAAGGCGCGCCAAAGGCAAGCCCGTCTGGGCCCGTCCGGGCCCAGCCAGCCCTAGGCCCAGTCACTCTGCCCGCGGCAGCCCCTAACAACCTGATCTACTCTCGGGCTGACTTGCTCGCCCTGAAACCCAACAAACATCCCTCCTGCTCGCGCATCTTGACTGGAGACACTCAATTCTCCGGCTGTGACCGATGCAACCCCGGCAATCAAACCATGGCATCAAAGGGTTTGCACCTAGGCCTACTCAATTGCCGGTCGCTTGTGAAACACGCACAAGAAGTGAACCTTCTAATCTCCAATAATGCCCTAGACATTCTGTTCTTAACAGAAACCTGGCTTACCTCCAGTAGTGGCCCAGACATCGTCCTAGCACTCCCCCCGGGTACGTTATGTGCTCACAGAACAGACCAGAGGGTAGGGGAGGTGGACTCGCAATAATCCTCAAAGACACCTTCACCTGCAGAACGTCGGATGGCAACATCAAGGGTTACGAAAGCTGCCACTATACCATCATAATCTCCCCTGTCACCTCGTTATCAGGAACGCTGATATATCGTCCACCAGGCAATTTAGGAGACTTTCCGACCAAAATTACTGACCAGACCTCCACCAAATGCACGTCCACTACAAATTACCTATTATTAGGAGACCTGAATGTACATTTCCTGGATCCAGACGACAAACTGGCCAATGAACTACTCCAGGATCTCACCTCAATGGGCCTTGACCTTAAAAACCCACAGGCCACCCACGAAAAAGGGCAACTGCTTGACCCCATTCTTTCCAACATCCCCAACCTGAGATCCCTAGACCATATCCCCCTTCCCTGGACGGACCACTTCTTGGTCCCCCTAGTATGGGACATTACTACTGTGCTCCCTCCACCCCCAAAAATCAGAACGTACTCCAGACGATGGCAGAAACTGGAACCAGACATCTGGGCAGCCAAACTCCGAGAAAACGTTCCCCATCCCCCCAATAACACCTTAGTAGGGGACAAAAAATTCAGTTCCTGGATTACCCAATCGCTTGACGCCATCCTGCCCAAAATCCACTCTCTCAGACACATCAAGAGAGTTAATCCCTCACCCTGGTATACCCCGGAACTCAATCTGCTACGTAAGGCCTGCAAAAAAAACGAACGTATCTGGAGGAAGGAAAAAACCGAGGAACGGAAAGAAGCATTCCGCACCGCGGTTAAAACCTACAAAAAAGAGCTCCGTTGCATCAAAACTAGTTTCTACAAGGACAGAATTAAAAACGCTGCCTGCTCGGCCCATGAAACCTACTCAGTTCTAAAAAGAACTACTCCACCCCCCTGACCCCCCACTCAAACCCCTCGATCCCAAAGCAGCTGAAACTAAATGTAAAAAATTAGCCACCTTCTTCGACGAGAAGATTCAAAACATTCTTCTAACCATACCCCCTCCCGAACAGGACCGCACAGAGCCGGATCCTACCATCACCACCACCAATCCTCCTCCACCGCCAGCCCCCCAACCCTCCCTGGACACTTTTGGTCCCGTAACAACGGAAGAAGTAGGAGCTACGCTGGCCTCAATCAAAAGTGGTTCCCCCCTTGATCCTGCCCCCCTCCGTTTCTTAAAAAAAGCGTCAAGTACCATCATCCCCCCCCCTCACGGCTCTGATCAATTCCTCTCTCTCAGAGGGTATTGTCCCCCCCAGCTGGAAAGCGGCGGCAGTCAAGGGTCTACTGAAAAAACCCTCTTTAGACCCACAGGATTTCGCCAACTACAGGCCCATATCCCTTCTCCCTGGAAACAGCAAGATCGCGGAGAAGCTGGTAAATAAGCAATTATCGCTTTACCTAGAAAGCAACAACCTCTTAGCGGCCTCCCAGACAGGATTTCGTCCAGGTCAGGGCACGGACATCGCCCTCCTGACAGCAGTGGAGAAGGCCAGAAGCATTCTGGACATGGGAGGATCAGTGGCAGTGATCCTCCTAGATCTCAGTGCGGCCTTCGACACTGTAGACCATCCCACCTTAATCCACCGACTGGGAGAGATCGGATTAAAGGGTATGGCCTTGAAATGGCTAGAATCCTTCTTGACTGGACGCTCCTTCCAGGTGCGGGAAAACGACAGCTGCTCACCCACCATCCCCCTCCGGTGTGGAGTGCCACAGGGCTCATCTTTGAGCCCTACACTTTTCAACGTGTACATGGCCCCACTGGAGAAGAGGGTCAGCTCGTACGGCGTGTCAGTCATCAACTACGCCGACGACACTCAGCTGGTCGTTACCCTCTCTCATCCTCATCACGCCCCATCCGACCTCCACAGCTGTCTTTCCGAAGTCCATCAATGGATGAACCTCTCCTCATTAAAATTGAACGGGTCCAAGACTGAGATCCTCCTGATGGGCCACGATGGGCCCTCTCTACCATCTCACCTTTGGCCCAAGTGCCTAGGGGACCCCCCCGCACCCAAGGATGAGGTCAAGAGCCTTGGTGTGTGGATTGAGAAGGACATGAGTTTTAAAACCCAGGCAAAAAGAACTGCAGGGACATGCTTCGGGCTACTTAGAGCCTGCAGGAAGATCTTTCCCCTACTCCCAGATACCGCAAGGAGGCTCCTTATTCAGGGTCTAATCCTGGCAAGATTAGACTACTGTAACGCTTTATACTTGGGTGCCCCTGAAGCCACCTTGAACTCACTGCAAAAAGTCCAAAACGCCGCAGCCCGCCTACTCACGGGCACACCTGGAAGATCCTCCGCCAGGCCGGCTCTCAACTCTCTCCACTGGCTCCCAGTCAGAGAAAGGGTCGTTTTCAAAACCCTCTGCCTGGCCCATAAAACCCTCAACAACAACGGTCCCCCTCTTTTGAAAGAACTTTTAATCCCATACAAAGCAGAGAGAAATCTCCGGTCCAATACAGAAAATCTCATTGCAGTCCCTAGAGTGAGAAAAGCCAAGACCGGTGGCCGTCGCTTTTCGGTTCACACGGCTAAACGATGGAACCATTTACCCCGGAAACTCAGGACAGAACCGAACTATCTCCAGTTCAGGAAAACCTTAAAGACCCTACTTTTCCCGCAAATATAATCTCACTAGCTGGCTAAAACCCCTGGAGAAGCAGATCAGCGCTGGGATGCTCTTCGGAGTTACTACGCGCTCTACAAAAACCATTAAATAAAAAAAATAAATAAATAAATAAAAAGGAAATGGCTCTGCCCATCCTTCAAACCATTTAACATTGCCCCAAAGAGTATTCCCATGGAAGACTGGTCGACCTTATCTATCAACATACAAAAATTCTTAAAGTGAAATGCATATCATTATGCCAATAAATCTGGGTGGGCCCACCCCCCCCTTCTCCAGCCTCCTGCTAAGCTTTTTCCACGATATCCTTGATCCCATTGAGGACCAAATAAAGCTGTTGATCTTTTCCTGTAGCTTGGCTACCTCAGCCTTATCAAAAGGTAGGGGGACAGAGTTAAAAATAAAAGTTATCTTGGGGAGGACACTCATTGTAATAAGATTAACCCGGACGTAGATATTTAAAGGTAAATTTGCCCACCGTACCAAAAGCCTCCCAACCTCTTCACTGAGTTTATTCCAATTAGCTTTGGTAACATCCTCCAGCTTCTGTGTATTTACAACTCCCAAATATCACATTTGGGCCTTAACCCCTGGCTTTGCCTGGTTTGGTTCCACTCCATGATTTCAGTCTTCCCATTATTCACCTTATAACCTGAAATCCTCCCGAAAGATTCTGCCATAGCCATTAAATTGGTTATTGCCTCTCTTGTATTGGTGGTATAGAGTATAAGATCAACAGCGTACAGCGCCAGTTTAACCTCCAAGCCTACAGATTTAAACAGAAGAATATGGGGGTCAGCTCTAATCAAGGAGGCAAACGGTTCAATATAGAGATTAAATAAAAGTGGGGACAGCCCTGCCTGGTCCCTCGTGTGATGCTAAACCAGTCCGATAAAAACCCGTTGACCAATACCTTAGCTCTAGGCATATGACATATATTTTTGACTGCCCTTGTCATAATCTGCGGAAACCCGAAGATTTTTAGTACCTCCCACAGATAGGGCTAGTGGACCTGGTCAAATGCTTTTGCAGCGTCAACCTCTACTACCGTTACAAGCAGATTCTGTGTTTTGGCCAAATCCACAACTCCCAGCATACGAAAGGTGAGCTCATTTAGCTGCCTCCCAGGGATAAAACCTCTTTGGTCCTGATGAATAACCCCCTTAATAACCTTGGAGAACCTACAGACCAATATCCCAGAGAAGACCTTGTAGTCCGAATTCAATAAAGATATTGGCCTATAGGACTCCGCTACCAGGGGATCTTTATTTGGCTTCAGAATTAAGATGATAGTGGCTGCGGCCCATGACTGAGGAACATTTTCTCCATCAAGAATTATGGCATTAAATAAATTTATAAGCACTGGTACAATGATGTTTAAGAGTTTGGAAGACATCTCAATAGGGAGACCGTCGGGCCGGCAGCCTTTCCCCCGGTCATCTTCCCAATCTGCGCCCTGACTTCGTCCTCCATAATCTCTGCCTCTAAAAACTCCTTTTGATCATTATTTATTCTCGGTAGCTCAATCTTCTTCTGCCAGGCCTCTATACTCTCCTTCCCAGGTAAAATATCATCACTAAATAATCCACACAGGTATCTACGGGCCTCTGCACATAATTCAGAATTTGTATCTAATAGAGCTCCAGTATCACCATCTCTTAGATTTAGAATTAGGTTTCTCAATTTTTCCATTTTTGCTTTCCAGGCCAGGAGTGAGCCACACCTTTCTCCATATGAAAGGTGGTGCAGCTTATTTATTCTCCACCTGTCAAGCAATCTTTTGTCGAGTTGGCCCTGATATTCCGCCTGAAGTTGTTCTAATTCCTAGCTAAGACAAGCAGCTCTACTAGATCCCTCCAATAATGCCTTTTGGGATCCTGTTCCTTGCACCTGATCAACTTAATTTGTTCATCCTCTCTCAACTGCAAAGCCCGCCTCGTCCCTGCCATTACTCAACTACCTACTGCCCTTAAGAAGGCTTTAAATGCATCCCTGTCGACTTGAATTTTAGCTGTGCCCGTGTTATCTTGGAAAATAGCATAGCCTGATCCCTTATACTTAATCTAACCCCCTCATCTAGCAAAATAGTCCTATCTAAGGTCCATCTTCTCAGATCCGCTTTTAAGTGATGCCTGAGGGAGAGTAAAACTGCCGAGTGGTCTGAAAGAATGGCGGGCAGATGTTTAACATCCTCTACCACTCTTAGTAGGTCTTGATCTATCAAGAAATAATCCATAGAAGAGTGATGGCCATATTTTTTGCAGTTGAAGGTAAAGTCTCTTACCTCCCCCATCCTGCTTTGCCAAATATCCATCAAATTAAGCTTGTATATCAAAGTCTTCAGAATTGCCTGAGTTCTCGGGGGCTGACATATTTAGCTTTAGAGGTTCTATCCAGAATCTTATTTTGCACTATATTGAAGTCTCCTCCAATTATTACAGGTGTAGGAGCGTGTAGAAGGCACAGATCCAATTTTACTAATGCATCTGGGGAATCATCATTTGGGCCATAATAATTGGCACATACTAATGGCATCCCCTGCACCATTAAGATAGCTACCAGCCATCTCCCGGAGGAGTCTGATTCATACCTTAGCAACTTGATCCCTGGGTTATTCCTAATAATTATAGCCACCCCTCTTCAGTTGCCTCTCTGGTCAGAACACTTTGGGGCATATTAGCAAGAACCTCGTTAAAATTATCGCTGTTTTAGCGGCTGGAAACAGCCGCTAAAACGGCGATAATGGGCTTGCTAATATGCGTTATAGAATTCCAATAGAAGCCCAGGTTAGATGTGCAGGACCTCTAACCTGGGCTTCTATAGGAATTCTATAACGCATATTAGCAACCTCATTATCGCTGTTTTAGCGGCAGTTTCCTGCCGCTAAAACGACAATAATTTTACGAGGTTCTTGCTAATATACCCTACTTTTTCTTGAACCCAGCCCAATTTATTAAAGGAAAACCTCCACTCCTCTCCTTCCAAATGCATCTCCTGAAGTAGAAATACATTTGCTACGCTATTCTTAAGGAGCTCTGAGACCTGGGCCAACTTCTTTCTAGACCTCAACCATTGACTTTCCATGACATAAAATACACCAGATTTGATCTACTCATTTGATCTACTCATCTCCCTTTTTCCGCCCCCTGTCTCCATACAGCCCTATCATTGTCAACTGACACCCCAGGTGAAATTAAGATAACTCTCGAGATTAAAACCTTACAGACACATGACAGAACTCAGACATATATTTTATTTTTTTCCCAATGCTCCCACCACCCTGTGCACACCCCCACCCTCCCTCCTCGAGGAACCCCCCTCCCATTCTTAAGCGAAATTGATCGCCATTCGAGACCTTCCTAGCTTAGAGAGGGAATCCATATAGACTAATTAATGAAAAAAAAAGAAAAAGAAAAAAAGAAATGAACAGTAACTAAGAAGCAACACAATGATATGTTACAGATTTACGTAAGTTCTGCTAAATGCGTCTCAAACTAAAAAAAGAAAAAACAAAGAGAGGAAATTCTCAGGTTCTTGTGTTCTTGTGTACTCTACTATGCACATCCATCCATCTGGGCCAGAAAGGCATCTACCTCCTCTGGCTCCCTGATACTATGAATTTTGTTCCGCCACATTATCCTCAACGTCGTAGGGAACTTCATCTGCACCTGGGCGACTTTGCTTCGTAAATCGTTCATTTTGTAACCGAGCTCCTATTGTTTCTGCGAGGTTCTCTTCCCAACATCCGATCTTATTTTGTAGCTGATGTCTCCATATTTCAAACAGTGCTCCTTCAGGGCACACACCAGAACTAGCTCCTTAACTGAATACGAAAGAAAATTGACCATTATTTTTCTAGGAACCTTTCTCATAGGATTTAACATAAAAGTATCTCTATTCACTCTTTGGATTTTTCGGTCCAAGTCAATATCCGCCCCATCCTGCAGTAGGCCCTCTCCCTAAAGTTTACAAACAAATCCTTTTATGTCATTTTGTTCGGAATTTTCAGGAATATTGAGAAGCCTCAGATTATTACGCCTGGCATGTATTTCAAGCCTTTCTAGGTCTTCCTGCAATATCTTATGTTGGGTTTTGAGGCTCGCGATGTCACTGGTATTCCTTACCATGATGGTAGACAGGGTCTTAACCTCATCTTACAATAATGAAGTGCGTTGAGCTATAGCATCTAATTTCCCCTCAAGAATCACACATTTTCCCTGAATGTCCTTTTGATTGACTTCAGAGATCTCAAACTTTCCCAAGATATCTGGTCTCAAGGTTGAAAATAGAGTCTCTAAGTGAATTCCTGGGAGGGACATCACTGGGGGGCACTTCTCTGTTTCCTCCTCTGCCCCACCACCATCTAGCACTGGACTAGGGCTCTTATCTATAGCCTTATACATAGCCTTGTTCCCTGTTATACACTCATCCATTCCTGGGCTATCTCCAGAGCTTCCTGCCATCATTCCTTGACTATCTCCTGAATTTTCCGCCAACAGGGAGAAACGGTTTTCCAGCAGCAGGGGTTCCTCCTGGGAAGAGGTCTCAATCTCTTTACTCCCTACTCTCTGCGGCGTCCCAACTCCCTGTGATGAGGCAGTGACCTGTTCCATTATTTTAAAATAGGACCTAAGAGATGGGAAGGCTTAGGGGGTAATCGCCCTTCCCTTGGACCACACCTCTTACATTTTCACTGCCCTCCTAGTCGCTTTTTTTTACAGGAGAAACAGCCTGCGGTTCTCTGGTTGAAGCGTCCTTAGCCCTTCCAGGTACACTTTTCCTCTCAGAGACCGTACGCAGATGGTCCATATTTTATATGCAGGGATTTTTTACCTCTTCATCAGGGAGAGAACTACCGACTTTATCTCTGCTGGGCGACTGTACTGGAGAAAAGGTACATGATGGGGGAGGTTGTATTCCCTCCACCCCGGTTTTACTGCAGTCTCCCTTGCAGTTTTCTGCTGCTGCTGTGTTATCCTCTTACTAGCCCCTATAGGGCCCGGGCAGACACCGCGTTACTCTAGGCTGCAGCAGATAGAACTGTAGTGTTTGCCTTCAGGGGACAGAAGACTGGTTCTGTCTCTGCTGACCCAGAAATCTACCTGAGCTGTTGCAGCTCGGGAGTTCCTCAGCAGAGCCGCTGCCCAACCCCAACTTGAAGCTCCGATGATAGCGGGCTCCGTTCCTGCATCCATTCAGAGATCCTTAGCGGACTCGGTTCGGTAAGCTTTTTTTTTTTTAGATATGCGCCGTACAACCTGTTCTCATTCCGCACCTCCAATGTTAGATTCCCTCATTCTTCGCTTAGGAGCTCCCGCGACCGGTGGTTAGCCTGCCGCCATGTTCCGCATCACGTGCTCTGTCTATCTTGAGGGCAGTGTCTTGTGCTTTGCCTAGAATATGATTGAAAAGGTCTCTAACAAAGTCAAACATATCACACCCTACGGCTTTCGCTGCTACACCCCTAATGAGGACATTATCCCTCCGAGAACGGTTCTCGAGATCTTCCAGATGAGCCTGCAAATCAATGTGTTGCTCTTGTAGGTGTATAATCTCTTGCGTCATATACTCTGCCTCTTCTTCCTGTGAATCTCTTTTGTCTTCCAGTTCCACCACTCTTTCGCCAAATGCGTCAGTGTCCCATCTGACCTCTTTAATTTCTGATGTCAAGTCTTTCCTGATCGCCTATAGGTCCTCCTTAAGCACTGAAAAAAGAGATTTGAGAAATGCCCTGGTCACTTGCTCCTCCGACGCCGCCGTCGATGAAGCAGACGACAGATCCTCAGAAACTAGCTGTTCTGGCGTAGCACCGCCCATAGGCTTTGTGAGCATGTCTCTTAGGGTGCGTTCTTTCTTTCCTCATCCTGCCGCCATTGCTCCTAGCTCCCAGCCTAGCCCGACCAGGGGGGACCCTGGTACTCTGCCATCCGATGTCCAATTCTCCCACCCAGACGGCCTGCGCTCTCTCCAGCGACTTTCTCCCTGGGCCGTGTAGCAAAAGTTTTATAAGAAGGGTGGCTGCTCGATGCCCTCCAACTACAGGCCCATTAGCCTGATTGATAGTGCTCAAAAGGTCTTTGCCCGCACACTTCTTTTGAAAATCCAGATTTGGAAAAGTGACATCCTGCAATTTTCAAGCAGGATTTAGACAGAAAACTAGCACTATCATCCATGTTTTTCTCTTCCTTCTAATGGCCTGGAAGACTGACTTCCGGCCAGGGAAGCTTATATGTGGCATTCATTAACTTAAGGTCTGCTTATTCCAAGGTATAAGCTTTGGTGAGTCCTGAAGGAGATGTGCATCCCCTCAGAGATCCTAGCGTTGGTTGTTTATCTTCATGAGGACAATTACACAAGGGCTCGCTGGGGTAGCCAAGGCCAGTTGACTGATCTGATTAGAGTCGATAGGGGGTCCAGCAGGGCTGTATATTGGCTCCTACTCTCTTTTCGCTTTTTATAAATGGAGTTGTTCACTATCTTACTGATATTCCTGCTGATGCACCTACTTTGGGGGAGACAACTCTACTGTTTGCTTATGATACTTTGTTAGTCTCCAAACCCCTAGAGGTCTGCAGCTGCTTCTAGATCACATTGAGCCATTCTGTGCAATGAGAGGCTTAGCGGTTAATACCTTGAAGACCAAACTCCTAATGTTGAATCCCCACAAATCATTTAAAGGCAAGTTAACACTGGGTGGGATTCCCCTGGAGAGAGTGAACATCTTTGATTATTTGGGTGTTACTCTCGCCTGATCTGTCTTGGAAGCACCATGTAACAAATCGGACTCTCCAGCACAGACAGACCACTGGGTTTTGGTTAAATAGCATAGAACCTCCCAGAGCAAACCAGTAGCAGCCCCACCTCATATATATGATCACAGGGCAATGGGTTCAGCATTGTATGGGGCTGAACTTTGGGGCTTCGAAAAATTGGACGGCTTTCTTACAACAGAGAACACATTTTTGGGAGCTTTATGCTCACTTCCTCAGAGTGCCCCCCTTCACCCACTTAGATTGGACATGGGCAGATCTTCAATCATGTAGAAAGCTAAGCTATTCCCCCTACTCTTTTTTTAGTTGCACTGAGCTGCTCCCATATGAGAAAGGACCACCCTCAACACCCAGGAGGAGGACTCGCCCTTGGACACAAGACCCCCCTCCGAGTCTCCACATCCAGCATGAGTGAGCCCAACTCCAACACAGAACACCTTAATTTCCAGATCCAGACCAGCCCCAGGACCACGCTATGAGGCACCCTCATCTACCCTCATCGCCGGGACCTCGCACCCGGTCAGCAACTCTCATCGCCGAGCTTGCCGCACTCCACGCCATCACCTCCACAGACTACATTCTACACGGGGACCTGAATTTCCACCTCGACAACTGCGACGACCCCGACTCCACCACTCTCCTCGACAACCTCACCAACCCAGGACTGAAGCAGTTGGTCATCAACATGCTCACCCACATAGCCGGACACACCCTCAACCCTCCACTTCAGCCACACCACGCAGCCCCCCTGGACGGACCACCACTGCGTCCACTTCACCTTCAACACCACCACTGCACCCAAGCCCCCCGCCCACCCACCACGAAGGAACTGGTGCAAAGTCCCAGAGAAACACCTCAACTCCACCCTCCGCCAAGATACCCAGCGCCACGACCGATGCCAACTCTGCGGCCATAGAATTTCACCTCTAGATCTCTGATTGCTCCGACAAGCTGGCACCTCTCCGCCACCCCACCAAACAATGCCCTCTGAAGGCCGACTAGTTCACCATGGAACTGCAAGAAGCCAGACGGTCCTGCAGACGCCTAGAGAAAACCTGGCGAAACCAGACAACCACAGAAGCACAGGACAACCACAAGAGCGCCCTGAAGGAATACCACCAGCACATAGGAGTCACCAAACGGACCTTCATAGGAGACAAAATCCAGACCAATACGACCAATGCCAAGGAATTGTTCAACCTCATACAGCAGTTCACAAAACCCCCCAGCGAAGCCACGGACGTCACACCTTCCTAGGAACACTGCGTCAAGGTCAGCGCCAACTTCCACCAGAAGATAAAGGCCCTCTACGGCCACTTCAGCGAACCGACGCTGGGCAACCCCCCCCCACGCCGCCGATAAACCAACCATCATGACCTGGAATCCCGCCACCGTCGGACACATCACCGCGACCATCAAGAGAACCCACTCAGGAGCCCCAACGGACCCCAGCCCACCGCACATATTCCACAGGGCCGCCTCTGCCACCTCGCCCGAACTAGGACGAACCATCAACATCTCCTTCATATCCAGCATCTTCCCAGACAACAGGAAGCAGGCAGAGGTCAAACCCCTCCTCAAGAAACCAACTGCCGACCCAACAGACCTTAAAAACTACCGGCCCATCTCTCTCCTCCCCTTTGCGGCCAAAGTCACTGAGAGAATTGTAAACGCCCAACTGACCGCCTTCATCGAAGAGAACTCCATCCTGGATGCCTCCCAGTCTGGATTCCGCAGCAACCACAGCACGAGACCGCCCTCCTCGCCGCCACTGACGACATCCGCATGCTACTCGACCAGGGACACACTGCGGGTTGCATCCTCCTAGAACTCTCCGCAGCCTTCAACTCCGTGTCACACCGCACGCTCGCAGCCAGACTTCACGAAGCGGGGATACAAGGAGCCCCCCTCGACTGAATCCAATCCTTTCTCTCCGGCCAAACCCAGAGGATCAGACTCCCTCCCGTCCTCTCCGAACACACTGATATCAACTGCGGAGTAACCCAAGGATCATCACTCAGCCCCACACTTGTCAACACCTACATGGCGCCCCTCGCTGATTTCATCTGAACGCATGGGCTCAGCATTGTACCCTACGCCGACGACACCCAGCTCATCCTCTCACTCACGAAGAATCCCAAAGACACCAGACTCTGTTTTCAGGAGGGAATGAAGAACGTTGGCATCCTGGATGAAGGGCAGCTGTTTGAAGCCCAACTCAGAGAAGACCGAAATCCTCATCCTCAAACCCTGCACCTCTGCCTGGAACGACACCTGGTGGCCCTCCACCCTCGGGAATCCACCCACCCACACAGACCACACACGAAACCTCAGCATCATCCTCGACTCCATTCTCTCCATGAACCGCTAGATCAATGCCGTCACCTCCACCAGTTTCAATTGCCTGAGAATTCTCTGCAAGACCTTCAAATTGATCCGACTGCAGAAGGACTGTGACGCACTCACTCATAACCAGCAGACTGGACTAATGCAACACCCTATACGCTGGAATCAACAAAACCCTTCTACACAAACTGCAAACTATCCAGAATGCCGCAGCCAGACTCATCCTCGGTACACCGCGTCACGAACACATGACCCGTCACTTATGAGACCTCCACTGGCTCCCCGTCGAGAAGAGGGTCACCTTCAAACTCCTCACCCACGCCTACAAGTCCCTGAACAACATCGGACCCAAATACCTCAACAAGAAAATATCCTTCCACGTACCCAAGAGGAACCACCGCTCTGCCGACTTCGCCCTGGCAGTTGTCCCCTGCATCCGAAGAAACAGAACAGGCGGGAGGGCCTTCTCCTACATCGCAGGCAAAACCTGGAACGAGCTCCCGGTGAACATCAGACGCTCTCCGACCCTGCACACATTAAGGAAGGACCTCAAGACCTGGCGCTTCGACTGATCCGAGATGCTCCCCCAGCGCCTTGAGACCCATACGGGTGAGTAGTGCACTTTACAAACCCCTGATTGATTGATTGATTGATTGATTGATTGATAAGTTGAAACTTTGTTGATTTGCAGCTAACATATTATGGAATGCTTTTATCTCGTCTCCTTGTACTGTATGCATTTGCACTTTTATGGTCCTAATGACCGAAATAAGGTTTTTATGATGATAGTGAATCTTATGTTTTATATGGTGCTCAGAAAAACGTTTTGTGTTCTATAGTTTCTTCCTTTACCTGTTATTTCTCACAGTTATCTCACTTTGAATCCTATTTTCAAATACCCAATTGAGTAGTGGCAATGAGGCAGGTTTCCTGTTGAAGAAACGAGTAACCTTAACACAATTTGCTATTGAAAGTTCTGTCTCACAATGACTCATCTTGAATGTTTTCTGTATACTCAAGTTTAGCCTATCAATCAGCTCTCTAAGTTATCAGAAAAACTATATGCACGTCTTAACACCTTGGCTGCTATGGCTTTTCCCGTCCTGTGCTGAAAAACCTTGGAAAGCAGCATTTCATGACGAGCTCACCTTGTCATGAGCACAGCTCCAGTGTGCCTCATGACGAGCTGATGAGCTCGTCATGAGCATGGAAGGAATGTTCGTACCAATTTCACTGTGTTACTGCTTCATGCGCTAATGTGAAATACAGCTTCACACACTCACACTATGTGCTTGATTTAGACTCTGGCAAATGGGATCTTCCATCACAAAATTGACAGATAACTTGTCTGCCGTACGGCATTTGTAATATGGCGGACGGGACATCTATTGCATTTGTGATGGCGTATCCCAACTGCCAAAGTCTAAAACAGGCCCTAGGTCTTTTATATTTTCAGCTCTCACTCAGAAACATCTACAGAGAAGTTCTTCCAATCTACACGCTCAGAAAAGTCTACCCTAATTCTTCTAGGCACCTGCGCATTGCTTCTTTCTGAAGATCTCTTCTCTTACCGTTCATCTTTTATTCCCTCTTGCAGGTCACAGAAGATGCGGCTGAAGTCTGCTGCTGCCTCTGAGAGGAGAAACAGGTAAGTCTTTAGAAGTGCAAAGATGCTGCGCAGTCGGTCAGGAGCTCCTGCTCTTCAAGGTTCTCAATAGTGTGCAAGGTTGATGGTTTGTAGGATGGCTTAAATAGTTCTGCCACACTCAAGGTGGCCTCCAACTCTGGGGAGATTTTAAATCTTGCGGGAGGTTCTTCCATTGAGAGCAACCGCCTGATTCATCATGCTCCCGTTTTGCGAGGCCCTAATAGCGATTCATAGCGAATCGCTATTAAGGACTCGCAAAACGGGATTCATGTAGGAATATGCAAAAAAATGCGATTCCTTACAATTCTTTATTTGCGATTAGCTAATTGCTAATCGCAAATAAGGAATAACTCCCCATTCATTCCTATGGGCCAAAAGGCCCATAGGAATGAATGGGGAGTATTCCTTATTTGCGATTAGCAATTTGCTAATCGCAAATAAGATAGCGATTTGAAGGGTGCCAGGGGTGTCCACAGGACACCCTGTAGCACCCCTCAAATGAAATTTTACACATGTGTTGCACACACACATGTCCAAAGGACATGTGTGTGTGTAACATGCAACTCAGAAAAATGCATTAAAATGCCTTTTTCTGAGTTTTCGGAATTTACCACGAGGTCTGACCTCGCGGTAAATTGCGCCTAGAAATTGCGAATTCGCAAAAAAAAATAGGATGATGAATTGCATTTAAGGAATCTCAAATAGAGATTCCTTAAATGTAATTCCTCGCAAAATTGCGAGATCGCAATTAGCGATTTTTACATTTGGGATGCTGAATCCCAAATGCAAAAATCGCTCTCGCAAAGGGCCAGATTCTCAGAATCTGGCCCTTTGCGAGCGCAAAAAAGCTTGATGAATCAGGCTGCAAGACTCTTAAACACATGCTTGCTATTAAGCCCAATACTGTGCTGACATGGCACCCTCTTGCCTCCCCCATTTAACTTCTCACTAATCTGGGCATGAAACCACCAATGTGGACCCCAACAATACTCAAACATCAGGCAGGGTGGCAATTATATAATTTTAATCTATCCTGTTTGGTTGTTCTTAGCCTATCCTTTGTCTTATTTTTACTCCTTCATTTCAATCTCTCTTATCAGCTCAAAAAGACTGAGAGCTGATCCTCTTTATTACAATTCTGAGCATCTCTTATCTTATTCTGTGATCCTGGGAGACTGTGACACCAGATGAAATAAATCTTCTGACATGATCTCTTTTGAACAAGCATCCTTTCGCTCTGTTGATACCTCTCAACTTTGTAGCAAACCTACCCAAGGCAAAGACTCAAGCCTCAATGTCATCACAACCAAGCAGGATTACACCCTACCGTTTGATGCTATCCTCTTGAACTGGTCTGACCATTTACTGATCCCTTTCTTCTTATCACTCCTTATCCTTTTGTTTTAACCTTTATTTATCAATTTAGCTTGAAAATGCAGTACAGACAAATGGGCTCACTGTTGATGTAGCATTCAAACTAATAAAGCATATGAATTTAACCATAGCAGCGTCATAATGCCAAGTAATTACAAAGAGAGAACAGTGGTTAATGAGTGCAAAGATAATCACCATGTCCCGGTGAATTCGTTGAAGGCAGTCTCCAGTAGTCCCGCATCCAGCGTTCCTGTCAAGAAATATACGCCCGACCTACATACACAATCAATGCAGCATAACATGGAAATGGGCATGTACAACACCTTGTATCAAATTGTAGATGTCTAGTGCAACTATCCCACCCAAGCCGGAACGATGCCCTGCTCCAGCTGAGAAGTGGTGGTTTGGCGGATGGCCTCCGTGTAGGCCCTGAATGGCCCCCAGATGTCTTTGGGAAGGGATGAGCGGGGCAGTGTAGTGGAATATATTTCACTATTGTTGCTGCAGAATGCTAAGCTATGCAGCCAACCTTGTTAGGTGGGGACTGGTTTTTCAGCCCCAGTGCAATGCAATTTCTCTTTTGGCCAATAAGAAACCAATGGCGGAAAACCTTCGGATTGTCTTGGGGAAGTTAACCACATATCCCAATAATGCAATCTCTGGGGTGGGAGTAAGGGTCAGACTAGTCATGTCTCCTAGTGTTGTATGCATTGTCTCCCAGTATGGCTGCAGTTTAGGACATGTCCACGTGAGGTGAGCAAAGTCTGCGTGAGGGGCGAGGAATTCACGACAAGTGTGGGGCCTGGAGGGATCAAGTCTGTGGGATCTGGCTGGGGTGATGTATACCCGTTGCAGGAATTTGAAATAGAGCAATCTGTGACGGCTATTTAAGGAGACCTCCCTTGTCACAGTGCAGCATTGATCGTCTGTGATGGGATGCCTTAGGTCCTCTTCCCAATCTTTACGAATCTTGTCATTAGGTACTGGAATAAGGTCGCAGCAGGCCTTGTACAGTTTGGATATTTGGTGCAGCCCTCCCTCCGATTCAATGATTAATGACAACAGGGCAAACAAGTCCGGTTCAACCGGAAAGCCAGGCAAGGAGGCTCGCACTGCTGAACGAATCTGCCTAAGGATAAAGTGATCCATGAATGTCGCATCTAGGAAGCGGTCCTCATCCGCCACGTTAAATTCGTGCCCGTTAGGGAACAAGTCTCCCATTTTGGTAATGGCAAATTTGGTCAGAGTGCATTGCACCAGTTTTTCTCTCGTGATTGGGAGCCAGTGCACGTTTAGGAGGGGGAGTGCTGACGAATAAAGTGTCAGCGTGCCAGTTGTCCGCTTCAGTTTGTCCCATGCCCAGCTAGTGATGGATACAGTCTGGATATCGTTGGGATCTTTCGGAATACTCCTGGGCAGCACTTCGGATAATTTCTCAGGCATCACAAAGTCTGTCTCAGGGCGGAGATAAGGTATTCTAGCGTCTGGATGGTTCCAAGTGAAGGCGTAGCTAGATCGGGCCACTAAGTAGTACAGTTTGAGGTCTGGGATCCCATATCCCCCTCTTTCATACGGCAGGGTCAATATTTGCCAGCGCACCCGGGGTTGTTTGCCGCCCCATATCAATCGAATGAGGTGTGATCGCAGTGTTAAAAAAAAACTGTTAGGAAGGGGGACAGGAATGTTGTTGAAAAGATACAAAAATTTGGGGAGCACTACCATATTGACCATCGCCACTCTGCCAGCGATGGACAGTGGCAGTCGTACCCATCGCTCCACCTGTGCCTCCAGGGTATTAATGGCTTGACCATAATTTAGGCGGATTATGTGGGCTGTGTCAAGATGGATATGAATGCCTAAATACTTGATGGAGTCAATGCACCATTCCAGAGGAAATTCGCACTCCCATCGCATTGTGCTCGGTGTTAGGGGGAAAATAACGGACTTTCGCCAGTTAATGCCTAAACCAGATTGCTACCAGAATCTTATTATTTCCCTTATGAGGGGCTCCAGGTTGGAGGCCGGCTCTCTAACATATAGGATAGTATCATCTGCGTAAAGGGAGACCGACAGTGCTCCAGTATTAAATTGTAAATGTAAATGTGGCGTATTTGTATAGCGCGAACAGTGACCCGGAGGCATCCCGGCGCTTGTACTCCTACCACAAGGGAACCCCTCCTGGCTTTTCCTTGTGGGGTGTCCACTCCTGGGCATCCCATGGTGAAACCAGGCATCCCTTGTGTATCAGGGGGCCTTTGTGGAGACTAAGCAAGCTATTGCCCAGAGTTGCAGCGTGGGACCCATGCTTAGAATCAGCACTGAGGCGAGAATATCCGGTCAGAGGAATTTAAGCTCGAAACCTGCCGAGGCGGGAATCGAACCCTGGTCCCTGGCCAGCGTTCTGCATCAAGGTCTGCCGCTCTAAGCATTGAGCCACACTTCTCCACTGTGCAGGTGCTTCTCCTGGAAATGCCGAACTAGGGGTCCATTGCAAGAATAAATAAAAGCGTTGACAGGGGGCAACCCTGTCGAGTACCACCGGATAACGAGAATGGCTGGGAGAGCGTGAAATTGAAACAAAGTCACGCTGTGGGGCGGGTGTATAGTAAGGCGGTGGTAGCGATAAAGCCCATTGGCATGCCCATTCACTGCATGATGGAAATAAAGAAGGGCCACTCTAGAGTGTTGAACGCCTTCTCAGTATCCAACAAAATCGCTGCGGCGGGGGTGTCCAGGTTGATCCTGTGAAGAATCGAGAAAAGCGTCTGGAGATTCAGAGAAGTGGAACGATGAGGAACAAAACCTGACTGACCAGGGGATATGATGAATTCCATAAGGCGCGACAAACGCATAGCAAAAATTTTGGCCAACATTTTATAATCTAAGTTTAGTAAAGACAGGGGACGATGTGAACCACACAGAGTCGAGTCTTTGCTGGGTTTAAGTAGGAGTATAATGACTGCCTTGCGGAAGTTGGTGTGTAGGATTTGCTTCTCGAGTGCCTCGGCATATACCTCAATGAGCTGAGATTGCCAGGAGGTCTTAGTATGCCTTATAAAAATCCCCAGTGAAGCCGTCTATGCCAGGGGCAGATGATCCCCGCAGAGCTATAATGGCGTTGGTGGTGTTATCCACCGAGTTCGGCTCAGCCAGAAAGTCTTGTAGGTGCTTTTCCAACTATACCAATCCAATCTCGGATAGGTATGTCTCTTGTGCAGTGAATTGGCCCCCACTTTTGATGCATATAAAGAGGTGTAATAATCGAAGAATTCATCATGTACCTGTGAGGTCGTTGTGAGCGTGAGGCCGGCGGGGGACGTCAGTTCCGTGATGTAGGCCTTATTGTAGGGTAGGCGAAGCATCTGTGCTAGTACCCGGTCGGGGCGTTCTCCCTCACCATAACACAGTGCAGAGTGATATTTCCTCAAAAACTGTATCCTTGGTCCGCAGCTTCTCTATATTCTGTGTGGAGGGAAAGCAGACATGCGTGTAGCTTCTGGATTGAGTCTGTTTATTGTAGTATTGTACATATCCCTTAGGTCACGTTCCAGCCAGGACAGAGTAGCCCGCAATGCTTTAAGTACCCCAGCTTGTTTGGCAATGCATACTCCCCTGATGTACACCTTGAACCCTTCCCATAGGACTGCCCATGAATCAACAGAACCAGTGTTAATGGCAAAGTATTCCTCTATGGCCTCGTGGAGCTCAGAGTGAAAGAGGTCATTGTCAAGGGCACGGGTGGGAAAGCGCGATTGTTGTTCGTATCCCTCGGGTCTGGAGACGTTCAGGAGGAGTTTAACTGGGGAATGGTCCAAATACTTTCTCGGAGTGTTGTGAAGGAACGATACCAGCAGGCTATGCCAGGGGAAATAAGCCAGTAGTCTAACCTGGTCCAGGTGTTATGATGGCCAGCATAGTGCGTGTATTCAGTAGTGGAGGGGGTTGCGCTTTCGCCAAGTGTCATAAAGTGGTAGGTGCTGACAAAGGTCTAGCAGAGACTTTCACGCTCGCGGTTTGGTACTGGGGGAGGCAGCTGTGCTGTCCAGGGCCAGGTCTAAGAGCAAATTTAGGTCCCCTCCCACTAATAGTAATCCGGGGTCCAATTTCGTGAGCTGAGAATGAAGGGAATGGAAGAATTCCGGGAGTCCATGTTGGAGGCATGGACACATACCAGGGCGACACTGTGGCCCATTAACATGCCAGTGAGAAACAGGTATCTACCCTCACTGTCCCCTATGAAGGAGCGTAGACTAAAGGTCATCCGTTTGTGTATCAGAATAGCTGTGCCATGGGAATAACTGCTGAAGTTGGAGAAATATCTGTGCGCGCCCTAGCTGGAGGCGAAACATGCGAGGTCTGATTTGGGTAAGTGTGTTTCCTATAAGAAAGTAAAGTTGACGGCGAGACAAATCAAATAGTGAACTACATTCCTTTTCTTGCGATTGTCGTTTAGGTCTCTAACATTCCAGGACAATAGGGACAAATCTGAAGGACCACTGATATTACCCAGCTACACCATCAAATGGTTTTGGCATTCATAATGTAAATAATCACTCGTTGAATAACAATAAAGTGTACAGTGAGCAAAACAACAGTTACTATGAAATGTCTGCATACGAACAATAGTCCCTCCCGCACACACCACCCAACCTCACCCCAAGAAAAGCAAGGCAAAACCCACATTTTTCAACGAAAAGTGATGCACCATGCCATAACAACCGGGAATAAGGAAACCCTGAAGTGGGGCATCAGTATCCATAGCAAATAAATCATGGGTGTACACCATGAGGGGTGGCGACGCACCGACAGTCGGCCAGCCCACTGGTACATGTCGTGATGTTGAGTACTTAATATCCCAAATTAGCTAGTCTAACGTTCAAACAATATGTCATTGAAAAAAGTCAGCCAGTTCCGGAGTTCAAAAAGAGTTCCATGCTCGCTTTGGAGCCACTGCCATGAGGAGATGAACTGGCCCCGTCTGCGACCGTAGGATTGTTGTTGTGTTTGTGGGAGCGACAAAATTCCTGCACCTCAGTAGGGGAGTCAAAAATCCAGGCCCTTCCATCAATGTTGACCCGCAATCTGGCCGGGTAAAGCATGCTGTACTTTAGTCCCAAGTTTCTGAGTGTGGCTTTCACGCCGGTGTATTTTCGGCGAGTCTCTTGCACCATGAGTGTAAAGTCTGGGTACAGCGCCAGTTTAGAGCCTTGCCACATGGTGTCACTGTGCTCCCTAGCGAGGCGCAGGGCGGTGTCACGGTCTTGAAAGTTCAAGATACTAGCGAATATGGAACGTGGGGGGCAGCCAGGGTTGGGTCTGGGGCCCAGGGTGTGGTGTGCTCGCTCTACCACAAATCCGGGGGTAAAAGAGTCTCTTCCAAACAGGTCTACCAGTAGGGTTTCAACAAATTGATCAAGGCGGCCAGAAGCAGTGGTCTCATGTACCCCCAAAATGTGGATGTTAATGCGCCTATTGCGCGTTTCAGGATCTCTGTTTTTGATCGCCACTTCTTTTAGAATGCGTTCCACACGTACCAGCCTCTTGAGGGTCTGTGCATTGTCGTGTTCAATGTCCGATATGCGTGCCTCTGCTACATCGAGGTGCTGGTCGTGGGCTTGAATTTTGGCCCCCATTGTGTCAAGGCGTTTGTCAGCTTGTCGAAGCGCCCATCTAGTGCCTGAAAGGCTGCTCTCATCTGTAGGAGCAATGAGGAGGATTGTGCAGCCGGATCTTCCACTTGACCCGGTCCCTGGGCGTTATCCGCCATATTGGGGCCGTCGTCCTGATCGCGTCCTGGCACTTTCTCAATTGGAAGGGTCCTTTGTTTTGGGTCTTTGCGACCCATGCCATACTATAACCACCCAGGGGCGTTACCAGCTGGGGGGCGTCAGTGGTGGAGAGAGATTGGCCGGACTTCGGCACAATGCGGCCCCCAGGGGAAGTGAGGTCAGCAGACCAGTTCTCCCCTGGGGTGTTCGTGCGAGAGCACGGACAGGGTGTAGGTAGGGTAGGGGTGGGATTAGGGGTGGGGGCTAGGGCTAGTGCATAAAGGGGGGACAGGAGAGGAAGTCCTTCCTCTTCCTGTCCCAGCGCCATCAGGTTTAGGTCGGGAGAAGTTTGAGGAGCTGTAGGGTAGGCCTAGTACAAGGTGTGGTGTAAGGGGCTGCGATCCCCCGTTGCCCCTGTGGTGAGCGTGGCCGTTGGCAGTCGGAGCGGAAGTTCGGGCAGGTAGTTTTGCGGCAGGTAGGAGGCAACAAACGCGGGGCGGGCATGGCGGAGCCAGATGCGGCGGCGGTTCGCGACGCGCTTTTGGTGTTGGGCCGGACTGGGAGGTCTGACCGCCTTCAGCCCGGCATACTCGAGCAGGCGTGGGTCGGGATGACCCGGAACCCTCGCTTGGCATCCGCGGGGGTGGCAGCGGCGGTAGCGGCCTGTCAAGATGAGCCGCCACGGTCGAGAGCAGGGCAGGGGCAGGGCGCGAAGCAAGTGGAGGCAGGAAAGCTCGGCGGGAGGCGTGTGAGCCTGCCGATGCGCCTAAGTGATGAGCCGGCTGCGTTGGTGCAGTCCGGGAAGGCGGGCAGTGGGGGTGAGGTACTCAGCTTGGCATGTGGGCGGTCTGGGGGCCCAGGGGGCGGCACAGCTAGTCGGGACCGGCTGGTCCGCGACGAGGGAGACTTGGGGGAAGTTCCAGGGGACTCCAGTGAGGCCAGTGAGGGGGAGGGGGAGAGTGCCACGGAGGAGCCAGCGGGGGACAATTTCGTGCTTTGCCTGTCAGATGAAGGGTCGGAGGGAGGGGAGGGGGCGGGGCCTGGTTGAGCAGCCTGTGGACCTGTCTTGTGGTAGAAAGGGGGTGGTCAAGGCACAGGGTTCCAAGGGGAAGGTGCCCCTGAGGGTGCACGTGGGGCAGACAGACAGGACTCCCACGGAACGGGGCACCCCAGCCCCTCCCCTGGGTGCTGGGCCAGTGGATGTAGGGTCAGGCCAGGATCCCTGGGCGGTGTGGTGGGCAGGCATGTTGCAGGAGGAGAGGGTCCAGGATCAGCGCCGCATAATTGCTGAGACAGAACAGAGGTGGCAGGCTTTATGCGCAGCCAGGGAGGCAGGATGGGGAGGGGTGCCTGGGGGCATGGGACCCCCGGTGTCCGGGAGGGCAGGAGGTACAGGCAAGGGCCAGGGCAAGGGGCCCATAGGACACAGCGGCAGGTGGGTCTGGGTAGATGGGCCAAGGACTGTTTTGGCGACACGGGGACCTGAAGGCGCTGGGGCCCCCTCTGGTGCAAACGGCCTGTGAGGGGGTACATGCCAATGGTGGCGGCTGGCAGAGGCAAGGGTGGGCCGGCGGGGTGCAAAACGGCCTCCAAACGCCAGGGCGAAGCAGCAGGGGGGTCCGCGGCGGCCTGACCTCCACCGCAGGATTGGGCAGGAGCTGTTCTGGAGTGTGAGTTTGTGCCTAGAGTGCGAGGAAAGGGTGCGAAGAGAGTGGTGAGTGAGGTGCGGAGACCTGTGGTTGAGGAGGTGGATGAGGAGCAACTGGACTATGATGAAGGTGAAGATGAGTTGGAAGAGGGCGAGTTGCGTGAGGATGAAGGCTTGGGAAAGCATGTTGCGACAACGGAGAAGCTTGGTGTATTACAGGGGACACAGACCAGCACTGATCGGGTTTCGCAGGTGGGAGCAAAGACGGCGGATGCCAGGCGGAAGGATCGTGAGGTGCCCATCAAACTTTCAGGTGAGGGAGCATGGTGGGATGAGTGGGGGGAGGGTGCCCAAGGGGGACGTAAGAAGGCCTGCAGGTCAGTGGGGGTAGGTGAAGGGTCTGTCAGGGACGGGGGGGCACAGGGAGGATCTGGGGGGTCTTTGGGAGATAGGAAAACGCAGGTGGTGGTGGCCAGTGTGCAAACTGAAAAACTCTAGGAATCAGACAAACACCGGAAGAAGTTGCCTTATATGGGGTTGGCGATGCCACTTTGGTCTCATTTGTCGGAAAAGACGAGGTCAAGGATATGGAAGCATGAGTATGTAGATGTTTTCAAATTGTTGCACAGAGAGTTTCAGGCGAAGGAAGGGTCTAAAGAGGAAGAGTTGGAGTTGACTAGGCGGCAGAGAGTGCCGGTTACGATGGAGAATTGGACCTCAGCATTTTTGATCTATGCTGCTATTTACTGTGAGAAGCATGGGGACAGGGCGATAGCTCTTTTCAAATATATGGATGTTATTAGAAAGGCACAGTTGCATGTTGGGGGATTTGCCTGGCTTAGCTATGATGAGGAGTTCAGGGCCAGGATTAGTGTTAATCCTGACAAGGCTTGGGGAGATATTGATCAAGAGCTTTTGGTGGAATGGATGTGTTCTACACAGGCAGCGGCATCTACAGACACGGCTAGTGGCCTTCCGGTCACCTATCGGTCCTTTCAGTCGCGTCCCGCCCAGTCTGGGGCGGGTGGTCAGAGATCTTTCGCAGGGGCAGGGAGTCAACCTACCTATATGGAGACTGATGGGCAGCAGCCCAAGCCAGGGGGAGCCACAGTTGGAGCATGCTGGAACTTCAATAAAGGCTTTTGCACACATCACCCCTGTAAATTTAAGCATGAGTGCTCCAAATGTGGGGGTCGACACCTGGTTACGCAGTGTTTTACGCTGGCCACACCTTCAGAACAGTGGAGAATCACGAAGGGCCGGGGACAGTCTGGGCCAAAGGGCCCCTACTCCGGTTCATGTGGTGGCCATGGGTCCATGGCTCTCTCTGTACCCTGATAGGGAGGCGGCTTTGAGGTTGCATTGGGGGTTTACAGAAGGATTTCGGGTAGGCTATCAGGGTCCTCGGGAGAGACGGTGGGCGGAGAATTTGCGGTCTGCAAAGGAGCTACTGGAGGTGGTGGAAGAAAAACTGTGGAAGGAAGTGGTGGAAGGCAGAATTGTGGGCCCGTTTGACGCGTGGCCGATGCATGACCTCATTGTTTCACCGTTGGGTGTGGTCCCTAAGAAAGAACAGGGGGAGTTCAGGCTGATTCATCATCTGTCGTGGCCGGAGGGGAATTCGGTGAATGATTTCATTGTGGAGGAGGACGCCAAGGTGTTGTATGCGTCGGTAGATGATGCCATTGGTCTGGTGCGGGTGTGTGGGCGGGGGGCTGAACTGGCCAAGTGTGACATTAAGTCGGCCTTTCGCCTCCTTCCCATTCATCCAGCGGATTTCTCCTTGCTAGGAATGCAGTTTGGCGGGGCTATTTTAGTGGCAGGGTCTTGCCGATGGGGTGTGCGATTTCCTGCGCGCTTTTTGAGACGTTCAGTTCTTTTCTGCAGCGAGCCTTTGTGGACCGGAGTGGACACCGGCTGGTGTCCCACTATCTGGATGATTTCTTGTTTGCAGGGAAGGGAGAGACTGGTGAGTGTGGGGCGGCGTTGGCGCAGTTTCAGGAATTGGCCCAGGTTTTTGGAGTTCCTTTGGCACCTGAGAAGACGGCTGGGCCCAGTTGCTGTTTGACCTTTTTGGGTACCAAGCTGGATTCGGTGGCCTGGCAGGCGCGCTTGCCGGAGTGGAAGGTGGCGGAGATTGGGTTGTGTTTGTTGCAAGTGGTTGCGGTCCGAAAGATTGATTTGCAGTCTATGCAGCGTCTTTTGGGTTTGCTGAATTTTTCTTGCCGGGTGGTGAGGGCCGAGAGGACATTCTGTAGGCTCCTCGGCATGGCCATGTCGGGGGCGTTACTCCCTCACCACAGGGTCCGGGTCACGTTGGGGGTCCGGTCGGATCTCCAGTTGTGGCTGACCTTTTTGGAAGATTTCAACGGTGTGTCCTTCGATTTTGGACAGGATAAGATGGTTTGGCAGGTGCAGCTCTATCCGGATGCGGCAGGTGCAGCAGGTTTTGGGATCTTTTGGGACGGGAGATGGTGTGTGGAGCAGTGGCCGGAGCATTGGTTGCAGCAGGGACGTAGTATTGCCTTTCTTGAGTTCTTCCCTTTGTTGGTGGCGTTACAGGTTTGAGGGCCCGAATTTCAGAACAGGTCGGTGCTTTTTCATGTGGTTAACAGGACGGTGGTGGATTTGGTGAACAACCAGAAGGCGAGGGACCTGAGGGTGTTGCGCTTGCTGCGAAGCTGCATGCTGCTGTGTTTGCATTTCAATGTGCTGTTCCGCGCGCGACATGTTCCAGGTGCAAGCAATGACCTTGCGGATGCGTTGTCTCGTTTGCAGTGGCAGCGTATTAGGAAGCTGGTGCCGGAAGCGGAAGCTTGCAAGACCAAGGTGCCGGAGGGTATCTGGGTCTGGGGGAGTGAGAGTAGTGGGGTTGGTGGAAAGATCTTTAGCTGACTCCACGCGGCGCTCCTACAGATTGGCTTGGTCTGAATTTGGTGCGTTTTTGGGGTGGACCAGGAGCGCATGGCGGATGCCGGAGAGTGAATGTGAGCGGGGGGTGGTTCGTTTTGTGTCACACTGCATGGATAAAGGACTGTCTCAGACGACGATTGCGGGCAAACTGGCAGGGATTTCCTTTTACAGCGTGGTATATTTGGGTTTTGATCCACCTAGGTCTCCTTTACTGAGCAGAATGCTGAAAGATTGGTGTTAGAACTGGCTATTTCTGGTAGGCTAAGACTGACGCCAAAGCCAGGCAGAAACCACCATTCTAGTCAGGGCAAGGAAGTCACACGCCAAGCTAACCCCTGCTCACCCCCTTGGTAGCTTGGCACAAGCAGTAAGGCTAAACTCTGAGGCAATGTGTAAAGCATTTGCGCCAGCGCACAACAGCAACAACATACTAGGCACACCACAAAAGAGACTCCACACAAGGTTATTATAAAAATAACTTTTGTATTGTAAAAACACATCAGATAAAATCACACATATACATTGTGCCAACTGGCACAGGCAATATTCACATGGGATTATTCACAAGACAGGGCCACATGGGCCACTGTCATATTCAGATATAGCACTTCTAGAATAAGAAATAATAAACCTAAAATGGTAATCACAAAGATCACAACCAGTATCCACTAGTAACAGGAACCAGGACCTTACTAGGACCACCTGTACTAAAAAGGACAACCACCTAAGAATAAAATACATTTAGGGGTATACCAGAACACATTACCCATGATGCATGAAACACATTCAGAGGAGTAATAAAGAGAAACACGTGATGCCTAAAACATTCAGAGGTGTTAAGAATAAAGCACATGATGCAAAAAAATACATTCAGGGGTGCAGCGCCAGAAGACACATGATGCCTAAAAACATTCAGAGGTGCCGGAGCCATACATTAGCGCAAGAATCACATGATGTCTAAAAACATTCAGAGGTGCAGGAATAACACATGGTGCAAGAGAACACATTCAGAGGTGCAATAACCATATAATTGCGCAAAGACTCACATAAGCCACTACCTGTGGCAGTCCCTAGGCCAACTGGCCTTGTGGGGCAAAGATGCCCTGAGCCCAAAGTCAGGGTGCGCTGCCAAGCAGCGCCAGTCACCAGTGAAGGCCAAAACATGGCAGCTGCCCACAAAGTGCTGGGCAGCTGGGAATCATAAAAGGGCCTAAACGGTGCAGCTGCCCACTAATTGCTGGGCGGCTGTGAACAAAACTGCGCCAGGTTGGAGCCACACAGGCTCTGACATTAACTGTGCACCCAGCGTTGGAGTCCCCCCTCTGGGGACTCAAAATCAACAAAATGGCGCCAAGAGCCTCGTGGGCTCTAAACAAACACTGCGGCCAAATGCTGGAGCCACACAGGCTCTTAAAACAAACAAATGCCCCCTCGAGCCTTTCCATAGACTCAACAACCAAGTAATGTCCCGGAGCCTCAACAACAGGAATGCCCCTTGGGCTCTAGAGACAAATGCAGGGAATCGTAGGAGTCCCGCTCGGGGGACTCGGGAATCGGAAATGCCCCCACAGAGTTGCTGGAGCGGCCCTCTGCCAACTGGGGCCGCTCGACAGTGCACAGAAACAGGCTAGGAAAAAGCAAAAAGTCTAGGGGTGAACCTGCCTAAAGGGCCGGGTCCAACAATTGGGGACACTTACGGGGGTGGATGGTGGGGAGGGGCCGCGGTAGGCCACAACGTTTGAGTTGTTGCAGGGCCTTTTGGTGGAGTTACCCCATTGTTGCTATGACGACCAGGAAGTGGCGTTATTTCGTTTGTGCATGATTTGGATGTTCTTTGGGGCTTTTCGGGTGTCTGAGTTGCTTGGGCCGAGGGATGTGCCTGGGCGTAAGTTCGAAGATGTGCGGATGGATGGGTCGCGTGTGGGAATCTGGTTGGGTCAATCAAAAACTGACCAAGGCGGATGCGGCAAGTGGGTATGGTTGGGAGTGAGTGGTTGTGTGGAGGTGTGCCCGGAGTGTGAATGGGGAGTGTTTTGCAGCAGGGTGCAGCGGGCGGCGGGGGAGATCTTTTGGTGTGCCTCTCAGAGGAGGGTGACTTCTTTCCAGCTGTTGGCGGTTATGAGAATGTCACTGCGGCGCATAGGCAAGGATCCTTCTCAGTATGGGATGCATTCTTTTCGTATAGGTGCAGCTACGGCGGCGGCGTGGTTGGGTTGGTCCTGGGAGGCCATTAGGAGGATCGGGCACTGGCGGTCTCGATGTTGTGAACGCTATGTGCGCAAATGAGGTACGGGGGAGGATGTTGTGAGGGTAGTTGGGGGCTGTGTCATCGCGCGGTTATGGTTTTCACTGCGGTGCTAATCTCTTTTTCTTCGTAGGTTGCGTTCGGGGACCTGGATCGTTGGGCACTGCTTTGTTCATTGGGCCTCGAAATATGCGGACAGACAGGTATACAGCCGTAGCCTGGGACTGAGGAGCAGCCATCACAAGGTCCAGTGGTGGGGTAAGAGTGGCATGCGTTGGGGCGCCTTGTTGCATTGGCTGACAAAGAAGGTGGCTCAACTGGGTTGCCCGGACATGATTGTGATCCATTTGGGGGAAAATGACTTAGTCCAGCAGTCGGGAGTGGCATTGCTGCATTTGATGCAGCGGGACTTGGAAGTCATGAGGAGCAATCTGGCTGGCGCCTGTATTGTTTGAACAAAGTTTGTGGCACAGCGGATTTGGAGAGGGGCAGTGAAGCCGGCAGCCATCGAAAGGGCGCCGCGTAAGTTGAATAGGGCTATGAGACTGTTTTGTGCCGCCAAAGGGATCAAAGTTATTGCTCACGTGGGCCTGTGCCTGGACGAACCCCTCCTTTTTCGGGAAGACGGAGTGCACCTTTCGTACATGGGAAAAGCGTACTACTCAATGGAAATGCGAGATACTATCAGTTTGTTGTGGAATGAGTCTATCTGGTGTCGGTGTGACTGAGAACGAAAGGTGCATTGGTTTGGGTGGGGCAGGTAACCGCCCTCCGGGGGTTCCCTGGTTGGCAGTACTTGGGAGGGGTGGGGAGTCCATGACGGGCAGAATCACCCTTCCGGGGAGGGGGATACAGGCGCAGGATGGGGGTGTGGTAGGCAGGAGTGCGATCACTGTAGATGTTGGAGGAGGTTGAATGAGAAGGGCGGAAGTGAATGATATAAGTGAAGAGGTCGTGGCGTGAATTGGGAGTTGAGTAATTGGAGTATGAGAGTGGTTGGTGTGTGGAAGATTTGTGGGGGATTGTTAATTGTTTATTTGTGTTATCTTGAATTGGTTGTCAACCCTGTCCTAATAAATGGCCTTTTACGCTAAAGCAACAGTGTGGAGGGGTTATTGTGTGATGGGGCCCCCAGGGGAAGTGAGGTCAGCAGACCAGTCTTCCCCTGGGGTGTTCGCGCGAGAGCACGGACAGGGTGTAGGGAGGGTAGGGGTGGGGGCTAGGGCTAGTGCATAAAGGGGGACAGGAGAGGAAGTCCTTCCTCTTACTGTCCCAGCACCATCAGGTTTTGGTCAGGAGAAGTTTGACCACCCTCCCACCCTACAGTTTCAGGAGTTGAAAGGGGGGCGTTTTGGTTGGTTAAAGCGTGCCATGTTTAGGACGGGTTGAAGGTGGTGTGTGGCAGTACTTGGGAGGGGTGGGGAGTCCATGACGGGCAGAATCACCCTTCCGGGGAGGAGGATACAGGTGCAGGACTGGGGTGTGGTAGGCAGGAGTGCGATGACTGTAGATGTTGGAGGAGGTTGAATGAGAAGTGCGGAAGTGAATGATATAAGTGAAGAGGTCATGGCATGAATTTGGAGTTGAGTAATTGGAGTATGAGAGTGGTTGGTGTGTGGAAGATATGTGGGGGGATTGCTAATTGTTTATTTGTGTTATCTTGAATTGGTTGTCAACTCTGTCCTAATAAATGGCCTTTTACGCTAAAGCGACAGCGTGGAGTGGTTATTGTGCAAATGCGAGCAGCGAGTCAGGGTGGAGGCAGACAGAGTGCAGAGATGGCGAAGGGCACCCTGTAGTGCCCACACGGTGTTCCGAGCACAAAGCAGGAGATGGGTGGGGGCCCCCGCCGTTTCACTGGTATTGGGCGCTGGTGTACCCCGTAGTGTGCCAAAGGATCGAGCTGCCTAGGCTGCAGATGCAGCTGGCAGAAATACTGCAGCACCGGAACAGCTGATGGCGGTGGCCGGTGGCTGGGAGCTGTATCCGGTGTGTGAAGCCCGATGTAGTTGGCTCATCCGGAATGCGGCAGTATAGGGGGGCAGCCGGACGCAGCGACCAATGCAGCGGCCCTCGTCCCCCCCAAAAACCCGACCCACAGGATCTTCCAAGCTTCAGGGGAGCGGACCGGGGTCACCCATCCGAGGTTTGAGGGGGTCACTGCATGCACCACTGGTACCGCTTTCCCTCGATGTTAGGCTGCGGGGGTTTAGTGTCCCATATTTGGGGGATATTACGGCTGGGCTGGAGCGTCTGCCGGAGCTTCAATGCTGCGCGGCCGTTATGGTCGGCGGCTTGGCCACGCCCCCCTATCACTACTTATCCTTGAAACTTAGACTCACAGTAAACAAGAGTACCTGAGGGCCTGATTATCAACTTTACAGAAAAACTGAGTATTTCTATCTCCTCTACCTTCACCGCATCATCTGCCTCCTATTACGCAAATCTTCTCTTTGGTGATCTCACCTCTCTCCCCAGAAATACCCAAGGACTGTGGGTGGTTCTCAGTAAATTACAGTATTAAAAGAGACTGTTAAAAGAGCTGAATAGTACGGAAGAGTCAGAAAACTCGGTCACTTATCTATCTTGAGCTCAGAAGGAAAAGCTACAAATCCTCTATTTTCTCAGCTAAAGTCACTTACCTGAATTTTCAACGAACCCATTCTAAGAATAGACCTAAGAAACTATTAGAAATTCTCAGACAAACATTTAATTGTGGTATATTTTAAGTAGGTGTATTCAGTCTTTCCCATTCTTATGCTTGCTCTGCAGTACTTGCATGTTATGTATTACAGAATAGAACCTGAGGGGACTCTACTTAGGTCAGCTGGCCTGGTGGAATAGTGTGGCTGGGGTTTGTCCATTATAGCTTCTGTCAAACCCACTTGGTGTGCTGCCATCTGTACCACCTGTCACACAGCTTATGCGGATGAGGGTACAGGTGCTTTGACAATACCTCAACACTATGAGGCACTCAGCAATGTGGAACTGGGATACGTCTAGTGTTGGAGTTCTGCTTTCTTTAAATGAAAGCTGCCGTACTTGGTGGATTTCACTCTAATTGTGAGGTGTATTCAAAAGGTGCCACATGCTGTTCACCTGGCTGTCTCTCTGGTGCATTTAACAGTTGTTTTGCATTGCAGTCTTGCAACAGTTGATGTGGAAAGCAGAGGCTCTATTCAAACTGTGGTCCACCAATAAATTAGAGTACATGGAAAATTGTCTCCTTGAATTATGAGAGAATGTGTAGGACTAAATTAGGGGCCTAGATAAAATATTCACTTTTAATACATTGTTTGGTACCAGTGGCAGTGGCAGGAAGTATCAGATAACCTATCAGATCTTTCTGCAGAGGAAGAGAGGAGGTTAAATGAACTTGAATAAACCCTAAAAAGTTAGGTTTCCATTACATACCTTACACGAGTACTATATATCGAGTACAAAATATCGAATTACACAAATATTGACTTCAAAATATAGAATGGACAAAATATCGAATGGACAGAATATAGTCATCAAAAATATTGTTTTTAAGGTAAGTAATGTAATATCGAATTTTATAAATATAGAAAGTCAAAATATCGAAGTATATAATATAGGTTATTAAAATTATCGAATTTTTAATAATATCGATTTTTTATAGTGTTTTGTATGTTAGTATATGTGTGGAAAAGTGTATATTTATGGTATAATTTATTTTAAGTAATGAATTTTATGTTATTTAAGTTTTTGCGTAATTTAATTCTGTAGCGGATTGTGGGTTTATAGGGGAATCGGATGGAAAGTAATTTAATTATAATTAATTAAATATTTACATTTATTTATTGGTATTCATTTTGGAATTAATTGTTAATTAATTTTTATTTGGTAATTAATTAAATTTTAATTGGCAAATAATTTTACTTAATTGATTAATTGATAATTATGTAAATTTTTATAATTTATTTTCCGTAGCGGGTTGTGGGTTTATAGGGGTATAGAGTGGGAAGTAATTTAATTATAATTAATTAAATAATTTAATTTATTTATTGGTATTTATTTTGAATTAATTGTTAATTGCTAATTAATTCATTGTTAATTTGTAATTAATTTGTATTAATAGGTAATTAATTGTAATAATTAATTTTTATTTGTATTTTTAATTGATTAATTATTATAATATATTAAATTGGTAATTACTTTTAATTAATTTTTTATAGATACTAATCAAGGACCGGCTGGACAACAACGCACACAACTGCTAGGAACTCTTCAACATCGTGAAAGAGCTCTCCAACCCCAACGCCGGCAACAACGACATCACCCCATCGCAAGACCTCTGCAACTCCCTCGCCTCCTACTTCCACAACAAGATCGCGGACATACACAACAGCTTCAGCACTCAACCGACGCACGCCACGACCGAACCACCACACCCCACCACCACCCTCCGCGCCTGGACTCCAATCAGCACCGAAGACACCGTCCGCATGATGAACTCCATCCACTCCGGATCTCCAACCGACCCCTGCCCTCACCACGTCTTCAACAAGGCCGACGCTGTCATCACACCCCACCTGCGGGACATCATCAACACCTCCTTCGACACCGCCACCTTCCCGGAGAGCTGGAAGCATGCCGAACTCAGCGCCCTACTCAAGAAACCTACAGAGGACCCCACCGAACTCAAGAATTACCGCCCCATCTCGCTCCTCCCGTTTCCAGCCAAAGTCATCGAGAAGACCGTCAACAAGCAGCTGGCCGCCTTCCTCGAGACGAATGGATCCCTCGACCCCTCACAGTCTGGCTTCCGAGCCAACCACAGCACCGAGACCGCCCTCATCGCTGCCACCGATGACATCCGAGCCCTGATGGACAACGGAGAAACACCGGCCCTCATCCTCCTAGACCTCTCCGCGGCATTCGACACTGTCTGCCACCGCACCCTAGTGCAGCGCCTCAGCAACGTCGGAATCCAGGAGAGGGCACTGGAGTGGATCATCTCCTTCCTCGACGGAAGAACACAGAGAGTCCGACTACCACCGTACAAGTCTGAGGCCACCGAAGTCATCTGCGGCGTCCCTCAAGGATCCTCGCTGAGCCCCACCCTCTTCAACGTCTACATGAGCCCCCTCGCGGCCATCGCACGCCAGCACAACCTCAACATCATCTCCTACGCTGACGACACCCAGCTGATCCTCTCCCTGACCAACGACCCCGCCGCCGCCAGAGCCGAACTTCACGAAGGGATGAAAGACGTAGCCGAGTGGATGACGACCAGCCGCCTGAAACTGAACTCAGACAAGACGGAAGTCCTCATCCTGGGCTCCTCGCCCTCCGCCTGGGACGACTCCTGGTGGCCCCCGCCCTGGGCACCGCACCCAAACCGACGACCACGCACGGAACCTGGGCGTCATCCTGGACTCCTCCCTCTCCATGACCAGACAAGTCAACGCCGTCTCCTCGTCGTGCTTCAACATCCTGCACATGCTACGGAAGATCTTCCGGTGGATCCCCACCGAGACCAGGAAGACGGTCACCCAGGCCCTCGTCACCAGCCGACTGGACTACGGCAACGCCCTCTACGCCGGAACCACCGCCAAGCTCCAGAAGAGACTCCAGCGGATCCAGAACACCTCTGCCAGACTCATCCTCGACATTCCACGACACAGCCACATCTCCGGACATCTGAGAGACCTGCATTGGCTCCCCGTCAACAAAAGAATCACCTTCCGTCTCCTCACCCACGCACACAAAGCCCTACACGATCAAGGCCCGAGCTACCTCAACAACCGCATCAACTTCTACGCTCCCAAACGCCATCTCCGATCAGCCAGTCACGCCCTTGCCGCCGTCCCCCGCATCCAAAGAACGACAACAGGAGGAAGGTCCTTCTCCTACCTGGCCGCCAAGACCTGGAACTCCCTCCCTCCCGACCTGCGCCTGACCCAAGACCACCTCTCCTTCAGGAAGAAGCTCAAGACCTGGCTGTTCGAGCAGTTCTAGCACCCCCTCCCCCCTCCCCCCCCCCCCAAGCGCCTTGAGACCGTCTGGGAAAGTAGTGCGCTCTACAAATGTCTTTGATTGATTGATTGATATTTAAAAAAAATAATATATGAAGTATTTACTTTCCCTACTGTTGCACTCACTGGAGTGGGAGTAGTCATTTTTACCCCTACTCTATCCAACGCGTTCCCTACTGTTGCACTCTCTGGAAAAGGAATAGTAATTTTTACCCCTACGCTATCGCCTATTAGCAAGGCAGGCATAGCGATGGAAATATTCGCGCTAAGCGCAAATATCTCCAAAAACTAACGCCTGCTCAGACCAGTTCTTAGCCACTATATCCAATGAGAAGTGGATATAATGGCTAAAACCCTGTTAGCGATAATGCATTAATATCGCTGTACTCTCAGCGATATTCACGGATTTCGCCGCTACTGCCGGGAATTTTATCGCTGTTGAGATAAACGTTGCTAATAGCACGTTATCTCAGCGATAAAATCCGCCGATGCTTGGCGATAGAAAAATTGTCGCTAAGCCTATTTAGCGATAATTATCGCTAGTTGTTGGTAATATGCCCTTGAGTTCTAGAAGTATTTTCCATTCTTTTAGCTACTGATAATGTTTTGTCTAAAGTAGGATCTTTTAAACCAAGAAGTTTTTCTTGAATGGTAAGATTTGACATTCTATTAATTAATTGATCTCTTATTAGATCATCTCTCATGTCATTAAATTTGCACGTGACAGCCAGCATTCTTAAATTTGCAACATACTGTTCAATGGTTTCCGGCGAAGACTGTGCAGGTGAAAAAAAATGTGTGCTTTTCGACCACAACACTTACTTTTTTGCCAAAATTCTCTTCCAAAGCCTTTAAAGCTACTTCATATACATCAACATTACTATCCCTGAAGAATCACTGTCAACATTTGTATCAATATGAATAGTTTCCATCAAAGGTAACGTTTTCAAAACATCTCTTCCTTCCAAACACAAAAATTGTTTCAAAATGGCTAACTTTCTTTTTGAAATATAATCATCACCCCCAATAGCTTCAAGATAGGTCTCAAAAGTTTCTTTCCAGTGTTCCCACAACATACACGGTTGCCCAGGACTCTGTAAGAAAAATGGTGGTGCTGGAATGACTTGGGAAGACATGTTAGTAAAATTAATGTATCAATGCTGAAAATGGCTTAAAACAATACCCAGAAAATGAATAATAAATAAATGATACTAATCAATGGCTGTAGAGTCCACAAATGGCTACGCAAAACAAAATTGTTCAATTTGCAATAAAGTAAAAGAGAACGTGTCTATGCAAGATAACATACAAGATCGAGATGCACACAGGAACTTGACTGACACGCTTGAAATGGTGTGCGTGCCTCCGGTGAGGAACTGTCAGTCGCAGGCGCCACACACTTAACTGAGTCACTCCAACAGTATTTATTTGCTATAAGAAAAATAGCATTAAATAAATAATTTTTCCATGGTACATACTGGTGTGCGTGTCACCACAGACAAAGAGACTTCCAAGAATAACGGCAGGCAAATCCAAGACACGCTGTTACTAGCAAGTGTATCGCAGCAGAAGCAAGTAAAAAAAAAAAATACACCCAAGACTTAAGTGTTGATCACAGAGGTTCCAGATGATCTCAACACTGAACAATGGAATCCGCATACCCCGCTGTTTTCAAAGGTAAACACTCGGGCCGATAACTGTTTACAAACGTTGCCGTTGCATGTGCCAAAATCAAATGTACACGCTGAAACGCCGTCTTCACTTAGGCGAAACATGAACAAAAATAAACTGTACAATTGCCGTTTAAGGATCAAAATAACGCACCGTGAAAGATGTTAAGAAGGATGCACGTAGTCGATTTGGTAGTAATATCCTTTACTCAGGAAACATAACCCTAATAACAGAGGAATGACGGACGCAGCCGCCGGTCAGCTCTCACCACCCGATCTGCCCCAACAGCCCATATACATCAGGAATGTTAAGAACAATTTCAATTAATAACAATGACTCATAACATCGAGCGTGAGGGCCGCTTAGTGCTCGAGCCAAAGAAAGCATAATGCAGGCTGGCTCGAGACACAACACGGTGATGCAAGGCAGCTCGAGACATAACACTTATCCTCCCTTTACAACAAAAACAACAACAAAAAATTGTGAAAGTAAATTATATAACATAATCTTCTAACTTTTTAGGTTTTGTGCAAACACGTTTGGGACGTACAACATCACACGTGCTATCAATACTCATGTCATGCCTAGATGATGAACTTCCTCTGGAAATAGGACATTCTAAGGAATCGTGCCTTAATAATGAACTACAACTGGCACCAGGACACACTAAGGGAACTCTACCAGAAGAGGAATCAAAAATTTGCTAGCATTCGCGACAAGAATTTTCAATTCTATTAAGGACACGGAGGCGAGGATTATGCTTCTCAAACTTTACTGCATCAACACAGCAGCCAATGAAAATATATTATTTTCTCAAATAAACAATAAATTACTACATTTCCCATGAACACCATGGTTATAGGCACGCCCCCACAGTCCATAAGAACCCCTTGCGTGCACATCACTTCCTCTTTCTTTGAGGCGATAAGTCCATAACGTGAACCGAACAAATCCTCCAACGTGGAAGAAGAACTTCAGATTGTCATCTCGACGTCAATCGTCTGTCAGTCCGACTTTTTCTCAGCTCCTGAAATAAAGGAAATAACACCACCGTAATCACTGAAAAATGGGTGGGTAAGCGTATGATATACAATACATTACGCCGGGTGGGATAATCCTCGCCTCCGTGTCCTTAATAGAATTGAAAATTCTTGTCGCGAATGCTAGCAAATTTTTGATTCTATTACAGGACCGGAGGCTTCAGATTATGCTTGGTTTAACGCTGAGTAAACACAACAGAAGTAATGTCACCCACCGGCTTATAATAAAAGGTTTTAAATGTCGATTCAGACAACCAATCTGCACAACGCATGATATCTTGAATACTGGAACCTAAACCATATGATTTGGACGCCATAGCGCCTCTCACAGAATGAGCACCAAAAAGTTGTGTATCTACACCAGCTTCTTTCATCACATCACGAAGCCATCTCGCTATTGTGGCTGCTACCACAGGTTTAAAGGGTTTTTGAATAGCAAGTAACAATTGATTACAACCCTGCGGCCGCAAGGCCTTAGTACATTCCTCGTAACATTTTAAGCATTGAACCACACATAATTTTTCATTTGCAGGAAAAGCATTGTATGAAATATGTCTCGATAAAGTTTTTGTGCGACCTGTAATATGAAAAGAAACCCCTTCCAGGGAAAACACTCTACCTGTAACGCCGAGCGCTCTCACATCAGAAGTCCGTCTGCAAGATGATAAGCACAGCAACATAGCTAGCTTTGCCGACAATTGCTTTCTAGATAGAAGATTATTGACCGGCCATTTGTTGAATAAATCCAGAACCAATGATTCATCCCACAACCCAGTATACTTGGGTTTGGGTGGGTTGGCGACCCTGATGCCCTTTAGTAGTTTGCATACCATCGGATGCATACCCACTGGTTTCCCGTGAATCTGCTTATGACCCGCCGAAATTGCCGAACGGAAGTTGTTCACCGACCTGTACGCTAGGCCGTCCCCTGCCTTTTCGGTCAGAAAGTTCAAAATGTGGGACAACTCTGCCCCCACGGGATCCAGGTGTCGTCCCAAGCACCAATCCACCCAGCCTTTCCAGGCCGAGGAATAACGCTTCCTGGTGGAAGGTGCCCATGCCTGCTTGATAAGCTCGGCAGCCTGTCCCGAAATGCCTGGCAACTGCCACTGTTGCCTGAAAGCCTCCATGCCATCAGCGACAGCCTGCCCTCTACTAGTAACAGGTGTTGCTCCTGTTGAGGGCCCTGCAATAACCAACTCGAGTCCGGGAGCATTCTCGGACTGTCGCAGCTCCACTGAAGGAGCTTGGGGAACCAGGCTTGTGACGTCCACCACGGCGTCACCATGACAATTTCCGCTCTCTGTCTGATCACTTGCGTCATCACCCTGGGGATCAATAAGAATGGGGGAAAGGCATATTGGGTCCCCCGAGACCAGTCTTGAAGAAAGGCATCCGTCGCCGCTGCCAATGGATCCGGTCTCCAGCTGAAGAACCGGGGAATCTGAAAAGTCAGCCTGGAGGCAAACAGGTCCGTCTGAAACGGCCCCCACGTCTCCTGCAGCCATTGGAAGACACGAGGGAACAGCTTCCAATCGCTGTAATCCCTCAAGTGTCTAGAATTCCAGTCCGCTACCTGATTGGCTTGGCCCGGAATATATTCCGCTATCACCGATATTTGATTCTGTAGACAATAGTGCCAAAAATCCTTGGCTATCTGAACAAGCATGGATGACCTCATGCCGCCCAACTTGTTGATATACCTCACCGCTGACACATTGTCCAAGCGGAGGAGGATGCAACAGGATGTCTGCTTCGGGGATAACGTGCGAATCGCGAACGACCCCGCTAGCAGTTCCAAACAGTTTATGTGCATCTCGAGCTCTTGAGCCGACCATCTGCTGCCTGTAGAAACCTCTCCACAGCGCGCGCCCCAGCCCCACCGGCTGGCGTCGGACTCGATTACTACCTCTGGCTGGGATCCGAAGATCGCCCTGCCGTTCCAGGCGTCTACGTGACTGAGCCACCACTGTAGTTCTGTTCGTACCTCTTCCGACAGAGGAACCGAATCGGTATAAGAAAGGCCTCTTTGTAGGTGTCGGATCTTGAGTCGTTGGAGTGCTCTGTAGTGCAACGGCCCCGGAAATATGGCCTGAATGGACGATGCCAGTATACCCACAACTCTGGCCAGCGTCCTGAGAGTCACCACTTGCCTGTCTAGCAACTTCCTTATTTCCTGTTTCAAGTCCCGCAACTTGGCCTGAGGCAGACGTAGTTGCGAGGTCTGGGAATCGATCATGAATCCCAAGAAGTCTATCACTTGCGTCGGGGACATCACTGATTTCTTCAGATTGATCACAAACCCTAAACTTTGGAGCAAGGCTGTAGTCATGGTCAGATGCCGTAAAAGACTGACCTGGTCTTGCACCATGATCAAGATGTCGTCTAGATATATAATTAGTCTTATCCCCCGTTCCCTGAGGAATGCTACCACCGGCTTCATCACCTTTGTGAAGCACCATGGAGCCGAGGAAAGACCGAAGGGAAGAGCCGAGTATTCGTAACACTGGTTCTCCCACATGAATTGTAGAAACCTGCGATGAGGAGGAAAAATCGGTATGGACAGATATGCATCCTTGAGGTCTAGGCGTACGAACCAATCTCCTTCCTGCAGCAAGTCTGCCAGGAGGTGAATACCCTCCATCTTGAAATGGTTGTACGTCAAGTATTGGTTGAACTCCCTGAGGTTTAGCACCAACCTGTTGCCGCCCCCTTTTTTCTGGACAAGGAAGACGTTGCTGAGGAAAGTACGAGGACCCTGCCTGCAACAAGAGATCGCCCCTTTCCTCAGTAAATCTTCCACCTCCTCGCTTATAAAACTGCGCTCTTGTAGGGAAAAATGGAGAGGTGGAGGGGGTAGCGCCTGCGCTGGGCGGGAGTAGAACTCTAGGTGAAATCCCTGAACTGTCTGTAGCACCCACGCATCCTGCGTCAAAGCTCGCCACTGCGCCATGCAATGCTGAGTGCGCCCCCCCAATGGAAGAAGGGAAACATTTGTGACACTCACCGGTATTTTGGTGTGATTTGAAGTTGGCTCTATTGTTTCCCGACTGAAAACGTCCCCGGTTGAATCTCCTCTAGGAAGGGTAGAAAGTGCCACCACGGGTGGAGTCCCACTCCCCACGGCCGCGGCCAAAATCTCCACGTTGGGAGCCTTGTTGGTATCCTCGGCCTGACGAGCGGCCCCCGCCTCGTCCGGCCCTGTTGAAAACCCCCTGTGTAAGGGCTCGTTTTATTCCACTTTGAGCTTTGTCTAGGGCTGTAAAAGTACCGACGTACTTTGTGACGTCCTTAACAAACCTATCACCAAATAGGAAACCTCCGGCCAGAGGTCCCGGTTCTGCCTCCGCCAGTTCCGTTAGATTGCTATCCATCCGGAGTAGTAGTGATTTGCGCCTCTCCGATGAGATCGCGAAGTTGGTGTTGCCCACCAGGCAAATGGCGCGCTGAGCCCAGCCTGCCAAGATATCCGGATCCACTGTTCCTTGACCCTCCTTGGCCTTCAGGGCCATTTCCAAGATTTTTGCCAAGGGCCCCACGACATCTAACATCTTGTCCTGGCAGCCTCGCCAAGCCCTGTCCAACCCCCTTTTAGGGTCCTTAGAGAACTTCCTCAAGAAGGTAAGCATACTCGTGTCAATCTCGGGAGTGTCCGCAACACCGTCCGGGATCTCAGGGCGTGGACATTCCGACCGCAAGCGGTTTCTAACTTCTCTACCAAAACCCTTCCGGAGGTTCTCGTGTAAATACTCAGAGACCGCCGGAGGCGGGATCCAATCCGAAGATCTGGGGTGGACTATCTCCGTAGGGTCAAAGTTGAATGTCTTAATCCTATCCTCTGCCGGCTTAGGATCTACTCTGGCTTTCTTAGGGGGAGGAGGTAACTCCTCTGAGGTATCAGTATCGGTCCCTGTATCAGTATTAGTAGTGGCAGTGTCAGTGTCCACAGGGATAGGGCGTTTAGCCTTGGCCTTGCCACCCACATACTGGGAATCATATGACTCTTTCGGCGGCAGAGAGGCCAATGATTGAGCGTGCGGCCATTGGATGGTGTCTGCTGAGCCTGCCGCGGAAGAAGTGGCTGCCTGCTTCTGCTTCTTCTTACCCCCATAACCGTGACGTTTAGCAAAACCTTCTAATTGTTTGCGAATGGGTCGTAGTGCCACCGCAAGTGCCTGCTGCACCGTCTGAGGTACTTTCGTTTCCATAGCTTTATTTACTGAAGCCTGGACCGAGGCATCCAACGCCTCGACAATATTGTCTTCAAGGACAGCCTCCTGCTGTCCATCCATAATTTCCTCCCCATCATTGTACTCCTCATCAGGATATCTCACCCAACCTTCCATTGTGAAGGCACACATACTGCAGAGCAGTCTAGAATAAAACACTGGGTGAAATGGGGGGTAATGGGGGGGTCAGCCCAAGCACACAGACAAGTAAACTGGCAACGTTTCCCAAACCCCCTCAGCAATGCTGTAGTCAGAAGGATCAAAGATCCTGGCCCTTTTAGTCCCTGGAGCGTGTGCGCACTCTGGGCCAATGTTTTATACAGCCAGCCGATCAATTAGGCAGGCGCTCACACAGGGGGTCCTGCCGGAATGCTGAACGCGCGAAAAATGCGTTCCGAGAAAGCCGAGGAGTCGGAGCGAGGCGCGCCGCCCAAACGCTACCAAAAACCTACTAGAAAATAGCCCAATTTGGCAGCGTTTTGGGGCGCGCGCGTCGACCGAGAGCCACCCGGCGTGTGCGTCAGGGCTAACAAGGGAAGCCTCTGCGCGCCTCTAGGCTGCCGGTACCGGGCTCAGTGAACAGCGCGGCGGCCCCCCTGCCGGCCGAAGACCGTAATAAACAGCGCTCCTGAAGCGCGATGTCAAGCGGGCAGAACCCGATCGGTGCAGAGGTACGTGGTTCACAATAAACGAAGAGCTAAGTGCTGCAGCGCTCGCTGGACTCACCACTAGCGCGTAACAAGTAATAACTAAACATTCAAGCAATACACCAAATACAGTATAAACAGTATACGGAGCGACTCGCCCCCAGCAAGCAAATGCCCTTAAACGGGACAGTAATCAATAATAATAACCCCACAGGGAAGAACCCAAACACAAGCAGAGTGAGGGGACCCAAGGGGAGGTGCACTTAACTCTGGCTTGAGCAGCAAAGAAAGAGGAAGTGATGTGCACGCAAGGGGTTCTTATGGACTGTGGGGGCGTGCCTATAACCATGGTGTTCATGGGAAATGTAGTAATTTATTGTTTATTTGAGAAAATAATATATTTTCATTGGCTGCTGTGTTGATGCAGTAAAGTTTGAGAAGCATAACCTGAAGCCTCCGGTCCTGTAATAGAATCCACAACATTATCAAGGTTCTGTGACTTTGATGAATCTTCAATCCAATCATAACTTTTCCTAGTAGAAGGAGAACCAATGTTACCTCTAAACAAAGCAATTCTGTTCGCATTCCACACTTTCCCATCACTTAACAGGGCAGAATTACATCCTCGTCGCCAAAATAATGTAATAACGATGTCCACGCTTGTAGGTAGTTCCCAAGTAGATTTATTGAGCAGTTAAGTAAAGTCAATTATAAGGTCAGTTGGAGACCATAGGGAGACCCCACCAGGAGCATCCATCTATGTGCTCAGCCCATCCAACTGTCACTAACTCAGCAGAACACCAACATTCTGACAGCTACTCCAATGAACATTCCATTGGTGATGGAAAGCCAACACATTGAGAATAACAGGATATTACATAATTTCAATTAATAACAATGACTCATAACATCGAGCGTGAGGGCCGTGTAGTGCTCGAGCCAGAGAAAGCATAATGCAGGCTGGCTCGAGACACAACACGGTGCGGCAGCTCAAGACATAACAAAAGACGGGCTCCGCTAACTTAAAGGCTTATAAAAGTAGCATGCCTCAATGCTTCCTTATCTTTTTCAAATACTGTCCCGAATAAACGAAACCACAGTGAATCAGAGTGCCCAACGCCTCAGTAGAATACAGCGCAGACCAAAGAGAGCAAACCCAAACTTAACAAGGTGAAGCAGAAAGTATCCCACCTTGATAAACAACAATCACTATGAAAGAATGTGGGTTGAATACCTTAGTGTCACTGAATAAATACCTTATCCAGGGGACACTTACTATCCAAGAGTTTTTAGTCCAACAATTCCCAGTATTTCAACGTTGCTTGTAGCACAGCAGAAAAATAGGAATTGTAGATGTCCTTCATCAAAATGGGTATCCCATCCTCATCGCCAGTTTTGAAGAGACAGGACACAAATACTCTTGAAGTAAATTGAAGATTTATTTGTAAAAAGTCAGAGACCCCTGGGACACAGCTTCTCTCTCTTCCAACAGTCTTTATATCCCCTTCAAGATTCCCAAGAGCATCAGAATAGAAAGGTTGCTAGGTAACTTCAGTATTCTATAACATTACATAAGCAAGCAAATGAATGAATGGCAAAGGAAGATATAACAGCTTCATTAGCTGAAATCAGCAAAGCATTGTAGTAGTCTAGGCGGCTTAGCACCAGTGCCTGGATAAGAGTTTTTCAAGTGGTTAAAGGTAAGAAGGGAAATACTTTTCGGAGAAGACTTAGCACATGGAAGCATGTGCCGACCTTAGATATGGCATGCTCCTTCATTGTCAATTCTGATCCAGGCTGACTCCCAGATTTTTAACCACCAATTTGGGAGATGGAGCAGTGCCCGGTTCCTCTGGCCACCACCTCACCAAAGCATCTCCAAACGACATGCTCTCAATTTTCCACGCATTAATTTGGGGGAAATTATCCATCATCCAGCCAGCGATGGCTGTCATGTCCTTCGAAAAAGTAGACTGGGCATTATGATTGTTTTTATCAAAGGAAAATAGGAGCTGAGTAACTTCTGCATAGAATATTGGAACACATCCTAAATTCCTCAATAACCCTGCTAAGGGAGTAACATATATGTTGAATAAGATGGGGCTGAGACAAGAACCCTGAGGTACTCCCTTAGTCAGTCAGTATTGTAGTCTTAGAGCAGAAAGGGCCTAGGTTAATGGTCTGAGTTCTATCAGACAGAAAGCTCGACATCCAGTGTAAAGCATTCTCTTGAAGGCCAATTTCCCTAAGTCTCCTGAGCAGAGTCTCATGGGAGATCGTATCAAAGGCGGCCGATAAATCAAGCAGCACAAGAATCACTGTTGTCCGTTGTCCAGGGACATTCTGATTTTGTCGGTGACCGCAACCAAAGCCGACTCTGTGCTGTGTCTGGGTCAAAAGCCTGACTGAGATGGATCCAGGCAGCATGAAGCTACGACAAAGTCAGACAGCTGTTTATTTATATGTTTTTTCTAATATCTTGCTCAGGAGAGGTAGCACTGAAATAGGGTGATAATTGCATAAATCCTGCATGGAGGCCTCAAGATTTTTACGGATCGGAATCATTTGCACTGCCTTCCATTCATGGGGGAGATGACCCTCTTTCATAGAGTAGTTGAGGATTGAACAAATAGGAGGAGCAAGTTGTTTGAAAAGGAGTGAGGCGGTCTTAGCCGGAATGATGTCCAGGTGGGAGCCTGATTTTACTATGTTTAGTAGCGATTCTACATCCTCAGTCTTAAGTGCAGGAAAGTTATCTAACGTCTGTACATAGATATAGCCGGTGAGTAATCTGCCATGGTGTCTGTCTGGGGGCTACCAACTGAGGTGATTTTATTGTAGATCATATCAATTTTGTAGGTAAAATGGGTTGCTAGCTTGTCACACAGGGCTTGAGATGGAGCATCTTAATTTTTACATGCCTTAGGATTAGTGAAAGATTTTAATATATGGTAGAGAGTTCTGAAGGCATTCCCTGCCTGTTGAAGTTGCAGCGCTATGTGAGTTTTACGAGCAGTTCTAATACTTTTGGCCAATTTATATCTTTCTTTATCCTATATGTCATGTGAGAGGCGCCAGTGTCGTTCCAGTTTTTTGCAGCAACTCTTTTCTGTCCGGACATTTGGGGAAAACCAAGCTGTCTGAGGGCATCTGGTTAAACTCAGGCACTGTTTCAGGGGGGCTAGATAATCGATGGTGGTTTTAATTATAGAGTTAAACCGGGCCAGGCACTCCTCAACACTATCCGAGTCAGGTCTCTGGGAAGTGGGAATTAAATCTTGGAAGTGTCCGACATAATTTTACGCCACTGTCTATGCCACCTAAGAGAGTTTGTGTGGGGGACATCATGTGTCCCAGGGCCCCTGATTTGAAACTCTATTAAAGAATCGTCTGTCCAAGTCAATGGGGAAGTAGCTTCACAGTGAATATTGGAAGAGTTAGTAAGGATCAGGAATAACATCCCCCTTTTCTCTCTCCATTACCATCAATGAATTGTCCAATGGGAGTGTATTTCTCACTTTTAAAAGTAGCGTGGGCTGTGTCATTTTGCATTTAGCAAGTTTCAAAAAGGCAAGTGCTGAAACATGTCACTTGCAATAAATTATGCATATCCTGACCCCGTGAGTGCTTCGTTTTATCATTTGGTAGCTGCTGTATATATATTTGTTAACAACGATAGTGCCTATCCTGTCGCCAGGCATTTCAGAAAAGTCCATAGCAACAACTTGGAGTGCTTGAATTACTTTGTGTTGACATCAGTTGCACAGCCAAGAAGAGGGGGAGACAGGGACAAACTTCTGCGCCAGATGGAGTCTAGAATGATATTAGAGCTCGATAGTAAGGCTCCAAATGGGCTTTACACCACGGAAGATCTCTATCATTTTCTTTAATTGGTTTGGGACTTTTATTTATTTGTTGGATTCATACCCATTACTGACCCGCCTGCCGTCTCTTATTTTGTGGATGTACTGTTATAGTTTTTTGCTCCTCTTCCCCCCCTCCCTCCCCCACCCCCCTCATTGTCAATTCCAGTCTATCTTTTTTCCTTCCCTTTTTTTATATATATTTGCACTGGGGTTTACTCAATTAAGAATGGATTAGTTTATGTTCCATTTTGAGTTTAACACGTGGTACTATGGTGTTATAAGCACATTGAAAACATTGGCATAGAGATCTACCAGACGGGGTGTAAATCAAGGAGAGCAACAGGGCTGCCATCGCTATTCGATGTCCCTCATAGTGTAATTAGGAAGGACAGGGTTGCCATCATTTAAAGATGTCCCTGCAGGATTGTAAATAGTATTTATTTTGGTCTTTACGGTTCTTGTATTTATATTGCATTTTTTGCACAGAGTGTATATGTTTACAAACTTTGCTTCTTTTAATATGTGTATAGGGTAAAACATTTTTTAGATATAACAATTCATTTTGTATTGGAAGTTTTTAAGTATTTATACTTTTAGAACTAAAAATGCCTATTTTGCACAGAAGGGAAAGATTTACAATCTGCACGACGTTGCACTTTAAACTTTGCACTTTATATACTAGACTGTTTAGACCACAATTATGCATGTATGCAGATACAATCCTGTGTTTAATCATTTGAATGTAAATGAATAACCATTTTTGTGTATTCCAAGTATGAGGATTATGATAATGGCAGTCATGCTCTCAAAGATATACAACTAAACCGTAATAGTATTTCTTCTATGTTCACTATTGTCACATGGTGTGCACTAGCAATTTAAAAAAACCAGGCATGTAGGGTAATGTGTGACTGTGAACAAGGGCAACCGCCCGAAACGCGTCAGTCTCGTTTGCTGCCTTTGCCTCAATAAACAAAGAACTTGCCTTGATTTTGGGACTCGTGTCGTCTTCTGTGTCTGGGGCTCCAGATTCCAGTTGCCGTGCTTTGTCTGCATCTAATCCGCGGAGGGTGGTTGCCTCCGCCTCGAGTCCACTCCCCAGAAGTTGTCCGACGGTATCAACCAGCCGACTTTGTCCATGGAAGTGGAATTTTCCGACGGACCCTGCCTGCGGTGATCGAACACACACCCTCCTTTGCAACGAGGCTCGCTGAACACGCTGTAAGCCAAGAGAGCCCTCGCCACTGAAGAATTGGGCGAGAAAGCAAGGCACAGCGTTGCGCACAGCTGAGCAGGAAAAGAAGAGCGGGGTGAGTGTTTGTAACGCATTACCAGGCGGTGGGGAGGACTACAGGCATACGCGAGGGTACTTCAGGCTCAGACAAACTATCGGCCTTTTGTACACCAAACGTTAACTTTCCATTAAAATACCTCGGCATAATGGCAGCAACGGGAATGTCGGAAGAGACAATGATGGGGCGTGAGGCGGCGTCATTAGAATTATTTAACAACCTGCCTAAAATTACTCGGAAGGGAGCAACAGCGGAGGCAGGCACATCAGAACCTGCACAAAGTAACAGCCCTTCGATAGAAACACAGATAAGGGCTCTCATGAAACGTTTAGAAAAAACAATGAGGAACAAAGTTACAAAGTGGTGGGAGCATAAATCCCTATCAATGTACATTGCGGAAGGAAGAATTCCAAGGGGTTTAAGAATTTTACTTGCTCCCAGCTATGACAAGCCACACCTGGAAATGTTGAAGGAGTGGGGTCATAGCAATTTGGATGCTTCCCGGAACCTGGTCAAAATTCTCTTAAAATATGCCGAAATTGACCGCACTGAACTGCTTAAAGAATTGGAAGAAATCAATGGAGAATTGTCAAAATTAGAACCTCATGACCTCATTGCAACAATGAGAAAAGAAATCCAAGAAAAAGTGAATAAACATGAGGAAAAAATCAAAGTGCGCAAAGCGTGGAAGTTTGCGCGTGACAAGGATGACTACGAGCACGGGAAAATCTACACTTTTGCTCGTAAATTTGAAAACGCAAAACGCCTAAAAATGAACCAAAAGTCAGCCCCTACAAAACCATCAACGAGGGTAGAAGTGATTGCTGGTGGTTCACGCACGGATGTGCAGGAAGATGCACAAATAAACAGTGATTCCAACTCCACAAGCAGTAATATAAGTAGTGTCTATTGGTCTTGGATCTGGGCGAAGAGGTGGATTTTTTAGTAAATGCGCGGTTACAAACGCTGCGCCCACGAAATCAGCAAAATCACCAGAAAAAGGGCCAGAATCAACCGCCGTCGCAAAGAGCGCCGCCAAAAACACAAGTGCAAACAACAGCAACAAAAAGCAACAAAAAGAAAAAGCATTGGCGCAAGAACAGAAATTAAGTAACAAGACTGTCATTAACTTATCCTCCACCACCCTCACCACTGCTGAAAACCAACTATTAAGTCTAGGCCTCACTTTTTGTTCAGTAACGGACTTTAACTACACAGCCACCAGAGTGGACGTGTTTCGGTTTATCCGTAAATTGAAGCTCCGTAAATTCTTCAATATCAAGGAGGGCCCCAATATTATTGATACAGAGGACTTGAATCCAACCACACCAGTGTTACAAGCCCGTGATATCAGAGGCATGCTTACACTTCATCACCTGAGTGATGACAACAATGAACCCAGTACCAGTGCATCCACACAAGAGGAACTTAGGGAAGCTAACATCTCCCAAATCGGAGCGGGCTCCAGTCCATTTAAACCAACGTCAACATTTACACCCACCATGCCCAAAGATGCAATAGATGCATTCCATGATGTGGTAACAGCAGATTTGAAAAAACTCTACCATCAGGTCAAACACCGTAGGAGAGCCAAGCGAGAGCATGAAAACCAATATTGGCAACTCATGAACAAGTTGAAACATGATCATCGTAACATAGTCTGTGGTTCGGACAAAGGAGGAAACGTAGTTATATGGCCCCAAGAACAGTATATAACAGAAGCCAACAGACAATTATCGGATCCCACTTGTTACATGAAGACTAATTTGAAAGAATATGATCTAGCTAGAGAGAAGTTATGCAAAATGCTCTTCAAATACAGAAGGGAGGGCTTAATCTCTATGCAAGAGTTCAAATTTCTGCACACCGAGCTACCTATTATGCCCAGATTTTATTTAATTCCAAAAGTGCATAAGGGGATGATTCCAGTCCCAGGACGGCCTATTATCTCGGCAATAGACAGCATTGGTGAACATCTCGCCCAATATGCAGATTATTTCCTACAACCTTTGGTATCCAGTTTGCCAACATACATCAAGGATACAGGACATTTCCTACAAAAGATCAAAAATACCACATGGACAGAAAACTCCCTACTAATAACATTGGACATAGAAGCTCTATATACGAGCATTGAGCACTCCACTGGTCTAAAAGCTTTGGAATATTTTTTGAATACCAGACCAGCCAACTGCTATAACCACAACAAGATGTTAGTAGATTTGGTTAAGTGGAGTCTTCACCATAACTTTTTCATGTTCGGGAGGGATGTCTACTTGCAACGGAGGGGGGTGGCCATGGGGGCCTGCTTTTCCCCTAGCTATGCGTGCTTGCACGTAGGCTATTGGGAGAAGCGGGCCCTCACGTGGGAACATCAGACCATCTTTTCTGAATGTGTGAAACAGTGGGTCAGATTTATTGACGACGTGTTTTTAATCTGGAGGGGTGATGAAGCCAGTGCGTTAGATTTCATAAAGATGTTAAACATAAATGATTACAATCTAAAATTTACGCACCACATCAGCAAAACATCTGTTAATTTTTTGGATGTGAAAGTTTACCCAAAGAATAACCGTTTGGCAACCACCCTTTACAGAAAAGAAACTACGGGCAACTCTACGTTGCACGCAAGTAGTGCCCATCCGAAACACACTATAGATAATATTCCATATGGTGAGTTACTCAGGATTAAGAGAATCTGTAGTGATGCAGAAGAAAGAGACAGATGTATAGAAGAATCTATCAGTAGATTCAGGGCCAGGGGATACCATGACAAAACCCTAAAAACAGCAGTCATAAAAATCCAACAGTTAACTAGGGAATCTCTTCTGTCACAAGATAAAAACATTTTGAACAAAAAGGAACATCTTGAAAATTCAGATATCAGGTTCCTTACAGCGTTCAGTCATCAGGACAGAAGAATAAGATCTATCCTAACTAGAAATTGGCCCATTCTGCAAACAGATGGAGTTCTAGCAGGAGACCTTCCAGCTAATCCAATTATCACGTTTAGGAGGGGACCCTCCTTACGTAGTCATGTCTCCAACCCTTTCCCAGAACTTATCACACAATCCACCCGGTTAACACCCAGAAATGGGTTTTTCAAGTGTAATAGCTGCCGGGCATGTAAATTCGGGATAAATACATGCACATATACTACTCCTTTCAGTCCAATTCCCCTTCAGATCAAGGGTAATTATAACTGCAGGACTGAATATGCAGTATATGTCCTGACCTGTACTTGCGGCCTGAGATATATTGGAAGTACCCGGCCAGCAGTACATGCCAGGTGTTGGACCCGGCCCGTTGGGCAGGTTCACCCCTAGAGTTTTTGCTTTTTCCTAGCCTGTTTATGGAACCTGGTGTTGGTGATTTTAGGCCTCTGCGCACTTTTTCACTGTGGTACAGTGTAAAGTGCTTGAGCTCTTTGTGAATGAGTGGTGAGTGACCTGCCCTCCCATAGGAATGAATGGGGAATATGTATGCCCATGGTAGTTCCTGATGCCTGGGGAGTGCAGGGGCGAGTTTGGTATGTATGAACTCGTGAGAATGAATGCTGCAAAATGATATATGCGGCATGATTGTGTCTAGTCTAGAAGCGCCACTTTTTAGAAGTTGGCATATTTGTGTAATTTGTGTCTAGCGTGTGATTGGCTGGTGAGCCTGGCCCAGAGTGTCTGGGCCTGCTTGTGGATTGACTGTCTGGTTTGAGGATTACAGGGGCTGGAGAGCCCAGGAGGTTGTCTGAGTCAGCCCATGGATGAAAGGCAGCATCTGCTGCCAGGGAAGTGGGAGGAGATGGAACCTGATAGTGAAGGGCTGTGCCTGCCTAACTACAAAGCTGGCTCCACCTCCCGCTGGGCGACTGTCACCTCTGTCCCTGATACTGAAGGGACTTCCCTCTAAACCAGTCCAGCTGGTTCTCACACTGAGACTTCAAATACTTCAAAGACTTTTCACTGTATAAGAAGGGGCTGTGTTCCCTTCCAAAAGGTTCTTGTTTCTAACTTGAATCTGCCAGGGGCATGCTGCTGCTGGGGCTCAGGGGAATCCCTGGGCCCTGCCCAGCTCCTGGACATCTGATGGACTGCTGGGGGACTCTTCCTGGCTGTCCCCCTGCCTGGCTGCATCTTTGAGGACTTTTGCTGGACTTTGTTCTGCCCTGGAGACCTTAACCTGTGATGCTGGGACCCTTCTTGATGCAGGGGTCGTTCCTGTGGGCTTGTCTATGCCCCTAGCGCCTTGGGAGCGCTCTTTGCTGTATTACGGGCGTTTTTAGCGTCTCACGCCCGATGCGTGAGACTTGGCAGGTGCCTACCCTGCGATGTTGCCCGTATTTGGATATTTACATGCGAGTGCCCACCTCGCTTATTTTTGAGTTTATTTGCCCCCTGGCAGGTGCCTACCCTGCCAGGGGCCTGCCGCAATAATTTATTTTCCATGAGGGAGCCCACTCCTCGGGAAACTGTGCCGCCGCCTGCCTGTCTAAGGAAGGGGCCGCTGCGCTTGGCCGGCCGGCCAATCCGGTCGCGGCCGGCCGGCAGTCCCGCCCTGAGGGAAGAGGCGAGGAGGAGAAGCATGGCGGAGCGGTAGCGGAGGGGGCGCGAGGCACATTGTCGGTGCCTGCCCCCGCCGCGGAGAGAAGAAGAAAGGAGGAGTGTGGCCGGCTTCTGGGGCTCCCATGTGCAGAGGGAGCCCCGAGTGAGAAGGACAGCGGCCGAGAGCGTCTGAGCGTGCCAGCGGGGCCCCGTGGTGGAAGAGGAGCCCCGCGCTGGCCAGAAGAAGAGCCGCCGCCTGGAGGAGCCGCCCCTGAGGCCCGGTGAGTCTGGGCTGGGGCCGGGCAGAGTGGGGCAGAGCAGGGGAGGGGCGCCGGGACACATTGTCGGTGTCCGCCCCCCGCCCCCGCAGTAGCGCGAGCTCGCGCTCGATGTGTGAAGCCACGAGGGCTTCAAGGGCGGCCCCGGTTGGCAGTGGGCCGCCCCAACGTGACTTAGAGCCTGTTGAGGCTCGGGCCATTTCCCTTGACTCGAGTCCCCCGTGAGGGACTCCAACGACCCCCACCTTTGTTGTCAGAGCCAGAGGGTCTCAGGGGGCCATGCTTGGAGATGTCGAGCCCCAGAGGGGGGGCTCCAACGACCCCTCATGTGTTTAAGAGCCTGCTAGGCTCAGAGGGGTTAACTTGCTGAGGAGCCAGAGGGCTCCAGAGAGAGCATTTGTTTTCGAGCCTGTGTGGTTCAGTTTGGCGCAATGTACTGCTAGGCCCAGTGAGAGTCCTGCCGCAGTTTTTGATCCCAGTTGCCCAGCACTTTGTGGGCAGCTGCCACGTTTAGGCTTTTTGTACTTTAAACTGGCGCTGCATGGCAGCGCACCCTGACTTTGAACTCAGGGCATCTTTGCCCCACAAGGCCAGTTGGCCTAGGGACTGCCACAGGTGGTGGCTTATGTAAGTCATGCGCAATGTGATTTCTATGGTTTTAATAGTAATTGCCTACTGTGTGTTTTGTTTGCGCTATTGACTTCTGCTCTGGCACCTCTGAATGTGTAGGTTTATGCATTATGTGTCTTTCTTTCCATGCGCTGCACCTCTGAATGTTTAGTCATCATGTGTCTTCTTGCGCTGCACCCCTGAATGTATTTTATTGCATCATGTGCTTTATTCTGAACACCTCTGAATGTTTTAGGCATCATGTGTTTTCTCTTTATTACTCCTCTGAATGTAGGTTATTGCATCATGGGTAAGGTGTTCTTTTCTTAGACCCCTAAACGCTGAGTGATACTTAGGTGGTTGTCTTTTCTACTCCTCTGAATGTAGGTTTATTGCATCATGAGTAATGTATTCTTTCTTAGACCCCTAAATGCTGTGTGATACTAAGGTGGTTCTTCTTTTTTAGTACAGGGGGTCCTAGTAAGGTCCTGGTCCTGTTACCAGTGGTTACTGGTTGTTATCTTTGATTATTATTTTATGTTACATTTTCTAGAAGTGATTTTATATTCTACATTTTATCTAGAAGTGCTATATCTGATTCTGACAGGCGCCCATGTGGCCCTGTCTTGTGAATAATCCCATGTGAATATTGCCCGTGCAAGTTGGCACAATGTATATGTGTGATTTTATCTGATGTGTTTTTACAATACAAAAGTTATTTTTATAATAACCTTGTGTGGAGTCTCTTTTGTGGTGTGCCTAGTATGTTGTTGCTGTTGTGCGCTGACGCAAATGCTTTACACATTGCCTCCGAGTTTAGCCTTACTGCTTGTGCCAAGCTACCAAGGGGGTGAGCAGGGGTTATCTTGGCTTGTGACTTCCTTGCCCTGACTAGAATGGTGGTTTCTGCCTGGCTTTGGTGTCAGCCTTAGCCTACCAGAAATAGCCAGTTCTAACATTGGTGGTCAGCGGTGCGGATTTGGACTTGTGTTTGCGCAGTGCCATAGCGACAACTGGCTACATTACAAAACTCTGCAATTTTTTTCAGATAGTCACATGTTTGGGATTATTGTTTTTGATTTTTTTCCTCAAGAGTGTCATTTTCAAATGTGTTCCTGCGCTTTATGTTTAGTGGCAGATGAGAGAAAGTGACAGGGCGGGACGCCAGTAGAGGGGGAGGTTCCCATAGATTAGGAATCCCTTGCTGGGTCCAGTGTCCAATACCAAATCCTGTCCCTGTGTGGGTAGATGGAAGAGAGGGAGTGTGAGGAGAAATGACTAGCTCAGGAGGGTGGTTGTTCCCTGAGTGTAGTGTGTGTGTCTGGATTCCCCAGTGTGGTAGGATCCAGTGGTGGCAGCTTAAATGTGTCCAGTGCGTGTGAAGTCCCATTCCCAGTTCCCAGAGTATGGTGCCTGGTGCTCAGTAAGAGGGTGACAGGTTGTGAGTCAAAGGCAGTAAGGAACTGTTTCACCAGTCTGGAGGGGGAGTGTGTGGATGAGTGGTGTCTTGAACTGGAGGAGTTGGTGTGAGTTTTTATTTTGAAGGAGCTTGCAAGTGAGGTGTACCTCTGGTGGTGTGCAGGAGGTCCTGCAGAGGCACTGGACAAGAAGGTGGATGTCTGGCGGTGTGCTAGATGTCTTGCAGAGGCATTAGGGAGTGGTTCCAAAAGGAGTGGCTTGTGTATCTGATGATCCTGTGAAGGGGAAGAGGTTACTGTGTAACTCAGCTGGGTCCCAGTAGTATGGTAGGGGTGTAGGGGCTCATGCCCTGTCTCAGTGGAGGCGGAGTGAGTGTGGGACGGTGTGTCCCACGTTGGCCTGAAACCCTATCTCAGGGCCTGGAGGGTTCCCTAAGGGAGCGCCAGGTCAGGGGCCTAAGCTGTACATAGGTCATTTGAGGAGGATTTTCCTGTGTCTAGAGGACGGGGAGTATCTGTAACCAGAACTCCGGCGGTCCTAGTGTTGGGCAGTACCGCTCCTAGTGGAGGGTGCAGAAGTCCTGGCTCGCTGAGCATTTGACCGTCTAGAGTGCTTGACCATTTGTGGGGCCTCTGGAGGTCGTTCCCCGAGGAGGGGGGAAAGCCGGGTTGGGGTTGTGGTCTGACCTGGAAGGAGTACTGGAGGAAAGTGTGTCACTGATACGACGCTGGCGTGCGCTCTGTCTAGCCTGGGACATACTGAGAATCACCCTGTGATAGGGAGTACTGGAGGAGAGTGTGTCGCTGATACGTCGCTGGCGTGTGCTCTGTCTAGCCTGAGACATACTGATACTGGAAGGGGGTGCAGAGGGACAGTGTCCTTACTTCTGACCCCGGTGCAACCTGAGGGTTTAGATCTTAGGTTGGGAGATTAGGAAACTTCTAGGTCAAGAGGAATTTCTGCCAAAGTGGATCAGCTGAAGAGACTGAGGGGGCTGCCCTTGCTGTGTGTTCTGGGGCTCACCTGCAGTTTGTTGTTTCCACTAAGGTAGAGGAAAGGGGACTTTGCTGTGTGCTGTATCCCCCCACCTGCTTGAAGAGGGACTGTGCTATGTGCTTTGTACCTCAGAAGTGGAATAGTTTCCAGGTGGTAGACCAGTGATGGAGTAAGGTCCTGATCTGGTAGGAGAATTGTGTTCTGGTGAGTGCTTCTCTGTGAGGGTGCGGAAACCCAGAAGTAGAGGTAGGGTGGGGCATTCTTGCCCATGACCTCTGGTCAGCCTGAGGGTATGGACCCTAGGTTGTTGGATCAGTGGTAGTTGTAGCTACACTGAGAGAGAGAGTGGAGAATGGCTATTGTGTGCCAGGGGTTACTACCCCCACTCTGTGGATTAGTTAGGACCTGTGATTTGGATGGCCTATGGCCTGGTCTTGGCTGTGGATGACTAGGGAGTACCAGTGTGGTATCCTAGTTGTGTCAGAGAGTTATTGTTTGGAGGTAACCAGGTGGGTTCAGAGTGGCGTAAAACCGGAAGGTGTCCCTGCTGTGTGGGTCCGTGTCCGTGTTTTGTCACCCAAAGCAAGGATGCCCATCAGTGGAGTGATTGGTCTACCCTGCGTTTTGGCTGGAAGGGGGTTGTGTTGAACCCGGCCCGTTGGGCAGGTTCACCCCTAGACTTTTTGCTTTTTCCTAGCCTGTTTATGGAACCTGGTGTTGGTGATTTTAGGCCTCTGCGCACTTTTTCACTGTGGTACAGTGTAAAGTGCTTGAGCTCTCTGTGAATGAGTGGTGAGTGACCTGCCCTCCCATAGGAATGAATGGGGAATATGTATGCCCATGGTAGTTCCTGATGTGTGGGGAGTGCAGGGGCGAGTTTGGTATGTATGAACTCGTGAGAATGAATGCTGCAAAATGATATATGCGGCATGATTGTGTCTAGTCTAGAAGCGCCACTTTTTAGAAGTTGGCATATTTGTGTAATTTGTGTCTAGCGTGTGATTGGCTGGTGAGCCTGGCCCAGAGTGTCTGGGCCTGCTTGTGGATTGACTGTCTGGTTTGAGGATGACAGGGGCTGGAGAGCCCAGGAGGTTGTCTGAGTCAGCCCATGGATGAAAGGCAGCATCTGCTGCCAGGGAAGTGGGAGGAGATGGCACCTGATAGTGAAGGGCTGTGCCTGCCTAACTACAAAGCTGGCTCAACCTCCCGCTGGGCGACACCTCACCTCTGTCCCTGATACTGAAGGGACTTCCCTCTAAACCAGTCCAGCTGGTTCTCACACTGAGACTTCAAATACTTCAAAGACTTTTCACTGTATAAGAAGGGGCTGTGTCCCCTTCCATAAGGTTCTTGTTTCTAACTTGAATCTGCCAGGGGCATGCTGCTGCTGGGGCTCAGGGGAATCCGTGGGCCCTGCCCAGCTCCTGGACATCTGATGGACTGCTGGGGTACTCTTCCTGGCTGTCCCCCTGCCTGGCTGCATCTTTGAGGACTTTTGCTGGACTTTGTTCTGCCCTGGAGACCTTAACCTGTGATGCTGGGACAAGTCTTGATGCAGGGGTCGTTCCTGTGGGCTTGTCTATGCCCCTAGCGCCTTGGGAGCGCTCTTTGCTGTATTACAGGCGTTTTTAGCGTCTCACGCCCGATGCGTGAGACTTGGCAGGTGCCTACCCTGCGATGTTGCCCGTATTTGGATATTTACATGCGAGTGCCCACCTCGCTTATTTTTGAGTTTATTTGCCCTCTGGCAGGTGCCTACCCTGCCAGGGACCTGCCGCAATAATTTATTTTCCACGAGGGAGCCCACTCCTCGGGAAACTGTGCCGCCGCCTGCCTGTCTAAGGAAGGGGCCGCCGCGCTGATGTGATCAAGGCTGCTGTGTTGCAGCCGAAACGCGTCATGCTGGGGACAGAAGATCAATAAACCACCTTTAATCTGAAAAAAAGCGCAGTTTTGTGGCCTGTACCTACGTCTGTGGAGTCGGTGTCCATTGCCGATTAGTAGGAGTTGGATCGGATATATATATATATATATTCACTGAAAAAACCATAGGTTTGACACATGTTATAGTTAGCTGGAAATTTTACTGATATAAAACCAATGAAATTCCACGTTATAGTTAGTTGGACTCACTATAACTTGCGCGTGCAATGCACTGCTGATGACGTCACATATTACATCACTCATGACATGGTCAGTGACATCACTCATGACATCACTGATGACACCATCCAGTGAATATGTGTCTTTCTGAAAAATAAATATTAGTGAGTAATGTTTAAATATTTAAATATATATATTAGTGTTTCACTTTGTGTATAAGTGGCTACATGTGTTGGTAAGTAGCTACATGCGTATGTATATGGGTTATTAGATGTTTCTCTTAGTATCAGTATGAGTGTCTATATGGTTTGGTGGGGGTATTACTTGGCACATAGATGCATGAGTGACTGACTCTCTGTTTGTATGTGTTTTGAAGACAGCATATGTGCAGGACTGTATGGGTGGATGAGTGTGTATATGTGTTTGTTAGTGAGTGAATGACTGTCTCACTAGTGTCTTTATCAGTAACTACATATGTTTTAATCTAGTATATGTGAATATTGATGTATATAAGTGAGTATATGTGAGAGTAAGAGATTGTAAGAGTTCTTGTTTAAATAAGTATGTGTTTCTATAAGTGATTGTTTAAGAGAATAAATATGTGTAATTTTCAATAGAAGTAAGGTGGAAGTGTGTGTATAACTCTATATTCAAATAAATGGATGTTCAATAGTTTATTTGCACGTGTGAGTATGTGTGTGAGTAACTTTTGGATGACTGTCGATGTGTAACAGGATGTATAGGTGTATCACTTCATATGATGAGTGAGTATATGTATGAGTGACTATATAGAACTGTTGGTGAATGACTGGATGTGTATATAGATGGTGGAATTACTGAATTGCTTGTTGTAACTGATATGGGTATCTCCATTTTTTTTTTTATTTCAGTTTCTATTTTTGAATATATGTTTCAAGGGTTACATTACAGTGAAAGGAGGTCTGTCACTATGTCACAAGGATGGTGTCATCAGTGATGTCATGAGTGATGTCACTGACCATGTCATGAGTGATGTAATATGTGACGTCATCAGCAGTGCATTGCACGCGCAAGTTATAGTGAGTCCAACTAACTATAACGTGGAATTTCATTGGTTTTATATCAGTAACATTTCCAGCTAACTATAACATGTGTCAAACCTATGGTTTTTTCAGTGAATTTCATAGGTTTTTTAAATGCTACTTCCTAACTATAACGTGTGTAAAACCTATGGTTTTTTCTGTGAATTTCATTGGTTTTTAAAATGCTAATTCAGAAATATGTCGTGTATGCAACCTATACTTTTGTCAATAAAGTTCTGGCAATATTTTTTTCGAAAACAAGCCGTTTTCTTCACTGTTCAAGTTGCATAGAGACTCCTTGTAAAGCGATACAGAATTTGAAAGTCTGTACCTTGCCTTTTTTTGAACGCATTAAAATTTGTCTGTAAATAAAAATAGCCTTACTAAACTTTCGTGCGCGACCCGGTGTGCGCACTCTCGGCAACAGTTGTCAATAAAATGGATATCGCATTTCCAGGCTTTCGTGCGCGACCGAGTGCGCGCACCTGCCTATATATTTCGTGAAAACTTTGCAATTTGAACTTATTGAATTTCTTCCTACACCCCTCAAAGAACTTATAGTACGTCAAAGAGACTGTACCTAGACTTCTTTTTTATTCTTATGAAACTTTTCAGTAAATGGAGCCGAATGTCTTTTTAAACTTTCGTGCGTTACCGGATGTACACACCTTGGTATTTTTTTTAGAAATATAAAACGTTTCATACTTTAACAATTGTGTGCTTAAATCCAGCTCAGAAGATATACAAAATCAGGATGGTAGTTGGTTCAACCCGGACCGTTTATTAAAGGTAGATCGTCCGACTCCACCGGAGGACACCCCTAATAAAAAGGACATATATATAAAATGCGGACTAGCCGCTGTATCGTGCTAGCAAACTATAACATATAAATCGTTAGAAAAAACAAAAGGAATCGAGCAAAATCAGTAGGCCACTGATGGGATCTCTTTTTGACCTCGCTAAAATAGAAAAATTAGGAACAACCCCTCATGAGAAATATGAAACTAGTGAGAAGAACCGAGCTCGACGCCATGGTGGCTGCAAGACAGCTCGGCTCCGCCGCCCACCCCACCCAAAATAACGACAAACACTATGCAAATATTATAAATATATACAACACACCAGCAAAGTAACAGGGTAAAACGTTTTATTAAATAACTATTTACATGGCAGCCTGCTGCAACATGAAAGCAACACTTTCAATTGGTTCTTAATAGTTTCAATTCTGGAATTTACACGCAGCACTCCACCCACTTCCCTCACTATCTTTTCTACTCTCAAGAGAGAACAACGTCCTACATCTTTCGGAAGACTTTGGTGAAATGGCTACCGTATCTCATTCATTTTCCGAATCTGACCAAAATGATCGACTACCTTTAATAAGAAAAAATAAATCTTTCATCTGGCAATTTTTCACTTATCCTGAAGATCAAAAGAAAGTGAATGCACCAAAAGTAACCTGCACGATATGTGACTTGGTTCTCTCAAGAAGAAATCCAGCAAAAAAAGATTCCTTTTCCATACATACCATGGTGCGGCATGTCAAACAAGTGCACCCTGTACAATTTGCAGAGGCAACGACAAGAGCCCTGACCACGCTATTACCAGTAGAGGTGGCCAGCACATCTTCTGATCGACGACCTGTATCTCCATCGAGTGCAGAGATGGACTTCAGATATTTAACTATATATGGTCTATAACCTATGGTTTTTTCAGTGATTTTTCAAGGTTTTGTAAATGCTAATTCCTAACTATATATGGTCTATAACCTATGGTTTTTTCAGTGAATTTCTTTGGTTTTTTAATAGCAAATATCAAAAGCTTTTTTGTGGAAAATGACTAAAATTAGGTATACATAAGCGGCGTTCATTTATGTTCACCACAGCCACTGTTAAAAGTAAAGTGAAAGTCGCGAAACAGTGGCCACGCCATCTAGTCCCTTTTAGGCCCCATCATGCACGTAAGTAACAGCCATTTTCTGTGTCATGGCCTCTCTGCCCACTGCCAATAGCCTATGATTGTTCGAAATTGGTTCTCTTTGGGTCATTCTCTGTTCACAAATAAGCACAGAGTCGCAATACTCTGTTTAGTTTTTGCAGATAGTGAAGGATAGGTAGTGCACACTTTTGTCCCCTTTGTAACCCGTCATGCCTATCTCTGCCCCGTTTGTTGGTAGTTGGTTCAACCCGGACCGTTTATTAGAGGTAGATCGTCCGACTCCACCGGAGGACCCCCCTAATAAAAAGGACATATATATAAAATGCGGACTATCCGCTGTATCGTGCTAGCAAACTATAACATATAAATCGTTAGAAAAAACATGAAACTAGTGAGAGGAACCGAGCTCGACGCCATGATGGCTGCAAGACAGCTCGGCTCCGCCGCCCACCCCGCCCAAAATAACGACAAACACTATGCAAATATTATAAATATATACAACACACCAGCAAAGTAACAGGGTAAAACGTTTGATTAAATAACTATTTACATGGCAGCCTGCTGCAACATGAAAACAACACTTCTAATTGCTTCTTAGTAGTTTCAATTCTGAAATTGAACACCCAGTACATCCAGAGGTGATCTCTGACAAGTTGTGTGGGGGGATGCCTTGCTAATGCCGCCACCCCCACCACCTTCTGTAGGAAGGACTCTGGGTATGCTTGGTCCCTGAGAGGCTTCCATGTCCCTGCCTTGCACAAATGTCATAAGTTCTGGATGTTGAGTGCCATACTTCAGGGTCCGACAAGTTGTGTGGGGGGATGCCTTGCTAATGCCGCCACCCCCACCACCTTCTGTAGCAAGGACTCTGGATATGCTTGGTCCCTGAGAGGCTACGATGTCCCTGCCTTGCACAAATGTCATAAGTTCTGGATGTTGAGTGCCATACTTCAGGGTCCGACAAGTTGTGTGGGGGGATGCCTTGCTAATGCCGCCACCCCCACCACCTTCTGTAGGAAGGACTCTGGATATACTTGGTCCCTGAGAGGCTTCGATGTCCCTGCCTTGCACAAATGTCATAAGTTCTGGATGTTGAGTGCCATACTTCAGGGTCCAAGAAACGGCGTGGGGTGCACTAGAAAGGAGAGGCGGCGCGAACGAGCCTCTCCCACCTCCCCAGGTGGAGGTTTCTTAGCTACACCCCAGCGCTTCACTCGACAAGCTGAGTTGCGCCCGCTCCTGCAGCACATTGCCTCGCTCGGCCAGCTGAATTGCACCCACTCTTGCTTGCCGGTGAGAACAACTGATCTGAAGAACGGCTGCCTGCGGTGCCTCCCTGAGCCGCTTGACGGAGGCCCCCGAGGGGCGGTGTGGTGGCACGGACTCGGAGGGGGCGCTTGGCTCCTGCCCCCTCCCCAAGTCTTGTTGCCCTGGTATGGCCTGAGATTGCCCACGACATAGGCGGCCGGCTCCCGGGGTCAGGCGGAACTTGTTGCCTTTTGATGCCTCTTCCATTCTGGACCTTGTCCCACAATCCGTTTGACCTAAAGACACGTCCTGCGGTGCCCTGGTCCAACCATCACATATACCTGCGCCAGGAGACGGCGTGGGGTGCACTGGAAGGGAGAGGCGGCGCGAACGAGCCTCCCCCACCTCCCAAGGTGGAGGTTTCTCAGCTACACCCCAGCGCTTCACTCGACAAGCTGAGTTGCGCCCGCTCCTGCAGCACATTGCCTCGCTCGGCCAGCTGAATTACGCCTGCTCTTGCTATTACAGCGTCTCACCCGCCATCCGGCTGAATTGCACCCACTCTTCCGATACAGCGACAGGCGGCTGCCACGGAGCACAGGAAATGGCGGTCGGCTCCACAGACTTGCGCCTGGCCTGCAAGGATGGCTCTGGGCAACCCTGGAACTCGGACGCTTGACTGCTAGGGCATGGGCCCCATTCCCAAAAGCGTCCCCTCAGCCTTGAAGATTCTACAAGAGTCACCGAGGCCCCCGACTCCTGCAGACTTCCGGTGGGGAGCGACTGCCATGATTGCTCGCGGAATGGCCACGACGTAGCCACGAGGTGCTCTCATGCTGACGCCAGCTTCAGTCTGAAACATCCAGAAACACTGTAGACTACCAATTCGATCAGTTCCGGTGGAGCCCCAACGACGTATCGCGTTGTTGCCGCGTTAGCGCACCCGGAAGTGCTCCGGTGCGCGAGGCGCGAAGCGCAGCTTCCCGGAAGCAATCCGGGGCACGGCGCGGAGCGCGTAACGTAAGCATTTACATTTCAGTTGGTTCTCCCTCACAATATTTTCAATGTCACATAAAAGTCACCCATCACCCACTGCCATCTCTGGCTGTTTCCATGGTAACACCTCATTCTGCACCTGGCTGAAGGCACAGGTCAAAAGTTCATATCTCAACGTTCTACAGCAAAGTAACAACACTGTTTTCCCTCCAGAAACACCTGCCTATCCACAGCTCTGTTACATGTCATTTTTTTCACACCCAATAGTACTTTTAGTTTTACATAACATTAACATGCAACGTAGTCTTCAATCTTCACGTATTAGAATCAACCAATCATTTTTTGTTTTTCAACCACACCAAGCCTCATCCATTTTTTTTTTTATCCTGACTTTCAGCTTCTAACTGCCATTCCACTTCCAGAACCCATCGGAGTACGAGTGCATCTGCCTTGAAAATGAAGCTTTGGCTTTTAGGACACAGCTATATTCACTGGACTGGAAAATATGCAACAAGCAGACGAATTTCCAACCTTGATTTACCAAATGTGCAAATAACGTGGATTGGCCAAAGAGGATTGAGATGTCACCAATTAATCCCATTGGTGAAAACTTTTATGCATCTCCCAGAACCAGACCTTATAATTGTGCACTGTGGTGGGAACGATCTAGGCACATTGACTGGGGTAGGTCTGGAAATGCTTCTAAAAGACACCTTTCAACAATTGATGACACTTTTTCCTCGAACTGCCTTGGTATATTCCAATATATGCTAAAGCCAGAAATGGAATTGGTCCAATCAACATTGTACACAAATTGAGAAAGCAAGGAGACATGTAAATAAATCTGTTTCTGCATTCCTCAGAGATTATAGCATGAGTTCTATTTACCACAACGACTTGCGTTACCACATGCAAGACATCTATAGGAGAGATGGTGTTCATTTCACGGATGAGGGAAACAGAATCTTCCTCTGCAACATCAGGCTCTGCATCGGTACTTACTTATAAATGCAGAAAAAACTCAATTAACACAAGGGCTCTTTTCAGAGCCACCTTATATCAAAGCACTCAAACTTCTGATTTATCTCCATTTTCACACTCTTGAAAATAGGTGTGCGCGACCGAGTGCGCGCACCACGCAACTTTAAAAAATATATATATATATATATTTTCGCCTTTAAGGGCCTTACTGCACACCCTGAGAAAACCTACGCAGCAAAACAATCTCTACCTTCTCCCCTTTCCATGTTCCAACGCTTTGAAATCAACAATATATTTACTCGCAATGACAAAATGGCGGTCAACACTTCCTGATTTCCTTCGAATCGAACGTTAACAGACGTCACGCAGCAAAATTCCGCTCGCGCGCGCAGCCGCTTATGTGCGCGCACCCGTCCGCGCGTATAGATATATAATTGACTTTAACTTTAATTTCCTCAGCAACTACTGAACGAATTTACACCATTCCAAAAAAAGCGTAATCTGCGAGCCGGACTGTACAGTTTTGCCAAATTTCTTATAAATCCATTCAGCCGTTCGACCTGTAGCCGAGTCTAAAGGTCCTATGGAAAATAACATGGAGAAAACACGTTTTGGGACCCCCCTTTTATCTCAGCCCCCACTTGACCAATCCCCCCCAAACTTTTAGGGAAGAAGCGCAGCGGACCGAGCCATCTTCTTTGAGAAATTCGCTAAGATTCTTCTACCAGGGCCAAAGTTATTCCAAATAGAATAATGAGGATTTCCTATGGAAACTAGGTCCTAACTATAACTACCTACTGGCGACCGCCAGTAGGTAATATATATATATACTCGTGACAAAGGGAAGGCTTTCCCGAAACGCGTCGAGTGGGATGTGAAATAAATCCAGTTTTGCATACAATTGAGGCTTGGACATCGTTCTTTGACTGTTGGACGAGAAGTTGGAATATATATATATATATATATATATATATATATATATATATATATATATATATATATATATATATATATATATATATATATGTATATGTATATATATATATATATATATATAGATATAGATATAGATATATATATCTGGCATTTTGAAGCGAAACATGGCAGTGACAACACCCTTCTCTGTTATTACGCTATCGATTGTATACCGCCGACGCGCAAGGGTGGGGACAGACATAGTGCTTTATGTCTGTAAGAGACCAAATACATTCTGGAACTCAACACCAAGTCCCCAATGGGTTTAAACACCACAGAGGATTTATACACCTGTATATAAATCAATGTCCTTCATATTGTGCTATGACTGTTATTTTGATGAAACCTATTTGATATTTTTTGATATTTATGGGTATTTATAAAGCGCAGACATTCGCTCCGAAAGGAGCATCTTGGCGCTAAACTTGCGTGCAGTAAATAAATGAAAGGTGATACGTGTTGAAAAACTGGATCTAGATGGCTGCCAATACAGAGGTGTCAGGTTGTTGGTACACCCATGTCTTAAGGAGTTTTCTAAAAAGGCTCTCCTTTTCAATTAATCTAAGGTTGATGGGTAGGTTGTTCCATGCCCTAGCTGCCAGAACAGTGATGGTTTTCCCACCCCTAGTTTTGTACTTAAATCTTGGAATTGTGATGAGATTTGTACCAGAGGATCTCAGACATCGCGAGGGGTTGTAGCGCGTGAAGCGATTTGCGAAGTAATGGGGCCCTGTGTTTTTCATGGATTTGAAAACAGTAAGAAGAAGTTTAAAAAGAATTCTTTTATGTAATGGTAACCAGTGGAGGGAATTCAGCGCCGCTGAAGCTGATGACCTTCTGGGGAGTCCCAGAACCAATCTAGCAGCTGCATGTTGTATGCTCTGCAACTTTCTAAGGGTGGACTTTTTCACTCCAGCCATTAATCCATTGCAGTAATCAAGTCGGGAGAGTATTAAAGCTACTGCGACTGATTTTCTAGCTGCAATGGGGAGGAAAGCAAAGAATTTCTTTAAAGATTTAATAAGTCCAAAACAACGACCAGCAGTGATCCTGACGTGGTCATCGAAAGAAAGGGATGAATCGAATTGCACGCCCAGGTTCCGTGCTGAAGATACAGCACTGGGTGGGGCCTCAGATCCTATGGGCCACCAATCTTTCGGGCAGAAAGATAGATCTTTACCCAGCGGTATGATTTCAGTCTTGGCACTATTGCATCTTAAATGGTTTTTGTTCAACCACTGAAATACATCAGAGAGACAATTTTGGAATCGTAAATCTGCGTCCGTACACTTTTTGTCAATAGTGACGACAAGTTGTGTGTCGTCAGCGTACGACGTGACGAGGATCCCATGAGATTCTATCACAGCGAGAAGGGGAGCCATGTAGATGTTAAAAAAGAGGGGACTTAATATGGACCCCTGGGGCACTCCTGATGTGATGGGTTTTTCGCTGGATAGATAGGGACCCAAAGACACAGTCTGGGACCTATTAGATAGGAAAGATTTAACCCATGCCAAGACTGTGTCTGTCACGCCGATCTCTCGCAGTCTGTTAATCAGGATGACATGCGAGATAGTGTCGAACGCTGCTGTTAGATCAAGCAGGATGAGGACGGCTTGCCTTCCTTCATCCTGCAAGAACTTGATGGAGTCAGCTAGTTCGATCAAAGCTGTTTCGGTAGAGTGACCGGAGCGAAATCCCGACTGTTGAGGATGCAGGATGTTGTGGGTCTCTACAAATGTTTTTAGCTCTCCATGTACTAACTGTTCCGTGATCTTACTAAGGACAGGTAGTAGTGAAATGGGGCGCATGTTGGTGAGATCAGTAGGAGATTTGTTCTGCTTCTTCATCAGGGGCTTCACAATAGCCTTCTTCCAATCGTTGGGCACTATCCCGGACTCAAGAGATTCATTAATGATGGTGTTAATGTGAGGATTTACTGCATCGATCAGGTGATGCAGGATGCTAGGAGGACAGGAGTCGGTGGGGGCTCCTGATTTGCATGCCAGAATTGCCTTGCCTGTTTGTTGAAGGGAAACAGGTTTAAAACTGGAAAGCGGGAGGTAGTTATCTGTTACCTCATAAGAGGTGGTCGAAGGAGGAGGGAAGTCTTTCTGGATGTTAACAATTTTATCTACAAAGAAGTCTGCGATTTGATTACACAGGCTTTCAGATGGTGGGATTTCGGGCGTAAGAGCTTTGGGATGGGTGAAGGACTTAACTATTGTGAAGATAGTTTTTTGTTTTTGGTGGGCATCATTTATGGCTTTAGTAAAATATTCCTTTTTTGCCACTTTTATATTGGAAAGATATAATTTCCTCTGTTGAACATAAAGTGCTCTTGCAGCCGCATCATACATTTTTCTCCATTTTCTTTCTAATTTTCGACAAAGAAGATGGCTATCGGATAAGGTCTGGGTGAACCAAGGTGCGTTAGGCTTTCTTTTATGACATATCGCATGATGGCTTTTAGGTTCGGAATTATCCGAAACAATTTGATCCATCAAAGCATGGAAGTTGCGGGAGTCGACTACTACGTCTCCAGTTAGTTTTGGGGATTTAGGTAAGGGTTTAGAGTCCAGCTTAATGCGTTCCGTCACTTTCCTCCAGTTGACTGTGAAGGAGGGATGGGAGCGCTTCCTGCTGGGTAAGGCAGGGGCTTGTATCTCGATATCAAATGGAATAAAACAGTGATCAGTCCAAATTTGAGGTATCGGGAGGGACGTGGTCAAAGTTGTAAGATTAGAACAGATGCCGTCGAGGGTATGTCCCGCAAGATGAGTAGCAGCAGTGACAAGTTGGGATAATCCAAAAATATTTAACGAATGTTGAAAGGAAATGGTGTGGGGGTCAACACAAGACTCCAAATGTAAGTTCATATCTCCTAATAAAGTGAAGTTGGGATAATGTAGCATAAGTGCTCCCAGGACCTCATCTAAGGAGTCTAGGAAGGGAGTGGCATTGCCAGGAGGGCGGTATATGAGTCCCCCCGAGAAGGAGGTAGAGGCATTAATTTTGATTGAGAACCCTATGCCCTCGCTGTCTTTAAGGTAGCCTAAATCAAATGTATGGCAGGGGAGGGATTTTTTAATGGCAAGTGCTACCCCACCTCTACGCCCAAGAGGTCTGTCCCGCCTAAAAATAGTAAAATCTGAAGGGAGGGCAGTAGCCAGATCAGGATTGGATGAATCATTGAGCCAGGTTTCGGTTATAAAAAGAGCATCCAAATCGTGGCCTAATATTAAATCATGTATGTCTTGGCTGTGACAGGCTAGTGACCTAGCGTTAATAAGACCTCCCTTAAAGTAAATGGGAATATTCTTTAAAGGGGAAGGCGAGTCGAGTGCTTCAGAGGTTAATGCAGGGGGCGTCCATTTGCAATGTAAACATGAGAAGGGGCTGGAAAGGGGATCGATGGGGGGACAGTCCTCACAGTGGTTGCCTGTTATAAAACGTAAAGCGGATAAATCTTTGCTATCATACCTGATGGTGGGGGGTATTTGGGCAGCATGCCCTGCGCCCGACGCGGTCCGGTCGCGGATGGGCGCAGACGGGCTTGGCTTAGGCGCGGCTTCGGCGCGCGTCCGGCGCGCCCGCTGCGCCAGCCCGCTGCGCCGTCTGGTTGGCCTGCACATATTATAGGGAGAAAAGAGGGCGGGAGTACGGCGCGACTAGAGCACTCTCCCCGCCTCACTAAAGATGGCGCCCACCGCCGCCGAGTGTCGGCAAAAGCGGCTGTGCCGAGTGAGGACGATCAAAGGATGGTAAGAGTGTCAGTGTGCCTCAACAAATCATTCCCCTTAACTCTTTAAAAGCCCCCCAGATAAAAGCGGAACAATATGGTAAGAACTGAACAATTTTAAAAGCGCTCCAAGTGCGGGTGAAAAAATAAAACCAAGTGACAGATTTAATCACCACGTTTGTAGAATACACGCAGCTCGCAGCCCCAGTTCCCCTCACCAGGGAGAGCTTCTGTAAGGCACCGAGCGTGAGGGAAGGATCAGTTAAATAATCAAATAGGGCGGGAGTACGGCGCGACTAGAGCGCTCTCCCCACCTCACTAAAGATGGCGCCCACCGCCGCCGAGTGTCGGCAAAAGCGGCTGTGCCGAGTGAGATCGATCAAAGGATGGTAAGAGTGTTAGTGTGCCTCAACAAATCATTCCCCTTAACTCTTTAAAAGCCCCCCAGATAAAAGCAGAACAATATGGTAAGAACTGAACAATTTTAAAAGCGCTCCAAGTGCGGGTGAAAAAATAAAACCAAGTGACAGATTTAATCACCACGTTTGTAGAATACACGCAGCTCGCAGCCCCAGTTCCCCTCACCAGGGAGAGCTTCTGTAAGGCCTGTGATATGTTACTTTATATACACCTATGCCATATTGGAGGTATGAATTAACTTGTGGAGTCCCTAACGATGTACTGTGAATTATTTTACCTGACTCATCAGTTAAATTCCATCTATACGTCGAATCATGAAATAAACTTTGAATATGCGCCTATTATAAGGGAATAATGTACTTGTTTTTAATAACACAAATCACTTATTAATTTTGTTTTTTACACATCGGTTTTGAATGGTTTTGGATCTTAACAGATTTAAATTGGGTTCACAAATTAGGTTTATTTTAACATCACGCCATTTGTGCTATTGGCACTTAGGTAGTTGATACAATCGACCACTATTTTTGGGTTTAGGTCGCCTAATTGAAGGGCTGTGTTATGTTTCTATAATGCTGGCTTGCATTTTACACATTTGTTATTGCCTGGAATGCTGCATCCTTATGATGCTCTAGAGATTCTAATATGATGTCACCGCTGTGGCTCTGTTATCAGTTGGTCCAGCTGTGTCTGGCAAGAAGCTGTTTAGGATCTTTCTCTGAGGAATAAACTTACTTCAAGATTTACTTGTGTATTGGATTCATTATCACAACAAATTTGGCGACGGAGAGAGAGGCATTGGCGGCGGCCTGGGCTACAAGTCATTTTAGAGTATTTTTGTGGGGCAGTCATTTTCGGTTGCGCACTGATCATAAACCGTTGTTGAAAATTTTGGGTCCAGGAGGGATAAGCAATTGTTCTGGTAGGTTAGCAAGATTGGCAGTAAAGCTGCAAGATTTTGACTGTAAAGTGGAGTATGTTCCAGGTTGGCGCAATAAAGTCGCTGACTGTTTGTCAAGGTTGCCGGATGAGAAAGCTGTGGTTGTGGATCTCTCTACGGAGGAAGTGGTAGCAAGTATTGATGATGCAGTAGAAGGTATGGATGGTGCTATTCAGAAGAAGACCTGGATTGAGCATATGGAAGAGGATGCAACTTTGATTGGTGTCCGCAGGATGATGAAGGGTGTTACCAGGAGGGAAAGTTCTGTTCCACTTGGTGTTCGGCCTTATTTGAAAGTTGTAGATCAATTATCTGTTACAGATAATGGGGTGTTAATGCGTCAGGATAAGTTTATACCGCCACAGGGTTTGCGGGGCAGATTGATTGGGTTAGCACATCAAGGCCATATGGGTCAAACAATGACCATAAGGAGGTTGAAAGAATTGTACTGGTGGCCCGCTATGGATCAGCAGGTGAGAGAGTGGGTAGAGAGGTGTGTGGCATGCAAGGAGTCTGAGAAGAGGTTAAGGGTTGGCATTGGATCGAGCAAAGAGCCCCAGCATGTTTCTGTTGCTGACAAGGTTTGGGAAAAGGTGTGTCTAGACTTTGTCGGGCCATTTTCTTTCTTAAAAGAGAATGAGAGGTTTGCGGTTGTTTTGGTGGATGCGAAATCGAAATGGGTGGAGGTTGCGTTTATGAGCAGTATAACGACCAAAGCTACCATTGCTGTTTTGTCAGAAATTTTTAAGAGGGAAGGATTTCCAGAAGTTTTGTTGACTGACAATGGAACACAATTGACCTCTACTGAAATGAAGTGCTTCTTAGATTCTGTTGGTGTAAAGCATGTGTGTTGTTCTCTATATAATCCACAAGGAAACGGACTCGTGGAGCGCATCAACCGCATGGTCAAGGGTACCATGCAATTGGCTCATGGTTCTGGTCTACCTGTACTTGAGTCAGTGAGTGAGATGCTGTGGGCGTATCGCACAACAGTGAATGATGTCTTAGGTAAGAGTCCATTTGGAATGATGCGAGGAAGGGAGGCTGGCTCCAAGTTACTTCCTTCATGGATGAGGGAGAAAACAAGAGGGGCAGAATCACAATCAGGGTGGTTGAATGGCGATGGCAAACAGTACTTTAATGTGGGAGGTCTAGTGAAAGTGAAGCCTGGTGGGCATAATAATTTTGTCAACAGGTTCAGAGGACCTTTCAAGGTGAAAACTGTGGGCAGCAATTGGGTGAGATTAACTAATGGTCAAGTTTGGAATCTCAGGCGGGTTGCTTTATATCAAAGGGGTGACTCCAAACACGTAGAAAATTTGGAAGGTACGTATGATAAGGAGCGGTGTTCTCCTTGGATGTTGATGAAGGATGTAGAGTTTGGAAAGGTACAAGGGGTTGATACTCCCTCCTCTGGAGTTACAAATACTTCTGATGAACAAGGTACGCCTGCAAGGGAGGGAGATGGGTTGGATGGTTCACGTGTTTTGAGGGCTGCTGGTGAAAGAAGGTTACCTGGGTATCTGAGTGATTATGTTTCTTCATTCAACTCATGAGCCTCAGTTATTTATTTATTTATTTATTTATTTATTTATTTTTGTTGATTTCTTTTTGTTTTTCTTTCTTTTTCTGGCCTTACTATAAAGGGGGGAGATGTGTTATGTTTCTATAATGCTGGCTTGCATTTTACACATTTGTTATTGCCTGGAATGCTGCATCCTTATGATGCTCTAGAGATTCTAATATGATGTCACCGCTGTGGCTCTGTTATCAGTTGGTCCAGCTGTGTCTGGCAAGAAGCTGTTTAGGATCTTTCTCTGAGGAATAAACTTACTTCAAGATTTACTTGTGTATTGGATTCATTATCACAACAAACTCGCCCACTTGGGCTTGATTTTTTACTATAATTGTAAGGACTATATTGGAGTACTCATTTTGTGTGGCAACTATAAATTTAGTATTTGTTATTTATAAAGTTAGAACTTTTTAGATAAAAACAAAGAGTCATTTATACCTTTATTTCTAATGCATATGTAAATTATTATGTATTTGATTTTGTACATTAATGAAATTTTAACATTAGGATTATAAAATTGTACATTTTGGGTTGCCACATTTCGCTAAATGTAGGATTTTATGCCGCAATTGTACTCTATAGTCTGTCGTCCAGCTTTATACTTGTAAAGACACAGCTGTTTTGAATTCTTGAACTGTGCACTTTAAATTTGGCGCCTATCCATGAGTAACGCGTCATGTGATCAAGGTCCAGGTCGGACCGAAACGCGTCATGGCGGCATGGGATGCAGGGCAGAAATATTGAATAAATAAGCACAAAGAAATTTGGGTCCGCGTGTCTATCCTAATCCATTGTGTGTCATTGGATTACTGGTGGATGGAGTACTGCAATATATATATATATATATATATATATATATATATATATATATATATATATATATATATATATACGCAAATATTTATTTATGTATGTGACCAACAAAGACTGCAGCGTATGTGATGGCCAAGCGCAATTGGAAAGAACATTAAGGCATTTTAGATACAAACCACCTTTTTTACTCTGGCATTAAACATATCCCAATAAAGATCAGAGGAGGGGATAGAGAATTAGCCCTAAGACGTGCCGAATCAAGGTGGATAGTGACTCTGGACACAGAGAATCCGTGGGGTCTGAACACGGAAGCTGACCTATACACCTTTCTATAAGATTATTTGATGAGATGTTTGAAATAACTTAATATTGGATCAGAGCCCGTAACAGCAGTGGTTTTCGTATTTCTCTTCCTTGCACAGGTTTCTGCATTTTAGTTAATCTTATGATCTGGCTTTTGAAGTAATGTCTATTAGAATAGGGAAAGTGTCTTATTGGTGTCTTAGATTGCACAAGTCACTTTCTCTACAAAAGATCTCTATTGCACCATTCACTTTATCTTTTCTGCGGGAAAGGATGAGATGGTAGACACCAAAAAGCTGACTGATAGGTCATGGGTATTGATGCATTGTTGTTTATTTTGTTGGCCTCTTTTCTTATCCTTTAGGATGATTATTATACTGAGCACTTTATACGCATAGACTTAATGTTTTAGAAAATGTATATATTTTTAAAACAGAAGCGAGACAAACTCTTTTTCCTGGTGTGTCTATGCGTCATATGAACTATGCATCATACACTTTGTTCAGAATGTTTATGTTAGCAATAGCATGAGTCACTTTATGAGCAGTTATTTGCACATTGAAATTTTGTTTCTTTCCGTAAATATGCAGATGTAGGACTAGAGAACCAGTAGTTATGTCTGCATTTAATAGGAAACACGCACGGTGCACTTATCGTAAATGTGTCCTTAATTTTTATCATTCATATCTGACCATGAGTTCGAACTAATTTGTGGTTATGTGCATTGCAACATGCTATGAATATATGCTCAATATATATCCGATATACCTAGCTAAGAGTATATGAACCAACTTGTTGCCTGATAATATCATTGGCCACAAACAAGCTATTCTGTTTTGAGGTAGCGATGAATACTTTATCCTCAAAAGGACTAACTTTTGTTGAGAGGTGGAAGTGGATACTGTATCCCCAAATTGTGTTACTTTATATGTTGGGATTACACCGCTTTTCTAGGCGGAGTTGCGAAACTATATATATTTTGTAATATTTACTGACACTATAATTTTGCAAGATTTGACATAAACTTTCTACTTCACCGAAGCATACTTCACTTGGCAGATGAAACTACAGAATCGTTTCTATCTTAAATATATTCATTGTCAGGTCCCGACTGTCTGTACTTTACAAGGTTAAAATGTTTTCATGTATTTGTTTGCAATGCTGCTGTTATATTCTCTATGTAATTTACCAGCTTTGGGAAATGTATGAACCAACTAACAAAACCGGAAATTGTGTCCCCTTTAAAACTGATGTTATTTTTAATTGTTGGTGGTGAAAGGGTAGTGTTTTCCCTTTAAATTGACACTGTGCACCTTAGTCTATGACCCAGTAGAAGGCGTAAGCCCAAACGCGTAGGTCATTCTTGCTTGTATGCACCCCTGCACTTTGCTGGTTATGGCCATACAATGAATGGAGGTTGATTTAACTCAGGATAAAATAAAACGAGTTACCTCATTACGAAAGATTTGTCTGGGCTGTTCTTCTGCTCGCCCTCGAGACACGTGGAAAATTGTATTTTTTTTAAATTTATTTATTTATATATGGTTACAAATATGCTCACAATGTAATGACGACAATGTAGTGACTACCAATATAACGAACTGCGAATTAACAACTGGCATTCCAAGTCCTCTGCATAAACAGTGGCAAATATTTTATATTTGCCACAACTGGTTGTTCATCTGCTTCCAAAGTCAATATATGGTTGTGATTGCACGGTACTCTGAAACCCGATTGTGTGGAGTTTGAGCTTTATAAAGATAAGTAACTAAACATAGTGTGCTGAGTTATGTTAGTTTGATTACTGCTACTCCTTGCATGTTTGAACTGGCCTATAGGGCCAGGGCAGATGAGGAAAACATAGGTCGAAGCACCCGGGGCCTGCCGTTGAGAAGTTTCCACAATGTCCTGCCTCACCCACACCTATGAGGCTGAGTAGGAGTCTTTTAGAGCCATAAGCTCAATGGAAGCCCACACATCTTTCTGACAGAGTGTATCAGAATGAATACACATGAGCAATAGACTTACGCATCTACAAATACTAACAGTAGGTGTTCCTTTGTGTTTAGAATTAGGTCCTGATGAAAGCCTAGACCCTGACGGGCATTACAGGCTGAAACATGTTGACCACTCATTTGTGATGTTTTTGACAATTTACAAGTCCATAGAATGTCACCATTTCATCTTTTAATCTCACCCCTGTATTCTTCACCCATATTAAAGTAATAAGTTTTTGAGATACAGGAGGTAGTTTTATAGAATACCAGATGGATCCCATAAGTACTTTCCCTTGGGAGGAGGTGATACTCACCTAAGGAAGCAAGTACCTATGTGCAAAACCCAGTGATGACCCCACACAACATTATACCATGGTGGTTATACCTTACACCACGGGTGGCCAAGATTAGTTGAGGGTTTCGGTTCAACACTGGGAAAATCCAGACCCCACAAAACCGACACGGTTCATACTCCTTTGATTATGAATGTTATTAGAGTGGAAGTGGAGTGGTCTTTACACAAAACTTCTACCCACCTCCCCCTTATTCTTATCTCTACAGAGCAATCCCCCAGTGCAAAGGGACTGGTCTGAAGGATTAGTGTGGGGGCCTGTTCTTTGGCTGTTTGTTGGTGTGTTTTATAGTCTTGTAAGCTGCTTTTCATTGTGAATTTCCCTGATATTACCACAAATATTGCCTGCAGCCAGCACATATGCATGCAGTCTCATCATACCTTGCTAAACACTGCTATAGCATATCTTAACGTGTTCAAAAACAACCACAGTTTTAGAACAAGAAAGTCGGAGATTTATATAAAATAATCGGGAGAATGTGTTTTCCGCATTAACTTCTAGGAGACAGCTAAAATAAAGCCATTTTGGCATCTGAAATCTAGAGCATCCCACCTTAAATGGGTTTATTGGCAAGCATACATGATCCCTTACATTTCGCCCCCACATTCTGCATTGCCATTTTAGCCTTTGGCTATGCTCAAGGCCACTGGATTTATGTGATTGGGCCGCTGCATTGATTTTTGCCTGAATATAAAATTGCCACATTTGCCACATAATCCAACATCTGCCACATAATCTGCAGATTTTAACAAAAGAAATCTGTTTCTAGCTCAAACAGTTCAAAAGTTACCGAAGACGTGTTGCAGCGCAATAAAATGCCCTTTGCAAAGGTTGACTGGTCACCTTTCTGATGCTTATTGCTATATTTGGGTGCTAAACTGGTACTAAAGAGGTGCAACCAATACCCAAACAGTGTTAACAAAGTAGTAATACCATCACAAAATGTGCCGCATTACGCCACATAATTTGCCAGTTCTTGCCGCCTAGTTTATTCAGCCTTCACGAAAATGTGTCCCTCCCTTGCTGCATAATTCCAGTGGCCGTGGCAAAGATGCCCCAGAAACTTCAACCACAGTATCGCTGCAGCTGTGTCGGGAAGTCAAAACGATGGCCGACACTGCCACCTGGTGTTCGAATGGCGTGTAAGCAGGTGGATGATGTGCGCGAGAAACAGGAACGTACTACAATGGAGCTTCGGCATGGGTAGCTGTCATCATGCAAAGACAACATTCATAGTGTGAGAGTTTGAGAATATGGAACTTAGAACTAAAACGTCCTCCTCTAGCAAAACCTTGACCTATTCGTTGGCATTACACCCTGCCAAATATAACTTCTGGCCCTAAGTAATCTAATCATAAATGGCCTCTGACACCAACGTACCTTCTAATGGACGATCCAGCGTTCACGCACCAGGAATGACCTTTGACGCTAACACGTCCCTGTCCCTAAAAGCCTGTCACTGTGTAGTAACTGAAAGGAAATCTACGCGGTAGGATCTGAAATGTTCTTGGAGCATGACTTGGAGAAAGGTGGCAGAAGGGCCGGCTTAGAGCTGCTGACGCCCGGTGCGGCAATCATTTTTGCCCCCCACCCACCCCAACCCCATGTCACCTCCTGGGATTCTCTCATGACCACTAGGCAAAAGTGCCCCTCATCTCTCCATAGCCCCTCTGTCACATACATTTAGTTTGTTTTAAAGCACTGGAAAGGCTCGCTTTACTAGTAAGAATGTAGATCTACACAAACAAACCCTTCAAGCAACATTAGGAATAGATAATGAAAGACTGGGGAAAAAACATAACATCGTAACATATTGTATGCAGTTTGCCTGCAGTTCTTTGATAAATGTAAAAAATCTGTATTTGTAAAGCGCTAACTACTCACCCTTACTGGTCTCAAGGCGCTGGGGGCCGTTGTGGAAATTAAGTGAGCTATTGCCCAGAATCACATGGCGCTGAGCTGAGCTGCCACCGCAGCCGGGGATCAATCCGTGAATTCTGTGCTCCGAAGTCAGCTGCCCTCGCCACTGCACCACACCTCTCCATGATGTGATGACGATTCGTAACAGTCACTGTTCTATATTAGGGTTGTATCTTATGAGCATCTGTAACAATTGGATCTCTGTGACAAAAGCAGCAATTCACTCCGCTATCCACATAAAATACAGATCTGTGATCTGCATGGTGCACGTTTTTTGCAGCAGGCATATTAACCCTCTGCGCTACTTTATGGCGAGTCAAAACTACCCTTAGACAAATCTCTCTCTCTAGCTGGAACAATAATCACATGAGTTATCTTGACCTTTTTAATTCTGCCTGAAAATTGGATGCACAAGGAACTCTGCTGAAGGTGTTTTTATATCATAAGTTATTGCTAAACACACTGCATCCCCCCTGAGGACAGCGCTCCCTCCCCAGGTCAGCGCCCAGTGCACCCGCACCAGTCACACTGCCCTAAAGCCGGCCCATGGTGGCAGTGTCTAGAGTGTTTAATGTAGTTTCATGTACTGCATGTCGTGGCCCAGTCCAAACCAGTCCATAACATTTATAAAGCGGCAAAATCTTACAGGTGTCCAGGTGCAGCACACGCACTACAGAATGATGATGTAGTTTTACCAACCACATTTTATCCTCTTTTCGAGACAGGCGAGATAAGCGTTGTTTGACTTCCTCTGAGAGATTTAACAAGCTTTTCCCTTCATATAATATCTTGCTACCTAGCACGCTTCTAGGAACTCGAAGTGCCCACCTTAATGTTCTATATGTATGTATGTATAAAGTGTTTCTATAGTGCAAACCTTGCTATAAGATGGGTGAGCATTGTAGATGGTCAAAGACATGCACGAAGTCAAGAAGAAGAAGCAAGGTTAAGGATGGTTAATGCATTACCATGTAGTGTTCTTTAAAGACGTGAGTTTTCAGCGCTTTATTAATTGGGGTATTGTTTGGGTAATGCTAATGGATACAGGGATGCTGTTCCAGATCCGACGTGTGAAATGGAAAAGCCCTGCTCATGTGTTTTATCATTTTGACACATCTTGGTCGATAATCTGGCTGTTCGGTGTGCTGAGAACCACCAGAAAATGTGAGCTTCTCTACAAATAAATGGGGTGATGGTCATGATGGCCTTGTAAATGATGCAGCAAGTTTTAAAGAGAGTGAGGGCCGGCAAGGGGAGCCAATGGAGTTCCATTAGGATGGGGGTGATGTAATCATATTTCTTCAGGCCTTCGATATGACATGCTGCGGTGTGTAGGATACCCTTAAAACATGCTAATGTGGAGTCTGGGGGTCATGAAGCAGGGTGTTACCACCAGCCATGGAGAATACTCTATGAACTTTCCTCTCGACGGTGGGGCCCCCGTGTGAATAGATGGACCTTGTAGTATTTGATTTGGTAATCCCGGCAGGTGCCACAGCTCCTACAGTAACCTAGCTGGAGGCTCCCAAATGTGGTGTTGGAAGTTTCTGCAGTTCAATTTTGAGCTTCCTGTAGTGTATGCTCTTGTAGTGTGGTGGATGGCATTGCTTGCAGTTGGATGTTGAATTTAAAGCTATGTGCTGTCCGGTGCCCTGCAGTACATGTGGTGCCTGCTACTGCGGTGTGCGGTGTGGTGATTCCTGTAGTGCATGGTGTGATGTTAGGATCAATGGCAAAAAACACAGTTGATGGACTGAATGCAGAACAATGTCTTACATTCACCCCAGTACAGAGATCTGGGCCTAAATCCATCGTGTTTTGCACTCCACACCACCCTAGGTCAGACAATGGCTATATGCAAATAGCCTTGACCCTGTGCCTCATGGCAACAGTCCAGCCCGAACTACCAAGCCATGTCTTTCCTAGACCGGAATCAAGCATCAAAGGACCGGTTTCTGGCTATCAGCCTTCTTCAGCCTGGATAGCTTGACTCCAGTGATCTGGAGAGCCTGGGACTCACGTCTGAGCATACCCAGCACACTCGGGGTGAAAATTGCAAAAAACACAGTTGATGGACAGAATGCAGAACAATGTCTTACATTCACCCCAGTACAAAGATCTGGGCCTAAATCCATCGTTTTTTTGCACTCCACACCACCCTAGGTCAGACAATGGCTATATGCAAATCAGCCTTGACCCTGTTCGGGCTGGACTGTTCACTTGAGGCACAGGGTCAGACTGATTTGCACATGGCCATGTCTGAACTGGGGTGGCAGAGTGGGCTAAAGAACTGTGATGTATTAAACCCAGATCTTTTGACTGGGTGTGAGTGTTTGATTGATTCAGATGCTCCGTCCATCACCACCCCTTTTGTACCTCTTTTGGCCACCATAAGTGTGGCAGGGTATGCTCAGACGTGAGTTCCTTGCTCACTTTGCCACTGGATTCAAGCAAGCCGGGCTGATGACGGCTGGAATGCCAGAAACCGGTCCTCGGAAGCTTGTTTCCGGTCCAGGGAAGACATGGCTTGGCAGTTCGGGCTGGACTGTTCTTATGAGGCACAGGGTCAGACTGATTTGCATATGGCCATGTCTGAACTGGGGTGGCAGAGTGGGCTAAAGAACGGTGTTGGATTAAACCCAGATCTTTTGACTGGGTGTGAGTGTTTGATTGATTCAGATGCTCCGTCCATCACCACCCCCTTTTGTACCATTAGGATCAATGGGCCATATGTATCAAAAAAGAGTTTTGCGATTCTCAAATTGCGATTTTTAGCGAACCACAATTAGAGTTATCGCAAAATGCAACGTATGTAGGATTTGCTAAAAATTTAGCGAATCCTACATATTCCTTATTTGCGAATCGCAAATTGAGACTCGCAAATAAGGAATACCTTTCCATTTATTCTTATGGGCTAGGAGGCCCATAGGAATGAATGGGAAGACATTCTCAATTTGCGAAAACCAATTAGAGAATCGCAAATTGAGAAGGCAATTTCAAGGTTGCAAGGGTGCCAAAAGGACACCCTGTTGCATTCCTGAAATATGCATGTGCGCACATTTTGCGCACAACATGTATGTGCGACATATGGCACTTAAAAAAAATAAAAAAGGTGCTTTTTTAAAGAAAATCGCAAATTACCACCAACTTGAAGTTGGTGGTAATTTGCAATTCCTTAAGGCCAAATAGCAAATTTCTGATGCTTCCAGAATTGCATTTAAGGAATCGCAATTTGCAATTCCTTAATTGTATTCGCAAAATAGAGAATCTCAAATTTTGCAATTCTTTATTTTGCGATGGCCTTTTGGGATGATACATCTCAAAAGGCTTTTTCCAATTCGCAAACGGATCGATTCTGAGAATCTACCTGTTTGCAAACGGAAAAAAGGCTTGATACATATGGCCCAATGTCTGTTATGCAGAGCACACTGAGCATGTGCTGTCCTGTCGACAAATCCTTATTGAACAGAGTCACTTGACCTATAATCACATTCCAAACTGCAACTGTTGAAAGTATATACAATCCATATGAAATAATTAGAATGAAGATAAATATCTAGAACACCTATCTATGTACACCTAATAAACTAAAGTCAACAGGGGGTTAAGTTTAACACATATATGTACAGTGGCTTCACCATCAAGAGAATTAAAATAATTCCCATGTTAAGGTGCTTCCTTCACCTCGTATTTTCCATTTGATGTTGGTTATATAGTCATCAATCAGCATTTTAAAGCGCCACTCTGTCACCCCGTGGGGTTTCTGGGTGCTGTGTCTCCTTCGAAGAGCCAGGTCTTGAGTCTCTTTCTGAAGTCTGCAAGGGAGGGGGCCGTATGGACCTGGAGGCGGAGGTCTTTCCAGGTCTTGGCTGCGATGTAGGAGAAGGAGCGGCCGCCGCAGAGGGTGCAGTGGATGCAGGGTGTGTGTGCGAGGGTGAGTAAAGAGGAGCATAGGTGTGTTGCTTGGTGATTTGGCATTTGAACGTAGCTTTACGGGTGTGGGATACATGGTTTGTGGTCATATACTGCTGTTTGTGAGCACATATAAATGTATTCTAAGGCTGTATTTCAAGGTGGGTTGAGGTTAGACTGGAATTTTACCAGAGATGGCAAGCCTTCAGAGGAAGACAGTGTGTTCATCGCAAAGTCTGGAAGTATGTCATTCTCAGCACATGGCTGGGCATCCTTGCACCCTAGACCACTCCGCCATGTCTGCAGTCCTGGTTATCTGGAGGGGTGCTCTGCAAAATGTGGGTAGCAACTAATAGGAAATGCATTGGTAGGACTGTGGAGTTCTGCAACAGGAGAAAGCTGTTAAACGTGGGCTTCTGACATACTTACTCAACACCATGTGCTAGACGAGGTCCAGCCTTATCAACGTAATTTCTTAGATGGTGGTTGGTCCAGATATATCTGCCTGAAGTTCCCACTCCAATATGAAGTTGAGTTATTTCTTTTGATGTCATTTACTGTTTAAATCATGTATAGAGAGTCATGAAGTAGCTGAGGATGCATTCCAATGCATTTGTTCCCTTATTTTTTTGTCAAGTTCATTGCCCTCTTTACTACTATTTTTGTCCCTGATTTTTGCTCCATTGAGCCTGGATTCCATTTGGATTTTTTACTGCATGTCTTTAATTGGCTCTTTCCCTTTCCCTGATGTCAGGGAGCACTTGGTTTCTAGCTTATCTAATTATGCATATGTTCATCTTTAAAAAAGAGCTTGAACATTTCCTGGGAGATTTTTGTTCCTTTGTGACTTCTTGCTCCCAAATGAGGCCCTCTTAAGGAGCTTCTGGACATCTATCGTGTATAGTGTTAACTGCAGGGTGGCACTGTGGCTACTGGGAGGAGTCCACCTTTCCTAGGTATTCAAGAAGGAAACTTGACAGACAGTGTCCAGTCCTTGACAAGTAATGACTGCATGAGTGAGGTTGTGCTCTCATACGTCTGCCAGATACAGGAGTGTGGCTTGATTGTGTGAAGAAATATAAATGTCAACCTAATTTTGTTTTATATAGTGCAGTGTGATTTTTTTTTTTTAACAGGTGTGTGATGTACTGGATATGTATTTCTGGGGGTGGGAGGTACGACTGACTTTGTAGGGTGGGGTTGAGACATGCTGTAAAGGTAGCAACTTAATTTAGGAATTTCTTAACTTTTTATGGTAAAAACACTAAACATATACTTCAACCTTAACTCCCTTTCAACTTTGGATTTTTAGGGATTTTATTTTATTCTTTTTTCCAAGTGAAAATTTATAAAAACTATCTTTCCTTTGTTTGTTCTTCTTGTTTTAACTCCGAACAATGTTATTAATCGGAAAGCTTAAATTGAGACGTGTTTGGGAGAATCCTTCCTTATGTCAAACAGTTTGTCAAAGGAAGGGAAGCCATGGCTTGTGGCTGATGGGGACAGATGTGCGCCTGGTGCTCCTGGCCATGCCCAAACACAGGCACTGACCCTACTTAATCCCGGTGCCCGAAACGGTCATTAATGATCATGTGAAGTTCAGAGGAAACAGAGGACTCACTTGAGAGGCATTTCTTTGTGTTCATAGCTGGGTGAAGTAAAATAATGCAGAATCCAAAATGGCTCTGGGGGCCTTGATGTTGCAGTGAAACACAGTGGGAATCTCTGAGTGGTGAGGCGTGTGCCCAGAGGAGAGCTGAAAGGATGGTGAACAAGGTGTACTTTAGCAAAGGATCTGCCTGCTGTGCAGATTTCCACACCCATGTGTTTAAAGGAGGATAAGTTATCCATTTGGAAGGATTTATGGTGGAGGTATGCAACCCCACTGCCTACTTTCCCAATGATAGCCATGTTTCAGATATGAGTAGCATGTCAAGCATATTAGATTGGATAGTTTCTGATACGTTTGTAGTACATTTGAACGTTTGGTGGCCATTTCCTGACCTGGAAGTAGAGCGAACCAACAGATGGTGTGTGGAATGCACTAATAGTGGCAAGATAAACATGCAATCCACCTATTCAATGTCAAACCAAGCCTAAGAAGCCATATCAGAATTTAGCTCTGGACATTGTGGGACCTGTAAGGGGAAAGCAATCAACGCCTTGTTTGCTTGCCTTAGAGGATCTCTTCTCTAGATGGCCAGAAGTGTTTGCCATGTGTAATAATCTCAGCCTGGGCGATCGAGTGTTTAGAACCTGTGTTCAGTAAAGAAGGGCTCACAGGAACTAATTTGACAGGCCATGGGACACGGTTCTGCTCTAAGAAAATTATGGCTTACTTGACTGGGTGCTGTATAGTGCAAGAAAAGCTCACTCTATCAGCCTAAAACTACTTGGTGGTGAAACATCTCACTAGCACCATCAATGAAGGAATACAAATGGCTACAGCGAATGGATTTTGTTTGAAGGAGGAGCAGGGCAGAAGCCTCTGTGCATAAAGGACAGCATCCCACTTGTTGACTGGCAGTCACCGTTTGAACTGCTGAAAGGTAGAAGCCCTCTGATCAAATTGGCCACAGGATAACGGTAAGCCAGAAGGCAATTGAAGATGTTTTGGTTAGTAGTGAACAGAGAAAAGGAAGATGGCACAACAAGTTAGGACGAAAGAGCTTGGAAGCCACGACTGAATCCACATTACTCATGACGCAGTCTAGTTGTGCTTGTGCGCACCCATGCAGCGACCGGCCACACCCACCCCAGAGGACCAAGGCCGGACTGGCCACACAGAGCATTGGGCATTTACCCAGGGGGCTGAAACGGTGGGAGCCCAGTTTTGGTACTGGGGGTCGGTTTTGAATCAGTGTAGCAGTTTAAATACACCCGCTGCAGAGTTCCTTGTATATCCAGCAGTTTTCAGGCAACAATAAAAGTGTCACGATAACTCTGGTGATTAATGTACCTGCTGGAGAGAGATCGAGTTTTGTGTACTGGCAGTTTTGACTCATCTAAGGTAGCGCAGAGAGTTCATATGCTTGCTACAAAAAACTTGGAACATGCAGATCCAAGAACAGTGTTTTATGTACACAATTCAGTGGGTTACTGCTTTCGTCACAGAGATCCTTTTGTTACTGTGCAGTTCATAAGTTACTATCGTAATCTAGCGCATTCAGCTATTGTGAGAGGCTGGATTAGTATATGGTGCTCACTCATGTAAGTGTAGCAGCCTGCATAAATTCAGACAACCCCTATGGTGATTTTAGTGAACTTAATCATCCTTAGAAAGCTTTCTAAGTGGTAGCTGTGGAGAGCAGCCTTCCGCCTTAGTTCAGACGGATTCTAAAGCATTTTCTTTGACCAGTACTCAGGGTATAGGTTAAGTGAAAAAGAACCACACGGTGTAATTATAAAGCTATGTATTATTAATAACACTCACTAAAACTATGTATTATCTCCAACTCAGAGATGCAACATAGTATACACAATACTTTGTCAATAGAATTCGTAAATAGCACAGAATACTCAGTGGACCCAGAGGGGAGACAAATCCATATACTAAAATAGTGGAATGCAAACCAAGACCTAAGTCGAGAATGGACCAAGAAGACGTATAAGAGCCGGACACCCAAGAGTCCACCCAAGATGAATATCTAGGAACACCACGGAGGTTGTCTGCAGAGTGGGAAATGACTGTGTGCTCAATGTTAGTCAATAAGTTAGTCGCGGTTGCAATTTTAAAGAAGGAGGACCCTTTCCACCAGACGCGAGGAAGCCCCATGGAATATGGAAGGTTAGAGAGACACCCCACCCGTGGATACCCCAGGAACCAGGATACCTACACCAGGGAGGCCGGGTGCATAGGTGTGAAATGACGACGGAAACCGCTGTATACCACAATGGAGGACTTCGAAAAAGTTACAGCTGGCGAAGAATGTGAAAGTGCCTGGTGGAACCCAAAAGTGGGTTCAAAATGAGAGGTACCTGCAAGCAGAGGGGACAGATTCTATGCCACTTAGGCGTGACCAGGAGGCACGGAAGACAAGTGCCCACCAATGTCGGAGATGCAGGAGAGTTGATGGTGCCCTTGAAGTTGCAGCTGTATGGACCAGGTGATGCAGAGGAGGACCAGGAGCCATGCACGAGCGGTCCCATGTTGGATGTCAAGAGCTAAGGGGTCAGTGTCTGGCAGAGGCTTCAACAAGCCTTGGCAGTGGCAACTAACATAGTTGAAGAAAAACGTGCAGTGTTGGGACCAGCAAGGTCAAAGCAACGTCTCTGCGAGCAGGTAAATCAGAACAGGCCCTAAGCAAGCAGAAGAGCCCGCTGGAGGCAAAGAAGACCCTCAAGAGGACCCACAGGCTGGAAGCACAGGAGTAACAAGAGGACCTTGAGCAGTGTGCCAAAGGATGAAGGCCCGCGGTGCAAAGGATGCGATGCAGGTGAAGATCTTGGCTGTAGGAGATGCTTGAGGTTGGAGCTTCTTGGAGCCTGAAGGTCTCTAGAAGAGAGAGTCGACAAGCCTTGGCAATGGCAAGTTAACGAGGTGCACAGGGGTTCTGTTCCAGCAGTTCCGAGGAGGGATATTGGCCTCAAACTCAGTGAGAAGACAATGCAGGCCACAAGGGAGTTGCAGAACCACCACCTGTGTTGCTGAGCCGTTCAGAGTCCATGAAAGCTCAGGATCAGCAGACCAGTCAGCTGTGTTGCGGGGCCTGCAGATGCAGACGAGTGACCCCTTCACTCCAAGGGAGATTCCTTCGGGTGTCTTGGATGTCCACAAGCCCTGTGAAGAACTTGTATGGAGCACAGGCACAGACTTTTGCAGCAGACTTGCAGGATGATTATACCAGGAGCAGCAAGAGTCCTCACAATCGCAGCCTTGGTTCCGAAAGTGAAGTCCAGAATGCCCAGATGGTTGAAGTTGAAGTGATATGTGATCTGAATCTTGTCCCACGATGAATCTAGGGACCCTCCCACAGGTAAGCCCTTAAGTACCCCAAGGAAAGGGTTGGAACGATTTACGGGTCTCTCCCAGAGGGGGGGCTGGACAGTGGGGAGGATACTCCCATGTCCTTTGTCCAGTTTCAGGCCAGAGTGGGAGCCAGCGGCTCTGTGAACTGGTTTGGACTGGAGTATGCAAGGAGGGCAGCAAATGTGCCATTCAAGCAGCCTGAGTGCCGCTGGCAAGTGCCCTCACCCGGACCCAATACACTAAGTTTGTTTGGGAGGTGGTTGCACCTCCCTGTGACAGGATATCTATTGTCCTGCCTTCCTCTGCTCGAGCTTGGCTCAGCAGCAGGAGGGCAGAATCGTGTCTCTGGTCGGCAGCAGCCATAGTTTGTTCTCTGGATCTAAAAGACTGGTACCGGGAGCACTGAGTGCCTTACTGGAGGAGCTATACAGTGCATGGAATCATGCCTCTCACACAGTTTTACACATAATAACGCATGGCCACTCTATGTATCTTACTGGCTGATACACTTACAACACAGGAGAATGGACTCCAAAGGTTGTGGGGGTGTCCTGCTCATCCAGGGGCAACCTCACACTTAGAACCGAGCACCCTGCCTTCAGGATTGAAAGGCCTGCCTTAGGGGTGACTTATAAATGTAAGTGCAGTGACTTCAGATATAAGGAAAGTTATATCTGTCGGAAGTGGAGCTAGCACAAACTTACACAGGCTGCAATGGCAGGCCTGTAGTCACAATTTGACTGGTCTCTCATGGGTGGCATAATACATGCTTCAGCCCATGGGAGACCCCTGGTGTACATATGCCCTGGGAACCTTAGTACCATATGCCAGCGTACTCACAATTTCCAATTTAGGGAAGAAGCACAGAGACTGGGGTCCTGATTAGCAGGATCTGAGTCAGACTAGTCAGTAAAACATAATGACACCAGCAAAAAGTGGGGGTGACTATGAAAGCAGATCCTACTTTCCTACACAACCCTCCCAAACATAAGGATATGAGACTAAGCTTGCCCAGTTGAGTCTTCATTTTCTAAGTGGAAATATCTGGAGAGTCCGTCTGCGTTGGCATGGTTAATCCCAGGTCTATGTTCCACTCATTAGTCCACCCCCTGTAGGGAAATGGACTGCATCAAAAGTTTGGGATTTTCACCCTTCATTTGTTTAAGCCATAAGAAGGGGTTATGATCTGTCTGAACAATGAAGTGAGTACCAAACAGGTATGGTCTCAACTTCTTCAGGGCCCAGACCACAGCAAAGAACCCCTTCTCTATAGCTGACCAACGTTTCTCCCTGAGGGCAAACCTTCTGCTTATAAAAGCTACTGGTTGGTCCTGGCCCTCTGCATTCAGTTGTGACAAAACAGCTTCTACCCCTATCTCAGATGCATCTGTCTGGACAATGAATGTTTTGTAGTAGTCAGGACTTTGCAGAATGGGAGCAGTGCACATGGCCTGCTTCATGTCATTAAATGCCTTCTGACAGCTCACTGTCCACTGAACTTTATTTGACATTCTCTTGGAGGTGAGATCATTAAGGGGAGTCACAATGGACCCATATCCCTCAGCAAACCTCCTGTAGTACCCAGTAAGCCCCAAGAAAGCTCTGACCTGAGTCTGGGTAGTGGGAGCAACCAGTCCAGAATGGTCTGGATTTTGCTCTCCTATGGCTGAACTTGGCCTCCACCTACCAGGTGACCCATGTACACAACCTTGCTCTGCCCTATCTGACACGTGGTGCCCTTGACAGTGAGGCCTGCCTTTTGCATGGCCTCCAGAACTTTCCTGAAGTGGACCAGGTGATCCACCCAGGTGGAGCTAAAGACAGCAATATTATCTAGATATGCTGCACTTTAGGCTTCCAGATCTGTGAGAACTTTTTTCACCAAACCTCTGAAATGTGGCAGGTGCCTTTTTCAGACCGAAGGGTATCACAATAAATTGAAAATGCCCACTGGTGGTTGAAAATGCTGTTTTTGGCTTGGCATCCTTAGCTAGTCGGATTTTCTAGTAGCCGACAAGTCAGGTCAAATGTACTCAGAAACATGGCTGAGGCCAAAGGATATATGAGCTCATCTGCCCTTGGAGTAGGGTGGGCATCAGTCCTAGTAACTGCATTGAGACCGCTGTAGTCTACACAAAACCTCATCTCTCTTTTTCCACCCTAGATGTAATGTTTTGGTACCAGGACTACTGGACTAGCCGAAGGGCTAACTGAAGACTCAATGACCCCCAATTCCAGCATCTTTTGGAACTCTGTCCTGATGCAGTCTCTGACATGGTCAGCCTGTCTGTAAATGTTGTTCTTTACTGGCAGACTGTCACCTGTGCCCACTTCAAGGGTACACTAGGTGGTTTGACTGGGTGTCAGAGAAAACATATGCTTGTACTGATTGAGGACATTCCTGCATTCAGCATGCTGTTGGTCAGTAAGGCTGCTTGCTAAGGCTACTCCATCAACTGACCCAACAACAGGGTTCTGAGAGAGGGGATCAGGGAGAGTGTCACTCTCTTCCAACTGTCCCTCATTAGTAGCCATGAGCAAGCTCGTGTCAGCCCTGTCCACAAAAGGGTTTAGGCAGTTCACATGAAGCACCCAAGGAGACTTCTTGGAGTGCCCAGGGCAACCAAGTTGTTGACTTCGCCTTTTTTTTCAAGGATGGTGTGGGAGCAACTCTATTTGTCTTGGCGAGCTGCTGGGGCCACATGCTCCAACACCCACACTTTCTGGCCTGGCTGGTAAACAGGCTGGACACCCTTTTGGTCATGCCAGGCTTTCTGAAGAGCCTGGCTGGCCTCAAAGTTTTTAATGGCCTTCTTCGTGTACTCAGCCATATGTGAACACAGGCCAAGGACATAGTCCACAATATCCTGTTTAGGAGGTTTGAGGGGTTGCTCCCATCCCTCCTTAACTAGACACAATGGATCCCTAACTGGATGTCCAAACAGAAGCTCAAATGGGCTGTAGCCAACCCCCTTCTGAGGAACCTCTCTGTAGGCAAAGAGAAGGCAGGATAGTAAGACATACCTTTTTCGCCTGAGCTTTCCTGGGAGTCCCATGATCATACCCTTTAGGGTCTTGTTGAACCTTTCAACAAGGCCATTGCACTGTGGATGGTAGGGTGTAATAAACTTATAGTTTACTCCACATTCTTTCCACATTGCAGTTATGTAAGTAGACATGCAGTTGGTACCTCTGTCTGTTAAGACCTCCTTAGGGAATCCCACTCTCGAAAAGATTCCCAGGAGGGCCATGGCTACTCCAAGGGCTGTAGTGGTTCTATGGGAAAATGTTTCTGGATACCTAGCAGTATGCTCCACCACCACCAGAATATAACTGTGTCCAGATGTAGTTGGATGGTTCAAGGGACCTACAATGTCATTTCCTACCCTCTCATAGGGCACCCCAACCACTGGAAATGGAAATAAGGGGGGATTTGTAGTGCCATCTAACTTACCACTGGCTTTGCAAGTAACACAGGAGCGACAAAACTCCTCGGTATCCTCAGACATATGGGGCCAGTGAAAATGAGTGACAATTTTGTCCCAAGTCTTACTTTGCCCAAGGTGTCTTACAAGGAGAATATTGTGTGCCAGAAGGGAGAAGGCAACATCTGAACTTCTGGGTTATTACCAACCTCCTGGTAGCATCAGGTTTGGGGTCTCTACCTTCAGAATTCAAAAGCCCATCCTATGGGACCCACTTACGTTCCCTGCTTTCTCAGCAGAAGTTTGCTGCCTGAGCTGTCCAAGAGAGGGACAGGATTGATGCTCCAAACTCATCTCCCCTTGAAGGGCCTCTGCCCCCAAGAACTCTGCCTGTTCAGGCCCAAGTTCCTATGGGACAGTTTCTTCACAGGTACTGAAGTCATATCCCTCAGGAGAATGATTGTCACTTAAGCCTGGGCGTAGTGTGCGTAGTGGGGCTACGCGGAGTGCCCCAGAGTTGATAACAAACTCTGTGGTGCTCCGCTACACCACCCGCCTCCCACCCGCCCTATAATAACAATTGCAAAAGTTTAAAAAAAATAAGTTTAAAAGAACCTTACCTTATCTGCAGCGTCTGCGGCGTCCCCGGCAGGTCTCCTCCTCTCTTCATCTCATTTGTGGTAAAAACTGCGCATGCGCGGGCACCCAGGCATGTGCATTTCTCGCAAGAAATGCAAATGCACGGATGCACGGGTGCCTGTGCATGCACAGTATTCACCGCGAATGAGATGAAGAGAGGAAGAGGCCAGCGGGGGACACGCAGATAAGGTAAGGTGCTTTAATCTTATTTTTTTAAACTTCAACAATTGTTATTATAGGATGGGTGGAAGGCGGGGGCAGGCCAACTCCGCTCCGCCGCTAATTGCGCAGGGTTTTACTTACTCCGCAGAATGCGGAGTAGGCAAAACTCTGCACACTCCGCGGGAGGAGCAGCATTCTCTAGCCACGGTTATTGTCACAATGAGTTTGGGATTAGGGCAATTCCTTACCCTTCCTGCTCCTTCATTCAGGATCCAGTGCTCCCTCAGTGCTAAGCTGTTTGGCCTTAGCCCTGATTACAGCAAAGACACTGGCAGAGATGCCCATCTTCTCTACATTAGTCCTGAACTCTACTTCAGACCATGCTGAAGTCTCTAAATTGCCCAACAGACGATCTACAGGTAGGTCCCCACTAACAATCTCCTGAGGCGGAAAGCCGGGAGCGCTGCTAATTTTGCCTATTTTTAAAATTTTACTTGTGTTATTCTGTGTGTTCACTTACCGGCATCTTGCTAGGATCCCTGCCTGTCTTGAGACCCCCAGACAGCCGATTTGGACGCTGTCTCAGGGAATCCTCCCTCGCTGCCGCCATCTACAGCGAGCGAGTTAGCTCCGCCCACTTCACCGGCCACGCCCCCTTCCATCTGGTTAAAAGGGCGCGCTGATCACTAGCGCGTCCCACTAACAATCTCCTGAGGCGGAAAGCCGGGAGCGCTGCTAATTTTGCCTATTTTTAAAATTTTACTTGTGTTAGTCTGTGTGTTCACTTACCGGCATCTTGCTAGGATCCCTGCCTGTCTTGAGACCCCCAGACAGCCGATTTGGACGCTGTCTCGGGGAATCCTCCCTCGCTGCCGCCATCGAGAGCGAGCGAGTTAGCTCCGCCCACTTCACCGGCCACGCCCCCTTCCTTTCCTCCTCCTCCCCTTGATCACCATATAAAAGTATGTGTATGGGCCGGAGGAGCAGCGGACGGGCGCAGCGGGCGCGACGATTGCGCGCCGAAGGCGCGCCTAAGGCAAGCCCGTCTGCGCCCGTCCGCGACTGTCCGGGGCTAGGGGCGCGTCACTCTGCCCAACTTACCATCTACTCCCACGCGCAACTACGCTGCCTCCGGGGACCATGGTCCTTACCAGCCTCCACCTGCTCTCGCATTTCGTCTCTTGGTCTGTCTCCGGCTGCTCCCCTTGACATCCCCCCTCCCCAATTCGCCCCCCTCCACTCTTCTAGAGACAATGTTCTCCCTGCTACCTCCAAAACCCTCTCGGCATACTACCTAAACACCCGGTCTGCAGTAGCCCATGCGCACAAACTCTCGGTACTGCTAGACCCTCATGCCCCAGATCTTCTTTTCTTAACGGAAACTTGGTTCTGTGATGACTTCCTCCCTGCTCTACTGGCCACTTTACCAGCCCCATAATACGCCCTTCGCGCCGATCGCCTAAATGGCAGAGCTGGGGGCGGCGTGGCGGTCATCGCCCGTACCGACCTTCCCTTCCAAACTCTGTCTCTGCCAGACATCGCCACCACTGAGTATCTGGCTATCCGCACCACTTCCATCACGCCCCCTCTTACCTGCATACTCACCTATCGCCCCCCTCAATCCCCTTTATTGTTTCTCCCCGACTTTTTTGGAAGTTCTGGCCAAGATCACCGTTAACAACTCCTCCATTCTACTCCTGGGTGATTTCAATTTCTGGCCCTCTGACCCAGCTGAATGTCCATCTTCAAAAAAAATTTCAGAGACCCTTCAATCTCTCAGCTTTACATCTCATATCCATTCTCCAACCCATATCAAAGGTCACATCCTAGACCAGATCTGGTCCCTGAACTGTCCCGTAGAGTCCCTTTCCATCTCGCCTTGCACATGGTCTGACCACCACCTGATCTCATTTGCCCTTCCCATTCACTCTCCGGTCAAGCCCCCTCTCCCCAAAAACATCTGGGTCCGCGCTTGGGGACGAGTTGATCCGGAAAATCTATCCTCCCTACTTACCACTTCCCTCCCCTCCTTACAAGGTCTATCCACCCTTTCCCAGGTCAAGGCCATTGAACTGTGGCTCTCCTCAGGCTGCGACTCCATTGCCCCTCTAAAACGGGTCACCTCTAAGCGTGAGAAGGACGCCAATCAGTGGTTTAACGAAGATCTCAAGGCCACCAAACTAGCGGTACGTCGTGCGGAGCGGGCCTGGAGGAGAAACTATTGCCCCTCATTGCGATTGGAGTTCATTAACATCCTGACCCAATACAAAAAGGACATCTTGGAGGCCAAAACTACCTATTTCTCCTCCAAAATCCTCGCAGCAGAGAACCAGTCGAAGGAAATTTTCTCGATCGTGCACAATTTGGCGTTTTCGGACAGAACATCTTTAAAGCCCGCCCCTTCCAAGGAACTCTGTCACTCCCTCAATAACTATTTCATTCAGAAAATAGCCACCATCAAGGCCAATATCCCTCCCCACTCCCCTACTTTTGTGGATCCCCAGTGTCCCCCTCCCAAGGGACAACTCACCACCCTCCCCCCTCTGACTAAGGAATCTCTGACTTCCATAATACCCCTTGACAAATCCGGCTCCCCATTAGATCCCTGCCCTGCTCATATTCTCCGTCATATCTTTACCACTTGTCCAGACCCCCCCCTTCACCTCCTCAATAGCTCTCTTTCCCAAGGCGTGGTACCTAATCCACTCAAATCAGCGGTAATTGTACCCATCTTGAAAAAGCCGGGCGCGAACCCCTCAATCCCCGCCAATTTTCGCCCCATCTCCCTCCTGCCATTTCTGGCAAAAGTGCTTGAGCGCCATGTCACCTGCGCTCTGAGCTCTTTTGTGGAGAAGCACGGAGCTCTTGCCCCCGCCGGGCCGGGTTCCGCCCCGCACACTCTACGGAGTCCGTAGTCCTCTCGGTCCTTGACAACCTCAGGGAGGGAATGGACACCAACCAGCCCCAGGCCTTGGTTTTCCTCGATCTCTCAGCCACTTTTGACACGGTGGATCATACCATCTTGCTTTCCCGTGTCAAGGCGGCGGGGATCGGGGGCACCGCACTGGTCTGGTTATCCTCCTTCCTGAGGGACCGCACCCAGGCAGTCCGCCTGGGTGACTTTACTGCGGACGTTCGGAAAGTTCAGTGAGGGGTCCCCCAAGGCTCCTCCCTTTCCCCTCTTTTGTTTAATCTTTATATCGCCCCTCTTATTTTCTCACTGCAACAAATGGAGGTCGCCGTGTTTAATTATGCGGACGACCTCCAGCTTGTCTTCAATCTGTCTTCTTCCCCCTCTTCTGTTCTTAACTTCCAATCCATTATGATCCATATCCGGGACTGGATGAACCACAACCATCTAAAACTCAACCCAGACAAGACCGAGCTGGTGTTGACGGGTGGTTCATCCAGCCCCTGGTCTTCTTTATTTTGGCCCCCCTCCCTAGGCTCTCCACCTATCCCCTCTACCTCAGTCAAAACATTAGGCATTAAACTCAACTCTCAACTCACCCTTCACTCCCAGGTTAGCTCTGTGGTTTCTTCTTCCTTCCTTTCACTGCGCACTATACGCAGGGTGTCCCGTTTTTTTCCTTTGCTGCCCTCAAATTGATCACCCTGGCTATGGTCGTCTCCCGCCTGGATTACGGCAATGCCCTATATGCAGGTATACCTGCATATAGTCTACGGCGTCTGCAGCAGATCCAAAACCAGGCGGCGCGCCTAGTGTTCAAACTCCCGAAGTCTCACCACATCACTCCCCTCCTAAAGTCTCTACATTGGCTCCCTGTTCGTGCCCGTGTCCAGTTTAAGCTCGCCTCCATCACCTTTCAAGCACGACTGGGCACGGCACCGGCTTTCATCTCATCTGAGATCACCCCCTACGTTCCCACCAGGGAACTACGTTCATCTACCCAGTCCCTTCTTACAGTCCCACGGTTCCGGAGAAAGAAATGGGGAGGTTCGAAATTTGCGACCCTTGCCCCGCTCCTCTGGAACTCCCTGCCTCTCGAGCTCAGAGCCTTAACCCTGTATCCGCAATTCCGGAAGCAGCTCGAAGCTCATCTGTTCACGAAGTCCTTCAACTAATCCACTAGCAGTTTGTTTTTCCTTCATCCAGCTCCGGCCCCTTTGCCCAGATCTTTTGTTAGTTGTAGCGCCATGAAACCGCTGGTGTACGTGCGCTTTAAAAATAATTTTAAATTCAAATTAAAATTCACGTCTGGAGATACCACTACTCTCTTAGGTCCAGTTACCCCATCTCAGCTGAGATTCCCAACTGCCTAGGAATGATCAGTCCTGGCATTGCTAGCGTTGGTTACTTGGTACATCTGTCCAAGTGTGATTTGTTCAGGGGACACAAATTTCTCTGTCACCATGGTGACACTGGCCTAAATGTCCCTGAAAGCTATTACTTCCTTGCCATTGATGAAAGGCTGTTGCCTGTACTTGCCCAAGTTCGTGGGACTTACTATTAAGGTGGCAAGATCAATGCCAACATCACGGACTAGAACAGCCTGAGCTGATGTTCTGACTAAGTCAGAACCCATCTCAGAACTCAAGATTAACCCAACAAATCCCTTGGTTGCTGTACTACCACGTGTACTGGTGCTAGGGGGCGCAGCTGCCTATGGGGCAGTGGTAGTAGGTTCCTTGGACTTTGACCAATCAGCATTTCATGTCCAATGGGTCTTTACTTTACATAAATAACACCAAGGTTTCTTTTTGCCTTTCTTGGAGTTTTGGGACTTTCCCGGAGATGCAGGTTTTTGAGGCCCTTAAGAAGACTCCTTTTTGTCTTGGCCCTTCTCACCATCCTTCTCCTGGGATTTAGAAGAATCTTGCTTTTCGGTCACCTCCCCCACCATGGTTTTTCTGCTTAACCCTGGTGCAGATCCATTTGTCTGCCATCTTTCCCAATTCTTGGGGAGAGGTCAGATCAGAGTCCACCAGGTACTGGTGCAAAAGTTGGTTCTGACAGGTATTAAGGCTCTGCTACCTCATCAACAATTTGTACAATCCCTCATAGTCCTGTACCTTTCGTCCATGAAGCCAGGCTTCCAGATCCTTAAAAGCACTATCAATGAAATCTACCCAGTCCTGAAGGTGTGCCTTCTGGGTGTCTCTGAACTTCATCCAATATTGCTCAGTGGTTGAGCCAAACCTATCTATGAGGGCATGCTTCAGGACTGAATAATTGCCAGCATCCTCTTCTCTGACAGTGAGAAGCTTATCACTACCTTTGTTAGCAAAGGAGAGCCACAGGATAGCTGCCCACTGCCCTTGAGGGACCTTCTGAACTTTACATGCCCTCTCCAAAGCAGTGATCCATTTATGGATGTCAACCCCCTCCTGGTAAGGAGGGACTCTCCTGCTCAGGTTCCTAGTATCAAAGGATATTTCCCTGATACTAGGTACACTATTGCTGCCACCATGGGACTCTAGTTCCAGTCTCTTCTTAGCTTTCTGCACTTCTAGGGACTCCTTATCGAGGGCCAACTGACTTCAGCTGAGCTTGAGTCCAACTCTTTCAAGTTTGATCATATGGTACTACCTCTCCAAAGGAGTCCTCCCTCTTGCTAGATATGGAGGTCCCTATTGAAGTGTCTGAAGCATTGGACTCGACAGAAGAAGATCTAGACCTTCACTGTCTACTCTGAACCCTCCCAGGATGAATAAAGGGGACACCCTCTGTGCCATCTGCTCCATTCCTTGGGGGATCTGAGTTTGCCAATGTGGAATCATGAGACTCCTCTTGGCCATACTCCGAATTGAGGTTACTAGGGGGGACCCCCTGGTGCCCCCTCTTCAGGAGCATCCCCACGCAGATTGTCCTGTTCTTCTGCCCCTACAGGATTCTTATCATCTTGATGAAGTAGCTCTAAGAACTGATTAATAGTGAGGTCGTTATGTGTTATTTTATTCTAAGCTACACATGTTCCTGGAACTTCAGGCCATGGTACTTAGACTTGGGTACACTGATATCCTCAACTAAAGACATGGTCACTAGGTGCAGTGTGGTGTTGCACCTACCTGACCTAGCGTACACTAAACTTTCTCAGATTGGAGGAAGGGTTGTGCTAGACCTTTAACAATCAATCTAAATGTTCGGTAGAACATACTTATTCTATAGTATTATATGTGCCTAATGCTAGTGATGGTTTTTCAATTATTCCACACCTAGATTAGCTGGTAAAACAATGCAGGCTTTAATCCCACTGCTGCCACCAATGTGAGAGGCTGGTTTAGTATATATTGCTCATTTATGTAAGCGCAGCACCCTGCACTAATCCAGACAACCCTTATGGTGATTTTAGTGGCCTAGGACATCCTTAGAAAGCTCTATAAGTAGTAGCGGTGGTGAGAAGCCTTCAGGCTTAGTCCAGAAGGAGTGTAAAGCAGCTTGTTTTACCAGTACTTAATCTTATGGTATAGGTTAAGTGAACAAGAACCACACAGTGTAGTTATAAAAATATGTATTTATTATTAACAGTCACTAACATAATGTATTATCTTCTACCCGGAAACACAAAACAATACACACAATACTTTAGGGAAGAAGCACAGAGACTGGGGTCCTGATTAGCAGGATCCCAGTCAGACTAGTGAGTAAAACATAATGACACCAGCAAAAAGCGGGGGTGACCATGAAAACAGATCATACTTTCCTACAGCTAGGAGCTGGCATCTAAGTGCTGCATGCAAAATGCATGGTACAAGTTAAAAAGTTAGCTTTTTCCCAGTCTTTCATTATCCTAATATTGCTAAAAAGTATGTGTTTGAGTATAAGCAAATTCTTATTAGTAAAGCCAGTCCTAACCTCTCTGTTACATTCTGAATACTGAGTTTATACTTCTCAGACCAAGCACTCTTAAAAAATGTCTACCAGTATGGATGAGGTGAATCATAGACCTTGTAGTCCTGATTGTCATATCCTGGTGCACTGCAAGGTCATCATTTCCTATGCTTTAGAAGGTAATACAATTGAATATATAATGAAAAATGTGTTGTAGAATGCACCATTTTCCCCCCAATTTTCTTGGGTGATTACCCAGAAAAAACTCTGTAGTGGTCAGGCTCACTAGCTATGGACCAAACGGGGGCTAGTCTGACAACATTTGCCAGGGCTGCATTGGGTTCCCAGTCTGGCCCTGATGGTGACGTCGGACCTCATAGTTTCGATGTCCCACTCAGCAGGATAAAGCGTTACGTATTTGCCTGCTGTTCACAGAATGTTCACTTACCCAAATTCTTAACTGACATATGTACCAAAGATTCCTGGTTTTGTTTTTCCAACACTATTTTCTTCTTGAAGATTGTACAGACAACACTCTGAGTTCAGCCTTTTTTCTTGCTATTGACCACTTACCTTGTAGGAGCTCTGGAGCTGGTAGGTGTTTCTGTCACTCACTGCTATATGTCTGGTGGTAGGAACGTGCAAAAAAGAGACAGGAGAGAAGCAAGCCGTTAGCAGCAGTGGAACAATTCTACATGTAGGTAAGAAATCATGCATAATTACAAGTTAAAATGAAGTACGTACTCTTCATTCAACCTTGCTGCCTAAAAATTATTCTTTTCTGAGAAACTCTGAATCTCCTGAGATTGGAACAGGCAAGAGACTATGTTAAAAACTGAGGGGCATATTACCAAGCAATAGCGATAATTATCGCTATTGCTTGGTTAGAGACAAAAATTTACCGATGAGCTGCGGCGATTTTTATCGCAGATAAACCTTGGTATTACCAAGGTTTATCGCAAATGCGATGAAAATCGGCCGCAAGCATGAATATCGCTGAAAAGTCAGCGATATTCATGCATTACCGAGCTAATGCTCTGAGCCATGTTATCCACCTCCCATTGGATAACATGGCTAAGAACTGCTCAGGGCAGGTGTTAGCTTGTGGAGATATTCGCGCTTAGCGCGAATATCTCCAATTGTTGGTAATAGGAGATAGCGATGTTAGCTGTTTCCAGTCGCTAACATCTTGGCACGCCCACTTTGCATGTCATTAGTGATAAATATCACTGACATGCAAAGTGGGGCCCAAGATGGTCGCTATCTCCTATTAGCTGTCGCTAACTGGTGTTAGCGACAGCTTGGTAATAGGGAGATAATTTTATTTCCGCTTTCTTGGCTTTTAAAGCCAAAAAAGCGGAGATAAACTCCCTTGATAATATGCCCCAAAGTTAGTTAGTGTAGCATTTTCTAGTTATAATGATACTTGATCCCAAAGCATCTGATGTGGCATTTTTTGTGGACTTTCATGTATGACTACGTGAAACTTTTATTAAGAAGTCAGAAGCAAGGCATTCTCAATATTGGTCCTCTTTACAGTGTCTATGGGTAATTGGGAGTCTTAGGAGGCTTTTATATAATCTAATTTTCCTAAGCTTTAAGTTGCAATGTGTTTTCTTTCCTTGACTTTTTGTAGGTTTTATGGTATGCACTCACATGCAGTTCATAATTAAGCAAGATGGGAAGATAATTGATAAGCACTGGATACAACATCATTAATAGAAGTAATAGTCTTCATGTGTTAAGATATTGTCACTTACCTCTCTCTCTTCTCTTTCATAGATATTTAAAAGATAAAGCCAAACTGACCATTGCAGAGGTGTCCATATCCAGAGGGATCGTGTTAGTGAAGCACCCTGATTTTCTTTTCTTCATTGTCCACTTTCCATTTCCCCTTAACACTGTTTTGTCCTGGATTCTTTATATGGTAGTCAGGCAGATATAGTGGTTGGGTAGTGCTGGGAATTCTCTTTTGGATTTGTTTCATGCTCCTACAGGACAGCACTACCTGGTAAAAACAGAGTGGTATGATATGAAATACACCACTAACAACATCTGTGTGAAAGAGCGTGATGGGGGAGATAAAAGCTCGAATGGGAAATGTAATGTAGTCCACATTTTTCAGGTCAAAGGAACCTGTAAAGTTGGTGAGAAATCGTATTAAGACAGCCGATCGGATATTTTGAAATTTGAGCAAAGGGAGACATCGTAGTAGCAGCTCTAGTTCAAGAGGTAGTGGTTTTGTAACTGTAAGTGTAACATTTCTACAGTGTGTAGACCAGAAGGCATCAAAGAGCAAAAAACGGAGGAGACCGTGTGACTGGTGAGTCCCCCAAGCAGAAAGACCTCAGATATCGGTCTGACTCATCCTCAACAATCCCCGCTGCAGCCACATCACTGGCCACCTGAGAGAACTCCACTGGCTCCCAGTCAACAAAGGAATCACCTACAAGCACCTCACATACGCCTACAAATCTCTACACAACGTGGGACCTTCATACCTAAACCATCGCCTTGCATTTCACACACCCACCAGAGACCTCCACTCCGCCCAACTGGCCCTGGCTACCGTCCCACTTATCCACAAGACCATGGCTGGAGGAAGATCCTTCTCCTACATCGCAGCAAAGACCAGGAACACCCTCCCTCTCCACCTAATGCATTCACCGTCACTGCCTCAATGGAGGAAGGACCTCAAGAAGATGTGAAAGGCAGTATAGGTAAGTGATGGGGCATATCAGTGGCTGCATGGGTCAAGTCAAGTCAAGTCAGAAATTTATATAGCGCGCTACATACCCAGAGGGTCTCAAGGCGCTTGAGGAGGGGAAGGGAGTTACTTGTCGAATATCCAGGTTTTAAGTTGCTTTCTGAATGCTAGGTGGTTCTGTGTGAGACGTTGGTGGGTGGGGAGTGAGTTCCAGGTTTTAGCTGCGAGGTAGGAGAAGGATCTACCTCCCATGGTAGTTTTATTGATGCGAGGAATGGTAGCAAGGGCTTGGTTGGAAGATCGTAGCTGGCGAGGGGGGGTGTAGAAGGAAAGTCGTGTGTTGAGGCATTCGGGTCCAAGTTCGTAGAGTGCTGTGAGTGAGTGAGTGAGTGAATGTGAGAGTGGCTGTATGGGTGAGTATGTGCTTGTGTCAATGACTATAGGTGAGTGAGTACGTTAGTATATGTATGAGTAAGTAAGTGGGTGTGTGTGTAACTGTATTGGTCAGACCCTTCAGGATATCGCGATTTCGCGATTTGCCGCGAAATCGGCACTTTAGTAAAATTGCCGCGATTTTTACTAAAGTGCCCGCGAAATCGGCACTTTCGTAGAAATCGCGGCATTTTTACAAAAGCCGCTATATCCTGGGGGGTCTGTAAACAGTCCAGCATCGCCTAAGCAGCGGAATGTGTGATGTGATGGTCGGCAGTCGTTAACTCCGGATTCAGACCTGTTGCAGAAAACAAAATGCAGCGCCCAGTTAGGATATCTGTGCATTTACACCACCCTCTGCCAGCCTCTTTTATAAACGCTGCCCCGCCTCCTCTCCACTCGGAAAGTTCATGATATAACACACAACACAACACGCAGCGAGTTAACTCTCTCCTCCCCCCTGATCCCGAAGCCATCACACAAAAGGAGAGTCAGGATTATCTGACAGGGGGCCTTGTTATCTCTGCAGGAGCTGAATGTGTCCAAGATCAGCCAGTGAAAGAAACTGCACGGCCGGCCTGGGCCCGGAGGCATGTCCAGGCACACAGTGCACGGGAAATAAAGACACCGCGCAGCAGGTCTGGACAAGGGAATCTGAGCCTCTGCACAGCTGTCCAGGGTCCAAGCCCGGGGACAGGCAGAAGAAAAGAAACCAAGACTGCTGGACTGGCTCCGGAGGCATGTCCAAGGACAGGCTGGGAAAGGGAACTAAAGTCACTCCAAAGAGAGCCTGGCTCTGGAGGCATGTCCAAGGACAGGCTGGGAAAGGGAACTAAAGTCACTCCAAACAGAGCCTGGCTCCGGAGGCATGTCCAAGGACAGGCTGGGAAAGGGAACTAAAGTCACTCCAAAGAGAGCCTGGCTCCGGAGGCATGTCCAAGGACAGGCTGGGAAAGGGAACTAAAGTCACTCCAAAGAGAGCCTGGCTCCGGAGGCATGTCCAAGGACAGGCTGGGAAAGGGAACTAAAGTCACTCCAAAGAGAGCCTGGCTCCGGAGGCATGTCCAAGGACAGGCTGGGAAAGGGAACTAAAGTCACTCCAAAGAGAGCCTGGCTCCGGAGGCATGTCCAAGGACAGGCTGGGAAAGGGAACTAAAGTCACTCCAAAGAGAGCCTGGCTCTGGAGGCATGTCCAAGGACAGGCTGAGAAAGGGAACTAAAGTCACTCCAAAGAGAGCCTGGCTCCGGAGGCATGTCCAAGGACAGGCTGGGAAAGGGAACTAAAGTCACTCCAAAGAGAGCCTGGCTCTGGAGGCATGTCCAAGGACAGGCTGGGAAAGGGAACTAAAGTCACTCCAAAGAGAGCCTGGCTCTGGAGGCATGCCCATGGACAAGCTGAGAAAGGGAACTAAAGTCACTCCAAAGAGAGCCTGGCTCTGGAGGCATGTCCAAGGACAGGCTGGGAAAGGGAACTAAAGTCACTCCAAAGAGAGCCTGGCTCTGGAGGCATGTCCAAGGACAGGCTGGGAAAGGGAACTAAAGTCACTCCAAAGAGAGCCTGGCTCTGGAGGCATGTCCAAGGACAGTCTGGGAAAGGGAACTAAAGAGTTACATCTAACTTAGATGTAACTCAATGAAACTCGCAATTTATGATTTTGCATGACCGTGAAAGAGTTGTTTTTGAGTAAGTCCCCTTCTTTCCATTATTTTATTTCTGGTGTGCTGCAGCCTTCTGCAGTGGATGCTTAACGCTGCCACAGCCTTGTTCCTGTTTATGTAACTTGTCTAGTTGGCCATCGGACTTATTGAACATGTTAACATTATTAAACATGAGTCTTATTAGCTACAGCTGTGTCTATGCCAATATAAAGTGTCTACATTGTAAATAAACCTAATATACATAGATTCATGTTGTTAAATAACTCAAAAAACTAAGATATCTGTGTTTGTTGTAGGAAAAGTGGCCAAATAAAATGCCGCAAAATTGCAGCTAAATTTCCATATTTGTGCCGCTAAATTTCCATTTTTGTGCCGCTAAATTTGCTAATCCATGCCGCTATATCCTGGGGGGTCTGATTTGTGAGTAAGTAGCTGTGTCATTTTACTGTATGGGTGAGTGATTGGCTGTGTGAGTAGCTCTATGGGTGACTGACTCAGTATGTGAGTGGCGATATGGGTATATGAGTGGATATGTCAGTGGCATATTAGTGAGTGAGCGGGTGTATGAGTGGCTGTATAGGTGAGTGAGTGAATTTGTGTGTAGATCTATGAATCGGTGAGTGGGTGTGTAAGTTCTGGAAGGGGTCTGTGAACCGATTTGTGAATGGTTGTGTGGGAGTGGGTGTATGAAAGGTATGAATGGTAGTATGGGGGTGTGAGTGGGTACGTTGGTGATTTTGTGGATGATGTCATCAGTGATGTAATTTGAGATAACATCCATTATGTCATCAGTGATGTCACTAACCATGTTATGAGTGATGTAACATATGAGGTTATACGCAGTGCATTGCGGGGCGTGAGTTATAGTTAGCTCAGCTAACTATAACTGCTGAATTTCACTGGTTGTGTATGAGTGAAAGCAGAGCCTAACTATAATGTCCCTGTAATCTTTGTTTTTTTTCAGTGAATTTTTAAGGTTGTTTAAATTCTATTTCCTAACTATAAATTCCCTGTAACCTTTGTTTTTTTCAGTGAATTTCTAATTTTTTTTTTAACATGAAGTAATATGCCCATCACAATGCACAGTGGGGGTGAGGTTGAATGCAGGGCCTGGCCTGGTATTTTGCTGCCCCTACTCAAGCTTGCTGCTTCTGCCCTACTCCTTCTTGCTATCCATTATCCATGTACATGCCCCTGCCCCCCTATTACAGGCATGTGTGGCCGTTATTCTGCCACTGCCCTTCCTGCCTGCCCTAAGCAGTTAGCTTGCTGCCCCATCCATCTCCCCCTACCCTCTGTTGTCCGAGTCCATGAAGCAGCCTCTCCCTTCTGCCCTGCATGGTCCGATGTGCTGTCACTGCCCTCCATTTACCTCAATGCTGCTGCCCACTCCTCCTGCTCTCTGTTCCCCAATACTATGCAGGTTTATTGTCCTCCTGTTTAGCTTCTGTGCTTAGCTTGCCCTCCCTACTCTCCTTCGCCCTGCCCTCTGATGTCTGTGTACATGTCCCTGCTCCCTCCTTTCTGTCCACCATATTCTGTGGGCCTGTCACCCTCCTATCTACTCTCTGTGTATGTCATTATAGTCTCACGTTTGCCCTCAATGGTGTGTTGTGCTTCCAGTTCCCATCCTACCTGCCCTTCATGGTCAGCTTGCTGCTCCTGCTCCCTTGCCCCCTGCTCTCAATTTTCCGTGTGCGGACCCCTATCCCCTCCCTTGTGCCTTGTTTGCTCCACTGTTGTTCCGCTGCCCCTCCCTCCTACCCTTCATGGTCCGTTATGCTACAACTATCTCTCCTGTCTGTCTGCTATGGTCAGCCTGTTTCCCTTGCCCTCTCCTCTCTGTTGTCCATGTGTATGGCCCTGTTCCCTCCCTATTGCAATCCATGGTCGGTTTGCTGCACTGCCGTCCCACTTGCCCTGTGTGATGTATTGTGCTGCTGCAACCCCTGACGCCTGGCCTCTAAGGTCTGTTTGGTGCCCATGCCTATCTCCCGCCTGCCCTCTCTTATCAGAGTCTATTTCCTTACCCCATTCCTCCGGCACTCCGTGATCCAATGTACCAAACTTGCCAACATTTTGAACTTGGTAAGAGGGAGATTTTGAAGAAAAAAAACTTGAAAATTGAAATTTCCACATTGACTTGCATTGAAAAATGCAGGAGAAAAATAAAATAAAGGCCTTTTGGGTTTAAAAACATCAGGAGTCACCTACCTGAATCTGGTCTGTTGGCATGGACGGTTGTACTGCCACTGCCTCTTTCTTCTGCCCTCAGTGGTCTTTTATATTATCACAACCTCTTTTGCCTGTACTGCATGATTAGTTTGTTGCCCCTGCCCCTGTTTTCCCTGCCCTCCTTGCTCCGTTGTGCTGCCACTGCCCCTCCCACCTGCACAGCGTGGTCAACTTGTTGCCTCTGCACCCTCCTCTATGAGAGGGTCTTATTACCATAGAAATTATGGTTAGTGCTCTAAACAACTAAAATGAGGACACATCTACTGAGTTCTTAATAGCATCAAAGCACTTTTAAATAATTTGCTATCTTTATGTTTTTTTATCCAGTCGATCACTATATTATATATTGCACTTAAGGGAGAGGATATGGAGTTACAGCCAGAGCTGCAGACTTTGCAACTGGAAAACCAGGTTAGAGTTTGGCGTCAGCACAACATCCTGTGATTCCGGGCAAATTACTTAATCTCCCCAAGCCTAAAACCAAAATGAATGTGTCCTTGTGTAATGTAACTGATGCTCATGTAAAGCACTCCTATACCTTTGGGTCAAGTCTGCGCGCTATATAAAACAGCAAAAAAAACAAATTAATTAAGGACTAAGAACTAACTTAAGACAAAATCCTAAACTTACTACCATTTTGGTATTCACAGAAGGCACTTACTCATTTCGGTATTCACAGAAGTTAGGAGTCCTAACTTTAGGACTCCTAAATGCCTTCTGTAAATACCGAAAGTCTTCAAGTTAGGATTTTTCTCTGTTTAGGAGTCCTAAAGTTAGGAGTCCTAACTTTAGGACTCCTAAATGCCTTCTGTGAATACCAAAAGTCTTCAAGTTAGGATTTTTCTCAGTTTAGGAGTCCTAAATTTAAGAGTCCTAACTTTACAACTCCTAAACGGAGAAAAATCCTAATTTTAAGACTTTCGGTATTCACAGAAGGCATTTAGGAGTCCTAAAGTTAGGAGTTGTTAGACCTGAGATCATTGGCGTGAGTCTCCCTTCCATTTTTGACGATTGCTTCCTCTGTTTTGATATATTTTTGCTGGATTTATGCTGTGGGCACTGGGCCACTGCTAATCAGTGCCACAGTGCAAGTGCTCCCTATGTTAAATTGATATACTAATTGGATTCCATGATTGGGTTATTTGACTTATCTGTCAGCCCCTAGTACAGTGCACCATGTGTGCCCAGGGCTTGTAAATCAAATGCTGCTGGTGGGCTTGCAAACAAAACAGGTGATGGACCGAATGTGGATCAATGTCACACATTCATCCCAGTCCAAAGATCTGGGCCCAAATCCATCATTTTTTTGCACTCCACACCACCCTGGGTTAGACAATGGCGATATGCAAATCAGCTCTGACCCTGTGCCCCATGGGAACAGTCCAGTCCGAACTACAAAAGCCATGTCCTTCCCAGAACGGAATCAAGCATCCGAGGACCGGACCGGTTTCGAGGTAACACCTCTCATCAGCCCGGCTAGCTTGACTCCAGTGGTGTGGAGTGCCTGGGACCCACGTCTGAGCATCCCCAGCGCACTTATGGCGGAATTTGCAAACAAAACAGGTGATGGACCGAATGTGGATCAATGTCACACATTCATCCCAGTCCAAAGATCTGGGCCCAAATCCATCGTTTTTTTGCACTCCACACCACCCTGGGTTAGACAATGGCGATATGCAAATCAGCTCTGACGCTGTGCCCCATGGGAACAGTCCAGTCCGAACTACAAAAGCCATGTCCTTCCCAGAACGGAATCAAGCATCCGAGGACCGGACCGGTTTTGAAGTAACACCTCTCATCAGCCCGGCTAGCTTGACTCCAGTGGTGTGGAGTGCCTGGGACCCACGTCTGAGCATCCCCAGCGCACTTATGGCGGAATTTGCAAACAAAACAGGTGATGGACCGAATGTGGATCAATGTCACACATTCATCCCAGTCCAAAGATCTGGGCCCAAATCCATCGTTTTTTTGCACTCCACACCACCCTGGGTTAGACAATGGCGATATGCAAATCAGCTCTGACCCTGTGCCCCATGGGAACAGTCCAGTCCGAACTACAAAAGCCATGTCCTTCCCAGAACGGAATCAAGCATCCGAGGACCGGACCGGTTTTGAGGTAACACCTCTCATCAGCCCGGCTAGCTTGACTCCAGTGGTGTGGAGTGCCTGGGACCCAAGTCTGAGCATCCCCCGCGCACTTATGGCGGAATTTGCAAACAAAACAGGTGATGGACCGAATGTGGATCAATGTCACACATTCATCCCAGTCCAAAGATCTGGGCCCAAATCCATCGTTTTTTTGCACTCCACACCACCCTGGGTTAGACAATGGCGATATGCAAATCAGCTCTGACCCTGTGCCCCATGGGAACAGTCCAGTCCGAACTACAAAAGCCATGTCCTTCCCAGAACGGAATCAAGCATCCGAGGACCGGACCGGTTTCGAGGTAACACCTCTCATCAGCCCGGCTAGCTTGAATCCAGTGGTGTGGAGTGCCTGGGACCCACGTCTGAGCATCCCCAGCTCACTTATGGCGGAATTTGCAAACAAAACAGGTGATGGACCGAATGTGGATCAATGTCACACATTCATCCCATTCCAAAGATCTGGGCCCCAATCCATCGTTTTTTTGCACTCCACACCACCCTGGGTTAGACAATGGCGATATGCAAATCAGCTCTGACCCTGTGCCCCATGGGAACAGTCCAGTCCGAACTACAAAAGCCATGTCCTTCCCAGAATGGAATCAAGCATCCGAGGACCGGACCGGTTTCGAGGTAACACCTCTCATCAGCCCGGCTAGCTTGACTCCAGTGGTGTGGAGTGCCTGGGACCCACGTCTGAGCATCCCCAGCGCACTTATGGCGGAATTTGCAAACAAAACAGGTGATGGACCGAATGTGGATCAATGTCACACATTCATCCCAGTCCAAAGATCTGGGCCCAAATCCATCGTTTTTCTGCACTCCACACCACCCTGGGTTAGACAATGGCGATATGCAAATCAGCTCTGACCCTGTGCCCCATGGGAACAGTCCAGTCCGAACTACAAAAGCCTTGTCCTTCCCAGAACGGAATCAAGCATCCGAGGACCGGACCGGTTTCGAGGTAACACCTCTCATCAGCCCGGCTAGCTTGACTCCAGTGGTGTGGAGTGCCTGGGACCCACGTCTGAGCATCCCCAGCGCACTTATGGCGGAATTTGCAAACAAAACAGGTGATGGACCGAATGTGGATCAATGTCACACACACATCCCAGTCCAAAGATCTGGGCCCAAATCCATCGTTTTTTTGCACTCCACACCACCCTGGGTTAGACAATGGCGATATGCAAATCAGCTCTGACCCTCTGCCCCATAGGAACAGTCCAGTCCGAACTATAAAAGTCATGTCCTTCCCAGAACAGAATCAGGCATCCGAGGACCGGACCGGTTTCGATGTAACACCTCTCATCAGCCCGGCTAGCTTGACTCTAGTGGTGTGGAGTGCCTGGGACCCACGTCTGAGCATCCCCAGCGCACTTATGGCGGAATTTGCAAACAAAACAGGTGATGGACCGAATGTGGATCAATGTCACACATTCATCCCAGTCCAAAGATCTGGGCCCAAATCCATCGTTTTTTTGCACTCCACACCACCCTGGGTTAGACAATGGCGATATGCAAATCAGCTCTGACCCTGTGCCCCATGGGAACAGTCCAGTCCGAACTACAAAAGCCATGTCCTTCCCAGAACGGAATCAAGCATCCGAGGACCGGACCGGTTTCGAGGTAACACCTCTCATCAGCCCGGCTAGCTTGACTCCAGTGGTGTGGAGTGCCTGGGACCCACGTCTGAGCATCCCCAGCGCACTTATGGCGGAATTTTCAAACAAAACAGGTGATGGACCGAATGTGGATCAATGTCACACACACATCCCAGTCCAAAGATCTGGGCCCAAATCCATCGTTTTTTTGCACTCCACACCACCCTGGGTTAGACAATGGCGATATGCAAATCAGCTCTGACCCTCTGCCCCATAGGAACAGTCCAGTCCGAACTACAAAAGTCATGTCCTTCCCAGAACAGAATCAGGCATCCGAGGACCGGACCGGTTTCGATGTAACACCTCTCATCAGCCCGGCTAGCTTGACTCTAGTGGTGTGGAGTGCCTGGGACCCACGTCTGAGCATCCCCAGCGCACTTATGGCGGAATTTGCAAACAAAACAGGTGATGGACCGAATGTGGATCAATGTCACACATTCATCCCAGTCCAAAGATCTGGGCCCAAATCCATCGTTTTTTTGCACTCCACACCACCCTGGGTTAGACAATGGCGATATGCAAATCAGCTCTGACCCTGTGCCCCATGGGAACAGTCCAGTCCGAACTACAAAAGCCATGTCCTTCCCAGAACGGAATCAAGCATCCGAGGACCGGACCGGTTTCGAGGTAACACCTCTCATCAGCCCGGCTAGCTTGACTCCAGTGGTGTGGAGTGCCTGGGACCCACGTCTGAGCATCCCCAGCGCACTTATGGCGGAATTTGCAAACAAAACAGGTGATGGACCGAATGTGGATCAATGTCACACATTCATCCCAGTCCAAAGATCTGGGCCCAAATCCATCGTTTTTTTGCACTCCACACCACCCTGGGTTAGACAATGGCGATATGCAAATCAGCTCTGACCCTGTGCCCCATGGGAACAGACCAGTCCGAACTACAAAAGCCATGTCCTTCCCAGAACGGAATCAAGCATCCGAGGACCGGACCGGTTTCGAGGTAACACCTCTCATCAGCCCAGCTAGCTTGACTCCAGTGGTGTGGAGTGCCTGGGACCCACGTCTGAGCATCCCCAGTGCACTTATGGCGGAATTTGCAAACAAAACAGGTGATGGACCGAATGTGGATCAATGTCACACATTCATCCCAGTCCAAAGATCTGGGCCCAAATCCATCGTTTTTTTGCACTCCACACCACCCTGGGTTAGACAATGGCGATATGCAAATCAGCTCTGACCCTGTGCCCCATGGGAACAGTCCAGTCCGAACTACAAAAGCCATGTCCTTCCCAGAACGGAATCAAGCATCCGAGGACCGGACCGGTTTTGAGGTAACACCTCTCATCAGCCCGGCTAGCTTGACTCCAGTGGTGTGGAGTGCCTGGGACCCAAGTCTGAGCATCCCCAGCGCACTTATGGCGGAATTTGCAAACAAAACAGGTGATGGACCGAATGTGGATCAATGTCACACATTCATCCCAGTCCAAAGATCTGGGCCCAAATCCATCGTTTTTTTGCACTCCACACCACCCTGGGTTAGACAATGGCGATATGCAAATCAGCTCTGACCCTGTGCCCCATGGGAACAGTCCAGTCCGAACTACAAAAGCCATGTCCTTCCCAGAACGGAATCAAGCATCCGAGGACCGGACCGGTTTCGAGGTAACACCTCTCATCAGCCCGGCTAGCTTGAATCCAGTGGTGTGGAGTGCCTGGGACCCACGTCTGAGCATCCCCAGCTCACTTATGGCGGAATTTGCAAACAAAACAGGTGATGGACCGAATGTGGATCAATGTCACACATTCATCCCATTCCAAAGATCTGGGCCCCAATCCATCGTTTTTTTGCACTCCACACCACCCTGGGTTAGACAATGGCGATATGCAAATCAGCTCTGACCCTGTGCCCCATGGGAACAGTCCAGTCCGAACTACAAAAGCCATGTCCTTCCCAGAATGGAATCAAGCATCCGAGGACCGGACCGGTTTCGAGGTAACACCTCTCATCAGCCCGGCTAGCTTGACTCCAGTGGTGTGGAGTGCCTGGGACCCACGTCTGAGCATCCCCAGCGCACTTATGGCGGAATTTGCAAACAAAACAGGTGATGGACCGAATGTGGATCAATGTCACACATTCATCCCAGTCCAAAGATCTGGGCCCAAATCCATCGTTTTTCTGCACTCCACACCACCCTGGGTTAGACAATGGCGATATGCAAATCAGCTCTGACCCTGTGCCCCATGGGAACAGTCCAGTCCGAACTACAAAAGCCTTGTCCTTCCCAGAACGGAATCAAGCATCCGAGGACCGGACCGGTTTCGAGGTAACACCTCTCATCAGCCCGGCTAGCTTGACTCCAGTGGTGTGGAGTGCCTGGGACCCACGTCTGAGCATCCCCAGCGCACTTATGGCGGAATTTGCAAACAAAACAGGTGATGGACCGAATGTGGATCAATGTCACACACACATCCCAGTCCAAAGATCTGGGCCCAAATCCATCGTTTTTTTGCACTCCACACCACCCTGGGTTAGACAATGGCGATATGCAAATCAGCTCTGACCCTCTGCCCCATAGGAACAGTCCAGTCCGAACTATAAAAGTCATGTCCTTCCCAGAACAGAATCAGGCATCCGAGGACCGGACCGGTTTCGATGTAACACCTCTCATCAGCCCGGCTAGCTTGACTCTAGTGGTGTGGAGTGCCTGGGACCCACGTCTGAGCATCCCCAGCGCACTTATGGCGGAATTTGCAAACAAAACAGGTGATGGACCGAATGTGGATCAATGTCACACATTCATCCCAGTCCAAAGATCTGGGCCCAAATCCATCGTTTTTTTGCACTCCACACCACCCTGGGTTAGACAATGGCGATATGCAAATCAGCTCTGACCCTGTGCCCCATGGGAACAGTCCAGTCCGAACTACAAAAGCCATGTCCTTCCCAGAACGGAATCAAGCATCCGAGGACCGGACCGGTTTCGAGGTAACACCTCTCATCAGCCCGGCTAGCTTGACTCCAGTGGTGTGGAGTGCCTGGGACCCACGTCTGAGCATCCCCAGCGCACTTATGGCGGAATTTTCAAACAAAACAGGTGATGGACCGAATGTGGATCAATGTCACACACACATCCCAGTCCAAAGATCTGGGCCCAAATCCATCGTTTTTTTGCACTCCACACCACCCTGGGTTAGACAATGGCGATATGCAAATCAGCTCTGACCCTCTGCCCCATAGGAACAGTCCAGTCCGAACTACAAAAGTCATGTCCTTCCCAGAACAGAATCAGGCATCCGAGGACCGGACCGGTTTCGATGTAACACCTCTCATCAGCCCGGCTAGCTTGACTCTAGTGGTGTGGAGTGCCTGGGACCCACGTCTGAGCATCCCCAGCGCACTTATGGCGGAATTTGCAAACAAAACAGGTGATGGACCGAATGTGGATCAATGTCACACATTCATCCCAGTCCAAAGATCTGGGCCCAAATCCATCGTTTTTTTGCACTCCACACCACCCTGGGTTAGACAATGGCGATATGCAAATCAGCTCTGACCCTGTGCCCCATGGGAACAGTCCAGTCCGAACTACAAAAGCCATGTCCTTCCCAGAACGGAATCAAGCATCCGAGGACCGGACCGGTTTCGAGGTAACACCTCTCATCAGCCCGGCTAGCTTGACTCCAGTGGTGTGGAGTGCCTGGGACCCACGTCTGAGCATCCCCAGCGCACTTATGGCGGAATTTGCAAACAAAACAGGTGATGGACCGAATGTGGATCAATGTCACACATTCATCCCAGTCCAAAGATCTGGGCCCAAATCCATCGTTTTTTTGCACTCCACACCACCCTGGGTTAGACAATGGCGATATGCAAATCAGCTCTGACCCTGTGCCCCATGGGAACAGTCCAGTCCGAACTACAAAAGCCATGTCCTTCCCAGAACGGAATCAAGCATCCGAGGACCGGACCGGTTTCGAGGTAACACCTCTCATCAGCCCAGCTAGCTTGACTCCAGTGGTGTGGAGTGCCTGGGACCCACGTCTGAGCATCCCCAGTGCACTTATGGCGGAATTTGCAAACAAAACAGGTGATGGACCGAATGTGGATCAATGTCACACATTCATCCCAGTCCAAAGATCTGGGCCCAAATCCATCGTTTTTTTGCACTCCACACCACCCTGGGTTAGACAATGGCGATATGCAAATCAGCTCTGACCCTGTGCCCCATGGGAACAGTCCAGTCCGAACTACAAAAGCCATGTCCTTCCCAGAACGGAATCAAGCATCCGAGGACCGGACCGGTTACGAGGTAACACCTCTCATCAGCCCGGCTAGCTTGACTCCAGTGGTGTGGAGTGCCTGGGACCCACGTCTGAGCATCCCCAGCGCACTTATGGCGGAATTTGCAAACAAAACAGGTGATGGACCGAATGTGGATCAATGTCACACATTCATCCCAGTCCAAAGACTTTACCTCGAAACCGGTCCGGTCCTCGGATGCTTGATTCCGTTCTGGGAAGGACATGGCTTTTGTAGTTCGGACTGGTCTGTTCCCATGGGGCACAGGGTCAGAGCTGATTTGCATATCGCCATTGTCTAACCCAGGGTGGTGTGGAGTGCAAAAAAACGATGGATTTGGGCCCAGATCTTTGGACTGGGGTGAATGTGTGACATTGATCCACATTCTGTCCATCACCTGTTTTGTTTGCAAATTCCGCCCTAAGTGTGCTGGGGATGCTCAGACGTGGGTCCCAGGCACTCCACACCACTGGAGTCAAGCTAGCCGGGCTGATGAGAGGTGTTACCTCGAAACCGGTCCGGTCCTCGGATGCTTGATTCCGTTCTGGGAAGGACATGGCTTTTGTAGTTCGGACTGGACTGTTCCCATGGGGCACAGGGTCGGAGCTGATTTGCATATCGCCATTGTCTAACCCAGGGTGGTGTGGAGTGCAAAAAAACGATGGATTTGGGCCCAGATCTTTGGACTGGGGTGAATATGTGACATTGATCCACATTCTGTCCATCACCTGTTTTGTTTGCAAATTCCGCCCTAAGTGCGCTGGGGATGCTCAGACGTGGGTCCCAGGCACTCCACACCACTGGAGTCAAGCTAGCCGGGCTGATGAGAGGTGTTACCTCGAAACCGGTCCGGTCCTCGGATGCTTGATTCCGTTCTGGGAAGGACATGGCTTTTGTAGTTTGGACTGGACTGTTCCCATGGGGCACAGGGTCAGAGCTGATTTGCATATCGCCATTGTCTAACCCAGGGTGGTGTGGAGTGCAAAAAAACGATGGATTTGGGCCCAGATCTTTGGACTGGGGTGAATGTGTGACATTGATCCACATTCTGTCCATCACCTGTTTTGTTTGCAAATTCCGCCCTAAGTGCGCTGGGGATGCTCAGACGTGGGTCCCAGGCACTCCACACCACTGGAGTCAAGCTAGCCGGGCTGATGAGAGGTGTTACCTCGAAACCGGTCCGGTCCTCGGATGCTTGATTACGTTCTGGGAAGGACATGGCTTTTGTAGTTCGGACTGGACTGTTCCCATGGGGCACAGGGTCAGAGCTGATTTGCATATCGCCATTGTCTAACCCAGGGTGGTGTGGAGTGCAAAAAAACGATGGATTTGGGCCCAGATCTTTGGACTGGGGTGAATGTGTGACATTGATCCACATTCTGTCCATCACCTGTTTTGTTTGCTGGTGGGCTTGCAGCACTGGTTATGCCACCCACAGAAGCAGTTGTAAAGTGTGTCTCAGGCCTGCTATTGCTAGGCTTGTGTGCAGTCTAGCACTGCCATGTCGACTTGGCCAAATGCACCCACTTGCCTGTCCCTAAACCTTCGATTTACTTCATATTAGATACCCCTATGGTAGTCCCAAGGGCAGGGGGTCATTGTAAGTATAAGGTAGGACATGCTCTGATGTGTGTAGCATGTTCTAATAGTGAATTACAGCCATTTTTGTTTTTCACTATTGAAGGCTACCTGTTCTCATTGGCCAGAATGGGCAGTAAGATGATTACATTCTTATAATCCTAACTGACTCAGGGAACATGGTAGAAATTCGAATTTAGTATGCTTGAACTCAGAATAATAAAGTACATATTTTAGTAAGGTTTATTGTAATATTCTGTGTTTGCAAATACCACTTTTAGAAAGTAGGTAATTGCTTGTTTAACCACCCAGGCCTGCCTCTGCAAGGTTGTGTATTCCTTGTCTATGTGTGTGAGTGACAGGGCTGGCAGATTCTAGGAGACAGGCTGGGGCAGCCCAGTGGTGAATAGAGAGATCTGCATTTAGATGGGAGGAAGGAGTTGCACCTTGGACCTGAATAGGGCTGGACCTTCCCTCTACAATGCTGGCTCCACCCCTGTGGCTTATCTGATGTCTCTGCCCTGCACTGTGAAAGGAGTGCTCCAGAGCTGTTTTTTCCCTCCCCTGTGCTAGCTCAACCTCCTGTGGGGCGGCTGATGTCTCTGCCCTGCACAGTGAAAGGAAGAAGAGAGTCATGTTAACAAAGTGCTCAGGAACTGGTTTGGACTAGGCAGAGGCCTCTCTGCCTTCAGAGAACAAATGATTTCGGGGTATAAATATTGGGAACCTGATCCCAAGAACTTAGATCACTTCTGGAACAAGAAACCTTTCTGCCAAGGAAAAGAACCTAGGAAGCTGCAGACGTTTGGACTGCACCTCTGCCAGTCTGCTGTTTGCTGGGTTGGCCTGCAGTGGTTGCTTCATTACCAAGGGAAAGGAGAAGGAACTTTGTAAGGACTTTCATCTACAGAATATTCTCCAAGGGCTTGAACTGTGCTTGCCTCCTGCTGAAATCTCAGGGACAAAAGGCTTTACCTCCAGCTCCCCCTGAAATTCCTTGCTGGGAATTCTGACTCCAGACACTTGAGTGCCGCTGGGAGCTGGAAGCGCGACGCATCGAGAAGAAGCATGAACCGAGTGAGCAGAACCTTTCTCAGCCTCTACAACCCACCGAAGAAGTACAAGAAACGCAAGAGACTCATACTCAGAACAATGAGAGTACACAAAGTCCACTTGGTATACACAGCTCAGAGAGAGCTAAGGACGCACACAGATGACCTGAAACCAGGGGAGCTAAAGCTAAAGAAAATAAAGATCAAGAAAAGGTAAAGGAGAAGGAAAAAAAAGGTACAGACAAAGACAAGAGCAATGAGAAGTATGAAGACAACGAGAAAATCAAAAAGGATAAGAATAAGGACAAGAGCGCCGAAAAGAACATGGAAAAGGAGAAAGTGAAAGGGAAGGGCAAGGAGAAGGGGATGGATATAGAAGACAACAATGATGTGGAACTGATGGCTAAAAAGGCAAAGAGATTACAAGCAATCAAAAATCTGAAAGCAAATGCCAAAACCACTGGGCAGTTAGCAGAATCTCAGCTTAGGATTTCTAATATATTTAGCCCACTACCCAAAGACCGGTTGAATAAAGCTGAAAACCAACAAGATATTCTGAACGACCAAAAGACCCAAAGTGGGGAAGACAGTGGAAACAGACGCGCTGACCCTACTGCGCTCATAGAACAACCGGATAAGGGGGCAAGGACAACTTTAGCCCCGGATCTAGGAAATCAGACCGCAGACCCCACGCCGTGAAAAGCAGGGGCCAGCTTAGCAACAATTATGACAGAAAAAAAGTGAGCATATGTCAAAGTACCCAAAGTTTCCAACTGAAATGCCTGGACCCGATCACTCCTCTCCCACAATACAAACCTCCTCCCTTGGGAAAATGCTACATTTGGAAACTGAAGCACACTCAGCAGAATCAGATAGAGATGCAGATATATATGAAACAGGCATCTCTAGCGGGGCAAGAGACGCAAGCGAGGGCCAAAAACCAGATTCATCAACCCCTGAGGTATCAGACTCTACAGGTCTAAGGAAACCGAGTGAATCCGGGCAAGGCACCACCCCAAGGAAAAGCTGGAAAAAAGGAGGATAAGACATAAAAGACAAAGCAAATCAACATATGAAGAAACTACAGATCAAGGAAGCAACACAGTACAAACCAAACATACACGAAAAAGCTCAACTCCAAAAACATCGAAAGAATAAGATTATAGTCAATACACCTTGGAGGAATCCAAAGGGGGTGGCGATCATCATCACGGAAATACAAGCGGTACAGGAAAGTCTGCAGAGCCGTCTTTGATAGATGTACTAAGCTCCAGTAAGAGCTTCCACAAAGATGTCAAAATGGACAGTCAAAGGAACCATTCAGCCATCCAAAAATTACAAGGAGCTATCAAAAAAGTGGGCAACACCTGCTCAGAGATATCAGATAGAATGGTCTCAGTAAAAACACGTACAGAGAACCTGGAGAAAGATGTTGCCAATCTGCAAATTCAGGAAAAAGAACAAGAGGGAATCATAAAGGACTTAAGCCTAAAGACCGAGGACCAAGAAAACAGAGCTAGAAGAAACAACTTGCACTTTCTTGGAATCCCCGAAGGTGCAGAGGGAAACGACCCGAGGGGCTTTATGATCAACATCCTTAAATCAGCCTTCCCTGAATTACAATCTTGGGAAATGGACAGGGAATTACAACACGCCCACCGTTTCCCCCTAACCCTACCTAAGCGATCTCAAATCCAGCGCAATATCCCAGGGCAATGCTGGTACACCTCGGGAACTTTCTCCTGAGAGAAGCTAACTATGACCTCGCCCAGCCTACAAGCAAGATGGAATACAAAGGCTTCATGTTCTTTGCTAGACCAGACTATGCCCATGCTACTGTAGAGCGAAGGTGGAGAATGAGACAGCTATTTACTCCCTTTGAGCAAATTGGCGCAACAGTTTTTTTGCAAAACCCAGCTCGACTGAAAATAGTCTTTAAGGGAACAACTCGAAGCTTTACAGGTGAAATTCAGACTGAGGCTTATTTAAAAGAAATTTCATCGACAGAAAAATGAAAAACAGATAAACATTAAAAACAGTTACAGTCACCACTACGATGGGGGACCTGATTATAAGTATTAAACACGAAAAATATGGGGCTTAAGGCTGAAGAAAAGAGGGAGGGGAATGTTAAGGACTATTAATCAAATATGATGTAATATATGGTTATGTGCGAAAGTATGGAGAAACATTTATTCATATAGATGACCCACCACTCATTTTGTTATATTGCACTCACACAGGGTTCAGGACGCGGGGCGAGCTGAGGCGCACTGACCACACGGACGCCCACACCTGGATCCCAACGGTCCCAGGGAGCCTCAATGGGTGGTAATGGGTGGTGGGAGGGGAGGTCTGGGGGGAGGGTGGGAAGAACAAGGTAGGACAAAGAGCAGAACAAGGGTGGGCAGTAGTTAAGGGCAAAATCGGTCAAAAGAGACACAATTGAAAAGAGATAGAAATAAAAAGAAAAGTAGATACCAAGAACATGGGCATAAGAAAAGTACGAGGGAGGACCAACCAACCGAATGGCTAGGGTAAGAATTGTAACATTGAATATATGCGGTCTGAATGATGTAAAAAAAAGGCAGAAGGTAGCTATGGGGCTGCAAGCAATAGAAGCTAACATAGTCTGCTTACAGGAGACACATATAGAGGGGGGAACAACAGTATTTATTCGCTAGGGTATAAACTTATAATTGCCTCCACGCAGGGTACTAGAACTAAAGGGGTAGCTATTTTAGCGAAAGGGGGAGGCCTTCAATTTACAAGAGCCGTATCTGATAGATTCCGAAGATGGGCCATCACGGAATGCCAATACAATGACGGTCAAAATAGGATGACGATATGTACAGTATATGGTAATGTTGGAGATGACCCAGAAGCTCTGAGCAGTATCACTAATGAATTGGCACATTGGCCTCTACCCATAATCGTTTGTGGGGACTTTAACTTACATCTCCCAGGGGATTGGTCAACGGACCCTACATATAAATATCAAGGGAGGAAACCCAGGGTATTTAGGACATTCAAGGATCTATGTGTCTTACATGGGCTGATTGATAGTTGGCAATTGAATCACCCGGGAGACCAGGGATTTATTTTCTTTTCCTATCCACATTCACACCATGTGCGACTTGACTATATGCTCATCTCCAACTCGATGAAAAACATAAGCACTATAAATAAGCTACCAAGGGTATTATCGGACCATAACCCATTAGAACTAAATAAAGCATGCAATAGAAGTAACCCCATAATGAGGATCTGGTCGTTAGAAAGGGCTATTCTAAAAAATGAAAATTACTGTAAACACATGAGGGAGTGGATTACATCATTTCTGGCAATCAATATGGGTAGCGCCCCGATTGAGATAGTATGGGACACCATGAAGGCAGGTATCAGAGGAGAAACACTTCAGTTTTCAGTCAGGACCAACCGAGAAGGAAAAGCACAACTAGCTAGGCTACAACAAAACTTGAGCGAAGCAGAGGCAGACCTAATTAATGCTACACATAGCAGGCAGTTGACAGACGATCGGGCACGGGTAGCCGTCACAAGAAACCTGGTATCCGAGATTTTTATAGAGAAGGACATTACTAAAGCTACAATATATAAGGAGAAATCTTATGAGCTTAGCGAACAAGTTGGGCACCAGTTGGCGGTGCGCACAAGAGAAGAGCTGACAGCTAATATTATAAAATCCATTAAAGATCTAGATGGCGGGATGAGAAACGAAGCATCTGAAATTAGAACAGCATTTCAGCGGTTCTATCATGAATTATATAAAGAGCCGGTAAGAGACCAGGAGAACCCGGAGGACTACCTGGACCAATGCGAGGGTATCAGTTTGGAAGAAGAAGATCAGATTGGCCTAGATAACTCTCTTGGGTGGGATAAAATTTTGGTCTCCCTGAATTCATTGGCAAATGGCAAAGCAGCTGGCATAGATGGGATTCCTATGGAGTCCTTTGTTAAGTTCTCGGACCAGCTTAGAATAGTTTTGCTAGAATTATTTAGCTCCATTTTCCGGGGCGGGAATCCACCCCCTTCCTGGTCAACCGCGAAAATTATGGGTTTTTAAAAAAAAAATAAGGACCCCATTGAAATGGGCTCTTATCGACCCATTACTCTGATAAACGGGGACTCTAAAATGTATTCAAAAATCCTGGCTGCACGCTTAGCACCAATCATCCATAAAATTGTCTCAGCACGCCAACATGGCTTTATCCCTGGGCAATCTACAACAGATCATGTACAAAGGGTGATTTCACTATTTAATTTTACGGAATCTACAGGAGACCCTATGGCGTTAATTTTACTTGACGCTGATAAAGCGTTCAATAGAGTCTCCTGGAGGTTTCTATGGGCAGCCATGACAAGGTGTGGGATTACTAGAGGCTTCATTAAAGCTACCCAAGGATTATATGTTGACCCACGAGCCAGAGTCATGATTAACGGGACTCTGTCAGAGAAATTTGCGATTACTAGAGGAACAAGACAGGGGTGCCCCTGTTCACCTCTCCTATTTGCGGTTTACATTGATGCATTCATCTGTAAACTTGAAAATCACCACTTAGTGCCCCCTATCCGCGTATTCGATCACAACACAAAAGTCTTAGCATACGCAGATTATATTGCGCTGGTCACATGCGATCCCAATAAAGCTATGGAAGTGATTGAGGAGGAGGCTCAGAGATTCGGAAGGGTATCGGGTATAAGTTGAATTCAAGGAAAACCCAGATTGTCATCAATGATAAGATCAGGATAAGGGATAACCGGGTAACAGATCATGCAGTATTCCTCGGAGTCAATATAAGTGCAAAGGTAGATGGCATTGTGAGGTTGAATCTTGATCCACTGATCAACCGTACTAGAAAAGAACTGATCAGACTGGATAATCTGCATCTCACAATCGGCGGAAGATGCAATGTCATCAAAATGCTTTTCCTCCCCAGATTATTGTACTTATTCCGCGCAATATGTCTGGAGTTCACTCCTCTCCAGTTTAAAATCATTGAGTCTATGTTTTCCAGATTTATCTGGGGCTTTAAGAGAATTTGTCGTGCACTTAAGTGGATTACCCTACCCAAAGAAAAAGGGGGACTAGCTTTGCCCAACTATAAATTATACTACTGGGCAACGGTGACTAAATGCTGTACGTTGCTTATTCCTAAAGAACAAAGCAATCACCCTATTCCAACATCGCAAGAAATGATACTGGGGCGAGGTGTGTTATTTCAAAAAAGTGAAACTTAAGTCTATTTCGAGCATCTTTAAAGTCTGGAGCAATGTACAGAAACTGATTAGGCTAGGCCAGTACTCATGCTATACACCAGTTAACCGTAATAATGATCTACCAGTGATTTGTATGACTAGGTGGATAGAGGCAGGTATCAACCAACTAGGCTGCTTCTATAAATCAAATGGCCTGAAAAGTTTTTTAGAGATGCACCTTGAATATGACATCAGCCATAGGGACTTCTTTAAATACTTGCAGATTAGGGACTTTTTGCTAAAGAAAGTGGGGGGACGGGAAAAGTTCCAAAATAGCATCACAATAGAAACCATATGCAGGCAAAACACCCCTAAAATCGGGGAAATCTATGAAATATTAAGCAAATCTCTCCCGGATGACATGGGTAAACAACTAGCTGATTGGCAGTCCAAATTAGGAACACAACCATCAGCCACCGAGCTTGCGTATGAATTATCACAAACATGTCTAATGTCAATAAAACTGCAGGCACAATTCTACAAAACATTCTTTTCCCTTTACTATATACCCCATAAGATCGCAAAATGGGCATCAGAGAAGGGAACAACATGTCCGCGCTCACTGTATGCCAATATTATCCACATGTTTGCAACATGTAACACATTATCCAATTTGATAGCTGAAATATCTGACTTTTTATCAGGGGTTTTTCATGTAAGGGTGTGTATCTCAACCGAGAAAATTATACTAGGAGTAGCCAAAAACCAGCGGCCTACTCATACGCAGGGATTGATTTTCGTGCCCATGGCCGTTTTCCGACTCTGTATAGCCTCCGCCTGGCTTGACCAAAATCCGCCTGCTTTCACGCAATGGAGGACTAGAATACTAGCGATATGTATCCCGGAGGTGGCCATATATAAAACCAAGGAAATCAATAAAAAGAAAAGAGGTATGCAGATCTGGGGCCCACTACTTCAGTGGATATAAGACCACACCTAAAGATGGAGCTTAATATGTGGGTTTAAGTAGATTTAGATGGGTGCTAACATCCAGAATGTGCGATATTCTTGAACATCTAATGTATAATTGCTATGTACCATAATTTCGTGGATATCCTTTTTTTCTCTTTGATGTTTATTTTTTCTTTATTATGCCTTTGTTTATAGTGTATGTAACAATACCTTGGTCTTGGGGGGAGGGAGGGGATGTATATAATGCGAGAAAACTTGAATAAAGATATGAAATTATTAAAAAAAAGAGAGAAGAAGCCTATCGCCCCCGCAGCTGAAATCGTCGCATCGACGGAGAAGCGAGCCTTTGCTGCATCTCCCTGGAAGCATGTGTTCATCGAAGCTGCCTGCTGTCGCATCACCGGAGAAGCGTGACGCCATCGAGAGAGTCACCATCGCATCACCGGAGAAGCGTGTCGCAGGGCCTGTCGCGGCTCCAAAGTAGAGAGTCGTCGCAAGGCTGCCAGGGTGTCATCGCATTGTCATCGCATCACCGCATCAAGGGTGCCATCTTCTCGCATCGCAACCGGATCATCACATCGCATCAGGGCGCCATCTTGCGCACCGTAAAGTGCCCGCATGCTGGGAATCTATGCATCAACTCCGCACTGGTAAGGCTCATGACGAGTCCCCTACTCTGCACAAGCATTGAGGAAGGACGCAACCGTTCCCCCGGGTCACGGAATGGACGCATCTCCCCTTTTGCAAGCCTTTTGTTCACTTTGTGTTACGCATCCAGGTACTTTGTTGAGAACTTTGTCACATTTGTCAACAACTTGAACTAAGAGACTTTAATCATCTTTTAAGTAATCTTAAGTGTAGTATTGTGGATTTTTGTCATTTGTTTTTAAGTCTATATAAAGAATACTTATTTTTATAAAATCTGTGTTGTGTCCATCTGTAGTGTTATCACTGTATTACTGTGTATATTCACAAATGCTTAACACACTGCCTCTGAGAAAAGCCTGTCTGCAAGTGCCAAGCTGCCAAGGGGGTGAGCAGGGGTTATTAAGGAGTGTAATCCCCTTATCCTGACTTAGAAGTAAGGGTCCCTATTTGGACAAAGGTGAATACCATTGCCAACTAGAGACCCCCAGATCTAACAGGAGTCCTAACTTTACTACTCCTAAACTGAGAAAAATCCTAACTTTAAGACTTTCAGTATTCACAGAAGGCATTTAGGAGTCCTAAAGTTAGGACTCCTAACTTCTGTGAATACCGAAATGAGTAAGTGCCTTCTGTGAATACCAACATGAGTAAGTGCCTTCTGTGAATACCAAAATGGTAGTAAGTTTAGGATGTTGTCTTAAGTTAGTTCTATGAATCGGGCCCTACGTGTTTTGCATACTTCAGGTATTGGGCTACACATGGGCTACATTTGGGTGATATTGTGCTTTATTTGGGCTCTTTTTTCTCTGGTGGCCATCTTGTTAAACTTATTTGTTATGAAGCTCTCCAATTTATTAATTTACTGCAGTATCCTCAATAGAAAATGCTTTAAGTTTTCTAATTCGATTTAACCAAAATAGCTTTCATATGTGCCAAACCTTTGGCATATATTCAGAACGTTAGCACTGTAGTTGCTCATTACAACACTGTAATAAAACTGCTGATCACCTGAAAGTTAACTGGCAGCCTGATGCTGGCATTGAAAGTGCATGTTTTCAGTTTTCATGTGTGCATGTGTTGAAAGTGCATGTTTCAGTCTGGATGTCAGAATGTTTTAATGAAGTAGTACTCGCCGGCGAGGCTGATCCTTACGTTCAGAGGGGTTGGAATTAAGGAACATGACAAATACATTCCTTTCAGCACAAACAAATGCACTTGACCTCATTGTAGGTATGGTAGGATTATAGGGTGTTTTTTACCCTGATTTCCATTTTTCTTTTCACTTTTCACTGTCATGAAGAAGCGCACAGGGATCCACTAGGGACCCGCCTGATGTGCGAAACATGTTGACCAGACTGCACTTTTGTATCACTTTCACAGATTGAAAGCTGCAGGAATATACTACTCCCTCCACTACATTTGCTTTAAGGAGAGGCTCCATTCCAAACCTTTTTTAACCCTACCATCTGGACCGTCAAATTAAAATAGTTTTTAGGTACCGGCAAGGTAATTTTATCCATTCACACACTTTTTTACAAGGCCCACACACCGCATGCACAACTGCTGCACCTCTTTTAAAAGATCTACGAAAAAGAGCCCTCTCGCGCGGCCCGTGGGGGACAGTGGCACCACCCCCACAAAGATCTCAGCCCGATGATGAAGCATGACACCCGCAAGGGTGTGTGAGGGCAATAATTCCAAAAGGAGGAATTGCCCCACCTTCACCTAGACCCAAACATCTTCTTAGGAGGCCACATTGGCATTAACTCCCAACCACAATAGGTTGATGACCACTTTTCTGACAGGAACAGTTACCAATTAGTGTATAGAACATATATCTTTGGGAGCACCAGTACTGGACCTATTTCTTTCTAAATAAGCTCCCCGTCCCTCCCCTCTACATTTTATTACGAGCGACAATAAATAGCCCTTTAAAAATACGGATTTAACCAAGCTTTAAAGTGCTAGTCAACAATCAAAGGAGTAAAAAGGCTAATGTTAAAGTACGTTATCATAAGATATCAAAGTGCTTCAGGCTACCTGATTTCAATAGACTGTTAGGGAGTGTAACATCTTAAAGGTTAATGTAGACGTATATAGAGAATTTGCATGGACCCAACATTCTATGCTCATATTCCCAGCAATCTACTTCAATTATTGTATTGTTGATGTCCACTGCCCTCTTGACCACCCTAACTTTTAAGAAACAATCAAGAATTTAAAACATTAAAAAGGCAAACTTTAAAACTATCTTAATCCCATGTGTAACGGGAGTGGCGGAATACCATAACGGACCAGATTGCATTGTATGCGGATGACGTCCTGGTCTTTCTGGCCGAACCATCCTCCTCTGGGCCATGCTGCCTCCAGATCTTGCAGTCTTTTGAGCAGGCCTCAGGTCTGGGAAATCAGTTTTGGTCCCACTGCACCTCTCTAGGGATTTCTACGACTTGCAATTCACCATACAGCTTCGGCGACAATCCTTTAAATATTTGGGGATATGGATTACCCTTCTTCCCGAACTGGGCTGGTCCCTCAATGTCGCCCCATTGGTTAAAAAGGCCAAGGAGGGCCTCCATAAATGGAAGGCTCTACCTCTGAACCCCCTGGGGAGAGTTGCTTTGTTTAAAATGATGATCCTCCCCAGGTTTCTTTACGTCCTTCAAAATACCCCCTTCTGCTTTCCCAGAACCTGGTTCCGGGAACTGGACAGTCTAGCCACCAGGTTTCTCTAGCGCGGGGGAGAGCGCACCTGGCTCTGTCTGCATGCCGGATTCTCTCCTTCAACAGGGGTATGGGGATGACACACTTATATCTTTACTTCCTGGCTGTGCGTCTCCAGGTAGTCCATGACTGGTTCAATGTGGGCCAGTCTGATCCGGCCTTCAGGCTTGAGCTGAGTGAGCTGAGACTACCTAAAATCCAGGCTATGATGTACGGGGGCCCATTCTATCCCAACTACCTGATGTGACACGCTCCGTGTTAATGGCCTGACGGGCTTGGTTGCGTTAAACTGGCTGGATGCGTAAGCTGACCCGATGTACACCCCTCTGGCATGGGGCATGGGGCATGGCTCCGGGAGGTTAGTGGGCTGCAGGGGTTTAAATCATGGGACCTCATTGGCGTCTCACAGCGAGGGGATGTATGGGCCAAAGGCCATATTATTTCCTTCCAGGAGCTCCAAACCTGCGACTCCTTTAATTCGTCCCAATTCTATAAGTATCTGCAGTTGCGGCATGTCCTCCAAACACACATCACAGATGACAAAAGGCTCCCCGAATATAGCCCCACGGAGGCGCAGACAATGCTGGGAGACTTAGGCAAGGGGGGGCATCTCCCGCATATATTGCACCTTAATTAACAACACCCCCACCTCCTTGGATAAGTTGAGGGGCCAATGGGTAGAATCGGTGAGCCCCCTCGATGAGGTAGTCTGGCGCTACGCTCTCAAGGCACCCAGGACAGTCACCGCCTCCACCAAACTTAAGGTGATCCAGCTCTACTACCTGCATGCTGTGTACCTCAATCCCCTGCGCCTTCACAGAGCGGGTTTGCGACTAGACGCGTCATGTGCAAGATGCAATCACGCCCCGGACAATTTTTTCCATGTGGTTTGGGCTTGCCCCCACCTGGGGTGATTTTGGGGGGAGATTGAGGAAGAGCTTATGGAGGTCCTGGGATGGGGGTTCCCCATGATCCACTTCATTCACTATTGGGGATTACGGACGGGCTGGATGGGTCCAGAAATGAAAAGATATTTTTTAATACAGCTATGATTGTGGCCAAGTTTGACATAGCGGCGGCTTGGAAAAGTCCTGACCCTCCTGACCTTGGGAGGTGGCGTAGAAGGGTGGACGGGTACGCGACCCAGGAGAAAGCCCTTTACGTTGCAAGAGGGTGCTGCAAAAAATATCGAAGCGTGTGGGGGAAGCTCCTGGCATGGCTGGAGCGCAGGGACAGGGTGCGTTCCCGGGTGTCTGTGGTGCGAGACGCGTCGGCTACCCCAGTGTCTACTAGCGTGGACATAGCGGAGGTGTTTGCATCATACTTTGAAGGGGTCTATACCCTGGTCTGTATGAGGACGGAACAGGATTGTGAGGAATTTCTCCGGGACTTCGCGTTTACCACACTGTCTCAGGCGCAGAGAGATAGTCTGGAGGAGGATTTTACCAGGGAGGAAATAGGGGAAGCGCTTAATTCCCTGCAGTCCGGAAAAGCACAGGGACCAAACGGGCTACCAATAGAGATCTTTAAGAAGCAGGTGAGCATTATTATGGACCCCCTCTTACGAATGTACTCAGAAGCGCGACAGGTGGGAATACTACTGCCTGACCAGAGAGAGGCCACGATCGCGGTCATTCACTAAGAGGGCAAACCGGCCGATCAATGCTCCTCATATCGACCGATCTCTCTCATCAATGCCGAAGCAAAGGTAGTGGCCAAGGTCCTGCCAGACCGGCTGCTTCCGGTCCTGTCTAATCTCGTACATATTGACCAGTCATGCTTCATGCCGCACAGGTGCACCCTGCACAATCTACGTCGCCTCTTTAACGCGCTCTACATGACAGAGGACGTGGGAGACACACAGACTGCATTGATGGTGCTGGATGCCTCAATGGCTTTCGATAGTATTGAATGGCTGTCACCTATAGCGAGAGGGTCTCACTTGAATAAGAGTTGTCAAGCCTTATCAGGCTTGGGTGACCACAGGGAGTCTACAGGCATCACAGTCTGTGAGGAAGCATTGGAGACCTACTGACCAATCCTCTCTCTGTCTCCTACCTTACATGGGCCATCGGAGCCAGCCTATGCGGCTATGTCCCCCAGACCCTCCTCCTCACTCCTAGCCGGCCTCGTTGTCCACGAAGAGGTGAAAACCGACAGGGGACAAGACAATCAAAACTCAATGCTACATGCACTATTCATTGCGGTGTTTGATAGTGCAGCTCTTGAGGTCAAACCTGCCGGTGCACCCTGACACGACCTCCGAGAAGACACAGACAGTCCAGTGGCAGGCCTTGCAGTAATCAGTGCCGTGGGCACCAAAATCCTCTCCTCCCCCATCTACAGGTCTCCCTGATGCAGAGAAGCTATGTCTGGACATGTATCGCTGCACCATATCTCCCTTACCAATGAGCAGCTCTAACACCCTGGGGGCCCACCCTGCTCTATTTCCACAGCTGACTTGCCTCCCGCTGTCCAGGCCCTCCTCCCCTTTCACCTCTTACAGGGAATCACATGTTGTCCTTGCTCCTGCTCCTCCTGGCTTCTGCCTATCAACTTCATGGTCTCTCACCAGGACAAGCCACTAGACAATGTCCATCATTGGGGGCCAACCACACACCAGCACAAGATGGTGTCCAGGAAACCAACAAGACAGCTGCGCTATACCAACCCAAAGCCACAGCTCCTCTGCCAAGTGCATTGGAGACCTCAATGGACCTGATCCTCAAAGAGATAATGGCAGTAGTGCATAGGACCTTACAGTTGAAACGGACCTTACAGCTGAAACGAAGTCAATCCACGCAAAGATCTCTTGCTCCCATTACAAGGTGGAAGCACTGGACCATCGCTTATCCTCCCTCAAAACCAGGGTCGAGCTCCTGACAGACCTGGATCACATTGCCTTGCATTATAAGAACATGGACCTTGAGGACAGGGGCCACAGGGACAACGTCTGCTTCTTCGATATACCAGAGAAAGAAGAGGGCAACTATGTCAGAGGCTTCTTCCGTGACTTCTTGCCTACCTTCCCCGGGATAACTTTCTTGCTGCAACTTGAGATGTAGAGGATGTTTAGAATACAGCCAAGACGAGCCGAGACCCAGTCAATTTTGAGACCTATTATAGCCTGTTTCCTCCGGCATGAGCCTGTGCAGCAGATCCTGGCAGTGGAGAGAGTTCATGGGCCTTACCACTTCAATGGTCCTAAAAATCAGGAGGTAGTGGACTTCTCCAAGCAGTGGACTTCCCCAAGGAGACAAACAACAGCCAGAGGGCTTTCCTCTCCCTTGGGCCACGACTCCACAAATGGGACATCAAATTTGGCCGCTTTTGAGCCAGCATTAATTTTAATCACCATGGACGGCAAATCCAAGGACTTTTATAACCTTTGAGTGCTGCAGGCCTTTCTGGGCAGACTGTCTGAAGTGGCCATTAATGCTGCTCCAAGGCCCTCAGACTTCTCCACTGTGGTGGAAGATCCTAATGTCTCACGGAGCCCAGAAGTTCAGCCTGGAGGGCCCCGTCAGCAGGACTAGGTCCACCGCATGCAGAGCAGCAGGGAGAATGCCCTCAAAGCAGTGGTGGACCACATGCAAGACAGAAGGCACAGCAAATACCACTCACCACTTAAGCTGGGACCGCCTGCAGACTGATGGACACTGCACCTGCTACTGAGCGTTTGTCGTATGTCTTTCAGAACCCTCCATCTTGAAGGATGAACATAGACTGCATGATTGTTTTTGTTGGGATCTTACTGTTTCTGTCTTGCTCATCTGTTACTTACTGTTTACTATTGCCTGTTTGGTATTAGGGCTCAACCATTGGTACTACGGTCCACCCCCGCCCCTCCCCCCACGAGCGCCCATCAATGTCATGCATTACAGAACTGCATACTCCACAGAGGCCGCTTCCTTTTGCCCTCCTACCCCGCCCCTCATGGGATGCCGTCCCACCTGGTTTTGAAATACAGTGCACTCACCCTTATCCTCAATTGCCCTCTCCTCCACCTCACTGGTGCTGGAAGTGGACCGCCTGCAGCCCTTCCCTCACCCAGCCTTTTTTTTACTTTTTCTGCATTCCTTCCCCAGCCCGGTTGTCCATGTCCCCCCAATCATGATGAGCCACCACCCACCCGACACCTTGTGGCTGGACGGCCTGTAACTCCCCCCTCAGGCCACCTCTCCAATTCCTGGTACTGTCCTGAGTCTGTCACAGGCTTTGCTCCTCACCTTTGTCCTCCCCCTCAACCACTAAGCCCTGAGGCCTCCCAGACGCTGGGGCCGCTCAGGTTTAGACCCAACGACTACAGTTGATAGGGCATGCTACACAGTGCTTCTGTTTGAGTAATTGATTTTTAGGTCCGTGGCGATTACAGCGCGAAGCGCTGTCTCGCCAGAGACCTATTGTGAGTGACGCAGCTTTCCAGGAGACAGCACCTGGCCGCGCGCATTTCCTCTCCGAGAAGGCGATCGGAGCGGGCCACGCACACGCGAATGCGATCGCTGTGGCCAGGTCCTGTCTCCTGAGAAGCTCCAACACCACACACGCATGCGCATACACAGAGACACACACACGAGCGCCCACGCACGCACACATACATCCAGAGAACCCCCCACCCTCGCCGTCGCACATATACACACACGCGCACACACACACAAGTGCACCGAGATCCCCCCTCCCCTGCCGTCGCACACAGACACACACGGGCGCACACACACACACACACGAGTGCACCGAGACCCTCCCCCTCTACAACTAAGGCCCACTTACCGCCACTCCGGACTTCAGCTGCCACTGCGGGGCTCTCCCTCGGGCATGGGAGCCCCACGTCACCACTGCTCCTCTCCTAGCCAGCCACTCCGTGGGCGCGAGCTCCAGCAGGAAACAGAAGTCCCGCCCCACTGTAGTTTTCCTCACAAGCACCACAGCACCAGCGGTAAGCGGCCTTCAGTTTCAATTCTCGTTTGGTTTAGGGGATCAGACACAGTTTAAGGAGATCAAGTTTGCTTAAGGTTGAGCTGCAATTACTTTTTGGAGCGCCAAGACATCACCGACGAGAAACCACTTATGAAACGGCCGTTTTACTTGTGCTGGCCCTAATACGTGTTCACACTGGTTCCACTTGGCGATGGCTGCCAAAGTGAAGTTTGGCTGCACAGCATGGGTTATCGAGCCTTGGCTTGCATCTGTACAATTACAACAGTACCAGTTTGTTTACTCTTCTGGGATTGCCATGGCGATTTACCACTACGTTTACCTGACAACTGAGAGGCAGACGCTAAACTGGACATTCCGATGGTTTTGTCTGGTCATAATGGGGTGCGTGGCGTCTTTAATTTCGTATCGCTCATTCTTGTTGCCTAAGTGCATGCTTTGCCCGTGTAGCATTCTAAGTCATGGCCAGTTTGGGACATGGTGACTCCACTGCCGCATCAACACCCTCCGCATCTCCTGCAGTTTAAACGTTAAACACGTTTGTTATGTAGTGAAGAGCAGCAAAATCAGCCATTATACATTGTTCATCTGTAGCTCCGCCCCACCTTTCTGGCAGTTTAGCCCAGGAAATATCAGTGGCACGCGGCTATACATATTCTGTACGCATGTCATATCTCTGCCTTCGAGGAGAGAGGGTGGTGAACTTGTTCCACCTTCAGAGTCTGTATCTATTTTGTAACCATCCTCTGGTGGGCAGGGAAAGCGTCCACCATGTTCGATATGGGACTGATTAGGACGTCAGACCAATCAGTACTGCGTGCACCGTTAGGTGTCTTGAACTCGATAGAAAAAACAAAATTCCATATAATTTCATTCTTTACCTTACAGCAAATATCAAACGTCGTACCTGTGTGTGTGTGTGTGTGTGTTTTAAAAAAAAGAAGTATGTGCTGTATATTTTTGTAATTTTTACAATGCCTATTATTTTAGAACATTATTATCCTGTATTGTAGTATTGGTGTGCCGCAGATAAGTTATGCTGACTGTGTCCTTTAATGCAAGAGGCTTTTTGTGAAAAATATTCCATTGTACATTTCTGACCATTTTAGCGTTGCCTAGAATCACTTGGGTTTGTCCAAAACAACCGAGGAGAGGGAGGAGAGGGAGGACTCTTTGCTTTATTCCGTTAAAAGGTGGACTTTAGTCGAGTAAGTGTTTTGTTTTCTTTGGTTTTCTGTGGAAATATACTGTTTTTGTATTCCAGTACAGCTGCTAGTGAATACCTCTAGCGAGTCCGTAACACCCTAGTCTCTGGATTAGTGGAAGAGCTGGAGCATTGTGGCTTATTTTAAACCACTCTGTAAGCTTCAACAGCCGTCCAACCCCCCCCTCCCCTTAGCAGTATTATTCCGGACTCAGGAACGTGATTTAACTTCTCTAACTGGCAAAATGAGTCCTGTAAATTGACTTTGTAGATGATTATTCTTAATCATGCAACAGTGTTGTGATTTTCAGTGCATCCATTCACCGTGCAACAAGAGACTTGGTTTAAATGCTGCTTCATCCCTTCAGGACCGTGGAAGAAGGGTGACTGTCTCTCAACCCCATTCTCACAGATTGTGGAATAATGGGAATATTGAGACTTTCTTCTCGACCAGAACATCTTGTATAATGGAAGATAAGCTCTGGTACCTATGGCCCTTTCGCCTGTTGTGAAAAGAGGAAAGATTTGGCTGCTTTGCAACCCTTTTACTCAATGAACAGTAGAAGGACCATACATGCACAGTGATTATGTTCAGAGTCGTTTTGTTAGCCACGGAGAAGCTTGGAACTAAGTGGTTACCACATTGCCCTATCCCAGATTGCAAATGTAGAAAAGACACCTGTCTATTTCGGGGAATCACATTCAAGATACTGAATTAGTTAAGGCTTCATGCTCACCTGAACCCCTATCACCACCACTTCCCGCTCCCTCCCTTCCCATGTCATACCTCTTCCTCAACACCTGCTCCCTCACCAAACATGCCCCTGGTATCTGGAACCTGCTGCATGATGACTCACATTAGCTGCTTATATTGACAGACACCTGGCTGAATCACACATTCGCTCCCATCATCGTCATAGCTATCACCCCAGGTATAAAATCAGAAGGGAGGACAGGATTAACAGTCTCTGAGGGGTACTCCATCATCTACAAAGAGCACATGCAGTGCTCCTTTACTTTGACAAACACCAACAGCAACATGGAACATCAGATTTTCAAACTCCACATCACCGTCAACTACACACTGACAAGCATTCTCACATAACTCTTCTCTCCCCACTCCCTATACCACGAACCACCCTCAGACGCACATTTGCGTTTTTCATTGCCCCCGTGATACTAGACTACAGTACATCCATCCTCCTAGATGACCTCAACCACCACCTGGAAGTATGGAATTTAGAATTAATGCAGGCAGACACCAAAAGTAGGGTTAATTACTCTCTTTAATCCGGAGCACCGGGAATACACACTCTCTCGGCAGCGATCGGCGCCAATAGCCAAGATGGCCGCCTTCCGCTTCCGCTTGCCCGCTTCCTGCTCCGTTACGCGGAACACTAGACCGCTACCACATATCTCCCCCTTCAATGCAATATTTCCCAACAAAGCTTAAGTCCTTACTTCCAGTCCATGTCAAAGTCCTTGTACTTCTCTGGCACCTTCACTGTTCTCCCAACTCTAGTCTTTACCTTGCCAACGGCTCCTTCTTCGTCCTGTTCCTTCCTGTCCCCTTGTCTTCCAACAACTTCTCCTTCTTTGTCCATCACTTCCTCACTCCGCTCTTCCTTGCACCAGCTCTTCATCCCTTCACTCGTACCTTCTCCTCCATCGCTGTCTTCCACTTGCTGCGCTCCTTCTTCTACATTCTCGCTACGCCTTCCACTACTTCCTTCTTCGCTGTCATCTACTACATTCTCTGTTCCTTCCTCTGTCTCTCGTTCCCACTTTAGGATCTTGCTGCATTTGGCCATTCTGTCCTGCGACCACACTTTCCCATCACTGAGCAGGGCCGATCGGACGCACCCTCGTCGCCATTATGGAATTTAGAATTAATGCAGGCAGACACCAAAAGTGGGGTTAATTACTCTCTTTAATCCGGAGCGCCGGGAATACACACTCTCTCGGCAGCGATCGGTGCCAATAGCCAAGATGGCCGCCTTCCGCTTCCGCTTGCCCGCTTCCTGTTCCGTTCCGCGGAACACTAGACCGCTACCACAGGAAGACGTCACCAACCCAAACAGTGCCAACTTCCTGGAGGACCCGACACTGCTGAGTAACCATAAATGCCATGGTCATGAATCATGGGCTGCCAATGGCTCTCCATACATGGTTTACTTTACATAGCGCTCCTTTTTCGGGTATAAACGTCATAAACAAAGGTCTTTTTACCAGAACACCGAGACAAGAATGGGTTAACTGCGCGCAGCAAAACAGAAGGACACTGCTCTTCTGTTCCATCACTGTAACCTGCGTGAGGCAGTAAGCAGTGTTTTCTCACATTAATTAGGCGGACTTTTGTAACAACCTGAAATGTCCCCTTTGCGCTGTACTAAGGAATACGTGCACATTGGAAAGCTCCGTTGTTCTAAATAAGGTGGCAGAAAAAAAGCATTTCATAGCAATTAACGGGCAGAAGGACAACTTTGTCTCGAGTGCTGGCTTTAAATGAGACACTTTGAGAAAGCAGTCGTTTTTAAACACCAATGTCGGTTATGAATTGCAATGTTAAGAAAGGTGGAGTGATGGCTATCCCAATTTCTCCTGTCTTTTAGCAAGTGACTGACTAGTGTGGGCATGATTCTGTGGTGTTGCTCACAAGCGTATTACTTGTGCACTAACAAGCAAGACTAGCACTCTATATTACTGGCAACTTTGCTTCGCATAAGCAACAGCTAACCATTCACAAACAATGTTTATATACTAATTGCAAATAAAAAAAATGTTTATGCAAAGCATTGTCATTTACAATGCCAGTAACTCAAACTTTAATGCTGCGAGACCTATTGCATTGTAAATGCTTGTTGTATTTTACTGTTGTGCTTATCAGTGTATTTCTTTCTCGTTCCCCCCACTGGTTCTCTTCCACTCTCTCTTGCTTTAAGTTTCCTTTTAGTTTCAGTCGTGTTCCTTGACGCTCCTACAGAATAGCATTCCACCATTAGACTGCCTTCGAGAGAGGTGGAAGGGAGACTTGGGTAGCTGATTAGTAGACAGACAGTACATTCCCTCGGGAAGTAGCCATGGGCTGGATTTCAATTAGTAGAACTGAAACTCCTCCATTGGGCCTATTTCACCAGATCAAGGCTATTTCATATGGACAGGGTGGACTTGGATCTTTGTCTGAGTGGCTTCAGACAGAATGGAATGATAATGCATACTATTGGGAATGTCCCTGTCATGTCCTTTATGATAGTCCTGTCGTGCATACCCCATTTTACATACATTGTCCCATCCACACGACAATTCCAATTCTAACAAGCATTTACAATGCAACGGTTTCGCCGTTGGAGAAGTTAGAGCTATTGGCATTGTAAATGACAAAATTTGTATTTATGTGTTGGTTTTGAAAACAGATAAATAAATGGCATTGTCATTTACATTGCCAATAGCTTAATCTCTCGCAAATGTGAGAACTATTGTACCCTACGGACGAGCTCAGCAGACAGCAATTACTACCACCCACACACACACCCAGAGCCACACACACACACCCAGAGCCAGCCACACACACACAGAGCCAGCCACACACACACAGAGCCAGCCACACACACACAGAGCCAGCCACACACACCCAGAGCCAGCCACACACATCCAGAGCCAGCCACACCCAGAGCCACACACACACACACAGAGCCCCCCCCCACACACACAACCAGAGCAGTCACATACACACACCCACTGGAGCAGTCACACACACTCACTGGAGCAGTCACATACACACACACACACACTCTGGAGCAGTCACATACACACACACACACACACTCTGGAGCAGTCACAGTGGTAGTTTTAGTGAGCTTTTCCACCAAAAATGTCCCTCATGGTAGGTATGTATTTATGTGGCCTTTGTAAAGCATGAACCTAGCTGACAGGCGGTGGAGCGGTGTAGGTCAAAGGCAAAGGTAGAGTCAAGGGGTGATTTCTGTGGTAGCTCGAGTCAGAGAGGGGAAGTGGATGTTAGTGCGTAGCAGTGGTATCCCGGACAGAAGATGTTCTCACTGAATTATGTGATTTTGCCTAATGTACTTGCTATAATAAACTGTGGCACAGTTCTGTAAAGCAGGGTCAGTTGAAGTTACGGGAACCCATAAATAAAAAAAGTGTATTAACATAAGAGAAAATATGCTGAGAAAGTATGCAGCCAAACACAGACAGCGAGCAAGGGTTAACGGAAACCATCTTTTAATGACGAACAGAGTCCTTCTCACTGAAATGCATATTCCAAGATACTAGCCAGATAATTTCTTGCAGCTAAATGGGTTATGCTATTCATAATATCCCTTGCAGAGTGAGCATGATCTTCACTGTGAATGACCCATCCTTTTGCTCCTTTGATCACGGAGAAGGCATTGTCTGCCAGAGAATGGATGAACGGACAGCGGGAGGCACACGGACAGCGGGAGGGGGGCGGGCAGGCACACGGACAGCTGGAGGGGGCGGGAACGGGGACACGAATAGATGAACGGACAGCGGGAGGCACACGGACAGCGGGAGGGGGCGGGCAGGCACACAGACAGCGGGAGGGGGGAGGGAACGGGGACACGAACAGCGGGGGGGGCAGGAACGGGAAGACGGACAGCGTCCTCCTAGCTATTACAACACTGTGCACTGTCACAGCAGCAGTGTCCTCTTAGCTATTACAACACTGTGCACTTAGTCATGACAGCACTGCCCTGTCAGCTATTACAACACTGTGCACTGTCACAGCCACACTGTCCTTACAGCTATTAACACACTATGCACTGTCACAACAGCACTGTCCTCTCAGCTATTACAACACTGTGCCCTGTCACAGCAACACTGTCCTCTCAGCTATTACAACACTGTGCACTTAGTCATGACAGCACTGTCCTCGCAGCTATTACAACACTGTAGACACAGATAATTTCCTGCAGCTAAATGGGTTATGCTATTCATAATATCCCTTGCAGAGTGAGCATGATCTTCACTGTGAATGCCCCATCCTTTTGCTCCTTTGATCATGGAGAAGGCATTGTCTGCCAGAGAATGGATGAACGGACAGCGGGAGGCACACGGACAGCGGGAGGGGGGCGGGCAGGCACACGGACAGCGGGAGGGGGGCGGGCAGGCACACGGACAGCGGGAGGGGGCAGGAACGGGGACAATTTTTGTTTGCTGCAGGCATGTTGCCATGGTGACGAGAGTAGCAGTAATTGCCATTAAAGACTCGGCTATTCATGTTAATTTTGGTTATTAGGGCCCTGCCTTTTGCTGCAGGTCACCAGCGGCGCGCGCTCTCAAAGGAAGGGCTCCACCCCCCGTGTCAAGGGAAAGCTGAGGGCGAAAGAGGGGAAATCTTAGCGAGGACTTGACGGCACTTTGCGGACTGATTCGTTTAATTTTCCAAGGAGTGGGGTTTATTTTCGACATTTGTCGGGTTAATGGTGTGGGTGAAGACAGCGTTGTCCTGAAATCCGTGAGAAGAAAAGGGGGAAAATTGAGCTGCAAGAGAGCGTGGCATAGTTGTCTTGACTACTGGCCAATCATTGAAACTTTATACCTTTAAAGAAGTTTTTAGCCTCGTTTTGGAAATATTTCCCCTCTCCAGAGAGACTGTGCTGACAGGTAAATCGGCAGGTGAAATGTTAAACATCTGTGTTTTGATTTACTTAAAGCCCCACAAAAGATGCATGAAGCAAATCATATTAAAGAGAAATAAAATAAAATATTCGAAAAAGCTGGAAGGTTCTAGGTTTGCTGTCAGGTGAAGGAGCACCATTTAGTTTAGCCGTTTGCTCGGGATCCTGTACCCCCTTTGCTAGGGATACTCTAACAATCCTGCCCGCCATACTTTGGGAACTCATCTGAGAAGTTAACCCGTTAGTTTATAAGAGCCATATGCACCACCCTTGTGGCGTAGATGGGAAAGAGGACATGAAGTGTGCAATCAACAGATCAATGGAGATTGTGTGCACTTGCAAAAGGCGTAGAAGATTACCACAAAATATCTTGTAATTTAATGACAGGGACAATTGTGCTTGTGCTTGTGCTTGGGAACGGGGACACGAATGGATGAACGGACAGCAGGAGGCACACAGACAGCGGGAGGGGGACGGGCAGGCACACGGACAGCGGGAGGGGGGCGGGAACGGGGACACGAATAGATGAACGGACAGCGGGAGGCACACGGACAGCGGGAGGGGGCGGGCAGGCACACGGACAGCGGGAGGGGGGAGGGAACGGGGACACGAACAGCGGGGGGGGGCGGAACGGGAAGACGGACAGCGTCCTCTTAGCTATTACAACACTGTGCACTGTCACAGCAGCAGTGTCCTCTTAGCTATTACAACACTGTGCACTTAGTCATGACAGCACTGCCCTGTCAGCTATTACAACACTGTGCACTGTCACAGCCACACTGTCCTTACAGCTATTAACACACTATGCACTGTCACAACAGCACTGTCCTCTCAGCTATTACAACACTGTGCCCTGTCACAGCAACACTGTCCTCTCAGCTATTACAACACTGTGCACTTAGTCATGACAGCACTGTCCTCGCAGCTATTACAACACTGTAGACACAGATAATTTTCTGCAGCTAAATGGGTTATGCTATTCATAATATCCCTTGCAGAGTGAGCATGATCTTCACTGTGAATGCCCCATTCTTTTGCTCCTTTGATCATGGAGAAGGCATTGTCTGCCAGAGAATGGATGAACGGACAGCGGGAGGCACACGGACAGCGGGAGGTGGGCGGGCAGGCACACGGACAGCGGGAGGGGGGAGGGAACGGGGACACGAACAGCGGGGGGGCCGGAACGGGAAGACGGACAGCGTCCTCTTAGCTATTACAACACTGTGCACTGTCACAGCAGCAGTGTCCTCTTAGCTATTACAACACTGTGCACTTAGTCATGACAGCACTGCCCTGTCAGCTATTACAACACTGTGCACTGTCACAGCCACACTGTCCTTACAGCTATTAGCACACTATGCACTGTCACAACAGCACTGTCCTCTCAGCTATTACAACACTGTGCCCTGTCACAGCAACACTGTCCTCTCAGCTATTACAACACTGTGCACTTAGTCATGACAGCACTGTCCTCGCAGCTATTACAACACTGTAGACACAGATAATTTTCTGCAGCAAAATGGGTTATGCTATTCATAATATCCCTTGCAGAGTGAGCATGATCTTCACTGCGAATGCCCCATCCTTTTGCTCCTTTGATCATGGAGAAGGCATTGTCTGCCAGAGAATGGATGAACGGACAGCGGGAGGCACACAGACAGTGGGAGGGGGCGGGCAGGCACACGGACAGCGGGAGGGGGCGGGAACGGGGACAATTTTTGTTTGCTGCAGGCACCTTGCCATGGTGACGAGAGTAGTGGTAATTGCCATTAAAGACTCAGCTATTCATGTTAATTTTGGTTATTAGGGCCCTGCCTTTTGCTGCAGGTCACCAGCAACGCGTGCTCTCAAAGGAAGGGCTCCACCCCCCGTGTCAAGGGAAAGCTGAGGGCGAAAGAGGGGAAATCTTAGCGAGGACTTGACGGCACTTTGCGGACTGATTCGTTTAATTTTCCAAGGAGTGGGGTTTATTTTCGACGTTTGTCGGGTTAATGGTGTGGGTTGAAGACAGCGTTGTCCTGAAATCCGTGAGAAGAAAAGGGGGAAAATTGAGTTGCAATAGAGCGTGGCATAGTTGTCTTGACTACTGGTCAATCATTGAAACTTTATACCTTTAAAGAAGTTTTTAGCCTCGTTTTGGAAATATTTCCCCTCTCCAGAGAGACTGTGCTGACAGGTGAATCGGCGGGTGAAATGTTAAACATCTGTGATTTGATTTACTTAAAGAGCCACAAAAGATGCATGAAGCAAATCATATTAAAGAGAAATAAAATAAAATATTCGAAAAAGCTGGAAGGTTCTAGGTTTGCTGTCAGGTGAAGGGGCACCATTTAGTTTAGCCGTTTGCTCGGGATCCTGTACCCCCTTTGCTAGGGATACTCTAACAATCTTGCCCGCCATACTTTGGGAACTCATCTGAGAAGTTAACCCGTTCATTTATAAGAGCCATATGCACCGCCCTTGTGGCGTAGATGGGAAAGAGGACATGAAGTGTGCAATCGACAGATCAATGGAGATTGTGTGCACTTGCAAAAGGCGTAGAAGATTACCACAAAATATCTTGTAATTTAATGACAGGGACAATTGTGCTTGTGCTTGTGCTTGGGAATGGGGATACGAATGGATGAACGGACAGCGGGAGGCACACGGACAGCGGGAGGGGGGTGGGCAGGCACACGGACAGCGGGAGGGGGCGGGAACGGGGACACGAACAGCGGGGGGGTCAGGAACGGGAAGACGGACAGCGGGAGGGGGGTGCGGGAACACACGGAAAGCACTTACCTGGACCTGGAATCCTCCGGCAGCGGTCGGCCGCGGAATGACGAAAAGAAACCTCGACAAACAGAAAAATAAACCCTGCCCACCGCCGCATTGACGTCCTAAAAGGGGCTGGATAAGAAAAACATCCCAGGAACGCCCACGAGTCGCCTCGGTGAATGACGGATGCCTCTGTCTTCCAATGGCTAGCCTCCATTTATGGAGCTAGCCAATGGAAGAAGGGGCGGATTCAAGTCTCCCATACGGCAAAACAAAAGATTTCGCCTGCGCGAAAGCTGCTGCGCAGCGGACGCCAGGCGAAACCTAAAAAGGTGACCTTTTACCTAGTAGCTTGCTCCTGTTCCTTCGACACCAGGCTCTCAGTATTCTTTCATAATCCCTGTACGTGACGTACAAAGACATGTCCTCATTATTCTGTATAAGGGTCACCACTTTTTTCATTCTTGGCCAACAGTAAGCTGTGCATGATCGCATTTGTTTGGAAAAACATTCATAATGTTTCCAAAACATTTATGGTACTTTTCAAAACATATTGATTCTAGAAGAAACCCTGGAGTGACCACTCTAGTATAAAAGATCCTCACTTCCCCCCTAGAAATTAGAGGAGAATTCCTTCCAAGCTGACACAGTGTCCTGCATGCTGAATCTTTGACACACAGCGGTCTGACACCCCTTGCGGAGTGTCTTCCTCAAAGCAGAGATGGGATCCTTCGTTCTCAAACATCAGGTGAGGGGACTGGTTCTTCCCTAGGGGTTTCTTGGCTATACACACATATACATATAGCTGCTGCATATACAGATCTAGGCTAGGTACATTTAGGCAAATTACTTAGGGTACGCATTTTTGGAATATGCAAGTGCTACTGTTTTTATCTGAACTGCTTATCTTCATCTTATTAGGTCTATGGTAGAACTGCATCTACTATTTACTATAATGGTACTAGCTATCTCTTTTATTATGCTTCTGTCACCTGATTGTTGCAGCACATATGTTTTACACAAGGCTGTAGCTGGACCAATCAATACTTATTGAAACGTCCTAATCGCCATCCAGTATATTTTCTGAGAGAAAGCAGGCATGAGTGTCTGAGCGAAACGTACTGTACTGTTTTCAACTTTCCCTGAAAAATCAGGCTTGTTATATTCAGTGGTTGTTCAAAACAAAAAGGGGGGGGTAGAGGTAAAGACTAGGTCCACACTCCAAAAGCTAAAGTAGACCTGAATATCCTGAATTCTCGGGAAAAAGAACCTAGCCAAGGCGAATTCCTCAGAACTCAATTGGAGTTTGAAAACAATAAGAAAGAAAAGCTTTTCTTTTTTGAGTCCCCTCACTCACCAGGGTTTCCCCAAGGTGACATGCTTCATCATAGGGGCCATCTCAGTCCTCTACGGACTGAGGCGTGCTACGATTTGCGGATTACGTAGGAGCACTTGAGTGATAGGCTATGTGTAGTGCAGACAGTGTAGTGGGGTGGGGTGGGCTAATGTGAGTTAAAAATACCTAGCTAGTGGGCAACACAATGTTATTCTTTCTTCTAGTTGGAATGGTCTAAAAACGGGGTAGAACGCTGGATGACCTAGCTATAATGGGCTAGGCGTACCAAGCATTGTATTTGTCAACATGTTTCGAGAATTCCCCAAGCTCTTCGTCAGGACTACACACGGACCAGCCCTGTGTACTCCACTCCTAGTTAAACTTAAGTGAGATGAAATAAATATTAAATTACGCTGCCACTAAAAAGCATGCGTTAGTACATACATACGTCTGAGCAATGTCACGATGTATATTTAGGAAGCATTAACTGTGCCTCATGGTCTCGGAGAGGTTGTGGGCATCTCGTGAATTTGGTCATAGACGCTCTCTCATGGAATCACTTAGCTGGAACCCTCCGGACCGCAGTGGAACTGCAGAGCTAGCTTGTCTAACGAGTGACGTATCCTGTGGGGGTGTCCGGAAGTGGTTGGCACACCAAGCCCTCAGTTTAGGTCATCCAAAACACACAGGTCCTGGGGGTTTCCCAAGAACTACACGACATGGTGCCGCCAACGTTGGTTTTGTTCCTATATTAACAATGAAAATCTGAGTAGCTCAGTCATTCTTTCTCAGAAATCCCTACTCACACTTTTCAGACACGTCTGAAGTGGGAAGGGAGATCTGCCTCAGCTGAGCATATATACTCTGTGTATTGGCTGAAGTTTTAGCAAGTTTGTAAGGATGAAAGGTTCCCAACATTGTGCCAACCCCTACCCTTTACATTTTTCTTCTCTTTTTTAAAATGACTGACCCCACAAGTAGTTCAGGGGAAGAAGCATTTTCAAACACTCTTAACAGCACAGAGAACTGTAGACATGCAGTAACTATTAAATTGTTAGAACACGGCGTACCAGCAACAGGTGGCTGTATTACCTTCGTGATTGAGGCACACAAAGTGTTCAGATCAGAGGTATTCCTTTCTTGGGTTCAGTTCCCACCTGCAGATTCGGTGACTAAATAGTTCCACACATACATTGCAGTTGAACCACCAGAAGAATAAATTTCAAACAAAGACATTGAAGTCCAGTTAACTTAACAGCAACATAAAAACTGGCTTTAAGGCACCCTCCCGCACACAACATCTGCCGTGAGACTCGGTCTGCTCAGTATAGAAGGAGCAACCTGTCCGGTCTTAGCGACATACACTCCACATCCCGCGATAGACACACTACCAGTGGATGAAGTCCGTGCAATATACAAAGACATAGTCAAGCCAAACAGACACATTTTCCAGTTTGTCATGCGAACATTAACAGTCCAACCTGCCAGAAATGCTCCAGCTGGTCCAGATCAGACCACACCTACAATTACCCACAAACACTGCAATCAGTAATAGGGACAATTCCTTCCAAACAGGAGCAAATTCTGTTGTGGATTGCACAAAAAATAGCACAGCTGGAAGTAGTATTTCCCCATACAGGTCCTCAGGAAAAAACATAAAATGCTAACTATTTGTTTGCCAATGGGGATGGTTCCATCGATCAAAGACTCTACCACTTGGGGAACAATCTTTGCTGCTGTATACATCAGAATACACTATACCCCTTACATAGCAGTCATTCCAGAAGTATTGAAACAGATACAGAATGAGTATTGGAAGGACCTGCCCTGGACTTGGGGATCAAACTGATGGGTAATTTTACCCAAGTCTCTGCAATCATGCTGAGCAACATAAAAGGGAAGGCAGCAGCAGTGGCGATACACAACTGCCTAAGGGACATAGCACCCATAAATAAGGAGTGAGAATTACCAAAAATGATTGAAGAAACCTATGCTGCATTAGGTAGAGACAATTTGGGAAGCAAAGAAGGGAAACCACAAATAGCGGGTAGTCTCAACAAGGACAATTCGAAGCAAGCACCTGCTTTTTCTAAAAAGAAATCGGAAAACAACATATCTAAAAATAACAATTCAGGAAAGAATTCACGATCAAGGGGTAGGTCTCCCCAACGGGAGTCCTCTGAAAAGAGGTACAACATTAGAATTGTGATAACATTAGGAAACCTGACAGGTATCAGGACACTGATGCACATTCCTTTTGTTCCTTTCAGGGTTCATCAAAAACCTGAGAGAGGGACGGGCGGTCAGAACAAAAGCAGGAAGATCGACCAAAGACAAAAAGGGAAACACATCGCAATTCAGAATATATTATCAAACAGGAAGAGCAACATAAAGCAAAGCCTCAATTCAAAAAGAAGAAAGTAGCTGGCTTAAAAATTAGACATGCCCAGGTTACTGAGGACTCAGCTTCTGAATGGGGAATGGGCTGTCACTATGATTATCAGCCGTGACCTCTTGCAGTTTGTTCCCTCCATTAAGGTATGTGCACTATCAGGTATTTATTTTTGAATTTTATTTTTCAGTTTTCCATTTTGTACTAAGTAGCTTTGTCTGGAGCATCGGACACCCTTTTAGTCTGCTTTGGAACTTACGTTTGATCTTTATTTAATTTAATGTTCCCGACCTTCTAGGACCAGAACTGTTATTGTCATCTGGCCTTCCTCGATTGCAGCCTTCGCCCCTTGTATCTTTTAGCAGTTTGAGATAGGTGAGCCTTCATCCGTTTCTCTTTGACTATTTTTTGTTACACGAGGCTGTACATGAATGCATATGCCTTTGCCTTCAGTGAATGCTTTTACAAAACGGTACTTTCCATTTGGTTACAGAATCACTCTAATCATTTCGGGAATTCTCTTCAAACCATGACACTTTAACGGGGACTGACGATACCTAGATTTTCGTTCAGCCTGCACGGCTTGCAAGCAAGGTGCAATCGTTTTTCTTTTATATACTTTTTGTCTCCGTTAGAGCCTGCCTCGCTAGAGTCTTTGTTACAACATAAGTTTAATATGAAACCCATGTTTCCTCTTTCTCGTCGATGTTATGTCCATAGACCGTGGGTTTTCCGGTGGAGGCCCACATTGCTCGCCTGGATTTGCAACCCACAGCTTTGATCAGCTTCTTCATTCTAGTACAGGTGAGTGTGGTAGCTAGCCCTTTGGTGCTTAATAATTTCATTCATTTCATACTGCGTACTTACAGCAGACGGGCTATGCTTGTCTCGCTTTCAATTAACTTGAATTGTTGTACATTAACTATTTTGTTTAACCATTACTGTGAGGCTTAAATCGACATAGGGTACCATTTGGTTGAATTTTTCCTTTTGTCACTGTTCCCTTTCCTTTTCTTTAAATCTTCTGATTATTCTTTCTTATCCTGCCGCACTTTATTATATCATAGTCAGTGATTGCTTCGAAATTATCATTATTTATTTGTCTTGGTGCAATTTTTGTCCCTGGTCCAATAGGACCTTTCTTTGGGTTCGAACATTGTTGTTATATAAAAAAAAAGTTCTGTCATTTTTAATGTATTACTATCTATAAACTGTTAGCATATGTTCTATAGGAACTGTCCTTTTTTGTCTAAAGAAAAATATAAGAAATAAAATCAAATAATGTACAGACTCTCTATGATGTGCTAGACGTTCTGTTCTTTGGTCCAGTTAGAGTGTCAATATTATGATACATTGTACATATTTAAACATATAGATAGAGAAAGACTTTTCTGTGTGACTTTTGAATTTTCCCCTGATTCTCTACCTCCGTTAGCCTACCAGGGGTTCCCCTTCGTTATATTGGCTGTCACGATGCTAGACAGCACGGCAGAAGTAACAATAGCTTGCCAGAGCCTGAAGGATTTTCTGGTGACAGCAGTATTGAATGAATACATCACAATGGAAACACCTGATACCAGAGTTAATGTCCCAAATATACTTTATGAAATTACACTCCAAATAGAGGGGGACATCTCAAGAAAAGTTAAAGGTCTCTTTTGTGAAATCTTAACATATGGATATGACATCCTGTTAGCAGAAAAAGATTGGCAACCTGAATTTGTGATGGATTGCCCAAAAGGGGAAAGCATCATTTCCCCTGCTTTCTCTGACCTCGTTCCAGAATCTTTAAAACCGTATTGTTTTAAGGAGGAGTGGGCTCTAGCGCTAGCTCCGACATTTTACCGCAACCATGTAGGGTGGGACATGGAGTCTACCCACCACGAAATCCCTTTAAAATCTACTCCAAATCAACAGAGACAGTACCCTATAAAAATTATGCAAAAAGACAGGTCAGAGAAATTCTAGGCCAACTCGAATATCAAGCTGTAATTGATACTTGCTCCTCCCCAATGAGTAATCCATGAATGAAAACGTGACAACACATATCGTCTAGTTTTGGATTACCGACATTTAAACACATGCACACAAAGGTTTGCAGTTCAAAAGGCATACAGTGCCACATTAATGAATAACATTGTACGGAAGAAATACAAAACGACATTAGATATCTCAAGTGGATTCTCTGCCAAAATATAGCTCCAGGCAGCAGATATTTAACAGGATTTTCTGACCTAGGCACTCAGCGTCACTTCTGCCGTTTGCCTCAAGGATGTAAGAACAGCCTGGGGCTATTCTCCGCAAGAGTGTCAGAAATATTACAAACATGCGATGCGGAGGCAGTGTCCTCTGTAGACGACGCCTATCAGATGGACGATGAATTACTTGAACACTTGAGCAGGGTAAACAACATAATTGTGGGATTAGCCAATTTGGGCTACAAATTTAATTTGAAGAAATCTAAAATTGCCCATCTCAATGTCCTGTTCTTGGGATGTGAGCTCTCACGTGAGGGCAAGAGCCTGGCAGCAAACTTTTTATAAAAGTGTGCGATGCTCCAACCTCCAAAGACTCTCAAAGATTTCCATTCCATATTAGGTTTTCTAAATTTTGGCAGAACATACATTCTAGATTATGCAGAAAGACTAAAACCTTTCTACAATTTAATCAGACCTGATTTTATACCACATCAGTGGACACAGCAACACACAGATACCCTACATTCAGTTCAGGCTGACATGATAGCAATTAAACATTTGCACACACGTGTGAATACCACTAACTTGGTGATCCATGTGGTCCCGGGTTTATCAGGATATACATCCCTCAAATTTTGCCTCCAGAAAAATATCAATATATCATTTACACTGATGGTTCTGCTCAGCCTGCCATCGGAAGTAAACAACGGTATAGCGCAGCATGTGCTATAGTGAAGGGACGTATGCTAGGAGTGGGATAGAGTAATACCAAACATGGATTGCAGAATAGGTTTAATTCTAGCTGCACACAGGATCTGGGCTCTGCACACGCAGGAGTCACTCCTATCATTTTGTTACTGAAGCCGGGATTCTGGTGGCCAAGTTTGTCTAAGCAAACAAAGGCGTTTTACTTAAAGTGTGACATCTGCCAGCAAATGAAAGGTTCCACCATAGCACGGCCCCCACAAACACCATTACTCATTTCAGAGAGACCTTTTGCATGTGTCTATTTGGATCACTGTGGCCCCTTAAATTCAGATGGGGCTTACAAGTACATCTTGGTGGCAGTGGAGTCATGCTCTAGATTCCTGTGGACTTGGCCTCAGCACTCGGCTGACGCTCAAACTGTTATAAAGGATTTCCGAGTCTTCATCGGGACATACGTAATTAGCATGTCACAACCCGACCGTGGCCCTGTATTTAGCTCTCGGGCTTACAAGGATGCCATGGAAAGTAGAGTCGTGATCTTGTGGTACTCCTCCCCTACCATCCCAAGGCAAATTTGGTGGTGGAGAGGAAAAACCAGGACCTAAAGCAATCCTTAACAGCAAGTGTATTAGGTATGGGCGGTAGTTGGGTCAATCATGTATATGGGGTCTAGGGGGCCCACAATATGCCAAGAACATCCTTGGGCGGACGTACCCCCTATGAGATCCTGTTTGGGACAAGAATGTTGTTACCTGGCCTCGATTGTGCCAGCACAGTGGCGGATGTAAAACCATTTGAATTGAATGATCGTTTGGCTGTTTTACAGGAACTCAATGAATTTCGGGCATTACAAGCAACATCCAAATAAAACTCACCGCCACTGGGGAAGTGAGACCGTCTCTTGCAAGACATGCCTGGGTCAAAAAGATTGGGGACCTGGTCAGAGAAAAGATTAGGGGCAAGAAGGAGTTTGGGCCATCCTATAGAACACATGTAACTGTCCTGGTGGTTCAAGAAACAAGAATAGTGCTTCTTCCACTTCTTGCTGGTAAAAAAGAAAAAATATTGGTCTCCATTGATCTGATCAAACCACACTATGTGGTTGATTCTCAACAGCAGGCAGTGTGGAGTCCTGAGTAGCCACAGATCTCCTCTCACCACTAAACAGGAATTTCAGATGGAAATACTAATAACGTTTCAAGACTCCTCTGCGGAGACGGAGTAGCGAACAACGGATTATAAATTACACCGGTTGAAACAGAACATCATCCAAATAAAACTGAAACACAAATTGCAATTCGGCCCAATAATGAACTTTACATCAACGTGCCTTCACAAGAAGCAACCGCCAGTTCTACAAACACTGCTGAGCTCCCAAAGACAGATCGAAGTGCGTCTGGCTACTTCATCAACTTCGATGACTTCACTTCGGATCCAAGTGAACCTGAGCAAGCGCCACCCATTTCCAAGAAAGAAACATTTTGACAATTGCGAGCAGCCCGGTGGCAGTGGGCTTGCTAGCAGGAGCTGAGGGCTGCGTTTCTATTTTAAACCTTGCGCGTTGTCACGCTGACTGGGAGCGGAGACACGCTTTTATTTTTTTGCGTTAGATTGTGATCTTTTATTTTCTAACCTGTACTGAAAATCAACAGGTCTTTTAACTCCTACCTTGCTTCCTAGGGGCTGTGCGGGGCTGGCTGGCAGCTGATTCCATCGCGGGCTCTCAGTGACCGTGGCCGCCATCTTGGCTTGGGCTGGATCGCCCAACCCCACCCACGCCACTCCCCCCACGCTGCTCCTCCATTTAGGAGCGATCCTGACGTTTCCCACTGTCACCGGGCTGCGAGCAGCCCGGTGACAGTGGGCTTGCTAGCAGGAGCTGAGGGCTGCGTTTCTATTTTAAACCTTGCACGTTGTCACGCTGACTGCGAGCGGAGACACGCTTTTATTTTTTGCGTTAGATTGTGATCTTTTATGAGGGCAAGATGGCCGCCGAGGCGCTGTGGGAGTAAGTCGCACTCAGACCCCTCTCCTGCTGTTGAGTAAAAATCCAGGCGCTAATGGAGAGCTGCAAGCAGGATGCAATCTACAGCTTTGATCTACCGCGGAGGCTTTACTAACTTTGCAAATCTAGTCAAGAAAACAGAATCGTGGTACCTCAGAATCTTCAATGTATTGATTGCAGGGATGGCCACACGAGGAAAAGAGAAAGCTCAGCAACAGTTAACTATGTCGAGTGCTACAAGCGCTACAAGCAAGGAATCATCTCAAAAGGAATCGAGCAGATCAGGTGCTATTCCTAAAACAAAAGTGCTGCCTAACAACAAAAAGGTAACCCCCACGGTCTCCACCTTAACAAAGACACAACTAAGAAAACTGGAGAAAGCCGGCGAAAAGGAGAAAATGCCAAATCAAAATAAAGACATGAGAAGCGCTAGCAACGCGCCAGGGACACGGGATGCAGCGGAAAGAAAGAGAAGTGATACCGTGTATCGGCAGCCTTCAGTGTCCGAGGCTTTTGGTGCCAGGGTGAGGGCGGAGGCATCGGGAAGCCTTGGAGCTCCAGGATCTTTGCAAGACGTGCCTGTGAAACCGCCCGCAGGCTCAGCTCAGAACGTCCTCGAGGACGCAAGCCGAAGCGTTGCCAAGCAACCAGAACCTACGGAGCTCACGCTTCCCGCGGAGCCTCCGGCGGAGCATCAGACGGCAGCACAGGCACAGTCAGACGGCGGCGCTTTGGAGCAAGGGCAGACGCTGGAGCTGCAGGACTACGACCCGGCTCAAGAGGTGAGAGAGACAAGCTGTGGGGGTTTGATATCAAATACAGGGCAAATGCTGGAGGCCCTTAAAGAGGTAGAGGATGAAATTCGGGAAGAGCAGCTACAAACCAAAGGCAAAGAGGCTATTGTAAAGGAGACATACGATGACAATATGGAAGGGGCGGTCTGCGCTGTAGGGGCTGAAGGGGCTGATGGCGATGGGTTCTTCTCTGTCCCAGAGGAAACAGAGTCAGAATCAGAGGCAACATTAGCAAGCAGTGAAGAGGAAAATGACATGTCAGGTTCACTCTCAAGCTCTGAGGATAGCGATACGTCTAGAGGGAGAGGCACGCAAAAGAAGCGCAAATTTGCAGCAAGAAGAGCAGGCTCTCCACAGAACATGCATAAGGGAACAACTAAAAGGCTTGTATGGGACTATTCCGCTACCTCTAGTTTATATAAGGAAGATGGGGAAAAAGAGACACAAAACGATGGGGGGAAGCTGGACTTGATGTTTGCTACACTGAAACAAATACAAATGGAGGCAAGGGCTGAAAGCCGAAGAGCCAGACATGATACAAAAAAAATCCAAGCCTCAATTAGGAAAATAAATAAAAAATTTGAAGAGGTGGAGGAAAGAGTCATCGAAGTGGAAGAAAGAACTGGCCGTTTAGAGGACGAAGTAAATGAGTGGCAAGCGTCTAAAGAGGGACAGAATAAGGCCATGGAAGATTTACAGTGGAAGGTGGAGGATTTGGAGAATCGCCAGAGACGCAATAATGCTAGACTCCTGGGAATTGAGGAAGGGATTGAAGGCCAAGATCCCAGAGGCTTTGTGGTCAAGCTGTTAAAGGGAGCATTCCCGGAGGTACCATGGAACTGGGAACAAGAGGTGCAGAGGGCCCATAGGTATCCACTCTTTGTAAGGAAAAATCATAAGGAAGGCTCGGGAACATTACCCAGGGCTATGCTAGTATTTTTTGGAAACTACCTGGCAAGACAAGAACTTATGGAGAGAGCCAGGCCTGATGCCAAAAAATCAGCGGAAGGGGTAACTTTCTTTGCGAGACCCGACTTTTGTCACATAACAGTGGAGAGGCGTTGGAGGCTAAGACAACTGATTAATGAGTTTAAGTCCCATGGAGCAGAGGCGTACTTAATGTTCCCAGCGAAATTGAAGGTCATAGTAGCAGGTCGCACTAGAATGTTCTTTTCTGAAATAAAAGCGGGAGAATTTTTGACAGAACTAAAAGAACAAAGGGGGGCCAGTAGGAAATAAGTAAGGATACCTGATTATGCCTGATAAGAAAATGAAGTAGGCGATAAGAGGGCAGGGGAGGGGGGGCGACTCTACAGTGCTAAGCGGACACGCATAGGTCAGGGATGACCTATTTGCCTGTCACAGAGGGGGGGCTTTCGGGGTGGGGGGCGTTAAGGGGGGGGGGAGAGGGAAGGGAAGAAGTCATGGGTGTAAGGTGGTGGTTTAAAAAAATACAGATTTGTAAAGTTTGGTGTGTAGCACTTAAAGAATGCATAGAAAAAGACAAAAAAGCCAAAAAAGTAGATGTGGAGCTGGCAAGTCCTAAACTTGAACTATGGCAGTTAGGATAATGTCGATTAACATCTGTGGGCTTAATAATATGGAAAAAAGACAGAAGCTATCCTCATTGCTGCGCTACTGGAAAATAGATATAGCCTGTATACAGGAAACACACATAGCAGCTGAAGAAAGGTTCCTACTTGGCCAAATGGGATTTGAGATCCTTGCTAGCACAAGTCAAGAGGGAAGAAACAAGGGGGTGGCAATTTTGGCTAGAAAAGGAGTAGACCAAATTAAAAAGAAAAAAGAGGATTCTGATGGAAGATGGGTGATATTAGACATAGAAATAGCTAGGGGAAGATACACTTTGGTTTCGCTATATGGCCCAAACGAAGATGATCCGACATTACTAGATTTTATCGATAGGGAGTTGGCCTTGTGGCCCGAGCCAGTGATCTGTTGCGGGGATTTCAACATCAATGGGCTGAATGGAATATTGGATGCAAGTGGAGGTATATATCAGGGAAGGAAAAAAAAGGTGCATAAAGCAGTACAGAACCTCGCTAGACACAACGCGATGGTGGATATATGGCTAGAATTTAATCCAATAGGCGTTGGCAGTACGTTTTACTCAGCGCCACATCAAACAGTAGCGCGATTGGACTACTTCTTTATTTCTAGCTCTTTAGTCAGCAGGGCAAAAATAGAATGCCTCCCGAGAATAATGTCGGATCATAACCCGCTGGTACTAAGCCTAGCAACGACACAACAAGCAGGAAAAGCTAACTCAACATGGACATTTGAGAGAGGTTTGTTGAAAGAAGAGGATTATATTGTAAGGATGAAAGAATGGATGACTCAATTTTGGGATATAAATAGATACTCAGCCCCGGCAGATATGGTCTGGGATAGTTTTAAAGCGGGAATAAGGGGAGAGACACTGAGTTATACATTACGAAGAAATAAAGAAGAAAAGGAAATGGTGGAAGAGGAAATTAGAACTTTGATCGAGCTGGAGAAAATGCTATTAGATGCAATAGAAAGACAAGAGCCCATCGACCAGATATTAGTGGATATAGAGGCGCAAAAGGCGGAAACAGGGATCACCTTGGCACAAAAAACAGCAAGAAAATATCTAGCAAATAAAGAAAAATGCTATGAATATAACGAGAGGGTGGGGCACTTGCTTGCAATAAGAACTAGACAAACGTTAGCTACAGGCGAGATTAAAGAAATTAAGGACGATAATGGAGTAATCGTTAATAAAGTTGAAGAGATACAGGAGGTGTTCAGAAGATTTTACGAGAGGCTTTATGAGCAGGACAAAAATGATGGAGAGATAGAGTTGAAAAGCCTGGAGTATCTAAGGGAGGGTTTACAAGAGGGACTGAGCATAGAAGAAAGGGACAAACTGGATATGCAGCTAACGGTGCAGGAGATAAGGGATGCAATATTCAGCTTACCCTCTGGCAAAGCAACAGGTCAGGATCAGATCCCGGTAGAATTTTACAAGACTTTTTGGGAGGCATTAGCTAAAGACATTTGGTCAATCTGCTGCTTGGCACAGGGAGGCAGAATAGTTCCTAAATCTTGGGCGGGTGCTGATATAATTGTCATATTAAAAAAAGATAAACCCCCCACTGAGCCGGGCTCTTACAGACCTATAACTTTGCTCAATGCCGACGCAAAAATATTCTCTAAGGCATTGGCGAATAGATTGAGTAAGGTGATAGAGAGGGTGGTGTCCCCTACACAGCATGGGTTTATACCCGGCAAAGGAACTACCGAACATATTAGACAACTGATTACTATTCTGGATGCTGAAGCAGCCTTGGGGGACCCTGTCGCGGCTATCTTTTTGGATGCTGAGAAGGCTTTTGACAGGGTCTCTTGGGTCTATTTATGGAAGGCTATGGAGTGGGCTGGCATTGGCCGAAGATATATAACTGCAATCCAGGCACTATATAAACATCCCAGTGCTAGGATACGCATTAATAAATCATATTCCAACGCAGTACAGATCAGACGGGGAACCAGGCAGGGTTGTCCAGCTTCACCTCTATTATTTGCAATTTATTTAGATCCCTATCTGAGAAGGCTTACAAAAAATAGGCGAATTAAGCCAGTTTCATTACATGAAAAAGAGTATAAAATATTTGCTTATGCAGATGACGTGGCTGTTATAACACCTACACCAGAGGAGTCACTGGCCGAAATAGAACAGGAGGCAAGAAAATTTGGAGAGGTGTCAGGCTATTCAATAAACAGGGGAAAAACACAAATAGTTCAGAATAGACATACTGCATTCGTAGACGCAAGAGTTGTCTCAGATACAAAATACTTGGGTGTGAAGGTGACAGCAGATTTGGAAAAATTAGTAGAGCTAAATATGGAACCATTACTAGACAAAGTTAAAACCAATTTGGAGAGGGTCAATAATTTACACTTGACTCTCATGGGTAGAATCAATTTTGTTAAAATGGTTACTTTTCCAAAATTTTTATATTTATTTAGGGCAATTCCACTCTTTTTTGAAGGGATATGGTTTAACAAAATAGAATCAGTAATTAATAAATTAATTTGGGCACAGGGGAAGACACGTAGGGCATATCGTTTTTTAACTCTATCACGAGAAAGGGGAGGCTGGGGAGCACCTGATTTTAGATTTTATTACTGGGCAACAGCTCTACAATACTCCAAAGGATTATTAGGTGGAAGTGCTCAAGAGGAGGAGGTGGGAAGAAAGGGCCCGGCTAATGTATATGAAGCCCTCTTAGGTAAAGCGGCAGAAAACGCCTTAGTGACAACAGTGGACTTTGCATACTTTAAGCACACAAAATTCAAGACCCTGAGTGCGATCTATAAAGTCTGGAAAGCAATAAGGAAAAAACTGGGATTGGGAAGGTACAATAGGTATCTAAGGCTCTATATGAACAATGATCTTCCAATGGAAATCTTCCATGACACAGTTATGAGGGAATGGGATGTGAAAGGGATTAAGAAACTGGGGGACCTAATGGACGCAGAGGGGGCAATTTTAACATACCAAAATATACAGCAAAGGTATAGCATAGCTGGAAATAACTTCTTCAAATACCTTCAAGTGAGGAGTTACTTTCACACTAAAATAGGGGGTGTAGGAGGGATGAAGTGCTGTAGGATAATGGAATACCTGGGAAGCAGCCTTGCATGCTCAATAAGACAGCTGTATGCAGAGCTCCAAGTTTACAAGGTAGATGATAGAGAAAAATACAGTAATAAATGGAGAGAACAGGTAAAGGCTAGACCAGAAGACTTACAAACCTCTTTAGATTATGGTCGGACTATTTTATGTTCAGCGACACTTCAAACTCAGCATTATAAAACAGTTTACTCACTATATTTCACACCAGCCAGAATAGCCAGCTGGGGCGGCTCCTCTGGAATAACGTGCCCAAGGTGTAATTCTACAGAGGCTAATATAACACATATGTTTGCAAATTGCCCTCAATTGTATACTCTAAAACTGGCGATAGAAGAGTTTCTGGATAAATCTTTGGGAATACGAACGAAACTAATCGATGAGCTGATAATTTTGGGGGTAAGCCTAGATGTAAATACAACCTATCCAGAATTTTTATTCATGGTTACTGCAGTATTTAGGATAATTGTAGCCAAAGCAAGGAAGGAGAAATCAGCACCGTCGTTCCAGACGTGGGTAGCAAGACTACTATCTACATACAACCTGGAAAGGGCCATATACGATAGAAGAGGAAGGAAGGCAAAAGCTCTGGGGGGCAAGATTTGGCTACCTATTGAGAATTGGAAATGCAGGAAAGCTGTCCCTGCTTGCAGTTGAGAAATTCGTTAGCTTTATTAGCCTTTATGGAGAGGACGTTGGATGTAATATTTTGAAGTTTAGTGGTTTTTGTTGCCTCTCTTTACGGTTGCCTGAAATATGTATTCTGGGCCTCCTCTCTTCTGTTTTGGTTATTATCTTTTCTGTTTACTTGTTTTTTGATGCAAATCTGTATTTGTTGTAAATGACTGTGTAATGTTTTAAACACATCGGATGTAAAAGAAAAATGTGGGGGGGGGAAAAAATTCTGAATAAAGATATTTAAAAAAAAAAAAAAAAAAAAAAAGATTGTGATCTTTTATTTTCTAACCTGTACTGAAAATCAACAGGTCTTTTAACTCCAACCTTGCTTCCTAGGGGCTGTGCGGGGCTGGCTGGCAGCTGATTCCATCGCGGGCTCTCAGTGGCCGTGGCCGCCATCTTGGCTTGGGCTGGATCGCCCAACCCCACCCACGCCACTCCCCCTACGCTGCTCCTCCATTTAGGAGCGATCCTGACGTTTCCCCAGCGATTGCGAGCAGCCCGGTGGCAGTGGGCTTGCTAGCAGGAGCTGAGGGCTGCGTTTCTATTTTATACCTTGCGCGTTGTCACGCTGACTGCGAGCGGAGACACGCTTTTATTTTTTGCGTTAGATTGTGATCTTTTATTTTCTAACCTGTACTGAAAATCAACAGGTCTTTTAACTCCTACCTTGCTTCCTAGGGGCTGTGCGGGGCTGGCTGGCAGCTGATTCCATCGCGGGCTCTCAGTGGCCGTGGCCGCCATCTTGGCTTGGGCTGGATCGCCCAACCCCACCCACGCCACTCCCCCCACGCTGCTCCTCCATTTAAACGTCCCTTATGTGTCAGCGCAGCGGACGAGCGCAGCGGGCGCGCCGTAGACGCGCCGGAGTCACGCCAGAGTCCAGCCCGTCTGCGCCCGTCCGCGGCAGGCCGGGGCAAGGGGCACCTCCTTATGTCCCACTGCTGACATATTCCTCCCCCCTTCTCCTCTCGTATTGGACTCCTGGCTCCATCAGCTCGTCTGTCTCCGAACTACTGACACATCTAGGTCTACTCTCCCGCCCCCGCTGCCATATCAGGAGTGTCCCCCGTGCCCAGCATTGTCCAAACCGCCCCCTCCCTTCCATCTGTCCCCCACACCCCGGCCTTTAACACCACGGCCGCGCTCCTAAACACCAGATCGGCCGTCAGCCATCAGTATGAGCTATTCGACTATATCGATACTCATGAACCAGATCTCCTGTTTTTAACGGAGACCTGGTTCAAGTCCGACTCCCTGCCCAATGTCTTAGCTGCACTACCTCCCTCATACTCTACCATCCGAGCGGACCGACCGGAGGGCAGAAGAGGCGGTGGAGTTGCCTTGATAGCTCGCACTGATCTCCATTTTCAGATTCTTCCCTCTCCCCCTATTCCTGAAGTCGACTGCTTGATAGTCCGCTCAAGCTCCCTTTCGGCTCTCCTAACTTCTGTTCTTATTTACCGTCCCCCCCACCCCACTCCTACTTTTGTTTCCAGTCTCCAAGACACTCTTGCAACACTGGTAGTAAATAACTCGTCAGTGTTAGTCCTAGTCGATCTAAACTTTTGGCCTAATGACCCTGCCGAAAGCCCCCTCTCTAAAGAGTTCACCGATCTTATGCTTAGTCTTAACTTTACCCCCCACGTCCACGGCCCCACTCATGTACAAGGCCACTCGCTCGATCAGGTCTGGACCCTGAACATTCCCATCACTCCTCCCATTATTTCCCCTTGCTCCTGGTCTGACCACTTTTTAATTTCCTTTTCCCTTGATTTATCCCCAGCCATCAAGCCTCCTCTCCCCAAGAACATCTGGGTCAGAAAATGGGGCAAAGCTGACATGCCATCCCTTTGCTCTTCTCTGGCCAATTCTAGCCCTGACCTTTCCGGCCTCGCCGCCCCTGTCCAACTGGCCACCATTAACAACTGGTTGACCCAAGCAGGCGACGACTTTGCCCCCTTGAGGCGGATCACGGTCAAGCGAGCCCACGCTGCTAACCACTGGTTCACTCCCGACCTCAAGGAGAAGAAGCTGGCCGCACGTAGAGCAGAGCGAGCATGGAGAAGAGCATACTGCCCCGCCCAAAAAACTACCTATCTCTCTGTGCTCAAGGTATACAAGCAAGGCATCCTCGATGCCAAGACCATGTTCTATTCCAACAGGATACTATCAGCGGAGTCACAGTCTAAAGAAATCTTCGCCACGGTGCACGAGCTTGCCTCATCTAACAGAGCTACGGCCTCGATCCCCCCTTCCCAACCTCTCTGCGACTCGCTCAACGATTTTTTCGTTGATAAGGTCGCAAAGATCAAGGCCAACATTCCTCCCCCATCCCCCACATTTATCAACCCCTCCCCCCTGCCGCCATCTCTAAACTAACTTCCATCCCCCCCCTGACCAAAGCCACGCTCCTCCCTCTGCTTCAAAGGGTGAAGTCAGGTTCCCCCCTGGACTTTGCCCCTGCTCATATCCTGAGAGAAATCTTCCTAGCATGCCCGACTCCACCCCTCACATTTCTGAATGATTCACTCAGTAATGGAGTGGTTCCCACCCCCCATAAATTTGCGGCTGTCATCCCTATTTTAAAAAAGGCCGGTGCTGACCCTTCATCCCCTTCCAACTACCGTCCCATCTCCCTCCTACCTTACTTTGGTAAGGTCTTAGAAACTCATGTAACCAGCACCCTGAGCACCCACGTGGAAACCAATCACTGCCTCTCCTCCCGGCAGGCGGGCTTCCGCCCCCTCCACTCCACGGAGAAGGTGGTGGTCTCAGTGATGGACAGCCTACGCGAGGGCATTGATATCAATATTCCGCAGGCCCTCATCTTTTTAGATCTGTCCGCCGCTTTTGACACGGTGGACCACTCCATCCTTCTCACCCGTGTCAGGGCGGCGGGCATAGAGGGCCTAGCCTTCGCTTGGCTCGAGTCCTTCCTGAGTGACAGGGCTCAGGCGGTCCATCTAGCTGGTTTCACTGCTGCCTCCCGTAAGGTTGTGTGTGGGGTCCCCCAAGGCTCTTCACTTTCCCCTCTCTTGTTTAATTTATACATCTTCCCCCTCATTTTTATGTTGCAGCAGCTTGAGGTCACGGTGTTTAATTACGCCGATGACCTCCAGCTAATTTTCAACCTTTCTCACTCCCCTTCATACTTCCAGAACGTTCAATCTGTCATGTTGTTCATCCAGGATTGGATGAACTGCAACCACCTCAAACTCAATCCGGACAAGACGGAATTAGTCTTGACCGGAGGTGGTTGTAGCCCTTGGTCCCCGTCTCTCTGGCCTCTCTCACTTGGTGTCCCCCCACTCCCCGTTCCCAAAGTCAAAACTCTCGGAATCCTCCTTAACCCCTCACTTTCTGTCCACTCACAGGTTAGTTCTGTTGTTTCCTCTTGTTTTTTCTCCCTTAGAACTATTAGGAAGATTTCCCGTTTCTTTTCCCTTCCTGCCCTAAAGATTATAGTGGTGGCAATGGTGCTTTTGCGCCTTGATTATGGCAACATTATCTACAACGGCGCGCCGGCCTATGCTATTCACTGTTTGCAACTAGTGCAAAACCAGGCTGCCCGCCTGATCCATGGCCTGCCTAAATTCCATCGTGCCACTCCTTTACTGCAGGCACTGCACTGGCTGCCGGTGAAAGAGCGAGCCTTGTTCAAGCTTGGCTGCCTCACCTTTCAGGCCAAAATGGGCACTGCTCCGGAGTTCATTTGCTCTGCCATTAAGCCTTACACACCGGGTAGAGAGCTTCGCTCCACCCACTTGGCACTCTTAACCATCCCCCGATTTAAAAAGAAAAAGGCTGGCGGAACAAAATTTGCGCTTCTCGCTCCCGTGTTTTGGAACTCCCTCCCAGTGGAACTCCGCATGACACCTTCTTACACAGAGTTTCGGAAAAGCCTTAAAACCCTACTCTTCTCTCGAGCCTTTGCTGTCTAACTTCCTCTGCTCCCGCTGTCTCCTCGCAATCTAACAAGCGCCATGAAACCGCGTGGTATAAGCGCGCTATACAAATGTTTTTAAATTCAAATTCAAATTCAAATTCTACCTCTGGCTGAAAAAGACGTACTTTGTGTCTCCTTGGTTGCATCTTTGGCTTACATTAGGGATCCTGTTCCTGTTCATTTGGATTGGTATAGTAACATGTGAACTTGGTCCTGAAACCTCATACGTCATCACACCGTGAACAGAGAGACCTGTCCCTAGTGAATATAACAGCAGCTCCAGTACCGGATGGTATAGTCTGGGATAGGGCTTAATATGATGTATTTGGTCCAACTGAACATTTGAAAATTCCACACATACTTAAAATTTCATTGAATTATTTCATTACCCTGAGCACACTCTCTGATGATTGGGACATGGAGACTTTAAATTCTATGCTCTCATATTTAGAACACTCTGCTTCATTTTCTTACAGCAAATATGAAAATACACCTGACTTCGGCAGTATGTATTGTTACCAGCATTATGGTCATCACTTTTTGCACAGAGCTAGTGTCCCACGCACTGTTAACATTTACAATCAATGGGAGCATTGCCCAACACCGCCGAAAAGTAGATCTGCCACATTCGCACAGAAATGTGCATACTTTTCAGGATTCAATACATCAGACCCAATGTCATACTACTATAAGCTAGTACAGATAAATGCAACTGTGATGAAAATGATGCTGACAAACACCAAGCTCATATATTCAGCACCTTTTATCTCCCAACTGTCTAACCAAGGTTTTGACTATTTGAGGGACACGATAGACACAAAATCCTTCTGGGTACAAAAGATTGGCAGGTTCAGGGAACAGAGGCTTTATTTAGAGCTTGCTTCATACTATTACAAATAATTTTCCGGAACAGAACAGTGCAATAGACTACTTGCTATGGGTTTGCAAAAATTAAAGACCTGAAAACACCACACATTACCTCACCTATACCTATTAAAGGTATATCAAATGATACACTGATTAGTGAGAAGATACTAGGTACAATGATACAGAATGGTACTGTGACGGGGCACCCCCGTATGATAGGCGCGTATGCCCCGGGGCACTGGAGAAGCACAACCTCGACCATCCCTGCTGACGGCAAGGGGCAGAGCCTGAACGGGAAAAGGGACCTGTAAGCGGCTCCAATGTTGGTCGAAGGACGCGAGAGGGAGAAGCAGAGCTGAGGTCTACCACTGAAGGAAGACGCGAGGAAGGCGGGAGGAGAGGTGGCGAGAGAGAGCGAGGACGAAACGGAAGCTCAGGGGACGACGGACCGCACAACCAATTATGGGAGGAGACGTCCCCAGAGGAAGGCTCCGAGGACGAGGCGGCTGCAACCCTGTCAGCGGGTCACGGCTTCAGTCAAGTTCTGCGGAGGACGGGACGGCTGTTGGGACGATGGGTGTGCACCCAAGCAATGTTTATGTGCCTGTGAGGGGGAAGCGAGGTACAGAGCGCAAGGAAAAGGATTCCCTTATCATTGTATTGGATATTCAGTTTTTCCTTTGCCTTATTTTCATTACTGGGATCCCAAAGGGGCCAATCCGACAGAAGTCTTACGGGCGCATAAGCTAGGGGGCACCTGAAGCAAGAGGTCCCTAGGGCTAGGGGAGTACTCCACTGCAAAAGGGGACTGAGGAGCCTTGAGGACACAACTATTAGGGAGCAGGATGGTAGAGGGAAGAGAGAGAGCTGCAGACACTTGGGAGGCAACAGCAGAGAAAAGGACCTGTTTACTGAAAGCTTCTCCTTCTTGTCTTGTTTACCGAAGGGACGGCTGGTGCCCGATCCGACAGAAGGAGAAACCGAAGACAGAAAGAGGAGAAGACAAGAACCAGACACTGCGAAGAAAGCTGAGCTGTACCAGAAAGGCGACTAACCTTCTTGGCACATTGAACCTGACCCAGTTGAACCCCAATAAAAGTCTCTGTTAAAAGCAGTATAGTCGCCCGTGGTATTTGGGCTGGTGACAGGTACATACAATTCTTCAGCTCCCAATTAGAAGGGATGGTTGGTTTGGCCTATCGTCACAAATAGGTGTCAGTCAAGATTCAAGGGGAAGCACTGGAGGGTTTAGTATCCATAGGCTTGACGCACGCTATGTATACACAGATGACCCAGGGGTAGTGACTTCTTATAGTGTTGGGAAGTTGTGCCTAGAATGCCTAAAAACCTTGACACTACAACAGGTGATGCAACACTTGTGCCTTTCAGCTGACAACATGGATCTTAGAGATTTCTTGCGAGGTCTCAAGAAACGGCGTAAAAAACGCGTATGATATTCCATCTACAATGAACTATGGAAAGTCTCCCAACAGGATGCTGCTGAGAGATTACGTGAGATTGACCTAGAAAAGGCCTTGGCTGTGTTAGACAGGCATTGGGTGAATGACACATACAGGAAACCTGGGAGTTACTGACATTAGGGGTGGGCGGAATTTGCAAAATTCACTTCCGCAAACTATCGCGAAAATGTTAAAAATCTCAGCGAACAGGCGGAAATATCGCGAAGATGCAGAAGTTTTTTTCCAGCCCGTTCGAGATATATTCTGTATGATCGCGTCTCGCCAACTTACCCATGCAGTCGCTCATGGGCGCGGCCATCTTGTTTTCACTTGTCCTGCCCACTCGCAATGCTTACTTCCTGTTCCGGGTCGCGCAATGCATGCTCGCGCTCGTTTGCGGTACGTATTTCCTGTTCGGGAACGCTTTTACGTGTTCACAATGCTTTTTGCGTGCTCGGGGAGAAAATAGTGCGTGAACTTGCGCACGTGGTCGCAATGGGCGCGGCCATCTTGTTTTTCACTCTATTGATATAGTTCTGGGGCCTGATTTTCAATCCTCCCTCTATCTTTCTAATCCTTTGTTTCAAGACACTTTTTTAAAAATCTTTTTTATTTATTATCTCTCCGACTATTTTCCTGCTTCTATATTTTTGGTTTTCGTTGTTATCCTCTCCGTCCTCAGGATCAGCTTGTGGTACAAGTAGGCCACCTCCAGATCTATCCAAGCCCAGAATGCTGTAATAGCCGTGGGCTAGAGAAGGATCAGGTGAGGGCAAAAATAATAAACAGGGAGGATAGGATGGGGACAGCAGGGAGGGAGAGCTGTGAAGACAGAAACAAACACAGGATTGGTGTCAATTCTATAGGTATACACGATAAGCACAATACCACTCAGACTCTACCCAGCTATACCTGTATATAGAACGCTGACTGCCTGAACTCAGAAGATGCCTCTCTTTACTGAGATTACGTACATCAGCCTGTTCTTGCCTTCCCCTGTAAATATAAAGCACGATAGTAAAACACCCCTCCTATCACCCTGCACTAGGGAGTACTGATATGAGGGAAAGAAAACAACACTACGTACCCTACTCTTGCTCTTCAGAGCCCTGAAGAAACGGTTATCCAAGTCTACGGATATGTAGAAGGTCAGCAGTTATACAGTTACTCTCCAAAAGCAAATGTAAGGGTTACGTCACCCACAAACACGGGAGACAAAGGTTACCTGTATGCTCTTGAAGTTCGAGGAGGTAATCTCTGTGTTCCCGCAAAAGGAATATGATAATGAAGACCCTCTGCAATAGCCGGTGCAAGAAGGCTGTCCAACAGAGGGTCTGATAACTAAAGGTAAACAACAGTTTCCTCCGCAATAGCCGGGGAAAGAAGGCTCGCCAACGGAGGAAACGGGAAGAAGCCAAAACAAAGCGTTTACTCCGCAAGAGCCCGTGACAAGGCTCGCCAACGGAGGAAACGGGAAGAAGCCAAAACAAAGTGTGTACTCCGCAAGAGCCCGCGACAAGGCTCGCCAACGGAGAACAGAACGGAAGAAACAATACCAACGAATCAGCAACTGTCCTCCGCAATAGCCGAAGACAAGGCTCTCCAACGGAGGACAGAACGGACTAGCAGCGTCGGAATTGAACGCACCAACCTGCTAATGACACCACCACAGCACAGAACACGCTTCTCTGCAAAGTCGCCAGGAACACAATGAACACACGAACCGGAATATCCGACACCGGCTCCCGGAAGCAGCATCTATTTATGCTCCGCCTTTCGTCCGCTAAGCCTTCTGGGAACTGTAGTTTTTTCCCCTCGATATTCACTGGTTCCTTGAGGCGCGTTGACATCTGACAGTACATCCCCCCTCACCTAGAGCGCCGAAGGGGACCAGGACGCTCAGGGAAACGGCGATGATACGCAGCCACCAGACGTGGTGCATGAATGCCCGATGCAGGCTCCCACGAGTTTTCCTCGGGACCGTAGCCTTTCCACGCTACCAGATATCGAAGGCCACGACCCCGCCACCTGGAGTCCAGAATCCCCTCCACCTCGTATTCCAGACCATCAGAAACCAGCAAGGGAGGTGGGAGGCGCCGCACCACAGCAGCGGCCGGCTTGAGTAGGGATACATGAAATACCGGATGAATACGGATATGTCTTGGCAACAGCAACTTCACTGCCACTGGATTGACGCACTGCACCACACGAAAGGGACCAATGTACCGAGGGTTAAACACACTGTAGTGCCTGAATCGGATGTTCCTGGTAGACAGCCACACCCAATCCCCCACGCTATACACAGGACCGGGACGACGTCTTTTGTCAGCCGTGATCTTATAGGCCACCTTGGAGGACCTCAGTGAGGTTTGCGCCTGCACCAGTATTCTCTTGAGTTGAGACACCCTTCTGGCCGCCTCGGGCACGGTCTCCTCTCTATACGGCTGTACAAAAGGGAGAAATCGGGGATGATGCCCGTACGTGCAATAAAATGGCGACACTCTTGTAGCAGAATGAGTTGCATTGTTATATGCCACCTCCGCAAGCCAAAGATGCTCCACCCAATCCTTCTTCTCCTGGGAAACATAGCAGCGCAGGAATTGCTTCAATGTTTGATTGAGTCTTTCCGTCTGTCCATCGGTCTGGGGATGGAAGCTCGTGGACAACGCTGTCTTGATGTGGAGAGAGGAGCACCATGCCTTCCAAAACTGGGCCGTGAACTGAGAACCTCTATCCAACACTATGACTGAAGGTAAACCGTGCAGACGAACAATATGTCTCATAAGAAGCTGTGCCACTTGACCTGCTGTCGGTATCAGTGGACAAGCGATGAAATGCCCCATCTTTGTTAGGTAATCAATGACCACTAACACTGTGGTGCAACCCTGATCTTTTGGAAGACCGACCACAAAATCCAAAGAAATACGCTCCCATGGAGTAGAAGGGGTAGGCATGGGCTGCAATAGACCTGCAGGCCGCCGATGATCAGACTTAGCGCGAGCACAAACGTCACATTCCGTCACCCATTTCCGTACATCCCCCTTGATCGTAGGCCACCAACATCTACGCTGAATCAGATCCATAATCTTCCCCACTCCAACATGTCCAGCACTGGGTGACGCATGACACCACTCATACATTTGTTTACGCAAGGCTTCAGTGGGTACCAGCATCTGTCCTTGTTTGATTGGAAAGCCATGTTGTAATTGCCATTCAGGATGTAACTGCAACCATCTCTTCCACTGATTCGTTCTGATTCCATATCGTATTCCCTGCAGAAAGGCATCAGGTTGTATGCCACAAACCACCTTGACAGGGTCCACTATTGATGTTTCTGCTCTGGCCTCCGAGACCCTAGTAGATGATTGGCGAGACAAGGCATCCGCCTTACGATTGTCTGCCCCGGGTCTGAAGGTTATAATGAAATTATATCCCGAAAAGAAAAGCATCCACCTCAATTGTCTGGGGGTCAAATGTCTGGCTGCCGACATGAACTGTAGATTGCGGTGATCGGTATAAACCGTCACCACGTGCTTTGCCCCCATAAGGAAATGTCTCCATTCAGTGAACGCCTGCTTGATAGCACACATTACCTCACCTATACCTATTAAAGGTATATCAAATGATACACTGATTAGTGAGAAGATACTAGGTACAATGATACAGAATGGTACTGTGACGGGGCACCCCCGTATGATAGGCGCGTATGCCCCGGGGCACTGGAGAAGCACAACCTCGACCATCCCTGCTGACGGCAAGGGGCAGAGCCTGAACGGGAAAAGGGACCTGTAAGCGGCTCCAATGTTGGTCGAAGGACGCGAGAGGGAGAAGCAGAGCTGAGGTCTACCACTGAAGGAAGACGCGAGGAAGGCGGGAGGAGAGGTGGCGAGAGAGAGCGAGGACGAAACGGAAGCTCAGGGGACGACGGACCGCACAACCAATTATGGGAGGAGACGTCCCCAGAGGAAGGCTCCGAGGACGAGGCGGCTGCAACCCTGTCAGCGGGTCACGGCTTCAGTCAAGTTCTGCGGAGGACGGGACGGCTGTTGGGACGATGGGTGTGCACCCAAGCAATGTTTATGTGCCTGTGAGGGGGAAGCGAGGTACAGAGCGCAAGGAAAAGGATTCCCTTATCATTGTATTGGATATTCAGTTTTTCCTTTGCCTTATTTTCATTACTGGGATCCCAAAGGGGCCAATCCGACAGAAGTCTTACGGGCGCATAAGCTAGGGGGCACCTGAAGCAAGAGGTCCCTAGGGCTAGGGGAGTACTCCACTGCAAAAGGGGACTGAGGAGCCTTGAGGACACAACTATTAGGGAGCAGGATGGTAGAGGGAAGAGAGAGAGCTGCAGACACTTGGGAGGCAACAGCAGAGAAAAGGACCTGTTTACTGAAAGCTTCTCCTTCTTGTCTTGTTTACCGAAGGGACGGCTGGTGCCCGATCCGACAGAAGGAGAAACCGAAGACAGAAAGAGGAGAAGACAAGAACCAGACACTGCGAAGAAAGCTGAGCTGTACCAGAAAGGCGACTAACCTTCTTGGCACATTGAACCTGACCCAGTTGAACCCCAATAAAAGTCTCTGTTAAAAGCAGTATAGTCGCCCGTGGTATTTGGGCTGGTGACAGGTACATACAATTCTTCAGCTCCCAATTAGAAGGGATGGTTGGTTTGGCCTATCGTCACAAATAGGTGTCAGTCAAGATTCAAGGGGAAGCACTGGAGGGTTTAGTATCCATAGGCTTGACGCACGCTATGTATACACAGATGACCCAGGGGTAGTGACTTCTTATAGTGTTGGGAAGTTGTGCCTAGAATGCCTAAAAACCTTGACACTACAACAGGTGATGCAACACTTGTGCCTTTCAGCTGACAACATGGATCTTAGAGATTTCTTGCGAGGTCTCAAGAAACGGCGTAAAAAACGCGTATGATATTCCATCTACAATGAACTATGGAAAGTCTCCCAACAGGATGCTGCTGAGAGATTACGTGAGATTGACCTAGAAAAGGCCTTGGCTGTGTTAGACAGGCATTGGGTGAATGACACATACAGGAAACCTGGGAGTTACTGACATTAGGGGTGGGCGGAATTTGCAAAATTCACTTCCGCAAACTATCGCGAAAATGTTAAAAATCTCAGCGAACAGGCGGAAATATCGCGAAGATGCAGAAGTTTTTTTCCAGCCCGTTCGAGATATATTCTGTATGATCGCGTCTCGCCAACTTACCCATGCAGTCGCTCATGGGCGCGGCCATCTTGTTTTCACTTGTCCTGCCCACTCGCAATGCTTACTTCCTGTTCCGGGTCGCGCAATGCATGCTCGCGCTCGTTTGCGGTACGTATTTCCTGTTCGGGAACGCTTTTACGTGTTCACAATGCTTTTTGCGTGCTCGGGGAGAAAATAGTGCGTGAACTTGCGCACGTGGTCGCAATGGGCGCGGCCATCTTGTTTTTCACTCTATTGATATAGTTCTGGGGCCTGATTTTCAATCCTCCCTCTATCTTTCTAATCCTTTGTTTCAAGACACTTTTTTAAAAATCTTTTTTATTTATTATCTCTCCGACTATTTTCCTGCTTCTATATTTTTGGTTTTCGTTGTTATCCTCTCCGTCCTCAGGATCAGCTTGTGGTACAAGTAGGCCACCTCCAGATCTATCCAAGCCCAGAATGCTGTAATAGCCGTGGGCTAGAGAAGGATCAGGTGAGGGCAAAAATAATAAACAGGGAGGATAGGATGGGGACAGCAGGGAGGGAGAGCTGTGAAGACAGAAACAAACACAGGATTGGTGTCAATTCTATAGGTATACACGATAAGCACAATACCACTCAGACTCTACCCAGCTATACCTGTATATAGAACGCTGACTGCCTGAACTCAGAAGATGCCTCTCTTTACTGAGATTACGTACATCAGCCTGTTCTTGCCTTCCCCTGTAAATATAAAGCACGATAGTAAAACACCCCTCCTATCACCCTGCACTAGGGAGTACTGATATGAGGGAAAGAAAACAACACTACGTACCCTACTCTTGCTCTTCAGAGCCCTGAAGAAACGGTTATCCAAGTCTACGGATATGTAGAAGGTCAGCAGTTATACAGTTACTCTCCAAAAGCAAATGTAAGGGTTACGTCACCCACAAACACGGGAGACAAAGGTTACCTGTATGCTCTTGAAGTTCGAGGAGGTAATCTCTGTGTTCCCGCAAAAGGAATATGATAATGAAGACCCTCTGCAATAGCCGGTGCAAGAAGGCTGTCCAACAGAGGGTCTGATAACTAAAGGTAAACAACAGTTTCCTCCGCAATAGCCGGGGAAAGAAGGCTCGCCAACGGAGGAAACGGGAAGAAGCCAAAACAAAGTGTGTACTCCGCAAGAGCCCGCGACAAGGCTCGCCAACGGAGAACAGAACGGAAGAAACAATACCAACGAATCAGCAACTGTCCTCCGCAATAGCCGAAGACAAGGCTCTCCAACGGAGGACAGAACGGACTAGCAGCGTCGGAATTGAACGCACCAACCTGCTAATGACACCACCACAGCACAGAACACGCTTCTCTGCAAAGTCGCCAGGAACACAATGAACACACGAACCGGAATATCCGACACCGGCTCCCGGAAGCAGCATCTATTTATGCTCCGCCTTTCGTCCGCTAAGCCTTCTGGCAACTGTAGTTTTTTCCCCTCGATATTCACTGGTTCCTTGAGGCGCGTTGACATCTGACAGTACATCCCCCCTCACCTAGAGCGCCGAAGGGGACCAGGACGCTCAGGGAAACGGCGATGATACGCAGCCACCAGACGTGGTGCATGAATGCCCGATGCAGGCTCCCACGAGTTTTCCTCGGGACCGTAGCCTTTCCACGCTACCAGATATCGAAGGCCACGACCCCGCCACCTGGAGTCCAGAATCCCCTCCACCTCGTATTCCAGACCATCAGAAACCAGCAAGGGAGGTGGGAGGCGCCGCACCACAGCAGCGGCCGGCTTGAGTAGGGATACATGAAATACCGGATGAATACGGATATGTCTTGGCAACAGCAACTTCACTGCCACTGGATTGACGCACTGCACCACACGAAAGGGACCAATGTACCGAGGGTTAAACACACTGTAGTGCCTGAATCGGATGTTCCTGGTAGACAGCCACACCCAATCCCCCACGCTATACACAGGACCGGGACGACGTCTTTTGTCAGCCGTGATCTTATAGGCCACCTTGGAGGACCTCAGTGAGGTTTGCGCCTGCACCAGTATTCTCTTGAGTTGAGACACCCTTCTGGCCGCCTCGGGCACGGTCTCCTCTCTATACGGCTGTACAAAAGGGAGAAATCGGGGATGATGCCCGTACGTGCAATAAAATGGCGACACTCTTGTAGCAGAATGAGTTGCATTGTTATATGCCACCTCCGCAAGCCAAAGATGCTCCACCCAATCCTTCTTCTCCTGGGAAACATAGCAGCGCAGGAATTGCTTCAATGTTTGATTGAGTCTTTCCGTCTGTCCATCGGTCTGGGGATGGAAGCTCGTGGACAACGCTGTCTTGATGTGGAGAGAGGAGCACCATGCCTTCCAAAACTGGGCCGTGAACTGAGAACCTCTATCCAACACTATGACTGAAGGTAAACCGTGCAGACGAACAATATGTCTCATAAGAAGCTGTGCCACTTGACCTGCTGTCGGTATCAGTGGACAAGCGATGAAATGCCCCATCTTTGTTAGGTAATCAATGACCACTAACACTGTGGTGCAACCCTGATCTTTTGGAAGACCGACCACAAAATCCAAAGAAATACGCTCCCATGGAGTAGAAGGGGTAGGCATGGGCTGCAATAGACCTGCAGGCCGCCGATGATCAGACTTAGCGCGAGCACAAACGTCACATTCCGTCACCCATTTCCGTACATCCCCCTTGATCGTAGGCCACCAACATCTACGCTGAATCAGATCCATAGTCTTCCCCACTCCAACATGTCCAGCACTGGGTGACGCATGACACCACTCATACATTTGTTTACGCAAGGCTTCAGTGGGTACCAGCATCTGTCCTTGTTTGATTGGAAAGCCATGTTGTAATTGCCATTCAGGATGTAACTGCAACCATCTCTTCCACTGATTCGTTCTGATTCCATATCGTATTCCCTGCAGAAAGGCATCAGGTTGTATGCCACAAACCACCTTGACAGGGTCCACTATTGATGTTTCTGCTCTGGCCTCCGAGACCCTAGTAGATGATTGGCGAGACAAGGCATCCGCCTTACGATTGTCTGCCCCGGGTCTGAAGGTTATAATGAAATTATATCCCGAAAAGAAAAGCATCCACCTCAATTGTCTGGGGGTCAAATGTCTGGCTGCCGACATGAACTGTAGATTGCGGTGATCGGTATAAACCGTCACCACGTGCTTTGCCCCCATAAGGAAATGTCTCCATTCAGTGAACGCCTGCTTGATAGCTAAGAGCTCTTTCTCGGCTATGCAATAGTTACGTTCTGCCCCCGTAAGTTTATGTGACATGAATGCCACTGGATGCAATTGTCCGGTGGTGTCGTTTCTCTGTGAAAGGATGGCTCCTGTTGCTACCTCTGATGCGTCTGCCTCTACTATGAACGGGGCATCAGTATTGGGGTGTGTCAATATCGGAGCAGTGACAAAGGCTTCTTTTAACGCAGCAAACGCCTCCTGAGCCCTCATATCCCACAGGAATCCTTGGTCTTTTTTCAACAGCCTAGTTATGGGGGCTACCACTTTCGAGAACTGGTGAATAAAACGTCTATAGAAATTGGCAAATCCGAGGAAGCATTGGACGTCCTTGATGTTTCGAGGACTTGGCCAATCTCTTACTGCTTGAACCTTCCTCTCCGCCATTTCCTGTCCCTGAGGGGTAAGCATAACCCCCAGAAACTCAACGGTAGTAACATGAAAGTCACACTTGGACAGTTTACAAAAAAGGAGATTATCCTGTAGTATCCTCAAGACCGACTTGACATGCTGTATATGCATGTCCTCGGATTCAGAATAGATGAGGATATCATCTATATATACGATGACGTGCCTGTCCAATATCTCTCGCAACACGTCGTTTAGAAAAAACTGGAATGCAGCAGGGGCATTGCAGAGCCCGAAGGGCATGACCAGGTATTCGAATAACCCATACCTGGTCTGGAATGCTGTCTTCCATTCATCCCCTGCCCGCATTCTCACCAGATGATAAGCACCCTTTAAATCTAACTTGGTGAACACCCTGGCTTTCTTTACTTGTTCCAGTAAAACGTGTATTAACGGCAACGGGTATCTGTTCTTGATTGTAACCGCGTTGAGGGCTCGAAAGTCTACACAGGCTCTCAGATCCCCATTAGCCTTAGGGATGAAAAACAAAGGGGATGCCGCTGGGGATCTTGAGGGACGTATGAAACCTAGTTCTAACAACTTGTCGAGATAGGTTCTCAAGTAGGCGTTCTCAGGCTCTGTTAGTGCATACAGCCGTCCCTTAGGAATCACCGCCCCTGGAACTAACTCGATTTGGCAATCATAAGGCCTATGTGGGGGCAATTCTTCAGCTCTTACTTCGTCAAACACCCCTGCAAAGTCCTGATATGCCCTTGGGAGAATTACTGCCTTTTCTGCGGCCGTGGCTATGAAACCCCCACCTGCCAAAGCAAACGAAGGACATTGTGCGTACTTAAAACAATGCTCTTCACAATATGCAGAATTCATGGTTATATCACCGGTTTCCCAATTGATGTCAGGGTTGTGTCTTTTCAGCCAGGGAATACCTAAAATCACCCCATACTGTGGTGCCTTTATAATGCTGAAAGACACTTGTTCTCTATGACCATCGAATCTCATTTCAGTTAAAGCCGTTTGATAACTAATGGGTCCTGTGTTTAATTTTCTCCCATCTACTGCAAACACATCAGTACCGTCTTCCTTGGGGATTAGTGGAATCCCTAACCGTTCGGCTTCTTTCGCATCCATGAAGAACCCCGTAGCCCCGGAATCTACCATGGCTTGTGTATGTACCTCAATCATACCTATCATTAAGACTATCTTGATAAATAAATGTTGTGCTCCTACCACCATACTCAACATGGAAGGGACAATACTCTGACTCCAAGGAACCCCTTCAACACCCCCGGAGCTCTTCAGTTTTCCGCCGGTTTCTCAGAGGCCGCTGACACCCCCCTATTTAAGCGAAACTTGGAAAATTTGGGTTTGACAGGACATTCCCTAACATAATGTCCTTTTTTGCCACAATAAAGACAAAGGCCCATCTTGCGCCTTTGTTCTTTTTCGGTGGAGGTCAAAGCAGCGCGAACTGCTCCTATATCCATAGGCTCAGCTACATGTGAGACCGAACTATCCGGGGTCTTTACTGTCACGGAAGAGGGAACGGGACGGTTTTTTGCTCCACCACCCCCTTTACGATTCTTCATTCTATGGTCTAGCCTTAATACTAAATTAATCAGGTCTTCGCATGTCACTGGTTGAGGGTCGATTTGAGCGATTATGTCCTGCATCTCATCAGTTAGCCCCTGATGAAAGATTGACGCCTGTTTGGCTTCAGGCCACTTAGTTTCAGCCACTAAGCGTCTAAAGGTATTCAAGTAGGTTACCAGGTCCTGATTCCCTTGACGCAGGCCTAATAGTTCTTTATCTGCCGTGTAGGTATCAGCTCTCCTATCGAAAACCTTTGTGAATTCTGTTTGGAAGGCGTCCCAATCATGTAACATTGGGTCGTTTTTTCGCACCAGGGGAACCGCCCATTGAGCCGCCTCTCCTACTAAATACGAGATGACAAACGCCACCTTTGACTGATTGGTAGGGAAGGACCGAGGTTTGCATGAAAAATGCATTAAGACTTGCGTCATAAATACTTGCACTGATCCAGCATCACCATTGAATCGTTCTGGAGTTGCTAACGGAATGCTGGGAGGTATCTCCACCACGACTGACCCTGCAGTACCAGACCCTGAAGCCCCAGCGCTAAAGGGTTTTTTCTGGATGGTATCCAAACGGTTCCTTAATTCCGTACTCTCTTGTCTGGATGCTATCAATTCAGATTGCACCACGACCAATGCTGCCATCACCTCGTCCAGAGTAGCCATTACCCTAAACTGATCGGGAGGACTAATTTGCTTAGGTCGGATATTCTGTTATCCTCTCCGTCCTCAGGATCAGCTTGTGGTACAAGTAGGCCACCTCCAGATCTATCCAAGCCCAGAATGCTGTAATAGCCGTGGGCTAGAGAAGGATCAGGTGAGGGCAAAAATAATAAACAGGGAGGATAGGATGGGGACAGCAGGGAGGGAGAGCTGTGAAGACAGAAACAAACACAGGATTGGTGTCAATTCTATAGGTATACACGATAAGCACAATACCACTCAGACTCTACCCAGCTATACCTGTATATAGAACGCTGACTGCCTGAACTCAGAAGATGCCTCTCTTTACTGAGATTACGTACATCAGCCTGTTCTTGCCTTCCCCTGTAAATATAAAGCACGATAGTAAAACACCCCTCCTATGACCCTGCACTAGGGAGTACTGATATGAGGGAAAGAAAACAACACTACGTACCCTACTCTTGCTCTTCAGAGCCCTGAAGAAACGGTTATCCAAGTCTACGGATATGTAGAAGGTCAGCAGTTATACAGTTACTCTCCAAAAGCAAATGTAAGGGTTACGTCACCCACAAACACGGGAGACAAAGGTTACCTGTATGCTCTTGAAGTTCGAGGAGGTAATCTCTGTGTTCCCGCAAAAGGAATATGATAATGAAGACCCTCTGCAATAGCCGGTGCAAGAAGGCTGTCCAACAGAGGGTCTGATAACTAAAGGTAAACAACAGTTTCCTCCGCAATAGCCGGGGAAAGAAGGCTCGCCAACGGAGGAAACGGGAAGAAGCCAAAACAAAGCGTTTACTCCGCAAGAGCCCGTGACAAGGCTCGCCAACGGAGGAAACGGGAAGAAGCCAAAACAAAGTGTGTACTCCGCAAGAGCCCGCGACAAGGCTCGCCAACGGAGAACAGAACGGAAGAAACAATACCAACGAATCAGCAACTGTCCTCCGCAATAGCCGAAGACAAGGCTCTCCAACGGAGGACAGAACGGACTAGCAGCGTCGGAATTGAACGCACCAACCTGCTAATGACACCACCACAGCACAGAACACGCTTCTCTGCAAAGTCGCCAGGAACACAATGAACACACGAACCGGAATATCCGACACCGGCTCCCGGAAGCAGCATCTATTTATGCTCCGCCTTTCGTCCGCTAAGCCTTCTGGGAACTGTAGTTTTTTCCCCTCGATATTCACTGGTTCCTTGAGGCGCGTTGACATCTGACATTCGTCTACTTTTTGTGTGTTTTTTAGCTACTTTTTCACTCTTTTTCTATTGCCTGCTATTTTCATTTCTTTTACTTACTTTTTAAATTGTATTACCTTTTCTTTCCCGCCCGTCTCACTCTCTCTCTACCCCAGAACCATGTCCAAGGGTGGGGCTCGCCGCAGGAGCCAGAGCCCTAAGGCGGCGCCCACAAGGGATGCAGGTACGGGCCTTATTTGGGGAGGTGGAGTTGACTACACTCATTTTCTTTGTGCAGCGCCACCTCCCCTTAACCCTGGCAGCAGGGGCAGGCCTGGGTCCGGGTACAGGCTCCGGGAGCGTCAGCAGCAGTGGGGTAAGGTGCGTCAGGCAGTGTTCCACTGCTCTGGGGTCCGGCACACCCTGGCCCAGTTGACGCACACGTGGTGAGTAACTATTTAATTATTACTACTTTGCGTCTGTTCTTCTGCTCTGTGTTATATAATTATATTGCGAATATCTTTTTTTTTCACAACCAGGTAGAATGCTGCTGCTTACATTACAGGTTAATTACGTTTAAAAGTCTTCTGTGATTGTTATGACACAGGTGCTCTTCTGCGCTACTACTATTCTTACTTGTTTGCAACTTTCCATTTGCGCTCACTTAGCGTGATTATGTAGGAGTTTATTTTAGAGAAATTAAGTTATGTAACGCTATAGTGACTCTAGTCCTTACTTTGTCCTATCACTAACATATAGGGGCGGATTGATACTTAGGTTTAGTTACTTTGTATGAGTTTGTAATTTTTTAGTGGTATGCGTGATGCCCCCTCTGTTACGTCACGTGCTGCTAGTACCCTAGTCTTTAATAGAACCTTTTCTAGTTTTTTCAATGAGTGGTAATAGGCTTAGCACTAGCAGAACATCAGCATCAATCAATCAACCAAAAAGTTGGTGTATACAAAAATGTAGTCATGTGTCCTTCATTTGACCACATACATTGTTTTTTTTAATTTTTTGAAAACCTTTATTGTGCATGAGAAGGAGAACAAATACGGGCCTACAACCATCAGGCCGGCCACGATACTGTAGGCACTAGTGTAAGCAATGCGGTTCCCCAGCGGCATCAGGCAACATAGCATCAATTAGTAGCAGTTACACTGTACGGGATCATGCCGCCAAGGAAAGGAGCAATGGAGGTTTAAGTTTTTTTAAAAAAGATTTTTGATCTAAATATAAGTCAGTGAAGAATAGATTCGAGGAGAACTGAGTCCGTACATTAGCTTCACAACATGAGTAGGCAGCATAATTAAGAACAACAGTAGCGACAAACACCCCACCAGTATGGCAGTACAATGCAAAACAGCAGGATTATCAGTACACCTTTACGCACCACCCACAGCGCCACCCACTCCCTACTAATCCCATGTCAGACCCAGAGCAGAAAACAGAACAAGAAAGCGCAGAAATTTTAGAATAATAAGGCCCATAGAAACTAAGAAGAAAAACTAAATCTACCCCCCCACCCTACAACAATCCGGAGGCTACGGCCTACCCCCCCCCCGGTAAAGTGCCTGTCGCCCTTTAAAGAACCCGAAATATAGAGGAGAGAAAAGAAGGAAACGAAAAGAAAGAAAAATTCTCACTCTTGAGTTATAGGGAGGAAGAAAAGAACAAGCCATTCTACCACTCCCAAAAGAAGAAAGGGACGGGGAGGAGCCCTAACAATAACATAATCTCCCGATCCCCCAGCCACTTGTAGCCCCCACATCGACGAAACAATACCAGCAAAAGGAAAAATACCAGAGGTGAGTTAAATCAGGTGCACCCCGGTCCCCGAATCAGTACACGAATGACCACACCGTCTAGGAGGGTGAACAACGGGAGATGCACTGTTCCACCCACGTGCGAGAGTACCAGGATAGACAGCAGCAGCCACCAGGAGGAGGGTCAACTCAATACAGTCTCGGTCACTTCTGTCCCATACACCCACATCACCCCACTTATTGGTATCAGAAAATGTAAACAAGCACAGGTCCCAGCGGGGAGAGTCATCACTTATCGTGCGTCCGAATCAAATACAATCTCGTCTAGTCCCAGTCTCCGTATGCCAATGAAACATTACTGCAAGGATAGGCAGCTAGCCCTGGCCCGATTTAGGATGGCCCCCAAAACGAAACACATGAAGGAAGCCGCCCCCCTCCAGAACGACAATACAAAATGGCTCCGGATAGAAGAAGGAGGGTCCGTTGTTCCAAAATGGACGTCTCCAGTCGCCTCGAAATCCGTCATCTGCAATGAGGAGCGAATCCAGAATAGTCCGGTGGCACATCTTGCAGCGCTTAGAAAGCGGAGGCCTCCGAAAAGCGTTAGACATGGGAGATGGAGGCCACACAGACGGCACCCAAATACGGTGCAGTGGTAAACGAAACAAAGTTGCAGTCATTGGAGGAAGGGGAAACAAAGTTGCGAGAGCAGTGCCGGTGGAAGGCAGAGTGCGAGCGCCAGTACCGCCAGTAGTCACCCCCTCATCGCTTGAAACATGCGCAGACATTGTAGCCCCATCAGCCGGCAGTGAAGGCAAGTCCATACGGTGCCAAGTATCAACCCTCCGTGCCCGCCCCAGGTTAAGCAAAATGGCGTCTAGTTTCTCACCCAGTGTGCGGGAGCCAAGGTCCATCGCAGCTCGCAGGTCCTGGAGGGCAGCGAGGACGGTTCCATAGGTAGGAGTAAAAAGCGGAGCCTCCGTCTCAGAATCGTGAGAGGGCTCCCGGAATCCGTGCCCCATCGCAGGCCGATTTCGGCGGTCGGGGGATGAGGGTAGACGATCCTTATCACAATGGGAGACGCGGGGCACCTCCATTTGGTAATCCGACGATGAAGTTGGGGCTGGCGCGATAGAAAGGAGCTGCAGTCCGAGCCACTGATCCTGCAGGGCGAGCTGCAGTCGGTCGTCTTTAGCTAGGAGCGTACGATGCTCCGTTATGAGGGCGGGACACACCAGGGTCCGCTCGCCGGTGAAGGGCAGGGACTGCAATGGAGGCTAGGCGCCTCGTCTCCGGCACCACTCAGAGAAGCCGAACAAAGCACACATCCCTTCCTCGCAGTCTGCAGGCACAATGTTCGAGAAAACCACGGCAGAATGATGTAGTCTGGTCCGATCCTAGGCAGGAACGGCTCTTCCAAGCCGCCGGCACCAAACCATCAGCGCAGCCGTTCTTTGTTCTTCCCGGTCCAGCGGTGCACAGCGGCTCAAGCAGGGGCCAGAGCCGCGGGACGGACTAGTGGGTAACTCCGATCACCGGGCAGATAGAGATCCCGGGAAAACGTGGGTAGATTCAGCGCAGCCTCCGGAACACGACACCGCCAAAAAGCGCCAGGATAATGAACAGGATATCGATGCGGGGCTCAAGGGCTGGCGGAGCCGAGGGCTTACACGTCTGCCCCGATCGCCATCTTGGCTCCTCCCCCGACCACATGCATTGTTGAGAACTAAAATAAGTGGAAATGCATACTTGATGTAAAATTGGCACGCCTGGAACAGGTGGGCTAGGTCAGGTGGCGTGTCGTACTTAGGCTTAGTTAGTATTCTGGAATCAGAATGGAAGGCTGGATTAGTGTTGATAAATAGTAAGCAGTCGATCCGCGAATCCCCCGATACTACTTGTTGACCAGATGAGATCGGTCAGTTTAGTTATTGCAATTGTTGTTTACATAAGTGTTTTTTGACCGTTGTTTAAAAATATTTTATTTGTTTGACACCATCCATCAATGTTTGTCTCTTTCTTATATCTTTCCTGTTCAGCACCCTGGGGCAGGCAGACAGGGGCGCAGTCGGCGGGAGAACAACAGCAAGAGGACACCAACGCGGGCTCTTCTGCTGGCCCTAGTAAGTCTTCTTGTTTTTAATAGTAATTCTTATTCCATAACTTTTACTGCACCATATTTCTCCCGAACTATTGTTTCCGTTTCATAATGCTATTTTTTACCAACAATTATCATTCGATCTGTACTGTTTCAAAAATCTTGTTATCCCTGCCTCTGCTATGATGACTCTCTGTACTACTACTACTATTAGTCTGTCTGTACTGCAGAAGCTAAGTGTGCCCAGTTGGCCATTCTTTATTTAAAAGGTTATAAATAAAACTCAGATTCACCAGTAGCTCTAGCCATTGATCCAGTCCTTTGGGTCATCCTCTTGTACTACTTCTAGTCTTATTGATCTTGAGGCTTTGTTAATCTTGAGGCTTTGACAATTCACACCAACAAATGCCCAACCAGATTTATTACTATTTTGATATGATAGGACATACACCTACTGTTGTAGGGATGTTGCACATACAGAACTTTGCACAAGAAAATAGGATGTTGGTGATGGGAGGTTGAAGCTTCCTCACACCTCAATCAGAAGTTCAGAAACCACCAGAATCCCCTGCCCGACTAGTTATAGTACTGTCTTGTCATAACTATTAGCTCTCCGAACCCTCCCCCCAAGATACCCAACAAGTCGACAACCCAGAACATAACACAACCAACCTCTCAGTCGTGGAAGCAATGCATATGCACACCCTTCCTTTCGCTCGCTCACTCGTGTAAGTTCACACCAAATACCACCAAGTCTATGTAAGTTCAAACTTTTTATTTTGAATTGACAAGCTCTGCACGTTGTTCTATAATGCAGCACCAACAGGAAAATCAATAACATTAAAACAATAAACATTGTTACACATAATTACAGTTGGGAAAAAAATCATGATAACTGAACCGTGGTGGAAGCACCACCATCCCGTAGGTAGGAATATAGTTTATATAGATTTATAAATGAAGATCTCTGAGTGAATTCTGGGGACCCCTCGCCTTAGAAGAACCTAGTACTGGTAGTTGTTGCATCATAAGCTCTGCAAAGCTCTGGTTCGTAGAAGGGAATCTTCCACCTGTAATGCAAAAAATGAAATGGTACGCGTTAGTATATTGCAAGCATTTCTCAGCCATGCCAAAAAGTGGAGCGTTTATGGATAAGAAATATGGACTAACAGTAACCCACAACTTCATACAAAAGTGGCTTGTTAATGTTTTGGTTGACCTTGTATGAAGCGCTTAGACAGTAGTAGTATGAGGTCATGTGGGCTCAAAGGTGTCTCATACAACAAGCTGCAAGGTAACGTCACATGTGCAAAAATAAAAGACACAAAGGTAAAATGGTTGCATGGCTCGGGCTAACTAAGCAAAGGCTAGAATGACCCTAGGGACCATATAACTACTAGTGTCTAATCTACTACTACCTGATTTGTACTAGTGATGTATGTTGTATACTATTAACACATTTTTCAATCTTGCTACTGCCCAATAGGGGGTGGTGTATATGGCGCCTAAAACATGTGTAATGTTTTCTAGGCGCACTACCGACCACCATTGCCGGGGCCAGCGGTGAAGGCGATGTGGATGGAGAGGATGCGGCAGTTGCCGATGGAGCGGTAGGGGGCGAGCCAACATCAGTGGCGGGCGGTGGTAAGTTAGATTCATAATCCTTAACTGTTGACATTACACTCACTGCAAGGGTGCACTGTATGTATACTGTACCGTTGAAACTTACGGCCCCATTAGGATGGCGGGCAGATTGCCCCCGCCGGGCCGGCGGTAGTCACCGCCGGCCCGGCAGGGGCAAACCTCCCACCATCCCTGTAGAAAAGACCCCCCGCCATATTACAATGGATGGGTGGTTCGCGGCGGATAGAAACCGTCCGCCGATTTTCCGCACAGTCGACATGTAGACCGGGCGGAAAAGGGTTAAATATGGTGGCGGTGTCTGAAACACACCGCCAGCCATATAATGTGCATTTTGGAATGCCTTTCCGTGGCGGCATTGCCGTCACGGAAAGGCATGCAGAGTATGCTTGGGAGGTCCATTGCGGGCCCCGATGGAGGGTACCTATGGTACGCCCCTGCCTTTCAAAGCACAGCGTGGCAGGCTCCACGCTGGGCCTGTCACGTTGTGCTTGGAAAAGCCCAACATGTATTTTTAGCATTGCGGCAGGCGGTGCTTTCAGCACCGCCCGCCACAATGTTAAAAATACGGGATGCGCCCGCCAATGTGGCGGGCGAATCCTAATTGCCCCCACGGGACCCCTGCCTTTATGGCGGGTGGTCCCTTTTAGCGTGAGGATGCCAGGCGGATCCTAATGATGCCCTAAGTAAGTAAGAGTTGTTGTGAACGTTTGAAGAGTGAAGACACCCTTCAATTGGCATTAGTAAAGGCATTAGGGGCAGGAGTATTGAGTAACCAATGGCCTCATCTATCTGTGATTTCAACTCCGCTTTGAAAGTTTATGGAGAAGACTAAAAATCAGATCAGATCACCTGGTGTTGAACTAAAAAGTGAAAGACAGTGGAAGGATACGTGTGATGCAAGCAAGCAAATTGCAAAGGTGGCTGATAGTAAAGAATCTGATGCATGGTTGGTTGAATGCCTGAAAAAAATCCTGCAAATGTTAAGTGGGAGGATAGATACATACCACCAATGTTATGTACTGTGCATTATAGTGCTACCATGCCACTATGTGTATAATTAACTTGTCTTAATGTTTTTCTAAGAGTATATTTTACAATTGTCTTGTTTTTTCTTTTTGATATACAGCTACTCCTTCCAAACCTGATTGGAAGGAGTTGGCCGCCAAGGCACGGCGCCGCAAGCTGGAGGCAATCCAGCGAGAATATCGGCGGCTGGTGGTCTTGGAAGAGGAGGAGAAGGAGGCTGCATCACTTGAGGCCTCCTCCAGTGCCCCGGGCCACAGCCACCGCCCTCCAGCGGTACAGCGCCACCGTCTGGCGGCCGCCCGCCACCGCATTTCCATCTCTGGTGGCCCCCCAATGTGGCTGCAACTGCCGCGCTCTAAAGCGCCGCGTCGCCCGACTAGAGGAGCAAGTCCTCCAATCCCGCCACACATAGAGTCCCTGTCTATTTCCCCTTGTTTAATTCTTGTTTTGGTGGGTGGGAATTGGGGGTTGAGGTTTTGGACATTTGGACTTTCTCGTTACGGACATTGGTTGGGGTTAGGGAGGGGGTGGGTCAGCTTTTGTGTTTTTTGTCATTGTTCATTTTTGTTAGGGTTATATTAAATCTATATTTCTACTTTACATGCAATGTTGTTAATGTTTTGTAGGTGGGGTTACTGTTTTACATCACTCTGTTTCCTTGCTGGTGCAGGTCCGCCCATAGTCAGTGTTTGATTTAAATAATTGGCTGACTGTGTAAGACACAAACAAATAGATGCGACACCCCTCACTGATTGAGTTGTCCTACTAGTACTTTCAGTCTCTCTCTTCTAGAATATGCATTCTTTATCTGGACTCAAAGGGGTGTGTGAATTCATTGAAAACATTTCCATTATTAATTATGCCTCCTCCAAACTTCTCTTACCTTTTCTTGATGTTTAGCTTAGGCACAGCGATGGCTGCATGGTGATGATGGTTTCATTTTTCTAACATGCCATGATTGGGATGGTGGTAGTAGTAGTAGACACTGGCAGGGCAGCAGCATTTGCAAAAAAAGAAAATGAGACAGTCAGCCGCCTTTGAGAGACTGTTCGAGGAGTAGTAGAATGAAGTACAGTACAGAACTTACCGAGCAACAATAATATGCAAAAATATTTTACAACAAAACATAATGGTGGTGGGGATAGCCTATTAGACAGAGTTACAAACTATAGTTGTGACGAGTAACTTGACTAGGCCTACAGCGTAACAGTGTGTATGAGGATGACAACAAATCCAATCAATGCTGGCAATTAATGCGGAGGTATATGTTCCTTTGTTAAATAAAAATCACCTCTAAAATATACTGCTCATGGGTGGGCAAGCAGAAGAAGATCATCGCTCTGACTCGAAATTGAAGTACTGTTGCTTTCGCTACATCCGCCCCAGCAAGCGTGTAATTAACACCTTGGCTGCTAGAGAAATTATCCTGCTGTGCTGGGCCCCTATGTAAATGGGTGCGGCCGTGACGGAACCATTCCGTCATCAGCACAGCCCAACCGTGACTGATGACGGAATGGTTCCATCACAAGCATCGAAGGGGTTAATTATTGGTTAACATTTAATTTAGTAACACCTCAATAAGTCACACAGCCCGGGGGAAGAGGGTTAGGGTTTGGTAAATGGATAGGAAGGGGGGCTTTGGGGAAAGGTTTGAAAATGAAAAACAGACAGTACACATGGACAAACACCAAACAATAAACTCTGTAGCCTACCATATCCATATCAATATGTTAAGGGAGAAAAAGGAAATGCATGCATGATGATGATGATTGAAAAGGGCTTAATACTTTTCCAGATAGCAAAAAAAAAATTAAAATATTGGTAGGGATGAATCATAAACAGAGAGCAAACCTAATGATAATAACAACAACAAGAGGAACACACTGTTATAAAGACTGTAGACAAAAACATGAATCAAGTTATTTAAAAGATGATGAAAGTTAATACTGTTACTGTGTTATGTGGACTGGATTTGCATCTCGGTATTCCTCTTGGTCCTCCTCTCGTCCATCAATCTTGGGTGTCGCCAGTCGCCACTGTCACCTAGAAAATGTAGATTTATTGGTAAGGTAAGTGTGCATTGTAATGTTTTCCCAAGTATAGGGCAAGGCCCGTTCTGTAATTGTAGATGGAAAAACAAAAGGGATATTGAGAAACAAAGTTGAAAGAAATGCACAAGTTATGGTGTAGTGCAACAAGAACACTTTCCGAGGTGGCATGTATGCATCATCTCTACACTAGTCTGTTTCCAGCATTGACCTTCAACAACAACAGGACAGAGCAGGCCCACAGTGACGGCACGTCGCTTAGCACATCCTCCGTTTAGAGTACTTTTTTTTAAAGAGTTGGACAAAGCACATATCCAAACATAGCATTTTACAATTTAAGTTAGCAAATCAATGCACCACAGTCATCCCACCGCTACACTCGACTCGACTTCTACACAGACATTTGGGTCTGCTGTGGTTGTTGTTGACATGTTTACCTTTTATGCCACTCATGAAACGTCCTCTTGACTTGTTATTATGCCATCAATCATCTCCGATACTTGTACTGACTGACTGTGAAGATCGGCCTGCAGTAGAAGTAAAATGTTGTTATTACACAACAAGAGTAGAAATATTGTTGACTTGAGTCACACTTTAGTGTGTACAGTAAGACTACTAGTAGACGTTGACTTCACTGCATGCACAACAAACAAACAACAAAAATACAAACACCAATCGCGCAGAGTCAGGTGTATAATGCCTGACATTTATTTTCATTACTTGTTCCTTCTCATCTTAAGTTAACGGGCCGTCTTTTTTTTCGCCATCATCATCATGGACGGTGCTGTTGTCATACTCAGTGTGCAGATTGAGTCCCCTTCCTGTATTCAATCAAAAGCAATGTATCAAGCTTCAGTAGAAGTACAAATTTCTTATTAAAAATATTTGCAAGAAGGGGAAAAATTCATTGCCTTGAGTTACGTTTAGTGTGTACTGTAGAAAGATGATTAGTGCACAATGACATATTCATGCACAACAAACAACAACAAAATCACTCAGTCTGCGACTCTGCGTACAATGCATGGCATCAATCATTACCTGTTCCATCTCATTTTCAGTTAATGGGCAGTCTCTCTCTGCTCTAAAAGGAGGATAGCTATAGTAGTCATCATGTTCTACTTCTTTTGGCGGGACTAGGAACGTTTTTATTTTTTCTTCTATTTTCATCATCCAATCATCATGAGGGCAATGGATTTAGGGAGATTCAGTATGATGGAGCGGAGGAGCTGGATTCGGAGGACTGTACTGTGAAAAGCAGACACCTGAAACTTGTATATTGAAGTAAGAAGAGTAGAAGACGGTGGGGATGGATTTGTTGTGATTCAAAGTTTGTAACCGGAACGACAGACACACAAATAAAGGAAAATAAGGGAGGAAGACAGTAAGTGCAAGCCTAATTGTCAGGGAAGTGTAGCTCGTCCTCAAACTCTGGGGGTTCAGCCATTAGTAGGTTATCATGTGACACACTACTTCCATCACCTGAGCCGCTGTCCTGATCTTTCTCCCTTGCTTCATGTATTGTGTAATTCGGTGGTATAAAGTGCTAATTCATTTTGATCATTGTTAACCTCTCCACGTTTTTGGGTGAGAGACTGGTTCTTCTCACTGTTACAATGGAACCAGCAGCACTGAAAACACGTTCGGAAGAGACACTTGCGACAGGGCAAGCCAGATAGCTTATCGCCAGCCTGCTGAGCAGTGGCCATTCAACCCCTTTCCTATACCAATATTGCAATGCGTTTTGATCAATGTACACCTCTGTTGGGTCGTTCGTCCAGATAGGCCTGGACCGTCTGCTCAATGTTCAGGGGTGCTGCTGCTAACCTTTTCGGGCTCTTTTCTCTGTGCATCAGCACTGTGCCTATTAATGCCTAACTGTAAATACCAATTGTGTAACGATTCTACTGGGCCTAATGATCCAGTTGTTGTTGCTGTTGTCGATAGTGATGGTGAGTGTTGTGAGCCAAACGCACTGCCCTCAGCCTCCGAAGTTGCACTTGATGCTGCATGCCCTGCTGCAGTACTTCTTGTGGGTTGATCTAGCGGTCTTTTAAATAGCAGCCGTTCATTTTCCAACTTACTCGCTGGCTCAGCTATCCAAGTTTTGTAGCAGGCAACATCCATCTCTGAAAAAGGAATGAATGTCTTCAGTCCCAATTTTGCCTGTGGATCCAGAATTGTGGCAGAAATGTCATGCTCTTGTGACAAAATCTTATTGTGCACCCTTGTATTTTCAGCTAAGCGACAGGCTAAGCTCTCCACCAAGTCATAGGCTTCCTTTCTTTCCTCTACACCTTTGTATGATTCAGACACCTTTTTCAGCTGATGCTCTAGCATTTGCAATAATGGGATAGCCTGGCCAATTGTACAGTCCTCCTTGCTGACTTCACGTGTGAAGACCTCAAACAGATGAAGCATCTCAGTCAGGCATTTAACTAGGCACCATTGGTCCATCTGAAGGGTCATGCCTTTCACAGTAGCATCCAGTCTTCGCATGACATATTCATTGAGTGGCATCTACTGCTCAAACAGACGATCAAGCATGTAATACGTTGAGTTCCAACGTCCTGCACCTCCTGGATGAGTGCTTTGACTGGCATCTTATATTCACGTTGAATGATCCTCAGCTGCTTACTAGCTTTAAAAGAATGGCTGAAGTGAGTGCATATTCTTCGGCAGGTGGTCAGTAAGTTGCAAACTATGGGTTCTTTTTTCAGAAAGTCTGGAACTATAATGTTTATGCAGTGCGCCAAACACGGAACCCTGAAATAGGAACCAAGCTCCATGGCCTTAAGTACATTACTGCCATTATCTGTGGCAACAAAACCAATACTAAGCCCTCTTGGACGCAGCCATTCAAAAACCTTGCTGCAAAACTCTTCCAAAATGTTTACAGCAGTATGCGATTTCTCCATGGCAAACATGACTACAGTTCATTCAGATAGCTTATATCCAACCCCCACAAAAGAGACCCAGTGTGCAGTGATGCACATGTAATCTGTGGCTTGGTAACTGGTCCACATGTCTGTTGTCAGGTGGATATTGTGAACAGCACTCTGCTGCAAAGCTTGTCCAGCCAATTCCAGCACATCAATATGTAGTGCCGGAACAGCAATTCTTGCGAAATAGCACCGGCTGGGAACCTTTCATTTAGGGCAGATGGCTGACACAAATTCACGGAAACCCACCCCTTCCACAAATGAAAAAGGGAGAAGGTCCAGTGCTAACATTTTAGCCATCTTCGCATGGTACAACCGTGCCATTGGGTGGTTGCATTGGAACTGCCCCTTCAACCTAAGCATGCTCTCAATGGTAGGCTGGATTACTTTCCTTTGTGGTGCTGTTGCTTTCATTAACCCACTTAGGCTCAATGATGCAGTTGGTCTCATTGCAGTACTCGGTCGTCTTGGTGTCTCAGGCTGACTCTGAGTATGGCTCTTACTGCAGTGCCACTCAGATGTTACTGAAGAGGATGTGGGCAGTACCACTGGGACAGGGCTAGAAATGCCTCCCTCTTCTTCACCTTCCACCACAATAATATCGTCCCCTGATTCTTCATGCCCAACTTCAAGGGGTTGAGTTTTTTTTACGTTGTTTTAAGTGAAGTAGGTGATTCTCCCACATGATAGTGTGGTATATTCTGAGATGACTTGCTTGGCCTCCGGTACCATCGTTTGTAACAAGCTTACCCAGCCGAACACCTTGTTGACAAATTAAGCATATAGCAACGTTCTCCTTTTTGGTGCTAACAGAAAATTAGTCCCAAACTGGGGAGGAGAACTTTCTGGCACTGCTGGATGTGCCACTTTCAATACCAGATGAACTGGAGGGTGTGCTTGGAATGTGACTCTGTGCAGCTACACTGTGACTTTTACTACCACTACCTACTGAGATGGTTAAGCTGGATGTAGGTCCGTGCCCGGCCTTTGAAAATATGGCAGCTGGAGGTCGTGGTGGTGTAACCTGTGTTGGTGGTATCCGTGCTACATCCCGCTCAGCAGCAGCCTTTCTGGATAGGGTGATAATGTTGGTCTCCATCCCCTATGGGGCGGGAGTGATGTGCGTGATGAGTGGATCGTCTGACTCTTCATCAACATCATCCCCCTCTTGTACATCTACCTCCATAACTCTAATTTTTCTGGAACCTTCCTTTTCAGAAGCACTGTCTTGTGGCGTGCATCACTCTCAGACTGAGCTGGTGGCTGCCAAGTGACATCACGATCATCAGAAGCGGGGCTTGAAGAAGAAGTAGATGGACTAAGCCTCCTTTTCCTTGCTGGTGGTCTGGAAGACAATAGATCTTCCGAAACATTGATTTGCTCCACTTTGTCTGCAGGAAGCTCAATTTCCTGAAATGCCCCTACTTCAGGAGCATCAACTACTATTGTGGGCTGTTCTTGCGGCTGCTGCTGTTCTTGTTGCAGCTGCACACTTATGTGCTGAGTTTACGCCTGCGTTGATTGTGTACTAATTTGCGATAATGACATTTCAACATCGCTGCTCGTTAGTAGACTGGCTACCTCTGCGACACTCAGGGGCTTGGGCCTAGGTTGGTGGGGTTGACCGCTGGTACGGAGGTGCTGCTCCCAGCTTGGTTCCTGGACAACGCTGCTGCAGGCATAACTTTTTTGGTACCAAAAATAACATTGGCCGGCACACCAGTCGTGGTTAATGACACTTCCTTTTTCTGTTCCTTCTTCTCACCGGCAACTTTCTTCGTACTGACCTGATACCTTTCTTTGGGGCCATCTTCTCCAGATGTCAGGCAGGACGCTGATGCACAACAAGTTGTGGTCACATGTGCATGTGATGCGCAGCAGAAATTTTGTCTGGCTGGCAGTACAACGGGTGATGATGATGACACCTCCTCCTCTGGCTATTTGTGCACCTAAAAGCAAATAAGCCAGGAGAAGAAAATCAGTGAAATGTTGCATTTGTTGTTGTGGTTCAGTTACTACTGTACTAGTGCAAACAAAAGATATAGTCTAGCCATTTCTGAGACTTTGTCAACAAGGGCTATGTCATACTTCTGTGTACACACATTACACTCCCAGGAAGGATAGGAAAGAGAATAAGAACCACCAAAATAAAAATGTAATGGAAGTGGGGTGGACCCTATTTGCCATTAAATTATTTGAGCATCCCATCATTCATGGAGCTGCTGCTGGCAAAGGGGGTGGATGGATGGATGGATGGAAGCAGTAAGCCAATAGGAAAACCATGCAGGCCTATATGGCAAAAGTAGGACACTAGTAATAACTCCCCCCAGCCACATGGCCAGGCCCAACATCAGAAGACCCACCCCAAGAAAAAACACTTCCCAACTCAATCCAATGTCATCCATGGCCTAAATAATGTCTAAATTCAACAGACCACACAGAAACACTTGATTAATAAATCTATGGCTACCTGCTCTGAGCCTATTGGATGAAAGAAGGTCTGTTGGCAGACAAGGCCAGACAAGCTAGCAGGCCTAGGCTTTAAAATGGCCACCAGCCACATGGCCAGGCCCAACAACAGAAAGCCCACCCCCAAAAAACACATTTCCCAACTCAATCCAATGCCATCCATGCCCTAAATGTTGTTTAAATTCAACAGACCACACAGAAACACTTGAATAATAAAGCTGTGGCTACCTGCTCTGAGCCTACTCGATGAAAGCAGGCCTGTTGGCAGACAAGGCCAAACAGGCTTGCAGGCCTAGGCTTCAAAATGGCCACCAGCCACATGGCCAGGCCCAGCAACAGAAAGCCCATCCCCAAAAAACCACATTTCCCAACTCAATCCAATGCCATCCATGCCCTAAATGATGTCTAAATTCAACAGACCACACAGAAACACCTGATTAATAAAGCTGTGGCTACCTGCTCTGGGCCTACTGGATGAAAGCAGGCCTGTTGGCAGACAAGGCCAGACAAGCTAGCAGGCCTAGACTTCAAAATGGCCACCAGCCACATGGCCAGGCCCAACAACAGAAAGCCCACCCCCATAAAAACACATTTCCCAACTCAATCCAATGCCATCCATGCCCTAAATGATGTCTAAATTCAACAGACCACACAGAAACACTTGATTAATAAAGCTGTGGCTACCTGCTCTGAGCCTACTGGATGAAAGCAAGCCTGTTGGCAGACAAGGCCAGACAAGCTTGCAGGCCTAGGCTTCAAAATGGCCACCAGCCACATGGCCAGGCCCAACAACAGAAAGCCCACCCCCAATAAAACACATTTCTGCACTCAATCCAATGCAATTCATCCCCTAAATGATGTCTAAATTTAACAGACCACACAGAAACACTTGTTTGATGCAGCTGTTGCTACCTGCTCTGAGCCTACTGGATGAAAGCAGGCCTGTTGGCAGACAAGGCCAGACAAGCTTGCAGGCCTCGGCTTCTAAATGGCGCCCAGCCACAAGGCCAGGCCCAACAACAGAAAGCCCACCCCAAAAAATCACATTTCCCAACTCAATCCAATGCCATCCAGGCCCTAAATGATGCTTGAAAATGAAATACATTCAAAAAACACCTAAGGAACAGTTGCTTCATCATGCACACACCCATGAGGCCATGACTAGCTCGGGGCCTACTACTGACTACTACTACCCACAACATTTTTTTAAAAAAGGAATGATAGTTACCAAAATTAAATTGTAGTTACAACAACTGCAATGCCCACAATCAAACAGACACAACAACCACTTACTTCTAAAATATCCAATTAATAAATCCTCAAATACAATTGCAATGATGCAGCAGACAAAAAAAGTGATCTTTCCAGCTCAAAATCCAAAGGCAGAATGAGCAGGAGATGGACAAATCACTGGGAGGAACCTGCTGGACAGGATCAGGAAGATGGAGATTCTGTGGCACTTCCTTCCTCTCCCCCAATTTTAAAAAAGGACTCCTTGCACAAAAAAGGACAGCCAAATGTCAATCTGAGGAGTTTTTTTCTTCCAAATCATCATTTTCAGAAAGTTTTATGCTGCTAGAGCTGATATTCTTCTCCAAATTGAAAATTTTACATGTTAGAATTCTCGAGCTTTACATTACTTCCGCAAGAAGTCGATGGCGCGTCCAAAATGACGTGTTCACGTTCTCTCACTCATTGGATATGACGTGTTTGGGTTCTCTCGCTCCTTGTCGCGTTTGATATGACGTGTTCGCGTCCTCACACTCTCGCTCGAGATGGAGAATGACGTGTTCGGGTTCTCTCGCTCCTTGTCGCGTTTGATATGACTTGATCGCGTCCTCATGCTCTCGCTCGCGGTGGAGGATGACGTGTTCGAGATCTCATACTATTACGGTGCATGTTCGCGAGACGAATGAAGTGATCGCGGGCCCGAACTCTCGTGAGATGGCTACCAACAATCCAACATCTCGTGGAGCACCCGACCTCATAGGAAAAACTTGTCGGTGAACACGGAGATCCAGGTAAGGGATCGCGCGCGCAAGAACGTATTTTTACAGCATGAGCATGGAAAAAAATTCCCGTACGCTGCAGATCGTGGAAATTTTGGCATTTTCGCGCTCTCTGCGGAACGCAAAAATGTCAAATTATCGCAATTTCTGCGAGCAGCGCGGAATATGACGCTCAGGACTATTTACCATACAGATATAGGTGTAGAAGTAAGGGCACTGAAGTTTTCTTAAGTGGTACTGACTGCGGGAAGGCTTTAAGTGGGTCTTTAGTGTGCAAAGAAGTGTAACTTCATGGAGCGTGTAATGCGTCAAAAGCAAACTTAAAACTGCTTGAAAGGCTCCCCAACTGCAGTGATTCATCCAGTTTTTGAGTTGCTCTCAAATGGGAGTAATTTAATGCTGATTGATCAAGGCTGTTGCGAGATGGCCCCAGGCATCACATATCTAGTCACAGTAAACCTCAGGGTTGTTTGCGGTAAGCAAGTATTGTATCCACCAGCTTGCACAGTTAGGGAGGCATTACTGTGGCTTTCATTGAATGTTTCCAGTATATGGTTTGATTCACTGAGCAGACTGAAAGTCACATTGTTTCAACAAAATGTGGGCTTAGCTTCAGTCCGAGAGACTTTTGATCTACAGGTTGCAAGGTCTTTATCATAGATACAGGCCCTGGTCCATACGAACTTCCAGATCCATTTTGGAGAAATGGTTCATTGTATCTTTTGCATGTCTGACACGAGTGGGGTTGTACACTTATTTAAGCAACTTGGATCAGGTCTCTTAACCACCTTTCAGACCATCTTTGGGGTAATTCCAGCCTTCATACACTCCGTACTTAAAAGCGTTTTGGAGGGCTTCCTTTGGCCCTGCTATCAGTAGCGGGCATCCTGATTTTAATCCTATTGTTTCGCAATGATCGTCTCTGTCCCTCAAGAAATGGAGAGAACACTGCTGGAATGAAGTTGACGTGAGCGTATGTTGTTCTGCCTGACTAAGCCTCGGCTTAGAGACCTGAGTGAGTATTGGTTTCTGTCTTTCAGACCGGTCTGGCTAGACTGTGTCCTACCTGTGTTCTGTTTCCTCTTCTGTGGATTTGGCTACATGTTGGAACTGTGTCTGACACTTCCATCAGTTGCGCCGCCAGACATAGAAGTGTAGGATTCTTATACAATCTGGCCTCCGCTGTGCTGGGAACAGTTTGCCAACGTTTTAAACATTTACTAAATTAAAGGTCAAAACTGACTTTGTTTTATATTTCATTCTCTGCTCTAACTGAGCATAATGGCTTTCAAGGTGCTCAGCATAATAACAACCACATGTACAAGTTTAGAGGACCTTTCTGAACGCTTTTAGGGGAAAATGGCTTTTCTTTTATGGACATTGTTTCAGGCTTTTAAAGCGCTTTTAGTATGTTTTATTGTAAATGATATTTATACCTTTTCATAGTGTTAGATTTATCATTATCTAGCTGACCCTGTTGACCTTTTGATGAGGAGTGGGTGCCATGTCTTTGACGATAGTCCTGTCATGTATTCCCCATTTTACATACATTGTCCCATCCACATGACAATAACGATTCTAAACAGGTGACCTTTTACCTAGTAACCTGCTCCAGTCTCTCTTCGACACCACGCTCTCAGTATTCTGTCATAATCCCTGTACCTGACGTACATAAACATGTCCTCAGGTATGGTATAATTATTCTGGATAAGGGTCACCACTTTTTTCATCCTTGGCCAACAGCCAGCAGTGCATGATCACATTTGTTTGGGAAAACATTGATGTTTGTTTCCAATGCATTTTTGGTTGTTTTAAAAACATATCAATTCTAGAAGAAACTTTGGAGTGACCACTCTAGTATAAAAGATCCTCACTCCCCCCCAAGAAATTAGAAGAGAATTCCTTCCAAATTGACACAGGGTCCTGCATGCTGAATCATTGATATGCTGCGGTCTGACATCCCTTGCAGGGTGTCATCCTCGAAGCAGAGATGGGGTCTGTTGGCTCCGTGGACTAATGCGTCCATTGCAGGGGCCTGTGTTCGACCTCATGATCACAGGTTCAGATCTCGGCAGGTCCACTCAGCCTTTCATCCATCTGAGGTTGATAAAATGAGTACCATTGAGTTGGGTAACAATGAACATCTGTTATTCAGTGCCACGAGACTTCTGGGTGAACGTGCGCTTTAAAAATACACATGGTATGTTATGTTATGTTCTGAACCATCAGGTGAGGGGGCTGGTTCTTCCCAATGGGTTTCTTAGCTACACACTCATATATAAATACATGCTGCATATACAGATCTAGGATAGGTACATTTAGTCAAATTACTTAGGGTGGGCATTTTAAGAATATGCAAGTGCTACTGTTTTTATATGAACTGCTTATGTACATCTTATTAGCACTATGGTAGAAATGTATCTACTATTTACTATATTGTTACTAGCAATCTCTTTGGTATGCTTCTGTCTCCTGATTGTTGCAGCACATATGTTTTACACAAGGCTGTCGCTGGACCAATAAATACTTATTGAAATGTCCTAATCGCCGTCCTGTGTATTTTCTAAGAGAAAGCAAGCATGAGTGTCTGAGCGAAATGTACTGTACTGTTTTCCACAATCACTAAGGAATCAGGGTTGTCATGTTCAGTGGTTGCCAGAGACTACCTACACCACTGTAGAATGCAGGGGGGTGGTAGTGGTACTGTAGAGCTGGCTGGCCTAATGGGTGACATATCCTGTGGAGGTGTCTGGATTTCAGGACACCAAGCACTCGGTTTAGGTCATCCAAAACACGCAGGTCCTGGGGGAGTCCTAGGAACTGCACATCACCCCATCTTCCGGAAGTATTGGGGGGGCGGACAAGAAAGCGGCTCTCTATGGTCTTAGACTGTACAATAGGATTGATCTCCCAATTGATTGCCTTGGGCATGTGGGGAGACCAGTCCCTCAGCAGATACTCTCTACTTTTTTGCATTATTGGTGGTGAAGCATGATTTCATCAGATTGTGGGGGAGCGGTGAGTCCCCGATGCAGAGGAACTAGGAAGATAACGTAGATTGGTGTTAGCGCTTTGAAAAAATGGTGTATCGGGCATGTGCTTGACCTAAGAAATTTAACAAAGTTTGGGGACCCTTGTGGCAAGCCATGGATGACATCTCCTGAAGGAGGGGCTCGGAAGGGAGACCTGGTTAGGTCTGGGATTTGTAGACAGTCCATTATAGTGGGGTCTCACATTCTGGCCATTAATTAGTTAGGCTAATTTTTTACTCCTCAAGTTTGTTTGATTCCAGTGGGGTTTCCACCCTGGTGTGTTAAAATCAATAAAGAGATTTATTTTTTCAAAAATGGTCCATAGCGCTCCAGGTTTGCTGTTCAGCCCGACACCAAACAAGGACAATTCAAGATGAATACAGATGCACTATCCATTTGTATAGAGTATTATTTTTATAACTATATTTGTAAAATGTGTGAGTCCTCCTTGTTTTGCATTTTTCAAGCTATAGGTAACAAATGTATTAAATAACTTGGAAGCCTGGGGGCTGAAGGACTGTTTTGGTAACTGAACTGTCATCTTCTTTCCACAACAGATGTGATGGGCTCTTTGGTTTGATGACTATTGTGTTTGTCTATGTCTCACCTTTACCTAAGTCCCCCCACACATCCATTCATAAAACCCCTAACCCTTTTCCCTAAGGTTGTGTGATCAGTTGAGACATATATTCATTTCTACCATCAACAGATCTCACACTGATGGGGCTGATTAAATTAAAGCAACACCAACTATCACAGTAGGTGGTTAGTGCCAAACCTACCATTTACCCGCACTATCCCTCCTACCCAGGCATGAAAGGGACATCATAGTGCAGAGACTTATACATGTCCAAGGATTGGTATTGTGCACTTTTTTTCCACAATCTATGTTCCATGTATTCTATTGAAGTAACCCTCTAGTGAGTCCTGCTCATTAAGCTTACTTTACTAAGTAACTCAACACCATTTTGCTAGTTATTGTTTTATCATGGTAGTTTCAGTCTTGGATTTTCCACTTATTCGTTTTCTTTTAGGTCTAGTTGAGGACTGTAATGTACTAGTGCAACTCACCAGATTAATTTACAAATAAGAATGATATGCTGTTGCATTCCCTGTGATGTTGTCCCTGTTAGCGCCACTGGTCTACTGCCACTAGCATTACGAAGGCCCTTTGCAAAACACTGCATTTAGGTATGGGTTGATTATAGGAATCGTAGCGGACTCTCTTTATCTAATCAGGTAAGAAAAAAAAATCTCTGGAAGGAGGGACTGTTGTTTTTGCAGTGTGTTGACCAACCCTAATAGTGGTCACTAGTTAAAGAGTGTAGGGCAAGGACATTAAGTAGTATACAAATATTACTGATGCGGATGGGAGGGTGGGTGCTGCTTAGCCTCATCAAGGAAGGGTGGGAGGGTTTTGCATGGTCACTCATTCTCTGTTTTACAACATGTTGCATGCAGGAGGGTGTTCTGGACTGTATGAGGTCAGTAGGTAGAGTAGTTAATAACAAATGGAAAAAGGAGATACTGATAGGGAAGTATTAAAAACTTGAAAGGGGAAGATGATGGACACCGTGGGACAATTGTTTTGCGATGGGGAAGGGGCAGAGAAGAACAACCTCTGTCACCACTGCGTTGGTAACGCTTCCTCTTTAACTGTGTGTGATGCTATTCTTCTAACCAGTAGCGCAAAGACCGATATTCATGATGATATAAAACCCATTCATTTAATTTATTCATTCATTCATTTGATAACTTTATTTCGGTCATTGACCATAAAAGTGCAGATAAAATACATACAAGCACGGTAATAAAATCCATAAATATAAGCAGTTAAAAAGTTATTAAACAACAAGTTATCAAAAGGGAGAGAAAAAAAGAAATAAAGGGGGATTGCTCCAATTAGGTCCTTGACAAAAAGGTGGTCCTTCTACGCCACATGCCGTGTAGAATGCGGGAAACAGCAAAAACAATAGATGGGGAGGTATAATATGTTAAAACTCTACAAGCCTGTGCACATTGTCTAAGTCCCAAGTTTCTGCACATTGGAGCCAACCAGCATTTCCGTATTTTGCTATATGCCGAGCAAAAGAACAGGACATGCACAATATCTTCTGTACCAATATTACAGGCTGGGCAGGTTCCCTCATTTGAGTTAGTCCATTTGGAGGTCAGCACCCTAATGGGCAGGCAGCCATACCTCAATTGGGTATATAGTTTTCTCGCAAGAGGAGGCTGCACTAAATCTAGAAATTCCTCCCTCTTGGGTGCAATTTTCACCTGCAAAAATTCAGTTGATAGCCTGCCCTGGGTTGTCGAGCAGTGTAGCATGTTAAGGCTATGATTTCTCAAAATAGCCAGCAGCTCTGACCTCTGAAATCTTGGACAGCTCTCCCCCGGGGACTCCCACAGTTGAGGCAAGCCGATTTGGTAGAGAAGGACCTTGATGTGAGATAACCAGGGTATATTTTTGTTCTTAAGCTGCCCCCAGACTGCTGAAAATTCCGCTCTGTAATCAACAAGCTCCGGTACAGTCCAGAGCCTTCTCCAGTAAAGCATGGGTCGTGCGGCTATCAGATCTTTGATGGACTCAAGGCCCATATCTAGCCACAATGGTATGAGAGGGGTGCTTTGGGGTAGGCCTACCAGATTTCTCATGAAAGCTTGCTCAACCATTAGAAGACTCAGTGCGTTCTTATGTCCCCAGAGTTCTGCACCGTACATAGCTGCTGACCTGGTCTGGGCTCTGTAGGTTTCAAGAACAGGGGCGACTGGTTTAAATTGTGAAGTTTTGTGGAATTTCCCAATCCCCCCTGTAATCTGTGAAAGTCTCAGGGCGGATCTAGACACCTGATGACCCCAGTCAAAATCTTCAGTTAGCGTGGCACCTAGGTAAATGAAGGTTTTCACCCGCTCAAGCGGGGTGCCATTCAAGTCAGGGTTCGGGATGGTGTGCCTTGGAGGATTGAAAACCATAAACTTGGCTTTATCCAGGTTTACCTCCAATCCCTTGTGGCACAGAAGGGTGTAAACCCATCCAGAACCCGCTGGATGCCCGTTGATGTTCGGGATAACAACAAGGTGTCATCCGCAAACATCAGAGCGGGCACCCGTCCAGTAGCCAATCTCGGGGCATCGTTATCCCTGACACCATCCAATTCTATCAAGCCGTTAACGTAAAGGCTGAAGAGTGTAGGGGCCATGGCGCAACCCTGGCGTACACCCCTAGTTACAGGGAAGCGGGCAGAGAGTTCTCCATTCCTTCCACACCTGACCTGGGCGAAATTCCCAGCATGGAGTCGGATCAAAATATCAAGTAAGTAGGGCGGGAGGCCTAGTTCTTCGAGTACCCTCCATAATTTCTCCCTGGGCACAAGATCGAAGGCGGCCCGCAGGTCCACAAAAACAAGGTAGAGGCTGCCACCCTCTTCTCTTGCAGTTTTCCAGAAAAGGACCTGCAGCCTAAAAATCTGGTCCAGGGTCGAGATGCCCGATCTAAATCCGGCTTGGAGGGTGGTCAGTATTTTATCTTCCTCTATCCATCCCAATATTCTATCCAGTAGGATCCGGCCCATTAGTTTTTGCGTTGCGTCTAAACGACTAATGGGCCTGTAGTTGGACGGAGATAATGGGCAGCCCTTCTTATAAATGGGGACGATCTCCGCTCCCAACCAAGTTTCCGGTAACTTGGAACTCCAAAGGATCGCAATAAGCAAAACTACAAGATACGGAGTCCAAATTTTGGGCTGGGAGCGAAAGAGGTCGCCAGGTAATTTATTGAGGCCTGGGGCTTTATTTGGGAGCAATCTTTCAATAGCAGACTCCACTTCCTTGAGCGAAATACTCTCTAGGTTTTTGGAGGAAGTCCTCTCCCGATTATCCGACGGGCCCCTCCGACGACCCAAGCCCGAGGCCCCCGACAGTCGATACTCGTGCGGAGGGCCTAGGGCCGGGGAGGTCCGAAGGGTTCTATCTGCTCCTGGCATCTGGGCCTGTCTATGATACACGTTAGCACCAGTCTCCGGGCTTGTGTAAAGAGCTGCGAAGTGCACCTCCAATACTGAGGGAGCTATGTTCGGGAAATTAACCTCTCTCCCCCCCCTTTTATGCCAGCATTAATTATGGCCCAAAATGATTTGGGATCCTTTGAAAGGAGCGCTTGTCTCAGTTCTTCCCACCTGGCATCCTCCCACTCTCTCTTGCCCCTGATCTCCTTTTTGTACCGCAGTCTAGTTGCCCTGATCAATGGAATATCTTTAGATTTTATTGCTGCAAGGAGATCCCTCTTTACTTTCTTACAGGTGCGGTCAAACCAGGGGTGCGACCTAGGGGTGCTTCGTTTGTTTCTACTAACTGGGTAGAGCACCTCCCCTAGTGTCATAGCTAATTGAGTATGAATTTCTACGGGTTGCCGACAAAGGGCCGGTTCGCCCATCTCGCTTATGCAGGGAATTGCAAGCTTTTTTTTTTTTATTGAGACCAAACATTTAGACAGTTCCAATTTACAATTTAAACAGCAGAATTGTTTATAAAAAAATTCATACAAAATGAGGCAGACAATAAATTGTCAAATTAGGCAAATGATAACACAAATACATTCCTATCAATTAAGACTGAGGAAAACACATCGGAAACAAATGAAAAAGATACTAGTGGTATAATACAGTCCGAACAACTCTTTTTTCTTATCCAATCCATTCGGCCACAGGCACGCAGATTCGGGTCGCAAGTTGCCGCCGTATCCCCCCTTTACAAGAAAATGCAGAAAATTCTAAACGATGTATGGCTAACAATCTTGCCCGCCACTGTACAAATGTGGGGGCTTCCGAAGAAAGCCACTGAGAAGTAATACATAGGCAAACCTGTGACATAGCAATAAATATGAGAGCTGATTCATTAAAGGTGTTGCCACCAACTGATATATTACCTGCCTCAACCCCAAATATCACAAGTGCTGGTGTTATTATACATCGAATCTTAAGTGTAACATTAATAAAGTGCTCAATATCATCTAGAAAACCACGGAGCAATAGGCAGGAATAAAACATATGTGTTGCAACGGCTGCCAGCAACCAGCATCGTGCACATGTATTTCCTTTTTTGGCCCCCCATTTTGCAATCTTAGCAGGCGTATAATATAAGTCCAGCATAGACATATAACTTTGGGTTTTAAGCGTGCCAGAGACTATAACCTGACTAGCAAGTTCTATTACCGAAGTTAAATCAATACCTGCCATACCTAATTTCACTTCCCACTTGGCATTTTGAACAGTCAAGTCATCCGGAAATGTTGATAAAATATATTGGTACAGATTGCCTATTCTACTTCTCTTTTTTATCAACTCAATGACAGGCTCTTTCTCCAAAATGCAAGGATTTATCTTCAAGTATTTTTGGATAAAACTTTGAATCTGTAGGTACTTAACCCTTTCGATGCTCATGACGAGCTCAGCTCGTCATGATGCACAGTTGAGCTGTGCTGATGACGAGCTGAGCTCGTCATGACACCAGCAAAATGGTAATTTTCAGCACAGGAGGGGGAAAACGCCTAGCAGCCAAGGTGTTAAAGAAGTCACGTGGAGATAACTGAAATGTATCCCTTATTTCACTATATGTTAGGACAGCACCATCCTCGGCCATGTCACCCAACCCATAGATACCTTTGTTTTGCCATCTGTACATAACGTGATCCTGAAAGATGCTGGGAAATATTTGAATAGCTTTAACAGGGCGTATATAAGTTCATTTTTGGAATAGTTACTTTCCTCCTAATCATTTGCCAAATAGTATATGCTGCTAATAAGACCTTAAAGCGGGTTCTCTTAAAGTAGCTAGGTTCAAGGACTTCAAGTAGAATACCTTTTGCAGCTGAACAGAGCCCAATCTCATAGATAGTGGGAGTGTTACATATGGGTATGCTCACTTTATCTCCACATAACAACACTCCCATTACCTGCAGCATTGCAGCCCAATAATACATAGTAAGATTTGGAACCGCCCAGCCCCCTCGATCTCTGGGAAGACACATCCACTTAGCTGCTCTACGTGAGCGCCTATACCCCCACAAAAATCGGTAGCAAAGTCTATCTGCCTTAACCAAGCTTGTTTGAGAAAACAAAAGAGGAATGGTCCTAAACAGATATAAAAACTTAGGTAGAATTAGCATTTTAATAACACTGCACGTCCATATAAGGATAGATGCAGGCTATCTAGTCTTTCCAGTTTTTTATTGGCTTCTTCTATAACCGGTAGAATGTTTAAATCTGGTATACTATCTACTACAGAGGTTATACGCACCCCTAAATACATGGCATCATGAACCACTGGGGCATCTGAAATGGCCATACCAGGTGTCTGAACCAGATGTGTCTTTGAAACATTGAACTTGTAGCCCGACACTGCCCCAAAATGCCCTGCCAATTGCTTAAGTTCACTAAAAGCAGACGAGACTTCGGATGTTATAACCACTATATCATCTGCATACGCTAGCAGATGATAAGACATATTGCTAAATCTTATAGGTTTAATACGCTGATTAGCCATAATCTTAGAGAGGAAGGGGTCTATGTAAAGGGCAAACAACAGGGGAGAGCAAGGACACCCCTGTCGCGTGCCCTTAGTGATAGAAAAAGGACGAGTCTGCTGGCCGGAGATACAAAGTTGTACTCTTGTGGAAATATTGGTCAAAGATTTTACTGCTGTCTCGACCTCCTCCCATTGAATGGGGGTGGCCAAATGCTCAGCCTGTTCAGGAGAGATAATGTGAGTCTCAAGATCTGCTAAAAAAGCTTCGGCAGCTCTCTCGGTATTGAGACGAGTGGTATCTTCACTGTATAAAGAGGAATAAAATCTTAAGAAGACTTCATTGACCTTTTCCTGTGTTTCATGTACTACTCCATGTTCATCTTGATTTTCACCACCTGACTCTGAATGCTCCGCTGACGTAGTCTCTTAGCCAGAACCCTGCCAGAATTCTCCCCAAACTCAAACATTTCTGTACGATATTGTAAAAACTTTAACGCAAGATCCTGCCCAAGAGGCTCCAACCGCACAGCCCTGAGAATCGCAACCTTTTGTTAGCAGGGAGCTATATCGTTCCCATCCTTAATATTTAAAGTCAGTGCTATTTCTGCATCCCAAAGTTCTCTAACACCATTACGCATCCGTTCTTGTTCTTCTTTCCACCTGTAAGAAGAGAAACTTTTAGTCTCATAATAAGATCTCATGGGTTCACTCCAATATCTTACGCCGATGACACCCAGTTGCTGTTCCCCTTCCAAACCCTTACGCCGACAATAATGCAGTCCTTTGCAGACGGGATGAGAGCTGTAGCGGATTGGATGGCCCAGAACTTTCTCCAATGCAACGTGACTAAAACCAAAGTCATGTTGTTTGGAGGGGCCACTCTACTATGGTCCCCAGATTGGTGGCCCCTGGAGTTGGGACCGGTTCCCGCCCCAAAGCAGACCATTAAAAATCTGGGAGTGCGTCTGGACCAAGCATTGATACTGAAAGATCACGTCAACCAAGTCACTGGAACTTGCTTCCGGGTAATTGGGCTGCTTCGACGTATCTTATCCTTCCTGCCTGACACCCACAGGAAGACGTTGGTACAGACATTAGTCATCAACAGGATGGACTACTGCAACGGACTTCTCATTTCGGCCAATCAGGAACAAATGGATAAACTGCAGGTGATACAAAATACTGCAGCAAGACTCATCGTGAATGCCCAACCACGCACCCCATCACGTCCCCTTCTTTCTCATCTCCACTGGCTTCCAGTGAGACAACGTGTCAATTTTAAAACATGTTGTATAATGCACAAGTGCATTTATGGATCAGGACCTAAATATCTAAAAGATATATTTGTACTGTACACACCCGGCCGCGTTTTGCGTTCCAGTAATTCCCAGATGCTGCAGGTGCCAAAAGTGAAGAGAGCCAGACAAGGAGGTCGGGCTCTCTCTCTCAAAGGCCCAGTTCTGTGGAATTCCCTGCCTGCACAGTTGAGACATACCACCAATCTTCTTTCTTTTCGAAAGAAATTAAAAACATATCTTTTTACTCAGGCCTAGTAATTCCCCTACCATACTGCAGTATCGTCCTTGTCTGTCAACACAACACAACAACGGAAGCAAAAGCGCGGAGATACCCCTTCTGGGCTGATTCAGGCGCTCTACAAATACATAAATAAATAAATAAATATACATCGCACAGATTGCCTGTATAAATTCTTTTGGAAATCTCTTCCACTTCAGGACAGCCCACATGAACCCCCAGGAGACCCTGTCGAACGCCTTCTCGGCGTCCAACAGGATCAACCCGAGAGGTGAGTTCGTGACTTGAGCCCAATCTAATAAAGCTATGGAGCGTCTAACATGGTCAGCAGTATCTCGGCCAGGTATAAATCCATGCTGAAACACAGAGACCAGAGGGGTAATCACCTGTGCACGTCGACCGGCCATTATTTTTGAGTATATTTTAGAATCACTATTGATTAGAGAAATAGGCTGAAATGATGATGGTAATAACTCAGGTTTGTCTTTTAAAAAAAATAAAACTATGATTGTATTTTGCCATGATTCAGGTACTATACCCCTCTGGGCTGCTCTTAATACCTCCAAGAAGACCTGGCCAATTTCAGGTAGAAACACCTTATAAAACTCCAATGGCACTGCATCTGGTCCACAGGCATTGCCATTAGTCAAAGATTTTACTGCTGTCTCGACCTCCTCCCATTGAATGGGGGTGGCCAAATGCTCAGCCTGTTCAGGAGAGATAATGTGAGTCTCAAGATCTGCTAAAAAAGCTTCGGCAGCTCTCTCGGTATTGAGACGAGTGGTATCTTCACTGTATAAAGAGGAATACAATCTTAAGAAGACTTCATTGACCTTTTCCTGTGTTTCATGTACCACTCCATGTTCAATCTTGAATTTTCACCACCTGACTCTGAATGCTCCGCTGAATGCTCCGCTGACGTAGTCTCTTAGCCAGAACCCTGCCAGAATGGCAGAGGGCATGCATACGTGCAGTGTTGACGCGCAGCGGGCGCGCCAATTGTGCGCCGAAGGCGCGCCAAAGGTAAGCCCTTCTGCGCCCGTCCGCCCCTGGACCGCACCCAGCGCCAGAACCCCTGGCCCCCGCAGATGCGAGCCCACCCGCCGTACCTTCAAAGCAGCCACCCTCAATGCACTCAACACCGACCGGACCCCGGCTGCCACCGAGCCACACCAGGACGCACCCACGGACCCTTCACCTGCCAATCCTGCAAGTTCTCCTGCATCCGAACCTGCACTGCACCCGCCAAGCCGAGCACCAGCAACAACCACCTGAAGTTCATCCTGCTCAACACCCGCTCCGTCAAACTCTGGAACCTCCTCGACTCCACATCTCCAGACGTCGCCTTCATCACGGAAACCTGGATGAACGCCTCCTCAGCGCCCGACATTGCCATCGCCATCCCGGACGGATACAAGATTGCCCGGAGGGACCGCGTCAACCAGACGGGAGGAGGCATCGCCATCGTCCACAAGAACACCATCAGCATCGCAACCAACTCCGACGACACCCTCACAACCGCCGAACACCTGCACTTCCAGATATACCCCGACCCCAAGACCACCCTCAGAGGCACCCTCATGTACAGACCCCCGGGACCACGCACACAATTGAGCGAAGACATCGCCGACCTCATCAGCCCGCACGCCCTCCCCTCCACTGACTACATCCTCCTAGGGGACCTCAACTTCCACCTGGAGAAAAACAACGACCTCAACACCACCACCCTGCTGGACAACCTCGCCAATCTCGGACTCAAGCAACTGGTGACCACCCCTACCCACTAGGCCGGCCACACGCTAGACCCCGTCGTCTCCTCCAGCAAGGACATCTCATTCAGCCACACCACCGGACTCCACTGGACAGACCACAGCTGCGTCCACTTCAGCTTCAGAAGAACCACGCTCCACCATCACCCGCAACAGGTTCCCCGCAGAAGCTGGAACAAGATCACAGCCGACCAGCTCGCCTCATCCCTGAGCCAGAACCCTCCCGCCAGCTCAGCGAACCCCAATCAAGCCGCCGACAACCTCACAAGGTGGATCATCAACTGTGCAGACGACCTTGCTCCACTGAAACCCCCCCCCCGTCGGACCCGGCAACAAAAAAGCATCCTGGTTCACCGACGAACTCAAGCGCTCCAAGAAGAACTGCCGAGCCCTCGAGAAAGCCTGGCGCAGAGACCAGACACCAGACAACATGACCACCCTCAAGCTCGCCACTCGAAAACACCACCAGCTGATCCACACCACCAAGAAAACCGCATTCAAGGAACGACTAGAAAGCAACGCCCATGACAGCAAAGAACTCTTGAACATCGTCAAAGATCTCTCGAACCCTAGCGCCGGAAACAACGACATCACCACATCGCAAGAACTCTGCAACTCGCTCACCTCGTTCTTCCACAGCAAGATCGCAGACATACTCAACAGTTTCAGCACGCAGCCGACGCACCACACGAACGCACCAACGCCCCCCACCACCACCCTCTGCGCCTGGACACCGGTCAACACCGAAGACACCATCCGCACGATGAACTCCATCCACTCTGGATCACCAACTGACCCCTGCCCTCACCATGTCTTCAACAAGGCCGACTCCACCATCGCACCCCATCTTCAGGACATTATCAACACCTCCTTCGACACCGCCACCTTCCCGGAGAGCTGGAAGCACGCCGAGCTCAGCGCGCTACTGAAGAAACCATCAGCGGACCCCTCCGACCTCAAGAACTACCGCCCCCATCTCACTCCTTCCTTTTCCTGCCAAAGTCATCGAGAAGACAGTCAACAGACAGCTGGCCGCCTTCCTCGAGACGAATGGATCCCTCGACCACTCACAGTCTGGCTTCCGGGCCAACCACAGCACCGGGACCGCCCTCATCGCAGCCACCGACGACATCCGAGCCTTACTGGACAACGGGGAAACAGCGGCCCTCATCCTCCTGGACCTCTCTGCGGCGTTCGACACGGTCTGCCACCGCACCCTAGTACAGCGCCTGAACAACATCGGAATCCAGGAGAAGGCACTGGAGTGGATCATCTTCTTCCTCGCCGGAAGAACCCAGAGATTCCGCCTCCCCTCGTTCAGATCCAAGGCCACCGAAGTCATCTGCCGCATACCACAAGGATCTTCACTCAGCCCCACGCTGTTCAACATCTACATGAGCCCCCTCGCGGCCATTGCACGCCAACACAACCTCAACATCATCTCCTACGCCGACGACACCCAGCTGATCCTTTCACTCACCAACGACCCAGCCACCGCCAGAACCAACCCACACGAAGGGATGAAAGGCGTAGCCAAGTGGATGATGAATAGCCGCCTGAAACTGAACTCAGTTCCTGGGATCATCACCCTCCGCCTGGGACGGCTCCTGGTGGCCCCCTACCCTTGGCAGCGCACCCAAACCAATGGACCATGCACGCAACCTGGGCTTCATCCTGGACTCCACCCTCTCGATGACCAGACAAATCAGAGCATGCTTCAACATCCTACGCATGCTCCGAAAGATCTTCCGGTGGATCCCCACCGAAACCAGGAAGACGGTCACCCAGGCCCTCATCACCAGCCGACTGGATTACGGAAACACCCTCTACGCCGGAACCACAGCCAAACTCCAGAAAAGACTTCAGCGCATTCAGAACGCCTCAGCACGACTCATCATGGACATCCCCCGACACAGCCACATCTCCGGGCACCTGAGAACCCTGCACTGGCTCCCCGTCAGCAAGAGAATCACGTTCTGACTCCTCACCCACGCACACAAAGCTCTCCACAACCAAGGCCCCAGATACCTCAACGACCGCCTGACCTTCTACACTCCGACTCGCCAACTCCAATCGACCACCCACGCCCTCACCGCCGTTCCTCGCATCCGAAGAGCCACTACAGGAAGAAGATCCTTCTCCTACCTGGCTGCTAAGACGTGGAACTCCCTCCCCATCCACCTCCGCCTGACCCAAGACCACCTCTCCTTCAGGAAGCAACTCAAGACCTGGCTATTCGAACAGAAGAGGACCCCCAAGCGCCTTGAGACCCTCCGGGTGAGTAGCGCGCTATATAAATGCTTGATTGATTGATTGATTGATTGATAATCTGGAAGGTCCCCCCAGTCACCCAGATTACTGGCACTATCCAATTCTTGTTCTTTGTCAGATAAGGTTGTTAAGTCTGACATAGAGTAAAATTTCCCTTTAGCCTCAGATTCAAGATCTTTATCCAACGCCACTTTTGAGCTAAGCTGGGAAGCCACATCTTCAACCCCCATTGCAGGGGTAGTTGTCTCTGCCTGATCCTGCCTCATATCTATCTCAGACATGTTCACTTCACTACCAGCTCCAGCTACATCGTTTCCGACGATAGACTCATTAATCAGCTCACTATTCAGTTCCAAATTTTCTTTCAGCCTGGCTCCCCGCCTGTTTATCAAAAATTGTTTAGCTGGTGTCTCTTGAGACAGGTGAGTCTCTGTAATTAGTCTGTAAATCTCCTAAGGCTCCTTGCCCACTTCGTGCTTGTGACTGTAAAAGGGGCTGCGCTTTTACACTTAGACCATTGGTCTTTCCAGCTGCGCCGCATCTATAGCCACCCGAGTCGAGCGACTGACTATCTACCTCAGGAACATTAGACTTAGAGGCAGCCCCTCTCGTTTTAGCTCCATTGCCATTTCCCTCAACAGGTACGCTCCTTGTGAGGGTCCCAACCGGAGTTTCAGTCACTCCCCCCCGCCTTTGTTCTTCGCGTTTCCCCTTCCCTTCGGCGCCATCACAAATACTATAAAGCAGGATCCCTGTTGAATTTAAATCTTCATAGTAGAACCTGCAGTAGCCTTGCAAACAAATGTCCCGCTCTCACCTTAATTTGGCAGTGTTTCAATGTATCGCCACAAGAGTTCCAACTTCCGAAATTCATTCAGGCAAATAGTTGCAGCAGAAAAGCCACAATGTAGCACCAAGGTAGCAACAGGATTTCTTCTTTTTTCACCGAAATAGACCTTTTCGCCTGGTTCAGCAAGCAAATCAAACTAAGCTCTGCAGTTCCGTAGCCGCTTGTCAGTACCAGCGCGGCAAGCCGAATGTCCCAGCCCAGCCCGGCGTCGGGCGGGATCAGAACGGGCGTCGGCTCGGAGCAGCACACAGCTGAGCGTTACTCACTCGGGTAGCACACGGCTGAAGCCGCTGAAATCGCCGGCGATTCACTGGAAACGCTCCGACCTCGCTCCGACCTCGCTCAAGAATCCACGGAACCGATGTAAAACCACATGATGAAGCCGTCAACCCACAGTCCGAAAGGTAGGGAGAATCACCGTAGGCAGGGAATTCGAACGGGGATACGACGTAGCACCTCACACGGCCACAGTAGCGGCCGCCATCTTGCCCTCACCTCCACACAGGGAATTGCAATCTGGTATATTTTTGCGAGACTAGTGGGAGAATTCACAAAGTGGGGCCATTTGATCCTTTTCCTATTGTTTGTTACAGTGAGAGGTGTCATCACCATGGCAGGATCTGGGACAGGATTTGTAAGACCAAAGGACCCAGGCTTGAGGGTTAAGACCAAGGCATTATGGTCACTGTCATGCCTTGGTACAACCCTGAATTCTTTCAGCCTATCCCAATGTTTTGCCTCCATCATGATATATATCAATGATGGAGGTATGGTTTGCCCTATTATAGGTGGCTACCCCTGGACAGTCGGGATCCAGTCTCCCATTGCACACCCGCATAGACGTTGCAAGGGAGAAAGATTTTATCTGGAGCACCAGCGGAGTCCATGCCCTAACTGGAGTGATCTTGGGGTCTGGAATATGCCAATGTAAGTCTACCTCGTCTTGTTCACGAAACTCCATACTACCCAAAGGCTCGAACTGACAGTTGAAATCACCTCCCAAAATTATCGCAATAGAGGGGTCCAAACCTTGGATAAAGTGATTGAGTGCTTTAATTGTGTTTGATTCCTGCCCCTTTTTAACTGGCCTTGAGTAGATGTTTACTATAGCTACTTGTGAGTTACTTTGAGGAGTTAATAGGACACACTGGGCGTCAAGGGAGTTAGTGTTATGTTATGTTATGTTAAACAAATTTATAAGGCGCAACTAACACCATTAGGTTTCTTGGCGCCATAATGAAGAGAACAGATAAAGAAGCAACAGAGGACGTTTATTGGTAGGATTCAGTAAAAAGAAAAGTTTTAAGAGAGGATCTGAATTTGGGGTACGGAGTGGACAGTCTGAGAAGCAGAGGGAGGGAGTTCCAAAAAGTGGGGGCCAGGAAGGAGAACTTAAGCCCGCCGTGTTTCTTCCTCTTGTATCTGGGAGTGGATAACAGGGCCAATTGGGAAGACCGGAGAGTGCGAGGGGGAACATAGGGTTGAAGGAGGGAAGAAATGAAGAGGGGGCCCTGACCGGCAAGGGATTTGAAAATGATGCAGCCCAGCTTGAACTTGCAACGGGCGGCTACCGGGAGCCAATGAAGGCTTTTTAGGAGGGGGCGGACGTGTTGATCTCTTGGGAGAGAGTGAATCAGGCGGGCAGCCTGATTCTGGATCAGCTGAAGCCGCCTGAGTTGGTAGGCTGGGATGCCAACATAGAGCGCGTTGGCGTAGTCGAGCCTCGATATTACTAGCGCAAGCGAGGCCAGGGTAAGGGCCTCGGAAGTAAGTAGCCGGGAGATTTTCCTAATTTTCCTTAATTGAAAATGGCTGGAGGAGACTACCGCGCTAATCTGGGGCGTCATAGAGAGGTCACTGCTGATGACGACTCCCAGACTTTTGGCACAGTTGGCAGGGCGGGGTGGACTGCCGAGGCTGACCGGCCAGAAGGAGGAGTCCCAAGGGTTGGAAGAGCCCCCGACAAGAACCAGCTCGGTCTTGTCGGGGTTGAGCTTCAGATGGTTTGAGCTCATCCAATTGCTGATAAAGCAGAGGGTGTTTTGGAAAGTAGAAATGGAATCAGCAGAGGAATCAATGTTGAAAATTAGTTGTATGTCATCAGCGTAGTTGAACGCTGTGACATTGAACTGTCGGAGGGCACGGATAAGTGGGGAAAGATACAAGTTAAAGAGGAGGGGGGATAGGGAAGAACCCTGTGGGACACCACAGGTAAGTTTGACCTGGGAAGCAGAGAACTGGGAAAGTCTGACAGCTTGATGGCGTTGGGTCAGAAAGGAGCGGACCCAGGCCAGGGCGGTACCCTGGATGCCGGCCTCCCCGACACGGTCGACCAGAATATCATGGTCGACCGTGTCAAAGGCGGCCGACAGGTCCAGGAGGACCAAAGCCTGGCAGATGTTAGCGTCCGCTCCCCTGCGCAGTTCCTCCATGACAGAAAGAATGACGGCTTCTGTTGAATGCGCGGGTCTAAATCCAGCCTGCTGGGGGTCCAGTACACTAGAGTCTTCCACAAAAGAACTGAAAATCTGAGTGACGTGCGACTCTAAAACTTTGCTGAGAAAAGGGAGAAGGGAAATTGGGCGATAGTTGCTCATGATGGAAGGGTCCGCCGAGGGTTTCTTTAGGATGGCAACCACCTCGGCCTGTTTGAAGGGTCCAGGAACCTCCCCTATGGTCAAAGAGTTGTTCAAAAGAGCAAGGGGGGGGGTCTGGACAAGAGGTGAAGGCTTCTCGGAGAACCGAGGGGGGACAACAATCGCTGGGAGAACCAGAGGAGACTTTGTGTAGGAGTGACGAAAAGTTATCCTTTGAGATGAGAGGGATGTGAGTAAGAGTGTGAGTGTAAGAATGACTAGGAACACAAGAAGGTGTGGGAGCAGGTGAAGAGATGGAGATGCTGGTTTTAATTTTGATGATTTTCTCAACAAAAAATTGGTTAAGGGAGTCGCACAGGGATTGGGAAGGGAGGGGGGCTAGGGCGACTCTTTCCGGGTTAGATAGTTCATCCACTATGGAAAAAATATCTTTGGATTTGTTGGAGGAGTTCAAGATTTTGCTTGAGAAATAGCATGATTTGGCCGCAGTAATTGCTTTCTTGTACTCCTTCAACCGGAACGAAAAAATCTCTTTAGATTCAAGGGAGTAATCCCGGCGCCAGTGTCTCTCTGCCTGGCGGAGACTGAGTTTGAGTGCGCTGAGCTCAGCGGTAAACCACTTTTGGGCATCATGTCTGCGCCTTGTCTTGACAGGTTTTAAGGGTGCCACAGAGTCGGCCGCAGTGGTGAGCCAATGTGTGAGGGTTTTGGATTGAAGGTCAGTGGAGGTATTGGGTCCAGTGATGAGTGGGGACGAAGAGCTCAGAAGAGCAGTAAATTTGTTGAGGTCAGCTTTATTCCAATTACGTGCCAGGAAATTGGATTGGCGGGCAGCAGTAAAAGGGAGGGACATAGCTAAGGAGAAGGTAATAAGGTGGTGATCTGACCAGAGACAGGGAGAGACGAGGGGAACGGAAATGGCAAGAGAAGTGGTCCAGACTTGATCTAAAGTGTGGCCTTTAACATGCGTAGGTGCATGTATGTGTTGGGTACAGTTGAGACTCAGCATTAGATCAGAGAAGGCGCGCGAATCAGGGGTTTTGTGAGTGTCTGACGGCCAGTAGTTAAAGTCGCCTAGGACCAACACGTTGGAATTGCTGATGGTAAGCTGGGTGATCAGGTTGCCGAACTGAGTAGAGAAGTCAGGCATGGGTTGAGGGGGACGGTAGATCAGCACACAGATGAGCGAAGACCCAGGCTGCTCCAGTCTTAGTACGAGACAGTCTGTCGAGGAGATACTGAGAAAGGGCACTAGGGAAAACCTAATGGGGTGTCTGATGATAGCTGCAACCCCGCCGCCCGCTTTACCAGTAGGGCGATTGGTCTGCAGAATGTAATAACCTGGGGGGATGGCTGCCAAGATGTCTGGAGACGAGTCATCTGTAAGCCAGGTCTCAGTCAAGAACAAGACGTCAGGCTGTTCTGAATCCAGAAGGTAAAAGATTTCTGATCGGTGGCGGACCAGAGAGCGGGTGTTGAGGTACGTCACGGACAATGGGGAGGAAGAGGAGCAAGGGAGTGATGGGGTCCGGGCCTCAGGGTGCGGAGTGAGAGTACATTGGTCAGAAAAGGTAGGAAGGATTTCCGGGAAGGTAGTTCTGGTCGTGAACAGGTTGTGTAGTAACAGTTTGGGGACGGATGGGGGGGAGGGAGGGCGGGGTCGTGGACAGAGACAAGGACTGAGCGAGTGTAGGTAAGGGGGGGAGCAGAATAGCATGCCCCTTGCCCCGGCCCGCCGCGGACGGGCGCAGACAGGCTTAACTCAGGCACAACTCCGGCGCGCCTACGTCGCGCCCGCTGCGCTCGTCCGCTGCGCTGACACATGGAGGCCGTTTAAATAGGGGCGGAGCGAGGGTGGAGTTCAGGGCTCCACTCCAGTGAAACGATCCCAAACAAAGATGGCGGCCGCTACCGGCGGGGCCCCGCGATCACAAACAGCCCCCAACCAGCAGAATACCTCAAAAGCAAGAAGGGTTGTTAGTTGCCTGCATAACAAAAATACATGGGTTAAAAGTAGAAGTTTTAAAACCCTCGCGTTGGGTGAAAGCGCCGACCGCTCGCAATCAGCGGGGCGCTATGCAGTAAAATACAGGAGATGCAGGAAATAGGTGCAAAATGCTCTCTGAGCGTCTGCACGCCAGCCCACTGCCACTGGGCTACATGCAAACACGGAGCAAGGAACAGAACGCGCTCCTAAATAGGGGCGGAGCGAGGGTGGAGTTCAGGGCTCCACTCCAGTGAAACGATCCCAAACAAAGATGGCGGCCGCTACCGGCGGGGACCCGCGATCACAAGCAGCCCCCAACCAGCAGAATACCTCAAAAGCAAGAAGGGTTGTTAGTTGCCTGCATAACAAAAATACATGGGTTAAAAGTAGAAGTTTTAAAACCCTCGCGTTGGGTGAAAGCGCCGACCGCTCGCAATCAGCGGGGCGCTATGCAGTAAAATACAGGAGATGCAGGAAATAGGTGCAAAATGCTCTCTGAGCGTCTGCACGCCAGCCCACTGCCACTGGGCTACATGCAAACACGGAGCAAGGAACAGAACGCGCTCCTAAATAGGGGCGGAGCGAGGGTAGAGTTCAGGGCTCCACTCCAGTGAAACGATCCCAAACAAAGATGGCGGCCACTACCGGCGGGGACCCGCGATCACAAACAGCCCCCAACCAGCAGAATACCTCAAAAGCAAGAAGGGTTGTTAGTTGCCTGCATAACAAAAATACATGGATTAAAAGTAGAAGTTTTAAAACCCTCGCGTTGGGTGAAAGCGCCGACCGCTCGCAATCAGCGGGGCGCTATGCAGTAAAATACAGGAGATGCAGGAAATAGGTGCAAAATGCTCTCTGAGCGTCTGCATTTGCATTTGCATTTGCATTTGCATTTGCATTTGCGTTTGCATTTGTTTTGCCTGGATGCTCAAGTGGGTACATATCCATATTGAAAGTCTGCCCAAAGAGCAGCCTCTACCTGTAGATACTGCAGGAATGTCGTAAGTTGCAAAGGCCGGGCTTTTGCTCTCCTCCGTTGCCCAGGTCTCCTGCATCAGGAAAATATCGTGAGCAGCCATGGACAAGTATAGGGCGGGACACATGCAAACATTGTTAAGCAATTCATTTATTCATTGTACAATATTCATAACATTATTCCAGAAGGGAATTGTAGATCTAGTGATCACAAATAAGTGAAAAAGAAGCGTGCTGTGGTGAGTGAGAAAGACTTTAAAAACATACATCAAATTGACAACAAGAAGAAACTCCTTATAGACACTTTTTTATATAATAAATAAGGAGTTTAGTTGAAATGGGGTCGACAGGGTTTCCATCTCAAGAATTAGAGATCTTCATCAGGACAGTGTGTGAGCACCCAATCTTGAATTACCCCAAGGTAAGAATGAAGTAAAGTTACACAGCAACAAGGGCTTGAACGCCTGGTATGAACGTGTCCTAGGAATTGAACTGCTTTGATGTGCGGATTTCTTGTTGTAATACTTGTGCCCAATTTAGCTCCGAGGGACTGTAGGCTTGTTGAAAAATTAAGGGGAATGGTTTGAATTAATCCACTGTGTAGTTCAAGGACAAGAGGCCGGGCCGCAGCTCTGTTGTCCTCAGTAGACGTCTACCTCGAATCCGCTGTTGCGGTTTTCCTCCACCTGGTGGCCCATGGCAATGGAGGCTGCCTCCTCCTCATCGAGCACCACCAGCCAGCAGTACTAGACCACAATTCCCCCCATTTTCAGGAGACGCAGCCTAGCTGCTGTGTCCCGTTGAGAGTGGGCTTCCTGGGTTGGTCTTCCAGCAGGAGTAGCAAGATGATCCAAAGAAAAAAGAAAAGAACGTATACTCTGACACTAGATGATTTGCTGGAGGAGCTAAAGTCCTTGTGGACATTCGTGATTGCAACTACTGCTACTCTACAAAAGCTGAAAGAACGGTGGTCTATGTCGGATAAAAGGATCTCTACCACGTATTCAACGTATTGTACAGTAGATATAACATCGCTGTTCCCCTAGGGTCATTGGGATTTTTGGGATGTGCTTCTTGGTCAGAAGGCCAAATTTTCCTTTACATACACAATGCCGTAGCAATGCATGGTATGAATTAATCCATGATCACCACCATAATCAAAAATAAATATTTTTACTAAAAAGGATGAAAAGTTAAAATAATTTCATGTGCTAACACCTGCAATACATGCTTAATATATGTTAATTGATGGAAGAGGAGCAAAATGTTTTTATGGGACAGCTAGTGGCGTGTCATCATAAACTCCACTGGCCCTGCTCTTATTCGGTCTACTTCTTCCTGAGTCCCACTGTGTGTACTACTCTACACTGAGTTCCACACTATACTCTCCACTCAAAATAATGCTCTACAAATACTTTTTAGGTTTCGACCTGGCTGTAGCACCCGCGAAGCAGGTGCTCCGCCCAGGGCGAAATCTGATGATCCTACACTATGGGGCTTCGTCCCGCCTCTGTCTTCCATTGGCTAGCTCCATAAATGGAGGCTAGCCATTGGAAGAGATTGGCTGTCAATCACGCTTTCCCCGTGAAAACGCGATTCGGGGGCGTTTCTATGTCTTTTTTTAAGTCACGCCCTCTCCTCTTCCCATTGGCTGGAATTTTACCTTCCAGCCAATGGGAAGGGGAGAGCACGAAAAACACGCCCCCGAATCTGCCGCCCCTGACACCCCCGTGACGTCATTCCCCGGGCCGCGCTGTGATTGGCTGCCGGCCCGGGAGCTGACTTGTTTGTCTTTGTGAGGGCGCTGTCTGTTTTGGAAAAGTAACTGCGGCATAACACTTCGTTATCAGCACTCTGCTGCACTCTCCCACAGTAACCGAAGGCACCAGGGCCTACAGTTTCCCAAATATCCCTCCACTTTTCTGTTGCTGGTCGTGGTCGCATACATATTGAGAATTAGCGTGGATAATCAGCAAGGGGGGCTGTGCCAGTTTAACATGTCAGTTGGCACTGTACCACACAACACCTGTGTTTGACGTTGGACACCCCACATTCTTTGCTGGAAAGCACGCGCTTTTCCCCCCTGGCAGCCAGCAGGCATGAAATGCTCTCTGCAGCATCTGATTCGTATCAGGCGCAGACTCTACCCCCACATCTAGCTGAAATCTTGGCCACCTGACAGAAAGTAAATGTATGGGACGCAGTCAGCATCCCGTGCAGCTCGTGGCGCACCTCGCAGAATATTGCGAACAGGGGAGGGGGGGCGGCGGAAAGAATGCTGTGTCGCGCGCATTTCCAGCAGAGCTCGAGGATCCCACCGCAGGCCCCTGCTTCCCTCCTGCCACCCCTCGGCTCTCCAGCTCTACACCGGACATTCTGCAGCCTGGCAGCGCTGCTCGGAGGCGGGTCTGGTAGACTGCTTGCAGCTGCTCTCCGGGGCGCTTTTCTGGGTACCCAGAGGCGCAGAACACGGCTCTCCGCTGAACTCCTCGTCCGCACAAGACCAAGCACTGAAGAATGAAACAAAGTAAGTTTGAGCATCAGAGGGTTGGTTCACGTATTATATTATTTGGTTTCTCAGATGTTATATAAGCATGTTATATAAGCATGTGTGAGTGACTTCACATGGGGGTAGACTATTGTATGTTAGACCACACAAAGGATGCCAGTCTGATTTCTGGAGTCAGATTTCTGTGTAAATAATCACTTCCCTCAAAGGACCATCTTTGGCTCAATGGGCATCACATGTTCAGATTATAGCACAAATATTGCACCACTCCTCTTGATAACAGGCAACGATTTCAGACAAGGGTGAGACCGACACCTCATTCACAGCCCTACTCTTCCTCTCATTCGTCGTGTTTGATAGTCAATATTGCACCTTTTTAATACGTTTTATAGAAAGCAATATATAAAATTACTAGATTAAGAACGACATGTGCCTAGTTTTACAAGCAGAATGTTACGTGTTTTTTGTATTTTTAAGTTGTGTTACGTCACGTCATTCAACTTACTAAATAACATTTCTGTTATTCATATGGCCTCGCAGCTCTGCCCTGGCAGACTAAGCATGCCTTTCTCATGGTTCATGATTTTATTGCCATTCACTAGCGGGAGTCACAGTTATGAATATAATCATACATTTTAAAAGACAAGGTAACTGAGAATGAAAACAATTGTGTGAGTAGTGGTTGGAATAATACAATAAATCGGGTGGGTGACAGAGCATTTTTTCAATTTAACTTCCAACCAGTACCTTCTTTCTCCTTGTTTCAACATCTTCTTACCTTCATGAATGCACTTATATTATATATTTATATGTCCATTATCACGGACGGCATATACATACATACACATCCCGCTCTCCACATTTCTCTTTCTCACACTCTCACCTTATGACTCTCTCTCATGGTCTTATTCTCTCTATTTCGCTATCTCTTCGCTCTATGTTACTCACCTCTCCCGTTAAGTCTGCCTCTCTGCGGTGCTCTCCCAGAATTTCCCCTTCCCTACTTATTCCTCTCTCCTTGTTCAAAATATTGGTATACAGACGGATAGGGTGAGTGCCATATATAAGGCATACTAAAGTGGGTTTTGTTTAACCATAAACTGGGAGTCATGTATATACCAATACAATGGCATGATGGCTTAGTGCTTCATATGCAGACTCCGCACCATGCTTGAATTTTTGACAGGGTATCACGGGCATTTATTTTACACTCCCATTGGGCTACTTTACCATCTTTTGCCTTATAAACTAGGTTATACAATGTTTTCCAGTGACGTTATTGACACTTTATGGGCTATGTGTACTGAGTCCTGTTTCAAATACAATACTAGAATTTCTTGATTATAACAGTCACACTAAATGACCTGAAGGTACAGGACAACAAGAGGCAACAAGACAGACAGGTAGGAGATTACTTCAAGAGGTGTTTCCTCATAGATTCCCGGAAAAAGAGTAATATGGGGAGAACTTTGATGCAATAAGATGGTTGGTTCTACATCTTGGAGGGTATGGCACAGCCACAAGGGTTCTAAGGCTCTTCAAAGCCCTCGGAAGTGCACTGGCCAGCTCTCTTTGGCTCACAATCATTGCACGCCTGACATTTGTTTTTGCTACTGTACCCACGGAATTAATATGGCACGGGTCCAGTGCCCGAGGGTTCTCATTTCCATGGGCCAATGCCTACAAACTCATGAGGGAAGCACATTTGTGATCATGCTGTGCATATTGCTGTTACTGCACCTATTATCTCCTCAAATGGTTACAGTAATATGTGCTTTGTGGGGCTCGCAGTGTGTGGGGGGGCTCTGTGTGGGTGTGTGGGGGGGCTCGCAGTGTGTGTGGGGGCCTCTGTGTGGGTGTGTGGGGGGCTCTGTGTTGGGTGTGTGGGGTCTATGTGTGGGTGTGTGTGTGGGGGGGCTATGTGTGCGTGTGGGGGGCTCTGTGTGGGGGGACTCTCTATGGGAGTGTGTGTGTGGCATTTGCGAGAGATTAAGCTATTGGCATTGTAAATGACAATGCCATTTATTTATCGGTTTTCAAAACCAACACATATATAAAAATGTTGTCATTTACAATGCCAATAGCTCTAACTTTTGCAAAGGCGAAACCGTTGCATTGTAAATGCTTGTTCCAATGGCTATGGGGCAAGTAAGTATAGGGTAAGATAAGTTAAATAGCAGTCATTGGACTTAAAGTTACCAAATGTAACTACTTGCACAAGACATACCTCACACCATGATATTTACATCAAATGTATAAGGGGGTGTCCTCTACTTGCCCAAGGTGCCAGCAACAGGGTGCTGGTTTTTCCCACATGGTCTGGGAATGCCCAGTATTATGAGAATCATGGGGCGAGGTGAGGCAACATATATATGAGATCATGGAACAAGCCTTGAACCGACACCAGAACTCTGCCTCTTGGGGTGGATGATACGCTTAAGGGTGACAAATATTGTACAGGTTAGTTGAGCTAGCACTGATATTATTCAAGTGCAGGATAGCCATGTTTTGTAAGGCAGCAGTGACCTTGAATATTCAAACACGGTTGAGGGACTTGCAGAGATGGGCCCTCGTGGAAGCAGATGTCATAGAAATCATGTGAGGGACCATGTCAGGTATGATATGGGATGAGTGGAAGCCAAAACTGATGAAGGACCGCCATGAAAGATATGATGGAACGTATTGCGCGTGTCTGTGAAGTTGTAACCAGAACTATGCATAAGCATGTAGAGCAGGAGGGTAGCTTGTTTAGCTATTGGGAAAGGTCTTTATTTACTGCAGCCCCTCAAACAAATTATATGCAGTGTGTGCCGTATGTGCATATCCAGTTACCTAGATATGCACCTACATATAAAGAATTGACTTGAAAAGTAATATAGCCAGCTATTCCTCTGGTACTATGCAGCAAATTAGCTTATCATATTCACACTGTGTCAGCATTGTTCACTTCTGTTATTTGCAAGTGATTATTTTCTGTTCCCTGTTATATATTGCTTTGTTTCTTTTTTTTCTTTTTCTTTCCTTTTAGGTCCATTGATTGTGTCACAGTGGCAATGAGACATGTTCCCCTTGAACATTTGTACTACACTAATGATTCACTGCTGTGATTCTAAATGGAGCTGTTTGCCTACTTCCGCTGTTTATAATGTTGACCTAGAAGATGGTTAAGTAAATCAATAAAGACGTTTTTTTTAAGCAGGCATTCGGCTGAGTTTATGTTTATCTATGGATTGGGTGGGTATCAAATACTAATAGGCTTAGTTGCATGGTTATTGGGGAGGTAGAAGATGGAACAGTATTGAAGCCATGAAGGTAGTCACTTAGGCAGAAACTGTGGGGGAAATGTGTCACATGCCCAGATGGGATTACAAGTAGGGACTGGGTGGCCTGAAAGAATGGGGTAAGTTATTGGCCAGGGGCACTGGGCACCGCACCTTTTCTTCTGACAACTAAATGGTTGGGAGGATGAGATAGAAATATAGGACGCTAGATCATTTATAAAAGGATTGCTAAGTGGGCTTCGTAGACAAAGAGGAATACCTTAACAAATGTAGTAGTTGTCATTGAGAAAGGAAAGTGACTTACCACTTTTCCCAGGCGATGAGTTATAGTTACTTTAGGGCACAAGTTATAGTTACTTGAGATAACTATATCCAGTGAATTTCAGTGTTTTGGGGGTTTAAAAAGTTAAATTGTCACTGAAATTTTCACCTAACTATAACATCACTTTAACCTTTAGTTTTACCAGTGAATTTCAATTTTTTTTTTAAGTATAGTAATATTCTATTACCATATGTGATGCCAACACCACTCCTGTTGCCAGTCCCTGCTTCCAACCCCTCGGAGGCAGCCAACTCCATGCCTGCAAGCAACCCCCTGCAAGCACTCTCCCCCACACCGTGTGCAGCCTTCGACAATGCACAGCCTGGGGTTGGGAGCAAGGCCTGGCCGGCAGGCCCCCAGCCTTCTGCAAGCACCCAATCTCCCATAGCACACGGCTTTCTGGTGCACCCTCCTTTCCTAATTATTGAATATGCCCCGGGGGAGGGGTCCCCAGAGTCTATGGAAGGCTCAGGGAGGCGGCCATGCATCACCGTCCCCTTTCAATTAAAGGGCAATCCCCAGGGGATGTAATAGTTCCCGGGGTCAAAATTGGCGAGGGGGGCCACCCACATACACACCCCAGAAAATAATATATGTTGATACCCAGGCCGTGGCCCACCCCGGTCTTTACACTTACTGTTAAAGGAGCAGATCATTTGTAGTCCTTGATGAACCTGTGAACCATTATAACCTGCCTTCCACAGTTTACCCAGTGCTGCCACGACAGACCAATAGAAGATAAAATGCCCTTCAGGAAAATCATACCCAACCTGCACTACCCTAAACCCCACATACGTCCCATAAGTGAATATGTCCCCTAGTCTCTATTCTCAGGTCTATTCAACCACATATTTCCTTCTAGTTCCCCTTGTGTATCAGGGCTAGGGAGCTGACTAGTGAGAGTTTTAGAGTGTTAGACCTGTCTGCTTCTTAGAGTCCCCTCACCACTATGATTTCTTTTGTTCCCCTGTACCTCCCAAAATTTGTCGCTTTTCTTTGTCTGCCAGGACTTTTTATGTGCTGTTTCATGGGGCTAGATGTTCCTTGACGCCCAGTTGCTCACAAGGTTTTTGGCACCTATTTACAAGGCGCCTGGCGAAACCTGTAGCATTATAGACTGGGAGTGGCAACCTGTATGAATGGCCCTAAAATGGTGGACATCCTTTTCCCTCATGTAAGAGACTCCCCTTGGAGCCTCCATGAACTCTGGCCATTTGAGGTTTTGGCGCCCTTTTCTCTGGCGCCCATTCCTGACAGGAATTCCTTTATTTCCCTCAGGTACACAAAATGGCTGCTCTAGAACCACAGTACGGTGGCTGCCAGGGTCCTAAATACACCTCAAAAGTGCCATGTCATTGACACAGCCAGAGAAGGTTCTAGAACCCTCTGGCTCGTGCCAGCGCCTCAGGGCACTGGCTATATAAGGTCCAGTCCCTGGCGGCCATTTTAGGTGGAGAGAAGATTAAACAAGATTTGACCTTAAGAAGAAGGAGGAGATTCCAGACTTGACACCAGATTGACACCTGCCCTGTTGACCCCTGAGGTGGCTGGTAGCGCGGGCAGTAGAGTAGCAAAGGTCATTGGCGTTGATTCTGACTGGCGTTCCAGTCAACTGCATGAGCGGTGACCTTGTACCTACAGTGCCTGCCCAGCGAGTGCCTCATTACCCCCAAAAGACTGTGGCCAATTTCGTGTGCCTCCCCGCCCCCCCCGGTGGTGAATTACGACAGACTCCGTGTGTCGCGAGGCGAGAGCAAGTTCGCCGCGACCGTGATTGTCTCCAGTGCCCCCTTTGCGACAGGCGCCTCCAGCGAGGAGCTCGGACGTCTCCGAGCCCCACCGGCGTAGAGTGCTTCCTGCGCGTACTGAAGGTGAGGTGGTGCGCCGGGGCGGGGAAAGGCCGGCCTTCGTTGGGCGGGACTAGTGTCTCTGCCCCTCCCCAGTGAATCGGGAGCTGTAGCTGTGGGCGGGAACCACCCCCGTATGAGGAAGTCGGAGGGAGGTCCGTGGAGCCCCTGAGAAGCTGGCGTGAGAAGTGCTGTGCCCTGACTGAATCGCTTCCTGATTGTAGCCGATGCGAGGTGGGCCCGTTTCTTCAGGTGGGGTGCAGCGTTATGAAGGAACTGTGAACCGATATTTATTTGACTGAGCGCGAAGATTGTGTGACCTCTCCGGCAACCCGTTCGTCAGTCTAAAGACTTTGAACTGGTGCCGCCTGAGTGCTAGCGGTGACAAAGCCCGTAGGCGCCTAGACCCCACCGGCAAGCAGAGATCTCATCCCGGTGGTAGCAGAGTGCAAATGAAGTGTTCACTGTGTTTCCTTGCCTTTTAGATACACGCGCATACTCCCCGAATGAACCTTAAAGAGTCCCAAAACTAATTCTGTGCCCAGAGAAGCCCGTATGCATTATCATTGAAACCAACACAAACTGTAAGAGTTATCTTTCCAAACTGAAACGTATTGCAAGTGTAATGTTGATGAAGTATTTAATTGGTGGCAGCGATACCAGAATGAACATGTGTTTGTTTAGTTAAATGAACCAGTATTTATTTTGCTATGCAAAAGTGATATTTATTCTATTTATTGGTGATATTTATTCCAGATATTTATTCTATTTATTGGTGATATTTATTCCTGATATTTATTCTATTTATTTGTGATATTTATTCCTGATATTATTTATAGTATTTATTTCAGAACTGAAACCCAGAAATTTGTGATTAAAAGAAATGTGTATGTGCTTTCCCAATTTAACCCTATTCACAACAGAGAGCTTTTATATAAAGGAATCGTATTTTTCTACAGCAGTGGTGTGGTGTCCTTCTTTTTGGTGTGACTGTACAGTGAGTTATTATTGGGTCAGAGCCGGCTTAGCACTAAAGCCTTCACTTGCCTTGTCACTTGAGCCAAGCTACCCCCTTTGTGCTGGGCTTGCCCATCGCTGGTCCAACATAGAGCATATGAAACCATTGTTCATGTGCACTGTAGACACCGACTCCTGCTGTACCATAGATCTCCCATTGAAATGTCTGGCCTGTCCATACCTAATTTTAGGGGTCAGTAGCAGCTGCATTACGTTATGTGTCATCGGTATGACCAAGACCCACCCTTCTAGCGTGGTAGTTCTTTTCTCTCCACCCCCAGCCCATTGGAGCTGGGCAACCAGATAACAAACTTAATCTGGAGCTTCCAGTCCTCCCTCAAATACCACAAGTTTCAACTTGGATAATGTGTCTCTATGGCCTCCAAATTGGATCTAATCGAATTCTATCTATTTCCTGAAACAACGTCTTGGGTATTTTTAATGTGAAGAGTTGTGCGAAAATATAGTATTGTAATACAACAAAATGACTTGAGCAGGGCCACCATTTCCGCCAGGGCAATACTACAGGCAACAGGTAACGCAAGTGTATACCTAAATTTCACGCATTGTATCATGAATGTTATTGCAAGCCTAATATTCCCATCAAAAAGATCCAATTCGGTTACTTTCAGATACTTCATCAAACCCAGTTCCCACTAGCTTTTTTAGTCACCTCTCTTGCCTCTTCTATTTGACTTATGGAGTATGCACCTCATTTACATCACTAGGGGCCAGATGTAGGTAGCCAAATACCGGTCGGTAACGGCCGAAAATCGGTATTTTCAGCCATTACCGACCGGTATTGAGCATTTGGGATGTAGGAGTCAGAAAATCGTCCGATTCGGTAAATTTACCGAATCGGTAAAGTTACCGATTCGGTAAAATACCAATCGGAAAATATACCGAATCGGTAAAGTTACCGACTTTGTAAAATACCGATTTGGAAAATTTACCGAATCGGTATATTTAGCGATTCGGTAAATTTACCGAATCGGTAACATACCGAATCGGTAAATAAGAAGTGGTAAAATTGAATAATGAGATGTAGGTAAGCACTGAAATACCGAATTTGCTTCAAATTCGGTATTTAAGAGTCGGTATTTACCATGGATTGGAATCAAGTGTTAACCAGGTGCAACCCATAAAAATGGACCCAATATGCAATTCTTCTTGCACAATGGCGGCATTTTATGTCATTACAAGACGGCTACGGCTACAGGAGGAAGGAGAGAGGGAATGGCACAGAGAGGAGCAGGTCTACAGACAGAGGATCACCCTGTTCATGCTCACAGAGGCAGAGATTCGCCAGAGGTACAGGTTGGACTCAGACACCATCTTGGACCTCATCAGGGACCTTAAACCACTGTTGGAGCACACTACCCCAAGGGCACACGCTATTCCACCCCACGTGCAGGTGCTGTGAAGCCTACACCTGCTTGCATCTGGTAGCTACCAGAGTGTGGTTGCTGCGGTAGGTGGGGTGACCCAGAGCAGCCTGTCAAGGTTTTTCCACAAATTCCTTGACGCCATGTTACAGAGGATGGACCATTACATATCTTTTCCTGCAACCCATGCTGAACTGGTCCAAACAAAATCAGACTTTTACCAGATGGCACGATTCCCCAATATAATTGGCTGCATTGATGGCCCGCACATTCCCATTTGTCCCCCTGCTGCCACCGAATATATATACAGGAATAGGAAGTCAACGCACACCATCAATGTGCAGGTGATTTGCAATGCAAAGTGCGCCATCACTGACCTTGTGGCAAAATTCCCTGGGAGTACCCACGACTCCTATATATTTCAAAACAGCGGCATCTATGCACGGCTGACTGCAGGGGAATTTGGTGAAGGATACCTCCTAGGTAAGACACAGTGTGCGACCCCCATAACACCTATTGCAGTAAGAAGTACATGTATGCATGCGAGTAATGTATTCCCATTTCCTTTTAGGAGACAGTGCATATGCCCTCCGCTCCTTCATACTCACCCCATACCTCAACACCCAGCCAAAGGAGAAATAACCGGGCCCACAAGAGCACAAGAAATGTAGTGGAGCGTACGTTTGGTATCTGGAAAAGCAGGTTCAAGTGCTTGCACAAGAGTGGAGGTGCAAGGCAGTATACCCCCATCACCTGCTGTAAGATCATTGCTGCCTGTGCTATGTTGCACCACCTTGCTGTGAAGAAGGGTACTGAGGTAGAGTTGTCAGACTATGAGGATCATGACGACGACATTGTTGTGCCTGAAACACAACCTGCTGGAGTGTCAACACCAAGTGATGGCAGATACAGACGTGATGAGATTACACGCAACTATTTCTGAGTAAGTAATGAGACACAGACAGGTTGTGTATGGGAACAACATAATATAATGTTGCCACAACGTACAAGCACGGAAGTGCAACAAAATAAACATTATGTACGTGGGGACTGTATGTTCCTGGTTACTTCACCCATGACCGGTAAAGTCACTTGCGCCCGTGCTTTCCTGAGCCACTAGGATGATGCTCGCTGTGTTCGGCATGCCCTGCAGCCTCAGCTGGGTGCCTGCTACTCCTCCGTGGCTCCAGAACAGCGCTTGCCATGCTGCTCCGGCTACTGCTGTCTTCAGCCTTTGCCACGTCCAGGGCAGGATTCTGTGCAGTGTGTGAAATAAGCATAGCCTCTAGTGCACTTGTGATTCTGGCCATGCCCCTGGTGACCTCAGCAGGGATGTGGCAGTGGCCAGACGATTGATGACCGTATTGTGGACACGGGCCTCCCTGCGCCTTGTGTGGGACAGACTGTCTAGTTTGGAGCAGAGCTATGTAATTGAGTTGCTCATCTGCTGCATCCCAGCTGCAATCACCGCATTTGTTTTTGCAACCTCCCTATTTGACTCAACAATGTCACTCATGCCCTTCCCCATGTCTCCTATTTTCTCATTCAGGACTCGGAATTGGCGATGGCAGACTTGGATGGATTTGCCCTGCATTCGTTGTATGCGCGCCATGCTCCCCTCCAGCCCACAGAACACAGTGCCATCTCCACGTCCACCTGCACTGCTGGGTGTGCGTTGTGTTCTGCGCGCTGTGACTGGCTCGTTTGTGGACTACAGTGCTGCAGAACTCACATTTTATTTATTTATTTATTTATGTAGTTTGTAGAGCGCACAGCTACCCCCGAGGGGGTGTCCCGGCGCTAGAACCTGAACCTCCAGGTGAGAAGAAAGGGGCAGGGAGGGAAACAGCAGGATAAAAATCAGAGTCCAGAAAAGAGCCAAGTTTTGAGTCTGGCCCGGAAGATGGATTCAGAAGGACAGAATCTAAGATCGATTGGCAGAGCGTTCCACAATTTTGCCGCGATAACACTGAACCCTCTGCCACCCATTCTAGTGAGTCTAAAACGGGGAGAGATCAGAAGGCGGAGGTCATTGGATCTCAGGGATCTGATGGAACGGGATATTGAGACACGTTTTTTCAAGTAGTTGGGTCCGAGGTCGTTGATGGCTCGGTAGGCGAGGGTAAGGATCTTGAACTGGATCCGGCTGGCCACCGGTAGCCAGTGAAGTTCCTTACGATAAGCGGAGACTGATTGACGGTAGGTGATATTCCCAATCAATCTGGCCGCCGCATTCTGGACAATCTGAAGCCGGTCTATCAGATATTGGGGGGCACCAGCATAAAGGCTGTTGGCATAGTCCAGGTGAGACGTGATGAGGGCATGGGTAACTGTACGGCGGGAGTCCAGAGGGAGATAGGGAAGTATCTTTTTGATCATGCGCAACTTCAGGAAGCAGGCAGAGGTCACTTTATTGACCTGAGTTTTGCATGAGAGGGAGTCGTCAAACTGAAATCCCAGGTTACGAGCAGAGTGAACGGGAGAGGGAGCAGGATCAAGTGCCGTGGGCCACCACCAAGAGGAAGGGATGGGATTTTTCTGGTTAAAAAACAGCACCTCTGTCTTGTCTGCATTGAGTCTAAGGTGGTTATCAGTCATCCAGACACTGATGTTGTTGAGGCACTGGCGGAAGTTGGTGAACGCGGAGTCCGAGTGGTCTCTGAAGGAAAACATCAGCTGAGTATCGTCAGCATAAGAGACCACCCTGACTCCGTAGGACTCCACAACGTGCGCCAGTGGGGCAAGATAGATGTTAAAAAATAGAGGGCTGAGGGCAGAGCCCTGTGGCACACCGCATGACAAGGGTTTATCCTCCGATTTGAAAGGCCGCAACAACACCCTCTGACTTCTTCCTGAAAGGAAGGACTTGATCCAGCTAAAGGCAGTGCCGCCAATGCCTATCTGTTTGAGTCGGTCAAGGAGGATGAGGTGGGAGACAGTATCAAATGCAGCGGACAGGTCGAGGAGGACCAGCATAGCCTCCTCGCCCCTGTCCACGCATTCCCGGATCGTTTCCGATACTTCCAGCAATGCCGTCTCTGTGCTGAATCCCGCCCGGAATCCGCATTGTGAGTCGTGCAGTAGAGAGTTGCTTTCCAAATACTCCGTGAGTTGCAGCTGTACGGCTTTCTCCAGGACCTTTGCGGGTTTGGGGAGAAGGGAAATGGGGCGGTAGTTGGCGAAGATAGTGGGATCAGCATCAGCCTTTTTTAGGATGGGAATCACCAAAGCCTCCTTCCAAGTGGTAGGGAAAAAGCCATGGTGGAGGGAGGCGTTCCAGATGGAGAGGAAGGAGCAGGCTAACGAGGGAGCCAACTCTCCCATAAGTTTAGCAGGGACAGGGTCCGAGGGGGCGCCAGATTTGCAGTGGGTGAGTAACCTAATAGCATCGTCCAGGGTGAGTTTATTAAAGGAGGGGAAGGACGGAGAAGCTGGGGGACTTGTGGAGGGAGGCAGGGAGGCTAGCCCTTTAGGGAAGGAGATACAGAGTTTGTTTATTTTTTCAAGGAAGTAGTCAGAGAGTCCCTCGCATAGGGCCTGACTCGCAGAGTTCTGAGTGGCCCTAGCCGGAGGATTAATGAAGTCTTTGACAATGGTGAAGAGGGTTTTTGACGAGTTTTTGGCATTAGCAATTTGAAGAGAGAAATGATCTTTCATAGTGATTTTTTTTTTGTTTGAGGAATTTTTTCAAAGCAGACTTGTAAGTAAGTTTAGCTTCAGGGTCATAGTTTAGTCTCCACTTACGTTCGAGTGCTTTGCATCTGCTTTTTTCCTCACGGAGGGAGGTGGAGAACCAGGGGGCGGAGGGGCGAGATCTAGTGGAGGCAATGATTTTCTGGGGAGCAATGGTGTCAATAGCTTTGATAAGGGCAGTATTTAGCCTAGAGACATTTCCGTCAATATCAGTGGAGAGGTATTCCGTCTGGAAGTGGAATACCGGGTCCAAGGTGGCACATGTGACCTTATGCCACTTTCTTCCCAACTCCTTCCTGGGGGCCAGGGGGGCAGATTTCCGGCCTAGGGCAAGAGAGAAGGGGATAAGATAGTGGTCGGACCAAGTAAGAGGGAGGGGGGGGAGGACTGTGATAGTCGAAAAGTTGGCGAAAATGAGGTCCAAGGTGTGACCAGCAACATGAGTGGGACCGGTGACTAATTGTGTGAGGTTCAGACTATCCATGGTTTCCAACAGATTGTTCGCCTTCACGCAGAGAGGGTTGTCTACGTGGAGGTTAAAGTCACCTAGGACTAGAAAATATTGGTGTTTAAGGGATAGGTCAGCCAGCTGGTGGATAAGTGCAGTAAGAGAAGGGGAGGCGGCAGTTGGGGGGTTGTAGACTAAGGTGCCAGCCAGTATAACTGCCGTGGAGTCAGATACAGAGAAGTACATGGCTTCAATTATACCGATGTTGGTAAGTTTGGTAGTGGTCAGCTGAAGATGGGATTTGAGGATGACGGCTAGTCCGCCTCCAGATTTTCCTCCAGCCCGGTTGATGCATTTTATGTCGTAGCCTGGGGGGATGGCCAGATAGATATCCGGAGAGGAGGAATCAGTGATCCAGGTCTCAGTGAGAAATAAAATATCCCACTCGTCAGAGGAAATTGATCTACATTGATTTGAGCCTCACCCTCACCCTCTGCTGCCTCCACTACTGGTAGTGGGGCCACGACATGCCTCCTGCCTGGTGGGGTTGCAGGAGTGAACAGGAACAGTGATGAGGAGGTTTCTGGTGAGAAAACCAGGGGAGGGGATTGTGAGAGCTGTGGGGAGTGCAGCAACTCTGGGGTCTGTAATGTCTCATCTTCTTGGGAGATGCCAGTCGTGTCACCTTCCTCCTGCGAGGCTTGTACTTGGCTTGGCCCTGCTTCCTCACTCTCCTCCCTCGCTGGTGCAGTCCCTTCTGTTTCTGTGGTTTGACTGGATGATTTTGCACCTAGGTATAAATAAGCGTATATCAACTGTGTGCTACTGTGTCACAGTCACTACAATAAATGCTTTACACATTTCACTTTCATTTATCTGCATTACTTTCAGTGACTTGCTGATGTCTGCGCAGTTACACATGGTCTTACATTAGCTGACTACATTTCCCATAATGCATTGCTCCTGTATAGTGCTAGCAGTACTGGACTGGGGTTGGCTTGTCCACAAAGGGTAAAGGGAAGCAGGTTGGTATGGGGTGTCATGCTGCGCATGCGTCTTACCTTTTTTGTTGCCCAGGCTGAGCTGTCAACATCTCCAAGTCCCAAGACGCTGTCTGCCTCAATGGTTGAGGCCACCAACTCCTCCAGGTCTGTCAGGGGGGGGCGCTTGGTTCCTGCCTCCACCGGTGACACCAGCCTGCTTGTGTATTTCAGACATCTTCTTCTTGGTGAGGCTCCTGATGTCATAAAATCTTTTTTTTAGATCCTCAATATTCCTGGGTGTGACTCCCACTGCATTAACTTTTTCTGCAATTGTCAGCAAGATTTTTCGTTTGGCAGACTCAGGAACAGTGAGGGAGTGCCTGCCAAAAAGTTTGTTGTGCACTCTCACTACTTCCTCCACCAGTACCTGCAGCTCCATGCTGCTGAACTTTATTTTCCTCTTTCTTTCAGCCTTCTGACTTTCACTGCTGCTTGCCATTTTTCTTTTGATGAAGTTTCAACAAAAATCTCCCTGCTGCTCTGTGTCTCTGCTCTGCTCTGACTGCCTCTCCAGTACCTTCTAATTAGTTGCAGCTGCCTGGATAGCCACTTCCTGGTAGGGAGGGGGAGGGTGGTAGCACCTGATTGGCTGTTTTCATAAATTTCACTTTTGCCTTTTGGCCCATAGGAATGAATGGGAAATACCGATTCGGAAAATACCGATTCGGTAAATACCGATTCGGTAAATTCCGAATGTCCAATACCGAATTTTTTACCGATTCGGTAAATAATACCGATTTTTCCCCTACATCTCATTTACCGATTCTGGAATACCGATTCGGTAAAAATCGGTATTTAAGAATCGGTAAATTGAAGTTACCTACATCTGGCCCTAGATCATTAGTCCTGAGATAATTCCAAATTACTCCAAAGCATTCATTGCAACGGCCTCACCAGGCTGTGGCTCCTGCAAGAATAATAGCGTCATCTGCATATAGCACCAGATAGCTTTGTCTAGTCCTCTGAAATACCTTCCTTGCTCAATTGTGCACACTAACATCTCTCCAATGCGATTGAAAGTGGTGGGACACTATAGGTGCCAAAATTGTGTTGCGTGCGCACTCACAGCAGATTCAAAAGAAGTTACTATCAATGGACAACAACATATTCAAAGAACTTTCTCAAATTGTAACACAAAAAACGTTATCTACTGTGTAAAATGCCCATGAAATAAGCACTATATCGGACAAACTACACAACTGATAAAAAAAACGAATCCTCCCGCATAAATCACGGATAAAGTGTAAAACTCCAGGAGCTCATTTAGTTGAGCACTATCACAATTATGACCATACTGAAAAGAATATTCTATGTACAGTGCTGATTACACTACAAAATTTCACTCAAGAGACTATACAGCCAAGATTGAACAGACTTGAGGCTAGACTAATTGAGAAATACCACACAGCAACTACAGGCCTTAACGATACCTGCACCCTGTTGTGTGGTGTAAATAAATATAAAACACCTAATATATATGTACTACCGAAAGTACACAAAAGCATTGATAATCCTCCCGGAAGGCCAATAATTTCAGCCTGTGGCTCCTTGTTGGAGCCACTGGCCAAATATATTGTTACCTTCTTGATCCCGTTCGTCAAGAAAACAGATCCATATGTCCTTGACACCATGGATTTCATAAACAAGATTAAGAATGTACCATTTGACAGTGACACCATCTCTTAGTATGCTTTGACATAGAGTCACTGTATACTAACATACTGCAGGATGAGGCACTACTAGTATTAAGAAACACCCTTGATCAACTAGAACAACCACACCATGTACCCACTGACTGTGTTGTTTCTCTAGCCATTATTTGTCTCAGGAACAATTTTTTTGCATTTAAAGACTCTCTTTACCTTCAAGTAAAGGGAGTTGCCATGGGGTGCAGCTTCGCTCCTAAAATAGCGAATCTTGTGATGCACGAATTCGAAAAGCATTAGATATATAGCAACACTAATCCCTACAAGACCTGCATTTGATATTGGTGTTGCTATATAGATGACATCTTTATGATATGGGAAAGCAAAGAAGATACCTTGACATAGTTCCATAATTGGTTGAATATGAGATCGGCTGTCCTTAAATTCACAGTGTCAAGTAATAAGGAAAAGATCAACTTCCTCGATGTTTGGGTACAAACCAGTGGTGGTGTCCTAGAAGTCAGCTTATATACTAAGCCGACCGACAGGAATACCTTTTTACATTTCTCCAGTGGTCACCCAAGAAGACTCAAAGAAAATTTGCCATACTTGCAATTTTTGAGAATACGGAGAAATTATACAAATAAAAAAGACTACTTTACTAAAGCAGAAGTACTAAAGAACAAACTTTTAAGTAGGGGATATCCCCGTAAGTTAGTCATGACTGCTTTAAAAAGAGCTTGGTATGCACCAAGACAAGAGCTATTTACACCTAATGAAAGATCTGATACGAGCCAATTGACATGTGTACTTACATATAATCCAAAAGCTAATAGAGTCAAAAAGATTATCCTGAATAACTGGAGGATGGTAAGCCATCTAGGATTCCCAAAATCTCTCTTTGCATTACGCAAAGGAAAGAACTTCGGCAACGACCTGTGAGAGCTGTAAAACCGGCAGAACAGAGACAGAACCTGAGAGGAATGCTAGGTTTACCACCAGTGGTGGGACACTATAGGTGCCAAAATTGTGTTGCGTGCGCACTCACAGCAGATTCAAAAGAAGTTACTATTAATGGACAACAACATATTCAAAGAACTTTCTCAAATTGTAACACAAAAAACGTTATCTACTGTGTAAAATGCCCATGAAATAAGCAATATAGCGGACAAACTACACAACCGATAAAAAAACCGAATCCTCCCGCATAAATCACGGATAAAGTGTAAAACTCCAGGAGCTCCTTTAGTTGAGCACAATCACAATTATGGCCATACTGAAAAGAATATTCTATGTACAGTGCTGATTACACTACAAAATTTCACTCAAGAGACTATACAGGCAAGATTGAACAGACTTGAAGCTAGACTAATTGAGAAATACCACACAGCAACTACAGGCCTTAACGATAGGGACGAAATTTGGGCCCTTATGCAACAATGAATAGTTATATGATCAGCCTGTAGCTTACTTTGTAGATTAGTACGCGTTAAATATTACTTGAGCAGTACTTTATCTTTTTACTTTGTCGGCAGCAGACGTAAATACAGCTTTTCTCAGACAGAAGACGTAAATACAGCTTTTCTCAGAGTAGCCGTATTTGTGATGTGATATATATCTCAGTGAGGATGGATATGGATCGTCAATCCTGTGGCATGACTCATGTCTAGAAAATGAAGAAATTAATCCTTGGTTGTCTTTTCAAATGCTAAATGTTGAATGATTATGGTGCCCTGACATAAACTATTAACATAGATTGAGAGGGACAACATATCACTGGGTGTAAGATTCTTTCGATGTTGTATTTTTTCTTTTCATAGCACTTTAAAGTTCTATTTTTCTTGAATCTTTTTCTTTTATTCCTCAGTATATATTTCTTGTAAGATAGTGAGGTTTGGAGTCTGTTTTTAGCATGTAGAACTTGGAACCACCCTCTTCAGTGTGAATTACCATAGAAAGTTCATTACAGGGTCACGTCCTCTTCCGCGTTACGCGCTGTTCGGTGCCTAAACTATCCGAACAGAGAGGACCCGCAAGTTGAGAATTATTCAGTTCCTGTGTAAGTTTTTACCTTTTAGGTTTACATCCAGTATGCGCTTGCACACGTGAGCTGAGCCGCCTGGATTTTTAATGCCGGTGCGTGCTCCTTTTTAGGTCGAGGACTGCGTCGCACTGCGTAGCAGTGTGGGCGGAGCTCCGAGATTTAATGTTTCCTAGTAGGGGGCATGAACCCGCCCCTCTTCTCCATTGGCTGGCTTCGTAAACGAAGGCCAGCCATTGGAGGAGAGGGGCGTCTCTCAGTTCAAGCCCCGTCTCTTTCGGATTGTGTTTTTTCCTCTTTTTCTTCTTATTGGCTGAGAGAAAGAAAAACACGCCCATCAATCCAAAAAATTACGGGTGTTTTTCCGAGCCATTTCTGAGTGACCTCAGAGAAACATGGTGGTGTGGAGCGCTCCTCTCTTGCCTTCCGATCTCCGGAAGGCAAGAGAGGAGCGCTCCACACCACCATCAGGGGGGCGAGTGCTTGTTTTGATTAGTGAAAAGATGATAAACGGAATGGTCCTATGCCAATATAGGTCAACCTATGGTCTAGCTATTCTTTAACTAGAGCATCTGTGGTAGTAGCAATTACAGTGACATCCGTCCGCTACTTACACAGACCGCCGATAAATTCAGCTTTACATCAGTCTCCTCATCTCATCATTTGACGAACATTTGGCTGTATAGTTAGCACTTCCGGGTCACAGACCAACCAATCCCACGATTGAACGTATTTTGGGAGTCGTCTGGAAGTGGTTGGTAACTACTAGGCTTGTAAGGTAATCTAAGATTTGCGAGCCAGGGCCACACCAGCCAATCGTAGTGAGCCAATCGGAATTCCGAAGTGTTGATTGGCTGTGGAGGCGATGCGTGCTTTTGTCATTATACAGGCTGCGGGTGATAATAAGCGTGTCAGCCGAGGCCGGGTTTTAGTTGTACCTCTGCACGATATAAATTGTCCTTGAAACGGACAACTTGTTTCGAGCGGGTGAGGCAAGGATAGGCTGCTGCTGTTCTGCATATGAGGGGACTCTGGGGAGGGAGAGAAAGCAAAGCGGAGTAGCACTGCGGGATTTGTGAGTGAGCGGTTGTTGGATGTTCTGGGGCATTTATGACATAGTCTTAGAAGTCCTTTGCCCATTTTTGGTGAGGGTAAGAAGTTGGGTGACTTCCATACGTGATGCGGTCGGGACTCGGTAGGGTACCGGGTGATGGTTTATGGAACACCTTTTATAGCTGGGGTGACCGCCTATCGTATTTTGTACGGACACTCTAGGGATCATGGTACTGTGCCCTTGAAGGTTAAAAGTGCCCATAGGGGTGCCGTTGTGTATCAGGCTGACACTATGCTTGAATCTCATTAGCAGCCGCTAATAAAGTACGCTCCGCCTCTTCGCTCTCTTCCTCCATTGTAGTATGCTCCGCCTCTTCGCAACCTTCCTCCACTGTACGATGCTGCGCGCAGCCCTGCCCAGGGGCGCCGAGGAGGCTTGAGCGGCAGCCGGCGGGCAGCGGCCCCCGAGTCCCATGGAGCTGCTGCTGCCCAAGTCATGAGGAGCCGCCCGTCTGTCCGGCCCCATGTGCTGCACTCAGGTGCAGGCTGCATGCGGTAAGTTCGGCTCGTCATCCCTTTTTTATATGACACAAACTCGCGTGGAGGGAGGGCTTGGGGGGAGATGTCAACATGTTTTATGTCTGTGCACTCCTGTGCTGCTCGTGACCGTCCTGTCTGTCTGTAGGCAGCAGGGATCGCGATCCGCCGATACACCGACCAAGGGAGATAACGTTTTAGTCAAGAAGTGCAAGTCACAGAATCCCATTGTTTTTATGGTTTTCAAATTACTATGGAGAATATTCACTCCGAAATGTACGGTCTCCTCCTCGAAACCTACATTAAGGATTCCAAAGAAAGGGAGTTTCTCTTCAACACCATTGAAACCCTACCTTGTGTTAAAAAGAAGGCCAACTGGGCTATGCACTGGATTAGAGACAGACCCTCCAACTCCACCCCTCCAACTCTACCCTCCCCCTCCATCTCCACCCTCCCCCTCCAACTCCACAATCCCCCTCCAACTCCACCCTCCAACTCCACCCTCCAACTCAAACTCCAACTCCACCCTCCCTCTCCAACTCCACCCTCCTCCTCCATCTCCACCCTCCAACTCCACCCTCCAACTCCACCCTCCCCCTCCAACTCCACCATCCAAATCCACCCTCAAGCTCCACCCTCTCCCTCCAACTCCACCCTCCAACTCCAACCTCCAACTCCAACTCCACCCTGCAACTCCACCCTCCAACTCCACCCTCGCCCTCCAACTCCACCCTCCAACTCAAACTCCAACTCCACCCTCCAACTCCACCCTCCCCCTCCAACTCCACCCTCCAACTCCCCCTCCCCCTCCAACTCCATCCTCTAACTCCACCCTCCCCCTCAAACTCCACCCTCCAAATCCACCTTCCAACTCCACCCTCTCCCTCCAACTCCACCCTCCCCCTCCAACTCCACCCTCCAACTCCACCCTCCAACTCCACCCTCCAACTCCACCCTCCAACTACACCCTTCAACTCCACCCTCCAACTCCAACTGCACCCTCCAACTCCACCCTCCAACTCCAACTCTGCCCTCCAACTCAAACTCCACCCTCCAAATCCAACTTCACCCTCCAACTAAACCCTACATCTCCACCCTCCAACTCCACCCTCCAACTCTGCCCTCAAACTCCACCCTCCAACTCTGCCCTCCAACTCCACCCTTCAAATCCACCCTCTAACTCCGCCCTCCAACTTCACCCTCCAACTCCACCCTCCCACTCCAACTCCACCCTCCAACTCAAACTCTGCCCTCCAACTCCACCCTCCAACTCCACACTCCAGCTCCGCCCTTCAACTCCACCCTCCAACTCCACACCCTCCAACTCTACCCTCAAACTCCACCCTCCAACTCAAACTTCACCCTCCAACTCAAACTCCACCCTCAAACACCACCCTCCAACTCAAACTCCACCCTCCAACTCAAACTCCACCCTCCGTCCACCCTCCAACTCAAACTCCACCCTCCAACTCCAACCTCCAACTCCAACCTCCAACTCCACCCTTCACCACTCACTATTACTCACTCTACTATTCACTCTCTAGTACTCTCTACTCACACTGTACTAATCACTCTACTATCTACTACTCACTATCTACAACTCTACTAACTCTATACCACTCGCTCTACTACTCTACTCACCACTACTCTCTACTTCTCTACTACTCATTCTCTACTACTCACTCTCTACTACTCTCTACTCTCAAATCACTATACTACTCGCTCTATCTACTGCTAACTAGCATGTACGCATATTAGTTTGAAGGTTTCATTCCATACCACCTGCTAAATCATGAGTCTTCAACCAGGGTAAAACTTGACACTAATTTTAACAGCTACAGAGGAACCACTGTGCACTGATTAAATGATCAAATATGTCCTATGTTTAGTCTGACTTTCAAGGTGAAGTAAAGTTGAACCATCATGATTTTCTTTTGGCGGATAATGTGATAGAACATCAGATACATGTAATGTTAAAATTCACCCCAGAAGCACAATCTAGGTTATATGGCTTAAGCACGACCATGGATTATTGTTCAGTCTGTGTTTAACACAGATTGTTTTTGACCACAGCTTTCTGGTGTAAGCCCTAACGGCATGTGCTTATAGGCCTATACTTCTGTGCTTAAATGTGGAAGTTCTCAGCATGCCAGCTGGTCTACCTCCTACTTCTTCAGGTTTCAGCAACAACAGGTATGTTCCTCATTCCTGACGTATGTGTCTTACTTACTCTGTGTTGGTACCTCAAAGTAAAAAAGTGACATTTCAAACGGAATATATTGGCCAGGTTCTATGCAGAAATGATGGCAATTGTGGATTAACATGCTAACCACTCAAATTGAAAGTTGTTCTCAAACATTTGGGGCATCCAACCTGCAGCTTTCCTTTCACACTCGAGAGCAAGGAGGGGGTCCAGTCATCACTGGCTACACCAGTTTTATCTGGTAGCACCAGTAGGCATTCTTCTGGGATACCATGGGTGCCCTTTTAAGACCTACTTTAATATTTGGGCCCATAATTAGGTCTTGCGTTAACCATGAACTATTGCGTTTATTACAATGTTGTCTCTCTTTTTCACTGTGAGAGACCGCATTCTGCTTTTTCACAAGGAGCATATCGATCAGCACACAAAGTATGTTTTGTTCAGGGCTAGGAACTATTTTGTGGCAATGTGTGCTTGTTGAGACCAATACCAACTTTTGCTTTTTCCAATGTTTGTTATAATTGTTAGGGGTCTGGCACCTCCCAAACCAATAAGGTTTTACAGAAACAATACCAAAATTAGTCACACATTGACAAAACCAAAAGGCTGACCACCATTTTCAGACCTGCTGGCTTTGCCAATGCTTGTTTATTTTTGTTTTTCATTATCTTATTGAAACTGGTTGTGCTTGCTCTCCTGCCCCCTGGCTGTGCTTGCTCTCCTGCCTCCTGGCTGTGCTTGCTCCCCTGCCCCCTGGCTGTGCTTGCTCCCCTGCCCCCTGGTTGTGCTTGCTCCCCTGCCCCCTGGTTGTGCTTGCTCTCCTGCCCCCCTGGCTGTGCTTGCTCTCCTGCCCCCTGGCTGTGCTTGCTCCCCTACCCCCTGGTTGTGCTTGCTCTCCTGCCCCCATGGCTGTGCTTGCTCTCCTGCCCCCTGGCTGTGCTTCCTCTCCTGCCCCCTGGCTGTGCTTGCTCTCCTGCCCCCTGGCTGTGCTTGCTTTCCTGCCCCCTGGTTGTGCTTTCTCCCCTGCCCCCTCGCTGTGCTTGCTCCCCTGCCCCCTCGCTGTGCTTGCTCCCCTGCCCCCGGATTGTGCTTGCTCTCCGGCCCCCTGGTTGTACTTGCTCTCCTGCCCCCTGGCTGTGCTTGCTCTCCTGCCCCCTGGCTGTGCTTGCTCTCCTGCCCCCTCATTTGTTGTGCTTGCTCTTCTGCCCCCTCGTTTAGTGTGCTTGCTCTCCTGCCCCTGCCCCCTCGTTGCTTCTGCTTGCTCTCCTGCCCCTGCCCCCTCGTTGCTTCTGCTTGCTCTCCTGCCCCTGTCACCTCGTTGCTTGTGCTTGCTCTCCTGCCCCTGCCCCCTGGTTCGTTGTGCTTGCTCTCGTGCCCCTGCGTGTGGGTGCTAATGCAACAGGTCTCGCATATGAAAACGATTAAGCTATTGGCAATGTATATGACAATGCCATTTATTTATGATTTAAAAAAAAAAATAATAATAAAATGTCATGAGCAATGCCAATAGCTCTACCTTTCATAATGCTGGGACCATTGCATTGTAAATGCTTGTTGCATATCTCCCCGAGGTGTTAATAAGAAGCCGGGTGAGCTGTTTTAACACTTTCTTCCCCGAACCAATGTAAGAGTGACTACTTGATTACTTCCCATCTGCAAGTATGTATACTTAGTGGTTCCATTGGAGCTTCGAAATTTAGAGTTCGGTTGGAGCTGGATAATAGCTCTACTCCAAATATACTCTGACAAGTTTTCTCCATGTCCTTCCAGATTTATTTTCTTAAGAGTAGTCCTGTATTCCCTGTGCCATTGATTGTGTCCTGATAGATGTAGCACTATCGGCGAGTCGCGGAGGTTGGAAGACTTCTTTGGTTTTCTGTTTATACTCTGGTTTTCCTTGCACTTTTTTCGGTCATTTGCCTTGTGCTAGCAACAAGACCAGGATTTCTGCTGCACTTATAAATGCCCGGTCCATGGTCAAACATGCTGCCGATATTTTTGAGCTTCTGACGGATGGCAGACTTGATATTTAATTTATCACTGAGACATGGCTAAAATTCTTGTGCCCCGGTGGCGGAGCTTGCTATCACTAGAGGCTTCAAAATCATCCAGGCCGATCACCTAGCTGGGAGAGGAGGGGGATCAGCAGGGGTGTTTAGGGACACCTGGTCCTTCTCCAGCGAGGTGTATGAGGAACTGGGCGAGGGTGAGGTCTTGCCTTTAGATCTCATCCTTTCCCCCCACTTCACACTGGGTGGTACGCTGGTGTATCGTCCTCCTGGTCGCCTGGCGCTTTTCTCAATGTCTTGGGGGATGTTATCATACCGCGCGCCCTGCGCTTTCCTAAGTTTTTACTGCTGGGGGACTTCAACGTTCACCTTGATGCTCATGAAGCCCTTGATTCGAGATGTTTGCTGGACTCTTTAAATTTAGCTCAGCTAACTCAGTGGGTTAAGAAGCCAACACACTCAGGGGGTCACCTACTGGATTTAGTTTGCTCCAATTTCGACTTATTCCTATCTGATCCAGAATGTGTTTCCTGGTCCGATCACCATTTGATTAGGTTTTCCTGGTACTTAGAGAAGCCTCCTTGTACCTCTGTCTCTTCTCCTGGCATTCGCCCCCAGAAGATTAGTCTCCCAGCACTCTCTGATGCTTTACTTCAGGCCCGTCCAATATTGGGTTCTGATTTGACTGGGGCAGTGCATAGTTTTAACTCCTGGATCAGTCGTGGGGTTAGTTCTTCTGTCAAACCAGCTGCTAGTATCAAAAAGCACACTCCCGGGGGCGTGGCTAAGATGGCGGCTCGGTAAGACGTGTCTCGCGGAGGCTCCCTAGACCCGATCCCCCGCCAGGGACCTTTGCGGACCTTCGCCCTAACCGAGCCAGCCATCGTCAGCGGATAGGGTCCTTGTGAGTTGCTGCGGCCGAGGAGCCGTGGCGAGGCTCAGGGACGGCGAGGAGCGCCGAGAAACGGAGACGCCTAGCTGCCGCCGGAAGGCGCGAGAAGAAGTGACCCGGGCGCTGGTGCCTGGCGGCCCAAGGGGACCCCCCGCAGCATCACGGACACGGGTGAGGTGGAGCCGGGGACTCTGGCGGCGTCTGCGGTGGTCAGGGAGCGACGTCCTGCAGCACCAGACGGTGGTTCAGGCGGACCGGAGGAGGACTGTGCAGTGCCGGGTCCGCCGGCCTCCGGAGCTACGTGAGGCCCCGGCGTGGGCCTAGTGGAGGTGGGCGCCGAGAAACGGAGGCGCCTAGCTGCCGCCGAAAGGCGCGAATAGAGGAGACCCGGGCGCTGGTACCTTGCGGCACGACGAGACCCCACACAGCATTGCGGACAAGGGGGAGGTGACGTCGGAGACTCCGGCGGCGTCTGTGGGGGCCAGGGCGCAAAGTCCTACAGCACCAGACTGCGACCCGGTGGACTGTGCGGTGCCGGGCCCACCGGCCTCCGGAGCTAAAAGAGGCCCCGGCGTGGGCCTAGTGGAGGGGGCGCGGCCTAGTCGCATCGTGGGCCGGTGGGGCCTAACAGCAGCAGAGCGCGGGGCCCGGCTGGTCGCCGCAACGAAGAGTGACCGCATCGGAGGGGGCAGGGAAGGAGGTCACCACCCCCCCCCCGCCACGCGTCTACTGCTAACGTGGCCAGGGTGGCAGACGGTAGTCACCGGGCTGCGGCGGGGCCCTGTCGTCTCGGGAGAGGAGGTGAGCGGTGACCAGTGGGCGGCCAAGGAGTGACTGGGGGCACGGCAGGGGGTCCCACCCCCATTACTGGCAAACCCAGAGACACAAGAGGCCCAGGCCGGGGTCGCCCGGGCCACGAAGTTAGGACGCAGCTGAGCCTCTGGGACGGCTCGCGGAGGCGGCGGGCCCCGGGAGGTGGAGGCCCGTGCAGGCAGATAGGGGCCCGGTAATCGACCACGTGTGCCGAGACCTGTAACACGCGCGAGAAGGAGCAGCAGCATAAGGGCCTGTGGGAGAGGCTCCAGGGACACGGAACCGGCCCTCCCAACATACGACCAGAGCGCACCAGGGAATCCTGCGGTGGCACCCAGGGCCCCGACCGGGCTGAGGCCTACAGCTAAGACTGAGATTGCCATGACGACCAACAGCCGCAAGGGGAACCGCAACATCTCGGAGATGCTGGCCAAAGGACCCCCCCAAAACCGACAAAAGCCCAGACAAGTCGACATCGGGGCCCCCCCCCAAGGGGAAGGATCCTCCAGAAGGCGAGAAGCCGGCGACTAAGGCATTTATGGAGGCCCTCTTCACCTCCTTGAAAGAAGATATTCAAACCTTCCGGCAGGAAATGACTGGGGAATACAAGGAACTCCGGCGAGACGTCGACGACCTGGGGGAGAGAGTAGCTGCCAACGAGCTCTCAGGCCAGGCCAGAAGTGAGGAAATAGAACTCCTCCGGCAGGAGATCGTCCGCCTTCACGACCAGCAAATGGACCTCCAGACCCATACGGAGGACCTGGAGAACCGCTCCAGGCGAAATAACATTCGAGTCCGGAACGTGCCGCTCAAGGCGGAGGGGGGCGACATGGCGGGGTACCTACAAGCGCTATTCCGGATGGTGCTGGGAGAGGGAGAGGACTTTGTGATTCGTATTGACAGAGCCCATCGGGTGGGCCCGGCCCGCCGGACCCAGGGCCCCCCACCGGACATCCTGGCCTTTCTGCCAGACTACCCCTTGAAGGAGCGCATATTGAGAGAGGCACGTCACAAGCAACCCCTTCGCTTCCAAGACCACACTGTGGAACTTTTTCAGGACTTGGCTGCGACCACCCTACAGAAGCGGAGGGCGTTTAGGGTTGCCACCGCCTTCCTACGTAAGGAGGGGGTCCCCTATTCCTGGGGGCACCCTTTTCGCCTTGTCTTTAAGTGGAATGGCACCCTCCACCAGTTGCGTTCCCTGCGAGACACATGTGCAGTACAGGGCATCCCCCACGAGGAACCGCCTCAGGACGACACGGATGAACGGCGGTCCTCCGGGGCCACGTCGGGCTCCCCTGGGACGACGGGGGACAGATGGCAGAGAGTGCGTCGAGACAGGCAGCGGAAGAAGAATCTCAAGCCCGACCCGGACACGGTGGCCCAGGAACAGGCCGCAGCGATCCACGAAGTATCTAAAGACACCGGCGCCGCTTCCTGAGTCGACTCCAGTGAAGGTCGTCATCAGCTAAGTTTTGACACCTGGACGGGGGGGATCGGGGGCCGAGAGCCGCCACTGCCACACACCCACTCATTGACTCATTTACCACAGGCCTAGACTGTCTAATGATTGGCCTGGGACTATGTTCACCAGTTGGGGGGTGGGGGGGGGCAGGGGGGACGGTTGGGGGGGGAGTTGGGCTGGGGAGGGCAAGGGGGGGAGTTCGGTGTGTTCACTCTGGATTAGCGACAGGAACTCGGGGTAGGGCTAGCTGGGGGCTTGTGTCAGGGCAGGCGGGACGCTCGCATACCCATGGCTGTTGACAACATACGTATCCTCTCCCTTAATGTTAAGGGACTCAATAACCCCATCTAAAGGAGGGCAGTTCTCTCCTTCCTTGAGCGCTCTGAGGCCGAAATCTGTCTGTTGCAAGAAACGCACCTGTTAGCGAAAGATTGGCACCGCATGAAAGCAAGAGCCTTCCCCCACCAATTCTACTCCACGACCAATGAGAAAAAAGCGGGCGTAGCTATACAGGTGGCCAGACACTTCAGAGGGCGGGTGGGGAGTAAGGTGGCGGAGATCAGGGGCAGACTCCTTGCGCACAAAATACATGTAGGTACTTCTTCCTTCACGTTAGGTTCCATTTATGCACCCAACACCAAACAAGAGGTCTTCTTGAAGGGAGCGCTGTCTGATGCGCTGTCAGGCGATATGAGGCTGGTGCTGGTGGGAGGGGACTTGAACCTGGTCATGGACAACGAGTTGGATAGGTCCGGGAAGAGATTTGGGGACACTGGGGCACTGTCGGCGACCGGGAAGCAGTGGCTGGGGGACAGGGGGCTGATTGACATATGGCGGGACAAGCATCTTACTGCCCCGGGATACACCTTTTATTCACATGTGCACCACACATACGCTAGAATAGACCACTTCCTGGGCTCCACGGACATGGTCCCCATGGTTCACGACATTGACATTACACCGGCGGCACTTTCAGACCACGACGCGGTGATCCTTCAACTGACAGTCCCACGCACTCCTCCACATAGAGGCAGGTGGCGACTCAGGGAAAGTCTACTCTCCCGCAAGGGGGTGGTGCAACAACTGTCCCAAAGCATTACCACCTACTTGGATCATAACGACACAGGGGAGGTGGCCCAGGCGACACTGTGGGGGGCGCTTAAGGCAGTCATTAGGGGCGACATCATGGCAATCGCGGCGGCGGACAATAGGGAGCGGAAGGAACGGAGACGGGATTTAGAGACGCAGGTGCTAGAGCTGGAGCGGGTTCACTGCCGGACAGGCGCCCCCGGATTTGGCGCAAACTGAAAGCGGCCAGGGCACAACTGGCGAGTTTGGACCTGGACAGGGCAGAATATGCGGCGCTCCGCCTTCGCCACACGTACTACGTAGGGGGAGACAAGACGGGCCGCTTGCTGGCTAGCAAACTTAAAGCCAAAACCGTCCGCTCCCAGATCCCAGTGATACGGGGAGACGACGGCGACGAGGTCCGGGAGGATGACCGCATAGCGGAGGCATTCCGAGCCTTTTATGCGCAGCTGTATGCCGCCGACCGGACCGTCGGGGAGGAGGCGGGGAGGGCCTACCTGGAGACTATGGAGGTCACCGCTCTTAATGAAACGAACTCCACAGCGCTGGACGCCCCTTTCCGCTTGGAGGAAGTCATAGCGGCCATCGCCCGTCTCAAGCCCCTGAAAGCCCCGGGCCCAGACGGCTTCTCCGTGGGCTTTTACAAAACCTTTTGCTCCCTCCTGGCACCGGTCCTCACGAAACTGTTTAACTCGTTCGGGGGCCCGGGCTCGATCCCGAAGGAGATGTTAGAGGCAGAAGTCATAGTCCTTCCAAAACCGGGCAAAGACCCCTCGCGCTGCGCAGCATACAGGCCGATTTCGCTCCTCAACATCGACCTTAAGCTCTTCACGGGCATTTTGGCCTCCCGACTGGGCCCGTGTCTACCAGGCATCATCGAACCTGACCAAGCGGGCTTCGTCCCTTCCCGGCAATGCGCAGACAATACTAAGCGCATAATGCATGTCATAGACAAAATAGACAAAGCTAACTTCAACGCCTCGGACGCAGCACTGCTCTCGGTAGATGCCGAGAAGGCGTTCGACAGGGTCGACTTGAGATTCCTGGAACAAACGCTGATTAAGTTCGGCGTGGGTCCCGCTTCCGCTCTTGGGTGGCAGGATGCTACACATCTCCAAAGGCGACCATCAAAGTCAATGGGGTTAGCTCCAAGCCATTCGACATCCAGAGAGGCACGCGACAGGGCTGCCCCCTCTCACCGCTCCTGTTCGCTCTCTATATTGAGCCGTTTGCCCAGCGTGTTCAGGACAATATTGCCATTACCGGGATCAAGTTCGGGGGTGTGGAGCAAACCATAAGCCTCTACACGGACGACATTCTGGTAGCGGTGGATAACCCGAGGGTCTCCTTGCCGGCCTTCCTGTCGGAAATGACCGCGTTCGGAGAGGTGTCGGGCTTCAAAATGAACGTCCAAAAGTCCGTCGTCCTGCCATTAGGTAGCAACACCCGGCCAGCTAACAGGGCATCGCTGCACATAGGGGGGCTCGAGGTCAGCACCACCATACAGTATCTGGGGATAGACTTGACGCCGGCGACTACCCAAACGGTCGACCTTAACTACACTAAACTACTGTCACGCGTTCAGGGGGACATAGCGAGGTGGAAACAACAGCCGCTCTCGTGGTTGGGTCGAGTGGCAGCCATAAAAATGTCCCTGTTGCACAAGATCCTCTACGTATTCCAGACTATCCCAGTCACCCCCCCCACTGGGGATGCTGAAGAAGCTACAGGACACCCTGAACCACTATGTTTGGGCGAACAAAAGGTCCAGGCTACGGCGCAACTTGGTCACGAGGATAACGGCGGAGGGGGGCTTAGGGGTCCCGGACTTGAGGCGCTACTTCCAGGCGTCTCAGCTTAGATTCCTCCTGGAGTGGTCCCGGACGATTTCGGAGAAGCACTGGTTGTTCCAGGACAGGGCCATGGCGGGCCTGCCCCTCTGGAAAGTTCCCTTCCTGGCACGTCCAGACAGACCGCCGTACCTCAAGAAATCCCCTATCACCAGGACTCTTTTGCAAGTGTGGGATGCAACCGCGGTCCCGAGGGGCCTGACAACCTTTCCCTCCCCCATGACGCCTCTGCTGGACAATCCGGCGTTCCCCCCAGGCAGGTCTCCGAGCTCGTTCCCTCAATGGCGACAGTCCGAATGCCGCTCCGCAGGCCACTTTTCCGACACGGAGGGCTTTTTGACCTGGGACATAGTGACAGCGGACTACACACTGGATAAGCCAATCCGCTACCAGTACTTCCAGCTTAGGCACTGGCTGATGCACGCCGACGTGGCGCCTTTGGCTAGTCGTCCCCTTACCCCCTATGAGCGATGGATCATGACCAAAACTTCAGACACAGGGTCCATCACTGAATTATATCTGATGCTATCCCCACCTCCCCCTACAGAGAAATCAGCTGGGCAGAGGCGCTGGGAGAAGGAACTAGGGCGCAATCTTTCTGCTAAGGAATGGAAAGACATATACTACCGTGCTCACCACACGGCCAGAAATACAGCTAGCAAAGAGGCGGCGGTAAAGATAGCCTATTACTGGCACTTGACTCCTGAACGCCTACACCAGGGAAACCCGAGCAAGGACCCCAAATGCTGGAGAGGGTGCGGGCACACGGGGACCATGCTACACATTCTGTGGGAATGCACCGCGGTACGGGAATACTGGGAGGCAGTACTTAAAGACATAGACACCCACTTTGACACCGACATTCCACACTTCCCGGCTTATGCCATCCTTGGACTCCCGAACAACCTGACGTTCCCACTCAAGTCCATACGGGGAAAACAGATGGGATTGGCGATGGGGGCAGCATCCCAACATATCCTGTCGCTATGGGGGACCACAAGGAAGCCCACACACACAGGGTGGTTACACAGGTTGTGGTATGTCATGGGGATGGAGAGGATACAGGCCTCGCTCACACAGTCATCCGAAACTTTCAGAGAAACATGGCAGCCACTCATCTCTCTGCTTTCCCAAGAATTTACGGAGCTTACATGTCCGAAGTATCTCAGGGTTCTGAAACTGGCGGAAGGGTTTCGAGACGAGATAGCCAGAGTGGAACATAAGGTCAAACCTGGACCCCGAATAGTCACCTCTAAGCGCTACAAGGAACACACCAGGCGGGAGGGGGGGGCCGGGAGGGGAGGGGGTTGATGGAGGGGGGGTAGGACACAGTTGGGGTAGGTTGGGGGGGCGGGTTTCTAGGGTGGTTGGTGGAAAAGAGTTCTGGTGGACACCGTGGGGCATGCCCCCCACCATGCGAGCATACATGAAAACTCGGTCCCGCCTCACTTATTGGACGCACGATTGGGTACTATGCAGTGTTGGGGACGGGTGCAGAGGCTTTGTTCCTTGTTTTTCTGTTCATTGTATGTATGATTTCGCTTTGTGGAACTCAATAAAAATATATTTGATCCAAAAAAAAAAGCACACTCCCCCCTCAAAGCCCTGGTTTTCGAACGCTCTGAAAGAACTGAAACGGCTGTAAAAAACTAGAGCGCAGCTGGAGGCATGAATATTGCCCCTTGGCCAAGACGGCCCTTTGTGCTGCCCAAAGGGAATACTATTCTGCTATCAGAAAGTAATTATTATGCTGGAAGGATCACTAAGGCCAATAACAACAGCAAAGACATTTTTGCCATTGTTAAGAGCTTTCTCACCCCCTGTGCCGAGCAATTGACGCTGGCATCCTTGGATCAGTGGTGTGAGGACCTGGCTTCCTTTTCTGTTGACAAAATAGCTGGGATTCAGGATCGCTTGTGTGCTGCTCTTTCCGATCAAAGGAGTGCTCCCTTGGCACCCCAACTGACCCTTAGCCCCCCTGCCAACCAGTTTAGGCAGTTTTCACCACCAGCTGAGTCTGATTTTCTAGCTGTTCTGTAATCCCTGAAGTCCGGGTCCTCTACTGACCCCTGTCCGGCTCGTGTTTTAGGTGGGGTGGCGAGGTGGTTGGTTTAGAGGTTACTGAGATCATCAATCTCTCCCTTCAGACGGCCACTGTTCCTACGTGCTGGAAGCAGGCCAAACTGCTACCCCTTCTCAAAATATCAGGGCCGCGACCCACTGGTTCCATCTAACTATTGTCCCATTTCTCTACTGCCAGTGTTGGCAAAAGTTTGTGAGAAGGTGTCATGTTTTCCCTCTCCTCTCCTATGCTGCTCGCTCTGGGTTTGCCGCGATCCGACACAGAAACAATCAGCGGCGCCACAGAGCGGAACTACAGTGACCAGTATGCCTAGCGAGGCCTGTGCGATGACCGGAAACGCCTACAAATAGCGTACCTCAGCATAGACACAGCGTCGGATATTATGATCCTTGCCGACCTCGAGGGCTGCCCTGGACACTGGTACTGAGGCGTTCTTCATCCACAGCAGACCTAAGGGTGAGAGAGTGCAGTGAGGCCAAGAGGCTGTTCGCCGCGTCTCGCTTCCCGGACACAGCGATTTCAAGTGTCAATCCGACACTATTTGAGAGATTACGGAAGAGACGCATACCACAGAGGTGGTTGATGCGTCTCAGTTGAAACTACCAAGACCCATCAAACCGGAACTGAGGATACGGAGGTGAGATCAAGCGGCTGCTCTCTGCCCCCGCCCTCACTACCCGAGAGTTTGTTCCTTTGCACGCCATTAGCAGAGACGCACACCACGGAGGTGTTTGCCGCGTCTCTGCTGTACATTGCGTGAAACACCACAGAGGTTGTTACCGTACACTGAGGCTGTGCACTTAAAACGGAGGAGGTCGAGCGGCTGCTCCCTTCATCTCGGTGGGGAACTGCAGGGTAGAGCGCCCGGCTGGGCCTACCCAGTTCATTGCTTCCCTGCGAGAGCATACCATGCCATTAGCAGCACACGAACAGCATTTTCGGCCGTTTCTTAGCACAGTGCCCTCCGTTGGCGGATACCGGGACCGGTTTTCATGCGGAGGACGGTTGGAGCCCCAGAAAGGCAAAAGGACTGGTGTTGCTAATGGGTATCGTTGACATTACTTTATGCTTACTTCTTTGATATTCATTATGTTTTCCTGTACCATATGATTTACCTTCTTGGTTTCCTCAGTTCATCCTTACTTTCGATAGCGTTGATCCAATAAATACAAATTGGCCAGCTACAGCTGTTTGGGGTCTGATTCTCTTGTTTTATCTTGGCCTTCCCCGATCCCGGGTAATCCAGAGGTTACAGAAGGTGGTATTTCGCCAGTTGGAGGCCTTTGTGGAAACATCAAATGCCTTGCAACCTGCTCAATCTGGGTTTTGTGCTTCCTCCAGCACTGAGGCGGCACTGGTTAAAATGTCTGAGGCTATCAGGGAGTGCCTAGATGGAGGCGGCAGGGCGGCCCTGATTTTGTTGGACCTCTCTGCCGCCTTCGATACGGTGCCCCATCAACTTCTACTTGCCCGGCTGTCATCCATCGGTATCATCGGCCCTGCTCTAGAATGGTTAACATCGTTCTTGGACAACCGGACTCAGCAGATCTGGGTGCACCCCTATTCGTCCTCGGCCAGGAAACTCTCTACTGGAGTGCCTCAGGGGTCCACTTTAAGACCTTTGCTGTTTAACATTTATTTGACCCCCATGATTTTTTTAGCTGAGGAACTAGGTGCAAAAATTATAGCTTACGCGGATGACACCCAGTTATTATTTACTTGGCAGGGCTCGGATCTGGATACTAAGATTGCTCAGACCTGCTTCTCATCGGTCTTCCGCTGGCTCGCACTTGCCCAACTTAAGTGCAACGAGGGAAAATCGGAAGTACTCCTCTATGGCCAGTTCCCTGCCACCATTAGAGAATCGCTGTGGCCTCCCAATGTGCCTCGCCCCAACTCCGTGGGAGACCCGTCAAAAAATGTGGGGGTTTGGTTTGGGGAAAACTTAAGATTTGAAGAACACATTAAAAAACTACCCGGAGTATGCTTTGGCACTCTCAAGGCTCTTTGAAGGTTTTTTCCTCTGCTTCCGAGGGAGGCCAAAGAAATGGTAGTGCATGCCCTCATCCTCTCCCGCCTTGATTATGCTAATGCTTTGTTCATTGGCATTGCGGCTTATCTGGTCAGGCATCTCCAGATCATCTAGTGTCCGGCAGCATTTGCGTGATCTGCACTGGCTCCCGGTGGCCCAGCAGGTGCTGTTTAAGGCCCTCATTTTATCTCACAGGGCCATCCATGGTCAAGGGCCAGCGTATCTGAGGAGATGCTTCATCCGGTATACGCCAAACTGCCCCCTCCGCTCTGCCACTCAGTGTCGGCTTAGGTGGCCAGACTATCTCTGTGAAAGCTGCGGCTGCCTGGAACGCCCTTCCTGTGGAGCTTCAGTATATTCATGATTTCAAGCTTTTGAAAAAATCACTCAAAACTCACCTCTTTAAAATGATTAAGTAACTCTCTTCTCTTTCTGCCCACTTTCTCACTGTCTGTGCACGCGCCAGGACACTCTTGAGTATTTGAGCGCGCTACAAAACCCTCTATAACATAATATAACATAACATATAATAGGGTCTTGAGCTATGTCTGTTTATTTGGATATAGATTCTAGATCTTTTCTGATCTATTTAGTTGTTATTCAGTTTACTTGACGCATTGTTCCTCTCTTACATCACTCTATTGGGTGAGACTGACATGGCGGATAGGCATGACGAAATGGTGGTTGCACTCTCTTATGCTCTTCATTGTCCACAGTAATAATCTTGTTGTAGTAAACTTTGAGGAGATCTTCAAAGTGGTGTGGCTAATCTCCCATGAATATCAGCTTGTATATATTTGTATATATGTGTATATGTAGATACAAAGGGTCTTATTTTATTTTATTTTGTTTGAGGTTTTCTTTATGACTCCAGTCCTGATGAGGCCCAGACGAAACAGGCTGAAACGTGTCCACCTGATAGATGAAAGAAGCCCTTACAATTTTGACTCTTATAAAAAGGAAATTCACAACACCATCTAACATAGAAAGGGGTTGAGACGCATTACTACCCTGATCGGTGTTGACATAAGGGCTATCTTGATGATACTGGCTGCGAACCATAGTGGTTTGAAAAAATTGTATATCACTGCCCCTTAAGAAATTCAGGCAACAAGGATTCTGTTTGTGAGACAGAAGACACTATATGATTGTTGGTGTATGTCAAACATATATGTACATCATTTTTTGTGTATTAATTCTTTTGTATAATTTTTATGTATTACTTTTTTGTATGTAAGTGTAGATATTTGATGTGCTTTCTGACAAATATATGCCTAGAGGCAAACATCTGGATCTCAGACTGGTGTGAGTGCTTTTCTAACAAGATAAATGGTTTTGAAGAGAATATTTCTCACTTGAGGGATTAATTAAGGTTTCCTTCAGGTTTGCGAATTACCATTGTTGTTTGATCAATTCCGCCGCATCAAGTTTTGTTTGTTGCTGTTTATATTGCCCAGGTGCATGTGGAGGATTAGGGCAAACCCCCTTTAGATTGAAACAGTGTGATGTAAAAGCGACGCTCTAACATGATAAATATGGCCCTTGATCTGTGCCTCTGCCCACCGAGAATGGTCTCAATTTTATCTTCCCCTTTCAGACCTATGCAGTGGGCTTTGTTTATAGAAATTGTGTCCATTTTCTGAGTCCCTCACAAAGCACCATATGATCCATGACATGGCATAGGTTGTGCTAGTGTAAGGTATCAAATGCTTTTTCTCTATAAATAGTATCAGTGTATCCGGATGGCCCTCTAACAGGTTGTCCTTTGTGTGGATTGATATCCTTATGTTCACTGCAATGTTATGATCAGTCTTGACCCTGCTCCAATGGGAACAGTCCAGCCCGACCTGCCAGGCTACGTCCTCCCTGAACCTGAACACAAGCAGCCCATGCCTGGTTTTACCCTAGTTATGGGCTCATTAGCTGGGTACAGCTTAGTTCCAGAGACACAGTGTGCTCGGGACCCACGTCTGAGCATACCGGTCCTACTTAGGGTGACACACTAAAATATACAGTGTAGAGCAGGGTCCAGACGGATTTGCAGATGGGGGGGTCCAAACGGAGGTGGCAAATTGGTGATCAAAATTACGCCTCTGGACGGGAAGGAGGCCGTCGGACCCAGATGACAACATCGCAGCAGGCAAGAGAAGCAGGCACCTACCAAGCGAAGGATGGCACGCGGAGCAGCTCAGAGAACAGTGGTCCCAAGTCCGGAGAGAATGAGAATGGAGCGCCAAAATGTACTGGAAGCGGTGATGACACTTGGCACTCCAAATGCTCAGCACCGCCTGGAATCTTTCGTGCAACGCACAGTGGTGTTGAGTGGTTCATCGACGCAGTCGACCGTAGTCTCTGAAGAACTTTGCATGCCGGTGGTCACCCCACAGACTGCGGATGGTATCCTGGGATGAGAGCGCTACACTGATGAACTTTGTGGACCATCGATCATGCAAGTAACATGTTGTAGGTTACAGGGGTTTGTTTATAACATGCAGGGGGCGGGGTGGATAACGGTGGATACTGCCTGAACATGCCAGTTAGATGCTCTTTGGGAATCCCTGCGCTTATATCTCAAACACCTTGTGAGTCTCTGTACAGGCGGTCCACACGGGTGCGTTGATAACTCACACTTGCAACTTAGTGCTACTGGCTCTGTGGATTTTACTAATGGGTCCTTTGTGAGGCGCACCACATACACGGGGCAAGAGGGGGACAGACACAGCAGAATGTTGCCTGCACATACACCCCACCAGGCCACACATTGACCTAGTTCCTCCATATGCATGGTTACAGAGTTTGGATGGACAACCACGCGAAGTTCGCCCCAAACGTTATGTTGTTTGCAGTTCACACGTTGTTTTGGTTACAACAGACCAGTTCATGCATGCTCGGACAGACTCAGTGCTTACTAAGGCATATCCTACCCCTAGCCTCCCAGCAGGCTACATATCCCAACAATAACACGGGTTGACATACTCATGTGGAACATACGCGGCATGCACACTCCCACACGACGATACTCCATATTTGCTTATCTCCAGAGGCATTCGGTCAAAATCGCCTTACTACAGAAAACACACATGGCACAGCTGGAACTGGAAAGACTGCGCAGGCGCTGGAGAGGGCAGGTGTATGGTAAAGGGTACTCCGCCCATGGTAGGGGCTCACTCATTTGGGTGAGAGCGGGCGTCCCATTCGTTTGCACAGACACGGTAATAGACTCTGAAGGCAGGTACACTCTAGTGCGTGGAACGGTCAGCACATATTGTTGGCCTCGGTCTATGCCCCGAATGTTGATCTTTTTTTTTTTAAGCAACAGTGGTCCCATGCATTGATAGGTACAAGAAAAAATAAATATAGACACACTGGAACTATATTCAGTAACGTGATTTGTCCAGCCAGACAGGGATCACTAATTTTTACTTATAAAAGGATTCAACAAGGTAATACCTTACATTCAAAAGAGTGAGACACAAGCCTGTGCCCACATGTTTACAAATTGGCAAAGTGAAAGGATAGAAAAAGGCAGAAGGGAGAGAATTTTTAGGCAAAGAGTAAATGATTTCTGAAAATTGAAAAATGGCAGAAATTCAATTACACCATTATACGCATAGCACAATCGGTATACATTTAAATATATGGTGTTTCAACAAGTCGACGGCGTTTCGATCCCTTAAACACAATACATGGGATCATCATCAGGACAATCATTAAAGCCTAAAGAGTTTTTTACACAATAGCCTAAGGAGAAGGAAGGAAAAATGTAGAATATCAACAAGGGAGAGTATCACAGTAAACAGTTATTGAGTGACATTCAGTGAATGTGATTTAAAAATTCCATAAGGGAAACAATGAGCTAAACACATGCGTAAAACCGTCAGTGAATGTGAAGGTACGGCGAGTGTCTATGAGCATATACACATCAACCATCACATGCAACACTGGCGTACGCAAGTCGTCACGAAATCGCGCAAGAATTTGCAGTATTGGTGAAAAGGCGGACAGTGGACTAAAAGTGAACATAGAGGATTGATTTAACGACAAGGTAGTCATTATAAGTGCAACTACTTGCAGGAAGTGAGGTAAACTGACAGGATGCAACCATAACTCATAGTGAAAGTTTAAGTTTAGGTAAGTGAAGGCCGGCAAGGATACCTGTAACACGGACTATATCAATGCCATGGGGCGAGATAAGTAGCAATTCCACGGTCGTTGAGAAGGAGGCAGTTAAAGATACGTGCAGTAACGGAAGCTTACTGTCCAGGGACGTGTATATGGATGGCGTGTCAGACAGCGACGTGCAAAACTGGAGGAAAAGGGGGGGAAAATCAACCAAATATCATGCAATTCCAAAAGGTAATTTAGTGAGACTGTCAAGCGTTTCTTACCCGTTAGAACAAGCCCGCAATGGGCACTGGGTAGGATTTTTTGGGGCTGTGGGCAGATCCACCAAGATCGGTTCGAAGTATCACATTTGATCAAAGTTAAATGGCGCCAAGGTCTGGCGTACACGGCGTTCGTGGTTCTAGGGTAGGAGGAAAGGAATAAACGGGAGGTGAGATGATCTGTATCTGTTTGGGGCGCAATCAGAGAGTAACTGGACACGAGGCTCCAAGCAGTTGCACAACTCACCAGTATGAAGGGCTTTGTGTATCGACCCTTGTGATTCCAGCAACCCGTAATAGGGAAACAATCAATCCAACGCCAAAAATAAGGCGCGAGCACATGAGCCTGCGGGGGAAGGGAGACAGGAGCCAACCAGTCAGAGGAGCAATAGTAAGGTGACAGTTCAAGAGCGTGCCTCCGGGTTAACCAAACTTACCAGAATAGAAGGCTTCGTGTATGGACCCTGGTGTGTGTCCAAGGTTTGCACAGAAGCAGGAAGTTAACGTAGGTGGAGAAGGATGATTGGTCGATGGACCCAGCCTTCTGGGCATGAAAATAAATAATGGACTAGCGGCGGCCATCTTAAGTGAGTCTAAGTGAATGTGAGCATGCATAGAGGGACTGCAGTATCGCAGAGTGACATAGACACAGATACAGACAAAACCGCGACCTTTTAGAATTATGAATGACCACTTTACAGAAGACTAGTCCAGTCCTCCTGTAAGTAAAGCCCTGTATTTAGGTTGTCAGTTCTCAATATCCACTTGAGTTCTTCTTTGTTGAGTAACCAGGACAAGTCACCTCCTCTGGGTGGTACAGTTACTTGGCTGATCACAGTCCACTTCATTTGGTTTTCTGAATGTCCTTTTTCTAAAAAATGTTCAACGAGTGGAGCGTTGGCAGTTTTACACCTGATTCGGCTCCGATGTTGGGATATCCTGAGTTTGATCTTTTGCTTTGTTTGTCCCACATAAATCATGTTGCATGGGCACAGAATTGCATAAATCAGATTACAGCTGTTACAATTGGTAAAGGTGTTCAGAACATTTTTAACATCTTTAAAAACAAATTCTTTACTCTCAATGCAAAAATCACACACCACACATGTGCCACATTTAGAGTGGCCCCTTAAAGGTGGAAGGGACCAAAGGTCATTTAGGGTCGTGTTGGTCATTTTGGATGGCAGGGCTGCCCTAACCACCTGGTCCTTTAGATTTTTATTGCGCTTAAAAGCAAATAAAGGTGTTTCCAGGGAGAGGTTTCCAGAATTAATGGTGTGCCAATTCTTTTTAATACTTTTCTTTATCTTGCTGGATACAGAGGAAAAAGTGGTGACACAAACCAGTTTATTGGAATCTTTTTTAGGTTTAGGTTTAAGTAGTGTCTCTCGGGGGCAATACCATGCCCTTTTCATAGCATTCCTAACCAGACGTCTGGGATAACCTCTGAGTCTGAGTTTATTGGCCAGGGTATTAGCCTCCAGAAAGTAGTCACTTTTCTGGGAGCAGTTTCTTCTTAGTCTTAAAAACTGTGAATAGGGAAGACTGTCTCTAAGGGCTCGAGGGTGGCAGCTATCATAACTTAGTAGTGTATTTCTCTCAGTTGGTTTCCGAAACAAGGAGGTAAACAAAAGGCCATCTTTGTGTTGGACACACAGATCCAGAAATGGTATATTGGTTTTAATGTGATCTATACTGAAAGTAAGTCCATTGCAATTGCTGTTCAGCCAGTGAATGAAGGTAGGGGGGATTTCAACCGGGCCACCCCATATCATAAAAACGTCGTCAATGTAGCGTTTCCACATGAGGACGCCCTGATGGAAAGGATTAGTGACTGGGAGGATGATGGTATTTTCTAGCCAATCCATTGCGGAGAGAACGCTACCTTAGCCTTAAGTAAATTTAGTGAAGCTGCGCTAAGAACCATAAATCATGTGGTCCAGCTGAAAACTTATAAACCCCGCCCGGCCCCAAAACAAGAAGTCTGGTATACTGGGGATCTCAGACAACTAAAACAGACCATGAGAAAGTTGGAGAAAAAATGGAGAACTACGCACAAGGCAGATGATAAGGAGGACGTTATGAAGTCGTCTAAAAATTACCATAAAGCAATCCGCGCTGCTAGGAAACAACATATAGCAGTTCAATTATCAGCTGCGGGTTCTAACGCAAAAACCCTGTATAACATTCTACAGACGTTCACCAAACCCCCTGCCTGTGACACTGAGGGGATCGAATCCCAAGAACTCTGTGACAACATTTCACAGTTTTTTGTCAGGAAAATCGACGCCATATATAATAAAATACTTGCGTCAAATTCCATCTCTAACAACCCAGTTGCAACTGACTGTGGAGTCCGGCTGCATACTATGACCCCTGATAATGAGGCCAAAAAGCTTGCCGCTTTCCCACCCATCTCCACTGAAGAGCTGATTGCTCTTGTCATGCAAACAAAGAGTGGGTGCCCGACAGATATCATCCCAGCACGTATTATGCCACTTCTGCTAGATGATCTGGGGGCTGGAATGCGACATATAGTCAACCTGTCTCTGTGTACGGGGAAAGTCCCTTCAGCCTGGAAACAGGCTCAGGTGAGACCTCTTCGTAAAAACAATTCAATCCCCTGGTCGGATTTGTCAAACCTGAGACCGATCTCTCTTCTCCCTTTTTTAGGGAAGCTTGCTGAGAGATACGTGAATCAATATTTGTCAAAATGTATTGAACAAACGGGTGGACTCGACCCCTCTCAGTCGGGTTTCAGGCCCAGGCACAGTACGGAGACCGCCTTGCTGTCCGTCGCTGACAATCTTCAGATGCTACAGGACAAGGGTTACTCCGTCGTCCTGGTGCTTCTGGATTTGTCAGCGGCGTTTGACACTGTGTCACATGACATCATGACCTCCAGACTAGTTGACATCGGTCTGGAAGGCAAGGCTCTGGCCTGGCTAAGGAGTTTCTTCAATGAACGCACCCAGAGAGTCATTTTGGGACCATACCAATCAGAGGTGGTGGCGATCTCAAAGGGGGTGCCACAGGGCTCGTGTTTGAGCCCTACGCTATTTAATATCTATGTGGCACCCCTAGCTAACATCATGAGATCCCACGGGTTCATTCCAGTATCATACGCAGATGATACTCAACTCCTCTTCCCTTTTAAAATCATGACTCCCGAGGTGCGTGACTCCTTTGCCCGGGGGATGAAGGAGGTGGCACGCTGGATGGCAGCCAACTTCCTGCAGTGCAACGTCTCCAAGACCGAGGTGATGCTCTTCGGAGAGGCCAAACGTTTATGGACTCCGGACTGGTGGCCCCAAGATCTTGGCCCCGTCCCTGAGCCCAAAACAGTGGTAAAAGATCTGGGAGTGAAACTGGATCATGAGCTCACCCTAACACAACAAACGAATCAAGTGGTGGGTTCATGTTTTCATGTTATTGGTCTTCTCAGGAGAGTATTCCCTCTGCTACCGGATTTCACCAGGAGAACGTTGGTCCAGTCTCTAGTGTTAAGTAGGCTGGAGTACTGCAATGGTCTGTTGCTGGGTGCCAATGAGGGTATCTTGGCTAGATTGCAAGTTGTGCAAAACACTGCTGCACGACTAGTTCTAAACGTCCCGCCTCGTACTCCCTCAAAACCATTGTTGGCCAAACTGCACTGGCTCCCGGTAAGGCAGAGGGTGATGTTTAAGATCTGCTGTGTCATCCATAAATGCCTTATGGGTAAGGGTCCTGGCTACCTCACTGAAAAAGTCATCCCTTATGTCCCATCTAGATCCTTGAGATCAGGAGATCAGGAATTGTTATGTGTTCCTAGGGCCATAAAAGCTAGAAAGGGGGGTAGGGCCCTTTCTGTAGCCGGCCCTAAGTTGTGGAACCAACTCCCGAAGGAAATTAGAGTATGCAGGGAACATTTCCCTTTTAGGAAGAAACTCAAAACGTTCCTTTTTAACTACTAGCTGGTTTAGGGCTTTGAATTAAATCATGACGAGTTGCTGTTCTTTAGTTGCTGCCAAAGGCGCGGAGATACTCCTCCGGGAGTCGATTCGCAGCGCCCTATAAACATGCAAATAAATAAATAAATAAATGTAAAGAATGGCTAGAGTGGGAGCAAAAATTGCCCCCATCGAAGTGCCCTTATTCTGTTGATAGTACTCTTCTTCAAACATAAAGTAGTTTCGGGTCAAACAGATCTCCAAAAGCTGGACTATGAACAGAGTTGGTACAGGGTGTGGACGGGGACGTTTATTCAATATTTCTTCCATTACCAGTAAGGAGTCTCTTTGGGGAATGTTAGTGTAAAGTGACTCGACGTCTAACGTACACAGGGTTTCAGAATTGGGGTCAAAGGGATGATTTTCAACCAGGTTTATCATACTCATGCTATCCCTAACATAGCAAGTAGTAATGGGTACAAAGTCTCTTAAAAAGAAATTCACATAGTGACCAGGAGGCTCCAACACAGAACCGCACCCAGAGACAATTGGGTGGCCTGGTGGGTCAATGAGGTGTTTGTGGATTTTCGGCAGGGTGTAAATGACCGGTATCCAGGGATGACTGACATTGAGAAAATTGAATTCATGTTTGGAGATGAAACCGGTTTCTAAGGCCTCAGAAGTCACCTGTTTTATCAAGGTTTGAAGTTCTTTGGTAGGATTCGTGGGGAGTCTACTGTAATGATCAGTATTGGAAACCTGGCGAGAAAGTTCTGTTTTGTAGCTATCTATATTTTGTAATACAATGCCACCACCTTTGTCCGCCTGTTTAATAACCAACTCACTTTTGTCCCGTAGTGACTTGATCGCATTCTTCTCATCTAGAGTGATGTTGTAGGGGATAAACATATGAGCTTGTGATAGGTTGGTAGTCTCCTTTTGGATGACTTTTTCAAAAGTGATGATCTCCTTCGGGATCATATTGGCCGTAGGGGAGAAGGTAGAGGGAGGTCTAGCCTTTGTACAAACATATTTGTCTACCTAAACACTCATATATATATTATGTTATTTATGTGATTTCTATATAAATAATTTCACTTATTGGCCAAACCTTGCATGTGTAAAGTTAGCTTTCTTTCTGATATCCCTCCAACCCTTTGCATTGTGCGGAATTCCTTTAGAAATATTCCTTACCATTCCACAGGAGCCATTTTTTTCTTAAATAGCCTTCATACCCAGGCTCCCAGTGAGTAGGGTTCTCTTGTTTCCTTTTTTCTGCTCCAACAAGATGGCACTCACGCTCCGATTGCAGCTATACGTACGCTGGAGGGAGAATTGGTGTACACACAAAGGGAGATACATAGAGTCATGGTGGAGCATTATACACAGTTGTATCGGTCAAGAGGCCACTATTCGGGTCACGAGTTAGAGAGATTGCTCTAACAGATCCAGCTACCCACAGCCTCAGACATACATCAGGAGGCACTCAATTGCCCCCTCACTCTGGTGGAGATAGGGGAGGTGATCGCATCCATGGCATCTGGGAAAACACTGGGTCCGGACGGCCTGCCGGCTGAACTTTATAAGGCTTACCAGGAGTCTCTGGTGCCTCATCTGCACACGCTTTATGCAACAGCGTTGGCTGAAGACTAGCTACCCCCTTTGAAGTGAAGGCATACTTGGTGTCCCTGCTAAAGCCAGATAGAGATCCCACGACCTTGGGATCTTATAGACCACTGGCGCTTCTTAATGCGGACTATAAGATACTGTCCAAAGCACTTGCGGAGCGTTTGGCGCCGGTGGTTTCGGCCCTGATCCAAAAGACCAAAATGGATTCATGACCAAGCGGAGCACGTCACAGAGCCTGCTGAGGTTCTTTCGAGTGGCGACGGATAGTGTACAAGAATGGCCAAAGGCGGGTTGTTTAATGTTGGACCTGGAAAAAGCCTTTGATTGCCTGGAGTGGAGGTACTTGTCAGTGTTGCTACAGTGGTATGATTTGGGGCTGGAATGTTTACAAAGGGTGGGCCTCTTGTATAAGAACCTCACAGTCTGGATAAGGTTGGGTCTCTACATATCTGATGCTGTGCCCATATGCAGGGGCACCAGGCTGGGGTGCCCACTATCCCCACTCCTGTTCGTGCTAGCAATTGAACCTCTGGCGGCGGCCCTCCCTGCAACATTAAGGGACGGCATAACGCTGGGAGACGCAGTACACCAAATGTCATTGTATGCAGATGATCTGCTTGTGTATGTGAGAGACATCGAGAATATTCCGGACCAGTTAGTTATCCAGCGTCCTACGGGATTTTGCTGCTATCTCAGGTCTCCGGGTAAACGCCAGTAAGTCCTGTCTTTATGCGTTCGGGAAGGGGAGACAAGACCCAGGATACACCCTCAATGGTACGAGGGTACAATGGAAGGAGGATACCTTCCGATACCTGGGAATACAGATATACCGTCAGCCGAGGGACCTTTTTGGCGGCAACCTGGGTAGGGACTCCACAGCCATCAAGTCACAAATGCAATTCTGGGGCACATTGCCGCTAACGGTCACGGGCAGAGTGGCGCTAACCAAGATGGTGATTCTCCCCAGGTTACTGTACTACTTTGCTAACTTACCTTTATATATACCTGCAGCATTTTTTGCCACATTCTCTAAGTTAATCAGGGACTCCATCTGGGGGAGCATTAGACACAGGCTGTCGCTAGCGAAACTACATCTTCCCACAGATCAAGGGGGCTAGTAGCACCTTACTTAGAGCACTACTACTTAGCTGCACAGCAGCAATGGATAGCCCGCTGGTTTGCGGATAGGAGTCGGGAGGATACAGCCTCTACACTGCCTCCATGCTCCCTGGAGAGACTCCTTGCAATCTTCCACCCAGCCACCAAGCCGTGACGCCAACGCCACTCCTTCTAGCAGTGGTGTACACATGCTACCGTAGAAGCCTATTTCTCACCAGAGCGCTGGTCCCATACACACCGGTGTTACCGCTAGAAGGTTCCCAAGCGGGATGCAAACACTCACCTCCTTTACACTGACACACTAGTGAGACGCTGGCATACAGACATTGGGAGATTTGTATTGTGATGGCACACTTGCCCCATATGACTCCCTAGTTGAGGATGAGGGATTATCACCAGGGCAGTTCCTAGTGCACCACTCACTGACTGCAACCCTGACCGCTAAATGGGGGGACATGTCCACAGAACCCTGCCAGCACCTTACCATACAATATCTCCACGTTATGGGACGAGGCAGGCACCTGGTCCGCTGGTTTGCGGCATCCCTGCAAACCCATGCGACGGTCAACTGGGGAGACCACTGGAAGACAGTGAATGATAACGTGTATTGAAGAGCCCAGTGCGCATACCCAGGAATATGAGATTTCGACAGATACAGTTGTTCATCATACATAGAGCATACCTCACGCCCGAGATGATCAATAGGTATTTCCATCGTATGGATGCAGTGTGCCCTAGATGTACCGAACATGGGGTGGGCCTGATTCACATGCTATTGAGTTGCCACAAGCTACACACATATTGGCACACAATCAGTGAGCTGCTATGCATCAGCACAGTTCATAGCCTATTCTTTGACTGGAATGTCTATCTGTTGCACCAGTTCCGTAGAACCCCAGCCACGAAAGTTATGTCCCGATTCCTGGATCTGGAGTTTGTGGTCGCTAAGCGATTGCTCACCAAGAGATGGAAGGCGCAGGATCCACCTCACACGCGTGCATGGAGACATTCGCTCTTCGCATGGGCCAGGGCGGAGGGTACTGCCATCAGATGGGAAGAAACGTTGGGATTGAGGAAGGAGCCCATAGCTGCGCAGTGGGAGGGACTGCTCCAGACACTTCAGCAGATTGAGGAAGCATGCTCAGGAGGGCAGCTCAAGGGGAGGGGCGGGGACCCGGAGTAGATGTCAGGACCTATGGAGGTGTGCGGCTGTACTGTTCCATGTGTGTGTTAATTAGAGCTGACACCAACGTGAACGCAATAGATGTCAATGCGGGGGAGTAACAGTCAGTCTGTAGTGCTGAGATACGTTGTTGAGGAAGCAAGTGGAGGTGTGGGGATGGGGATATTGATACTAATGCCGGTCTGCGTTGGGGTTGTTGGGTGTTACCTGTTTTGATCATATTATGTCTGTTCTGAAGTCCTCGCTGTACCAGCAGAAAGACACTACTCGTTGCACTGCCGAAACCATGCAGACGCCGGACTCGACTTCATCTTATGTATGGAATGAGCCAAATGTTGTCATTATATGTATTCCGGTGCGATAGACACATTTTGTATGTCTACAATGCTCAGCCTTTGTGTAGCAAGAATATGTTTCTATTGCTATTAAGTGCCACCGTGCATGGACAATGCTAAAAGTATAATGCCTTTCATGTATCTGTAACTTAAAAGTTAATAAAAACAGATTTTAACAAAAATGGTGATCAAAATAACAATGGGCTGGGATGCGGCCCAAGTAGTTACCAGTGGGTAAGATTAATTCAAGTATTCCAATCAGTTTTTTTGTATACTACCATGCAGATGCAAGCACACAGACAAAAACAATGCCAAGAAGGGATGTGCTAAGTGTGCCTAAAAGGAGGTGCTTACTTACAGCACCTACCAGGACACCCTTGAGTAAGAGTCCTGGGTGCCCTTTGAGAGGAATCAAAGACGGTCCCTCGGACCTCCCAACAAACTGTATCCCTGTGGATGGATATGACCCCTGTCCCCTTTTCAAAGGAGGGCAGCGGTGGCCCTGTTCAAACAGCAATGGTCATGTTTTGTGATGTTGTTCCATGTATCCAGTCAGGAGTTCCCTCAAGGTACCGAAAAGAGTGGGGTTGGCTATTTGCACAAAATGGAATGCTGAAGTCAAGTCAAGTCAAGTCAAAAGATTTATATAGCGCGCTACATACCCATAGGGTCTCAAGGCGCACACAAAGCACTTTACGAACTTGGACCTGAATGCCTCAACACACGACTGTCCTTCTACACCCCCTCCCGTCATCTACGATCCTTCAACCAAGCTCTTGCCACTGTACCTCGCATCAACAAAACCACCATGGGAGGCAGATCCTTCTCCTACCTGGCAGCTAAAACCTGGAACTCTCTCCCTACTCACCTTCGCCTTACTCAGAACCACCTAGCATTCAGAAAGCTACTTAAAACTTGGATATTCGACAAGTAATTCCCCACTCCCAGTCACAAAGATCTGGATTTAATCCATTGGTCTTTTGCTCATCAAGGGCCCGATGTAGGTAGGGCGTTACCGATCGGTAACGGCCGAAAATACCGATTTTTTGCCCTTACCGATCGGTAAACAGCCATCGAGATGTAGGGAACGAAAAACATAAAGAATCGGAGTGAAAACCGAATCGGAATGAGTACCGAATGGGAAAGAATCCGATACGTACATACCGAAAATCGGATATGTAACGATTCGGAAAAACACCGAATCGGATGCAAAGACCGATTCGGTCCATGTACCGATTCGTTAGTGACACCGAATCGGAAATTCACCGATTCGGTCCATGTACCGAATCGTTAGTGACACCGAATCGGAAATTCACCGATTCGGTCCATGTACCGATTCGTTAGTGACACCGAATCGGAAATTCACCGATTCGGTCCATGTACCGATTCGTTAGTGACACCGAATCGGAAATTCACCGATTCGGTCCATGTACCGATTCGGTAGAAAGACCGATTCGGACATGAGCCGAATCGGAAAACATGCCGATTCGTAGGAATCGCCGATCGGGAAATTCCCCGATTCCGACAGTTGGGGAGATGTAGGGAGGCACAGAAACACCGAAATCGGCTCAAAATTGGTAGAATTCACTCGGTATTTACCATGGATTGCAATCAGGTGGTAACCAACTCCAACCCATATAAACAGTCCCAAAATGCATTGCAACTTGCAGGATGGCAGCTTTCTATGTCATTGCGAGGCGGCTACGGCTACAGCAGGAAGGACAGAGGGAATGGCTAAGAAATGAACAGGTCTACAGACAGAGGATAACCCTGTTCATGCTCACAGAGGCAGAGATACTACAGAGATACAGGCTGGACTCTGACACCATACTTGAGCTCATCAGGGATCTCAAGCCATTCTTGGACCACCACACCCCAAGGGCACACGCCATCCCTGCGCACATCCAGGTGCTATGCAGCCTACACCTGCTAGCGTCTGGCAGCTATCAAAGTGGTGTAGCAGCAGCAGGAGGGGTGAGCCAGAGCAGCCTGTCAAGGTTCTTCCACACATTCCTTGACGCCATGATACACAGGATGGACCAATACATCTCTTTCCCTGCAACCCACGCAGAACTGCTACAAACCAAAGCTGACTTCTACCAGATGGCACAATTTCCCCAAATCATCGGTTGCATAGATGGCACGCACATTCCGATTTGCCCACCAGCGGACACCGAATACATATACCGCAATCGCAAGTCTACACACACCATCAACGTGCAGGTGATCTGCAATGCAAAGTGCACCATCACAGACCTGGTAGCAAGATTTCCAGGGAGTACCCATGACTCCTATATTTTCCAACAAAGCGGCATATATGCACGGCTGATGGCTGGCGAATTTGGAGAAGGATACCTCCTAGGTGAGACACATCATCAGACCCCCATAACACATAGTAGGTAGGTGGAATACATGTATGCATGTGTCTAATGTGACCCCTTTCTCTTCCAGGCGACAGTGCATATGCCCTCCGCTCATTCATACTCACCCCCTACCTCAACCCCTCCACACCCAGCCAAAGGAGGTATAACCGGGCCCACATACGCACAAGGAATGTTGTCGAACGGACCTTTGGCATCTGGAAAAGTAGATTCAGATGCCTGCACAAGAGTGGAGGTGCAAGGCAGTATACCCCCATCACCTGCTGCAAGATCATAGCTGTCTGTGCAATGTTACACAACCTTGCGGTGAAGAAGGGCACTGAGGTGGAGTTGTCTGACTACGAGGACCATGACGACGACGAAGCTGTGCCACTGACACAGCCAGCTGGGGTGTGTACGCCAAGTGATGGCAGATACAGACGTGAGGAGATCACTGAGAACTATTTCTGACTGAGTACAGATGCAAAGACAGCTAAATGTTGCTTGGAAAAAACAAATTTTAATAGTGTTGCACCACAGTTACAGCACTGATGTGCAACAAAAAATGGAGTATGGTAAATAAAATAAAGTCCAAGGTACTGGTTGCCTCACCCGCCCTTGCCAGGCTATTTCTTTGCCCGCTTGCCAGACCCACTGGGGTGTCCCTCAGCCCCCTCTGAATGCCCTGCAGCATCAGCGGAGCGCCTGGTGCTCCTCCGTGGCTCAGACGCAGCGCTGGCCGGGCTGCTGCAGCTGCTGCTGTCCCCAGCATCACCCAGGTCCAGGGCCGGATTGGAGGCGGTGTTTGAAATTATCATGGCCTCCATGGCAGTGGTGATCCGGGCCATCCCCCTAGTAAGCTCAGCCGTATGCTGACTAAGGACAGATTCCTGGTTGGCGCTGCGATGGCACAGTTGTGCCGTCGCCGCTGCAAGGCGGCCCATGGCGCGGTTCAAAACCCGGGCATCCCGCCTGCGCACCAGCTCATGCTCCTCCTGTCTGCTTGATGAGTGGGTGATGGCAGTGGTTAGCCTGCCTAACCCTGCTGCCACCTCCTTGTTCGATTCCACCACGGCCTGGAATCCCTTGACCAACTCTCCCATCTGCATGTTGTGCTGCAGGAGCTGGCGTTGGCAGGCCATAGTGGATCTTGCTTGCTGCCTCTGAATTTTCACCATCTGTCCCTCCAGGCCCAGGAACACACTGCCCTCCCGTGCTGGTGCAGCAGTGGTGGTGATGGTACGGCGCCGGGCACTGCTGCTTCCGGCCTGCTGAGTGGGCTGGGGTGCCACTGGTGGGGGTGTGAAGCTGGCCGGTCCCTGAGCCCCTGCTCCCAGGACAGGTTGAACAGGTGGCAAGGCCACGGTTGTGGCAGGAGCTGGTGTAGGCGGAATGGTGTCCCTTGTAGGGGAGTTCTCTGGGGAGAATTGCAAGGGGGGTGTGCTGGGCAGTACTGGGGAGTGCACTGCATGGAAGTCAATGACCAGGACTCCCTCCATACCTAGCCCTGGGGTGTCTCCTTCCTCATCCTCCTCCTGGCCAGCCTGGCTGGTGCTCGGCCCTGCGACTGCAGTGTTGGACGGTGCTGCTCCCTCTGCTGTCACTGTTGTTCCGCCTGATGGGGCCCCTAGGTACAAAGAAGCATTTGTAAACTGAGTGCCGATGTATTACAGTCAGTACAATTATGGCATTCCACATGTCCTTGCATCTCCTTACACTGTGTCACACTGTTTCCTGTCTTGTGATTCTGCACTGTCAGATTTAGCTACCTTCTGCTGACTACATGTACCATGATGCTTGTCTCTTGTATGTTGGTGACAGTACTGTGCTGGGGTTTGCCTATGCATTGTGTCTAATGGGGAGGTGTCTGGTAGGGTGTGTCATGATGCGCATGCTTCTTACCTGTAGCTGTAGCTCTCGCAGAGCTGTCCAGGGTCCCGATTCCAACGACACTCTCCCTCTCAATGGTGCTGGAGACCAGTTCCTCCAGCTCGGTGAGGGGTGGCGCCGGGTTCGTGCCTCCTCCAGTGTGTCCAGCCTGCCTCTGTATCTCACCCATCTTCCTTTTAGTGAGGCTGCGGATGTCATAGAATCTCTTTTTCAGTTCTTCTATGGACCTGGGGGTGACACCCGCAGCATTCACCTTCTGGGCGATGTCGGCCCAGATTCTCCTCTTGGTGCTGTCTGGCACGTTGAGGGACAGCTTGCCAAACAGCTGGCGGTGCACCCTCACCACCTCCTCGACCAGCACCTGAAGTTCGGTGGTGGTGAACTTGGGCTTCCTCTTCTGGGAGGACTTCTGGCTTTCTGACTGCTCTGCCATGTTCTCCAGTTCAGTTGGCAACCTCCTTCTCCCACTGCTGCTAACTGTGAGTGTTGAGCTCAGGCTGGCTTTCCAGAAACTTCTTAATTAGCTGCACCTGCCAGGGTTGCCACTCCCTGTTTGGGTGGGGGAGGGGGAGCCACCTCATTGGCTGAATCGCCTATTGCCGAATCGGCTTTTACCGAATCGGTAATATCCGAATCGGTGAAATCCGATTCGGTATTATCCGAATCGGTAAAAGCCGAATCGGTTCCTTCAATGCATTCCTATGGGCTTTTTCGCCATGGGTGTGTTTTCATGGCTACGAATCTATGATTGCCGAATCGGATTTTACCGAATCGGCTTTTACCGAATCGGTATTCGCCGATTCGGGACTATCCGATTCGGTGGTAGCCGATTCGGTAATTTCCGATTCGTTGTTAGCCGATTCGGTACTTTCCGATTCGGACCGAGCCGATTCGGAACGTACCGATTCTCATTACCGATGCCGACCGATTCGGTATTCATTCGGATTTTTTTACCTACATCTCGTTTTCCGATTTCAGAATACCGATTCGGCCCGCCTCGGTATTTTGAAATCGGAAAATCGCGTTTACCTACATCGGGCCCCAAGTCTTTTGCTCACCACACCATGGTACCAGTTTTAGGGCATCACCCCTCATTAACCAGGCTAACTTGAATCACCCCTCATCAGCCAGGCTAGCTTGAATCCATTGACAGTGAGCACGGGACCCACGTCTGGGCATCCCCTTCCCACTTAGGACAACAAAAGCAAAAGAAACAGTTGATGGACAGAATGCTGAACAATGCAAACATGCACCCCCAGTCACAAAGATCTTGGTTTAATCCATTGTTCTTTTGCTCACCAAGCCACTTCAGTTGGGACCCACCCATATGCAAATCAGTCATGACCCTGTTCCTCATGAGAACAGTCTATCCCGAACTGCAAAGCCAGTCCTCCCTTCCATTGTAAGCACTAATTTGCTGAGTTAGCATGCATGCTGGACCCAGTAGTACTCTTTTCCTAGTAAGGGCACGCACAGGCGCAGACCAGTGCTGTGTGCCACTATCACTGTGGCCGCGACCCTAGCCTGGCCCATGATTGCCTGGTGAGTAATGCTGTGAAAGCAGTACTGGCGCAGAGTAAAATGCCAAATAGACCTGAGATTGTATTCTGGAAGCTCTTATCACGTGATATGTGGAGGGCTGTGCTGTCTGGGGTCTGTAGCTTCCTGCAGGACATTTCTGGAGCGTGTCAGTGTTTCTGCAGTCTGTGATGTGTAGGTTCCTGCGGTGTGTGGCATGGGGTGCCTGCAGTGTAAGCTGAAGTGTTCTGTAAATGCCCCGGTGGTGGCTATGTAATGCCAAGGTTACTGCACTCTGGATTGGAAATTCGTGCATTGCGGGTTCCTGCAGTCCTAGTTTGTAGGTTCAAGCGATGTATTATACGGTAGTTCGTGAGGTACGTTTTGTGGACGCTCCTGCAGCGTGTGGTGGTGAACTCCCTTAGTACGCGGCGGTCGGGGTGGTAATCCTGCGGGAGATGGTGGTCCTGCGTGCACCCATCCCCCGACCCCACTCCCGCACATGCTTCTCCTGCAGGATTCTCCATCTTACCCCAGTTCACTCCAGATTCTGTTTCCGCTTTCAAAGGATTTATTTTTGGGTTCTTGTCGCCTAGCGACGGAATCAGGTGACAGGCAGCCGCGCCAGCATGAATATGCATCATTCCAGCCAGTAGCGGGATCCCTCGGGTGGGCGGGGGCGGGGGCGATGGTCACTGTGCCCACGGCACTGCCGGGGGCGAGGGGGCACACTGCCCCCGACACTGTGGGGCTGCTGCTGGAGGGAGGAGAGGTCACTCGGACCGCGATACCCGGGTAGTGCTGTCGTTATGCTTAGCAGCGTACAGTTTGTGGGGTGGGGTCACGCGGCCAGGGCAATACTGGGGTGAAGTTGTCCTTGCACGATTCGGGTGGGGAGTGGGGACCCCATTGCACAAGGCCCTGCGCACTTGGGTGAGGTCCCCGCTGTGGTGCGCACTGCCAGGATGGCGCTGTGCACTCCCTGGCCCGGCAGTGCTGGGGGAGGGGCGGGGGCATCAGTACACTGCCAGTGCGCGGTTTAGGTAAGGGGCGTACAACACCCAGAGCCCTGTGGTGTGGCAGACGCTGCAGGGGTGCACATTGACAGGGCACTGGGGTTAGGGGTCACATTGTGCAAAACACTGCTGAAGGGTAACGGGGCTCACACTGCCAGGGCACTGACGGGCGCTGATTCACAGATTCCAGGACCCTGTCCTCGTCACCGCTCCAGGCCAGTCCTGGGAGGGGCACAGGGACAGGACATACTGCCCGGCACACTTATTGAGGTGCACACTGCCCGGGGAAGTTGGCTGTGCTCAAGTGACAGTTCACAACTGCGTGTGTGCTGAGGTGAATGCAAGAAGGCGCAATAGCCAGAGCACGGCATAACGGGAGTATTCCTGTCTGTCTGTCTCTCACACACACACACGCACACACCACATGCACAGCTAAGTAGTCTGTACATGTCAAAAGACCCCCGGGATGGCAATAGAGAACCTTATTATATATGGTACCCATTGTGTATTTTTTAATATTACATCTTTATTTCGGGGTATCTAGTTTGAGAAAACACTGTTTTCTTCAAAGCGCAGCTACTAATGAACACTGATTGTTTAGGTTTTGTTTACTTGTCTTTAATAATTTGTTCAATTAAACATTTAAGTGATTTAGTGACTGCAGCGTTTACCGCATTATTATGGAAATACTGATTTTGCCACACTTCATGTTTCTTCTCTCCTCCAGAGAAAGCGCTGCATCATTTGCATTATTTGGTGCATAATTTAGATAACCTGGCCACATAATTCGGCCTTCCAAGATGTCGAATCGTATTTGCCCTGCACTTGTTCTTGGCCTGCATAGGGGTCTGGGGCTGTCTGCTCATGCCATGACATTCGGTCAGTCCTAGTTGTTCAGTCAAAGCCACTAAGCATGCGGGAACCTTCAGTCTCAGTGTCTAGTTACGAGCATGACACTGCAAGGTGTATTTAAAAAATGACTTTCTGAAAGTCATTCTCATTGCTTGAGGCAAGTTGACCACAATGCACCTAGGTGTGTCTTATGCTGCGCTGCATTCTGGGCGTGCTTCCCTGTTACCCTAAGGTACCTCGGCACATTGTCAGGACCTGGAGCCCACCTGGACCCCCTGAGACCTGGCCCCTCCACACCTTGCCACCTCTACACCGGCAACCCCTCTCAAAGAATTTTCTTACTGGGTACTAATGCTGCCACTATGCAGAGTAGGGTGTTGTGCATAGTTAATTGCTTTGATAGTGATGGCAGTGAGAGCAAAAGGCTGAAGCCAGGATACGGGCTTTAGGACCCAGCAGTGCACCTGCCTTCTCAGCTCCTGCCTTCTCGCTCCATCACTGCAGTGGCTCAGTGCATCCTACCCTGGAGGAGCCTTTCAATATCCACGAGCGGCACCCATGGTCCAGCCAGCATACCAGCATCCTAGCAACCGGGCAGCCCAGCATCAGCGAGCGGCACCTGTCAAGCATCCAGGTAACCTGGAGAGCCTCCGTCCTGGAATCCCTGCATCCCGGGCACCGCGCATCCCAGCATCTGCGAGTGGTAGCCAAGGCCCATCATCCGGATCCAGGAGCGGTACCCGGGACCCAGCAATCATCCACGCAGACCAGCATCTCGAAAATAGGGCACCCCACAATTGGCGAGTGACATCCCAGACCTTCCCAATCAGCATCCCTGCCATCGAGCATTCCGGGATCCATTCATTCCAGCCACGGGAGGGCTATCCAGGGTCGAGTAGCTTCATCGAAGGAAACCATCATACCGGCAACCACCACCCCAGCATCCTTGTCTTCCTGTGGTACCAAGAAGCCATCATCCGCATCCTGGAACGGTACTCAGCTAGCATTCCAGCGTCGATGTAAGCGTGTATCTCGGCAACCATGTATTTCCATGTCAGGCGACAGAACCCATGACCTAGTCAGCATACCTGTAACCGTGCATCTTGGTAACCATGCATCCTGACAACCGTGTATCTCAGCGTTAACATCTGCGAGTGAAAAGGAGGCAAAGAATGCATCTAAGCACCCTGGAAGTCCACTATTTAATTGCCCATCTCTTCGTTTGCATCCACATCCACGATTTCTTGTCATAATCCACCTAGTATTTAAGCAGCAAGCATCTAAGGAACCCTGCGCCTACATTCGTGACAAACCGCATCCTGGTAACCTTTCGTCCCAGCATCAACACCTACAAATGTTACCCAGGGCCCATCATCCGTACCTGGGAGTGGTACCCAAGAACCGGCAGCATCTACGCATCATGGCATCCTAGTATCCATGACCGTGAGCGGTAAATACGGCCTAGCAACAACTCAAGCTTTCTAGCAGACCAGGTTTTTAGTACCCAGCATCTGCAGGGCCCAGCAAGGATCTCAGCAGAGAAACCACACCCAGAACCAGCAAACGTCCAAACACATAAGTGTCCCTTCAACTCCACCCGTGACGAGTATCTGGTGCCCGATACCGTCTACGTGGTCCATCTACCTCGCATCTGCATTTATGACTGTACACTGGCCCAAGAGCAGTGGTAGATCTGTCAACCGCGCATCAGTGCCCGCGGACGGTACCCTGGGCACGGTATCCGCGTTCAGGAGTGGTACGAGCATCCCACAGAAGGGTACCTGCAGCCATAACCTGGACCCAGGGAGCAGCAGGCATTCCACCAACCCGGCATTTCAGCGCTGTACCGAGGGCCAAGCGGATATCCCGGCAACGCAGCATCAGCACCCGTGATCCAACGCAGGGCCTAACACCCCCGTCTGCCCACTCCATCATCCACCTATTCCAGACAGAGATGGTTCTCAGCATCCGCGAGTGTTACCCACAGCCCAGGCAGCAAGTTAAAGTGGCAACGTGATCTTAAGGGGGCATCATTACTTTCAGGTATAACATCCCAGCAACCTGGCATGCGGGGGTTGGTACTCGGTGCCCAGGGAGCGTCCGCAGGTGCAAGCCAGGCTCAGCAAGGGTACGGAGCAGGGCCGGAGACCAGCGAGCATCCGCGAGCCGTGCACGGGCCCTGCGTGCAGCCAGTGACCCGTACTCAAGGTCCAGTCATCTGCACGCGATGCCAGGGGCCCTGCGAGGACCCAGGGAGCCGGACACAGGACCAGTGAGCATCCATGCTGCGGTACTGCAGAGCCGGGGTAAGTGGAAGTCGGGGTGTGACTGGAGCCCGACTCCATGGGGTGCGGGCACCTGAGAGAGAAGAGAGCCGCAGAGGGGCGCGCCAGGATGGGGCGAGGAGAAAGGGTGGCCGGGCGGTGACGGGGACCGATGGAGGGCCACTGGTTCTTAGTGCGCAGGACACGGGGGTTGGTGGAGGGTACGTACTGGCTCTCAGTGAGCAGGGCACGGGGGCTGGGGAGGGTACTGGCTCTCAGTGAACAGGACATGGGGGCTGGTGGAGGGTACTGGCTCTCAGTGAGCAGGGCATGGGGGCTGGGGGAGGGTACTGACTCTCAGTGAGCAGGACACGGGGGTTGGTGGAGGGTACTGGCTCTCAGTGAGCAGGGCCCGGGGGCTGGGGGAGGGTACTGGCTCTCAGTGAGCAGGACACGGGTGTTAGGGGAGGTTACTGGCTCTCAGTGAGCAGGGCCCGGGGGCTGGTGGAGGGTACTGGCACTCAGTGAGCAGGACACGGGGGTTGGTGGAGGGTACTGGCTCTCAGTGAGCAGGGAATGGGGGCTGGGGCAGGGTCCTGGCTCTCAGTGAGCAGGACACGGGGGTTGGTGGAGGGTACTGGCTCTCAGTGAGCAGGGCCCGGGGGCTGGGGGAGGGTACTGGCTCTCAGTGAGCAGGGCCCGGGGGGCTGGTGGAGGGTACTGGCTCTCAGTGAGCTGGGCACGGGGGCTGGGGGAGGGTACTGGCTCTCAGTGAGCAGGGCACGGGGGCTGGGGAGGGTACTGGCTCTCAGTGAACAGGACATGGGGGCTGGTGGAGGGTACTGGCTCTCAGTGAGCAGGGCATGGGGGCTGGGGGAGGGTACTGGCTCTCAGTGAGCAGGACACGGGGTTGGTGGAGGGTACTGGCTCTCAGTGAGCAGGGCCCGGGGGCTGGTGGAGGGTACTGGCTCTCAGTGAGCAGGACACGGGGGTTGGTGGAGGGTACTGGCTCTCAGTGAGATGGGCACGGGGCTGGGGGAGGGTACTGGCTCTCAGTGAACAGAACACGGGGGCTGGGGGAGGGTACTGGCTCTCAGTGAGCAGGGCATGGGGGCTGGGGGAGGGTACTGGCTCTCAGTGAGCAGGGCACGGGGGCTGGAGAGGGTACTGGCTCTCAGTGAGCTGGGCACGGGGGCTGGGGAAGGGTACTGGCTCTCAGTGAGCAGGGCACAGGGGTTGGTGGAGGGTACTGGCTCTCAGTGAGCAGTGCACGAGGGCTGGTGGAGTGTACTGGCTCTCAGTGAGCAGGGCACGGGGGCTGGGGAGGGTACTGGCTCTCAGTGAGCAGGGCACGGGGGCTGGTGGAGCGTACTGGCTCTCAGTGAGCTGGACACGGGGGCTGGGGGAGGGTACTGGCTCTCAGTGAGCAGGGCACGGGGGCTGGTGGAGCGTACTGGCTCTCAGTGAGCTGGGCACGGGGCTGGGGGAGGGTACTGGCTCTCAGTGAACAGGACTCGGGGGCTGGTGGAGGGTACTGGCCAGGGTCGGATTGGGATCACAATTTGGCCCGGGCACTGACGAAAAAAGTGGCCCACATTTGCGGGGCTTGGCCCACATTCACAGGCGTGCCCTTTCATGAAACACAAAAGGAGTGTAAGTGGGAGGATATTGTTCTTGTGAAGGACACAAGGCCAATGTGACAATGTCCTACAAGCTGAGCAACTGAAAAACAGCGAGGCCCCTTTCGTTTACCAAATTATTCCCAGCCCTCCCCCCTCCAGAGCAGGAGCACCTGAAAACAGCGAGACCCTTTCTCTTAATAAATTATTCCCCAGCCCTCCAGCGCAGGAGCACCTGAAAACAGGGAGGCCCCAGCTATTTGTCAATTACTCAGCCCTCCCCAGCCCTTCACTGCCTCAGGGCAATGCCGTGGCAGGAGAGGGGCTAAACCTTGGGGGTGGGGGGAGGCCACGGTGAAGATGGTGTGTGTTCCCCACATCATCTGGCCCCCATAGTTAGACACATTCTTCCTCGCCCCCTATGCCCTGAATGAGAAGGGCTGTGGGCGAGGACTAGTGCAAGCACTGTTTCTGGACTCCGTGGGCCCCAGGGTTCCAAGGTGAAAATGGCTCATAGGCCTGAGCAACACCTGGCCCCCTTGGAGGCCGATCCTGGCACACAATCACCCCTCCCCAGCCCACCATCAGCATGATTGTTTGGCAGGGCAGGGGGTCAAGGAGAGGCCATGGCTGATCATCGCTGAATGGCCGGCCGCACAGCGAAGCTGCTTTCTTCTCCTTGTCAGTGATCTCTGTGGACTGGTAAAGGGGGGAAAAACGGCCCACAGAGTGCACTGAGACACCGGCCCTTCTGCCTATGCCCAAGTGCCCGCAGTACCAATCCGCCCCTGGGACTGGCTCTCAGGGAGCAGGGCACGGGGGCTGGGGGAGGGTACTGACTCTCAGTGAGCAGGTCCCGGGGGCTGGTGGAGGGTACTGGCTCTCAGTGAGAAGGTAATGACTCTTGGTGAGCAGGACACAGGGGCTGGTGGAAGGGACTGTCTCTTAGTGAGAAGGACACGGGGGCTGGGGGAGGGTACTGACTCTCAGTGAGCATGACACATGGACTGGGGAGGGAATGTCTCTTAGTGAGATGGTACTGGCTCTCAGTGAGCAGGACAAAGGGGCGGGTGGAGGGTACGGTCTCTCAGTGAGAAGGACACGAAGACTGGGGGAGGGGACGGTCTCTCAGTGAGAAGGTACTGGCTCTTAGTTAGCAGAACACAGGGGCGCATGGATGGTACGATCTCTTAGTGAGAAGGTACTGGCTCTTAGTGAGTGGCACACAGGGGCTGGTGGAGGGTACTGGCTCTCAGTGAGCAGGGCACGAGGGCTGGTGGAGGGTACTGGCTCTCAGCGAGCAGGGCACAGGGACTGGTGGAGCGTGCTGGCTCGTAGTAAGCAGGACACGAGGGAGGGAACTGACTTAGAGCACGGGAACTAGTAAAGGGTATTAGCTCTTAGTGAGCAGAGCAAGGGGACTGGTGGAGGGTACTGGCTGTTAGTGAGCAAGGCACTTGGACTGGGGGAGGGTACTATATATTAGTGAGTGGGACACAGGGATTGGTAGAGGGTACTGGCTCTCATTGAGCAGGGCACGGGGACTTGGGGAAGGTACTGGCTCTCAGTAAGAAGGTACTAGCTCTAAGTGAGCAGGACACAGGGGCTGGTGGTGGGTACTGGCTCTTAGGGAGCAGGACACAGGGGCTGGTGGAAGGTACTGGTTTTCAGTGAGCAGGACACGGGGCGGGTGGAGGGTACGGTCTCTTAGTGAGAAGGACACGAAGACTGGGGGAGGGGACGGTCTCTCAGTGAGAAGGTACTGGCTCTTAGTGAGCAGAACACAGGGGCGCATGGATGGTACGATCTCTTAGTGAGAAGGTACTGGCTCTTAGTGAGTGGCACACGGGGGCTGGTGGAGGGTACTGGCTCTCAGTGAGCAGGGCACGAGGGCTGGTGGAGGGTACTGGCTCTCAGCGAGCAGGGCACAGGGACTGGTGGAGCGTGCTGGCTCGTAGTAAGCAGGACACGAGGGAGGGAACTGACTTAGGGCACGGGAACTAGTAAAGGGTATTAGCTCTTAGTGAGCAGAGCAAGGGGACTGGTGGAGGGTACTGGCTGTTAGTGAGCAAGGCTCTTGGACTGGGGGAGGGTACTATATATTAGTGAGTGGGACACAGGGATTGGTAGAGGGTACTGGCTCTCATTGAGCAGGGCACGGGGACTTGGGGAAGGTACTGGCTCTCAGTAAGAAGGTACTAGCTCTAAGTGAGCAGGACACAGGGGCTGGTGGTGGGTACTGGCTCTTAGGGAGCAGGACACAGGGGCTGGTGGAGGGTACTGGTTTTCAGTGAGCAGGACACGGGGCGGGTGGAGGGTACGGTCTCTTAGTGAGAAGGACACGAAGACTGGGGGAGGGGACGGTCTCTCAGTGAGAAGGTACTGGCTCTTAGTGAGCAGAACACAGGGGCGCATGGATGGTACGATCTCTTAGTGAGAAGGTACTGGCTCTTAGTGAGTGGCACACGGGGGCTGGTGGAGGGTACTGGCTCTCAGTGAGCAGGGCACGAGGGCTGGTGGAGGGTACTGGCTCTCAGCGAGCAGGGCACAGGGACTGGTGGAGCGTGCTGGCTCGTAGTAAGCAGGACACGAGGGAGGGAACTGACTTAGGACACGGGAACTAGTAAAGGGTATTAGCTCTTAGTGAGCAGAGCAAGGGGACTGGTGGAGGGTACTGGCTGTTAGTGAGCAAGGCTCTTGGACTGGGGGAGGGTACTATATATTAGTGAGTGGGACACAGGGATTGGTAGAGGGTACTGGCTCTCGTTGAGCAGGGCACGGGGACTTGGGGAAGGTACTGGCTCTCAGTAAGAAGGTACTAGCTCTAAGTGAGCAGGACACAGGGGCTGGTGGTGGGTACTGGCTCTTAGGGAGCAGGACAGGGGTACTGATACAAGGTACTGGCTCTTAGTGGCCAGAACACGGGGGCTGGTGAAGGGTACTGGCTCTTCTTAGTGAGCAGGGCATAGGAGCTGGTAGAGGGTAATGGCTCTTAGTGAGCAGGACACGTGGACAGCCACGGCCCGTGGAGGGAGTTTTGGTGGGGCGGAGAGGCGGGGCGAATCTCATAGCGCACCCTGCATCGCATTTTGCGATGCAGGGCGCGCACCGAAATTAGTTTTATTAATTAAATTGTTTACTTACCTTCAATTATCCATACTCCAGTTTTTAGCACCCCCTCCCTGCCCCTCCCCCGCCCCCGCCTCTCCGCCCCATCGAAACTCCCTCCACGGGCCGTGGCTGCACGTGGACCGGGGAGGGTACTGTCCCTTAGTGAGCAGGTCACGTGAACTGGTAGAGGGTACTGGCTCTTAGTGAGCAGGCCACGTGAACTGGGAGAGGGTACTGGCTCTTAGTGAGCAGGCCACGTGAACTGGTAGAGGGTACTGGCTCTTAGTGAGCAGGGCACGGGTGCTGGTGGAGTGTACTGGTTCCTATTGAGAATCTTAGGGGACTCTGATAGATGGTACTGGCTCTTAGTCAATCATTCAATTAATCAATCAATCAATCAATCAACCAGGTTTTTGTTAAGCGCGACTACTCACCTGTAAGGGTCTCAAGGCGCTGGGGAGGGGGGGGGGGGGTTAGCAGGCTCCAGTCCATCGAGGGGGGGGCTGTCGAACAGCCAGGTTTTGAGGTTTCTTGAGAAGATGGGGAGCGATGTTGTCTGTCTGAGGTGGAGCGGCAGAGCGTTCCATGCTCGGGCTGCGAGGAAGGAGAAGGAGCGGCCTCCTGATCTGGTCTTTCTGGTGCGAGGGACCACAGCGTAGGAGAGCTGGGCAGATCGTAGGGTCCTCTGGGGTGCGTGGAATTTGTGTCGGCTGTTCAGGTATGCTGGTCCGGTGCCGTGGAGGGCCTTGTGTGCGTGGGTGAGCATCTTGAAGGTGACTCTAGCTTCGAGGGGGAGCCAGTGGAGTGTGCGCAAGTGCTGGGAGATGTGGCAGTGTCTTGGCAGGTCGAGGACCAATCTTGCGACGGCATTCTGGATGTTCTGTAGCTGCCACAGGTGAGGGGTTAGTAGTCCGGTAAATCCTCAGATCACAGAGACTAGCGCAGGGTCCCTGGTCCTTGGCGCCAGCAGTGCACAGACTGGTGGGTGGAGGGCGCTAGGCCGCGGGTTATCTCATCACAGCATCTGCTGAGCATCACTGCACCCAGTCACTGGAGTCACGGCCTGCAGAGCGTCATCAGCCGTGGGTTCAGGGCAGTGGCTGGGAGAGGGTCTCTGTCCCCGGGTGATCAGGCTGCAGTAGTGTAAACAAGCACTGCTAGAGGGCCATTACTTCAGATTGTTAGAGTGTCAGTACCCTGAACCAGTTAGGAGGCACGTTCTGCTTGTGATTACCACGAGACAAGCGAGTGGAGCTTCATTGGCTCTAGGTTAACAGAAAACAGAAAACAGGGGCTGGTGGAAGGTGATTGGCTTTGGGTGCGCAGCGAGGCAGGAGTTGCTGGAAGGTCATTTGTCCCTGTAAAGGACACAGAAATGGCGGAGGGGGATTGGCCGTGGCTATAAGGGCATAGGGTCCAGGGATGGCTAACTAACCCTGTGATATCAGAGCACAAGGGACGATGGCGGGTCCTTGGACACCATTTCACCAGGCAGGTTCTGCTGAAGATCTTGAGTCGTAGACTATCAGGACACAAGGCCTGCTGGGCCGGAACCGGCGTCAGCGGCGCTGCTTCCTAAGGGTAGGAGCAGGCGTTGCATGGTTGGTGGTAGGATGTCCGGAGAGAGGGCCTGAGGCAGGGGTCACTGCTCGGGTTCTCCGGACACATGGGTCAAAGCAGGGTCTCTGCCCCTGGTGCTCTAGGACATTGGCTGGTGTAATCTCCCTTAGCTATCACAATCTTGGCTGATAGAGGGTCGCGGTGGCTCCATATTAAGGGCACAAACGCACTGTTCAAAGCCGCTGCACCTCGCTGTCAGGACCCTAGGGCCGTCCTTCCGCACTGTAGTGGCACAGCAGCTGGTGAAGAGGGATTGAGGTTGCTCATGAGGATAAAGAGAGGTGTGTGTGGGGGTAATCAGACTTGGCTACAGGGGCGTAGCTACAGAGGGGGTATGTTTGGGGTTTTACACCCTCCTCCCCCCTATAATTTTTATTTTCAGATGAATAATTGGGTACAGGTGCTTTCGGTCGGGTATGGTGAGGTGTCTCGCGGATTTCACCTGTGATTTTTGAGCACACGCACTGACAAACACACACACGCACACTCTCTCTCATCTCTGTTCTGACGGGCCTAAAACATGTTTATTATACAGAATATTGTGTTTCTCTCATTTAGTAATCCCATTAATCCGTATTCCTCTCCCTTTCTGCTGCCTCTTGAGCCCCTCTCGTTCGCCCTGCCCTGCTTGTCGTGTAATGCATTTTAACATTATATGCCAGCTGGATGGTCGGGGAATCTGAACCACCCCCTCCCAAACTTACTGACCAAGCTACGCCCCTGATTGGCTAGAAGGACAAAAGGGAAAGCGGTAGAGCACTGAACCTGTGCTGTCCACAGAGGGACTGCCGGTCACTATACCTGAGCATCGGGATGCAAGGCCCTGCGGAAGCATGAATGGCCATAGTCATTCGCATACAGAGGGCGGTGGGCTGTCACTTGTCCCAGGCATTAGGAGACAGGGTTGTGGAAGCATCCTCCTGGCCGAGTGTTTGTGGAAGTTGATTGGCAGTGTTGGCCAGAGCCCTGGTGGACCGGCCCTGCATCTGGGGTATGAAGAGGCCGGTGAAGCATCCCTGTCCTTGAGGGGGTCATAAAGCCAAGCCCCATAAAGCCAAGTCCCCAGTATCCGAACACACGAGTTGGAGAGTGCTAATGGACAGGTCATGGCTGTGGTGCTACAGGGAAGGGGGCCCAGGTTTGGTGCAAGGTGATTGGGCTGGGTTATCAGCACACAGGGCTTGGCAGGTGTTGTTAGCCTGCATCTGTAGAACACAGGAGCTGCTGCTGGTGGCCCACTGGTGTCAGATAGGCAGACACACAGGGTGGCGGGTGTGTACTCGCACTGGTTCATCAAAACCAGAGGGGTGTCGACGGTTATTTGCTCTGAGTTTTGAGGACACAGGGGCAGTGCGAGGGGCACATGGGCTACAGATATTAAGGAGGAGGATAGATGGAGCGCACGGCTGAGGCTTTCTGGGCACAGATGTCATTTGGTATGCTCTGAAAGGAGACGCTGGAGTGTCCTTTCTCTTGAGTTCTCAGGATGTAAGGGCAATGTCTGGCGTAAGCTATCAGGACGCGGGGGCTTGAGGAGAGCCATACGTGCTATCAGGCCAAGGAGAGGTGAGAGCCGCTGCACTAGAGTACCAGGACACAAGGGCTTGCTGGCTGGTCAAGCGCCGTACAAATTAGAGGTCACTGGTTTTGGGGTTTCTGGATACAGATGCAGGTTTTCGGCCATTGCCAGTGGATTGCAAGGAATATGGGTTGGTGGAGGGTTATCAATCCTGGAATGACTCAACATGGACAGAGAAACATTGACCAAGGTAATCAGGAGTCGGACACATGGCTAGTGGAGGATCACTGGCCCTGTGGTTTCATAACTGGATCTGGTAGAGGCTCACAGTCCCTGGGCCTTCAGGGTGCAGGGATTGGTGGAGTGCTACTGGTCCAGAGCTGCCAGGGCACATGGACAGAAGGGGGGCTGGTCCCTGTACTCCCTGGATTCAGCACAAAAGGCTGGTGGAGGCTCATTAATCATGGTCTTTAGGATAATGAGTGAAAGGCAAATGAATCTGGGTTATCAGGACAGAGAGGTTACTCGAGGGAGCCTGTCCCTTTGTTGTCAGCAAGAGCTGATGAAATATTAATGACCCTGCTGCAAAGCCTATTGGTACTAAATGCTTAGAAAGCTTTTGGAGAGTTATTAGCTCATATTATTAGGACCCAGGGGTTGGTGGAGACTTAATGGCCAATGCTATCAGTGCACAGGGGTTGGCGGAGACCTAATGGCCAATGCTATCAGTACACAGAGGTTGGTGGAGAGCCATTGGCTGTAAGGTATTATGACACAGAGGTCAGGGAAAATATTCTTACCTTTGGATTAATAGGACACAGCTGTCAATGTCAATGGCATTGGTTGTGTCAAGATGCCCGGGCTAGCTGAGTGTCATCGGCACAGGTTTGGTGGATATGAGCTCTGACGGAGGCTGATTTACCTTGGATATCACCACCCAGTCCTTGTGGAGGGCCACTGGCTAAAGGCCATGGGTTATCAGGGTGTATGGGGTGTTTGAGGGTCACTGGATCTCACTGTGAGGAGGAAGGTGCTGTGGAATGTAGTGGTATCAGGACACATGGTGGCTGGAGAGCTGCCCGTCCTGTTATTAGGACATGCGGCTGGTGGAGCATCACTGATGCTCTGGTAGGAAGGCAGTGCTTGACGAAGGTAACTGTCCCTGGGTCACGTAGGTCCAGGGGTTTCTAAAGGTTCAGGTGCTAGTGACTGCTGGAAGTTTATGTGTGCTAGTTTATCAGGACAAGTGGGATAGTAGAGGCTCATCTGCTGGGAGGTTTCATGGCACAAGATGGCAGACAGCCTTTGCCTCTTGCTGTAAGTAGAAAAGGACTGTGGAATGTAGGGCTATCCATAGACATGGGCTGTTGGAGATTCAGTGGTTCCGGTCATTGACCACAAGGTATCATGAAAGAGGTTTGAGGAAGATAATTTGTCTTCCTGGGTTATCAAGACAGAGGGGCTGGCAGAGATTCATTCTCTATAAAGTATTAGGCCAGAACATAGTGGAATGATGAAGCACCATTGCCTTATGTAAGTTATTAAGTATCAGGGCCAGTGGGAAGGCATATGCCCAGGTTATCATACCTCAGCACACAGTGGAGGGGATTGCCCCTTTTTATCGTGACACAGAGAGTGAAGGAGGGTGATCTACTTCATTTATCACGAAGCGGAGAATGTTACATGGCCTTTGCTTGGTAATGGCTATCAGACCAGAGAGGTCGTGGAAGGTGATCGGGCTCATTTATTAAGGCAGATAGACTGCTGAGTGGTCATTTACAACTGATGGTCAAGACACAGACACCGGTAACAGGTAGAATACCCTGGTTTTCATGAAGACGAGGGACATGAATGGTCATTGGCCACAGGTTCTCAAGCTACAGGGACTACTTAAGGGCGACCTTGACACAGGGGCCGATGGAGGGTAATAGCCCGCAGTAATGAGGATAAAGTGACTGCTGGACGGCTGCAGCCTGGTGATTATCTTGACACAATGGCTGGTGAATAGTAAACATACTCGGGCTTATCAATGAGCAGGGATGTCTGGCAGACTATCAGAACAAAAGGGCTGCTGTGACGTCATTTGTCCCATGCATATCAATACACATGGGCTCATAGGGAAACATTGGCCAAAGCGTATTCCGATGTAGACACTACTGGATGGTCACTAATGCTTTTTCTAAGGATATAGGGTCTGGGGAAAGGTCACTTGCACTGGTTCAATCAAAACATGTGAACTAGTTTGGAGCTATTGATGCTTGTTTAGCAGGACAAGTAGGGTGTTTGCGGATCCTCTGCTCTGAGTTTTTAGGAAAAAGGCTCTGGCAGAGAGTCAGTGACCAGCTCAGAACATAGAGCTTTGGAGGTCCTCTCTGCCTAAGTATCGGTACACAGAGACCGCAAGTGTATCATCATCATTGACCCCGGTGGAGAGTCATTGGCCCGACAGGCATACCAGCACGATAACCTGGTGGTTTATATGCTTTGGGCAAGGAGGATGTAGGGATTGCTGGAGAATCATTGCTCCTGGTGGTAAAGACGCACTGACTCAAGGGATAACAGTGACAATGACATTGGGAGCATCAGCTGATGGAAGCTACTCAGCCTGGATTAACAAAACACAGAGGCCAACAGAGACAAGAAGTGGTTAGGGTTCCTGGCACCTAGGGAAATATCCGTACATAGGGGCTGGTAAAGAGCCATTGCATGGGTCCCGTTACCACTGACCATGCTTATCAGGAAGCAGCGCATGGTGGAGGGTCATTGACTTTTGGTTAGTAGGCTACACAGATAGGTGGAGCTACTTTGACCTTGAGCTGTTGAGACACATTGTGATGGTCCAGATTTAACGATGTCCTCCTGATCCTGGACTTGCAGCCTTGCCCGAGGTTAAGCTAATGTCTTCCTGAAGCTGCAGTGCTTTCACATGATTGGTAAACAATGTGTGGCGGGCTGGTGTCTGCAAGGGTGCATCCCAGTATTAGAGGAAGAAGCCACAAGGCACGAAAGGATGGATGAGTCGTCACTATGAAGGGAAGACGAAGATAGAATTTAAACTTGAGAAATGGCACAAGGCTAGGCAAGCACAAAACAATACTGAAAGAAAGAGGGCTACACCATACCCACCGGGCCAGAGCAGAGCTTATAGAAGGCCAACAATAGGGACAAATATATCTATGTATGCTGAAGTGGACATAAAAACGCCAAAAACACTACTGCTGCATTGCGATGCAGCCATTAATGGAAATACAGCTCTTTTTACAGCTGAAAACAGGAAGCAGGAAGTGCTGTCATGCCATATGCTTGCAGAGACATTTTAGACTCGGCTAGTCTCTCACTAGATTAATTATGTTGGCCATCTTTGGTGGACTGTATGGAGAAATGGAAAATCCTGATCTGGCTCTCTGTAACTAAGAAGGAATGTGTGAAGGCTCGTGAGTCCTCAACAAGGACCCACATATCTTCTCAACCTGAGATGTTGTCCTTGCACGTCTCTCAGTTTCCCAGTAGGGTGCTCGACAAAGACCTTCCTGAAACGCCGCCAGCAAAAAAGCTGTGCCACGTTTCAATCACAGAAGAACATTGCTAATCCCACCAGAACTCCTGCAGCCAGCCAGAGAGACATCCATTACTCTCCAGCCCGAACTGGAGAGTGAAGCACAACAAGGCGTTCTCCCAGCCAAGACGGAGAGTCTAGCGGATGTCATAGACAGATGGCGCGGAGGCTGAACTGCAGCAGCGGGGTCTGGGGCGCGCTGCTCGTGAGCAGGATCGGGCGAAGCACAAAAGAGCTGTCGACAAATTTTTGGCTCTGGGTTATCAGAGTAGTTGGCTGGGTGGATGGTTGCTGGCCCTGATTACCAGTATAGAGAAACAGATGGAGTGTATTGACCCCCAGTCATGAGGACTCAGGAACTAGTTTAGGGTTGTAGAACACAGAGTGTTAGGACAAAGACCCTGGTTCCTGAATCACATAGTATATCAGGATTGGGGACAAACTGCATGAGTTTCCCCTATGATCTATAATGGTAGGAGGCATATACATATATGTGTTTTCCTCTCTTGTGATATATATATATATATATATATATATATATATATATATATATATATATATATATATATGCTCCAGGGTAGATTACAAAAGTCCTTTTTATTCTTATGACGAAATTCATCTACGCGTTTCGGGAGTCAAGCTCCCTTGTTCACGATGTTTCACCACCATTTTAGCTGAATTAAAATACACTTCATGGAGGTAGTGAAAACAAACAATGGGCTCAGCCTTGAGTAGAACACCACAATTCTCTATAACATGGCAGCCATATTATAACGTGTTACTTCACCAGAATTTTACTAAAGATCAAGCCTCATTGTAAACATACTTCATGTACAATTATTACAAAAAGATATTTCTCTTTTTATAGTCAAAATGTCCATATTTCAACTATGTATTTCAACAGGATTCATATAATTAAATTCCCCTGTACAAATAGTACATAATGAGAGTGTAGATGTCCGTTTACTAGATGTTATACTAGTTCTTTTTCCTCACAATTAAATTGGCAAGTGCCATTTCTTGTATTTCCATGTATTCTTGCACAAAACAACTTTACCATTTCTTTAAAAGAAAAAAAGTGCTAGTGCAATATTTTCTAATTTGCATATAAAATGCAAAGACTCAGTACGGGGGAAACAACAACCTTTTACGCACTAAAAACTCTCCATAAAGAATGGAAAATTCATAACATGCAAAGAAGCAGCTTATCCTTATATCGACCTAAGTACATAATAAAGTGCTAGTGCTTATGTAAACTTTGATTATTTTCTCAATGTAAACATTTTTACTACAGTACTCAAAAAATAAAGTGCAAGTGCTTTAGTAAACTATAATCAACTCTCTTATAGTAAGCATACCACTCTGTACAAATATACTTATTTGATTCTCTTCTGTACTAAAAGAATGCTATTCCATCATAAAGTTCAAAATACATAACAATCTCTAAAGTTTAAGAATATATATAATATGCTGGTCCATATGATGTATATATCAACTCAGTTCATCACCTCCATTTAAGCGTAAAAAATATATATCTGGTTAAAAACGCAAACAGTTCATGGTTACTAGTGCAGATTTTCATTTCAGATTTCATTATTATTCTCTTCTAATTGTTTCAAGGCAGACTTGTATATAAATCCTCGTCGACATTGAGCCCTAATGGTTCCTTACAATTAAATTCCAGAATAAAATACGTTTCTAACCTTCGTCCCCCCCTCTCTTTTTCTTGGGGACTTCTGCCATACAAGTATATTGCAGACTCTCAGGGTTACTCTGGTGATGGACTCAAAATGTCTTGTGACGGGATATGTTCTATCCTGATTGACAATTGCTTGCCTGTGTTGCAGAATTCTTTGATGAACAGGTAGAATCGTGCTACCTATATACATTTTTGGGCATGAACATTGTAAGAAATAAACAACAAAACTGCCTTTGCATGTGATGGTGCTCCTAATGATGATGGTTTTATTAAAAAATGTTTTGAGGCTAGTTCGATTCATACCATGATTACATGCCTTGCATTTAGTGCATTTCTTAAAACCAGGTTTCTGTTTTAACCAATTAGATGAACTTTTCTTTCTCTCTACAAATTCACTTTTAACAATTAAATCTTTTAATGATTTAGATTTCCTATAGGTGATTTCGGGATTCTTTTGAACTCTGGAACCTAGCACCGGATCATTCTTTATAAGATACCAGTGTATTTTTTAAAATATATCTTATCTCTTTATGTTGTACATTGTACGTGGTTATAAATCTAGAGTTGATCTTATTCTCTTGGATTTTATTTAGTTCCTGTTGTTTTTTAGTTCTTGATGGTTCAAACAAGATCTTTTGTCGCTTTAAATTCCTGGCTTTGCTAGCAGCTCCTTTTAGAATGCCTGGTGTGTACCCTCTTTCAATGAACCTGCAGGTCATCTCTTTTTCAATTTTGTCAAATTCTTCCTCACTGCTACATGTTCTCCTTGCTCTGTAGTACTCCCCAAAGGGGATACCTCTAATTAATGTGGCAGGAGGAGCGCTGTCCGCATGGAGAACGGAATTACCTGCAGTGCTTTTTCGAAAAACTGTTGTTTCCAGTTTATCATTGCTGGGTCTTATGCTGACATCTAAAAAGTCTATTGAGGTTTTACAAATACTGACCCACAAATTCTAAATTAATGGTATTTTGATTGAGGTCACCAATAAATAAATCGATTTCCGCCTCCGTGCCCTGCCACAGCACGAAGACGTCATCGATAAATCTAACCCACAATAGAACATGTTCAGTCCAATGGTCCAGGGGACTGCCCCCGAGCACCCATTCCTTCCACCAGTCGAGATGTAAATTGGCGTAACTCGGGGCGAAACAGGTGCCCATCGGGGTTCCCCTTTCCTGTAGGAAGTACTCATTGCCAAACAAAAATATATTTTTTGTGAGGCACCATTCCATTAGTTCCAGTATCATTCTGTTTTGGGCAGCAAAGTGAGTTGGTTTTCTGTTAAGGTAATGTTCACTTGCTCTCAGACCATCTACATGTCTAATGCTAGTGTACAATGTAGAGATGTCTAATGTCAATAAAACCATCGTCTCATGATCCCACCGGATGTCAAAAAAATTATATATATATATATATTACCTACTGGCGGTCGCCAGTAGGTATATATAGTTAGGACCTAGTTACCATAGGAAATCCCCAACATTCTATTAGGAATAACTTCGGCGCCGATTGAGGAATCTGCGTGTAATTTTCCTTAAAATTGCTTTGCTCCTTCCCTGAAAGTCTCGGGGGGATTCGTCAAGCGGGGGCCAAGAAAAAACGGGAGTCCCAAAACATGTTTTCCCCATGTTAATTTCCATAGGGGCCTTTAGACACGGCTACAGCCCGAACGGTTGAATGGAATTACACCAAATTTGGCAAAATGGTAGGGCCTGGTATGCAGATGTGCCTTTGCTATGTTTGGTGAAAATCCCTCCAGTAGTTCTTGAGAGAATTGAATTTGAAATTTTTCAAATGGCATTTTCTATGGGACCTTTAGACACGGCTGTACGCATACGTGCGCATACCCTTACATGCGGGAGCGAGTTTCTGATTGGCTGGCAGTCGACTGTCAACATTCCAAACCAGGAAGTGTTGGCCACCATCTTGTTTTTAAAGAGCACGAAAAAGGGGCAGGGTAGAAACCCCTCAACCCTCTAGCCCTTCTCACTGGGTCCCAAAAGGACCCCCAAGGGCAAAAAAATAAAATAAATTGAAAAAATCACGGGGAACGCGCACCATACGCGTACGGTACGCATACGGTGCGCGTACCCCTCGATTAAAAAAAAAAATTTTTTTGCACTTGGTGGCCCTTCTAGGACCCTCTGAGAAGGGCTAGGGGGTCAGGGGGTCTCGACCCTGCCCCCTTTTCGCGTTTTCCACTCTTGTTTTGTGCTCTCTTGTGCCTCACTTCTCCTGAGAAACAAGATGGCTGCTCAGGTGGCCCCAGAAGGATAATAACATATATAAACGTTATCCGCTAATAGAATTAGCATTTACAAAACCTTTGAAATTTATTGAAAAAAAATATAGGTTTCACGCCTGATATAGTTAGGAATTAGCATTTAAATAACCTTGCAAATTCACTGAAAAAAACATAGGTTTCAAGCCTTATATAGCTAGGAATTAGCATTTAAAAAACCTTGCAAGTTCACTTAAAAAACCATAGGTTTCAGGCCTTATATAGTTAGGAATTAGCATTTATAAAACCATTGAAATTGCTCCTATATAGTTAGGTGTACTAACTATATTTCACGCACCCACAATCCACTGCTGATGATGTCACATATTACATCATTCATGACATGGTCAGTGACATCACTGATGACATCACTGATGACATCTCAAATGACATCACTGATGACATCACTGATGACATCTCATTTGACATCACTGATCACATCACTGATGATATCAGTCATGTGATAATACGATGCACCTCCTCACACTCTAATATAACCTTTGATACACCCAGTGTTAAATACAGACTACCATTCTTGAAACCATTGTTACACCAATACCAGTTACTACATACACACTCACTGATTCCTAGGTCTACACACACATTCACTCATTCACCCATAGAATCACTCATACATACAGTCACTCATCAATACAACACTATCATATGCACTCATACACCTATACAGACACTCACACACTGCCACTCATCCATGGAGTTACTCACACACCTAGTCAGTCATGCAAAGAATCAATCACACTTCAATTTCCTCAACTATACAGTTATACACACAACACCTTACTTATTCAAACATATACTAACACATACTTACTCTCTTATACAATCACTGATACAAGTACACAATGATCCATACAGCCAATCGCACATTCACTGGCTCTCATGTATAGTCATTTATATATGCCAACTCTCACATGCACTGTGTTTTACATATGTACTTACTTGGACATGTAGCACTGAGATATCCATTCACTCAACAACACACCCATGCACACAGTCAACCGCCCATATATCTGTTTCCACATGCACTCTTGAACTCATACACCTAGTGAATCAACTGCTCACACATCTATGCACAGAGTCACACACCTCCCAGCCACCCACACACACACTCAGTCTCCCATTCAAATACTTGGGCAACCAATCAATAACCCATATAGCCACTCATATAGCTACTGATCAACACATGTAGCAGCTTACACAACAACAGACATACTGATGCACACATTCAGACAGTTTAGTCACTAACCTATGCATTTAGTAGGACACATTTAATCACTCATACAGTCAGTCACGAACCTACTAAATCCTTCATCCAGACACTTATACATCCACTGTATGTAGGTATGTATGTATGTATATATATAAAGTCTCCATATCTAATCCTCAAGTGGGTCTCGCTTCTTTCGTTTGGAGAAGGTGTTGGACATATATATATGCTGCCTGTGCCTTAAGAAAATAAAGAACTTGCCTTGATTCTGGGACTCGTGTCGTTTTCTGGGTCTGGGGCTCCAGATTTCAGTCTTCGTGCTTTGCTGCATTTAATCTGCGGAGGGTGGTTGCCTCCGCCTCGAGTCCACTCCCCAGTAGCTGTCCGACGGTTTCAACCAGCTGTTTGCATCCAGAGAAGTGGAATTTTCCGACGGACCCTGCCTGTGGAAACCGAACACACCCTGCCTTGTAACGAGGCTCATTGAAACGCGCTGCACGCTGAAAAGTCTTCGCCATTGTGGAATTGGGCGAAAAAGCAGAGCACAACAAAGGCGCATTTCTGAGCAAAAGAAGAGTGGGGTGAGTGATTCGTATCGCATTGCCAGGTGGTGGGGAGGACTTCAGGCATACGCGAGGGTACTTCAGGCTTAAAACTCATTATTTGCCTTTTGTACACCGAGCGTTCAAATTTCTATTTACGAATATACCGGCATAATGGCAGAAACGGGAATGTCGAAAGAGACAATGAGGGGGCGTGAGGCGGCGTCATTAGAACTTTTTACCAACTTGCCGAAAATTACCCGGAAGGGAGCAACAGCGGAGGCAGGGACATCTGCATCTGCACAAAACAACAGCCCATCAATAGAAATGCAGATAAGGGCTCTTATGAAACGCTTGGAAAAAACTATGAGGAATGAAGTCACAAAGTGGTGGGAGCATAAATCCCTTTCAATGTATATTGCGGAAGGAAGAATCCCAAGGGGTTTAAGAATTCTACTTGCTCCCAGCTACGACAAGCCACACCCGGAAATGTTGAAGGAGTGGGGTCACAGTAATTTGGATGCCTCCCGGAACTTGGTCCAAATCCTTATAAAATATGCGGAAATTGACCGCTTGGAACTACTCAAAGAATTGCAAGAGATTAATGGAGAGCTGTCAAAACTAGAACCTCATGACCTCATTGTGACAATGAGAAAAGAAATTCAAGAAAAAGTGAACAAACATGAGGAGAAAATAAAAGCGCGCAAAGCGTGGAAGTTTGCGCGCAATAAAGATGACTACGAGCATGGGAAGATTTACACTTTTGCTCGTAAATTTGAAAATGCAAAACGCCTAAAAATGAGCCAGAAGTCAGCCCCTGGGAAATCATCAACGAGGGTAGAAGTGACTGCTGGTGGCTCGCGCACGGATGTGCAGGCAGATGCACAAATAAACAGTGACTCCAATTCCACATGCAGTAATAGAAGCAGCATTTATTCGGATGATGAGGCCTTGACAACGGGTGATGAGGAAGGAGGACCTCCTATGGTTTTGAATCTAGGTGAGGAGGTGGATTTTTTAGTGAATGCACGGTTACAAACGCTGCGCCCACGAAATCAGCAAAGTCAACAGAAAAAAGGGCCAGAATCAACCGCCGTCGAAAAGAGCGCCGCCAAAAACACAAGCGTAAACAACAACAACAAAAAGAAAAAGCAATGGCGCAAGAACAGAAATTAAATGACAAGACTGTTATAAACTTATCTTCGACTACCCTCACCAATGCAGAAAACCAACTTTTAAGTCTAGGCCTCACGTTTTGTCCAATAACAGACTTCAACTACACAGCCACCAGAGTGGACGTGTTTCGTTTCATTCGAAAATTGAAGCTTCGCAAATTCTTCAATATCAAGGAGGGCCCAAATATTACTGAAACAGTGGACTTGAATACAACTACACCTGTGTTACAAGCCCGTGATATCAGAGGCATGCTTACACTTCATCACCTGAGTGATGACAACAATGAACCTAATACCAGCACATCCACACAAGAGGAACTCAGGGAAGCTAACATCTCCCAAATCGGAGCGGGCTCTAGCCCATTCAAACCTACGTCAACATTTACACCCACCATGCCCAAAGATGCGATAGATGCATTCCATGATGTGGTTACAGCAGATTTGAAAAAACTTTACCATCAGGTCAAACATCGAAGAAGAACCAAGCGAGAGAACGAAAACCAATGTTGGCAACTCATGAACAAGTTGAAAAATGATCATCGCAATATTGTCTGTGGTTCAGACAAGGGAGGAAATATTGTTATATGGCCACAAGAACAGTATATAACAGAAGCCAACAGACAATTATCGGATCTGACTTGCTACATGAAGACTAATTTGAAGGAATATGATTTGGCTAGAGAGAAGTTACGCAGAATGCTCTTCAAATACAGAAGGGAGGGCCTAATCTCTATGCAAGAATTCAAATTTCTACACACCGAGCTTCCTATTATGCCCAGATTTTATTTAATCCCTAAGGTGCATAAGGGGATTTCACCGGTCCCAGGACGGCCAATCATCTCGGCAATAGACAGCATTGGTAAACATCTCGCTCAATATGTAGATTATTTTCTACAACCTCTGGTATCCAGTCTGCCAACATATATCAAGGATACGGGACATTTCCTACAGCAAATTAAAAACACCACATGGACAGAAGGCTCCCTGCTAATAACATTGGACATAGAAGCTCTTTATACGAGCATTGAGCACTCCACTGGTCTTAAAGCCCTGGAATATTTTTTAAGTACCAGACCAGCAAATTGCTATAACCACAACAAAATGTTGGTGGACTTGGTTGAGTGGAGTCTATATCACAACTTTTTTATGTTCGGGAGGGATGTGTATCTGCAACAGAGGGGGGTGGCCATGGGGGCCTGCTTTTCCCCTAGCTATGCGTGCTTGCACGTAGGCTATTGGGAGAAGCAGGTCCTCATGGGGGAACACCAGGCCATCTTTTCTGAATGTGTGAAACAGTGGGTCAGATTTATTGACGATGTGTTTTTAATCTGGAGGGGTGATGAAGCCAGTGCGTTAGATTTTATAAAAATGTTAAATACAAATGAATATAATCTAAAATTCACGCACCACATTAGTAAAACATCAGTTAATTTTTTGGATGTCAAAGTTTACCCCAAAAACAACCGGTTGGCAACCACCCTTTACAGAAAAGAAACTGCGGGCAACTCCACGTTGCACGCCAGTAGTGCCCATCCGAAGCATACCATAGACAACATTCCATATGGTGAGCTACTCAGGATTAAGAGAATCTGTAGTGTGGCAGAAGAAAGAGACAAATGTATAGAAGAATCCATCAGCAGATTTAAGGCCAGGGGATATCATGACAAAACCCTTAAAACAGCGGTCACAAAAATCCAACAAGTAACCAGGGAATCTCCTCTGTCCCAAAATAATAAGATTCTGAACGAAAAGGAACACCTTGAAAGCTCTGATATTAGGTTCCTCACAGCTTTCAGTCATCAGGACAGAAAAATAAGATCTATCCTCACGAGAAATTGGCCCATTCTGCAAACAGATGGAGTTCTAGTTGGAGATCTTCCAGCCAATCCAATCATTACGTTTAGGAGGGGACCCTCCTTACGTAGCCATGTCTCTAACCCTTTCCCAGAACTTACAACACAGCCTACCCGATTACCACCAAGAAATGGGTTTTTCAAATGTAACAGCTGTCGGGCATGTAAGTTCGGGATAAATACATGTTCATATTCTACTCCATTCAGTCCAACTCCCCTACAGATCAAGGGGAATTATAACTGTAGGACCGAATATGCAGTGTACGTCCTGACATGTACTTGCGGCCTGAGGTACATTGGAAGTACCCGACCAGCAGTTCATGCCAGGATATTACAACACTTGCGTGCAATTGTTAACAACGACAATGCTTATCCTGTCGCCAGGCATTTCAGACAAGTTCACAACAACAACTTGGAATGCTTGAATTATTTTGTGTTAACATCAGTTGCACAACCAAGAAGAGGGGGAGACAGAGATAAACTCCTGCGCCAGATGGAATCTAGGATGATATTAGAGCTTGATACTAAGGTTCCTAATGGGCTTAACACCACGGAGGATCTCTATCATTTTCTTTAATTGATTTGTCAGTTTTCATTCATTTGTCAAATGTCACACCTATTATTGACCTATGTGTAGTCTCTCACCTTATGGTTGTGCTGTTATTAGTTCTTTGGCTTCGTTTTTCCCTCCTTTGTGACCCTCACTTTTTCCCTTCATTGTCAATTCCAGTCTATCTCTTTTTCCTTCCCTTTTTTTATTCATATCTTGCACTGGGGTTCACTCAAATTGAAATGGATTAGTTTATGTTCCATCTTGAGTTTAACACATGGCACTATGGTGTTATCAGCACATTTAGAACATTTGACATAGAGATCTACCAGACGGGGTGTTAATCAATGAGAGTAATAGGGCTGCCATCGCTGTTTGATGTCCCTTGCAATTTAATTAGGACGAACAGGGCTGCCATCATTTTAAGATGTCCCTGCAGGATTGATAATGTGCTTTCTTTGGTCTTTACGGTTTTTGTATTTATATTGCGAATTTGTACAGAGTATATATGTTTACAGATCTTGCTTCTTTTAATATGTATATAGGGTATAACATTTTTATGATATAACAATTAATTTTGTATTGAAAGTTTTTAAGTATTTATACTTTTATAATTAAAAATGCCTATTTTGCATAAGAGGTAAAGATTTATGTTTTGCACAATATAGCACCTTGCACTTTGCACTTTATAAGACAGACTGTTCTGGACCATATTTATGCATTTATGCAGATACAATCCTGTGTTAAATCAGCCACATTGTAAATGAATTATCAAATTGATTTTTGTGTATTCAAAACAAAAGGATTATTCAAGATAACAGCCATACTCTCTAAGATGTACAACCTAAACCGTAATAGTAACTCTTCTATGTTTAGTACTATCACATGGTGTGCACTAGCAATTTAAAAAAACCAGGCATGTAGGGTAATCTGTGACTGTGAACAAGGGCAACCGCCCGAAACGCGTCAGTCTCGTATGCTGCCTGTGCCTTAAGAAAATAAAGAACTTGCCTTGATTCTGGGACTCGTGTCGTTTTCTGGGTCTGGGGCTCCAGATTTCAGTCTTCGTGCTTTGCTGCGCATATATATATATATATATATATATATATATATATATATATATATATATATATATATTCACAGAAAAAACCATAGGTTTTAGGCCATATATAGTTAGGAATTTGCATTTACAAAACCTTGAAAATTCACTGAAAAAACCATTGGTTATAGACCATATATAGTTAGGGATCATTTGAGATGTCATCAGTGATGTCATCAGTGATGTCACTAACCATGTCATGAATGATGTAATATGTGACATCATCAGCAGTGGATTGCGGGTGCGCGATATATAGTTAGTGCAACTAACTATATATGCGAATTTCAATGGTTTTGTGTGAGTAAAATAAGGTTTTGAAAAGGCTAATCCCTAACTATATATGGTCTATAACCAATGGTTTTTTCAGTGAATTTTCAAGGTTTTGTAAATGCAAATTCCTAACTATATATGGCCTAAAACCTATGTTTTTTTCTGTGAATTTCAATGGTTTTTTAATAGCAAACATCAAAAGCTGTCAAATGTCAAGTACGTGATAGGTAAAAACTTTTTCGTGTTTATGCACGCTGATGTGCTTTGAACGCTGCCCCCCCCTCTTTTCTCTTAGTAGTACTCTCTCTTTGCAGATAGTGAAGAGTAGTTAACGCAGGCCTTTACCCCCGTTGTAATCCGTCGTGCCTGCTTGTCTCTCCATTTGATTGATTGTTATCCAAGCATTTACTGTTTTACAATTGATTCTCTTTGGTTCATTCTCTATTTACAAACAAGCACAAAGTCGCAATACTCTGTTTAGTCTTTGCAGATAGTGAAAAATCGTGTAAAAAAATAAAATTAATCGAGCAAAATCAGTAGGCCACTAATTGGATCTCTTTTTGACCTCGCTAAAATAGAAATATTAGGAACAACCCTTCATGAGAAATACGAAAATAGTGAGATGAACTGAGCTCCACACCATGAGGGCTGCAAGACAGCTCGGCTCCGTCACCCACCCCGCCCAAAATAACGACAAACCCTATGCAAATATTAAAAATAAATACAACACACCAGCAAAGAAACAGGGTAAAACATTTTAATAAATAACTATTTACATAACTATTTTATACTTTTTATTGCCCGATCCGGCTAGCTCAATCGATCGAGCATGAAACTCATGCACTCTGATAGCAAGCGTTGCTACTGATGCTATGCAGACCAAAACTGGTTTTCAGTTTGTACATTTTTCTAGATTTTTCCATCCAAGGTTGGTTGAGTTTGTAGAACGATGGCTTCAGATTTTCAACATACGGTGTGGTGGCGCGGACTGGGAGGGGGCGGTTCGCTCCTGCCCCCTCCCCAAGTAAGATTTTCATACGTGAAAGTACGTTAATGGTTTTGGTCCCTGAGTTGCTTCGATGTCACTGCCATTCTCAAATGGCATAAGTTCTGGATGTTGGGTGCCATAGTTCAGAGTTCTGAGCAGCGCTTGTAACACTGTCTGAAGCTTATTTCCACCTACTGCATCTTCACTATTCTCAAAGTAAGTGAGGGTCGTTTGTGGACCTGACTGCATTTGAAAACAATGTGATATGGTACCTCCCTAAACCGCTTGACGGAGGCCCCCGAGGGGCGGTGTGATGGCACGGACTCGGAGAAGACGCTTGGCTCCGACCCCCTCCCCAAGTCTTATAGCACCGGTTTAGACTGAGATCGCCCCCGACATAGGCGGCCGGCTCCCGGGGTCCGGCGGAACTTTTTGCCTTTTGATGACTCTTCTATTCTGGACCTTGTCCCACAATCCGTTTGACCTGAAGACACGCTGTAGTGGGGCGCCCCTTTACCGTTTTAGTTGCCATTCCGCCCGCATTTGCTACACTGTGCCTCTTCCGCCATTCAGCTGTTTACCGACCGCTCTTGCGACTACAGCGTCTCGCTCACCATGTAGTTGAGTTGCTCCCGCTCTTGCGATGCAACGATAAGCGACTGCCACAGGACTCTCAAAATGGCGGCCGGCTCTTCAGATTTGGGCGTGGTCCACTAAAATGGCCCTGGGACACCTTGGAACTCGGACGCTTCCCTGAAAGGGCTTGAGTCCCATTCTCGAAAGCGTCCCCTCAGCCGTGAAGATTCTACAAAAGTCTTGGGGGCCCCCGACTCCCGCAGGCTTCTGGTGGGGAGCGGCTGCCATGTTTGCTCGTGGAATGGCCACGACGGACCTACGAGATGGTAGTGCTCTCATGCTGACGCCAGCTTTAGTCTGAAACATCCAGAAACACTGTAGACTACCAATTCGATCAGTTCCGGTATAGCCCCAACATGACCCGGTAGAGAAGAACTTGCCCTCCCCTCTTTGACTGATGGTTCTTGTTGCCTGTCCCCTCTGTTGTCATTTAACAGAACTTTTTGGACTGATGAAAGGGGTTGTGTTCCGAACGCTGGTTGGTGGAGACATTTTGACTATATTCTTGACCTACGTTGTCGCGTAATGCGTTATATGACACGCCGCGTTAGCGCACCCGGAAGTGATCCGGGGCGCGGCGCGCAGCGCGTAACGTAAGCATAACAGGTCATGTGACTTGTTAATAAAACTTTTTATTGGTTCATTTTACTTTTGTTATTTTAATAATGAAAAGCTTGGTCATATGACCTAAAAAATACGCTTTTTATTGATTTCGAACTTTTTTTTTTAAACATATATATTATAATATTCCAGGCTAATGTACTTTCCCGGAAAATTTACAACTGTCCTGCAAGTAAAATATATTCATTTTTCGAGAAAAAGGGTGTTTCTTCGTTCCATGACGGAGCCGTTGAGTAAAAGAGACTCGGCCTGCTGTCTTAGTCGCCGATACGCCTGATTATCAGATTCTTATCGATCACTTTATGTTGCAGGAGTGGAAAACACAACTGCCCTTGACCATTTATCTTTACTGCGTTCCTACGTATTATACCTTTTATCCGTCATGTAATTGGACTGCTTTATTTCACTTGCCTTTTACTGATTCGAAAACAGTGACTAAAAGTAAAAACTTTACCAATGTAAATACTACTACCATGTTTTGTTTTAAAAACCTTTATTGTGAAAATGTCAGTATACAAATACGGGCCTATAACCACGTGGGCCGGCCACGGAGCAAACTGAAATCGTATATGATGAGGAGACATTTACATTATAGAGGAACGTAACGAGCGGGCCATTAGGTTGCAAGAACTAAGGTGTCTAACAGTTGCGGAATCGGTGGACGTACATTTTGTAATTAAATTACGACAGGGCCACTTACAAAAAAATCATCTAGATATACATTTGCGGGCAAGTACCATGGGTGACGGTAATTCGAACTTTCAATACTACAGTAATCAATAACACATCAGAACTTAATATCAATAGGGATGTCAAAATATTCAATCAATTCTCGTCCCCGCCCGCCATGAGCATCAAAACTGCATTCATATCTCGTGATATCAAAGTTGTTCAACCAGTACACAACAAGGAGTTACGAGTCCCATTTATACCGGCGCCATTTTGGGCGAGGCCGGGCAGGTCCAAGATATAGTCAAAATGTCTCCACCAACCATCGCCCAGACCAGAACCCATTTCGGCCCTTTATGCTACAAGATGGTGTCTTCCATTCAGAAAATATTGTTGGCAGCATTTTGAAAGGAAAGATAAACAGCCGTTCTCCTAGTGAGTCTCACATTGTTACATTTAGGAAGAATGTTGAAGAGTAGTATGTGGAAAATCTGAAGCCATTTTTCTACAAACTCTCAATCAGCCTTGGATGGAAAAAAAAATCCTGAAGAATGTACAAACTGAAAACCAATTTTTGTCTGTATAGCATCAACAGCAACGCTTGAGTCAGCTTTGTGTGAAGCCGCCATTTTGATTCAATCAATAACGTCCCCCTGCACACATTCAGGGACCTGGTCGTGTCTTCAGTTGAAACGGATTGTGGGACAAGAAGCAAAAAGGAAAAGGAAAAAAGTTCCGCCGGACCTCGGGAGCCGGCCGCCTATGTCATGTGCGATCTTTGGCCACACCAGGGCAATAGTGAAGCTGCAGCAGGTGCAAATAAGCTTCAGACAGTCTTACAAGCACTGCTCAGAACTCTCAACTATGGCACTCAACATCCAGGACTTGCCATTCGGATCTTGGCGCCTTGTGCTGGTTCCGACCTATTCACACATCGGTCCACTACTGACATCACCTCATAAGCCAACGGGGCACCCCACGCCGACTTTCGGCGCAGCATTGTAGGATGGCCACACCAGTGCGGCAACTTGCTGGACACCACCTCGGTGCCATCCGGATCTCGGCGCGTTTGAGTCACTGTACCGCAAGAGCGGGAGAAACTCAGCTGGACACGCCGTCTTTCGGCGCAGCATTGTAGGATGGCCACACCAGTGCGGCAATTTGCTGGACACCACCTCGGTGCCATCCGGATATCTGCGCGTTCGAGTCACTGTACCGCAAGAGTGACCGCAACTCAGCTGGACACGCCGTCTTTTGGCGCAGCATTGTAGGATGGCCACACCAGTGCGGCAATTTGCTGGACACCACCTCGGTGCCATCCGGATCTCGGCGCGTTGTGCTGCCTTCGGCCTACTGTAGCCGCAAGTGCGTACGCAACTCAGTTGGACGGCGAGTGAAAAGATAAGGGGCGCCCCACTGCAGCCGAGGAGCCTCCATCTTGGGGGAGACGCACAGCCCCCACTGACTGACGCGACCTCACAGGCCAATGGGGCGCCCCACGCCGATTTTCGGCGCGGCATTGTAGGATAGCCACACCAGTGCAGCAACTTGCTGGACACTAACTCGGTGCCATCCGGATCTCGGCGCGTTGTGCTGCCTTCGGCCTATTCGCACATCGGTCCGCTACTGACGCCGCCTCACGTACCAACGGATTTTCTACGCTTTTTGTAGCCCTATGCCGCATAACAGGTCATGTGACTTGTTTATAAAACTTTTCATTGGTTCATTTTACTTTTGGTTTCCTAAAGATGGAAGGCTTGGTCATATGACCTAAAAATAACACTTTTCATTGGTTTAGAACATTTTTTTTCCCAAACGATGAAAGCCCCACCTTGTTTCTGGATGTTTCAGACTGAAGCTGGCGTCAGCATGAGAGCACCACCATCTCGTGGCTCCGTCGTGGTCATTCCGCGAGCAATCATGGCAGCCGCTCCCCACCGGAAGCCTGCAGGAGTCGAGGGCCCCCAAGACTTTTGTAGAATCTTCACGGCTGAGGGGACGCTTTCGAGAATGGAGCCCAAGCCCTAGCAGGCAAGCGTCCGAGTTCCAAGGTGTCCCAGGGCCATTTTAGTGGACCAGGTCCAAAACCGAAGAGCCGGCCGCCATTTTGAGAGTCCTGTGGCAGCCGCCTATCGCTGCACTGCAAGAGTGGGCGGAAGTCAACTACATGGTGAGCGAGACGCTGTAGCCGCAAGAGCGGGCGCAACTCAGCTGGATGGCCGCCACCTGGGGAGGCCCGTTCACGCCGCCTCCCCCCCCCCCGGGCCGCCCCACGCCAATTTTCGGAGCAGCATTGTAGGATACCAAAACCAGTGCGGCAGTTTACTGGACATCACCTGGGTGCCATCCACATCTCAGCGCGTTCTGCTGCCTTGGGACTATTCGCACTTCAGACCGCTACTGACGAGGCCTCCCCCCGCACCACCCGGGACGCCCCACGCTGTTTTTCTGAGCTGCATTGTAGGAAACCAAAAACCAGTGCGACACCCAGGCGACATCACCTGGGTGCCGTCCAGAACTCAGCACGTTGTGCTGCCTTGGGACTATTCGCACAAAAGACAGCTTCTGACCATTGTTGCTTTTTTTTGTCAAAAAATGTTTAAATGTATTTACAGTTTTTGTTGCGTTCGTTATATTTAAAAGTTAATAAAGTTTTATAATTCTACTTTGTTGGAGTGCTATATATTTTTAAAAAATCGGGTGAATGGGACCTTGAATCGGGTTATTGTCATGTGTGGGCTTTGCAAGTGTACTGCTACAGGATCGGACATTTCAAACTCAAATGCACGTTCTTTTTCTTACCTTTCCGAAGCATGGAGCGCAATAGCAGGCAGAGAAAGGGTGATGCAAGTGTTGAACACTGCCTGGCCTGGCAAGTTGCTGGCAGTGCCCCCCCCCCCTTGCCCGCTCCTGAAAGAGGCCACACACACACCGCCGCCCCGAGTACTTCACAGATCTTTAAAAGACCATGCGCTTGTTCATGAGGCTTAAATGGTTTATCAGCCCTTCTAGAACCCCTGCATCGACCCTCTGACGTTTCCTGGAAGAATTACCACGTAACACAATACCAAGCCCTGTCACCTGAAACCCCCGAGGAATCGTGGGGCATATTATCAAGGGGGTTTATCTCCGCTTTTTTGGCTTTAAAAGCCAAGAAAGCGGAGATAAATTATCTCTCTATTACCAAGCTGTCGCTAACACCAGTTAGTGACAGCTAAAAGGAGATAGCGACCATCTTGGGCCCCGCTTTGCATGTCAGTGATATTTATCACTAATGACATGCAAAGTGGGCGTGCCAAGATGTTAGCGACTGGAAACAGTCCCTAACATCGCTATCTCCTATAACCAACTTTTGGAGATATTCGCGCTAAGCGCGAATATCTCCAAAAGCTAACACCTGCCCTGAGCAGTTCTTAGCCATGTTATCCAATGGGAGGTGGATAACATGGCTAAGAGCATTTGCTCGATAATGCATGAATATCGCTGACTTTTCAGCGATATTCATGCATTGCGGCCGTTTTTTATCGCATTTGCGATAAAATAGCAAGCTAATAGCAAGGTTTATCTGCGATAAAAATCGCCGATGTGCGGCGATAATTTTTGTCTCTAAACAAGTTAAAGACAAAAATGATCGCTAGTTGTTGATAATATGCCCCCGGGTTTTTGCTTGCAGAAATCGGGAGGCGGGAGACTAGCACTGAAATCAGTAGTCTCACGCCTGAATCGGGAGGGTTGGCATGTCTGGATTCTCTACAGCTGGGGCCATAAACTATATCCGCAGGGCTAGGTGATAGCCTGGGACCGGCCTGGCATCTAAAATGGCTGCTGTGCACGACAAAATTGTGGCATTGGAAAAAAGGCAAGATGGCGCAGACAATGTTTATCAATAAGGATTCATTTATAACAAAATATTTTATCGCACTGACAAATTGGCGGTCAACACTTCCTGATTTCCATCGAATCGAACGTTAACAGACGTCACGCAGCAAAAAAAAAAAAAAGCTCACGCACAGCCGCTGGAAGACATGTATCAACATATATGAGCCTCCTCAGCCACCCTCAGAAAACATAAGGGATCAGGATACGTCTCCCGCACCCCCTTATACCTAGTAATTTAATTAAAACAAAACACAAAATGGCGAATTCCCGTTTCGCTACCAGTTTGCGGCCCGGGAAGCGCTTCTACCGTGAAAAATCAAATTTTTTTTTCTTCCCCACAGGACCCTTTAATAACCCCAACATCATTCCTAGGGGGTCAAGAGGGGAATACCTTGCCCCCTTTCATTAAATTCCCCCTTCGTTTTTCACCTCTTCTTCTCTCTCGATCCTACCGAGAGACAAGATGGCGCACGCACAGCCGCTGGAAGACATATATCAACATATATGAGCCTCCTCAGCCACCATCAGAAAACATAAGGGATTAGGATACGTCTCCCGCACCCCCTTATACCTAGTAATTTAATTAAAACGAAGCACAAAATGGCGAATTCCCGTTTCGCTACCAGTTTGCGGCCCAGTTCGCGGCCCGTGAAGCGCTTCTACCGTGAAAAATAATTTTTTTTTATTTTCCCCACGGGACCCTTTAATAACCCCAACAACATTCCTAGGGGGTCAAGAGGGGTATACCTTGCCCCCTTTCATTAAATTCCCCCTTCGTTTTTCACCTCTTCTTCTCTCTCGATCCTACCGAGAGATAAGATGGCGGCCGCTCCGGACTGTTTAGAATGTTGACAGACACCGGGGAGCCAATCAGCTTCGCATCGCAAAGTTCCGTTTCGCAAAAAGTAAAACGTCAGGTAGGATTGAGGCAATGCTGCCCTGATGGAAGTAAGACATTGCAGAGACCAGCCAGCCATTCTTGCAAACATCCATCAGAAGACAAGACTCGTCCTGCCCATTAATAAACATCATGAGGCACAGCGTTTCTTTTTTTATTTTTTATTTAACACCATCATATAGATAAATACAAATATAATTCATGAGGAAATTCGGCCGAAAATACATACAATAAAATATTATGCAATGGGACCGTGGGGATTCAGATGCCATCACTTTAAAAGCAACAATTGATATCATACGACATAAAGTGCAAACAATCATGATTAAATTATAGCTGTGGCATACAGCCCCGTCTTTTTTCCAGCTATCAATCGGGGCTTAAATGCATCTGCCTCACTTTCTAGCCCTATGGCCCGTCCTTTCATACACCCCGTTTTCTAGATTAAAAATAGATAACAGCCTCACAAGCCATTGTTGAAACGATGGGGTGAGAGGATCCAACCAAGCTGAGAATATACAAATTCTAACCACTGCCATGGCCAAAAACAAAAAATATTGATATGTCCCGATTGTTCCATCACTACTGACCCCTAACAACATTAATTCTGGGGTTAGGGTTACTTTTATTTTCAGGGATTGATCTAAAAAACAATCTTTATCCCTCTTCAGGGTTTCTAGCAGGGGACATGTTGAGAACATATGTATTTGATCTGCTTCTGTGCTGTTGCAAAGAGGACAACTGACCCCCGCTTGACCTCCCTATTGGTCTATCTTGGGCGGGGTGTAATACAACGATAAATTGTTTTATAATGTTGTGATTGTAACCCTGCAGAGCACAGAATACACTTCCCTAGCTCCAGAGAGACTAAAAAACTGCCACAGCTTGTACCTAACTTTTGTTTCCATTTCTCCACTTGCTTCTCTAGATCGTCGTGCTTCAGTTGGGTCAGTCCCCCCATCTATATGGTTGATGGTATATCCCTTGTAATCCCTACCCACCTCCATAATAGAGGGTTTACTAAATCCCTTTGCCCCCCTTTCTTCTAAGCGAGAAAGCTCCGTATTTGCAAATGCTTAAAAAGTATTTCCTATCAGTCCCATAATTAGCTTGACCCTCCGCATCCATAAGGTCCACAATCCTCCGGATTCCCAAATCCTCCCAGCGTAACATAACTGTATCTTGAAAATTTACAGGAAGTGCTTGGATCCTGACAGTCAGCGTTTCTAATGTACCCCTGCCCGCTCCTAACCATCATGAGACACAGCATTTCTAATGCACCCCTGCCCTGCTGTGACCACCATACTAGTTAGAGTGGGCTAGGAGGGATTATTTCTCAGAAGCGAGAAGTGTAGCGGCGTATGTTTGGGTGGAACAGCAGCTCTCTGTTCTTCCTCCTTTGGTGAGCGTGTAATGAGTAACCCTGGGTGTAGGACTACGCTACGCTTGCGGAGCGTGCGTAGTTTGCGCTACAATGCGCTACACAAATTGTACTTAGCACTGTACATAAACGCGTAGCATAGCCGGCATTTTTTGCTTGCTCGCGGTCCTCAATGTCAAGTTGGCGACCGCGAGCGAGCAAAATCAACATCCTGGCGAGACTTTTTCCTCGTTCGCGATCAGCAACATCAAATTGCCGATCGCAAGCGTGGAAAATATACCTTCCGGCGAGATTCTCAACGCGGGGAGGTCAGGTTTCTCATTGCGAGTGGTCACGTATGCTCGCAACCGCTCGCGATGAGAAACTACCAGTCCGCACTGAGAATGCTGCAGCTCGAGTACAAATCTACTCAAGCGGCAGAAAACGACCGCTTGCACTGTGCAAGATGCCGTTTGCAATGATTGCACAGTGCAGACAAGCATACAGCACTGTGAAATAATTGCGAACAGCATTTTTCATACCGCACTACGCAGTTCTTGTAGCTCGCTTAGTGCGAAGTGCACTTCGCGTAGTGCTACTATGCAAACTACGCCCGGGGTTAGTAATGAGTCGCTAAGAGTCTTACAAAGGCTTGTGCAGAAGCAAGCCATCGTGTCACTGGGTCCTGGGCTTGCTAGGCACCCTCTCATTTTGTGAGGTTTATAGACTGGAGAAAGTGTCCCAGGACAGAGAAAGGTTTCCTTGTGAAAAGCCACAATTTAGGTGTTGGTCGGTGGTCAACCCTAAATGACCCTTTACATTTGTGAGAACTCCAGGTGCTTACTTCAATGCATTCAATTCCTTGCTTTTGGGGTTTGTGAATTGAACTGGCTGTAGTTGATAAGTACCCAAAGAGTGCCTGGTTGTCCGTCAGCCTTTTCAAGGCTCCAAGCAGGGAGACTAGGTTATGCCAAGCACATTATTCAAGACTCATGACAATGTCAGGTGAAGGCTCTTAGGTGTACCCAGTCAATTTGCCGCTACATGGGAAAAACATGGGGACCCTTTTCGAACTCTCAGCATTCAGCTGCTACATTAACTTGAATTCAAATCCCCTCCTTTTGTGATGTTTATACACCAGTTTTAGCTATTTAAAGATACAGTAACATTATGAAGTAAATGTATGGGCCGATTCACACTTTCCACGCAATCGTCAATGCAGTCCTCCTGATTGTCGGTGTAGATCATTTCCCCTATGCTCTATCACTGGACTCCGGATGGAAGCACATTACCCAGTCAAACTCTGATGAATGCACAGAACCTTAAAACACAAGGGGCAGGGTTTTTACATATTACTGACCGTGCTCACTTGTTCATGTTTCAGTGCCACATTTACAAGAAATCATAAACTCCATCAGTGCCTTGGTCAGATCTCCATACTTTATTGTCCGGCCTTGGTCTCAGGCAAAAATGTAAGGGCAAACCATCTTTACGCCATCCGGATTGAAGTAGGGCATGATAGAGATGGGGCGGGGAGGAACAGGTCTTTCCCCTGAGTTTTAAATCAATAGATGGAAAGATCACTGGCCACCTGATGGACATACCCATCTCTGGGTCCATATCTTCACGTAAAACAGATCCTCTCGCGCAAGCGTTTCTCTGCCCAGTTGCTGTGGCCTTCTGGAAAGAAGTGGATGTAATGATGGAGTCGAGGAAGCAGCTTTGCAATCCTGCTGTCATCTCGCTGGAGTACTGCAGAGTAGTTAGCAAATGCTCTGTGAAGAAAGCAAGTGAACAAACATTTTCAATTTGTTTTAAAGATGTCTATGGGTAACATTAGTATAGAGTTTGTGCTACTTCATCGCATTGCTGAGTGGTTGGTGTGGTTCTAAGCAGCTGATTTCCTCCGTATGGAACAGGGACTACTCAGACCTAGAAGAGATTAGTTGTCAGAGGCCATTCAGGATGACTGCCTTTACAGCAGATCTTCCTTGAAAAGTATCTTGAATCTACTGGCGTTCCAGGGAATCTGACATGCTGGCTGTAAGCAGATGGAGGTTAGTTATTTATGTGGGTTGTCAAAGGTAGATGAATGACAGTAACTATTAGCATGGGAATAGAGCAGAGAAGGTTATCTGAGGTTTTGGCTATGCTCTGATTACCCACTAACACGCTTTTCTTTTTTTTTTAGAGTCCTACTCCTCGTCTGGAAAAGATGAACATGTGAAAACCTTTGGCTGCTAACAAAGGCCAACCTTCCAAGAGTCTGTCTTCTACACATGATAAACCACAAGCAAATGCAGACCTCTTACATCACTCTGGATGCTTCCTCGGAGGTCCAAAGCAAAAGCAAGAACGACTGGGAGCAGAAACCATGGAGGAGTTGTTACAGAGCTTTTTGAAAAGTGACTGGAGGGGCAGACCTCGCTAAAAGGATGTGATGAAAGCGATTATGATTCCGCTACTTTTACCTCTTGTTCTACTTCATAGTTTGCACAATTCTCTCTGAGTCTCCTCTGCGAACCTGAATAGGATGGGTGATGGGCCCGTGAAGAGACGAGCTGTGGGGTTCTCAATCAAGCTTCTATGGAGCCCTCACTTCCCACCCAAGGGATGTGGAACTCCTCTAGACCTGGAAGATCCTACCAAAAGCCTCCAAGTTCTATGCACTCCAACTCCACCCTGGGGGCCGGGGAACGGGATGTGGCATCTGAGTTTGTTGGCCTCTTCTTCATGCTCCTGGTTGACCTGGTGGCCATTGCTGGCAACGTAGCAGTTATGGCAGTCATCATCAGGACCCCAGCGCTGAGGAAGTTTGTTTTTGTTTTCCATCTATGTCTGGTGGACCTCTTGGCTGCCTTGACCCTCATGCCGCTTGCCATGCTATCCACCTGCAACCTTTTTGACAACACCATACTTGGGGATGCCATGTGCAGGGTGTATCTCTTCCTGAGTGTTTGCTTCATCAGCATGTCCATCCTGTCTATCTCGGCTATTAACATTGAACGATACTACTATGTGGTCCATCCGATGAGGTACGAGGTCAAGATGACAGTGGGTCTAGTAGTGTCTGTCTTAGTTGGCGTGTGGATTAAATCTGTTATCATGTCTCTGATCCCCATTCTGACTTTCAGTTCCCAAGAACTCCTCCTCGCCTCAGCTGAGCATGAGGGCCGCCACCACTGCTCTCTGCAGTGGAGCAGGAGCACTTCACGCAAGAGCTTCATCATTTTCTTCTCTGTTTTCTACTTCCTTCTTCCCATCATGATCATATTTGTTGTCTACTGCAACATGTTTAAAGTAGCTAGAGTGGCTGCCCTACATCACGGGCCACTGCCTACATGGATGGACACCCCACGCCGAAGGTCTGAGTCTCTGAGTAGCAGGTCTACTATGGTGACCAGCTCAGGGGCTCCGAGGACTACTCCTCAGAGGATGTTTGGTGGTGGGAAGGCGGCCGTCATCCTTGTAGCTGTGGGTGGACAATTCCTCTTCTGCTGGATGCCATATTTTTCATTCCATCTTTACTCTGCACTGAGCTCTCAGTCCTTTCATGGAGGACAGGTGGAGGTGGTGGTGACGTGGATTGGGTATCTGTGCTTCACTTCCAACCCCTTCTTTTATGGGTGCTTAAACAGACAGATTCGTGGAGAACTTAGCAAGCACCTAAGCTGCTTCTTCAAGAGGACACCAGAGGAAGACCTAAGGTTGCCTAGCCGGGATGGCTCCATCGAAGAGAACTTCCTTCAGTTCCTCCAGGGTACGGGCTGTGACGGTGACACCAGGAACGTTCACACCAACCCTAGCCCAAAGAGGGAACACCCCACCATTGACTTCCGAATCCCTGGGCAGATTGCAGAAGAAACATCTGAGTTTCTTGACCACCAGATGAATAACAACATAACTGCCTCCCAGAACTTTGTACGGACGGTGCGCTCCCCAAAAACTGAACGGTGACAATCCTTGCACTCGACAATCTCATAGACTGATGTGTGATAATGCAGAAGGCAGCAGTGATGCTGTCCATTTCTTTCCTTAGGAATCTCTCTCTTGACCATAATACAGTATTTGTCCCACATATGAGGGAAATGTCTCTTTCTTATTCTTTGCGTCACATATTTGTTTAGAAAAATGATGTCTCTGATGCTCCTGGGAGATTGTGGGAAGTCTCCGAGGAAGGTTCAGCATTGTGGAAGAGGTTGAGAAGCCTTTGAGTTTGGATTAGCATCCTGTGAGAGACTGAAAGGGTCTTAGGTAAAAGTCAACCTTCTGAGAAAATTGGGGAAAGTCCTCAGTGAGGGGAGAGACTGGAAAGGACCAGGTGAAGGTCAGGTTTCTCGGAAAGTTAAAGAAAGTGCTCTGTCAGAGAGGGTTAGAGACTAGGAAGAATCTAGAAGGGCCCTATTTGGGGCCTGACAACCTAGGAGAGTAAACAAAAGGCAATTGGTGAGGGCTAACCTCTTAGTAGAAGTGAGAAAGACAAGAGGCGGGGACCATTCTAATCAGAAAGAGAGTCTTCATGAGTAAAGCTTGGAAGGGTCTCCCTGATGACTGGCATCATGGTGTAGTAATGGAAGGCTAATTGTCAATGAGTTTGTTCAGGGAGACTTAAAACATTGACTATAAGTGATGGCTTCCTGGCAGAGCCAGGGAAGGATGTCAGACAACAGTATGAGTGAGTCAGGGAAGGCCCTCACTCAGGACCAGACTCCTAGAGAGTCAGGGAATGTCCTCAGTGATGGACACACTGCTAGGAGAGTCAGGGAAGTCCATTTGTAACAGCAAACCTTGAAGGAAAGTCTGGAGAGGCAAAACTTGAAGTCTGGGACGTCAGAGCCAACCTCCTAGAAGGCTCACGGAAAGCCATCATTAAGGCCAAACCCCTGCAACATTTAAGTAAGAATATTATCGTGGACCACTGTCTGGCAGATGCAGGATGGCTCTTGGTCTGTTATCCAAAGAGAAACGGGGAAAACTCATAGCAAGGCCAAGCATACTGAAGGAGGATGCAAAGATGTAGTAGATCAAGCTGGGATTGATATATATATTCAAGAGAGGCACTAGTGATGTAATTGTTCAGAGAAAGGCTAGAAATCACCTTGGCGAGAGCAAGCATTGGGTGAGGTCCAATCTCATGAGAGGGCTCAGAAAGGACCTGGTGAAGTACAGCCTCCTGGGAGAAGCAGGGAGGACTCTAAGGGGGTCATTATGATTACGGTTTTTCCGCATCCTCGGGGCCGGCGGAAGTCACCGCCGACCCGAGGATGCGGAAAAACCGCAGCGGACTGACCAAAGACCCACCGCCAGATTAGGATGGCTGGTGGGTCCTGGTTTCCGTCCGCAGCTTTTCCGCCGCGGTCGGATTACAACTGCGGCGGAAAAGCTCTAATATGGTGACGGTGTCTTCCAGACACCGTCCACCATATTAGGATGGCCAGTAAATTATGCTTTTCCGCGGCGGGTTTTCCGCCGTGGAAAAGCATACAGAACTTCACTGCGGGGGCCCGTTGCGGGCCCCCTAGGTGAAGGGGGGGTGGGGGGTGCACATGGGGGGTACCTATGGTACTCCCCTGCATTTGCATGCAGAAAGCGGCTGGCACCGCGTGGTGCCTGCCTCTTTCTGCATGCAAATGCAATGCGTGCATTTTTAACATTGCCGCGGGTGCAGCTTGAAGCTGCACCCGCCGCAATGTTAAAAATAGAGGATGTGACCGCCAGGGTGGCGGTCACATCCTAATTGCACAGGAGGGAACTCCGCATGCCATGGGGAGGTTCCCTCCTGCTCTGGGGTCGCGGACGGACGCAAGTCCGTCCGCGATCCTAATCGACCCCTAAGTAAGGACAATATCTTAAAAAAGACAATTAAAGTTCTTAATAAAGGTATTAGCTGTAAAAGAGAATTGAAAAGCCCTTGGTGATGTCTATCATCCGGGTGATGTTGGGAATACCCTCTATTTAGTCTACCATGTTTGAAGAAGGCAGTAAAAAAATATACGTGGGCTTGAAAGAAACACATTAGATGCATGGCGAGCTCCCTGGAGTGACCAGCATACTGGCACAGGCAAGAAATGCTCAAGTGTTATCTTTAGAGAGGAGGAAAGGCGCAGAGGGAGGTCCAGTCTTCTGGGAGAGATAGTAAGCTTTTTGATGTGACAGGCATACTTGTAACATATGGGGAAGCCCTTAATGGAAGCAATATAAAAGAGGCTGTAAAGAACCTTGGTGGGGCCAGCCAATGAGGTCCCACATCATGGTGACCAGGAACCCGGTGAGAGGCAGTTTGCGGGGAGAGGCAGAAAAGGCACCCATAGAGCACTAGAGACCTCGGAGAGGTGCAAAAGTCGAGTATGGGAGTCAGGAGAATTAGAAAGGGCACAGAATGAGGGCTGGTAGTCTGCTGGAAGCAGGACAGACAGGCGCTGAGGGCAAGCAACACAGAAAAGTTGGAGAAGATTCTGGTGAGAGTAGTCAGCCTTTTGAGAGAGAGAGTGAGAGAAAACCCTCTGAGGGTTCTGGGAGTGATGGAAAAATCACCTGGTGAGGGCCAGCATCGTAGGAGAGATAAAAAGGTATCCAGTGAGGGTTAGTATCAAGCGAGGCAAAGGAAGCAGCCTAGTAAGGGCTAGCATCATAGGAGAATCCTCACCTGGTGAGGATTAGTCTCCTGGAGGAAGCAGGACAGGCACACAGCATCTTATAAAAGTTAGATAAGGTACTGGCGAGGATAGGCCAGCCTCCTGGAAGAGGGAGCAAGGACACCCTATGAGGCCCAGCATCATTGAAAAGTCAAATAAGATTATGGTGAGGGTAGGCCAGCATCGTGGGAGAGAGAGAAACAGACAGACAGACAGAGATCAAGCACCCTCTGAGGACTTGTAACCTGGGTGAATCAGTGAAAGCACTCTTTAATGGTCAGAATCCAGGGAGAAGAAGAAAGGTACCCAGTGAGGGCTAACACCAGGGAGAGATGTAAAAACCACTCTGTGAGGGGCGGTATAATGGGAGAGGCCCTGAAACCCTTTGTTGAATTCCTGCTCTTGGAATAGGTAGTTATGGCCGGTGGCAAGGTGCTGCTGAGAGGACAGGAATGCACTCCACTTATATGTGTCTGAAGTATGAATGTATTGAGAGGGTGGTATGAGATATACCAGATATTCACAGAGTCAGACTCTCACCCTCTGTGGGCAAGCTCCTAGTATGCATCACATGCTCTTTCCAGCTGTTTGTAGAATGTCACATTAACCGTACAGGTCATCAAGAGGACTGCATGAATTAATGACCTTGGGACATATTTTCTAAGTTTGGATTCAGTGAAAGGGGTCGGAAAATGACACACCAACATTTTCTAAATCCATTCTATTTTTTGCGAGCTGTTCTAAATACTAATAGGTTGGTTCACAGAAACCTGTTTCGTAGTTGGTTGGAATTCGACCTACCTCATGAATATTAATGATGACCCACTCTGAATGACAGCCTGCCATCATATCTGTAATTGCTTTAAATAAAGCATTTTTAAAAGCAATCCTGCTTGCCTTAAAAGAAAACGGATTGCATTTCAAAAAACACTAAAAAGCTTAAATAACATTCAACAGTAGTCCAGTGCATCTCTTAGACATGTTTTTGTCAACATTCACAAATGACTTACCACTAGATTTGGGTAGTCAGTGGAGCTACCATCGGGTATCCCTGGGATAATCTTCTGCTTGCCAACATAAAGCCAATGAGTTAAGATGGATCCTAGCTCCGCCTGCATACAAGATGAACAATGGAGGAAACACCATGGTGCCCAGCGATGGCACCACAATCGACCTGGGGAAGACTCTACCTGACCCTTAAGCCTGTAGATGATCTAGGTTACCCTACATTTAGTTTAGAAGTAAGGTTGTACACCCATGCTAGAAGCTTATAAAGTACTTCCCACCCGCCCACAGCATGCACATGATCCTGTGGACCTCGCTGCACAACTTGCACAGCATCTGTTTCCAAAACCGGGCACAGGGGAAGGGCGGAGGAGAGGGATGCAGTTCCTTAACTAGCCATTGGTCCTTCCTGCAGATCCTACACCTGTTGTGGAGACCCGACTACAGAACATGTGTACTGAGGACACCATGCAGTGCTTGCATGTGGTTCTCAACACTTCCTCCAGAGCCTTCACATGCTCCTGTACCTGATCTCATAGACATGTCCCATGAAACTTCCTACACAGACAATATACAATTCAAGAATCCTACTTCAGCATCAGGAACATGTTTTTATGGACACTGAATAGCAGATCCTGGAAATGCTATTGTTTTGCCTTCACCTTGACCTGGATGTTGCTCATCATAGCTTTTTCGTGGTCACTAGAATTGTGTGCATGGCCTGCTAGTGGCTTGTAGAATGTCTACGTACCTTTAACCCGGTGTTGGAGACTCTCTGCATAGCCTCTAGCCTCAACTGGACAGCGGCATATAATACTTACACAAGTCTGCACAGCTTGTATCTGGTCATGGACATTTGGAGCACACCCTGCATCTGATCCCAGCACATCTCAAACAGTCTGTCACTAATCTTGGAGAGCCTTAATTGGGCCCTGGGTCCCTCCTGCAGAGCCTGACCTGATCCTGGAGGTCCCAATGAAGATCCGACACCTGGTCCTAGACACTGGATGACAGAAACTGTGTACTCAAGATCCTGCTCAGAGCGGACCACGCCCGAAACCTTGGCATCATACTCGACTTCTCCCTCTCCATGAACAGACAAGTCAAAGCTGTCACCTCCGGCTGTTTCAACACACTCTGCATCCTCCGAAAGACCTTTAAATGGATCTCCCCCATATCATGGAAGACCATCGCCCACGCCCTCATAACCAGCAGACTAGACTATGGAAACGCCCTCTACGCCGGGATCAACAAGTATCTACTCCGCAAGCTCCAGACAATACAGAACACTGCAGCTAGACTCGTCCTCGCCATACCTCGACACAAAGTCATCACCCAACACCTAGGGAACCTCCAATGGCTCCCCTTCGAGAAGAGAATCACTTTCAAGATACTCACCCACACCTACAAATGCCTCCACAACACCGGACCCCAATACCTCAATGAGAGAATCTTCTTCCACGTACCCAGAAGAAACCTCAGCTCCACCAACCTCTCCCTCGCCGAAACACCGCGCATCCACAGAACCAGAACAGGAGGAAGAGCCTTCTCCTACATTGCAGCCTGGACATGGAACGAGCTCCCGATCATCATCAGACACGCCCCCTCGCTGAACGTCTTCAGGAAGTCACTCAAGACCTGGCTGTTCAACTGAACAGAGCTGCTTACCCCCTCATTCCTCACACTCGTACCCAGCACCTTGAGACCCTCGTGGGTGAGTGGTGCGCTTACAATTCCCTAATTGATTGATTGATTGATTGAGCAGGGTCCTGGCTCTCTACATTTACTTAACTGCCTTTGAGAGGTCCTGTACCTGGTCTCAGAGGTAAACTCTGCATTGCAAACTTTAGTCGATCTAAAGAACACAAGCAGTCAGTCCAGGAGTCTAGAGACCAGGCTGCAATATCTGTACTCCTCTAATCAGTCTCTACCAGATCGTAAATTCCCAATGTGCAGTGTTTACCTGGACTGCATATTGCACTGCAGATTCTCTCTGCAGCCAGTTCATGAAGTGGCTGTGTCTATATGTGCAGCTGTACTTACAACACTGCACAGCCTGTCACTGGCATGTACACCCCCCTGCACTGCCTGTATCCACACACCCTGCACTGCCAGTATCTACACGCCCTGCACTGCCAGTACCTACATGCCCAGCACTACCTGTTTCTACATCTGCCTGCACTACCAGTATCTACGCCCCCCTGCACTGCGTGTATCTACGCCCCCCTGCACTGCCTGTATCTACGCCCCCTGCACTGCCTGTATCTATGCCCCCCTGCACTGCCTGTATATACGCCCCCCTGCACTGCCTGTATCTACGCCCCCCTAAACTGCCTGTATCTACGCCTCCCCCTGCACTGCCTGTATCTACGCCCCCTGCACTGCGTGTATCTACGCCCCCTGCACTACCTGTATCTATGCCCCCCTGCACTGCCTGTATCTATGCCCCCCTGCGCTGCCTGTATCTATGCCCCCCTGCACTGCCTGTATCTATGTCCCCCTGCACTGCCTGTATCTACGCCCCCTGCGCTGCCTGTATCTACGACCCCCTGCACTGCGTGTATCTGCTCCTGGAGTTCTTCTTGCCCCCAACGAGCCTGCACCCACCAGAGCTTGGGTGAACAGATCTGAGTTGTTTCTACAGCTGTGGTAGAAACGCTGAGCACATAACTGGGAGGCCTTTCACTGGGACATGGAGCGGTCAGTGGTTACTGAGAGGTGTCCTTGGCAGGCATTGCTGTTTACCATCAGTGTCCAGGGGCCTGAAGCACTATTACATTTGTACAGCAGACAGCAGCACGCTTTGGTGGACCTGCATCTAGGGGGGAAGCAGCGCGTCTCCAGCCCTCACACTCAACGGTAGGTGTGGGGTCCTTCTGCACCCCACTCTGCAGGGGGCGGTGTTTCTGCTGACGGCAGAAGGGCAGCTCGGGGGGAGGGCCTTGTGGATTGTGTAGTCGGCATTGCCCTGTAACCCTGTGGGAACCTGGGTCATTATGTACACTTTAAACACAAATATTCGCCAAGGGAGCAGTCAAAAACATTGGAGTATGATAATACCGCTTTTTTGTCAGTATTGTGAGTAAATTATTTTTACTTTCTATACCTTTCACTAGTACAACATTTCTATCGACCACTGGACTCATAACTGGTATAACCAACACAACCATACGTCAGTATCTTACTAAAAAAATGTATTTGTCACATCCATTAAAAGAAAAATGAATCAACGTGTAAACACATTAAATCAGGTCGTATTTCTGAGCCCCATGAGTTCCAGTATGTAAATATTCCTTATAATAATGTTCATTCTGTCGGTGCAAGACACATTTCCTCAGATGTCTTAGCTTTCCACCCTGAGGTAGTAAAATGGTCCATGCAACAATGTATTTTATCCTGGTTAAAGTTCCCAAAAAGCCTACACTCTTTTTTAGGTGTCGCCTGCACAGCGCTTGGCTGTGCTTGAGAAATCTATTGTTTTTAATATTACTTAAAAGGAACATACATCCTGGCTCCTCTCTTTCCTGGCTTCTTCTTGATTCCTGTGCGTGCCACTTACCTTTCCTCCATTTCTATTGGCTGTAGCATATTTTCCTGCATTTACCAATGCTTGTTGCTCATCTGCTTCTCTTAACAGTTTCCCGCCTCGCCACAATACTGTTAACATCCCTTTGCTGGAACTATATTCTCATTAAGTGTTGCCTTTTATTATTGCTGCATATTTATATAACAATTTATCACCTAGAAAGATTCAATGATTTACAAAAAAAAATCACAGGATGTTGCGCAGCCCCCTGAGACTGGACCCAGGGACACCCAGCTCTCAGTCAGCAGCTCTGCACACTGCACCACATCCACTCCCGTGTTATCTGTCATGGAGCTCTTTCCTTCTCCCGGATGATGATTGATGAAAACAGCTCTTTATTCATTACATAGGCGAAACCGATGGATTGCCAACGCTTGTTATTCTTTAATTTGAGGCTTCATGCATGGCTCTCAAATTACAGTTAAAGCATTTTTTAGAGGCCCTGTGGAGTCGTAGCCTGGGATGGTGGCATGCAGAGTGCAGGAGCGTGGAATATAGGAAGGATGTCAAACAAGGGGGGTCATCATCTGGTGCCTGGAAGCAGTGGCCCGACGTGGGTGGGCCCACAGGGGATGTTGCCCCAGTGTAAAATTTTTTGGGGCATTCTTAGGGGCACAACATTTTAAAAGAAAAGTGGAAGGATACCTGCCTTGCCTCGGGCACTGGCAACCCATGCAACGCCACTGTCTGGAAACCACCGTTCTCCTGAAAAAGGCGTGGAAATCCTTAACTCTATTCCTATTGCAGTTGGTTGGTTGAATGTCTGAAGTTACGAATCCAAGATGGTGCTAACTATTTTTCCAATTATGTCATTTCCTGCCTGGGCCATACATAATAGATGCCTTTAGATACATGGTGTTCATGATAGTTTCGTAGATAATGCAGCTGGGTTTGAAAGTGGTGTGAGCCGGCAGGTGGAACCAGTGGCGCTCCATCAGGGTGGCAGTGAAGTGGGCATATTTCAGCTCCTGAGGTTTACTGCAGCGTGTAAGATGCTAATAAGGGATGTCAAAGTGGAGCCTTCAAAGCAGAGGAGCATGGTATTGTCACCATCCAGATGCAAAAGTATGAGGGACGGACAAACAATTGTGAAGTTGCTTACACTGAGAAACCATTTCAGGTCTACCATTGCTGGAGTTTGGATACAACCAACCAAAGATCTCACTGGGCTACCAAACTTTTCATGCCCATATTCCAAAAATAGTCACTTGCCATGAGGATTTGTGGTTGGTTGGGAACCCATGGAATCTCGGGCGCATAACATACACATTGGTTTCCTAGTATTGGGGAACTGGGATTTATAGTCACGGTCTAATATCAATTTAAACTAATGTAATTTTCGGAGAAGGTTCAGATGGTTTCCTAATTAGGGTAACTGGTCTCCCTCTGACTTGGGTAACTGGTCTCACCCTAAAACCTAGGGCGTGGAGGAACAACCTTTGTGTCCTTCTCATGTCGGAAGCAGGGCAATATGGCCTCTAAGTAAGTCAGTACTGATGGCCAGTTCAATAAACTCTGGGGCTTATTTACAAGCCCCTTGGGCTGCCGGTATTTCACTTTTTCCCATATTAAAAGTGACGCACCAGTGGCACAAGGGGCCATCAACCCTCTTGATGTTTCTGAAATCCATTGGTCAGTTGTGGCCAGCTGAGCTGCATGGTCTTTGCCGTTCTAGGGCAGCTCACTTATGGGAAATGACTCCTGCATCGGCTTAGCTCTAGTGGGCTTTGCTCTTACTTCTCTTGATCAGAGCCCGGCCCCATTCCACACTGTGCAGTTCATATTCCTCTTAGAGGACAGGTTGCGTCAGCAAGGCTTCTGCAGATCCCAGGCTTGATCCTAGCCTTGAGTGGAAGCAGCGTTACAGAGAGGCCTGGTCCTGCCAAACGTACTCAAGTTCAGATGAAGTAGCAGTTAATAAGTTGAGGAGAACAGTATGAATGTTGATTGCAGAGTCACAGCCGAAAGCCTAAACAAAGCCTCTTATAAACGTTGAGCACTCAGCCCACCCCCATTGAGTACATGTTTTTCTGGACAGAGAAGGGAAGTGCTTAGTTTGTAAAAGAATGTATGCCGGTGCCCAAAGCTCTGCTGATAAGCCTGCGGCCGGCGCTGTTAAACATCTATGCTCCAAATACCAAGGCTGGTAATCTTCACTCCACCCCACACCTCTTTAATCCACTACTAGACACTCCCTGTTCCTTTATCTCACTCTTGCAGGCTAATTCTTTCTCCTGTTGTTGTGTTTCGTCCGCCTTTCTCTTCCTTTGTCTTTCCCTTTTGTGTGTTTTATCTATCTTGCTCTCTGGACATGTCCTGTCAAAAATGAGAGCTGGTGGCCCCCACTGGCAACCACCGGCTCAAAGTAAGCACTGCAAGAAGTACCAAATGTGAGGACAGTTTGTGGATTTGAGGTGGAGGCCTGGTGAGACACTCCAGGCTAGGTCTCTCCGCCCAGGAGAAAAAGAAAATGGGGAAGGGGAGGTCAGGGACAGTTACTATCTAAGGGTCTTACCTGGAATAAAATGAATGTACATTCCCCAAGCTATTTAGACATTAATGGAGTCACTGAACAAAGGCTGTTAGGGTAGCAGCATGTAGGATGTTATGTCCACACAAAGGGCAAGGGCTACACGCAGGACAACGGGGTATTTGTGCAACACGCACTAAGTCCCTTAACGGACACAATGAAAATTGCACAAGGTCACCCAGCCAAACATCGTGATCCATATTATGCACATGGCACATTTTCATTGTTTGCGCTGGTGCAAACAATGAAAATGCGCCAAATTATGGTGACTGCAATGTCCCCAGGGCAGCCGCAAACTCAGGCTGCCCTAGGGGCAGCGCATTACTGTGAAAGTTGGAGCGGCTGGTTTGAAGCCACTCCGTGTTTTCACAGTGTAGGAGGCAACTCGTCTGCACTTTGAAGGGGGAATAGAGCGTCCCTTACAAGCGAGTGCATTATTACTGCACCTGCCTGCAAAGAGATGTCTGGAGGGGTCCCTGGGATCCCTGTTCCTCCCTCTAGAGGGCAGCCATCATGGGGTGCACTGTCAGTGCGACTCCTGAGAGCTTCTTTGCCTCTGTACCCCCATCAGTAATAAGGCACGGGCGCAGAGGCAAAGGGACTCCCTCCAGGGGTGGCCTTAGGCATGTGCAAGCTGTGCACCTGCACAGGGCCACCCAACCCCAGGGGCCACCACGCCAAAATATATCCTTAATATAATAATCCTCTGAGGATGGATTCATATTTGTGTGGCGGCCCCTGGCAGGGATTTGGCAGCCTCCGGCTCTGTTCCACTTCCAAACACCCTGACCCCCCTCTTCACTGGACTCCGCGCTCCGCCCCGCCCGGACCCCCTCTTCCAGGGCCCCCTACCTACGCTCCCTGCCCAGGGCCCCCATGAGCCTAGAGCCGCCCCTGCTCCGTCATTGTCATGGGGCACGCCCCCATGCAAATGAGGGCACCCCCTCTGAAGATAGCACTGGTGCTTTATGTGCACCAGTGCTATCGGTATTACAGAAGGGGACGCACATGCTTCTTTTTTTTTTTTGTTTTCTTTTTTTGGTCCTCATCTCACCTTATAAGCCTCTGCGGGTCTTATGAAGCCGCCTTTGTTGTCTGTCGCCCCTACGGCTTACCGCACTCGCTTGGGTCGTCCGACCAGTCCCATTGTTTTGTAAGGGACCATGGTGTAATCATAAGACCAATAATGTTACAGTAATCTTAGGTCCTTACCCCAGCTCACAAGGGGGTGCCAGATGTTCGAGATCTTATCCTCCACTCCATCATACTCGAGTCGTGCCATAGAGAATGCAGCTTTAAGCCAATCCTCCCTTTGCGGAGGTAGGGAGTCCTTCCACCTCTTACACACTTCCCTTCTTGCCAACAATATCAAGTTCAATAATAAACCCCTATCTTTCAGCGAGAGGTTCTGGCTGAGGCGACCATCATCTCCAAAGAATACCAGTTGCATATTTATGTTGGTGTTAAATATGTCCAGTAAGTTGTCACCTACCTCAGCCAAAAATCTTGTGAATGTTGGACACTCATAGAAAATATGTAGGTCATTGGCAAGAGGTACTGCACATCTGGGGCATTTAGGGACAGGATAAGGAGCGAACTTTGCAATTTCTGCCGTGGTGTAATAAAGTCTATTAATAACAAAGAAATTATTTTATTTTTTTGTAGGCTCTGGCGTTTGAAGGTTTTAAGGGCATCTCTGGAGATTTGGTGTAGGCTCAGGCGTAGCTGGGGCATTGAATACTACTCTGATAATGCCCTGGTATGGGATGCCCCAGGAACCCCGGATTGCTTGCAGGATGGTTTGGCACTGCTGATAAAGAGGGCTGGTGTCAAAATCTGGTCTGAACTGTTGGATACTGGGGGGATATATCCCTGGGATTACCTGAGGGCCAAGATTGGCACTGGGCTCTCGAGATTCAAGTACATACAGTTAACATCATGGTATGAGGCAGAAAAGCGGGAGATCAGTGGAAACAGGGAGATTGAAGACTTGCTGCAAGAGACACGCCCATTGAATAAGGAAATCTCTATGTGGTATAAGAGTCTGCTGGAGGCCGAAGACCATAAGACACCTGCCCTTGTTGCAGTGTGGACGGGAACCCCAGCAGACCTTTTATATGAATCCTCATTGAAGACCCTGTACAGATCTGTTAAACCCACCTGCTTAAAAAAAAATCATTTCTTTGTTATTAATAGATGCACATGCTTCTGCGGCCCCTTCTGTAATACCAATGTGCCCCGGGGGCGCACAAAGCGGGCGCAAATGCCAATTGTGCCCCTGGGGCAGTTGTATAATACTGCACATATCAGTACCATAACAAACACATACTCCAGAACAAAAAGTAAGGGCCCCACTGATGGAGGGATGAGCAGATTTAGAACAAAGGACTGCCCATCATTATGCCTGGGAAATGTCAACTAGGGGACAGTTCCTGCAGATTATACATAGGTTCTTGGAATACAGTCTCCAAATTCCAAAGTCAATGCGTAAAGGTTCATAATGTTATTAGTATTGAGAACAAGTAATGAGTAGCCAACACATGTTTCGCCCATCTGGTTATCCTACCAAGGGCTTTCTCAAGGCATATGTCTTAGCGTATGTTCATCTATATCCTGTTGTTGATAATGAAAAGCAAAATGATGTGGGCGTCTTTGCCTACCCTGCCAACGCCTGCTCATCTGGAATAGGACCTAGCCTCTAGTATCCAGAAAGGGTCTAGAAACCCTGTAGGAATTCGTAAGGCACAATGGCAACATAATTCTGCATAATTTGCCTCCTTTCCTATGCCTGTGCTGTGGTTGCTTGTATGGAGAAAGAGGTGGCAGGCAAGGCCATTTGTGAGCAGGATTCAGGCCTCTAAACAGCTGTTGAGCTATTTCTGGTCTTCAAAGGACATAGAAACTGTACATATTATTGTGTTTTTATCTAGGAACCTGAATCAATATTGCTAATTTATGCCCTTGTACGGCTATAATCAATAATATCCCTATAATGGCATATTAATCAAATCCATATGTAAGTAAATAGCCCTTGCAGTCCAAAGCAGGGCAGAAGCTACTTCCTTGGATTCCCAGAAAGCACAACGAGTTCTTTCAACACACCAAACCTCCAGCAACCTGGGAAATCCCCATTTGCTTTTGTTTTGATTTGTCCTAGAACTCCTGCGAGCACTGTAAGAACGGCCAGTTCTTAGTGACATCTTTATTGACGTCTTATGTCCAACCTTACGTCAAACCCGGCACCTTTCAGGTATAAATATACCAACGTTGCCTTAAGCAAACACACAGTGGTGGTTCTGGAGCAGAGCAGCTATCTACTTGCCCGAGAGCCCAGCTGATGCGAGAGCCCACGGACGCTGCACCTCCTCTTTGACGAGCTGAGAAAGACGCTGTCTTTTCTCCTGCCCAGAAAATCCAGCTCCGGCGTTTCCAGTCTACCCTTGCAGGTTGCTGGAATATCGAGTCCTGAGGAAAGAGATACCAGACCTCCCACATTCTATTACCAAGGTACGGAGCTGACTAAACCCTTAAAGAGAATTCTTGAGTCAGATTCTTGGCAAAACCAACTTAACTTAAACTGCTACTTACTTACTCCTTCCCACGTATTAGGCTTAGGTCAGGTACACCGGGGTAGGCGTATCTAGAAGCACCGGTTGAGTACGTTAGTCAATGTATATATGTATGTATAGATTTTATCCATTTTAAGTATCTTATGGCTAAGAAACCATATCAATGCTTTTACAGTATTATTTCATAATACTCCTTTTACTGTACGCACTTTACTTTACATTAAGTATTGCAATTGTGGCAATTCATTTCTCTTGCATGAGAAGGAATACTGCTCAAAAAATATATCTTTTATTGAAAACGCCCGTCTCTCTCTTCTCTGCACTGTGGTGAAACTAAGAACGCACATTTGACTGAGTGAAATAGCTGTCTATTGTTTTCACACGACTCTAGAGATACAGTCTTATTCTGAGGGAGCAAAGTTGTCATGTTATATGGTTGTCGGAAGCTAATCCCTTCTTGTCTATCCAGGTAGGTTAAACTCCTCCTCGTTCATTCGAGAAAGTTTCTAGTGACCTCTGAGCTAGCTGGCAAAACTTAAGTCTAATATAGTCAGTAGATACCTAGTCGACCTCAGTCCTTCGTCTACACTGCTGAATATATTATTCCAATGCGCAGAGCCTATTGGGAATATAAGAACTACACTACATGGCGCCCAACGTTTGGTAAGGCGATAAAACTAATGCAAGACGTTAGAGTAACTCAGTCGTGCTTTTTCACACAGACCCTTTTTCCCGTAAATACTCCAAAAGACGTCTGGAGTGGGTAAAAGGTTAAAATCCGCCGGAACTTAGTAGGAAGAGATTCCTATGTATAGTTTTTGGTTTAGTCAACGTTGAAGGATACAGTGTTCCAAAATATTGTGCACCTAATCTTTGTTTCCTTGGAAACCTGCTCTGCAAACTTTCATTAAAACAATGTCAATTAACGGCGACAGCAACGAAACCGGTGAAGCTGCAGTAGATGCGAATCAATGGGATTTCGATGTAACAGACTTTAATGAAAATGAACCGGGTGCAATAATCATCCCGGCAACCTTAAGAAGAACTATAACTCTTAAGCTTATAGAAAACTGACTGACATCACGAGGTGGTACAGTCATATTCGTGGTAGAGGCCCATGAATAACGGCAGACAGAGGTATTCTATTCATGGATAAACTTTCCAGCAGAAAACGCTGTAACACACGAATTACAAAATAGAGGAACCTCCGGAAGAATACACTCCTTTCGAGGATGTTGAAATCCCACTAAATTACCAAGAGCACCTGCTCTGGTTTAAAGGCGCCCTAAAACATAATAATCACATCACCAGGCTCGGTCCACTAGGTAGACCAGGAGCAACGTGGCCGGTCCTAGCCAGCTACACACCACATCCAGACATTGATAAAATGTCAAGCGAAGAACTCTTAGTTAAAATAAAAGAATTAACAAAGGCATATAGAGAGTTAGTTCAATTGGCAATGAAGTATATAACTTACCTCCAGAAATTGAAAGAAACAGATATAGCAGACCAACCAATTGAACTTGCCAGAATCATAGAAAAATACTATGAAGAACTAGGTAGAGATAGTTTGGGTGGGAAACCGGTAAAACCCCAACTAACTGAAAATCCTGAAAAGATATTTATTAAAAATAATCTAAACACTCCAAAAAAGAACTGGGGTGGAAATAAACAATCAACTCCCAAAGAAAAAAGATTCCAGTCCAGAGGAAGGTCTCCTCGGTGGAGAGAAAGATCTCCAGATCAAGGACACAAGTCTTCTCAGAGGGAGCCCTCTGAGAAAAGATACAACCTTAGAAATAGGGATAATTTGAAAAAACCTGATAGATATCAAGATATAGATACACGTCCTTCTCGATCTTTTCAGACTTCCTCGCAGAAATCGGAAAGAAGAGGACAGTCAGAACACAGGGAAGAGCACGTCCTGTCCAAAGACAAGGAACCTGCTCAAAGTAAAAAATTACAATTTCCAAAAAAGAAGGTAGCCAGTATTAAAATAATCAAACATGCCGAGGATACTGAGTACACAGCTGAAAAACGGTGAGTGGGCCCAGACAATGCTAGACAGCACAGCAGAAGTGACAATAGCTCGCAAGATCCTGATGAATCATCTGGAGACAGTGGACATTAATGAATACATTCAGGTGGAAACTGCAGATACCAGAGTTAGCGAACCTCATAAAATATACGAAATAACAGTGCGTATAGAGGGAGATAAGACTAGGAAAGTAAGGGGTCTGTTTTGGGATAACCTTTCAAAAGGCTATGACATCCTATTAGCTGAGAAAGACTGGCCACCAGAGTTTGTCAGGGAGTGCCCTCGTGGCGAAGAAATGATTATGCCTGCTTTCTCAAATCATATTCCAATTCATAGAAAATACATATATGCAAGAAAATGGGCCGTAGCTCAAGCTCCTGCATTGTATAAAAATCATGTAGGATGGGATGAGGACTCTCCTCCTCACAAAATCCAGTTAAAATGTCAACTAACTGCACAATTAAACAAGAAGCTAAAAAACAAGTCAGGGAGATCTTAGATCAACTTGAATACCAAGGGGTGATTGAAACATGCACCTCTCAAATGAACAATCCTTTGTTTCCTGTCTCCAAACCAGATAATTCATATCGTCTAGTCTTGGACTACAGACACCTTAACTCATGTTGCAAGACATTTGCTGTGCAAAACTCACACAGTGCAGCACTAATGAATAACATCGTTCGCAAAAAATACAAAACAACTTAAGACAGCTCTAATGGATTCTTTTGTCAAAACATTGCACCCGAAAGCAGGTATTTAAACGCTTTCTCAATAATGGGGTCAAAGAAAAATTTCTGTCGACTCCCACAGGGATTCAAGAATAGCCCAGGATTATTCTCAGCAAGGGTAACAGAGTTACTACAAATATATGATGATGAGGCATTATCTTATGTCGATGACATCTATCTCACAGATGATGACCTGGATTCTCACTTGAAAAGAGTGAACACCATAATACTTGGGTTCGCAGCAGAAGGTTACAAATTCAACTTTAAAAAGTCACGAATTGCCCATCTAACTGTCCTGTTTTTAGGATATGAATTGTCAAGTGAAGGCAAAAGCCTAGCGGACAACTTCTTAGAGAAGTGCGCTGTACTCCAAGCACCAAAAACGCTGAAGAACTTACAATCAATACTAGGTTTCCTGAATTTCGGAAGAATTTATATTCTAAATTATGCAGAGAGGGTTAAACCTCTCTATGAATTAATAAAACCTGATTTTAAATCAATCAATTGGACTCAGAAACACACAGAAATTTTGAGATAATTGCAACAGACATGTTAGCTAAAACAAAATTAGAAACTCGCGACAATACACGAAACCTTGTAATCCGAGTCATCCCAGGAAGATGCGGATTTACGTACCTGACCTCTAATGAGGGAGAAACGGTACCAATAGCTTACAAATCACATTTGTACACACAAGCTGAAAAACACTCAGTCTTACAGAAAATACTGTAAATGCGGTTCAGACTGCTGTAGCAAAAGAAAGAGCCCAAGCCCAAGGCAAAAGAATAACTGTTTATACAGCAGAATCAGCCTTTGAGGCGTTATTCAGCCCAGTTAATCTAAAAACGGTGGCACTATATCCAAAATGGATACAGTGGGAAAATTCTCTTGCTGCAGAAGACGTGAAATACTATTTTGACCCGAACATGAAAAAACTGAAAGATCTGAAATATGAAGAAGAATATCCTCTGCCAATCGAAATTCTGCCTCTCCAACAGTACTCATGTATAATCTATACGGACAGATTTGTACAACATTACGATGTGGATAATAAATCCTACAATGCAGTGTGTGCGATTGTTAAAGGTCGCTGGCTCTGTGGTAAATTCAGACCAAAAAAAACAAAAACTGAATCACTGAGAAACTGTTCGGCTCAGCGAGCTGAAATTAGATCTTTAAAGATGGCGCTTGAAAATGCTGATCGTGAATTCCCAACACTAATAGTGTGCGATTCACATTTCTGCGTCAGATCTTACAATAAGGACTTGCAGAACTGGGTTCAAAACGATTACAAAGATGACACAAGTGCCACAATAAAGCATAAAACGCTTTGGGAACAGGTTTGTTCTTTTGCAGAAAGAACTACGAAAGACTCATGTGATACATACACTGAGTCATCAATGTGATGGCGTTCACGTTGCAGGGAATTCATTGGCTAATACAGCCACAGCAGAAGCAACTCAACCGGCTTCAGTAGCCACAAAAAAGCGTTCAGAAAAATACATAGACGGGGAAACCATGCTGGCGGTAAAAACGTCTTCAAAAGGCGACTGTGCAGCACTACCCGTGAACTATCCACTCAATTATACATACATAATTGATGCAAACTCCGTTCCTTTTGCTTGAATCCCTGGAGTGGGGGATAGAGTAATTCCAAACACGAACAGGAGAGTCTTATTAATAGCAGACGCACACATGGGTGAAGGTCCGAGGCACAAACAGATCAAGGAATCACTGAAAGAATTACAATCAGAATACTGGTGGCCAGGGATGAGCCTGCAACATTACAAATTTGCAAAAAGCTGTCCAAACTGCAACAGAGATCGCAGTAGCGAACCGACCGGAGTATTGCCATGGCCATTCTTGTAGTTAGCATAAGGCTATCTATAAGTAAAATCCAGCGTCCCATTAATTTCTTTTTAAGACTAGATTCACTTAAAAATACAGACCCCAGCGCTCGGCTGACGCCAGAACTGTTATAAAATATTTGCGAGTCTTTATCGGCACATACGCAATTGGCATGCTACATTCTGACCAGGGTCCTGCTTTTAGCTCTCGAGCTTATAAGGAGGCCATGACCAGCATGGGCATTGCATTGCGGTACTCTTGTCCCTTCCATCCTGAGGGAAATGGGATTGTGGAAAGAAAAAACCGGGACATAAAGCAATCTATAACGGCAAGGGTATTAGGTTCGGGTGATGGGTGGGTCCAACATTTAACAAGTGTCCAACGTAGTCTTAAAACCCTGCCAGGAAATTCTCTAAAAGGTTTCAGCCCGTACGAACTATTGTTCAAAACTAGAATGTATATTCAGGACTTAGATAGTCAGACTTCAGTGGTAGAAAAGAAAAGCTTTGATATCAAAGATCGTTTGGCTGTGTTACAGGACTTAAATGAAACAAGAAAAGACCTGAGCAACATAAAGTTAAAACAGCAGCCAACAGCCACTGAAGATAAACCACCTGTCCCAGCAAGGCCTGTCTGGATTCCAAAGATTGGGGATCTGGTCAGAGAGAAGATCGCGGTGAAGAAGGAATTTGGGCCTTCTTACAGAAAAGCAGTACCTGTCTTAGCTGTCAGTGGAACAATTTCAGTTGTACTACCGCCCCTTGCTGGTAAAAAGGAGAACCGAGTTGTATCCATTGACCTGGTAAAACCACAATCATGTGGCCAATAATAAGTAGTAGGCCCAGTGGACTCCCAAGAAATAGCAGAATACCATAATTTGCTACAATCCAAGAGGTTCAAACTGAGAGACTAATCACATTTGATAAACCTGCAGTGAATAAAAAAGGACTATGCAACAATGCCATGGAACTTGTGCCTCTTGAAACCCAAATTGAAACAGTTCGTCAAGAAACACCTGTCTACAACGATGTAGCCTCAGACTATGCTAATGAAAGAAAAACAAAAAAAACAAAGGAAAATTCGGAAGCAATTCCAACAATTGTCAGAACTGCATCTGGCTACTTCATCAATTTCGATAACTTTTCTGAAGATCCAAGCGAACCTGAAGAAACGCCGGCAACAAAATCCTTCAAAGACAAATTAACTGAACTCTTTCATCAATTCAAAGAAACATATCTGATTTCTCCATGGATTGAATTTTGGATTGTATTAGGTGTACTTTTCCTCCTGCTTTGGCTCATCATGGTACTTTGTTTGGGAAAATTCATTGAGGGAAAATACAGTACAATGGACATAGCAAGCCAGAACATCAACTTGGTCCTAAAGTCATCTCACATAGAGAAAAGAGAACTATCATCAGTGAATGTCACAGCCATTCCAATACCCGGTGGGGTAGCTTGGGAAAAAACGGATTAGCAAATCTATGGCCCGGTTGAACTCTTGAAATATCCACATCAATTCAAGGTTTCATTAAGTGACTTTGTAAAACCAAGTACATTCTCTGATGATTGGGACTTTGAAAATATAAATAATATGATGTCAGATTTAGTAATGTCAGCAAAATTTACAGAACATGATTACTTACAAGGGTCATCGAATTATGAACAAAGGTACTGCTATAACCACTTTGCACATCACTATTTACATAAATCTGCTCAACCTAGAAATGTTTTAAAGTATAATCAATGGGAACATTGTGCAACTCCACCAAAAGGCAGTTCGAAAACATTTTATGAGAAATTCCCATACTTCTCAGGGTTTAACACAAGTGATGCAGAAACATTTTATTTTAACCCCTTGCGTGCGGCGGGAATTCCCCGCCCATGCTGACTCCGCCTTGCGCGGGCGGAGTCATGACGGAACGGTTCCGTCATCAGCACAGCTCACCCGTAGCTGATGACGGAACCGCTCCGTCATCAGCATGCAAGGGGTTAAACTGTTAAATAAGACAGGGATAAAAACAATGTTGACCAATACTAAATTGATTTATTCTGAAACATTTTATGAAAAAATGATTACATTTGGTTTTGATTTCTGGAAAAATAACATTGAAACAAAAACCATCTGGGGTACAAAAAATTGGCAAGTCCAAGGTTTAGAAGCATTATTTAGAGCCTGCATGATCCCAGAACAATTAATATTTTTGAATGAAACCATTCAACAGACTACTTGTCTTGGCCTAGCTAAGATTAAAGACTTAAACAAACCGTCTATTCCAAAGCCAATACCTGATAGTAATACCACTAAGATGTTGAGATAGACGTATCCCATATTTTTCATCAAAACAGAACACATCCTGATTGGAAAAAGTGGTTGATCTGGCCAACAGACACAAATAACTGTCAAGATAGATTCCTGAACAAAAAACAGGGGTTCAAAATGACCAGACCAGACCCTAGATACTCCGAGAGACAACATCCAGGGATAGTAACAACTTAGGGTGTAGGGAAACTATGCCTTGAATGGCTACAAACATCCACACTGGCTGAAATCAAGCAACACTTAACTTTACTTAAAGACGGGGCTGACTTGCGTGATTTCATAATGGGACCACGCAAACAGCGTCAAAAACGTTTCATAGCGGCCGGTATATACGCTGCGTACAACGAAGCTTGGAAAGTAACTCAAATTGAGACAGCAGAGAAAATACGAGAAATTGATCGTATTAATTTAGAAAAATCACTTTCTGTTGTGGACAATGGGTTAATGACTCTGTCCTCTAGAATATATTCACTGGACAGTATTGTATCATCTGTTATCGATATAGTAGATCAGGACTTACTAATGTTACAACACGGTCAGTCCCACTTGCGTTCTATTGTACAGCTAGGCTGGACGTTGCAAAATCTGCATTCAGGATACGTGCCATGGCCTTTGATAAACACAACGTCATTATTCTCTATCTTTAACCTTACTGATAAACAAATCAGTTTGGCACAAAAAGGAGCAGACTATACGATTCTGAGCATTGAAAAACTTGAGAGATTACCATTGACAATGTCAGAAAGACCTGTCATTGAATGGATAATACAAGGAATAATCACAATTCCGATAACAACTTTCCAATTTAAAAATTGCCAAGAGTATATACCAGCAGGCCAGTATGAAAGGGTGGGTAAAGGGTACATTAAGTCATCATGGAAATTACCTTACACACACACAAGTTATAGTGACAAGAAGCAGAATGTATTTCTTAGTGGTAACAATTGTAAACGATCACTAAGCGGTATACTTCTGTGCCAAGGTATTAATTTGCATGGGGCCTGTGAGGGGACATCAAATAACCTTTCATGCCACCAGCACGGCACACCTGCAACACAGATAGAGCCATTCTTTAGACAACTTTCTAATGGGAGTTACGTTCTAATAACGGACCACAGCTGTTGTGGCATGGTGCCAGGGAAAGCCTATCTCGTAAGCGTTAGTTCCATGGTCACTTGCTGTATGCAAGTATTGTATCCAAACAGCTCTGCAGATATGGTGGCGACGATTTGGCCTTCTTTGAATATCTCTTCTATACGAATTGATACTTTAAGCAGAATGAAGTCTGTTCTTTTACAGACAACCGTGCCTTTTACGTCATCAAAAGAAACGTAAGATTTGCAAGTTGCAAGGACAACAGCAGAGTTACATACACTTTTATCAACTAATTGCACCGTGCATTTCGTAGAAATGCTAAGCCAAATCCTAAATATGTCAGATACCAGTGGCATCGCACGTGTATTTAAGACAATTTTTTCGGGACTGTTAACACCCTTTGAAACAGTTCTGGGCATCTTTCCCAATTTTGCCCATTCTGTCTTTGGCTGTCTACCACTACTTTTGGGACTCGTAGCAGGAATTTTATTTTTGACCCTTAAGCTTTGATATGGCAAGCCAAATCGCAGACAAGACTCCAGCAACGGTGGAAGAAACGATCCTAGCTATACGCTATCGGGACCGCATAACTAAAGTCCTTGGATTAACCCGGCTAAGAGATCTGAATATGACCTGGTTTCCTTCATTCAGACCAATGTGGCAAAATTGCATCTTACCTGTGCTTCGATGTATGCTATGCGGAGAAGAATGCGCGTTGGACACCTGTCTTACACTACAATTAGCAGTACCAATGGATATCGATACTTTGCTAAGTCCTGTAACGGCTCATGCATCGTGTTATCCCCAGCGGTTACCAATCCTGATGACGGCATTCGTTGAGACTTCACCACTACGACTAGGTGGCAGTGAAGTACGAGATGAGAGCAACATCGCCCAGGTACGACCTTCTGTGAGCATTGCTGATCCTGACATCGATGATAGCAATCATTCTCACGTCTGCACTGTTGCGGCATTTTAAAACTTAGTCGAACTTTCACCTGAAGCTGTAGACTGCTTATTTGCACATCTGTCAGAAATTATGTTCTCCCCTGAACAGAAAGAATAACTTTTTAAGCAACGAGCACACAGCGTTCCCCTGAACTCTGAATTCGGCCTTCAGCCTTGATAAACAAAAGCTACTGAAAACATTTGGAACTATTTTTTCCCCTGAAAACGAAATTATTTTTTTCCAATTTCCAAAATATTTACATTTTTTCTGGCACATGTACTCTGCTTAAGTATAACTATTCTTAAGGAACAGAGCTTCTATTTTTAGTAATTCTAGAGACAATATATTACCTCAGCCTCTAGCACATTTACAGCAACTGTATTTCTATGTGATGGAATGGTCTCGGCCTTCTTTTCTGTATTAATAGCCATTTCATGTGTAACTTTCGCAAATCGTTCAGCTAATATATATGCATCCTTTTTTTACTGAATGATTACACTGCTTAAATAAGCGTACAGTACCAATAATCTTTTGTGTATTTCGCATACACCATTTCGAATGCAAAAAATGTATTTTGGGGTGGGTTGGAATACACATGCACCTTTAAATGTTTACTATTGCTTAGTTTTAGTAATGATGGACATTAGATCGTGGAGTGGGTATTGTGTTTTTATCTAGGAACCTGAATCAATATTGCTATTTTATGCCCTTGTACGGCTATAATCAATCCCTATAATGGCATAAGAATCAGATCCATATTTAAGTAAATAGCCCTTGCAGTCCAAAGCACAGCAGAAGCTACTTCCTTTGATTCCTAGAAAGCACAATGAGTTCTTTCGACACACCAAACCTCCAGCAACCTGGGAAATCCCCATTTTCTTTTGTTTTGATTTGTCCTAGAACTCCTGCGAGCACTGTAAGAACGGCCAGTTCTTAGTGACATCTTTATTGACGTCTTATGTCCAACCTTACGTCAAACCCGATTTACAAAAGGGGGTGGTGATGAACAGAGTGTCTGAATTGAGCAGACCACTCTTACCCAGTCCAAAGATCAGGGCTTGATCCATCACCGTTATTTATCTCACTGCCCCATCCCAGCTCAGAACCTGGCTATATGCAAATCAGTCTGTCCCTGGCCCAGTGCATCATGGGAACAGGGCAGACTAAACTACCAAGCCAATTCTTTACCAGAAAGGAGACAAGCTACCGGGGACCGGTTTCTGGCATTTCAGCCTCTTCGGCCCGGCTTGCTTGAATCCTGATGGAGCAGTGAGAAAGGGACTCATGTCTGAGTATACCCTGCCACACCTATGAGAGTATTCTGTTTAATTCAGAGACTCTGTCCCTCACCACCCCTTGTTGTAAATATTTTTGTCCACCCTAAGCGTGGAAGGGTATGCTCAGATGTGAGTCCCTTGCTCATTGCACCATCAGGATTCAAGCAAGCCGGGCCGAAGAGGCTGAAATGCCAGAAACCGGTCCCTGGTAGCTTGTTTCCTTCCCAGTGTAAGAATTGGCTTTTGTAGTTTGGTTTGCCCTGTTCCCATCATGCACTGGGACAGGAACAGACTAATTTGCATACAGCCAGGTTCTGAAACTGGGATGGTGCAGTGAGCTAAAAAACGGTGTTGGATCTAGCCCTGATCTCTTGACTGGGTGAGAGTATTCTGTTTAATTCAGAGACTCTGTCCCTCACCACCCCTTGTTGTAAATATTTACGTCAAACCCGGCACCTTTCAGGAATAAATATACCAACGTTGCCTTAAGCAAACACACGGTGGTGGTTTTGGAGCAGAGCAGCTATCTACTTGCCCGAGAGCCCAGCTGATGCGAGAGCCCACGGACCTCCTCTTTGACGAGCTGAGAAAGACGCTGTCTTTTCTCCTGCCGAGAAAATCCAGCTCTGGCATTTCCAGCCTACCCTTGCGGGTTGCTGGAATATCGAGTCCTGAGGAAAGAGATACCAGACCTCCCACATTCTATTACCAAGGTACGGAGCTGACTAAACCCTCAAAGAGAATTCTTGAGTCAGATTTCTGGCAAAACCAACTTCACTTAAACTGCTACTTACTTACTCCTTCCCACGTATTAGGCTTAGGTCAGGTACACCGGGGTAGGCGTATCTAGAAGCACCAGTTGAGTACGTTAGTCAATGTATATATGTATGTATAGATTTTATCCATTTTAAGTATCTTATGGCTAAGAAACCATATCAATGCTTTTACCGTATTATTTCATAATACTCCTTTTACTGTACGCACTTTACTTTACATTAAGTATTGCAATTGTGGCAATTCATTTCTCTTGCATGAGAAGGAAGACTCCTCAATAAAGTATACCTTTTATTGAAAACGTCCGTCTCTCTCTTCTCTGCACTCTGGTGAAACTAAGAACGCACAATTGACTGAGTGAAATAGCTGTCTATTGTTTTCACAAGACTCTAGAGATACACTCTTATTCTGAGGGAGCAAAGTTGTCATGTTATATGGTTGTCGGAAGCTAATCCCTTCTTGTCTATCCAGGGAGGTTAAATTCCTCCTCGTTTATTCGAGAAAGTTTCTAGTGACCTCTGAGCTAGCTGGCAAACCTTAAGTCTAATATAGTCAGTAGAGACCCAGTCGACCTCAGTTCTACGTCTAAACTGCTGAATATATTATTCCAATGCACAGAGCCTATTGGGAATATAGGAACTACACTACAACATATGCTGTAAGTGCTGCATAGGTGATCTTCTGTGCACATTATCCTGTATATAACCCTGTGCGACAAAGTTTAAATGAGTTTAGGACATGCATGGCTGCAGACTTTTCTGAATGTCTTTTGGACATTTTCTCAAATCACCAGGCTGTCAGGATTGGCAAGTGGTCTAAGGGTCTGTGATTAGGCTACAGTCTCCTCTAGAGACGTGGGTTTGAATCTCACTTCTAACGTAACTTTTGAAGAAATCAACCCCTTTATGAGGTAAATAGCTGATGGAATTTGCATCTGTTCTTTCTCATCCAGTACACCACATCGCCTTCATTTAGTCAAGAGAGCTGGGATTTCTGAAACATTTCTGTTATATAAAGTCTTGCTGGCTAAGTGCATGACTTACAAAATGAGTATAGGATCTATGTAAGAGGTTAGTTGAAACAGTCATGCCCGTGTAAGTACTGGCCAGGAAGGCCAAGCTACTTTGAAACAATGGCAAGCTTTATGTGGCCAGCTGGGATCTAACACACTTACAGCCATTTCCTCAGGGCTGGGATCAGGGACTGCATATTCTATGGGTCTGACGTTCAAAGATTCATAATAAAAAATCATAAATTGCAACAAATAATGATTTGCAATGTGCAATTTCTTATTAGGAATATACTAAAATAAAGTTAGTAGATGTGGGTGCAATTTGCACACTGACTTCTACTGAATGCATTTGTATCTTGTGAACGCAGCCTATGTATAAGAAGGTTGGTTCACAAAATTCTGATTCATAGTGGGCTGCATTTATACCTACCTCATTAATATGTACGAGGTAGGTCGGACATTGAAACCCAGTAAAATTGGTTAGAGTCACAGGTATGGTGGCGTGCTAGGGTCAGCAGACCACCATGTTTGTTATTTCTTTTAAATAAAGCAATCCTTTTTTAAAAAATGCAGCCTGTTTACCTAAAATGAAAATGCGATATGTATAAAAAAGAAAAGAAAGAATTTTATAAATATTGCCTGCTCCTAAAAAATGTTTTTTGCAACATTCACATAGGGGAAGGATTCCCTCGGGGATCCCCTTTTGAATTGTGAATGGGTACCGTCAATTTGGCATTAATACATTAGCTAACAAATCTGTATTTCGATTTACATGCCCTTTCCAAATACCAATTCTGTATTTAGTCTGAAACCCAACTTGCAATTTAATAATGTTAAATATCATAATTTGGGTTTTGTACATTTATAAACGCCATTTTGCGGTCTCAATGACTCAAATTTTACCTTTGCGACCGTAAAATTGATTTGCACATCAGGCCCTATGTACTGGTTTCAAGATTTCTTTGCTGCAATTGCTTTAGCCAGCGAAGAGCTGGCTGGTGACTGAACTTCTAGGCGGACTTTGGGCCTTTCAAGAGGCTGGTGAATAGCACCTTCTCTTTGTACACCTTAAAGACATCAATACGTTCTTTACAGGTACTGCTCTGTATGAATTGTTCTGAAGGTGAGTTGAAAGGCTTATAAAAAGGAAAATAAATGTAGGGCATCTGTTTCCCATACCACATCTTCCTGGCTGCCTGGCCTGTGGATGGCACTGTAAGTGCCTGTCATGATGGCGAGTGGTCTAAGGTGCTGTGTTCAGGTCGCAGTCTCCTCTGGAGGTATAGTTTCGAATCCCACTTCTGACATGCCTGTGGGTACTCTACTCCTTTTCTTGAGAGTGAGAAACTATGGGGCATATGTAGGTAATTCCGAAATTGCGATTCGGAAAATGCGATTTTCGGCGAATCGCACTTTCCGAATCGCAAAATCGGATGTAGGTAAAAATTTGCTATTTTTTTGCGATTCTAAAAAATTTGCTGAATTTTTGTGCGATTACTCAAATAGCGATTCATTATTAGAGAATTTGCTAATAAGGAATCGCAAAAACGGGAAAGAGCAATTCAGGTGCAGAATGATGACATCACAACCAGGAAGTGTGAGTCTCCATGCTGCACCTGATTGCCTGCACCTGCCCCAGGGTCAGTTGCTGGCTGAGAGACAGAGAGGATGGAGTGTTGAATTGCCTCTGACTTCAAGCTGAGCAAAATGGAAACACAGGGTGCTGAAAAGCAAGGTGGTGAGAAGCAGGCAAAAGACCAATGCAGAAAAAGGAAACAGAAATTTTCTGAGAGGGAGTGGAGGTATTAACAGAGGAGGTGGTGAGGCAACATGACCTCCTGTTTGGAAAAGCCTCACTGCGTGTGCCTGAAACCAGGAAAAGGAAAATTTGGTCAGACATTCAGGAAAAGGTGAATGCAATTGGTGTTACTCATCGACCACTGAGGACCTCAGGAAGCGGTGGTATGATATGAGACAAAGGTCCAAGGAGAGGGTGGCCACGAGATTGGCAGAAGCAAAAGCAACTGGAGGTGGAAGCTCCACTACACCTGAACCGACGCCCATGGAGGAGCTGGTGGAGACAACCCTCCTGCCTGAGGCAATGACGGGCGTGGCCAACCTGGACAGCTCTGAAACCAGAGACACCACAGAAGGTAAGATGCATGCAAAAATCACCCAATGCATTCCCATCCCACCCAGACCCCAAAATCCACCAGCATGAATAGGAATCTGGTCCATGTTTTTATGAATGCCCAGTGAGGCATAATGGGAAATGTAGTCATATGTAATGTAAATAGGGGCAGATAGTCATACAAAGGGTACATAGGGAACAGTTCCAATAGCAAAATGCAAAGTACACAAAATAGACACACAGGCATGTAAATAGTATTTTCAAAAACCTTATTGCAAAAAAATTTCTATTGACACACAACTCATGAGTGCTATTTTTTGACAGATGGACCTACAACACAGGACACTGTTGCAGCACAGGGGGAGACAGCTTTAGCAGAGGACCAGGCAGGGCAGGAGAGCCAGGGTGCCACACGTGACACACCTTCTGCGCAAAACAAACGGCGCAAAATAGTACCTGCATTGATTCAAATGCCATCTGGGTCCACAGATGCAGTAGACAAAACACAGGCTGATGCATCACCAAGCACAGCTCAGGGCAGATCCCAAACACCAACATCCAACAAGACTGGCAGTGGAGCCAGACAGAGGGCATGGGCCAACACCTGCAATGCCTCAACACGTAGTGATTTAGTTTTTGCTGGACTGGAGGGCCAAATGTTACGTGTGTAGCGTCTGCAACACAAAGGCATATCATCAATACAGCGTCAGCTGGCGCAACACAATCGGCACATGTCAGAGATGAGACTTGGCATCACAGCTATAGCAACAGCAACAGAGTATAATCTAAATAAAGCAAGGATTGCCAGGCAGGCATAGCGCAGGGAGCAACGACGCTTAAGCACGCGGCTGGACCAATTTGCAAGGGCTGTGAGCCGACAATCAACAGCTTTATCCATGCTTGCTAGAAGAACGGTGAGCATGCAACATGAAATGGCACACTGCCGTCAGGACGCTGCAAAGAGCCTGGTGCAGGTAACCCATGCACTTGATCAGCTGCCGGCTGCTGTTACTGAGGGGATTGTTACGCCAGGTAGCATAGACACTGATGGCCAATCAAGCAGAAGCACACCAACACCACCAATACCAGCAGAAAGGTGTAGGAGTGGCTGTCAGGGCAGAGGTGTGGACAACAACACAGAAACTACAGAACAGGCTGACGGTGGTGCATTAGGGCGTTCACGCCGTAGGTGAAGGGGCAGAATGGACAATGGTATGTTGTGAAGCAACACATCCCATGAGGACTTACGTTAATGATGTTTGGGCACTGTGAGGACATGAACCGTGCAAATTCCAAACTAACAGTCACACTGTGTGACATTGCATTTCCTGCATTTAAGGAAGTAAAATATTTTTTTAACAACAATATTGGTCATTGTGTTTTTTTCTCTAACCTAGAGGTAGTTCTGTGTGATGTCAACACGTCTCATGCGCCCAGCAGCTGTCCCAGCTCCTCCTACATGTCTGCGTTGGGGGGCTAGTTCACCCTCACCGGATGTGTCGGAGTCAGTCAGATCCACTGGGGTGCCCTTCTTGATAGCAATATTGTGTAGCATAGCGCAGGCCACCACTATCTTGCAGCACGTTTCTGGACTGTACTGTAGAGTGCCTCCACTCTTGTGGAGGCAGCGGAAACGGCTTTTGAGGATTCCAAAGGTTCTTTCGATGGTAGCTCTTGTGGCTCTGTGGGCAGTGTTGTATCTCCGCTCAGCAGCTGTGGTTGGATTTAGGTAGGGTGTGAGAATGTAGTCACGCACAGCATATGCACTGTCTCCTGCATGGAAGAAGAATGTATATGTTTAGTGAGATGCTGCAAGTTGAAACATTTCTTACTAATTTTTGTGTGTGCCATGAAATTACCTAGCAGGTATACCTCTCCGATATCGCCATTTGTAAGTCTGCAATGTAAAGCACAGAGTCTAGAAATGAAGGAATCATGAGTGCTTCCTGGAAATTTTGATACAATATCGGTGATGAGATTTTTGGCATTGCAGACTACCTGGATGTTAATTGAATGGTATGATTTTCGGTTTCTAAAAACATACTCATTGTGTGATGGGGGGGGCAGTGCGACATGTGTTCCGTCTACACAGCCAATCAGGTGGGGGAATAGGGCAATTTGATAAAAATCCTGCTGTGTGTCTGGAAATTTGATGTGGACATGCATCCTCTGCATCATGGCATTGAGGAAAGCATGGAAGAAACGCAAAAGTGCGCTCTGGGACAGCCCTCCCGCTGTGGCAATTACCCCTTGGAAACTCCCTGACGCTAGGAGGTGCAGTGAGCACAACACCTGTATGTGTGTGGAAATGGTGTGGGCCATGTATGTGGGGTGCTCAAGCATGGGTGTCAGCTTATCTATCAGCTCAAGAATACTGTCTGGATGCAGCCTGCAGTGCACATGGATGTCCTCCTCAGTGCGTTGGAAGAGGGTGATGCGTGTCCTGTAAATCCTCTCCTGGCGTCTCCTTTCCTCTTCAGCCTCACAGATACGCAGCCTGCTGGCTATAACATAAAGCCAAGCCATTGTGAGAAGCCACTGATGCGTCATGTGTTGTAATTTAGCAGCAATCAGGTTAAGCATTAGCAGAAGACATGCTGTATTTAGCAACTATTGTAATATTGCACAGCTTCCATTTTGCATTTGCGGCAGCCATTTTGTCTGCCACATATTGCCATGTGTTCACCATGCTCTTTGTCCTACCTCCTTGTTAACTGCGTATGATATTTGCCCAGCAACCCAGCAACAGGCTATATTTAGCATCCCCCACTTTCAGACATGCTCAGTAGGGTCTGCAGCTGTTACTGATTAGTCTCAGATAGGAATGTGTTTACCAATTTCTGAAAACTGTTAACTCCACCCACTCATCAATTGTGCCTTCCAAAATGTCCTTATATGTCCCTAATGTTTGCCCTTGTGTTTTGTACTGCCTTCTTTTTAGCCCCTGTGAGGGTATAAAAGAAGCATGCTTCCTTTGTCTGGTTTCTATGGTCTGAGGACTCTGTGCAGAGAAGTGCGAACCCCTTGCATTGGTAGGCCTTGCTGAGGCTCATCTCTACAAAATTGGCGCCCGACACGTGGGGTTCATCGGCGACTCGGATGCCCGAAGGATTGGTCGCGACATAGGATTGGACTCTCGCTGCGGACGCAATTGCATGCCAAAGGAGACCAGAGTCTTGGCACCCTCAGCGTTTTTTTCTCTTCTTTCAGATCTGACCATCCAGGTGGCGCCGGTCCCCAACTGAGATCTCTTCTGTTGATTCGCCGTGCAGTGACCGTTTGGCCGAATTTAGAACTTTGCACTTGGAATCTGGACGCCCTGTGACTGGTAAGAGCCGTTTATCGGCACTTGCTGTGGGTTTTGGAAGCCTGGGAGTGGCAAGGCAGTTTTAGGAACGCTTGCCGTGGCAATTTGATTTGGAAGACATGTCATATTTGTATGTTTGTGTAACTATATGAGTTGCAACCCACATAGGCAGGTAATGAGGAGACTTTTCTCCAAACTTGATTTTGATTTGAACGGCACAACGTACTAAAGGTACCTTACGTGCTACTTTGATTATAATATTGCATATTCTGCACTATTTGTTGCCTGTTTTTGGCGCACTTCGTAGGATGTGCTGCTTTTGTAGTGGTACCCGATTAAGGGCCATATGTATCATACTTCCGTTTTGCAAATTTTAATTAGCGAATCTTAAGGAATCGCTATTTAGAATTTGCAAAACGGTATGTATGTAGGTAATCTAGGAATTTTAACGATTCCTTACTATTCCTTGTTTGCGAATTCGCAAATTGCGAATTCGCAAATAAGGAATACTTCCCATTCATTTCTATGGGCCAGGAGGCCCAAAGGAATGAAGGGGAAATTTGCTAATCGCTATTTGCTAATCGCAAATTTTGCGAATTTTCAAGGGTGCAGGGGGTGTCTCAAGAACACCCTGCTGCACCCCTGAAGGGCATGCATGTGCGTCACATGCCACAATGAAAAATGCCAATTTGTGCTTATTGAAAAGGAATCGCAATTTACCACCAACTTTCAGTTGGTGGTAAATTGCAATTCCTTAAACCAAATTCGCAAGAGAAAAAAGCTTCTTACATAGCAATTAAGGAATCGCAAAATTGCGATTCCTTAAATGCTATGGCAAAATAAGGAATCGCTAATTTTTGCAATTCCTTATTTTGCTACTTTTTCATACATTGCAAATGTGCAAAAATGGCCGTTTCCGTTTCGCAAAGGCCGAAATTCAGCGAATTTCGGCCTTTGCGAATCGAAAATAGCTTCATACATATGGCCCTAAGACTTGAGGAATCACAGCCGGCTCCCCCAGAGGGGACGCCTAATAAGGATATGTATATTAAATATGTTCTTTCTTCTATAATGTACAGTACGTTATGGAACAAATACACTCGTGCGGATCCAGAGTTGAGATGAAAATGCATGGGTCATTTGATTTGCGAAAGATTGAGTATGTGGTGCAGTGTATGTTTGATAGGAAATCCAGACAAGATATGTTTGAATGCATACGAATGTGGGTGAAAGAGGTACGTGAACGAGAGAGGCGTGAGCAAGCCTTGAGTGAGAAAGAGCAGCGAAAGAGTGTGTATGAGAAAGCGCAAGAGTTAAGAAAGAAAGAGGTGCAAGAATTGAAAGAGAGAGAAGAAAAAGAACGCAGATTACAGGTATCTGGCCAATACGCTGTTTGGCAACCTCTCTATCCTGTCCTTAATAAACCGCAAGATGATTTTTTATTATTAGATCGTCCTCCGCCTCCGTATGCCATTCCGTCTGCCCCGGCTGGCAAGGATGAGGACTCTGATTCAGAGCAACAAAAGACACGTGACACTCATTCTATGCCAACTGCAGACCGTGCATCCCAGCTTGGATCAGCCACCCGCAAAGCACTTTGTGATACTGCCCCGCTTCTGACATATTAGACAATATGGAAGGGTGGCAGGAAAGGGAACAACTGTATTTTACTAAAGTGTTTGCCGGGGAGGTTCTTGAGCTGTTTAGGAAATACTATGAGGAATTAGAACCTAATGATGTGGCAGCTGATATTAAGCATTTGCGTGATGGTTCTTTTCTTCCCTCTCAGGTGGCTGACATGATCAGGCGAGAACCTGCGTGTTGAAGCAGTCCGTTTGCGAGAGGAGAAAAAGATTGCGGATGCAGCTGCGAAGGCATCTCAGACCGGCTTGGTGCAAGCACCTATCTTCGGAACAGATAAGATTGCACTAGTGCATGCGAAACCAATGCGAGAGGCTGCACCTTTATATGCCCCTCCTAAAGGAGCGGGCACCAGTGAGGACAAGAGTTCTATTGATGCAAAAGGCTATTTTATTTATAATTGGGTGTATAAGCCCTGGAACAGGGCTTTGTAATGGCACTTAAAGCTGCACTGCCTGACCCACGGAAAAATCCAGCTGCTTTCTATGAGGAAGTTGAGGGAGCCATTAACTCATGCACTATGACTTTGCCTGATGTTGATTTATTATTCGGGTTGATATTACCCCCGACATGTGGAGGACTGTGCGTAAAGTTGACGATCGCACAGCTTATGGGGCATTGTGGAAAAAGATAGAACAAGCGGATGAGGAAAGGGAGCCCGCACAAAAGCCATGTCAGTTGATTTTAGTTCTTCCAGCAGCCATATTAGTTAAGTTAAAAACGATTATTCCCCCTAAAAAGATAGATTGGACAGTTTTAGCGTCATGCAAGCAAAAGGCAGATGAATCGGTTTCTGATTTCTTTACGCGCTTTGAGGAAGCATTTCATGATTTTAGTGGCCAGTCATTAACAGATGATACAGGTAGACATCTGTTTTTAGATAAGTATGTAGCAAACTTATTACCAGGAGTGGCTAGCCGTTTAAAAGCTAGTGAAAGCTCTTGGTCTACGTCTTCTCCGGCATCTCTCTTGATGATGGCTCAATATTATGAGCGTCAGGAATCAGAAGCAAAGGGTAATGAAGATAAGAAGTCTAAGGAATTAAAAACAAAGGTTATGTTATATCAAGTTTATGGTCCGCCTTCTAGAGGTAATGATAGAGGTGGACGTGGATCTTATGGTTCTTCTTACACTCGCTCGACTCTATCTGTTGATCAATGTGCGTATTGTAAGAAATTTGGGCATTGGGCAGCTGAGTGTCCAGCATTACTCTCACAACAGTATACACGTGGTCGGGGACAAATGAGGGATCGCGCGGGATATTCAGGGCCTAGGGGAAATACGAATGATCGTGCTTGGTTTGATTATAATGCACAGACACAGAATGGGTTTAATACTTTTGACAGGCGTAACCAATATCAAATGTCTGACTATGTGCAGCCTGACTCACATGACTCTGCTTATGCATAGGATTGCCTGGGATGGGGTAAGGAATCAGTTGAAGTCCCAGTAGATCAGAGGGGTCCTTATGTTACAGCACATGTTTTGGGTTTCTATTGATCAGTTTCTGGTTGATACAGGAGCTACTCGTAGCGCTCTCTCTAAACAATTGATTCCAAAGACTCCCTTGTCTGGCTTGAAGATTACATCGATAAGATTCGATGGAACACCTTCCCTTAGCCCATTGTCACAACCACTTGCATTACATGTTGATAAATTCATTGCTCCATGTCCGTTTCTGCTTTCCCCAAATACCCCAGACAATATTGTGGGTCTTGATATGCTCAAGCATTTCAGGGCTACAATACGTTGTTCTCCTGAAGGAGTACGGGTGATTTTAAATGATAACCATCCTGTGATGGAAAGAGCCTGTCTTGTTAAAGAGGATATTGCATTACCTTCACTACCTAGTACTTTGTGGGCTACTTCAGACACTGATATAGGACAGATGGTTATTCCACCGGTGCATATTAGTGTAAAGGAGGGAGCTGTGCTGCCACGCTTACCTCAGTATAGAATTTCACAGGAGGGAGAAGAGGCACTTATACGCATTGTTCATCATCTTATTGAAGTTGGGGTTGTTGAGGAAGTTCCATTTAATGTTTGTAATAGCCCGATTCTTCCTATTTTGAAAAAAGATAGTGACACTAGGATTTACAGATTTATAATTGATTTAAGAGAAGTGAATAAGATCGTGGTACCACAATATCCTGTGGTCTCTGATATTACGACACTTCTTACCTTGGTTCCCCCGACTGCAACTACGTTTTCTGTGATAGACTTGAAGAACGCTTTCTTTTCGATCCCTATTCATCCTGATAGCCGATATTTGTTTGGTTTTACTTTGAATAATCGATCGTATAGATTTTATAGAGTTCCTCAAGGCTATACTGAAAGTCCTAGTATTTACAGTCAAGCATTAAAAAGACAACTTGATTCTTTTGTCTTACCTGAAGGTGTGACTCTCATACAATATGTTGATGACATTTTGTTGGCAGCCGATACTCCTGAACAATGTGAAAAATGCACCTTGTCCTTGCTTTCTTTTCTTGCTTTGCACCATCATAAAGTGTCACGAAAGAAACTGCAATATTGTAAACCAAAGGTAACCTATTTAGGTCACCTTTTGTCTAAGGAGGGCCGTGCACTCACACCAGATCGTATTCAGGCAAATTTAGACACACCAGTACCTTCTACACAGAAAGAAGTTCGTGCATTTCTTGGTCTTACTTCCTTTTGTAGGCAATGGATATTGGGGTTTTCATACATTGCTAAACCTTTGTTAGCACTTTTGACAAAAGATACACCAATACCCCTCCCATGGACAGATGAATGTGAAAATGCTTTTAGACAGTTACGACAAGCCCTTTGTTCAGCACCAATGTTAGGTACCCCAGATTACATGAAGCCCTTCACACTCTATGTACATGAGAAAGATGGATGTGCATTGTCAGTTTTAGTACAGACACATGGCGATAAGCAACGCCCCTGTGCATATTTCTCCGCAGTATTGATCCTGTAGCTCGAGCGTTGACTGGGTGTTTCCGTTCAGTTGCGGCAACAGCTGTGTCAATACGCCAGAGTGAAGGGATAGTTTTGTCACATAAGTTGTTAGTGCTGGTACCCCATGCTGTTGATGCCCTTTTAAATCAAAGACGCAGCATTTGACTAGCGCCCGCTTGACAGGATATGAACTGACATTGCTAGCTCCTCACATTACACTGAAGAGATGTGCAACACTAAATCCAGCCAATTTGTTGCCGTATCCGGTGACTCAGCCTGAGTCACAAGAAACACATGACTGCATATTTCTTACTGAAGAACAGACAAAGGTTCGTGTTGATCTACATGATACGCCCCTTCCAGATGTGGATGGAGAATTGTGGGTTGATGGGTCCTGCTTGAAGTTGCTGGATGGTACAACTTGAGCTGCCTATGCAATCACTACGCTTCACACAATAGTGGAGACAGCTCGCATACCACAGAAGTCGGCTCAAGCAGCTGAACTGATAGCTTTGACACGAACATGTGAGCTAAGTGCTGATTTGTGTGTGAATATTTATACAGATAGCCGCTATACTTTTGGAGTGGTGCACGATTTTGGCCTGCTCTGGAAGGAAAGAGACTTTCTTACGTCCCATGGGATACAAATAATGCATGGAGAACTAGTGCATAACCTTTTGACTGCACTGACATACCCAAAGAAAATAGCTATTGTGAAGTGTAGTGCGCATAAGAAGGTGACTAATAAGGTGGGACAGAGTAATGCTTTTGCAGCTCTTGTGGCACGTGAGACTGCGATACAGCGAAGTACTACTTCCATGTATGTAGTGAAGTCACAAGCTTAACCTTGGCACAATGCTAGACAAGAAGTATTAGAGATACAGAAGACCGCTTCTGAGAAAGAACGGGAGCAATGGTCTAAAGATGGGGAGTTGGATGATGAGGGTTGTTGGCAGAATAAGCAGATGGATAAAGGGAAGTTGCCCATAGCTTTTGTACAACCTATGGTTCAGATAGCACATGGGCTAGCACATGTTGGAGCTTCAGCGATAACGAAATTGCTTACGCAAGTTTGGGAGCATCCAGAGATTGCTAGCACAGCTAAGAGAGTAGTACAGTCTTGTTTGATCTGCTTACAATACAGACCTGGAAAAGGGACGCGAACTCCTAAAGGAGGGTTTGCTACACCAACTGCACCTTTTGAAGTTTTGCAAATGGATTATATTCAGCTTGAACGCTGCAATAATCTAAAGTTTGTCTTGGTGTTGGTATGCGCCTTCAGTAAATGGATTGAGGCATACCCCACAAAAGACAATACTGATATTACTACAGCCAAGGTGCTTTTGAAGGAATTCTTTCCTCACTATGGTGTTTGCAGATTTTTGTGGAATGATAATGGACCTCATTTTGTTGGAGAAGTTATCAAGTATGTCCTGAAAGGATTAGGGATCAAGCAGAAGTTTCATGCAGTGTTTCATCCACAATCAGCAGGATTGGTGGAAAGATATAATGCTACTCTGAAGTTGAAATTAGCAAAGATACAGGCTTCTACATCTTTGACTTGGCCAGATGCACTGCCACTGGCATTATTGTCTATCAGATCAGTGCAGCATTCTCGAACAGGTCTCACACCATATGAGATTGTGTTTGGACAACCCATGAATATATGGGGAGTTCCTAAACCAAGTTCTGTATATGATGTACCTTGTGTCTTAATGAATGACTATTTGGCACAATTAACTGATAACTTGGTTTCTATTCATCAACAGGTTCGAGAAACACTTCCTGATAGATCTACAGGTGAAGGTCATGAGCTCCGACCTGGCGACCATGTGATGATCAAGGTCTTCAAGAGGTCGAGCAGCTTGGAGCCGAGGTGGCGTGGACCAGAGCAAGTGTTACTCGCCACGAGGACAGCAGTTCGAGTCACGAACCGGAAGAATTGGATCCACAGTACCCACTGTCGGCGAGTACTTCCTACCTTGGTGGAGCCTGCTGTGTTGATTGACCATCGAGTGGTTCTGACTGCGGAGAAAGGCCACGCCGTGACACCTGACGGATCTGAGGAGTTCTTCCCGGACCAGACAATCCCTGGAGCAACGAGATATAATTTGAGACCGAGAAAGGAGTCTACAGTGCTTGTGAAAGTTGTCTGAGCGGTCCCTGGGTTAGTGAAACGGAGAGCCGATGTGGCAAGGGGGGGGATCAGCCATGCATTAGTGTAGTGACACCCGTCTTGGCCCGTGGTGAAGAAATCAGCGGCTGCCCAGGGGTAAGAGCTCTGACAACTACTTTAGTTTCTGAAAGAGTCAATTAGGGTTGTTGCTAGAATGGAAAAGAAGAAGATGATATTTTGTGCTGTAGGGTTTATTGCTGCTTTGGTGATTATGGCAGCAATCGCCTGGTCTGTTGAGAAGATGGCCCCTGCTCGTGAGTTGTTTGTTGCTACTACACCGATACCGGAAGAACATCTCTTTTTCACACTTCCTTATCATGAGCGGATGCATCGCCAGTCTTATCTCAACAACACTTTTATTCAGATGCTGCACCCCACCCATAATGCTACAAACATGACCAATTGTTGGGTATGTGGGATGATACCTGCACATCAAAAGAAAGGAGGAACACCTTTTATACCTCTTCCTTTCTCGCATAACGTCTCCTGCGGAGCCTGGTATACGCTCTTGTTTGCATCTAAAGTACCTACAGTAGGTGGACTTCTTTTCCGCCTTAATAAAGTATGTTACCAGGATAAAGATGGGTAACCCCAAGCTAATAGAACTGAGTGGGAATGGGAAGAGTACCAACCAGACAATATTTCAGCACTGTACGTCTTCACCAACATAAGAGACTCTGCTGAAGATGGACAAATTATATTTTCCGTTCCAAAGACTAAAGCAGATTTATGTGTACAAAATGTTGGACAAATTCCAGTAGGAATAAGTGACTGTATTGTAGTTTTGAATATTGATGGAGTGAACAATAGTTCTTTTATAGCTTCGCATAATTCTTATTTTGTGTGTGGTAATTATGGATATTATCGACTACCAATTGGGTGGTCAGGCATATGTTATGTATCGTTCTTATTGCCTCCTATATTCTTGGCACCTGCATCATACCATCGAGATCTTAAACTGTTTAATGACATTACTAAGAATAGATATAAGAGGACACTAAGTACAGATGATGTAGATTAGACAGATACTAGTCTACAGCAATATGTGGATTTCAATCTGGGACTGTTTTTCTTTGTGGGTGCTGCATTAAATAGTAGGAAAGTGCGACGAATGACTAGGGTTGTGGAAGCTGTTACTAATCAAGTAGCTATTGCACTTGGAAATATTACTGAGGAACTACAAATTGCTGGAATTATAGCACTCCAAAACAGAATGGTATTAGATGTGATGTTGGCTGATCGAGGTGGTGCATGCCGCATCATTGAAAGTAGTTGTTGTGTTTTTATCCCGGATCGCTCACCTTCAGTATATGGTGCGATTTCTAAACTGCATAAAATAGCTGCAGAGATCTATACAGAAAATGGTACCTGGACTTTTGCTTGCTGGTTCTGGGGTTTGATTTCTACTTGGGTCTGGAAACTACTGACTAACTTGTGTATAATGACTGCTATATTCTTCACATGCTGCATGTGTATTCAGTGCGGTCCAAAGCTTTGTTCCACATGCATTACTGCCTGTATACCAACTAAGAAAGATGTGGCAGAAATGAAAGTACATTATATGTTAGACAAAAAAGTAGCTGAAATGATGAACATTAACATGTAGGATGAATATTTGGACTATCACAGAAAACCGGATGTCTTCAGCTAATGCTGAAAGGGTCGTCTGTTGTCATTTAGCAGCGATCAGGTTAAGCATTAGCAGAAGACATGCTGTATTTAGCAACTATTGTAATATTGCACAGCTTCCATTTTGCATTTGCGGCAGCCATTTTGTCTGCCACATATTGCCATGTGCTCACCATGCTTTTTGTCCTACCTCCTTGTTAACTGCGTATGATATTTGCCCAGCAACAGGCTATATTTAGCATCCCCCACTTTCAGATATGCTCAGTAGGGTCTGCAGCTGTTACTGATTATTCTCAGATAGGAATGTGTTTACCACTTTCTGAAAACTGGTAACTCCACCCACTCATCGATTGTGCCTTCCAAAATGTCCTTATATGTCTCTAATGTGTGCCCTTGTGTTTTGTACCACCTTCTTTTGAGCCCCTGTGAGGGTATAAAAGAAGCATACTTCCTTTTTCCGGTGTGCTACTTCATACAATACTGAAGGGTGTTGTGTGGACTGTAGTACCACTCATGATGTGTAATAAATGTTGTTTGTCTATTTTCAGTTTCTGTGCCAACTTCTTCCTATGGTCTGAGGACTCTTTGCAGAGAAGGGGGAACCCCTTGCATTGCTAGGCCTTGCTGAGGCTCATCTCTACAGACCACTTTATATAGGTTGCACCTGGTTACCACCTGGCCAGAGTTGGTGGTAATTGAGAAGTGCAAATTTGAGAATTTCGTAAATTCGCTATTTGCGAATTTTACCTACATTGGAAATTGCGAATTCATTTTTTGCGTGACAGTATTTGCGATTTTCGCTAATACTGTTACGCAGATTGCGGATTCGCATATTTATTCGCAGAACCCATTACTCGCAAAATTGCTAATCGCAAATTTTGCGATTAGCAATTTTGCATGGAACATTTCTTACCTACATAGCATCACACACTGTTGCGTTCACAAACACCAGTAATTCTGTGAATTGCGGCGTTTGCGAATCGCAAAATCCTACCTACATATGCCCTTTAATCATTTCCCTAACAGGGGCTTATATGCTTGTCTTCCTGGAAGAGTGCACTGGGTTTTCAGTTTGCTCTAGTCACTCATGTCCTCAGTTCTGTGCGTTTTCATTTCCTAATCTCCTTTTGACCCTTTCAGTAAGAAAGCCCACTGTGGTCACAATGGCTGAGTGGTCTAAGGTGCTGCGTTAAGACTGCAATCTCTCCTGGAGGCGTGGGTTTGAACCCTCTTCCCACCCTGGATTTTGTTTTGAATGCTTGCATGTAGGTTCAGCTGCCATTAACTATCAGTCTCCGCATCACTGCTTTGAGGGGCAGTAGTCACCGATAGCTTGATAAAGAGTTCACTTGAGTTGCCAGCTGGCAGCAAAGACCAGAGCTCTGTGGAGAAACGTTAACCAAATATGGCTCGCCCACAGTGGACTCGCAGATTGTGAAATTCACTAAGTGCAAAACAATATATCAGGTAAAGAAAAAAAAAGCAAGATGGCACAGCTGTCCTCTCAGTAAATAGATTTTCCTATAAGAGCTGTATTGGGCAGAGAGGGTGTACAGTTTTTAGATGCGCTTGTCACTTTCAGAGACAAAATCCATGAAAGCAGGCTTCCTGTGGAATACCGCCTTTCCTGCAGCCTCCTACCTGTTTGGCTTCTGAAGTAGGGTGCCTTTCACCAGCTCTATATCCCGCTCCGACGGCTCTAGCCGAGGAGTGTCAGGCCACTGCTTCACAGCAGTGCCAACTTAAGGAACATAAAATGATAACTCAGTTATTATCATTTTATGGTTGGTGTCCATCTGCGTGGTGGGAGGGCGGGTGGATGGGGCTGCTCTCCTCTGGGAGCAGGGGAGGAGTGGCTTGCCAACTCTTAAGTGCGCAATGACTGTTTTGTCGGTCCTCTCGGGCCGCCCAAAACAGTTAAGCTCACTTCCCTGTTCTCCATACAGGTTGCAATACAGCCTGCATGGGGAACATGCCCAGCCCCTGGCGGAGGGCAATGTCACAGTGCTCAGACCAATTACAACGCTGCTTTGCAGTGTTGTGGTTGGCTTAGGGGAGGGAGCCTGGATGCCTGCTTCCTGTTCCTGTCGGAGGCAGGAGAGCGGGAGCAGAGAAGACGCTGGACCCGGCCTCAAGGTAAGTTTTTTTTTTTAATTCCCCCCTTCTCCTCCCCGCGTGACCCGCCACCCCCAACATGAGCCATGCCAGCCGCCCCTAATTACCACTGTCCTATCAGAGAGTGATCTATGGGCAACCGTGAGCCTAGGTGATACTAATAGGCTGAGTTGAATAGTAAGTGTTCTGCAGTGAAAGAGAAGTGCTTAGTTAATAATCCTGGCAGCATTCATGTCACCGAGTTGTAGGAAATTGCCACTGGCAGTCTTTGAGAGAGAAGGCATAGTCTTGATCTGAGCTCTGGCAGAACTTCATCACTGCCCAAAGTGGAATGTTCAGAGGTAAACATGTTTCAAAATGGCACCTGTTTTCAGCAGTGCCAGAGTGACACAACAATCTCCAGAGAAAAGAAAAGGTGTGTGACGGGTTTGTTTAAGAACACAGTTAAACAACCATCAATGTTTAGACAAAGTTAATAGGATAAACATTTAATAAGGAAGTATCATAAAAGAAAGAAACTCTATAACTTATTGAAGGTTATATTAAGTGCAGAAAATGAGCTTAATCCCGCTAGATCCGGATCTGGCAGCTATTATGGAGACGGATATGGGATCCAGGACCCCAGTCAAAATTTCCAGAATTTGTGCTGATATAATTTGCTGACGGAGCACCACCATCTTCTGCAGCGCAAGCGTAGTGTCTGCTTTCCATTTGGAGGAGCAACCTGTAGGCAGTGAGAGGGCTTTCTAACTTTCACTTCTAAGTGGGCCCAAAACAAAGGCCTGATTTATAGGGCCATCAGCACTCTTTTGCTCAAGTATCATCCTGGCAAGGAACATCTGGGGTCTAACACCTAGTTGCCAATTCAATAGATGGAAACAAAGGCATGTTATCACTTTACAAATACTTATGAGAAGTTATGATTTTGAGGCACGTTTTTAACTTTGTTCACCCTCTGTATGTAAGAGATATGCATTCCCTATATGTCAAATGTTGCTTGCTGCATGAGTAGTTACACCAATTGCTTAAATAGCATTTACTAATTTCGTTTTTTATTTGTTTATGTTGCTACTCATCCCAACATATGGTGTCAGAGTGCTTTACATCACACACACACACACATGCAGAGACAATAAATCATGTAAATGTGTAAATCAATGTACAGAAAATGTTATATAAGACAGTGTGACTTACAAGATGTAGGAGAAGCATATTGTCCATAATGGCAGGCATTACATCTTAAGAGTGCATGTTCTGAAGAAACACAAAGTCAGGATTTAAAAAGTTACCCAGAGGTTGGGGTTTATACACTAATATGATTATTACTACCCAAAGGAACCCTTTGCAGCAACCTTAGAATAACAACTTATTGAGAAAACACAATAAGGGCCTCATTTATGAGTTTTTTGCCGTAGGGCAGAACCGCAGGCCTTCCTGCTGCATTGCCCTACGGCAAAAGAAAAGGTCAGGAAAGTGCTGTTTCTATTAGATACGGCGCATTCCAGTCCTTTTCCCCTGCACTTGTGCACAACGGGCTGCCGTGTATCAACATAGGTACCTTTGCACCATGGTGCAAGGGTGCCTGCGTTGCAGGGATGATTATTTTTGTACAGGGAGGAAAGCCTTCCTGCACAAAAACAATCACAATAGGCTTTTGTCTCTTTCTATGTGTGCACACATAGAAAAAGGAAAAACATGGAGAAATAAAGATATTTTTCCTCGTTGTGCCTCCCTTACTGGGGAGACGTACGTTTTTGGCGCTGACTCAGAGTTAAGATTTCTAGTAAATCTGGGGCAGTGTCAAAAACCCATGGCTATTGCTGGAAACACCCCCAACAACAACCATTGCATGCCCCATTAATGCAGAAAACTGCGTTAAAGGAAACAATACTTACAAGGCATCATAACGCCCAAAAAAGTGACATAGTGTTGCGTGGTAAATATGGAGAAGGCTCCTGTGCCACCAGAGAGTCAAAAAAGGGATTCACCGGCGGCGTAAGGGCTTATAAATAAGGGGCAAATGTATGAAAATCCCTGTTTGCGATTCTCAAATAGAGATTTTTTGAGAATCGCAATTTGAGAATTGCAAAATGGTATTCCTTAATTGCGATTTAGGAATACTTTCCCATTCATTTCCAGGAGGCCAATAGCAATGAATGAGAAGTCATTCTCAATTTGTGATACGCAATTTGAAAATCGCAAATTGAGATTAATTTCAAGGGTGCAAGGGTGTCATAAGGACACCCTGATGTACCCCCTGAAATGAACATGTGTGCGCATATGGCGCACACACATGCCCTAAGGGCATGTATGTGCACCAAATGGCACCTTCACGAATGCCAAAAAGTGCATTTGTGAAAGAAATTGCAAATTACCACCAACTTGAAGTTGGTAGTAATTTGTGATTTCTTAAGGAGAAATCGCAAAACTTGAGTGCTTATTGCATAGCATTTAAGGAATCGCAATTTGCGATTCCTTAAATGCTTACGCAAAATTAGGGAATCGCAAATTTTGCGATTCCTTAATTTTGCGATGCGATTTTCCTAATACATCCCGTTTTCCGAATTTTTAGTCGCAAACGCTGTCTTTTTGCGATTCGCAGAGTTTGCGACTAAAAATGTTGTTCATACACATGCCCTCAAGTCCCTAAATGTATAAGTTCACTGTTAAACCAGCTGTTCTAGACCAATCGTTTTCCATTGCCAGCACTGGTTATAATTAAATCAAATGTAACATCACATGAGGTAAGTGGGGTTTAAAATATCCGTCAGACAGCATCAGTCCACAACAGGCCAGTAAAACAAAAAACCACCAGAGGGCAGCAGGGGACTTCGCTAGAGATGCTCCGAGACCGCAGCTATTCAGTCGCCGATAAGTGGCCAGAATGTTCATTCTTGTTTTCTGTGTGAAGAAGTTTATTTCCTACAAAAGCAGTTTCCCACGCTGGCAGCTCACTGGTACGAAGCCTCCAATTCTGCTATTTCTTTGAAACGAACCCGCTGGATGCTTTCAGCCATTTTAGGATCCGGTTCCGCGCCGGGGTAGCAATCCACTGTGTCAAGTCGCTGCTGAGTTTCATTTCAGCATGCGTGTGTGTGTGTGTGTGTGTGGGGGGGGGGGGGGGGGGGGGGACCGGGGGTCTGAAGCGCTTTCATGAATGGGCAGCATAGGCTACCCTGTACAGGGTATAAGGTTGAGTGCTTTGGCTTTGATGTAGATCCTATATGGAAAGTATACTACATACTACAAAGTGTTCCCCCATGTCGTGCGTGATGACCACCGAGGCGCGTTGTGTTATATACAACTGGCAGTGGTGTGTCCTGTAGTCAACTCTGAATCACTCCACAGGCCAGCAGCTCCCCTGATGTAAGATCTTCTCAGACCCCAGCCCTTCCTTCCAGTTTTTCACAATTTCAAGTCTCCCTCTCCCCCCTCAGAAGTTGGTGGGTGTCCTCTGGTTTAAAGGCTCTGAAGGTCCGGTCAGGTCTATCCGGTACCTGGTGTGTCCAGCCTACTCAGATGGTTGGCGCAGAGAGTCAACAGATGCATGAAATGTTTCCCCTCTGTCTCAGGAAGATAGAGGCGCCCTACTTCTCTGTGTACAAATCTCTAACTACTTTCAAAGTTCTCTGGCCAAGAGGGGTCACTGAAGCAAGCCGCCCCTTCGATCAGCTCTTTTTGCGTCCTACCCCGCCCTCTTAAAAACAGTCCTGACTCTTCAGCCCACTATAGTCAGCCCTTGATAGTGTGGCCTGGTCAAGGAGGCAGTATCCTTCCACGATAAAAGTAGTACCACTTTGAGTCGGACTAAATCACAAAACAAAGTCTAGTGCTCAGTTGCTGAACACTAGACTTGTTATTGGGTGGAAACATAAACCCTGTACCAGGTAGGATCAACATTGTCTTTAATATAGAAAACGTTTTCTGAGGTCTGCAATTTTCTAAATAGCCAACTACCTAAAACACTATTTTGCTAACTCATGTACAAACTAAACACCATTGGGAACCTCAATGTTTTCGTTATTATTTTCTATTTCTTCTGAAATAAGACCATGTCTTATTGTCATTGTTTTGTCCCATACTACCCTCCAAATGCAAGTCTTGCCTCTTTCATTTCATTACCCCGGAAGGAGTTTACCTGAGCACTGCTGTGAGCTCGCAGTAGTATCTGTTTCCTGTGTCTCCAAGGACATTGGTAATACTTATTACAAGGATTGCGTAGCTGCCTTTGAGTTACACAAAGTACTGGCCTTTGAATCATTAAGTGATTTTTCATAAAGATATGTTTGATGACAATTATTTAGTTCGATTGTGCACTTGTGAAATGAATTGATATTGATTTGTGTGTTGTCACCATTATCAGAGATCAAGCAATGCCACTTTCTGTGATTTTTTTGATGTATCGACTAATGTGCGCAAGGCCTGGGTTTTAACAGGGCAATAATTTGTCATGTACCCTATTTAGATTTCAGAGTATCTCTCTTGTAAAAGAGTCCACTCTGGGCACTGAGGATAAGCTAAATGCTGATGCTTCAGGTTTCGCTATGGCACTAAGGTGGCTCTTTTATGATTTTGGGATGATGCTCTGAGCTACATCGGGGGGGGGTGCTATAAGTTTTCTGGTGCTGCTGGGTCTCTCAACAGCCTTTGACATGGTGCTTTCCACTGTGACCCATGTGCAATTTGATGCTGCAAACAAAATAGTATCCCCTCAGGAACTGAGATGGTTCCTGCAGCAGAGAAAGGGACTATGGTTGGTACGCCGGATGGCAATACACCCACTATTGGGGGTGGGAAGGAAAAGGGATCCTTTTCTTTACATAACCCTCACTCACTCTAATAGTGACATGCTTCATCATCGGGTTCACCCCAACTCCTAAAGAGTGGGGTGCGCTCAACCATATTTCAGGGAGCACTTATAACGACTGGGTGTATGGGGGCGTAACCTTAAAGATAAATTCCTCTCCTATTCCAAAAGTATCCTTTATTTGTAGGGCGTGAGGGAAGATTCAAAAATATATATGTAGGGCTATAAGGATGTGATGGACCCATGACCCTAAAACACCAACATGTTTCAGCTCTTATGTAACGGCCTATCTAAGGTCCTGGGCTTTCGTCAGGGTGGGTAGCGAAGAGGTCACTTCCCCCAAAGACATGATTGAAGTGTGCATGCAATTTGCATGTGAAAAGTTATTTTTAAAGAAGGGCATATACTTACCGCAGCATTTTCAGGGAATTACCTGTAAAATAAAAGGTAAAAAAATACATGCTATAATTATTGCTGTAAAGCCGAAGATTGGCGCACCGTTGTGACATTTCACAGTACAGTCCCCTGATAGTGCCTGTCCAGGTATTCTCACTAGGAGAGCACAGCCTGTGGTGATTCCAGTGAAAAAAACAGATAAATGCACTAAAAATGCGTTATTTCCATTTTCTAGAACAACCTGCGGATTTCACATAGATGTTTTTAAATGTGATCTCATTCACACACACAGGCCCTTGGTGTAAAGCTCCTCAAATTCATGCCAATACCCACATACCTTTTCCCGTGCATGAAATGTATGTTAAATAAATTACAGTATATCGTATTTAAGAGTGATAATCTCTCACCAAATATTAAAAGGGGCATCTGCTCCTACGGAGGCCTCTACACTGGATAAAAAGATGACGTCTTCCCGTCCGCGCAGCGGGCGGGTGCAGCGGGCGCGCCGGCGGCGCGCCGAAGGCAAGCCCGTCTGCGCCCGTCCGCGGCCGACCGGGGTGCGGGGCCCGAACCCCTGCCCCTTCTATCCCCATTGCCAGTAATAAAAGAAGTCCAATCAGGTATACCACGAGTGACCTACTTGCCCTCCGCCCCAAGGTTGAAGATAGTTGTCGCCATACCCTGTCAGTGGACTTACCATCGCCTCACTGCGCGACCTGCCGCTTCACCACCCATGGGTGGAGGAACGACGAGATGATGCTGAAAAATATGAAACTGATATTATTAAATTGTAGATCTATGAAAAATCACAAACTGGAGATACATGACCTGGTGTTAGAGGGGGATATGAAGCCTCAACACCCGAAATTCTAGAAGCTGTCCCTGTAGACTACTGCCTGCTCAGAATTGACAGAGAAAGGCAGAAAGGTGGGGGACTGGCAATGATCTACAAAATCAACCTACAATGTAGCTTAGAGAAGGCCACACTATCCAATAGTGAAGGTGGTTTTTTCACTATAAAAGCCAATCCTAAAAATATTATCAATGGACTCCTCTTGTACCGACCTCCAGGCAAGACCTCACAGTTCAGCAATCAACTTACAGAACTGATAACTCAGCCAGCACTTGGGTATAAGAAATTTCTTATTTTAGGAGACCTTAACCTCCACTTTGAGGATCCCAACTGCAAGGAGGCACAGGTAGTAGTAGATGCACTTAAATCCCTGACGCTCAAACTTCAATCTACGTCCCCGTCGCATCAACTAGGTCACCTCCTAGACCCTGTTTTTGCTAACTGGGAGGGTATTAAAGTTGCCACACCGATTCAAATAACATGGTAAGATCACTTCATTATTCCATTTGAGGTAGAAGTTGCCCAACAGGATTGCAGAATGACCAAGCCCAGGCCTCAGAAACGTAGAGATTGGAAGAAGTTCACGCAGGAAAATTTTAGATCCGCCCTGCTTAAAAATCCTCCTCCTCCTAGCGACACTCTGCTTAAGGCATGGGCTGACTACGAAATATGGATGTCTAGGGCTCTAGACACAGTAGCACCATGGACACTCAAGCCACCCACCAGAAAAACCAAAACTGCTCCTTGGTTTTCCAAAGAACTTAAAGTAGCCAAAGCCAAATGTAAAAATATAGAACGTGGCTGGAGGAAAAATTACAATCCAGAAGACAAGCTGAACTATAAAAGAGAACTAAAAATATATCGCAAACTCATAAGAGCTGCCAAAGGCGCTCATTTTAAGGAACGCATTGAATTTGCAAAAAATCCCACCAAAGAACTTTTTTCCATTTATAAAGAACTTACTGTTCCAATTAGACTTGAGGCCCAAGACACCTACTCTAATGAGCTATGTGATGACATTGCAGACTTTTTTGTAAAGAAAGTGGATGTAATACATGCCACTTTTTTAGATAGCTTGCCGACTAAACACTCGGTAGTGAGAAGTGATTCTGCCACCAAACCCCATCTGACCTGTTTTAAAGTCCCTGAGAGGCAAGATCTGCTCACCATCGTAAACGGCATCCAGTATGATGTGATATCTCCAAATCTCTGTAAGGGAGTCTTAGAATGTATGATTGATCAGATTCAACACCTGATCACCTTATCTTTTCAGGAGTGCCATGTGCCGGATGTATGGAAAACGGCACACGTAATTCCCCTGAAAAAAAAAGCTACCATACATATCTCCCAGTTACAAAATCTCCGCCCTATTTCCCTCCTCCCTTTCTGCGGGAAAGTGGTGGAGAAGGTAGTGAATAACCAACTTATGCAATTTGTTGAGGAGAACTTCCTTCTCCATTCCACACAGTCAGGGTTCAGAGCAGGCCATTCAACAGAGTCGGCGGTTCTCATCTCCACAGAATGTCTGAGACAACTAGCAGATGATGGGCAGACGGCAGCGTTGGTTTTATTAGACCTTAGTGCAGCTTTTGACACCGTGCTGCACTCGACGCTGCTGTCTCGCCTCTCAGACATGGGAGCAGAGGGATCAGCATTGAAATGGATAAAATCCTTTCTAGAAAACAGGAGCTTTCAGGTGTACTGCCCCCCTCACAAATCTTCCCTTCGCAAGCTCAGACATGGGGTCCCACAGGGTTCAAGTTGGAGCCCCACGCTGTTTAATCTCTATATGGAGCCCCTAGCTCATATTGTGGAAGCTTTTGGAGTGGATATCGTCACATATGCTGACGATACCCAACTAATAATTAGACTCACCCACAATCAGGCAGAGGACGCCACTAACTTTTCCAACTGCATGCTTTCTGTGGCAGGGTGGATGAACAACAACTGCCTGCGCCTTAACAGCGACAAAACAGAACTGCTAGTGGTTGGTAAGTCCCCCTCTGCCTGGTCGCAGGCTTGGTGGCCAACAGAACTAGGGACGATCCCCCTCCCGGCGGAGTCCGTCAGAAATTTAGGAATCATGATGGACGCGGAGCTTTCCTTTAAGCATCAGATCAATAAAATCACGGGAAAATGCTTTGGAATACTTAAAACACTCCGAAAAGTTCTCGACCTGCTCCCCATTAGTGCTAGAAAAACACTTATTCATGCCCTAGTTACGCCAGATCTGGACTACGGCAACGCTCTTCTCCTAGGCCTAAGCAAAAAAGGCTTATACCAACTGCAGTGCGTCCAAAATGCTGCCGCTCGACTGGTGCTCAACCTTCCGCGCAGAGCATCAGGAAAAACAGCATTATTTAAACTTCACTGGCTCCCTATTGAGGAGCGAATCAAGTTTAAAGCACTCTGTTTCGCCCATCGCATTGCCCAGGGAAAAGGCCCAAGTTACCTGCGAAATCTTCTCACCATCCATCGTCCCACCCGAAACCTAAGATCTGCCGGAGCGATGTTGTTCCAACTTCCTTGTGTCCGCAAGACTAGGATGGGAGGTGGTTCCTTTCGGTTTCTAGTAAGTAAACATTGGAACAATCTTCCTCTTGATTTACGCATGGAGCCCTCCGAAATGAGATTTAGAATGAAATTAAAAACTCATCTTTTTCCATGCAAATAATAGCTTCTTTGTAGCCTTGGATCCAGGCCAGTCCCGGACCTCGGCCTTGTCGGGGAGCAGTAGCATTTCTAAGCGCGGGGACACACTGTCTTGAGTGTAACCATGCGCTCTAAAAGTGGTTTTATTAATATTATTATTATTATTATGAAAAGGAGGCCCTGTAGTCACACACTATGTTCAGGTAGTGGAGCAAAGAAAACATTTGATGCTGGCCACGAAGGGACACGGCTCAGATGATTTAACCAGGTTATTCCGGATCAAAGATTCTACCTTCTGACTTTGATCTTTTAAGTTCCAATCCACCACAGGTGTACACTTCAACACCCCCCGGACCTCAGGAGAGGCACGTAGAGACTCACAGGTGGCAGGCAGAGGCCCACACCAGGGTCCAGTCCAGATCCATTTGCCACTAGTCAGCTGGGCAGCTGCAGGAAAAGTTCTCTTGTAGTATGTTGTGCATCGGTAGCTTTAACAGGAAGTCAGGCTTATGACCCTGGGACTGTACTGCTGTCTCCTGGGTGCAAGAGGGCGGGCATGTCTATTCTTAACAGCTCTTCTCAGGTCTCAGACACCAGGTAACCCTCTTTTTAGCTTTCATATGACATGGAGTGTTCTCAAGTGGGTGTCTGGAGATGGAACAAACTAGTGGCTGTGGATGGGAATGCCATAACCAATGAGGCAAAGGTTCCCGGGGCTAACCTTACCATCTTTATACATTTTTAAATGGCTGAAGTCTTCAGCCACAATAAACCAGTGCTCTGAGGGCTGGGGGCGGGTGGGGGGTAAACTATGGTAATCCTAGTGTCTTCCCACATCTAACACTAAAATCCAGTTTTAGGCAGTCCTTGTGCAGTCAACAAACACAGAATTAGAATTCTGGTAGGGCAAAGGAGAGCTTTCAGCAACCAGACATTGGATACACACAACTGGTTTTGCATTCTTTTTCCCTCCTTGGAAGTGCCCCCAATGTCATATGAAAAACCCCATCAGACCTGTCAAGCAGGTCCTGACACTTGTGACTTGATAGGTGCTGCAGCCCTAAATGGGATGGGTATGCCCAGACGTGGGGGCCTTGCTCGATGTTTCACTGGATTCAAGCAAGCCTATCCGATGAGGGGTGTTACCCTTAAACCAGTCCCAGGAAGCTTGTTTCCGGTCCAGGGAGTAGTCCACATGGCAGTTTGGGCTGGACTGTTCCCATGAGGAGCTGGGTCAAGACTGATTTGCATATGGCTGGGTCCAACCTGGGGTGGTGCAGTGAGCAAAAGAACAATGGATTTAACTCAGATCGATTGATTGAGGATGAATGTTTGATTCATTCAGCATTCCGCCCATCAACGACATTCGCTCCTTCCTTGACCTTTTCGAAATCGCAGCTCACATCCTTCTGGACCTCTCGTCCACCTTCAACACTGTCTCGCACCACATTCTAATCACAAGACTCCCCGACGTCACCATCCACAACAAGGCCCTAGACTGGATCCACTCCTTTCCCACCGGTCGAACAAAGCGACTAAGATGGCCTCTGTACATCGCCGAACTCACAGAGATCAGCTGCATAGTCCCCCAGGGCTCCTCCCTGAGCCCTACCCTCATCAATATCTACAAGGCCAATCTCGTGGCCATCGTCAGGAACTACAGACTCAACATTGTCTCCTATGTTGACGACACCCAACTGATCCTCTCCCTCACCAAAGAACCCTCAATCAACAGAAACAACTTCCACAGCAGGAAGAAGGCTGTTGCTGCTTGGATGAAAATCAGTTGCCTCTAATTTAACTCAGACAAGACCGAAGCCCTCATCCTGGGACCCACCCCCTCAGCTTGGAACGACTTCTGGTGGCCCTCCTCATTGGGAACCCCGCCTACCCCCACAGACAACGCACAAAACCTCAGCATCATACTGGACTCCTCACTCACACTAAACCGTCAGATCAACGCTGTCTCATCATGCTTCCACACGCTTCACCTGCTTCGAAAGACATCCTGATGGATCCCACCAAATGCAGGAAAACGGTCACCCACGCACTCATCATACAGCAATGCACTCTATGCTGGCGTCATTCAGAAACTCCCTAGGAAAGTACAGAACGTCCAAAATGCTGCAGCCAGTCTGTTCTTTGAAATCCACCCCCCTGAAGCCATATCACCAAACAGCTCTGAAAACTCCACTGGCTTCCAGTCCACAAAATAATCACCTTCAAGCTCCTCACGCATATCTACAAAGCCTTTCACAATGCAGGACCAACATACCTGAACCACAGCCTCTCATTCCAGGTACCCACTAGACACCTCCGCTTCACCCTGTTGGCCCTTGCCACCGTCCCTCGGATCCGCAAGACCAGGACCGGAGGAAGATCTGTCTCCTACCACGCCACCAAGGCCTAGAACACCCTGCCCCTCCACCTCAGGCAATCCCTGTCACTGACCCAATTCGGGAAGGATCTCAAGACCTGGCTCTTCCACTAAACCCCAGCGCCCACACAGACCAACATCCCCCCTCCCCCCAAAGCCTTGACACCCTCAAGGGTGAGCAGCCGCGCTTTACAAACCCTGATTGATTGATTGATAATGCCCTATATCGAGGCCTCCTAGTTTCATTCATAGATCAGCTCTAGCCAGCAAAGAAATACAGCTATAAGATCTATATTTGACTTGTGTAAATAGGATTAGGTTTCTGCTACTTCCAGAGCCATGTACTTGCTGCCTGCGGCAATTCATATTGGATTCAAAATTGACTGCCTGCACAGTGAATGCCCCAATCATCTTGCACTTCTGCACTTTGCTATCAAACTAAAACCCTACACCCCCGTAGGAAACTTTGTAGTAGTCATCAGGCCTTACACACAGTACCTAAATTTCAGCTATCCACTAAAGGTGGTGCCTCCTTCTCGGCCCGGGCACTTTTTTGTTTGGAATTCCCAACTGCTTGACTTAAGACAGACAGTCTCTCTCCATCCAGCTGGAGGCAGAAGCTGACATTTAGTTTGTCTAGTTAGAAGCTTCTACAACACCAGCAACAAATAATCTTTATGATTAATATGTGCTTTACAAATACAGTTAGTCGATAACCTAAGTGTAAGTGATCCCTCCTTGTTGTATCTTTCTGAAATATGGAACTGGATGTAGGGAAGATACAAAAGCATGAAGGAATCCATAGTCAAAGAGGTTTCTCAAATAAATCAGGGGGAGGGCTTCTCTAAGGGTTTTGTTATTACATGAGCATTTATATTTATAAGACGTCATTTTTATAAGACATATTTAAGGAGACAAAGACAGAGTACCCCATCATAGTCTGCACCAATGCAAGTACACTCAGACATTGCAAAGGGAAGAACCTGCCACGAAGTAAATCACTTTAGTAAGTGTAGACATCATGGAGGTGGCATCAAGGAGAGATGAGAATAAAGCACACCAGGTTTTTCACAGCATCAATATTTTTGGTTTAGTTACTGTAGCATGGCCAACATACATTTTAAGAACCCCTGTGCTTTCTGTACATCTGGCTCAAATGGAGAATAATCAGTTTATCACCTTCACAGTTGATGCTGACCATCCCGTGAGAATTAACTGTGAGAAAATATATTAAAACACACAAATGGGAGAGTGCTTAGCCCTGGGGATCCCACCGTGATTTATCACACACACTGAAAGAAACTCCTGAAGAGTGACATAATAGTGACGATGAGATGCATTTTAGCATTTGAACTGGTATTGCAGCTTTGCTGAAAAGCAAAAGTATGATGTCAGTATGAGCACAGTGGGCTGTAATTGGCAATTAAATGTGTCTCAAACACTAGCCTATCCAAAATTGTCAATACTGCAATCCCCGTACTATTCTGACCGACCATTACTTTGATCTAATGTTTCTTCAGATTGATCATTACTTTCAATAGATGGAACTGCCATCCCAAGTCCATTTAGGAACAATTTAGGCACAAGAGCCATGTCAAAGTAATGGGCAGTCCAAGGTCCTCATTATGGGCAGCCTGTTTTTGATGCAATAATTATTGCTCTAAGATATCCAAAAAAGAGATGGATGAAATGCTTGAACTAATCTCAGTCACAGGTAATGCCACGTCCGAGTGAGTTCCCAACCACCCATGTGACCCTCTCCCAGATACCCATAGTAACTGATATCGATAACCAACCACAGAGACCCAGAAGAACTAAAGTGGCTATGTCTGCAAAAGTAGCATCGGAGCTATCATTAGTGTACAACTCCCCCCCCCCACAGCCTCCCCTAAATCCAAGATCCAAGTGATCACTGGTTTTGGAAGGGAGCACCGCCCACTGAATCCCCCAAGACCCCCGGCCCTCCTTACCACCTTATCCAGGGCCCCCCTCATAAAGAAACATAACAAAGAGGGGTTCTCTACCAACTGCATGCTCATAAACTGCAGATCAACCTCCAGACATGCAACAGAATTAGCAGAAATCGTACATCACCAAGACTTGGCTAAATGAGTTCTCCGCACCAAACCAAGATACAATGGTGCCCCCAGGCTTCACTATCATCAACAAAGACAGAAAAGAGCGAAGGGGTGGAGGTATAGCAATCATACATAAGAACATCATTGCCATTGTGGGAATGGACAACTTCAATTACAGCACCATTGAATGTCTTACTGCCAACATCAAGACAAATGACAATAGAGCAATACTCTGCCATCTTCTATACCATCCCCCAGGCAACACCTCCGCATTCGGGGAACACTTTTCCGACCTAATTGCTCACTGCTCACTCGGTGACCAAAACAACCAAATCTAGGAGACCTCAACCTACGGTGGAATGATGTAAACAACTCACTAATTCAAACCCTTAACAATCTCCTTCAGGACAATAATCTTACCCAATTCTGCTCAGCAGAAACGCACAATAAAGGAGCAACCTTAGATGCCATTATCGCTCAACGTGACGCAGTCACGATCGATCACATCCTCCCCGTGGACTGGTCCGATCACCATAACATCCTATTCCACATCAGCCAAAAGGTTCTTTTCCAGCCCCCCTAGCAAGACCCCTAAATGGTCTAGAAAATTACTTAGATTCCCATAGCTGACCTAGAGGAAAGGATATTCTTGATCCTCCCCATTACCTCTGTTCTCACCACAACTGAACTCACCTCGCACTACTACAGGAATATTCCATTGAGGTCATTGTTTAACACTGACATCAACTCTGAAAGGACAACTAAGAGCCACAGAGAGACTCTGGAGAAGCAACCCTTCTGCTATCCTCCAGGAGCAACTCAAAGCAGCTCGCAGGAAGTATGAAAAACACATCCAGAATGAAAAAACCTTATTTTTCCGCACCGCGCTGACAACGCAAAAAACAGGCCCAGGGAGCTCCTTAACATACCTCCAAGCCCGCTACCGCCTCAGTGCAGGCTTCCAAAGAGCTCTGCGACAACTTCCTCAACTTCTTTGAGGACAAGACCAACAAGATTGAGCTCTCATTGGACATCACATCACCTCCTCCCGCAGGAGCATCTCGCCTGGGACCAATGACAACGCATCCAAGCCCCCTATAAAACCATGAAAATCTTTCAACCCAATACAGGAAGCAGAGATAGTCAAACTGATTGCCACATCCAATCCCTCCTCCCACACTCTAGATTCTCTACCTCCACAACTGACCAAAAACTGAAACTCTCCCTTGCTCCGCTCTGGTGCAAGATCATTAACAGCTGCCTGAGAACCGGATTCATTCCAGACTGCCTCAAAGTCGGTCAAGTCACGCCAATGCTGAAAAACCCTTGCCTAGAAACAAAAGATATGAACAATTTCAGACCAGTTTCTAACTTACCTCTTCTATCCAAAACCCTGGAAAAATGCATGCTCCTTCAACTAACTCTTCAGAAAAGGGGGTGGTTATGAACAGAGTGTCTGAATTAAACAGACCACTCTTACCCAGTCCAAAGATCAGGGCTTGATCCATCACCGTTATTTATCTCACTGCACCATCCCAGCTCAGAACCTGGCTATATGCAAATCAGTCTGTCCCTGGCCCAGTGCATCATGGGAACAGGGCAGACTAAACTACCAAGCCAATTCTTCACCAGAAAGGAGACAAGCTACCGGGGACCGGTTTCTGGCATTTCAGCCGTCTTCGGCCCGGCTTGCTTGAATCCTGATGGTGCAGTGAGAAAGGGACTCATGTCTGAGTATACCCTGCCACACCTATAGTGGCCAAAAACGATTCAGAAAAGGGGGTGGTGATGAACAGAGTGTCTGAATTAAACAGACCACTCTTACCCAGTCCAAAGATCAGGGCTTGATCCATCACCGTTATTTATCTCACTGCACCATCCCAGCTCAGAACCTGGCTATATGCAAATCAGTCTGTCCCTGGCCCAGTGCATCATGGGAACAGGGCAGACTAAACTACCAAGCCAATTCTTCACCAGAAAGGAGACAAGCTACCGGGGACCGGTTTCTGGCATTTCAGCCGTCTTCGGCCCGGCTTGCTTGAATCCTGATGGTGCAGTGAGAAAGGGACTCATGTCTGAGTATACCCTGCCACACCTATAGTGGCCAAAAACGATTCAGAAAAGGGGGTGGTGATGAACAGAGTGTCTGAATTAAACAGACCACTCTTACCCAGTCCAAAGATCAGGGCTTGATCCATCACCGTTATTTATCTCACTGCACCATCCCAGCTCAGAACCTGGCTATATGCAAATCAGTCTGTCCCTGGCCCAGTGCATCATGGGAACAGGGCAGACTAAACTACCAAGCCAATTCTTCACCAGAAAGGAGACAAGCTACCGGGGACCGGTTTCTGGCATTTCAGCCGTCTTCGGCCCGGCTTGCTTGAATCCTGATGGTGCAGTGAGAAAGGGACTCATGTCTGAGTATACCCTGCCACACCTATAGTGGCCAAAAACGATTCAGAAAAGGGGGTGGTGATGAACAGAGTGTCTGAATTAAACAGACCACTCTTACCCAGTCCAAAGATCAGGGCTTGATCCATCACCGTTATTTATCTCACTGCACCATCCCAGCTCAGAACCTGGCTATATGCAAATCAGTCTGTCCCTGGCCCAGTGCATCATGGGAACAGGGCAGACTAAACTACCAAGCCAATTCTTCACCAGAAAGGAGACAAGCTACCGGGGACCGGTTTCTGGCATTTCAGCCGTCTTCGGCCCGGCTTGCTTGAATCCTGATGGTGCAGTGAGAAAGGGACTCATGTCTGAGTATACCCTGCCACACCTATAGTGGCCAAAAACGATTCAGAAAAGGGGGTGGTGATGAACAGAGTGTCTGAATTAAACAGACCACTCTTACCCAGTCCAAAGATCAGGGCTTGATCCATCACCGTTATTTATCTCACTGCACCATCCCAGCTCAGAACCTGGCTATATGCAAATCAGTCTGTCCCTGGCCCAGTGCATCATGGGAACAGGGCAGACTAAACTACCAAGCCAATTCTTCACCAGAAAGGAGACAAGCTACCGGGGACCGGTTTCTGGCATTTCAGCCGTCTTCGGCCCGGCTTGCTTGAATCCTGATGGTGCAGTGAGAAAGGGACTCATGTCTGAGTATACCCTGCCACACCTATAGTGGCCAAAAACGATTCAGAAAAGGGGGTGGTGATGAACAGAGTGTCTGAATTAAACAGACCACTCTTACCCAGTCCAAAGATCAGGGCTTGATCCATCACCGTTATTTATCTCACTGCACCATCCCAGCTCAGAACCTGGCTATATGCAAATCAGTCTGTCCCTGGCCCAGTGCATCATGGGAACAGGGCAGACTAAACTACCAAGCCAATTCTTCACCAGAAAGGAGACAAGCTACCGGGGACCGGTTTCTGGCATTTCAGCCGTCTTCGGCCCGGCTTGCTTGAATCCTGATGGTGCAGTGAGAAAGGGACTCATGTCTGAGTATACCCTGCCACACCTATAGTGGCCAAAAACGATTCAGAAAAGGGGGTGGTGATGAACAGAGTGTCTGAATTAAACAGACCACTCTTACCCAGTCCAAAGATCAGGGCTTGATCCATCACCGTTATTTATCTCACTGCACCATCCCAGCTCAGAACCTGGCTATATGCAAATCAGTCTGTCCCTGGCCCAGTGCATCATGGGAACAGGGCAGACTAAACTACCAAGCCAATTCTTCACCAGAAAGGAGACAAGCTACCGGGGACCGGTTTCTGGCATTTCAGCCGTCTTCGGCCCGGCTTGCTTGAATCCTGATGGTGCAGTGAGAAAGGGACTCATGTCTGAGTATACCCTGCCACACCTATAGTGGCCAAAAACGATTCAGAAAAGGGGGTGGTGATGAACAGAGTGTCTGAATTAAACAGACCACTCTTACCCAGTCCAAAGATCAGGGCTTGATCCATCACCGTTATTTATCTCACTGCACCATCCCAGCTCAGAACCTGGCTATATGCAAATCAGTCTGTCCCTGGCCCAGTGCATCATGGGAACAGGGCAGACTAAACTACCAAGCCAAGTATTCTGAGAGTATTCTGTTTAATTCAGAGACTCTGTCCCTCACCACCCCTTGTTGTAAATATTTTTGTCCACCCTAAGCGTGGAAGGGTATACTCAGATGTGAGTCCCTTGCTCATTGCACCATCAGGATTCAAGCAAGCCGGGCCGAAGAGGCTGAAATGCCAGAAACCGGTCCCCGGTAGCTTGTTTCCTTCCCAGTGGAAGAATTGGCTTTTGTAGTTTGGTTTGCCCTGTTCCCATCATGCACTGGGACAGGAACAGACTAATTTGCATACAGCCAGGTTCTGAAACTGGGATGGTGCAGTGAGCTAAAAAACGGTGTTGGATCTAGCCCTGATCTCTTGACTGGGTGAGAGTATTCTGTTTAATTCAGAGACTCTGTCCCTCACCACCCCTTGTTGTAAATACCTTCAACTAACTCAGCACTTGGATAGCATCAACCTTCTCGATTCCCACCAATCGTGCTTCAGAAATTGGTTCAGAAGCTCCGTCCATCACCACCTCCTTTTGTACCGCTTTGTTCGCCATAAGTTGGCAGGGTATGCTCAGACGTGAATCCCTTGCTCACTTTGCCACTGGATTCAAGCAAGCCTGGCTGAAGACTGCTGGAATTCCAAGCACCGGTCCTAGGAAGCTTGTTTTCGGTCCAGGGAAGGCATGGCTTGGCAGTTCGGGCTGGACTGTTCACATGAGGCACAGGGTCAGACTGATTTGCATATGGCCATGTCTGAACTGGGGTGGCAGAGTGGGCTAAAGAACGGTGATGGATTAAACCCAGATCTGTTGACTGGGTGTGAGTGTTTGATTGGTTCAGATGCTCCGTCCATCACCACCTCCTTTTGTACCACTCAGAAAAGGTTGCAGCACTGAAACCGCGATCCTTAATGTCATCGATGATATCCACAAATCACTTGATGCGAACCAATGTTGGTTCTCCTCCTTCCTTCTTAATCTCACCCAAAGAATAAAAATCAAAAACTTTTAGTCCGACCCACACCCTGTCAGCAGGGGAGTCCCCCAAGGTTCAGTGCTCTCCCCGCAACTTTTCAACATTTACATGGAACCCCTCACTTAAATGGAACCCCTCACAACCCTTCTCAAAAAAGCCAAAATTTCCTTCCATCTGTATGCAGATGACACACAGATCTATCTGGAAACCACCTCCATTGAGGACATTCAGAGTCTCAATGACTCGCTCAGAGAAGTCCAACACTGGCTTTTAACTAACCACCTAAAACTCAATCAGGATAAAACTGAAATACTCCTCATCTCTAACAAAGAATAGAACCGCCAAATTATGGAATGGCTAAAAGCGATTGATGCGTTTAACAGCAACCTCACCCTGGTGGACTCTGTAAAATCACTAGGTATCACTCTAGACCCGTACCTGGACATGACCAAACACATTAAGAACTCTGCCAAGAGCGCTTCCTTAACCTGAACCTACTGAACAAAATAAAACCTTTCATCCCATCCAAGGATCTCAAACACCCACCCATGCATTGGTGTTGTCGAGATTAGACTATGAAATAGCTACCCTCACAGGTACATCAAAATCACACCTTGCTCCCCTCAAAACAACTCTCCACGCAGCAGCCAGAATGATTAGAGGAGTGAAGAAATTTGACCACATCTCACTCAGAGAACTAAAATGGCTCTGAGTTGAAATGCTTGCTAGTTTCAGAACTGCCTTCCTCACGCACAAAGCCCTTCACACAGGCAAACCTGAATACCTGGCTTCCAAACTCAAAAAAACCTGGCCAGACCAGGCCCCTTCAGGAGCTCAAACACACTTCTACTCATCCCACTGAAAGCTTGCAAACAAAAACACACGGCCCGTTCCTTCACGGGTACCGCGCCCAAAATCTGGAACTCTATTCCCCCACACATCAGAATTATCACATCCTTTTCAAACTTTAAAAGTCAGCTCAAAAACTTTTTCCTAGATTGCTCCCTACTTAAGGGACAGGAGCTGCAGAAGCGCTGAAAACATTACTCCCTGGAAGAGGAGTTCTGCCTCATGACTATGACACTCGTTGAAGGCATTCCAAGTTTTCAATGCCCCTTGGTTACACAACCCACTGAAACTCTCCGTCCATGTTATTTACTATTATTGTATTTTGTGATCTTTTGCAGTACAACTGTTGTAAAGCGCTCTGATACCCTCGGGTCTGGCCGGCTATATAAAACTTCAGAATAAAGTAAATAGTAATCACTCGGGCCAAATCCCAGTCAGTCTTGACCCTGCTCCCATGGGAACAGTTAAGCCCGAACTGCCACGCCTGGTCCTCCCTGAACCAGAATTCAAGCCACCCGGGACTGGTTTCACCCTAGTTAGGGCTCAACAGCCACATAAAGCTTGGTTCCAGTGTAACAGTGTGCAAGGAAAACACGTCTGGATATACCCCACTTACTTAAGGTGAAACACTAACATGAACGAAAAAGTGATGTATGGAATGCTTGAATTAATCTGAGCCACTGGGAATAACTCAGGCAGCACCCCAGTCCATCAATATTTTGCACACTATGCCACCTTAGTTTGTACCACGCCATATGTAAATCAGTCTTGACCCTGCCCCAATGGGAACAGTCCAGCCTAAACTGCCAGGCCAGGTCCTCCAGGAACTGGAACGCAAACAACCCACAATTGGTTTTTGCCCTAGTTAGGGATCATCAGCCAGTTATAGCCCAGGGCCGGTCGCTCCTCGCGGCTCCCTCTGAGTGCGCCTGGTCTCCCCCGCTGCCACTGCGAGTTCGCCGCTGCCCCTGAGGTGTTTCCTTTCTGCTTCTTGTCTTTTTTTCACACCTGATTTCTCTCACTGTATTACTGTGCGTTTGTTTTGACTCTATACTTGTGCCCTGCTGCCGCCCCTGGCATCAGCTGTTATTTCTCATTTTTCGCCGCCCTTAGGACCGTTTTTCCCGCTTGTTTCACGCCCCCACTCCCCGCTCCCTGCCGCTCCTCCCCTGATGCCCCGCCCCTTTTCCCCTTCTGTACCCCTCCCATTCGCCACCCCGCTCCCGCCTCCCAGCTGCTCCTCCCTCCCACTTCGCCACTTATGGTGGAGTCCACGTGTACGCGCAGCGTTCACGCGCAGCAGTTGTGCCGATTGTGCGCCGAAGGCGGGCCAAAGGCAAGCCCGTCTGCGCCCGTCCGCACCTGGACCGCGCCAACGCCAGGAGCCCTGGCCCTCGACGATGCCAGCCCACCCGACGGACTTACAATGCCGCCACCCTCCACGCACTCAACGCAGGCCGGAACCCCTCCTGCTACCGAGCCATCCCGAAACGCACCCATGGACCCTTCACCTGCCAAGCCTGCAAATTCACCTGCCTCCGAATCTGCACCGCACCCGTCAAGCCGAGCACCAGCAACAACCACCTCAAGTGCATCCTGCTCAACACCCGCTCCGTCCACAGGCACGCCGTCGAACTCTGAAACCTCCTCGACACAACATCACCAGACGTCGCCTTCCTCACAGAAACCTGGATGAACGCCTCCTCAGCCCCCGACATCGCCATAGTCATCCCGGATGGCTACAAGATCACCCGGAGGGACGGCGTCAACCAAACCGGAGGAGGCATCGCCATCGTCCACAGAAACACCATCCGCATCACGACCAACTCCGACGACACCCTCACCGCTGCCGAGCACCTTCACTTCCAGATACACACCGACCCCAAGACCACTCTCAGAGGCACCCGCATCTACAGACCCCCGGGACCACGCACACAATTCAGCGAAGCCATCGCAGACTTCATCAGTCCACACGCCCTCACCTCCTCAGACTACATCCTCCTAACAAAAATGACAGCAACACCGCCCCCCTGCTGGACAACCTCGCCAACCTCGGACTCAAGCAACTGGTGAACACCCCCACATACTACGCCGGCCACACGCTTGACCCCATATTCTCCTCCAGCAAGCACATCTCCTTCAGCCACTCCACCGGACTACACTGGACAGATCACAGCTGCGTCCACTTCAACTTCAGGAGAACCACGACCAACCACCACCGCAACAGGCTCCCCGCAGAAGCTGGAGAAAGATCACCGCCGACCAGCTCACCACCGCCCTCAGCCAGAATCCACCACCCCAACGAAGCAGCCTGCAACCTCACACAGTGGCTCACCAACTGCACCGACGACCTTGCACTACTGAAGAACCCTCCCAGCAGACCCGGAAGCAGGGAAGCCTTGTGGTTCACCAACGACCTCAAAAACTCCAAGAAAACCTGCCGCACCCTCGAGAAAGACTGGCGCCACGACCAGACAACAGAAAACATGACAGCCCTCAAGAACGCCACCCGCAAACACCACCAGCTGATCCGCACCACCAAAAGGACAACATTCAAAGAACGACTGGACAACAACACCCACAACAGCAAGGAACTCTTCAGCATCGTGAAAGAGCTCTCCAACCCTAGCACCTGCAACAACGATATCACACCCTCGCAAGACCTCTGGGACTATCTCGCCTCGTTCTTCCACCGCAAGATCGCCGACATACACAACAGCTTTGGCGCACAGACCACGCACCCAACCACCGAACCAACGCCCCCCACAACCACCCTCCGCACCTGGACCCCTGTCAGCACCGAAGACACCACCCGCCTGATGAACACTATCCACTCCGGCTCCCCAACTGACCCCTGCCCACACCACATCTTCAACAAAGCCGACTGCATCATCGGACCCCAACTCCGGAACATCATCAACAGCTCCCTCGCATCCGCCACCATCCCGGAGAGTTGGAAACATGCCGAGCTGAACGCCCTCCTGAAGACACCCGCCGCGAACCCCACGGACCTCAAGAACTTCCTCCATATCTCGCTCCTCCCTTTTCCGGCCAAAGTCATCGAGAAGACCGTCAACAGACAACTCTCCGCCTACCTCGAGACCAACGGATCCCTCGACCACTCACAGTCCGGTTTCCGAGCAAACCACAGCACCGAGACCGCTCTCATCGCAGCTACCGACGACATCAGGTCCCTGCTCGACAACGAGGAAACTGCTGCCCTCCTCCTCCTAGACCTCTCAGCAGCCTTCGACACCGTATGCCACCACACCCTGATACAACGCCTCAGCAACACCGGAATCCAAGGAGCGGCCCTGAAGTGGATCATCTCGTTCCTCGCCGGAAGAACCCAGAGAATCCGCCTCCCCCCGTTCCGATCCGCGGCCACCGAAGTCATCTGCGGCGTTCTGCAAGGATCCTCACTCAGCCCCACCCTCTTGAGCCCTCTCGCAGCCATCGCACGCCAACAGAACCTTAACATCATCTCCTATGCCGACGACACCCAGCGGATCCTCTCCCTCACCAACGACCCCGCCACCGCCAGAGCCAACCTCCAGCAAGGAATGAAAGACGTCGCAGAATGGATGAAGCTCAGCCGTCTGAAACTGAACTCAGACAAAACGGAAGTCCTCATCCTGGGACCATCCCCTTCTGCCTGGGAAGACTCCTGGTGGCCCCCTGCCCTGGGCACCGCACCCAAGCCAACGGACCATGCACGCAACCTCGGCTTCATACTGGACTCCTCCCTCACGATGACCAAGCAAGTCAACGCCGTTTCGTCTTCCTGCTTCAACACCCTGCGCATGCTCCAAAAGATCTTCCGGTGGATCCCCACCGAAACCAGAAAGACGGTCACCCAGGCCCTAGTCACCAGCCGTTTGGACTACGCTGGAACCATAGCCAAACTCCAGAAAAGACTCCAGCGCATACAGAACGCTTCTGCACGACTCATCCTGGACATCCCCCGCCACAGTCACATCTCTGCCCATTTGAAAGACCTGCACTGGCTCCCTATCAGCAAGAGGATCACGTTCAGACTCCTCACCCACGCACACAAGGCTCTCCACGACATGGGCCCGAAATACCTCAACAGCTGCCTCACATTTTACACACCCACCCGCCAGCTCCGATCAGCCAGCCTCGCCCTCGCCTCCGTCCCACGAATTCGCAAGTCCACCGTCGGAGGAAGATCCTTCTCCTACCTGCCGGCCAAGACATGGAACTCCCTCCCCACCCACCTACTGCTGACCCTGGACCATCTCTCCTTCAGGAAACAACTCAATACCTGGCTGTTCGAGCAGTAGCGACTCCCCCCCTCCCAGCGCCTTGAGACCCTAGCGGGTGAGTAGCGCGCTTTACAAATTTGTTTGATTGATTGATAGCTTGGATCCAGAGATACAGTGTCCACAGGACCCACATCCGGGCATACCCGTCTCGCTAAGTTGGACAACCTAAGTCTTGGTTTGCTTGTGTCCCCGTTCAGAAAGGACCTGGACTGGCACTTCCAGATGTGGATCCCATGCACACAGTGTCTCTGGAACCAAGCTATACCTGGCTGATGAATCCAGTCCTGGAATGCTTGTGTTCAGGTTCAGGGAGAAACTGTTCTTTCATCAATCACCAAAAATCCACTGAAAGTACAAGGAGCTTTGCCCTGTCAAAAGGAGTATGTGATTTACATCCTCACATGGCAGCACGATTTTAAAGGCCCAGAAGCGAATTCTTAAAAGTGCAACCTATAAGAAATGTTGATAAGAGTTATTCTGTAGCTCGTCTCTTTCAGGAAATGAATGGCAGCAATGTTGGGGATTTTAAATATTTTATTATTGCTACAGTGCCTATAAACCTGTGAGGGGTCAATAGGGAGAAACAATTACATAGACTGGAACCCCGTTATATATCAGTGATGTCACTGAACATGTCATGAGTGATGTAACATGTGAGGTCATAAGCAATGCATTGCGGGCGTAAATTATACTTAGCTCAGGTAACTATAACTGCTGAATCTCTATGGTTTTGTATGAGTGAAATCTGAGTCTAACTATAACGTCCCTGTAATCTTTTTTCAGTGAATTTCTAAGGGGTTTCAAATTCTATTTCCTAACTATAACGTCTCTGTAACCTTTGTTTTTTTAAAGAGAATATCTCTTTTTTTATCTAGTAGTCACGTTTGCAGAGTAGTGGAAAAAGGGGTCAGGCCTCCGACTAGCTCTCAGGAATCCTGTTGTGTCTAACTTACATGAGGTAACAGGATGGCTTCTTGGCCCCCAAGGACCCTCAGCATCCAAGGGGGCTTCATCCCTTAACCAGTATTGCACCAGGAAGCACATTTGCAGAGTGGTGGAGTAAGGGGGCGGGCCTCTGATCAGTTCTCAGCATTCACGCTGTGTGGGACTTACTGGAGGTAACAGAATGGCTTGTTGGCCCTCAAGGACCCTTAGCAGCCAAGGGAAGTCATTACCCAACCAGCAGTGCACAAGGAGGCACGTTTGCAGAGTGGTGGAGAAAGGGGCTATGGTCTTTAACGACCTCTCAGCAATCCCCCTGTTAGGGACTTACTGAAAGTAACAGGAGGGCTTGTTGGCCCCAAAGACCCTCAGCATCCAAGGGGACTTCATCCCCCAACCAGTAGTGCACCAGGAGGCGCGTTAGCAGAGTGTGGAGAAAGGGGGTGGGACTCCGATGACCTCTCAGCAATCCAACTGTGTGGGACTTGCTGGAGGTAACAGGAGGGGTAGTTGGCACCCAAGTAACCTCAGGTGCCAAAGGGACTTCTTCCACCAACTAGTAGTGCACCAGGAAGTGTGTTGCAGAGAAGTGGAGAAAGGGGGCGGGCCTCAGGTGACTTCCCCCAGGCCAGCCATTTTTTCTTTTAATTAACTTGTATTGATGAAGGGGACCGTGTGTTCCGCCTCTACCCGGCTGATTTCAGCCCCGAGGACCCCATACCCAGGGCCACGCCTTTTTAGAATCGGGAGGGGGCAGCGCAATACCCCCTCCTAGGCAGATTTTGGCCACGGGGATCCCATCCCCTAGAGCCCGGCCAATATGTAATAAACAAGGGGGCTGCACAGCCCCCCTCCCAGGGTCAATTTCAACCCCCCCCCCCCGGGTCCCCATCCCCTGGCCTAAATTCTGGGTGCCCTGGATCCACCGAGGGCACCCAGTGTCTTTCGTTGGGGACTGCGGGGAGGCCTGAATGCCCTAGCGGTCCCTGCTGGCTCCCCGCCTCCTGCGGGAGCCAGCATTGCTTTTACACACAGGGAGCTGCTAGAGAGGCAGCTCCCTGTGTGTGCAAGAAATTCTGCTCCGCTTCCAGTAAGCAAGAGCATTTTCAATGCTCTCACTTGCTGGAAGCAGAGAGTTTGCTGTGGCTTGGCAGGAATGGTAAAGCTCCAGCCAAGCCACAGCAAAAAGCACCCCCGGCACATAACAGGAGCCAGCCCTGTGGGGTGGCGGTCCGCATGGCCATTATGGCTCCAGGAGGTGGGCCACGCAGCCCCCTCCATTGTACAACTTAGCCCCAGGAAGGTGGTGGTCCCCGGGGCACAGGTGGGCCACGAGGGCCCCCACCTAAATTGCACATTTGCCCTGGGGAGGTGGTGGTCTCCAGGACGCAGAGGCTGTCTAGTGGGCAACCCCTGTATACATTAAAAACAGTGACCCAGTGAGTTGATGGTCTGTAGGGCTTTAGAAATCATAGGAGGGGGCCCCCTGTTCCCCCCTCCTACATATATTGCGCAAGCCTCCGGGACCTGGCCTACCCAAGGGCTCACAACAATCGAATCGCTGGAGCCCGTGCTTCTGTTTTTTTCTTTTTCAGCTGGAGCCACGGATACAGCACGATTCCCGCTAAAATACATTTTAAAATGCTTTTTTTGCCCTGCGAGTCCATGTGAGACCACCTCATGAGGCGTAGAGGGTCAGGGTATTTCTACCCTGCCCCCTTTTCTTTTTTTAAATATTTTTTCTGGGCCTCGGCTCAAGCTGAGTCCCAAGATTTCTGCCAACACTTCCTGGTTTGAAGTGTTGGCAGCCAATCAGATCTCAGTATGAGATCGGTAGGGGTCACGAATCCTACACATCCCTTATATATACAATTTCTTTTAATACCTCTGCAACTACTGAACGGATTTACATCAAATCACAAAAATGCACTTCCTTGGACGAATATCTACCTTTCTGCCAAATTTGGTGTAATTCCGTTCAGCAGTTCAGGCTGTAGCCATGTCTAAAGTGCCTATGAAAATTAACATTGGGAAACATTGGAAAAAACGTGTTTGCCCCCCCCCCCCTTTTTTTCTCAGCCCCCACTAGACGGATAACCTCAAAACATTTAAGACAGCAGCTGAAGTGAGTGCAAACTACTTTTGAAAATTTTGTAAATTCATCAATTGACCCCAAAGTTATTGGCAAACGAAAAAACGCTTTTGATATGGAAACTACATCCTAACTATAAGTATATTCACTGAAAAAACAAAGGTTACAGGGACATTATACTTAGGCTGACATTTCACTCATACAAAACCAGAGAAATTCAGCAATTATAGTTACCTAAGCCCCGGCAATGCACTGCTTATGACTTCACATATTCTATCACTCATGACATGGTCAGTGACCGATGACATCACTGATGAAAAAAAATGTTAAAAGACAAGGGGGCAGGGTAGGAATACCCTGACCCCTAAGCTTAAGGGCCCACTTAGAATCCGACACGGCTTAAAATCATTTAGAAAAATTCAACAAATTCTGTGTATTCGCGATGTTCACAAATTTGTGGGAAAAATGTAAAAATCTTTAAAATATTATTTTGGGTGGGCCAGGCCCGACGGCATACCAGAAAAATAGGAGGGGCATATGGGGCACCCCTCCTAGGGCTTATGTAAGCCCCAGGAACATCTACCTCCCCGGCACATTGATTTGTATGTATGCAGGGGGTGCCCATGCTGCACCCCCATACGTCGGCGACCGCCACCTCCCCGGGGACTTAAATATGAATGCGGACAGGCCTGCCAGACCTGCCGTGCCCCAGGGACTGCTACCTCCCTGGGGTAAACATAAAATAAATACAGGCCTGTGGGGAACCTCCGCAGTCCCAGGGACCACCACCTCCCCGGGGCAACTCATTCAAATTAAGGGGACCACGACCTCCCTGTGTATAAGTAGTGCTCCTGGAGCCATGGATGGTGCTGTGGACCGCCACCCCCCCAGGGCTGGCTGCTGCTATGTTTGCTGTGATTCAGCGGGAGCTTTGACAGCTCCCACCAAGTCACAGCAAACACTCCGCTTTTAGCATGCAAGAGCTGTGAAAATGCTCTTGCTTGCTGGAAGTGGAGCTTTCATCTGTTTCCTTGCCTGCTGTCAAGCAAACACGGAAACAGAGGAGTTGCTTTCACACACAGGGAGCTGCATGTTTAGCAGTTCCCTGTGTGTGAAAGCAATGGCGGCTCCTGTAGCAGTCTGGAGCTGGCTGGGGTTGCGGGGCTTGAGGCTCCCCCATGGTCCCAGAGGAAGAGGTGAAAGAGGCAAAATAAAGGTCAGAAACGAGCAGAAAGAGGCAGAATAAATGTCAGCAATAAGCAGAAAGAGGCAAGATAAAGGTGTGAAATGAGCAGAAAAGAGGCAAAATAAAGGTCAGAAGCAGGCAGAAAGAGGCCAAATAAAGGTCACCAACGAGCATAAGGAGGCAGAATAAAGGTCAGCAATGAGTGTAAAGAGGCAATATGTAGAATCTTCATGTTGTGTTATTATGTTCTATGTTATCTTGTTCCTAGCTGCTCAACTAGTGTGAGTGTTCTGTGTGGAATGTTGGTGTGTGGGCCATGAGTGGAATGCTTGAGTGACTGGTATGAGTGGTGACAGTTGGTGGATGGGCAGAGCAGCTAGCAGGCTGCTCCTGGTGGGGCTGATTTAAAGAACTTAACTGTTTTCTGTACAGGATCTAAGCTACTTGAATAAACCTACTTAAACTACATCCTAACAGCGCGGATTACGTTACTACACAATACAAAGGTCAGCAACGAGCAGAAAGAGGCAAAATAAAGGTTAGCAAGGAGCATAAAGAGGCAAGATAAAGGGCAGACACGAGCAGAAATAGGTAGTATAAAAGTCAGAAACAAGCAGAAAGAGGAAACAAAGGTTAGCAAAGAACGGAAAGAGGGAAAATTAAGGTCAGCAATGAGAAGAAAGAGGCAAACTAGAGACCAGCAACAAGCAGGAAGATGGAAAATAGAGAACAGCAACTAGCAGAAAGAGGCAAAATGGAGGTCAGAACCGAGCATAAAGAGGCAAAATAGAGATCAGCAATGAGCAGGAAGAGGCAAAATAAAGGTCAGCAACGAGCCAAAAGAGGCAAAATAGCAGCCAGAACTGAGCAGAACGAGTCAAAATAGAGATCAGCAGTGAGCAGAAAGAGGCAAAATAAAGGTCAGAAACGAGCAGAAAGAGGCAAAATAAGGGCCAGCAATGAACAGAAGGAGGCAAAATAGAGATCAGAAACTTGCAGAAAGAGGCAAAATAAAGGCCAGCAACAAGCACAGAGAGGCAAAATAAAGGCCAGCAACAAGCACAGAGAGGCAAAATAAAGGCCAGCAACAAGCAGAAAGAGGCAAAAAAGAGATCTGAAAGAAGCAGAGAGGTAAAATAGAGGTCAGGGACCAGCAGAAAGAGGCAAAATAGTCATTAGCAATGAGCAGAAAGAGGCAAAATAAAGGCCAACAACGAGCAGAAAGAGGCAAAACTGAAATGAGAAAAAAGCAGAAAGAAACAAAACATGAGATCAGAAACTAGCAGAAAGAAGCAAAACACTGGTCGAAATGAGCAAAAAGAGGCAAAATGAAGACCAGCAATGAGCAGAGAGATGCAAAATAGAGATCAGTAACGATAAGAAAGAGGTAAAATCGAGGTCAGCAACAATCAGAAAGAGGCAAAATAGTGGTCAGCAACGAGAAGAAAGAGACAAAATAGAGGCCAACATAGAGCAGAAAGAGGCAAAATAAAGGTCAGAAACGAGCAGCAAGAGGCAGAATAAATGTCAGCAATAAGCAGAAAGAGGCAAGATAAAGGTGTGAAATGAGCAGAAAAGAGGCAAAATAAAGGTCAGAAGCAGGCAGAAAGAGGCCAAATAAAGGTCACCAACGAGCATAAGGAGGCAGAATAAAGGTCAGCAATGAGTGTAAAGAGGCAATATGTAGAATCTTCATGTTGTGTTATTATGTTCTATGTTATCTTGTTCCTAGCTGCTCAACTAGTGTGAGTGTTCTGTGTGGAATGTTGGTGTGTGGGCCATGAGTGGAATGCTTGAGTGACTGGTATGAGTGGTGACAGTTGGTGGATGGGCAGAGCAGCTAGCAGGCTGCTCCTGGTGGGGCTGATTTAAAGAACTTAACTGTTTTCTGTACAGGATCTAAGCTACTTGAATAAACCTACTTAAACTACATCTTAACAGCGCGGATTACGTTACTACACAATACAAAGGTCAGCAACGAGCAGAAAGAGGCAAAATAAAGGTTAGCAAGGAGCATAAAGAGGCAAGATAAAGGGCAGACACGAGCAGAAAGAGGTAGTATAAAAGTCAGAAGCAAGCAGAAAGAGGAAACAAAGGTTAGCAAAGAGGGAAAATTAAGGTCAGCAATGAGAAGAAAGAGGCAAACTAGAGACCAGCAACAAGCAGGAAGATGGAAAATAGAGAACAGCAACTAGCAGAAAGAGGCAAAATGGAGGTCAGAACCGAGCATAAAGAGGCAAAATAGAGATCAGCAATGAGCAGGAAGAGGCAAAATAAAGGTCAGCAACGAGCCGAAAAAGGCAAAATAGCAGCCAGAACTGAGCAGAACCAGTCAAAATAGAGATCAGCAGTGAGCAGAAAGAGGCAAAATAAAGGTCAGAAACGAGCAGAAAGAGGCAAAATAAGGGCCAGCAATGAACAGAAGGAGGCAAAATAGAGATCAGAAACTTGCAGAAAGTGGCAAAATAAAGGCCAGCAACAAGCACAGAGAGGCAAAATAAAGTCCAGCAACAAGCAGAAAGAGGCAAAAAAGACATCGGAAAGAAGCAGAGAGGTAAAATAGAGGTGAGGAACCAGCAGAAAGAGGCAAAATAGTCATTAGCAATGAGCAGAAAGAGGCAAAATAAAGGCCAACAACGAGCAGAAAGAGGCAAAACTGAGATGAGAAAAAAGCAGAAAGAAACAAAACATGAGATCAGAAACTAGCAGAAAGAAGCAAAACACTGGTCGAAATGAGCAGAAAGAGGCAAAATGAAGACCAGCAATGAGCAGAGAGATGCAAAATAGAGATCAGTAACGATAAGAAAGAGGTAAAATCGAGGTCAGCAACAATCAGAAAGAGGCAAAATAGTGGTCAGCAACGAGAAGAAAGAGACAAAATAGAGGCCAACATAGAGCAGAAAGAAGCAAAACAAAGATCAGAATAGAGCAGAAGGAGGCAAAATAGAGGTCAGAAATGAGCAGAAAGAGGCAAAAAAGGTCAGAAACAAAGAGAAAGGGACAAAATAAAGGTCAACAATAAGCAGAAAGAGGTAAAATACAAGTCAGAAAGGAACAGAAGAGGCAAAATAAAGGCCGTAAACAAGCAGAAAGAGGCAAAATAAAGGTCAGCAACCAGCAGAAAAAGGCACAATAAAGGTCAGAAGTGAGCAGAAAACAGGCAGAAAATGAGAACTAGAGTCACTCATGCACCCACTCACAGAACAACTCAGACACTCTCTCACCCACTCACAGACCCAGTCAGACACCCATGCACCCACTTACAGAGTCACTTATACTCTCTCTTACTCACTCAGATCTGCTCAAAGACTCACGCCTGATTCCCAGACCCACTCAGAGACTCACACACCCACTCATAGACCCACTCAGAGACTCATGCACCCACTCAGACCCACTCACAGACTGAATGACACACTCATGGAGGCACTCGCAAACTGTCTTGCTTTACACTCCCAAATAAAAGAAATTCAGCACTCCCCAGCAGAGGTCCTCAGTAAAGCAAGAAAACACCTGAAAAGGGGGGCTCCACACTCACCAAATAAGGCACATCAAAATACAGTTTCCGAATAAAGTGTGGGGTTTTATTAGTGCAAGACTCTCTAACAGAATGACTTTTCCAGATGTAAAATGAAAAGAAGCAAAGCAACATGCAAATGTATATAAATACAAACACATTTACATTTACATATACAAACAAACATGGTCACAATAATTTAAAGTTCAGTTATGATAAGGCAGTGGCTATTCAAATGATAAGGATATGCACATGCTGTAAATGGTTTGCTGCCACATTTGACAACTAGTAAAACTGATGTACTTGACACAGATAGTGGTGACCCAAGTTATCGGATGCATGCACTTTAGTTTACAATTTGATGTACTATGGTGTATGATCAAAAACATAATTGACTGCTTTATTTTAAACAATGATATAAATAGAATCATCTGTTGTTTTTATTGTTATTGTGGCCAAAATGGATTAATCCAGTGATATTCGTACATATCAGTCTGTTTTTCTATCTATTATTGCGTGTTTATGCACTTGTCACTTTAAATATTTGTATGCTTACCTCAGCCGCGTCATGCAATCAAGGCCTGTTAGGCCAAAATGCGTCATGGCGGAGTGTTGTTAATGAAATAAGCAGCAAAAGTAAATTGAACTCCGTGTTCATTCATCCACAGCAAGAAAATATATATATATATATATACACATATTTGTGCATGGAATAAAACACAAGCAGATAATTATGGTAACACACATACAAATAATAAACACTTACAAGTCAAATAATAATGAAACATTCACAAGTGAAATGCAAGGAAGAAAGCACAAGCAAAAAATAAATGTATTGGAGAATAACTGTATGTACATAAATATATATTGTGAGAACCTGGCCTGGTATATGATGCCCACTTATGTAAGTGGGCACCTTGCACCCATCCAGACAACTATTATAGTGATTTAAGAGGTTTTGGACAACCTTAGAAAGCTTTCTAAGTAGTAGCTGTGGAGAGCAGCCTTCAGGCTTAGTCCAGAAGGAGTGTAAAGCAGCTTGTTTTACCAGAATACAATCATATAGTATAGATTAAATGAAAAAGAACCACACAGGGTATTTATAAAAATACGTATTTATTATATAATACTCTGTTTAGATATACATAATAATACATGTTTAGATATCTCCTACCCAGAGATCAAAACAATGCACACAACCCTTTGCATAGAAATATAGTAAATATACTAAGAAAGTGATATAAGAACCACGATTCGGGTCAAGACAATTTCGAGAGGATGTAGAAGTGCTGGGGACCCAAGGAACTACCCAAGGTGAGTGACTAGGAATCCCACGGGCAGCGAGTGCAGTGTGGGAACACGACTGCGTGCTCCGTACAAGTCTACGTGTAAGTCGCGGTTGGATTTTTAAAGATTAAGGACCCTTCATAGCGGACCCTAAATAAACTCCGTGGAAGACAGAAGGTTGGAGAGTCACCCCACCCGTGGATACCCTAGTACCCACGTTACCTCCACCAAGGATGCCGGGTACATAGGTGTGAATTGGCGTCTGAGACCGCAGTCGAACCCAATGGAACACTTCAGGAAAGTACCGCTGCTGAAGAAAGAGAAAGTGTCCGGTGGAATCCGAAGGTGGATTCTAGATGAGAGGTACCTGCAAACAAAGGGGACAGAGCCTATGTCACTCAGGAGTGACAAGGAGATTTGGAAGACAAATGCCCTCTGATGTTGGGTGTTGTAGGAGAGATGACAGTGACCTTGACTCTGCAGCAGTGAGGACCAGGCGATACTGAGGAAGGCCAGGTGCCATGCATGAGCTGTCCCACGAAGGATGTCGAGGGCTGAGGGGTCGGTGTCCGGCGGGAGCACCAACAAGCCTTAAAAAATGCAACCAACACAGGAGTTGAAGAAGGACCAACGTCGGGACCAGCAATGTCCAGTGGACTCACCACAAGCAGGGGAGTCTGGGCAAGCCCGAGTAATCAGAGGAGCCCAAAAGAAACAAAGGTGACCCTCAGATGGACCCACAGGCTGGATGCACTGGAGTCGAGAGAGGACCTCAAGCAGCTTACCAAAAGTTGCAGGTCACAATGCAAGATGATGAGGTATGGCCAGAGATTCTAGTCACTAGAGGTGCTCGAAGTTGGGGCTACATGGAGACCGAAGATCTTCTTGGGGGGAAGCCAACAAACCTTTGCAACTGCAAGTTGATAAGGTGCACAGGGGTTTGGTTATTGCAATCCCCAGGAGGGATACTGGCCTCAAACTTGGTGAGAGGGCAGGGCAGGCCTCGGGAGTTGTGGAGAACCACCACCTGTGTTGCAGAACCTTACGGAGTCCGGAGGAGCTCATGATTAGCAGACCGTTCAACTTAGTTGCGGTGCCTGCAAATGCTAAGGAGTGACTCCACTCCAAGAAAGATTCCTTCAGGTGTCTTTGATGCCCACAGGCCTTGGAAGGATCCGTAAGGTGCACAGCCACAGACAAAGCAGCAGACTGGAAGGGAGACGAAGTAGAACCCAAACGGAGTCCAGCGAAGTCCAGAGTGCCCAGATGGTAGAAGAAGAAGTGGTGTCTGATCTGGTTTGAGAGGTATGATTCCAAAATATTTGAAACCAAACATGATAGGATTTGTTGCAGCCAGTTTCGAGATTGTCATCGCGAAATTACGCGGTGCCCCTCAATATAGTATATGGCTGCATCACTTACAACCTGGAAGAATGGACTCTTTAGGCTGTAGGGGTGTCCTGCTAAAGCAGGGGCACCCTCACACTTAGAAGCAAGCTCCTTGCCTTCAGGATTATTAAGGCTTGCTATAGAGGTGACTTATAGGTTTTAAATGCAGTGACCCTAGATATAGGAAACTTATATCTTTAGTAAGTGCCGCTAGCACCAGCTTACACATGCTGCATTGGCAGGCCTGTAGTTCTATTCAGAATGGTCTCCCATGGGTGACATAATACATGCTTCAGCCCATGGGGGACCTCTGGGGTACCTATGCCATGGGAACCTTAGTACCATATACTAGGGACGTATATGGGTACGTACCTAAGTACTTGTCACAATAATTTAAGGGAGAAAGCAGAGAGACTGGGGTCCTGATTCAGACTAGTTCAAAAACAGCTTAGCACCAGGCAAAAAGTGGGGGTAAACCATGCAGAAGGATCCTACCTTCCAAGATATAGTTAAGAACAGAAATATTTTACAGGTTAGTAACTCAGCACACAGACAAAAAACACATGTAGAAATAATTATATATCTGTACATATATCTCAATACCGATGATCAGAGAAAATACCTCACCGGCTGTAATAACTTCATCTTAGCCCACACACGACAGAGGGATCCCAAATTACAGTCCTGGGGTCAAGAGACTTCTCAAGACGGGAAATGCAGTACTGAGCTGATGCGTCCACCTCTCAGGAGAGAATCTGGTTTTTGAACCAAGAAACCCCAGCTTTTAAAATATTCTCAATGGCACACAAGAAGGTTGTAAAAGACACCCTCTATGGCAAGGAAACTTACTGGTGATGGCCAAGCTCCTGCTAGCATTCCAAGGCAAATGATTGCTCACGCTTTCTCCTTGCACTCCTACACTACATGTTCCAGCACCTTATCTCAGTGGAGCTTGAAAAAGTAGAAAACACCTCCAAAAGTACAAAAAACTCCCTCAAGAAAAGAGTTCTGCATGCAAATGACGTGAATAACCATGAGTTAGAGCAAGTTAAAGCTAACAGTTAAAACTTCATTTCCAAATTTACAACATAAGGCACATTTGTGCATCACTGCCTACAGCACTGCACTCCAAGACAGGGAAGTACATTCCACACATTTCTCTCGTTCATGCTTTCAAATGCACATCCCACTAGTTCTATTCCTTGCAAGGCTGTTTTGCTCTGTGCTGAGGAAAAGGGTAAAAACTCCTACTCTGAGGCTATAAAGAGACAAAAAATGAATTCACAAGTTAAAATGTACGTGCGCAAAGAATTATATGCTGTATGTTCAAGATAGAGTAAGTTAAAACACATAGAGTCAATTAAAACAATTGTAGTCAAAGAACATCACACTATCCTAATACATATGAGTGCCTATAGCACTACACAAACCCACTCAGATACTCTCACACCCACTCACACACCCACTGACACACTCAGACACCCACTCATAGACCCTCACAGAGACTCACACACCCACTCAAAACCCACTGAGACTCTCGTGTACCCACTCATACACCCAGTGAGACACTTACACTCCCACTCACAGTCCCATTTCAACACACATGCACTCATTGACCTACTGACACACACTCATGGAGGTACTTGCAAACCCACTCAGACACTATCACACCCACTCACAGACTCACTCAGACACTCATGCACACACTCAGACACTCACTCACAGACCCACCCAGACATTCATGCACCCACTCACACACCCAGTAAGGCACTTCCAGGCCTCTCCCAGGCCTACTCATACAACGACTTATACATATTGAGACACTCACTCAGACATCCACTGAGACAAGCATGCAATCAGTCATACACTCACTCTAAAAGGTTACAGGTTACAGTTAGGAAATACGAGTAAAAAACCTTAGAAATGCACTTAAAAACCAAAGGTTACAGCAGTGTTATAGTTAGGAAACAGAACTTTAAAAAACTTAGAAATTCACTTAAAAAACAAAGGTTACCGGGACATTATAGTTAGGAAATGGAATCTAAAAAACCTTAAAACTTCACTGAAAAAAACAATGGTTAAGGGGAAGTAATAGTTAGGAAATAGAATCGAAAAAACCTTAGAAATGTACTAAAAAAACAAAGGCTACAGGGACATTACAGTTAAGCTCAGATTTCACTCGTACAAAACCTGTGGAATTCAGTATTTATAGTCACCTGAGCTAACTATAACTTAGGTCCCCGCAATGCACTGCTTATGACTTCATATTTTACATCACTCATTACATGGTCCGTGACATCACTGATGACATTTCAAATGACATCACTGATGACATCATCCACAGACCCACTCAGGCACCCACTCACACACCTAAAGAACCTCACATACACCCATTCCCATTGCCACATAATCCCTCACATACCCATTTCCTTTCAAGGAAAGAGTCTAATTCAAGGCACTCTTCATTTGACATAACATCTTGAATCAGAAATGTCTGCGCTATCCCTTATCCTTGATTACATTTTATCATCCCAACAGATGTCCCAGGTCCTCAGGGATAGCATTGACTTTGGTCCCCAAAGTAAACAGAGCACATCTGGGTGACCGCCCTTTCAGCAACCTGATAGCTAAGCTTTGGAAGTCCCTCCCTCTTGATCTGAGACTGGAAAGCTCAGAAGTGACGTTTCAGAAAAAACTTTAAACCTGTTTTTTAGACCAATCTAACTGAGTACTGTAGTATGTTGAGGGACCCTTGCGGCCTGTTGGAATACTAGCACGGGGACACTCCGAATGGATTAACTATGTGCTTTATAATAATGTATAATAAAACTTAAAATTCACAGACCCATTCCAGTACTCACACAGCCAATCACTCATCCATAGAGCCACTCAAACACCCACTCACTCATACAGCCACTTACACATCTACTAGCTCACCGATACAGCTACTAATGCACCCACTCACTTACCAACACAGCCACTCACACATCCAGTCGCAAAGGCATACAGACACCCTCATACACCCTTACAGCCACTTCCACACCCACTCAATCACACATACATGAACTCACACTGCCACTCACTCACCCATACCTTCACTCATACAGCCACTCACACATTCATACACCTGCTCACACACCCACTCACTCACCCTTACAGTCACTCACACAGACATTCACTCTCCAATTTATTCTCTCACACCCACTCATTTACCTATGAACACACAAACAGCTACTCACTCATCCACACAGCCCCCCACACACCCACTCCTTCGCCCATAAAGCCACTCTTGCAGCCAGTCAGACATCCATACAGCCACTCACACACCTATGCAGCCACTCACATAGCCACTAACTCACTCATACAGCCACACCCAATCATTTTCCATTACAGCCACTCACCCACCCATACAGATACTCGCATATCCACTAATACATCCATACAGCCACTCCCACACCCTCTCACGCACACACACAGCCACTCAGACATCTACTCACACACTGATACAGGCACACAATTACTCAGATGAGATACGCTAGAAATAGTATGGCTAATTATTAGTACAGAAAGAATAGTAATGTAACTTATGCTGTAGCTTAGTATATATTCTTAAGTCTCAGAAATGTTTACAATTATACTCACGGGATGATGTCATCAGTGATGTCATTAGTGATGTCAGTGACCATGTCATGAGTGATGTAATATGTGAGGTCATAAGCAGTGCATTGCTGGGGCATATGTTGTAGTTCGCTCAGGTAACTATAACTGCTGAACTTCTATGGTTTTGTATGAGTGAAATCTGAGCCAAACTATAATGTCCCTATAACCTTTGTTTTTTTTACAGTAGAAATGTTTATATATATATATATATAAATATATATATATATATTTAAATCGAGCTGTGACGCCCTGCTCTCACACAGACACGCAAGCGGCGCTGACGAGGCAGGATGCCGAAATGCATACGCCGCAAGAACGTTGTGCCTGTTTACCTCTGCAAGAGCGGCTAAATAAAGTCTCCATATCTAATCCTCAAGTGGGTCTCGCTTCTTTCGTTTGGAGAAGGTTTTGGACATATATATATATATATATATATATATATATATATATATATATATATATATATATATATATATATATATATATAAGCTGGAATCAAGGTACATTATTAAATTAGACTGTAAACAACCAGGAGGTCTGAATGTGGAAGAGGATCTACATACTCACTTGTAAAATTTCTTGAAGAATGCCTCATATAAGAATGAATTGATTAGAGCTGTAATTTTGTGAAACAGATGTCATTACATAACGGATATATGCAATTATGTAGTGGTCTTAGAGTAATAGCCCACTTGGGTTTAGCACCGTTTTTTGTAAATCTTTAAACATAATGTCGTAAATTTTGCAGACTGGTTATTTTAAGAATCAAACCAACCGTTTTGTTGTTGTGCAATACATTGTTATGTTATGTTATTCTCACTTATATCGCGCACAGCTGCCCCAGCAAAGGGGCGTCCTGGAGCTTAACAAGGTACACAAAACACAACACAGTTAGAAGCAGAGAACAGCCGGATGCAAGAGCTAAAAGCTAGACAAATAACATAGTCTTAATGGCACGTCTAAACTGCAAAAGATCTTCCAGAGCCCGTAGGTGAGGAGGGAGAGAATTCCACCATTTTGCCGCTAACACCCGAAAGGAGCGGCCACCGACTCTACTCAACCTGAAGCGCGGAACAGCTGCCAGGTTTTGGCCACAGGGAGCCAGTGAAGAGAACGCAGCGTGTTAGAAACCGTGCAGTGTCTTGGCAGACCTATCACCACTCTGGCTGCAGCATTTTGAACTTGCTACAGCCGGGTGAGTTCCGACTGATTAATCCCCACCAAAAGCGAGCTAGCATAATCCAGTCGCGACAACACTGACGCTTGAACCACTAGTTGCCTGGTGGGTGCGTCGAAAAATTTAACCCTCTGATAGTGCCATAACAGGTGCCCGCCACCTTCTTGGTGTGGCAGATGAAATTAAGGTTCGGATCAAGCCAAACCCCTAGGTTCTTTATCTCTGCTGCCGGAGAAGGGGTCACACCCAGTTCAGGAGGCCACCACCAGTCACCCCATAACTCCGCCTGCTTGCCGACCACCATCACCTCAGTCTTTTTGGCGGTTAACTGGAGACAGTTGGAATTCATCCAGTTAGCCACTGCCCGTAGTCTGTCTCGGAACCTGGGGGCCTCCACATCAGAGTCCCCACTCAGCGTGACCGCCAGCTGCGTATCGTCTGCGTATGAAACCATAGTCAAGCCCCACTGCTTGACGACCACAGCCAGCGGCATCACATACAGGTTGAATAGAGTGGGACTTAACAAGGAGCCTTGTGGGACCCCCAGATCCAAAGGATGGGAGATAGACTGACCGGGAGGGATCGCCACCTTGAAAGACCGTTCGGCAAGGAAAGAACGGAACCAGCATAGGGCAGAGTCCGTGACACCCACTTCTTCTAGGCGTTGGAGCAAAATCCTGTGCGAGACAGTGTCAAAGGCACTAATAGCAGCAGTGCCGCCGTCCGACCCATATCAAGCACAGAACGCAGATGTTTGACCATAGAAAGAAGGGCCGTCTCCGTGCCGTGGCCCGGACGGAAACCATTCTGAGTGGGGTCAAGGATATTAGCCCTAGTAAGATGGTTGGAAAGGATTCCGTTAACATGGGCCTCGGCAACTTTCGCTGCCCAAGGAAGCAACGAGACGGGCGGTAGTTCTCAGGTTTGAGGGGATCAAGGGTAGCCTTCTTCAGGATAGGTGTAACTACAGCCTGTTTCCACCTAATAGGAACTACACCTGAAGATAGAGACAGGTTAATCAAGGAAAGCACAGGAGTACAACATAACGTGACATATTCCTGAGCTGAGCCGGTTTCATCGGGTCAGCAGGGGATCCAGATTTAATTTTGAGGCTCAAGGTGTCAAAGGCCTCTGTGGATAAGGGAGGCAGAGTAGTAAGAGGCTCACATCCTCCTAGTCTACCACTAACCTGCTCCGCGCTAGAGGAGCCCTTCGGAAATGAGCGATAAATGGCTTGGACCTTCCCAAGAAAGAAAGAGGCCAAATCCTCACAATGGGAGTTCGAGCAGATCTCCGCCATTGTTGCCCTCTTAGCCGTCAGGTCCTTTAGCACTTTAAAAATAAGTTTCTATGGGTTCGCGCTATTCTGAAATTCTTGGGCATACAATGCTGCCCATGTTCTGCAGACCGCCCTGTGGTAAATTTTAATTTTAGCGAGATAGGAGGCCTTCATTCTGGGATCAAACGATTTTCGCCACACCCTCTCAGCCTTTCTACAAGCCTTTATCAAAAGAGCTAAAGAGCTGTCATACCAAGGACTAGGCTCTTTCGTGCGACACTTAGATCGTACCAGGGGGATCAAAGAATCAAGGGCATGAGTGATCAACTCGCAGAAATGATCATATCCGCGTTCGACATCAGTGAAAGGGTCCAACGGAGCCTCTTCCAACAGATGATAGAATTCCTCGAGTCTCAGTTTGTTCCAGTGTCGCCTAGGTACCATTCTATCCTTAGGAGCAAAAGAAGGCTCGTATATGGGGCATAGCATTTTTACCAGCATATGGTCTGTCCAAGCAATCTGAATAGGGGATAGGGCTCTAGCTCCCTCCAAGTTGGTAAAAAAAAGGGTCAATAGTGTGCCCACCCCTATGTGTAGGAGATGTGATCAGCTGGGTGAGTTGCAAGGCCTCTAAATCAGCCAAAATACTGCTGATGGAAGGGGAAGTTAAACTGTCAAAATGGAGATTGAGGTCTCCAAGAATATTAAAATTAGCACATCCCAATGCTTCAGTGCTGATTACGTCCGGGAGGGCTGCCCTGAACTCAGAATCACAGCCTGGTGGGCGATATATCAGCATGCCAGAAAAGTTAAAATGATGGCTAATTGAGATTTTAAAAAGATGACACTTTTTTATGTTAAGGTATAATTTACACATACAAATATATTGAGATAGTGTGTGTTGAATTAATTGCCCACATGGGCGAAATACTGGAGTGCTAATATTGCGGTATGGTTTATCAACAACATCAATTTTGAAATTGAACCGTGTCTGCATGATGTGTATACTTGTTTAAAAAACATTTACAAAGATCACTACGTATATTGTAAATAATAGTAATAATAAAAATGGTAATGTAGTTTCTTATATAGCGCACGTATCACCACAAAGGGTATCTCGGCGCTTGCTTTGGGAACCCGTCCTGGTTTTTCCCTGTGGGATAGCCCAGCTGGGCACCCCCAAGGTGAAAGCCAGGCATCCCGCCGCGGGGGCCGTAGTGGAGATTGAGCAAGCTATTGCCCAGAGTTGCAGAGCGTGAAACCCTGATTCAAGTAGGCACCGAAGCGAGAATTATCAGGTCCGTGGACATTTGGGCTCCAAACCCTGCCGCGTCAGGAATTGAACCCTGGTCCCGGGCCGACCTCTGCTTCTGGGTCTGCCTCCTCTTACCGGTGAGCCACACTTCTTCACTTGTAATGTTTCACAATAGTATCGCTGTAGTGATGATGTGAACTACGAGTCTGTTTTTTATGTTTTTTAACATGTAGTTTTATAGTAACCGCAATGATTGTTTAAAATGGCCGCTTTCTGTTACTTCACTGTCCAGTGAGCAAGACTGCTTGTCAGTCGATACGCGTTTGGCAGCGGCAAGATAAAATAAAAAAGATTGTTTATACCGTACACAGCATCGTCATTTTGGAAAATAATTTTTTGAGACTCAGCTCGAGGAGTCTTTTCAGACGACACAACTCTCGTTCAGGAGTGGCTGTAGATGCTCAAGTAACAAGCCGTTATATATATATATATATATATATATATATATATATATATATATATATATATATATATAGATACACACACATACACACACACACACACACACATGTGTGTATAGAAGGGAGGGACAATAGATTCACCCCGTAGAAGGGAAGAGAATGCCATATGTGATGCTCAGGAATAAGTTAGCCTGTGGGTCATTTTTTAGAAACTTGAATAGCATTCAAGAGGATAGATACTACATCCTGGGTGCGCTATGTATTTTGAATTTTTTTTATAGGTGCATCCAGGTAAATTTTTCATCATAATCACATACGTACGATCTATATGTATGTTTCTCAGATACTGGCCTCATTATTTCTTTCCCACAGATATTAGCCCACCCCCTTCAAGCCTTGTCATTATATAAAATGCAATTCATGGCTGCTACATGAGCTGGGCAGCCCTTTACCTTTATAGTAGTATTCTTTTTCTCAGGCTGAGAAGCCTATTCTCTATATAATCTTTAGCTTTGGTTGAAAAATCTCATGACTATTTTTCTGGCATCTTATTTTTAATCTTCACTGCTTTCTCACATGGGGTTGTGTTGGACTTGGCCCTTCTGGCAGGTTCACCCCTAATCTTTTTGCTTTTAATGTGTGATCTGTGTTGATGATTTTTGGTCTGTGCGCACTTTTTCCCTGTGTCCCAGAGTAAAGTGCGTGCATGTAGTTAGGCTGGCCTGCTCTCCCATAGGGATGCATGGGGAATGTCTGTGTCCCTGGTAGTTCCTGATGCGTGGGGAGTGCAGACTCGTATTTGGTATGTGCGAGCTCGTGAGAATGAATGCTTCGCAATGATGTATGTGGCATGAGTGTGTCATGTGTAGAAATGCCACTTCTAGGACTTGGCATATTAATGTAAAATATGCCTGGCGTGTGATTGGCTGGAGCTGGCTGGTGAGCCTGGCTCCAGGAAGGCTGGATGGCTCTGCCCAGTGGTGAGTGTGAGACTAGCATGTTGATGGCATGGGAGGAGTGCACCTGGTCCCTGATGGGGCTGGACTTTCCCCCCCACACAATTCTGGCTCCACCCCCTGTAGTGCGACTGATGACCCTAGCCCTGCCAGTGAATGAAATGGGTGGGTGAGCTATCAAGGGTACTCCAAAATCAGCTGCGACTGGTTTTCCCCCACCCTGCACCTACAGACAAAGGAATTTACAGTATAAGAAGGGGCTGTGTCCCCATACAATTCGTTCTCTTCCAGGATCTTGCCAGAGGGGGCTGCTGCTGTTGCTGGGGCCAGGAGGACCGCCACTAGGATTGTCTCCCTGCCTGGAGCCCAGCCTTGCCCCCTGCCTGCCTCCAGACTCTGCTGGAGCTTTTCTTTTGCCCCTAGCGCTTGAGAGTGCTGTACTTTGGCTGCCAGCGCTGGGAGCACTTTATTTGTGCTTTTTAGCGCTGTGAGCGCTTTTCCCTGCCTGCCTAGCGCTGAGAGTGCTTTCCTTTACCTATAGCGCTTGGCAGCGCTTTTGTTTTCCTTTCGCGGCTGCCCACGCCGCTTTCTGACGATTTACGAGTCCCCTGGCAGGTGCCCACCCTACCAGGGACCTGGCGCTGTGCTTTTGGCCGTGATCGAGTGCCCACCTCGATTTGATTATTTATTTAAAGCCGGAGCCCACCCGGCATTGCCCCGTGTCTTCACCGCCGCAGCCCAGGACAGAGAGAGAAGCTCGCGGGGAGAGCTGCGCGGGATTGGCCCAGCCGGCCGAGCCTCCCACCGCGTCATCCAAGGAGCAGGAAGCAGCCTGCTGCGCCTTGCCGAGGCTTCCCCGGGGTGAGAGGAGCCCCGCCCGCAGCACTGGACGACTGCCGGAGTGCTGCAGGGAGTGAGGCTCCCATGTGAGGAGGAGAGCGCGGCCCAGGAGAAGCCGGTGAGTGGGGCCAGGAGAGCGAGGAAAGGGAGGAGGGCGTCGGGGCACATTGCCGGTGCCCGCCCCTCCCCTCCAGTGTGCGGGCCTGGCCTGAGCGACGCCCAGTGTTCTTCGAGCCCCGAGAGGCTCGCAGGGGCTAATCTTGTGTTCGGGCCCCCCGAGCGGGGCTCCTACGTTACTTTGGGCATTTTTGTTTGTATTCACGAGCCGGCGAGGCTCGAAGCGCCATCCTGTGTTCCAGAGTCCCCCGAGAGGGGCCCCCACGTGCCCGCAGTTGATTCAGAGCCCCGAGGCTCCTGCCCATATTGGTTTTGCGAGCCCAGAGAGGCTCGAGGGGCATTATTGATTTACGAGCCTGAGAGGCTCTAGGGGCATTTCATTGTTTTAGAGCGCTGAAGCTCTAAAGCGCCATCTTTGTTTTGCGAGCCCTGAGAGGCTCTTAGGGGACACGAGGGTTGGTCAGAGCCCCGAGGCTCCCACACAGTACTTGCCCTCACCTGTGTTCTTGAGACCACGTGGCTCCAACGTTGGCATCATCTGTGATTTACAACTGTCCAGCACTTAGTGGACAAGTTGCTACGTTTAGGCTTTGTGTTCTGTGCTGCCTGTGCAGCCTTCCCTGATTTGGACAGTTCTAGTGTTGTGCTACATGCACCCTGCGCATTGTGATTTACTGCTTATTTGATTCCTGCGCAAATGTTCTACCTGCACCTCTGAATGTGTTTTAATGCCTCATGTGCAATGTGTTTTATGTTCATTACCTTTGCTAAAAGTGACCTGCTTAGGTGATTGTTTATGTTTCTTCCCCTTTGCTAAGAGTGACCTGCTTAGAGGATTGTTGATGTCCCATTACCTTTGCTAAAAGTGACCTGCTTAGGTGATTGTTTATGTTTTATCCCTTTTGCTAAAAGTGACCTGCTTAGAGGATTGTTTATGTTATTACCATTGCTAAAAGTGACCTGCTTAGGTGATTGTTTATGTTTTATCCCCTTTGCTAAAAGTGACCTGCTTAGAGGATTGTTTATGTTATTACCTTTGCTAAAAGTGACCTGCTTAGGTGATTGTTTAGGTTTCCTTCCCTTTGCTAAAATTGACCTGCTTAGGCGATGGTTTTCCTTCTATAGGTCCTGATGATAAGGTCCTAGTTCCCTGCGTGATTTTTCTACAGTGTTTAGGGTTGCGTAGGAGGTATTTACTCTTTACCAGTGATTACTGGTTGTGTGCTGCATTTACTATTTTGGTGCTACAGTCATTATATGTTTATGTGCTAAGTGTTATACCTACAAGTATTATTTCTAACAAGTGCCTACCCCTGACAGTGGTCCATGTGGCCCTGTCCTGTACATAATCCCTTGTAAATTCTGACCGTGCCTGTTGGCACCTTGTAAAGTGTGTGTGTTATCTAATGTGTTTTTGCTATAATACAAAGGCTATTTTTATATATAACCTTGTGTGGAGTTTCCTTTGCGGTGGGCCTTGGGTGTTGTTGCTGGGTGCGCGCGCAAACGCTTTACACATCGCCTCTGAGATTAGCCTTGCTGCTCGCGCCACGTTACCTAGAGGGTGAGCAGGGGTTATCTTGGTGTGTAACTCCCTTGCCCTGACTTAGACGTGGTGGTCTCTGACTGACTTTGGCGTGAGCCTTGGCCAGCCCGGGGTCCCGGGTCTAACAGGTTGGATCTATTCATTACTATGAAGCAACTCTATTGCAAATTTGGGTCATAAGGCAAACTATATATAGTAGAAGTATTATCTGACCACTTTACTGATCATCTTTTCACAATGATGGGACAATTAGGTGGCACAATTGACCTGTGACGCACTCACTAAAGTGTATACACTAAATATTTTGGAGGGCTTACAAACCCTAATACAGATCTATTTTTATATATATATATATATATATATATATATACATATATATATATATATATATATATATATATATATATATATATATATATATATATATATATATATATATATATATATATATATATATATATATATATATATATATATATCTTTATAGGTCCCCAGTATACATGGCTTCCTGATGAAGGCTGTTAAGCCGAAACATGCGTAGTTCAACAAGCCATGATGAAAATGAAAACTTAGGGGCCGATTATGAATGCGGTTTTTCTGCATCCTCCGGGCCGGTGGAAGCCACCACCGCCCCGGAGGATGCGGAAAAACCGCTGCGGAGCCTCCAAAGACCCACCGCCATATTAGGATGGCTGGTGGGTCTGGAATTCCGTCCCCCGCTTTTCCGCCGCGGTCGCATTACGACCGCGGCGGAAATGCCCTAATATGGTGGCGGTGACTAACAGACACCGCCAGCCATATTAGGATGGTGGGAAAGACATGCTTTTCCGCGGCGGCTTTTCCGCCGTGGAAAAGCCTACGGACTTTCACTTCAGGGGCCCGTTGCGGGCCCCCTGGGTGAAGGGGGGGTGGGGGGTGCACATGGGGGGTACCTATGGTACCCCCCTGGATTTGCGTGCACAAAGCAGCAGGCACTGCGCGGTACCTGCCGCTTTGTGCATGCAAATGTGATGCAGGCATTTTTAGCCTTGTGGCGGGTGCAGCTTGAAGCTGCACCCGCCGCAGTGTTAAAGATAGAGGCTGTGACGGTCACTGGCGGTCACATCCTAATCTGCTCGGAGGGAACGCCGCAGCACCGGCGGAAGTTCCCTCCTCCTCAGGGGTCGCGGACGGACTCAAGTCCGTCCGCGATCATAATCAGGCCCTTAGTTCTCAACAATTTTGACAATTGACGAAACAACCGTGACTTTTCATTGCCAATATGTTTATAAGAATATTTTCAATCCTATAGGAAAACAATGTGATCATTAGTATATAAACATATAGATAGAAATATTTTTTTTATGAGATATAAATGGGAAAATTTAATAGATCTGTGACTTCATTGTTATGTTCATGCAATACTGAATCCTATGGACAATCAAACAATATCGAAGGATAAATGAATAACTATGACTGAGTGATAGGGTTGTTATGTCATATTCAACATAAAAGTCCTTTCGTGTTGAATTTATTTGATACAATAATTGAAATGCATATTTATGATGATTTTTATTCACTTTTTGATATAAATGTGATATAAATAAAAAAAGATTCTATAGTTACTCATGATCTGAATTTCTGGATTCATATCTTAATGCCCTCATTCTATGGTGTTGCCTAAGTATTTTTTCATAAAAACAACATCAAATCACTATTGTCGAGATCACACAATATGACCTATCCATCAACCACAAGTCAGAAATACATGATCAGGCAGGCCCTACAAATTAGGTCTGAGGCAATTGATTGACAGATCACAGTTGGGGTGGCATGTAACCAGCAGAATAAGACTGTGAACAGGAAAAACCCAGATTAATCCCACAGTTAGGCAGCAACACCACAATGGTCCAGAGGTATTAGCCCAGATAAAGCACACATTGCACCAGAGGGGCACACATACCCCAAAACACCATAAAGCTTGATTCCACATGAAGTTAAAAACACTCAGCCAATCAGGAAACAGCACACACAGCACACATAGTGCTATGGTGCTCACCATGCCTGACAACTGGACATGCAATCCACTGAGGCTCATTATGTCCACACAAGGCCGATACCCACCTGTATTTGTTATCAGGTGGGAGTCATTTATGACTCCATGACTAGGACCACATTTGATGCCTCTTCGTGAAAAGGACCTCTGAATTGTTTTATGATGCTCCAAGAAATTTATATAATGGAACTCAAATCGATTGTACTTTGAGTCAGTCTTCAGACACGTTTCTGTATGCTGTACTCCCGGCCGCAGTATTTAATTAAACCAACTGTTCCTGTTATGCCAAATGCCTCTTGTCTTTGTTTTTTCTACGTAAATTCGTATTCGAACAACAATTTAATGAGCCCGATAGGAGAGAATGGTCCTATGAATCTGACAGCAGCCAAAGGAAAGGACCCTGCACAGACAGATTCACATTTGCGCAGCAAGGAAGGTAAGCAGAAGCCACAATTGATTGAACATTCTGCTGAATCCGCAGAGCGGAGTGAGGAAATATAAATTTTTGGTCATGTTATGTTCCCTAGCGCGTACCCCACCGACTCCATGTACCAGCTTAAAGTGCATGTAACTTCCCTCCTGAACCAGCTATGAAGACGCAAATACATTTGCGTCCAACGTTAACCTGTCCTCTTTCAGACCCACCCTGAATGGGTCAAATAGTCCGTTCCTAAGTATGCTATGCCAACGTCTTTTTGTAGTGTACTTTACATGTTTTCCTGCTCTGGCAGAGTAGGCCCTGAATTTCTGCCATCGAGCCTCTTTTTCTGGCTTCTGACTATGACAGCCTCAGCCCAGGCTGCTTCTGTACCCGTGAACTCTGACTTACTTCCAGCGCGGCCCCTCGCGCTCAGCTCAGCCTGCTTTCTGCCAAGACTGACTATAACCTTCGAGTTATCTGTTCTGCTCCTCAAAAATACATTCCTGCCTACCAGCTTCAGTAAACATCCTCCTCAGCTGCAGAGCCAAAGGGCCGACCCGTCTCCGTGCAAGTAATTCATAGCCTCTGTTACCATGCCTCCATGAAAGGCCCCGTGCCCCCACGCTTCTCATGCAGACACTTAGGCGCTTATACACGCATCCACAGTTAGCATAGAATAGCTTCTGCCCTAGAGACCTTTCCGCCCAGATAATATGGTTCCTAAACATCAGATATCAGATATGATAGAAGTACAAGTTGATCTGACATGCCAGACTTCTGTCTCTTTCCGTCAGTGTAAATGTCAAGTCCCCTGCACCCCGTCAATCACACGTCATGCAGCTGCGCGCGCATCCAAGCTCCCGATTTCTGCTGACATTGCAACATTTCTGTTAGCACCACCCCTTGGTGCCACCCACTTGCGTCACCTATCAGTGACGTTTCTAGCACACACCTCCAGTTCACGCCTCTTGATTACGTACTAGTACCACGTGTATACTGTTATCTTGTCCTCTCTCAACTGTTACGCCTCCTGCACTGTTACTTATGATGTGAATTAAGTATATAAGCTATGTATTGTCAATAAAATGTAGCGCTCTATCCCTTCTGACACCCCTGTGGTGGTCAGAATCCGATATCCTGGTCATGACCATTCCTTTTTGAGGAATAAAACCTTTAGAAACTCTAACACCACGGACTCTGTTTTTTCCTTCCGATCTGAGTTATTATTGATTAAGTACTTACCTGCATAGAAATTAAGAGAGTAAATTAATTATTTACGTCATTTTGGCGCCCGAACAGGGACCCTCCCCCACCTCACGCGCCGGTTGGCGCATTGCAAGCTCTGTCCCCTGCCATCAGTTAGACGGAACCAACGCGTACCGGCAGGATTTCCTGCATCTCCCTCTGACCCACGGAGGTGACGAAGACTGCGACCAGTGCCCAGACGAGGCGGTGAGGAGTGCGGAGGATCCCGACCAGAGCCTAGCCGAAAGAAGCAAGGTCCGAGGTGTCAAGAGGCCCACCAGGTTTCCGAGGTTTTCCCGAAGTTTCCCGAAGTCGAGCCGAGTCGAGTCGAGTCCAGTCGAGTTTTCCGAGGCCTTCTGTTTCCGTGCTTCCCGGTGAGTACCATTGCTGGGACGTATCTAGACGGGTTTGGGTACACAAGTCCGGTCTGCACTGTTTTTAGGCAGTGTATCTGTACTGTTTAGCAGTATATCTAGTATTCTGAATTTCTGCACTGTTACACCAGTGTATCTGTACTGTTGAGCAGTACATCCAGTATAGGGGGTAGTATGTCTCAAATGTTTTTTTTTGTGTGATTAATGTCGTGGTATGAATGTGACCGTTTAATGTGCATTATTGTGTTTTTTGTATAAAGTAGCTGTAACCAGTATTAAGGAGTAGGATCGAGCATTCAGTAATAAGTAAACAAGATGCCGTTTTTCAGCAAGTTAAAACAGATAGGAACTAGGAACGGGATACTGGAGGAAGAAATTCCTATTCCCCCTAGTGACACTCCAGGTAACTTTATGTATCAGAAACATGGCATAGATGCCATATTGTATTTAGACTTATGGGCCGATTACACCAAGCACCTAGACGAAAGACACAGATGGCCTGTTACTGGAACATGGGATGCCGAGTGCATCATGAAGGTAGAAGAAGCACTATGGAAAAAGAAAGCTAGACAATCTCAGAAAGACGCCATAGAATTTTGGCGTAAGGAATCACATAAGCGTGCTGAGAAAGCACTCCGTAGAGAGGACAGACTTAAAGAATCAGAAAAGGCCCAAGAAAACGAGTTAGTTACTGAAGGGATTCGAGTAAAAACAGAACAAATAGACCGTGCCCGAAACAATCTCGTAAATGGTATGTATCTCGCGGCCGAGGGTACACCCGAGGCCCTATCAGAAATACCGAAAAACTTACCGCCGCCATTAGTTCCAACTAAAGTAATGCATAAGACTACTAAAGACATATTCCTAAATTCTTATCTAGAGGATGTAGCACCGGCTTACACCAATCTGCCTGTTCGTGCCTTGCCTAATGACAGGGACGGGGGTGGCACCCCGCCCCCGGATCATGCCCCGCCAGTACCGCGACAGACCTCCCCCGCTCCGCCAGCTCCGCCACTTCCCACACCCAAAATTGACCTACCGAAGCAAGACCTACCTGATCCTACTAAACGACAAATTCAAGTTCAGATCCAGACTCCACAGGGAGATAATGCCCAAGCATCCACTTCAGGAGGTGCGACCGCGGGTCTTCGGACCCCGCCATTAACACCCAGATTCAATCTCAGGGACATGCAGAGTCCTCTCATGTTCAGGTCACCTCGCCTTGACGCACTCAGAGAAAACATTTCCGTTTGTAGATATGATCCAGTACCCGGTAAAAGCGATTTAATGATATTGGCATCACTACGGTTAAGATCTGCTACTGATATCTGGCTATGCTATGTAGGGATGAAGGACCGTCTAGATAGAATATATGAATTTGTTCAGACAGGGAAAGACCCTGACAGTATCAAGGATGCCATGGAGAAACAGAAGGTTGACATTCAAGCACAGATACTACGATTTTTCATAAATTGTTTAATAAGAGAACGAGACAGGCCCGGAACAGATCAAAGTGAATTAGATGCACTGAACAAGTGGGGTCAAAATATAGCCGATGGAAAACATGACAGGGGGGCTTGCATAGCCAGTATGTACAAGAAAATTAGAAAAGCAGTGATAACGGTACACCAGAAGGGGAATGATAAAGCTTCCTCCGAGGAGGACGAAGAACTTGAAGAACCAGAAAGGACTCCAGATACTATAGCGTATGTAGGTAAGGGAACTTACCTTAGGAAAGGCATCCGTCCAGAAAACAAGAGAGTTTTTCTCTCTGCTTTAACAAACCCGAATTCCTCTGAACACCAGTTCCAGGAGACTGATAAAAGACTACGAGAAAGAATGGGGTACCATGTACTCAATTCGATGGATGAACAAGAACTAGCCCGGTCAGCCATATTATGGGCTGAAAATCCGGATATGTATAATGATGATACCTTAGCACAGACGTTTCTAAATCTTTCCCCAGAGGAACAGAAATTAGCAGGTGTATACATGATTCAGCACCTCCTCACGAAATACAGAAATAAACATTCCGATCCAGGACCCTTACACGAAACATTAGAAGCACTACTCATGGACAGATGGAGAGGTTTCAGTACCAAGTTAATACAAATAATTCTAGAACAACGACATAGATATAACACCTTCATAAGCTCTGAATATGTTCCGGCCCCACCTCCAGAAAGGAAAATGTACCACATGCAATGCGGAAGTGGCATTGAAAGTCAGAACCCCTTACGAGAAGTACACCCAGTCATGGGTGCGGATCACATCTTGAAACGTGTATATGTGCACACGCCACTGACTAAGTTAGAACTGTTGGAAATGAAGAAACTAGTCCCGTGTCATGATAAAGACCCTGCAGGTTTTCACAGAGAGCTTAAAGACATGTTATTAATGGGGGATTACACGTATGATGATATTATGAAAATGTTAAAGGTACTGTTGCCCACGGGCATTTACGAGAAATTAAAAGAAAAAGAATGGGAGGTGGGGGACACAAAGATTGCATGGGCAGAAATAGAAGACGAAGAAAGCAAACGGATCCCCGGAGTAGGCCTTGGGGACAAGACTAAAGCATTACCCGGATTAATAGTACAGGTTTTGCCAAGATTATTGACAACTAGAAAGGAAGATTGGGACGCCATCTCGTCCTGTAAACAGAAACATGATGAAGATACTAGTGACTTCTATTCAAGATTCGAGAAATGTTTCATTATAAATAGTGGCCTACAACCGAGCAGCGAATCATATCCACACCTTTTCGTATCCAAACTAGTCGAGAATTCCCTACCATTAGTTAAAAATAGAGTGTACAAAGTTGAAAGTACTTGGCAGGCAAATACGCCATCCCAGATGTTACAAATGTTACAATATCATCAGAACAGAATTAGAGAAGAACAAGATCAGGAACAGAAACGTATGAAAGACACCAAGATGAAAATGTTAGTAGCTCAGACGGTCCCAGCCGACGGTCAGAGAAAAGGTGGGACCCAGACAAGTCACACTACAGCTCCCGTTAAAGGGACATGTAATTATTGTAAACAGCCAGGTCATTACGTACATGAATGCCCAGTCCTGAAACATAACATTTCAACAGGTAAAACTAAAGAAAGACCGCATCCGCCTAGACACGATCAGGTCCAGCAACAGACCTCACAAAATGTACAGCCAATGCAGAATACACAGCCTATGCATGCTCCATCTCATACAGCACAGACAGTGGCAGGACCACAGCCCATTGCCGCGACTCAGCAAGTTTCGCAACAGATGTACCAGTATGCCCAATCTGCATATCCAGATTACCCCCGATATACATGAAACAGCCTAGAGAGGGAAGGTGGTTTGCCTCTTATTGAAATTCCTGTAGATCAAGAAGGTCCTTATGTACACAGTCACGTATTGGGAAAAGACAGAAAGTTTTTAATTGACACAGGGGCAAGTCGCACTACCATCAGTCATAATGAAGTCCCAGGGGCACCCCTCTCAGGCTCACAGAATGTTTCCCTTGGTTTTTCAGGACAGCCTATTGTAAATGAAGTATCGGAACCAGTACCTTTGGCTGTGGGTCCATTATCACGAGTTACAGATTTGCTACTTACAAACTCATGCCCAGAAAATCTGTTAGGAATTAAAACTCTGAAGGCTCTAGGAGCTATAATATGCTGTTCCCCGGAGGGAGTCAGACTCTTTCTACGGGATTTCAAGGGTCATTATGTTTTGCGAGAATTTGATGTCAGATTGAAAAATGTACCAGATCACCTATGGGCAAAAGGCCCAGCTGACGTAGGTTGTATGCATATCACTCCATACCGTGTTTCACTCAAGCCAGGAGTTGTTTTACCCCGAATCAGACAATACAAGTTACCACCCGATGCTGTAGTGGCTTTACTGAAAATCATTGAAGAGCTTATTGCCCAGGGAGTGGTCGTAGAGACCTACTCCAATATCTGTAATTCACCCATCATCCCAATTCTTAAACGTACTGACCCCAATGCACCGCCAGTATATCGGCTGGTGATTGATCTTCGAGAATTGAACAAATGCATTGTACCACAGTACCCTGTGGTCCCCGATATCGCTTCCCTATTGACTGCTATTGATTCAGAAGCAACGTTCTTTACTGTAATTGATCTCAAGAACGCTTTCTTCAGTGTACCTATTGATCCGGAGAGCCAATATCTCTTCGGATTCAGTTTAAATGGACGAAGTTTCAAATTTTCCCGCGCACCTCAAGGATTCACAGAAAGCCCCAGCATCTATAGTCAAGCACTGAAAAGACAACTAGATTGTATCCAAATGCCAGTTAACACCGCTTTACTGCAATACGTCGATGATCTACTGATCACCGCACGAAGTGAGCCCGAATGTGAACAAGCATCACTGACAGTTTTACATTTTCTGGCAGACAAGGGACACAAGGTGTCTCCTTCGAAGCTACAATTCTGTGTTCAGCAAGTTGTATACTTGGGTCACTTGCTGTCCAAAGTGGGGAGACAGCTCACTCCCGATCGCATTCAGTTAATTGTAAACATGCCACGACCCCAGACACAAAAGGAAGTGCGGGCATTCATAGGCCTCACCTCGTACTGCAGACAATGGATTCCTCAATATGCATTTCTAGCTAAACCACTCATCCAGTTAACGACGCAGGAGGCAGCAACTTCGACTGCCCTCCCTTGGACTCAGGAACATACACAAGCCTTTGAGGAATTAAAGAAAGCATTATGCCAAGCACCAGTTTTAGCGACACCATGTTACAGCAAACCGTTTACACTTTTTGTTACAGAACGTGATGGTACAGCATTGTCTGTCCTCACTCAAGATCAAGCAGGTTCACATAAGCCTTGCGCTTATTTTTCAAGTACATTGGATTCAGTAGCCCAGGCACTCCCTGCGTGCTTAAAGTCAGTAGCAGCAACAGCATTAGCAATAAGACAGAGCGATTCAATTGTTTTAGGCCATCAGTTAACAGTACAAGTTCCACACTCTGTAGAGGTTCTTTTAAACAGAACTCAGACTCAACACTTGACTATAGCACGACTGACAGGTTACGAATTGACACTATTCCAGCCACACATAGAAATCAGACGCTGCAGTATCCTGAACCCAGCAACACTGTTACCTACCATTATGACAGATCCAGCTCCGCATGATTGCATAGAGATCATTAATGCAGTAACAAAGCCCCGACGAGACTTAACAGATGTTCCATTGACAAATCCAGACCTGACACTTTATGTGGATGGTTCATGTATGAGAACAAGTACAGGAGAGTTAGTGGCCGCGTATGCAGTGACCACTGAAACCGAAGTTAAAGAAACACATCGTATTGATACACTGTCTGCTCAAGCGGCAGAGCTCATCGCTCTGACCCGAGCCTGTATTCTAGCCAAAAACAGAAATGTCAACATATACACTGATTCCCGTTATGCGTTCGGAGTTGTACACGACTTCGGCATGCTATGGCAAGAACGAGGTTTTCTGACTTCTCACGGTACCAAGATCCAACATGGTCCCCTCATTCAAGCATTGTTAGAAGCAATACATCTGCCTTCAGGCATATCCGTCATGAAGTGTAAAGCACATACTAAAGTCACAGATTCTGTTTCCCAGGGTAACGACCTGGCAGACCAGACAGCAAAACATACAGCACTGACTAACACTCAGACAATTGACACGACAAAGACAATAGGACCGACACATTGTATGACAGTCAGGGATCCCGCACTAGATGTTATTGATATTCAGACACATGCTACTCCAGAAGAAATAAAGAAATGGATTGAACTAGGAGGGATCCAGACAGATCAAGGTTGGATGACGAAGGGAAAATGTACATGGTTTCTCCCTGACTCTATGGTTCAAGACATGATAAATACAGCACATAGCCCAGCACACCTAGGAGAGAAAGCAATGTTAGACAGTTTACAAAATCTTTGGAACAATAAACACTTACGAGCAGCAGCGAAACAGAAAGTGCGTACTTGCATGATCTGTTGTCAGTTCAATCCAGGTAAAAGCGTCCCTGTAGAGCAAGGTGGATTTCATTCTCCCGATCACCCTTTTGAAGTCCTTCAGATGGATTATATCCAGATGGACCGTTGTCGAGGATTTAAATATGTTCTCGTAGTTGTCTGTGCTCTGTCCCGCTGGACCGAAGCATACCCAGTTCCAGATTACACTGCTCCGACCACTGCCAAGCAGTTGGTTCGTGAATTCTTCCCACGATACGGCTTGCCTCGTGTCGTGTATTCAGATAACGGTCAGCCATTCTCATCTGCATTAATGAAAGAAGTTTCTTTATTACTGGGATACCAGTGGAAATTCCATTGTGTCCGACATCCCGAAGCAGCAGGCCTTGTAGAAAGACATAACCAGACGCTAAAGATACGCCTTGCAAAAATATGTCAGGAAAAAGGGGTCGACTGGATAGTCGCCCTGCCAGTGGCACTATTCTACATGAGAATGGTTGCCCATTCGAGATCAGGGCTATCCCCGTACGAGGTGGTCTTTGGCAGACCACCGAATATGTGGGGGACGCCCATTCCGAAAAAGATTACTGATGTTGATTGTAACATGTTGACAGATTACCTTGCCTCCTTGATGTCTGCACTCCAATCATGTCGTTCACAGGTTGCCGCAGCCTTCCCTGATAACACTGATGTAAAGCCGCATGACGTCCGTCCTGGGGACCTCGTCCTAGTGCGCAATTTTGATAGAAAGAGTCCGTTGGAGCCCCGCTGGAAATCACCGAAGACCGTCCTTCTCACCACGAGGACCGCCGTGAAGATCGAAGGGAGAAAGGGGTGGGTTCACACGAGTCATGTGAAAAAAATTTTTGGACTGAAACCTGATCGAGACTCGTCCACCCCCACCAAAGACTGTGTTGAGCCTAAAGACTTTACAGAATCTGAACGAGAAAAAACTCCCCAAGAAGAGTATCGCATGAAACTCCGATCTAGCAAGTCAGACAGTTTAATTGTTTAAGTCCTCCCCTAGGTGAATCGGTTAAATAGTTTCTGACATGTATTCCCTAGATCGAGATAGAGAGAGAGAGAGGCGAATTAAGAAACATGTATACTGTAAATCACTCCGCAGTCACTGTATAGTGACACTATTAATCATGTTTATTCTGAGTATTTTAATTATTGTTGCTAGCATCCTTTTACCTATCTACTACCCTATTTTCAAGCGTGAACAATCTGTTTACAATGTCTCTGCTGAACACACTTTTAGCAAGTTACCTCCACATGAACTCTCCTACAGACTTGCGCTGCGCAACAACACATTCATCAGTATGCTACATCATTCCCATCAAACTAACAATGCTACAGACTGCTGGATATGTGGCCGACTCCCTCCCTTCCAGAATTACAAGGGAGCTCTGCCCCTCTTTCCGTACCCGTTCACTCACAATGGCTCCTGTGGTGCATGGTTTAAAATAATTAATTCCTTAGATCCTGATATTGCTGTTTTCGATGGGGGCTGGGTTTGGGGAAACTTGAACTTGGTCCTGCTCGACGTCTGTTACCCAGATAAGGAGGGACTCCCCACTAGAATAGGAACTGATCTAGAAAATGAAGTGTATGGATTAGGTAACTATACAATTAGCCTCATGATTCTTACTGTTGAATCTGAAGACGTACCTGTTATACCCACTATGCCAGTACTGCCAGTTACTGGCGAATTATGTATCAGGAAGAAAGGTTCAGTACACTTAGGTCATAGTAAATGTACTACTGTGATCGAATTCAGCGATCATGGAAAATCGTCCTTTAAAGCTATCAGTCATTCTTACTTTGTTTGTGGTCATACCGCATACATACGTTTACCTCCAGATTGGGATGGTACCTGTTACATTGCATTCCTTCTGCCACCTGTTTTCCTAGCTCCCCCTGATTACCATAGAAATACCAATCTAGTAAAGAATAGACCCAGAAGAGATATCCCACTTGTCGACTACACAGAAACGGCATGGGAACAGTACACCGATTTCAATAAAGGATTCTTTTTCTTTTTAGGACCTGTTCAGAATAGTAAATTAATACGTAGATTAACTAGAACACTTGAAGCGGTAGTGAATGAAACTGCCTCCGCCTTAGGTAACTTAACAGAAGAACAGTCCGCCATGCGGGTTGTTGTCCTCCAGAACCGTCTTGTTATTGACGTCATCTTGGCAGATAGAGGCGGAGCTTGTAAGGTCATCGGGTCAAGTTGCTGTGTTTTCATACCACAAAACGCACCATCTGTATATCAAGCTATTACACGTCTCCATAAAATTGCAAATCAGATACATCAGAATCCAGGCACCTGGACTTGGTCCGGTTGGTTCTGGACAACGTTAACAGCTTGGGGATGGAAGATCCTATCCTTCCTAGGCATTGGCCTAGTCCTAGTATTCAGTTGCTGCCTGTGCCTGCAGTGTGGGCCAGCGATTTGTGGACTGTGTGCCACCTCTTGTATTGAACATTCCAGTTTTTTATCAAAACGTAAAAGAAAGAAAGAAGAACAAATGATGTTACAAGAACAAACTGATCAATTCATGAGGATCGATATATCATGAAGGGTCCGTAGGGAACAAGGAGGGAATGAGGAAATATAAATTTTTGGTCATGTTATGTTCCCTAGCGCGTACCCCACCGACTCCATGTACCAGCTTAAAGTGCATGTAACTTCCCTCCTGAACCAGCTATGAAGACGCAAATACATTTGCGTCCAACGTTAACCTGTCCTCTTTCAGACCCACCCTGAATGGGTCAAATAGTCCGTTCCTAAGTATGCTATGCCAACGTCTTTTTGTAGTGTACTTTACATGTTTTCCTGCTCTGGCAGAGTAGGCCCTGAATTTCTGCCATCGAGCCTCTTTTTCGGGCTTCTGACTATGACAGCCTCAGCCCAGGCTGCTTCTGTACCCGTGAACTCTGACTTACTTCCAGCGCGGCCCCTCGCGCTCAGCTCAGCCTGCTTTCTGCCAAGACTGACTATAACCTTCGAGTTATCTGTTCTGCTCCTCAAAAATACATTCCTGCCTACCAGCTTCAGTAAACATCCTCCTCAGCTGCAGAGCCAAAGGGCCGACCCGTCTCCGTGCAAGTAATTCATAGCCTCTGTTACCATGCCTCCATGAAAGGCCCCGTGCCCCCACGCTTCTCATGCAGACACTTAGGCGCTTATACACGCATCCACAGTTAGCATAGAATAGCTTCTGCCCTAGAGACCTTTCCGCCCAGATAATATGGTTCCTAAACATCAGATATCAGATATGATAGAAGTACAAGTTGATCTGACATGCCAGACTTCTGTCTCTTTCCGTCAGTGTAAATGTCAAGTCCCCTGCACCCCGTCAATCACACGTCATGCAGCTGCGCGCGCATCCAAGCTCCCGATTTCTGCTGACATTGCAACATTTCTGTTAGCACCACCCCTTGGTGCCACCCACTTGCGTCACCTATCAGTGACGTTTCTAGCACACACCTCCAGTTCACGCCTCTTGATTACGTACTAGTACCACGTGTATACTGTTATCTTGTCCTCTCTCAACTGTTACGCCTCCTGCACTGTTACTTATGATGTGAATTAAGTATATAAGCTATGTATTGTCAATAAAATGTAGCGCTCTATCCCTTCTGACACCCTTGTGGTGGTCAGAATCCGATATCCTGGTCATGACCATTCCTTTTTGAGGAATAAAACCTTTAGAAACTCTAACACCACGGACTCTGTTTTTTCCTTCCGATCTGAGTTATTATTGATTAAGTACTTACCTGCATAGAAATTAAGAGAGTAAATTAATTATTTACGTCAGGAGGTCTGTCCTGAAGCCACTACATCTGATCCTTAGTCCCAGCATTTGGCACACTAGGAAGGAGCACAAAAATGTATTCTGAGAACTTACAGAAATCTGACATATTGCCTATTTTATGTGTCTGACCTGAGTAGTCTCAAGGTGGCCTCGGTGTGTGATACCACAGAGGCCACCTTTTATCGAAAGTCAGCATTCTAGGAAAGGTGAAGGCTGTTAGTCGCTTGGACCGCTCGGTGTGATACAGACGGTACGGATAGGCCTTGAGTGTGCTATAGGGCCAGCACTGTGATCTTATTTTTTTGTCTAAAATGGTTTTCTCAGTGCTGCCGGTTTCTTAACACTGTTGATATCTGAAAGAAGTGAGAGGTGTTGTTTGATTGGACTACTGGGCACGATACAGATGGTACGCATGACCATGCGTTTGATATAGGGTGTAATTCGAACATTAGGGGAAATTTGGACCTTGGAGATTAGGTGTATGTTATGTTATGTTATCAGATTTATGGAGCGCGCAGCTTCCTCCAGCTGCAGAGTCCTGGTGCTAGGATTATTCTCATGACAGAAACAGAGGGGGATCCAGAGGTGATCAGGATTAAAAGCAAGAAAGAAGACAAACAGGAATATGGAAAAAGAAATGTGCAAACAGATAGGATCTAATGAGACTAGGAAGGGTAGCTTTGCCTGTATAGACAGGTTTAAAGATTTCTCCTAAACGCAGTGTATGTAGACAGTTCTGACCCCCACACATAGGAAAGACGTTTATTGCAGAGTAGCGAGAATCCCCCCTTTACTGGGCAGTAGACCTCGAATGGCCATATGATACCCTGCCCTAAAAAGATCAGATATATGGTAATCATAATTAGATAATACTGTCAATGGTCGCTGCCATGAGTTGTTGTTGTTTTTTGTCTCCCTTTCTTTTGCTCCTCTCTTTTATGATGCTATGTAACTCCTACATTCCGATTGTAATGAACATTGCTGTACATAATTTCGCCAGGGTGTGCAAACCTTGGTGCACCACTTATGCTAAGATGTAAACCTTGCAAATGGCCTTATGGCCAGATTATGAGAATAGTAAGATGTGCATGTTTTGTGATAATAATGTAGCACTGTAATAAAAATAAGTAAAAAACATTATTGAAGATTGCTCTAATCTTAAATGCACAGGGAGGGTGTTCCATACTCTGGCTGTGCAGACACCAAAAGAGAGACCACCCATTAAGGCTTTCCTAGCCCTCAGAATGATTGCAAGTGCGGTGTCCACAAATCTCAAGCATCGGCCAGCCAGGCAGGGCATTACCAGGTAGCGTAAATAGCGAGGTCCTTTGTTATTAAATATTTTATGACTTAGGCACATGGCCTTAAAACTGATACATTTCTCCAGAGGGAGCCAGTATAGCTTGGCCAGAGCTGGCAGCTCATGAGCTTGTCTGGGAAGGTTAAGGAGAAGGCGGGTGCCTGCATTTTGCACTCTTTGCAGCTTCTGGACATTGTGCTGGACACTCTAATATACAAACTGTTGTAGTAGTCCAATCTCGAGGCTACGAGTGCCTGCGTCACAGCGTTCCTTTCATGCATGGGGAGGTCAGAGATTATTGCGATCATTTAAAGTATGGCAAAACATATCCTTGCTAAGTATGCAATTTGGTCGTCAAAGCAAAGAAGTGAGTTAAAACATTTTGCAAAGTTTCTGACTTTGGGGCTTGAGGGTTGGGAAGGGGCCTTCTGTCTGTGACCACCAGGTGAGGACATTGATTCCCCACTAGAAGGACGTTGGTCTTGTTTGTGTTAAGTTTAAGACAACTTGAACCCATCAATTAGGCCAGTTCTACCATATAGAATTTGAAGCTAGCTGCTGATTCGCCCTCATCCAGGACAAGAGTGATAAACAGTTGCATGTCGTCGACATACGTCACCATGGAGACATTGTGTTTGCTGATGATATCTACCAGGAAAAGCATATAGACGTTGAATAACATAGGGCTTAGCGTAGAACCCTGTGGCATCCCCTGGGGCAGGGGAAACTCTTCTGAGGCATAAAGGGTGTTTACAATACAAAACACAAAAGGGTCCCTGGATCCTAGTATATAAGGAGAGGAAAGCAGGGTGCACAATAGAACAACAACATGAAACCTCTCCTTAGCTTAATTCATAAACGTGCGGTACCTAGACCATCAAAAAATACATTGTCCAACAAGATTCATATTATTCTTACTTTTTTTTATTTATAAAAAAATATTTTTATATATACATTTTTAGCTCTCGCCATAGCCAATGCGCTTGCGCATTGCTCCGGCGAGATTACAGTAAGCGGAAAAGAAAAGTCTACCAAAACGGCTGCGGATCGCATACAGTTCATGTGATCTATGCGCGTGCACACCATCGCTAGCCACATAACACACCACCATTTGTCTGTGCCTCGGCATCAGACTTCAAAGGCTGCCGCCCCCGCGTGCACATCGCGCACCACCATTTGTCTGTACCTCGGCATCAGACTTCCCCCGCCCCAACACCCCTGCCACAGCAATGCCGAGACCTTGTTTCTGGACGAAAGTGAAAGCCTACCATGTTTGTTTACCGTAGCCTTGCTCCTCAAATGCTGTTGCTGTGTTGCCATCTTTTCAGGGACACTCAGCTTGACAACACTAGACTTGCTAGCTGATATGCTACATCTGCTATGCTTTGCCTCTAGACACGGTGATCCTTTGCAGACTGTGCTGACTCTGCCCTCCTGATTCTGAAACTGACCAACGCAGTCACCACGCAGTCTCTTCTCGCTGACTTATGATGTCTGCCCTGCCACCATTTACTTCGGACCCTCATCCTCACACACCCTCACACCCTCTCACCCTTACACACCCTCACTCACCCTTACACCCTCACCCACCATCACCCGCCCTCACCCACCCTCACACACCCTCACTCACCGTCACTCTCCCTCACCCACCCTCACTCACCCTCTCTCACCCTCACCCTCACAACCCTCTCACCCTCACTCACCTTCACCCCCACACCCTCCCTCACCCTCACCCTCACACACCATCACCCTCACACACCCTCACCCTCACCCCATCACCCTCACCCCGTCACCCTCCCTCACCCTCACACCCCCTAACCCTCACACACCCTCACTCACCCTCACAACCTCACACACCCTCACTCACCCTCACAACCTCACACACTCACACCCTCACCTTCACAACCCTCTCCCCCTCACTCACCCTCACCCTCACACACCACAACACTCAGGAACACCACCACATCACTCAGGGGCTCCACTCAGGGGCACCACCACATCACTCAGGGACACCACCACATCACTCAGGGACACCCCCACATCACTCAGGAACGCCACCACATCGCTCAGGGACACCACCACATCATTCAGGGACACCACCACATCATTCAGGAACGCCACCACATCAGTGAGGAACACCACCACATCACTCAGGGACACCACCACATCACTCGGGGACACCACATCACTCGGGGACACCACCACATCACTCGGGGACGACACCACCACATCACTCGGGGACACCACCACATCACTCTGGGACACCACCACATCACTCTGGGACACGACCACATCACTCTAATACACCACCACATCACTCTAATACACCACCACATCACTCAGCCCAACCACATCATCACTCAGCACCACAACAGCACTGCCCTTGCTTGCTACCAACAAGCATTGCCATAGTCAATAGGATTAGCATTAGGAAAGTGTAAGCTATTGGCTTTGTGAATAACAATGCTATTAATTTATATATTTTCAAAGCCAACACTAATTTAAAAAATTTGTAATTTACAATACCAATAGCTCACACTTTCCTAATGCGAGACCTATTGCATTGCAAATGCTTGTTTCATATGTGGTACATCTACTTGGTTAAACATAAGAGCCCCAGGAGTAAATACACAAATGAATTTCAAAACATGCACTCAACCATCACCAAACACACAACTCCTATCATACCATACAACATCATACTCTCAAACATAACTAAACACTTCGATACATGTCAAAATTATACGGCTTGAATACAAAAGCTAAAAACAGGTATCTTATATGAGTTCATACCCGTGGATGGACTAAAACATCAAATGTTAGTATAGAAACTTCCCCAGTAGTCCGTACATCTGGAAATAATGGATAGGGTACAGTATGTCGGTGCAATATTTGATAATCTAAGCGACACCAGAAACGTCAATAAGATCAGAAAAAATGGTAAAATCACAATTTAGCTTGAAGTTTAATGAAATCAATGAAATCTTGAACGTTCTTTTTAATGGTAACTAGAGTCCAATACCATATGTGTACACAGATAGAAAACGGGAACCGTACCGTATTACTGGAGAACACCTTTAGAATTCTGGACAGAATTACTCCTCCATAGTGCAAGAGTTGCGGGCATGCTACTGGAAAAGTCCGCCGTAGGAGAAAGGAGGCTAGCCATTTGAGGGCCAAGGAGCTCACCCCACAGCAGCATAGCCGTTGAAGTAATAAACTATGAGAGATGGTGTCAAAAGTTGCCCTTCATTCCTCCCTGGACAAATTGCGGTCCACTTGGGAAAGAGATGTAGGAGAATTAGATGAGGAGAGCTGGAGAGAGGCCCTGGCAGCCCTAAGGGAGACGGCTATTGCAGTACGATTACGCTTCATTCAATTTAAATACCTGCACAGGGCCTATTACGCGAGAGAGCAATTGCACAAGGCTGGTCTGATTGCCTCCCCTGACTGCCTGAGGTGTGGCCCGTGAAGTGGGCACGTTTATGCATACGGTGTGGTCTTGTGGGGCATTGGAGGGGTACTGGAAGAGGGTCTGGGATTGTCTGGATGAGGTGCTGGTTTGGACACTCCCCCGTACATCACAGCTGGGCCTCTTACATGTTCTGGAGCAGGTAGGAGGCAACATTTATAAAAGACACTTGTTAATATTAGGCCTGGTGGTGGCTAAAAGGGATGTGGCCCGTGCCTGGAAAAACTCTCGAGCTCCCCCGATAGAGGCCTGGAAGCAGGGATTGGACTACTGTATGAGTTTAGAACGTCCAGTGTTCGAAGCACGAGGCTGCCCTAAAAAGCATTTCAAAATTTGGAAGAGATGGGCGGAATATAGGGGGCTGAGGCTGGAGCCGCCGACACAACAGGACGGTGTCGGTGAACAGCTGCTTGATGACCCTCGGCGAGGGTAGGAGTGTACTGCCAATTTCATATAGACTGCATTACCGAAAATGGACTGATATCATGTTGGGGTTAGGGGGGGGGACCCGGGTGGAGGGTAGTTTCTGTGGGGTGGGGGGGTTGGGGGGTTCTTCGACAAAATTTATTAATGTTGACTTCTACATTGATTGCTAGTCTTTGTACCTTGATTTTATGCTCATGGCTCCTCCGGGGTTCGGAGTACCGTGGAATGTCTTTGCAATCCTTCATGATATGATAATAAAGCTTGTTCTGAAAAAAAAAAGTTGCACTTCATGGCAGAAGTATGACCTTTGTCTGCCACGGCTCTGAGCAATTGAGGCCAGGAGCAGCGTCGAATCAGTGTTGTATTTAGCACAGAAACCAGATTGAGACTTGTGCAGCAGATTGATGTCTTCAATGAAACAAGTTAATCGGATAATGGAATGCTTTTCTGAAGATGTAGCTTGTGATAAACCAAGAAGAGCCTGTGCTTATCAAGTTGTTCCTGGTTTCTGCGTAAATTGTTATCTTTGTCCGGAGCTAATATTGACAGAATATAGGGCTCACTTAGTCCTGTGTACCGAACAGAGCCTCCCCTTGTCATCGGGTACCATGCGCTAAGGAGCGAGCTAAGGGTTTTTAAGGCATCATTTTTTCTCTGTCAAGTTTCTTCTCTCTTTTTCTTCATTGTGGTTATTAATTGATGGATTCTTGATGTTGGTATGCTGGTACATTTTTGCAACTGCATTTTTGTCTTGAGTGGTGTGTTTGTTAATGACTCAATGTGCTAATGAAGGAGTTGCCAATTCTTACAATCTTAAGGCCCTGGAAGAACTATTCCCTGCCTGCCCAGATGTAGGTGGATTGATGGCAGAAAGCATGAAGCCTGAGGAAACCATGAATGACTTTCTAGACAGAATGAGGGAACGGTGGGGACAAGAGATAGGACAGCCATGGACCGAGACAGGTCCCAATGTCACATTCTTCTATGACGTACTGCAAAAAGGGCGGCCCGACAAAATACAGAGTGTATTGGACAGTATAGTAGGGTTAGACATGTAAATGTAAATTGATACTTGTATAGCGCACTACTCACCCGCAAGGGTCTCAAGGCGCTTGTACGAATACCGCTGTGGAACCCATCCTGGCTTTCCCTGTGGGGCGTCCACTCCTGGGCACCCCCAAGGTGGAGGCCAGACGTCCTTAGCGTTGTGGGGGCCGTTGTGGAGATTAAGCAAGCTATTGCCCAGAGTTGCAGAGTGGGACTCTATGATTGGAATAGGCACTGAGGCGAGAATTATCAGGTCCGTGGAACTTTGAGCCCAAGACCCGCCAAGGCGGGGAATTGAACCCTGGTCCCAGGCTAGACCTCTGCATCAGGGTCTGCCGCTCTAATCATTGAGCCACACTTCTCCATCCCTCCCTGGCGGGAGATGCAGGTCGACAGATCACGTTATTACAAAAAGAAACAGGAAAATGACTAGGGAAAAACAGGAGCAAGCCTAGAGACACACCGCCAAGTTGGTCCAACACAAATTGAAAAAGAATGCCCTCATGTTGGCCGCAATCATCCAAGTGGCACCTGTCTTGAAGGTGGCTCCACCACAAAACCCTAGAGGGTTTCAACCCAGTTATAATGGCAGATGCCAGTCTGCAGGATGAGCCCTAGATAGCGGTCGTGCAGTATGGGAAACCTGTATTTCGTGTTCGGTCACCAATGCCCTGCAGAGGACCACCAACCAAACTTGGATGGAGGTGCCCCCCAGTGATTTCTAGGCAATTGCTAGTGTGCGTTTAGCCAAGACCAGCGCTAAGCCTAGGAACTTGTTTTGGTTCTTGCGGCGTGCATTACATTTCGTAATGCAGAGCAGGAAATGTGCAAAATGGGCTGCAATTGGAGTTCTCGTTGCTGCTGTTAATATTTCCAAGACCTCTCTCCAGAATGACACAAGTTGAGAACATGACCGGACCATTCGTTAAAAGGTGGCGTCCGAGTTCTGGCATCTAGGACAAATATCTTTAGATGATGGGTACTTACGTGCCAATTTATGCGGGATTAAATATGTATGATGCAAATAATTGAATTGGGTAAATTTTAATCTGGCATTTGTGGATATAATCTTAGGAATTCCCGTACATCGCGCCCACTGTTTGTCAGTGATTTCGATGGATAGTGCTGTGTTCCAGAATTCACATAATGGAGTGTGAGGGATCTGTCACCGCGACCCAACCCAAGATGGCCGCCGGACTGGACCAAACCGGAAATAGGGTTGGCGTTGCAGACTTCCGAGAAACGCCAGTCACAACTTCCTCCGGCCCACAGATACAAATGGCGGGGTATGCAGGGAAGGAGGCTTGTAAGCAGGAGCCGGACACCAGTGCATGCGAGGAGAACGATCGAGGAGAAGAGGACGTTGCAACCCCTGCAGGCTTCCCAGGAGAAGAAGACACCGTAAAGATACCCGACAACGTAAGCGAGACCGGCCCCCTGAGGTAACCAGAGGAGGCAGGATCTCACCATACCACGGTCACGGAGAACCGTGGCAACAGGCGAGTGACGGGGGCGACTGGGTTCTCTTTTAAGAGGTGGTGGGCGCGCCACCTGAACACCTCACTGTGCCAATAGCACTGTATTTCCCTCACTTAGGCACCTCACTGCTAGGGACTGGTGTGGGATGTGCACACTTCCCCTACCCTACTGTACGTATCGAGCACAGATACCCTGACGCTTGTCTTGTGTGTTTTCTTTCTCCTTTTCCCCCTCTGGAGGCCGGTTCAAGTCTTCACCAACGTGAAGCTGCGTCTAGAAGGAAGAAGGGAACCGGAGCCACGACCGTTACAACTTACTTTAAACAACCCTTAAAGAAACCCGACTCTCCATTCACCCTAAAGACTGTTTGTTTACTCTTTTTTTTGTGGTATCATAACCAGTGACTATATAACTGGACAGTTCCTGTCTTTACCTGGGGATGTTACGCTGTTCATGCAAAAAACCTGAGCATTTAAAACAGAAACGAGCTAATAAAGCCTTTAAACCCTACCCAGCGACTCGCTCTTATCTCCATCAGGATAGTGACCGGGACGAACCTCACCACAGTGGTGTCAGAAGTGGGATTTCGACTGCGATCTTGCAGCCGGACCCCGCCAAAATGGAAAACATTGTCACCCAATTGGCGGAGGGACAACGCCACCTACAATTGATGGTAGAGAAGCAAGGTGAACAGGCCCAAAAAGACAGAGAGGAGTTACAAACGGCTCTCAGGGATCAGGCTGCTCTTCTAGTCCAACAAGTGCAAGATACGGCCATACTGCACTTATCTGATGTCGTAGCTAATACTAGGGTCCATCCCAACGTACCCAGTGCCGTGCTACAAAAATATCAAGCAGGCGAAGACCCGGATTTTTTTTCCGTATATTTTAAAAGGGTGGCCACCACTGCCTCCTAGCCTCCCGAGCGATGGGGTCAGTATGCCGTCCTTATTGTCGGGGGAACTGGAGGCGACCTACCAGGCCGCTAAACCCGATGGAAGCATGCCCTATTCGTACATCAAAAGAACCATCCTAGAAAGACTAGGATACAACACCGAATACTACAGAACACGCTTCCAGAAAGAAAGGTGGTCGGCGGGCGACAACCATAGGACTTTGTACTATCGCGTTCGCGATCTTGGGTGTCGTTGGCTTCAGCTCACCACCACATCAGTAGAGGACATGACAGAGAAAATAGTCCTGGAACAATACCTTGAGGCGCTGCCAGGCAACACCCGGGCTTGGATACGACAACATCCTAATGTGTCAGCAACTTTAGTGGTTGATCTAGCCTGTGTCTTCCATTGTTCCCCAGATTTCCGCCCCTTGCACCAACCCTACCCTGATCCACCCTCCTTTACGTCCAACACCCCCTCCACCGGATCCCAGAAGCACCCCTTCCTCGGTCAAACCACCCCAAAGGTTTCAACCTACCATATCACCACATCAGGGTCCCCAGTGCTTTCACTGCGCAGAGTGGGGCCACATTGCACGCAATTGCCCAGCTAGATCCCCTGCCCCCGAACCTATGGATGTGGGGTATACCAAGGGGAAGGTTTATAGTATGGGAAACGTCACTAATCCATATAACCTGAAAATACATGGAAATGGAAAACCTGTAGTAGCAGTCCTCGACACAGGCTGTCAACAAACTGTGGTGGCTGCTGACTTAGTGCCCAAGTCCCTTTTGATTCCAGACACCCAGGTGCAGGTTATGTGTGTCCATGGAGAACAAAAACTCTACCCTCTTGCTGAGGTAGCACTAGAAATCCTAAAAGAGGTCCAGCTGCGTAAAGTAGGGGTGATTCTAGGACTGCCCGAATGAGTCCTCTTAGGGACAGACCTGCCACACTTCCCCGAAAACTTACAGTCTTTAACAGGGTCCGCCTCCTCAACCGAGTGGTTGACTGGCGCCCCCTTTGCAAGCACCTCCATAGAACAACCAGCAGAGCGAAAGATAAAAAGCAGAAGGGAAAAAAGAGAGGAAAAGGTTCTTTATTCCCAACAGAGGTATTCCCCCGCAGTGACTGTTCTTTCCTCCCCAGAGCAGACTCCAGGCACCTGTCGCAGCTTCAGGGCAGACCAACGGGAAGATAGCTCACAATAGAACGCATGGACACAGGTGGAGGAAGAACAAGAGGGGAAGGTAGGTCCCTATTTTGTCGTAAAACGGGGTTTGTTGTATCGCCTTACTCATACAGGCAGAGGGAAAAGGGAACAACTCCTCGTGCCCGGCCCGTTCCGCCCCAGGTCTTGCTGTTGGCCCATAGTCAAGCCGGGGGTGGTCATTGTGGAAAGGAAAAACCTCTTGATTATTTGTTGGAACGGTTCTATTGGCCGGGGTTTATCACGAGGTTGCCAGGTTTTGTGCTGCTTGTGTACGTTGTCAACTCATCAACAACCCCACCCTACCTTGAGCCCCCCTTCAGCCCTTGCCCATTATTGATGTCCCCTTTAGTTGGGTGGGTATGGACCTGGTGGGACCCCTGATCCCCTCTGCCCGTGGACACCGCTTTATCCTAGTCATCGTGAATTATTCCACTCGCTATCCCGAAGCCTTTCCCCTAACCACCGCAACCTCTAAGGCAGTAGCTCAGGCCATGGTGACTCTGTTTTCGAGGGTGGGCTTCCCCAAGGAAATCCTCAGCGACCAGGGGACTCCCTTCATGTCACACCTCATGAAGCAGGTCCGTGACATTCTCCAGATCAAACAGATAAGGACGTAGGTGTATCATCCCCAGACCAATGGTCTGGTGGAATGATACAGTGAGACCATAATAACCCTGTTGAGGAAACACATCGATAACACCGGCAGAGATTGGGACCGCCAACTGCCCCTGGTCCTTTACACAATTCGCACCCATGAACAGAGGTCTAGGGGGTTCTCTCCCTTCGAACTTGTGTTTGGGCGGAGACCCCGTACTCTTCTGGACATGGCGGCAGAACAGTGGGTGGAAACCGAAGGGGAACGAAAACCACTACTCCAGTACAGTAAAAACCTCAGAGACACCATAGCATCTGTTTGGGAAGAAGCACACACACATTTAGAACACGCACAAACACAGCAAAAACGTTTATATGATCGACAAACCCGGCTAAGAGAGTTGGCTGTAGGGGACAAGGTCCTAATCCTGTTGCCTTCCTCTGAAAAAAAACTATTGGCTACTTGGCAAGGACCGTTTTTTGCATTGGCCAAAGTTACGCCTGTCACTTATCGGGTAGCAGTACCCCTCCACAATAAGGCGTCCCAGATATACCGTATCAATCTCCTAAAGGCCTGGGAAGAACCTATACCAGTCCCTTTCTGTTTCCGAAAAAACACAATGTTGGTTGTTACAACCAAACCCCTAGAGGTACCCCATTACACCCAAGAGGATACAGAAAACCCCTCCTGGGGCTCCCAAACTACTGAGGAACAAAAAAATCAGTTAGAAGCCCTCTGTGCTTCTTTCCCCACGGTGGTATCAGGAAAACCTGGAAAAACGACGCTAGTAGAACACTCTATCGTCACACACAATTCCCAGCAGCCAGGCGAACAGCAATAGAAGAGGAAGTCAAAACAAGGGATAATTGAACCCTCAAAAAGCCCATGGTCCTCTCCCATAGTTTTGGTGCCGAAGCCGGATGGAAGCATCCGCTTCTGCAAATTGAACGCAGTTTCCCATTTTGACGCCTACCCGATGCCTAGGGTAGATGAACTAGTCGAAACACTAGGTCAAGCAAAAGTCATGTCCTGTATTGATTTAACTAAAGGATATTGGCAGATCCCGTTATACCCCAGGAGTAGAGACAAGACAGCCTTCACGACACCCTTGGGTCTCTTCCAGTTCAAAGTGATGCCCTTCGGTCTCCATGGAGCCCCAGCAACGTTTCAGCGTCTCATGGACGTAGTCCTGGGCCCCCATAGAGAGTATGCAAGGGCATATCGGGACGACATAGTAGTGTATAGCCCAGATTGGGGAACCCACATGCTACATCTACGTCAGGTCTTTAGAGCCCTTCAAGAAGCAGGATTAACCATCAATCCCCGGAAAACCACCTTAGGTGCTGACCACATAGAGTACTTGGGGTATGATATCCGAGATGGACAAATCCGTACCCAGGTGAACAAGGTAGAAGCCATCTCCCACATTCCGCGCCCCACAACCCGAAAGGAGGTACAGTCCTTTTTAGGTCTCGCCTATTCCATTCCGCAGGAATGAATATGCGAGTCTAATGCCGCTAAACCACCGCTAAACCAAGACTTAATCCCAAGGCTCTCAAAAGGCTCTCAAAAAGCGGATTTCCAACAGTTCACGAGAATCACGTGACCACAAGCACGCGCATTTCACCACATCAAAGCCCCAGCCTTCCTCCCAAAGGCTTCCTCAGCGCGCTTGCCATTTGCTCCCCAATCTGCCTGCCTCGCTTAATTGTATCAGACCCGACACTTATTTGCGGCCGGCCGGCCATGCTTCAGCGTGGTGCCTCCTCCAGCAGCTCTTCAAAGCCATTTCTCCTCCCCTAATTATTCACGGCCGGCCAGCCGTGCTTTCACTTTGTCTCTGTGTCTCGTTTTGTTTTTTTACCCTTTTTTTTTTATTGGTCCGCCTCTTCTGCCCGACGCTTCAGATCGGGCACTTTCAGCTTGTTATTTCCATCACACTGTGCCCAAACAGTTTTATCGTTTAAAAAAAACTCAGCTGCAGAAAACATGACATTCTCTTAAACTTGCGCAGTGCTGCACACCACCACTTTAAGTTTCGCAATAACGTTCTGATTAAACGTACCCCAAACAAGTAAGGTACATGGGCCATTTTGTCACTAGAGAACACCACCCCGCCCTCCCACCTTTCTCTCCCCGGAGCCCTCGTTGAATTCCGGCCAACACTTCAAAGGAATGCGCCTCCCGCAATGCCGAGAGCATTTCCCAGCCGGCCGCTTCTACTTTCATTTCGCTCCAGTATCCTGCTACACTTCACGGGTGCAGAGAACATGACATTAAGCATGGGCGAATTTTGCGAATCTCGCGTTCGCGAATTTTGCGGATTTGCGAACTCGCAATCCGCAAAATCCACGAATTCTCGCGAATTAGCGGATTTTTTTTTTTTGTGTTCGCGCGGGTTTCTGCCAGTTCGCGAGGGTTTTGTACAATTTCGCAAAACGCGAACTTACCTGTCGGGTCGCAAGTTTCGCGAACTTGTTGTTTCTATGTGTCCAGCCTGTTTGGGACACTCTTCTTCATCACTGCCACTCTCTGTCACCACTGCCACTCTCTGACTACTCATGCCACCCTCTGGCCCACCCATGCCACCCTCTGTTTCATCACAGCACCCTCTGGTTGTCCAGTCAGTGTACATTATTGTGGCAACGCAAGCACACCTTCCCTGCCTCAAGTGACCTGAATTAATTTGGGGCTGATTAATGTGTCACAGAATATTTTTTTAGCTGGCACCTGCTTCCTTAGTGCTTCCTGATTAGTGATCTTTTGCACTTGCTAAGTGCTTTCATTGTTGCAAAATTAGTTACAACACCTGCCCTGCCCCAACTGACAATAATGAATTAGGGGCTGATTAATGGATTTGAACTTCCAGCCTGGCTCCTGCTTGTCTCCCTTAGCTGTAATTCAGGACCTTTGTGGCATATGTGTAACTATTCTGAGGTTCAGAGTAGGGTCACATAATAGTTGCAACTGGCAACTGAACTCTGGAGGGGCCCCTCAGGAAGCACTACAGGAAATGGCTACTAATGATGAGCCTGAACTTTTGAACCTGGTAAGTAGTTTCAGTTTTGCTAAGATCGTATTTCTGCAATTTTGCGCTTATTCGCGGGGCGCGAAGTTGTACTGGGAAGCCGCGAACTCACGCGAACAGTGCGAGCAAAATCCGCTGCTCGCGGATTTGCGGATTTTGCGGGAGATTCGCGAATCTCGCGGATTGCGAATTTACCGAAAATCCGCAAAATCCGCGAGCCAAACGGATTTTCCGCCCATGCTTACATGACATTCTCTTAAACTTGCGCACCTAGTCACCCGGTGACTTCCCCGTGTGTTCTTGTGGCCGTGTTTGGTAACGAGCCACTGTAATGAACTGTTCACAATAACACATAGACCACTACACAGATCTTTCTGTGTCATGCAAACAATTGTAATCCGGTGTGAGCCAACTCAGCATTTCATCCTTACTTGGTGGTTGCTTTTTTGACCGGTTATTTTGTACGGCAAGCAGAATTATGCTACATAGTCAGCCTGTGTTAAATATTCCGTCCGTATGCTGGTGATACACACGTCTGGCTTCATAACCTCTGCTGAGAAGTTAAACTTCTTAATAAACCTGCAAAAATTGCAAGACTGTCCGACCGGCCACCCCTTGAAACACAATCCTTTAAAATTAGAGTTTCTCCTCATCGAGCCGTCTCAAACGACATTGCCTGTACAATATTAGCTTTATTAATGTGTCGAACTGGATTGCAAACAGGCAGTCTTTGGCAGGGTTTCCTCCCGGGCAAAAGACCCCATGTGCAGTTTCAAGTGAATGATTTCTAAAAATCTGCACTTTTAGCTAATATTTCTCTGGAGGCTTCATAGATGTATTCCTTAGCAGGCCCTCAAAATCCTCGTCCAATCTCTTGTGTTACAAGATGCTTCCGATGGGAATTCTACTCTGACTGGTCTTCCCTAAATATATCTAGCCCCTTAAGGCAGTTTTACATGCAGTGGTTTGCTTCCGCAAACGGACCAAAAAAATGTGGCTTCACGTCCGCTTCTCCCTCCCACAGGCAGCCATCTGTTTGTCCCCCCGCACCCACCCCCAATTTCCTCGTTCTCTTTCTTCCTTTCCCCCACCCAGGCCCTTGCGTAATAGATATCATCACCCCCTCATGCTCTCCGGTGACTTCCCTGTGTGTTCTTGTGGCCGTGTTTGCTTTAGATACTTGCCCAAGTGTCAAACATTGCCTACATAACTTTTGCTCTTCCGTCACCCACCCTCTCACCCTCCCCCACACCCTCACCCACACACCCCCTCACCCACTCACACCCTCACACACCCCCTCACCCTCACACACCCCCTCACCCTTACCCTCACTCACCCTCACTCTCACACACCCTCATTCTCACACACCCTCACCCTCACACCCCCCCACACACCCTCACCCTCACACCCCCTCACACACCCTCACCCTCTCACACACCCTCACCCTCTCACACACCCTCACCACTCTACCACTCTACCTCCCTCACTCTAACGCCCTCACTCTACCGCCCTCACACTACCACTCTACCGCCCTCACTCTACCACCATCACTCTACCGCCCCCACTCTACCACCCTCACTCTATCACTCTACCGCCCTCACTCTACCGCCCTCACTCTACCACTCTACCGCCCTCACTCACTCTACCGCCCTCACTCACTCTACCGCCCTCACTCACTCACTCTACGGCCCTCACTCACTCTACCGCCCTCACTCACTCTATCTATCTATCGCCCTCCCTTACTCTATCTATCGCCCTCCCGCTATCTATCTATCTATCAATCGCCCTCCCTCTATCTATCTATCTATCACCCTCCCTCTATCTATCTATCTTTCGCCCTCCCTCTAGCTATCTATCGCCCTCACTGTAACTATGGCACCACCCCAGCATCACTCAGGGGCGCAACAGCATCACTCAGGAGCACCACAGCAGCACTCAGGGGCACCACAACATCACTCAGGGGCACCACAACATCACTATGCGCTACCACAGCATCACTGAACACCACAGCATCACTCAGCACCACCACAGCATCACTCAGGGGCACCAAAACATCACTATGCGCTACCACAGCATCACTGAACGCCACAGCATCATTCGTCGCTACCACAACATCACTCAGCGCCACCACAGCATCAATATGTGCAACCATTCAACAACAACTGGTTCAAATATGTTCTCTCAATGTTTTAAGCTTTATTACAAATGTCACAAAAAAATGTTAATATTTCACTTCTGTTCTTGGCTTTTTGTCACAATAAAATACACTGAACATAATCTTCACAAAAGTCATTTTTGTGCCTTTCTGCCCTCTGCATCACCACGTCATCACTCAGCGCTACCCCAGCATCACTCAGCACCAACACAGCACCACTCAGCACCACCACAGCATCACTCAGCACCACCACAGCATCACTCAGCACCACCACAGCACCACTCGGCGGCACCACCCCAGCATCACTCAGCGCCACTCCAGCATCACTCAGCGCCACCCCAGCATCACTCAGCGCTACCCCAGCATCACTCAGCACCACCCCTGCATCACTCAGCACCACCCCAGCATCACTCAGCACCACCACAGCACCACCACAGCATCACTCAGCGCCACTCCAGCATCACTCACCGCCACCCCAGAATCACTCAGAGCCACCCCAGCATCACTCAGCGCCACCCCAGCATCACTCAGCGCCACCCCAGCGCCACTCAGCGCTACCCCAGTATCACTCAGCACCACCACATTATCACTCGGCACCACCACATTATCACTCAGCAAGACCACATTATCACTCAGCACCACCACTCATCACTACCACAGCACCACTCAGCACCACTACAGCACCACCACGGCACCACTCAGCACCACCACAACATCACTCAGCACCGCCACAGCACCACTCGGCAGCATCACTCAGCACCACCCCAGCATCCCTCAGCGCCACCCCAGCATCACTCAGCGTCACCCCAGCATCACTCAGCGCCACCCCAGCATCACTCAGCGCCACCCCAGCATCACTCAGCGCCACCCCACCATCACTCAGCACCACCACAGCATCACTCAGCGCCACCCCAGCATCACTCAGCGCCACCCCAGCATCAATCAGAGCCACCCCAGCATCACTCAGAGCCACCCCAGCATCACTCAGCGCCACCTCAGATTCACTCAGCGCCACCCCAGCCCCACTCAGCGCTACCCCAGCATCACTCAGCGCCACCCCAGCCCCACTCAGCGCTACCCCAGCATCACTCAGCACCACCACATTATCACTCGGCACCACCACATTATCACTCAGCACCACACAGCACCACTCAGCACCACCACAGCCCCATTCAGCACAACCACAGCACCACTCAGCACCACCACAGCACCACTCAACGCCACCCCAGCACCACTCAGCGCCACCCCAGCACCACTCAGCGTCACCCCAGTACCACTCAGCGCCACCCCAGCATCACTCAGCGCCACCCCAGCATCACTCAGCGCCACCCCAGCATCACTCAGCGCCACACCAGCAACACTCAGCACCACCACAGCATCACTCAGCACCACCACAGCACCACTCGGCGGCACCACCCCAGCATCACTCAGCGCCACCCCAGCATCACTCAGCGCCACCCCAGCATCACTCAGCGCTACCCCAGCATCACTCAGCACCACCCCTGCATCACTCAGCACCACCCCAGCATCACTCAGCGCCACCACAGCATCACTCAGCGCCACTCCAGCATCACTCACCGCCACCCCAGAATCACTCAGAGCCACCCCAGCATCACTCAGCGCCACCCCAGCATCACTCAGCGCCACCCCAGCGCCACTCAGCGCAACCCCAGTATCACTCAGCACCACCACATTATCACTCGGCACCATCACATTATCACTCAGCAAGACCACATTATCACTCAGCACCACCACAGCACCACTAATCACTACCACAGCACCACTCAGCACCACTACAGCACCACCACGGCACCACTCAGCACCAACACAGCACCACTCAGCACCACCACAACATCACTCCGCACCGCCATAGCACCACTCGGCAGCATCACTCAGCACCACCCCAGCATCCCTCAGCGCCACACCAGCATCACTCAGCGTCACCCCAGCATCACTCAGCGCCACCCCAGCATCACTCAGCGCCACCCCAGCATCACTCAGCGCCACCCCAGCATCACTCAGCGCCACCCCAGCATCACTCAGCGCCACCCCAGCATCACTCAGCACCACCACAGCACCACCACAGCATCACTCAGCGCCACCCCAGCATCACTCAGCGCCACCCCACCATCACTCAGCACCACCACAGCCTCACTCAGCGCCACCCCAGCATCACTCAGCGCCACCCCAGCATCAATCAGAGCCACCCCAGCATCACTCAGAGCCACCCCAGCATCACTCAGCGCCACCTCAGCATCACTCAGCGCCACCCCAGCCCCACTCAGTGCTACCCCAGCATCACTCAGCACCACCACATTATCACTCGGCACCACCACATTATCACTCAGCACCACACAGCACCACTCAGCACCACCACAGCCCCATTCAGCACAACCACAGCACCACTCAGCACCACCACAGCACCACTCAACGCCACCCCAGCACCACTCAGCGCCACCCAGCACCACTCAGCGTCACCCCAGTACCACTCAGCGCCACCCCAGCATCACTCAGCGCCACCCCAGCATCACTCAGCGCCACACCAGCAACACTCAGCACCACCACATAATCACTCAGCACCACCACATTATCACTCAGCACCACCACATTATCACTCAGCACCACTCAGCACCACCACATAATTAAAAACCACATAATTGCACTCTACTGAATGCAACACACACTCCACACAATAACACTCAGTGCCACATAATTAAACAACACATAATTACACTGCACTCTATGCAACATACACTCAAAATCCAACTCAGTGCCACATACTTACGCAGCACTCAATGCTACATACACTCAAAATTCAACTCAGTGCCACATATTTACATGCAAAATAATTACACTGCACTCAATGCCACATACACTCCAAATAACAATCAGTGCCACAAAATTAAAATGCAATCAATGCAACATACATTAGAAATACCGCTCAGTGCCACATAATTAAACACCACAGACTTACACTGCACTCAATGCAACATACACTCCAAATACCACTCAATGCCACATATTTACACAGCACTCAATGCAACATACACTCCAAATACCACTCAGTGCCACATAATTACACGCCACATAATTACAATGCACTCAATGCAACATACACTCCAAATAAAACTGTGTGCCACATACTTATATGCAACATACAGTCCAAATACAACTCAGTGCCACATAATTACACACCACATAATTAAACTCTACTTGATGCAACACACACTCCACGCAATGCCACTCAGTGCCACATATTTATCTGCTACATAATTACACTGCACTCCATGCAACATACACTCCAAACAATACCACTCAATACCACATAATTACACACCACACAATTACACTCTAAAGAATACAACATAAACTCCCCATATTACCACTCAATGCCACATAATTATATGCAACATAATTCCACTGCACTCAATGCAACAGACACTCCAAATACCACTCAGTGCCAGATAATTACACACCACATAATTATACTATAGTGAATGCAACACACACTCTCCATATTACCACTCAGTACAACATCACAAATGTCACAAAAAGATGTTAATATTTCGTCACAATAAAATACAGTGTACATAATCTTCACAAAAGTTATTTACAAAAGTTTAAGCTATTGCCATTATAAATTAAGATCACTTTTATTTAAGTATTAATTATTTTACAAAATTAAAAGCCATTGTAATTTGTAATATCAATACAGCTAAGTCACGTAAATACAAAACATGTTGCATTACAAATGCTATAGGTGTCACATTTGCGAAAGTTATAACTATTGGCATTATAAATGACAAAATTTAGCTATTTTCAAAACCAACACATAAATAAAAAAAATTGTCATTTACAAGACCAATAGCTCAAACTTTCCTAATGCGAGACCTATTGCATTGCAAATGCTTGTTAGGCTCAGTGGGATATTATCGACGGTTTGTTCCCCATTCTTCTTCTTTGGCCAGTCCTTTAACTGACCTACTCACCAAGCCGCTTGCAGGAACAAAGCTTTACTGCCCTGAAAACAGCCCTTTGTACAGACCCCGTCCTGACCTGCCCCGATTTCCACAAAACTTTGTACTGCAGACTAACGCCTCAGACAGGAGATTGGGAGCCATACAGTCACAGCCAGATAGGAAAGGGATGCTCCACCCGGTCTTGTACATAAGCATTAAACTCTTCCCCAGAGAGGCAACCTATGTAACAATAGAAAACAAGCATTTACAATGCAATGGTCTCGGCATTCTTTTTTTTTTTTTTTTTTGAAAACCTTTATTTATCAGAAACATAGTACACAGCGTCTGCCTACAACCACTGCGGGCCGGCCGCTATGACAATAACTAGCCTCCCAAGGTACCTTGCACTGCAAATAAAGGACAGAAAATCACAAATATCAACACTACGGTAGACTGGCAAGGAGCCACAGGAGGAGGATAGGGAGGGTTTCATTTTGTAATTTAGACGAATCGTCCTAAAGTCAGATCGGGTGGCCGAAAGGGCGGACCAAATAAAGGGATATACACAAGCTAAACATCATTATCGAGAAACTGGCGTGAATCAGCACAATAAGGATAAACAAGCACCGAAATACATATCACCCCAGTTAGCGCCCGCCCAGTCAATTTGTCACATAAGGAGTTGCATTCAAGCTGGTATACGGTATAGTAGGATATAAGAGGGATCATTATATGACAACGATGAAAGGATCCTACGACATGCAGAAAGGCACTTATTACAAGGGAAAATTAGCAGCAGAAAATGCGCCCTCAAACAGTAGTATAAGAGGGAAGGAAGAGCAGGATGTGTAATCATTCAGTAACTATGCATTAAAGTCGATATCATGGTCGTGAATCAATAAACCTTGCGACAGTAACACAGACGCAAAGCACGAAAATCCGTCCCAGAAAGAACTAAACCCAACCCCCATCTGACCCGAGATACGAAAGAAGAAGAAGGAAACAAGAGAAAGAACAAGAAGAAAGGCCATAGAAACAAAAAGAAAACGAAAGTCAAGCCCCAACCCCCCCACCCTGCACGTCGAAGAGGCTACGCCCCCCCCCCCCCTACTAACGTGCCTGTCGCCCCAAGAGTACCCACATAAGGGAAAAGACGGGGGAAAGTCAACACAAGCAGACTCCCGCCCCACCCCATTCGCACATAGCAGCTCAGGCGCGATCACAAAACAGACCAGCAGGTCGACAAACAATGGCGGCGTCGTAGTACAGTTCAGCAAAGCGTCCACATCATAATGAGTGACCGGGGATCAGTCCTGCGATGCAAAAAGGAAGAGTTCACCCCTGTCCCAACTTTACCCTTCCGTCAATACGTAGCCACTGAAAGTTCGCAATGGGGCACCGCCCCGAATGAACAAGACGGCCAGGCGGGTAGAACAAAGGCAATTCAGCGAGAGATCTCAGAGGCAGGGGACTGACAAGTAGTCTCCTGAGGACATGTAGGCACAGGAACAAAGCTCCGAGCAAATCCCTCAGATTGCGACCCGATAGTGGCAACACAAGATAGCCGGGTGGTGAAACAGGCCCATGAGGGGAATCCGCACTTTTTGTAGCACTAGGCCTCGATGGCACATTCAAGTGGCTAGGCAGGTGGGATCTGTGACCAACATCGTCCAGGGCCCTCCATGGCACCATCGGTAGGCACGTAGCAGGCACATCTAATGGCGGCAAAGATCCGCCCACAGCACTACTTCTAACGGGATCGCCGGAGCCTTCTTCCCACGGCTGGGTGATAATAGCGTCCAGGCGCCGTGCAAGGTCCCCGGCCCCATCCAAACAGGTAAAGCGCAGGGAGCTCAAAGCAGCAATAAGGTCGCGAGCCGTAGGTTCCATGGTGCTTAGCCGGCATAAAATCACTCGCTCTCAGGGTATCTTCTACCTCGGCCAATGTCAGTGACCCCCACCGAACCGCCCAGCCGAAAAGGTAGTGTGAAAGTCACCAGAGCAGGGGCCGGCGCCACCTCCAGCTGTTACGATCGATCCGCCATTACACCTTGCCAATAAACAGTACACTCAGTTACAGGATGCCCCATAAGAAGCGCGGGCAGCATCGACGTTATATGGCACAGAGTCTCAATAGCAGGGGCAGACCCACCAACTGTGCGCAGGAGCGCCGACCTCCATACCTTCGAGGTCTGAAAAGATGCACCGGTCTGCCCCAGGTCAGCCAGCGCCAGCAACGTTGCTCCCGTTTCAAAATGGCGGTCTCAACTCGTCCAGTAGATCTACAAACAGCGCAGATAACAAAGGAACGGTCGTATCAGGCAAAGGATCAGATCTCCGGCGTGTGCGCCCGTGTCTGTGGTGGCGCCAAGTCCCCACGTCCGTCCGGGTTGGCGCAGTGTCTCTTCCGCAGCTAGGAGATATGGGCTTCGTGGCCCGCAAAGCCGCGACCTCCAGTGGCATCCGCGGCCGGCACCAACATCCGGTCTCTCGGCTAGCAGTCGGACGCCGCCACGGCGTCTAGCGAGAAAGGGTGGATGGATGGGTCACCAGTCACCTCCGAACGCCGGAGTTGCCGCCCGCCGATCCACACATCTTCCGACGTCCCGTGAGCACTGCCCGAGCCTGTGCGACCCGGGGAAGAGCAGGATATTAACAGGATAAGTGCCGCGGCGAGCGGAGCTCGCGGACTAGGCGGCCATCTCGCTCCGCGCTCGGCCACGCCCCGGTCTCGGCATTATTAAAGGTAGAGCTAATGGCATTGCTCATGACTTTTTTTTTTTTAAATCGTAAATAAATGGCATTGTCATTTACATTGCCAATAGCTTAATCGTTAAATAAATGGCATTGTCATTTACAATGCCAATAGCTTAATCGCTCGCAAATGCATGACCTATTGCATTTACACCCACACAGAGCCACACACACACACAGGAGAGCAAGCACAGCGAGGGGGCAGGGAAGCAAGCACAGCGAGGGGGCAGGGGAGCAAGCACAGCCAGGGGGCAGGGGAGCAAGCACAGCCAGGGGGCAGGGGAGCAAGCACAGCGAGGGGGCAGGGGAGCAAGCACAGCGAGGGTGCAGGGGAGCAAGCACAGCGAGGGTGCAGGGGAACCAGGGGGCAGGGGAGCAAGCACAGCCAGGGGGCAGGGGAGCAAACACAGCCAGGGGGCAGGGGAGCAAGCACAGCCAGGGGGCAGGGGAGCAAGCACAGCCAGGGGGCAGGGGAGCAAGCACAGCCAGGGGGCAGGGGAGCAAGCACAGCCAGGGGGCAGGAGAGCAAGCACAGCCAGGGGGATAGCCTCCCAGATATTGAGGCATACTACTGAGCATGCTAGAACGAGAGCACAGACTTACTTTTCCATGCAACTTATACACAACAGGAAGATGCATGCACAAGCCAAACTTGATCACAATACGCAGGAGAATAGAGTGCACACTGCACGCATGCAAGATCAGGACAACTTAGCTTAAAAAGAAATAATTATACTCAGACCCAGGAAGTGCGTGTGTTCGTGCTCCATTCTAGGCGCATAGTGTTCGAGGTCAGCCTCAGTGGTGTTACGCTAACTGAAAGGGTCATCTATAGAATGTAAAGCGGGGCTCTGTAGTCTCCCACATCTCACAGATATGTATTTTCCCTAGGCTGAATGCGCCCCCCCCGTAAAAGTTGGGAGCCCCTGAAACGTTGGGGGCCACTGCTCCGCAGGAGGTGTGGGACTTACATTATGCCCCTGCCGGCCTTCAGCGGGATGCCAGGCACCTAGGCACACGTCAAATTCGCAGAACCCATCAGACGAGAAGCGTGCTCGTGCGGAAGAACCTCTCGAAATTATCCAACGGGTTTGTCTTAGGGACTTGTAGAGGGCATTAAATATAGTGAAAACGATGGCTTAGAAAAATGCATGTTCATACAATCACACTGCGGGCTATCGTCCACTTTGTGTTTCTGCCGCAGTGTGGTGCTGTTGCAAAACAAACGTGTTCCTGGCACCCTTGAAAGCAGTCTTGGTCGAAGAACCCCGACAACCTTCCCAATATTCAATGATATGCCTGTCTTTGCTGGAGTTGAATGAAGTCCGATTTCCGAACACCAGCGAGGTGGATCCGGCAGAAGATGCTGGCGGATGCCTGCGCTTAGAAGCCCCTCACCATGCCGCACTGTTGCGCCGGCACAGCCCCACGCTACCGTCTCTGTGCCCCCGGCACTCGCCCCTGCGGACCTTCAATGGTTCCTGAAGGGGAATCGCAGCGAAACATTCTCACAATCCGTGCCTAATGCATTAAACCTGCCTCTCCATTGTTCCCTCGACTTGCTCTGACCTTGCAGGGTATCACTTTCCAGCTTGTTCTTGAAAAGGCTTAAGTGAAAACAGGCAGGGTGTTCACGTTAAGTATCCATGCTATAAAGCCATCAAATCAAAGAATGGTGAGAAATAGGTCATATTTTGTAAGGCGTGTGTGAGAATGTGTTGGGCGCTGTTTGAGTTGAACCTGGTGTGAATGGCTTATAAAGTGAAAGTAGTCTTGGCTCCTGCACTGCTTGCTAGAAGCCTTGGGAGGTGAGTAGGACGCGGGCAATCACTCAATAAAAAACCTGTTGGACTCTATGAGAGACTTGGGTTTCGAGCCATCGAGAGCCTGCACAGGCAAACAATAGGAAACAGGCGTCACTGAATACATTAGTGCATTTTCATTCATTCTGAGAAAAAAAGTATGCTACCCCCGAAAATAATTTTTATTATGCGCATACTTGGCACGATTAAGCTTTCGAGGTCTCGAATTACAAGGCGTGTTGTCCTCATGCTAATGTGCACTTGGGCATAAACTAAATCAGGGGTCTTCAAAGTGTGGGGCGCGACCCCCAGGGGGGCCACGGAGTGATTGAAAGGGGGTCGCGCATTCCCTATTCCTGATCACACTTCTGCCCGGGGCCATCTGACTACAGGGATTCAGCCCCCCTCCTCCCCCGTAGTGTGTCTCAGCTCGACCTGCTGTCAGCTGCGCTGGGCTGTGTCTGCAGTCTTATCTCCAGCACAGCCCGGCACCACTGAGTTTCACAGGTCGTTAACGGCCATTTGCATATTTACATACCTTTTGAAAACTGGTCACTGAGGCTTATTTTTTTTTATAGTTCCAGTACCCCCTTGGGCCCCAACTCAGCCTTTTCCTTACATTTGTATTTTACATTTACTGAAACAGTGTGAGAATGCATTCCATGAAAAGAAATAAAAAGCAGAGTTGCCAGGAGAAAAAAATACCAGCCATTTTTCAACACACTGTTTGCTACCTCTCACATTTTGTATGCTTTAGATACTTGCACAAGTGCCACCATTGCCTACGTAACGTTTGTTCTTGTGTTTGAGTGTGCCATTTCTTGCAGTATTATACCTCTACTTTTACTTTGTACGCTTTTGTAACCTGCACACATCACTTTTTCCTCCTGTAATGTACCGTTTGCTACCGCTTGTATTTTGGTTGCTCGCTATTGTCTCTTTTGCCTCATGTAACGTAACGTTTACTTTTGTAATTGGTTCACTTGTAATGTTCTCATGTATCAGTTCCGTTCCTAGTGTGAAGCGCTCTGACATCTTCGGGTAACGTCAGCGCTATATAAAAACGCATAAATAAATACATTCGTAATGTGACTTTTCGGTCTTTGTTCCCTTTATCAGTCATGGATCATTGAGGCAGCCCTAGAACACAATTAAAAGTGCTTTCTATTTATATTTGCTGTTCCAAGTATGCACAGATGAGTGCTGAAATACACAGCTTTACGTGACTGCCTATTTTTGTACCGTCTGGGACATCAAAATATTGAGCAGGCAACCCTAACCATAGGACTGGAAATATGTTGCAAGATCAGAATATTTATTTCCTCCACCCTCGATCCCTGATTAATGTCATAATAGCAATAGTTTAACCTATATCTTAAACCCTACGCCGCAGTCCATAATATGTTGAGTTACTTCAAGTGTCTGGAAATGCACCCTGCATTCAGAGAACTCACTTCTCATTCTAGCACTTCACTTTCATGCTCACCCTGCATTCACAGCGATCAAATGCACTCACACTGATCACCATGCACTCACATCATTCACCCTCTCACCCTGCACTCGCAGTGATCACTCTGCAATCACAATGCACTTGCGTTGTTCTCCCTGTACCTCAACCTGCAGTCACGCTACTCATCTGCACTCATCCTGCACTCATGTGACACCTCATTCACCTGCCCCCTCACTGCTCAATTTGCAACTCGCTCAAACAAGCCCATCATTAACCATGCATTCCTTCATCCCACTCTGCACTTATATCCACACTCAAATTCATATGGCCACCTCACTCACCCTGCAGTCACTCCTCTTTCCCTACTCTCATACTGTTGCATCGCTCACCGTGCACTCACATGGGCACTCTTCTCATCCACAGAGGGCAGGGTTTTAGGGACCCCTGCTGCTCCCGGACAGGGCCAGGTGAGCTTCTAATGTGGCAGCACGTATTCCTGCGGACTAGACATCTTTCTGATGTTAATTGCTGTATTTTGGTTGTAAACTGGTACGGTTTTATTGTGAGCAAAAAAATGTCAAAATAATGAAGCAATTCTATCCCAAAATAACGTGGCATCACATAACATTTACATTTTCCTCTCACACAATTTAGTCAAGCCTTCCGTGTAATTTGGTCCTCACCTGCCTTGTAATTCCAGAAGCCCTGCCTACAGGTTTAGAAATGTTTGTCAGGAGGGGGTCCTTATGACTGAAAATGTTGACAGGGGGGTCTCGGCACCCAAAAGTTTGAAGACCTCTGAACTAAATCCTCTCAATTCAACGGAAAATGCGGCAGAGAGCGCAGCTCTGCGCTCTGCGCAGTCGGGTCGCTGTTGAAGTTCTAGTTGAAGGTATCAGGGCGCACCTTATCTTCTGACACGGGACAGTGACGTTTTAGAGTCACACTGTGTCCCTCCGTGCTCGCCTCTCGTCTGATGCAGCTGAGGCTGACACCCACCGCTGCACAGAACATCCCCCGATCAGCGTCCTGCAACTCCCCCGTCCCCAGAATGGTATATTCCGTTGGGAGATGCAGCCGAGCCCCCCTTTGCTCGATTCCGTGTGATGTGATTTATTTGCCCTCGATTTGACCACAGAGTCCACCAGAGCAAGAATAGGCAGAGTGGTGGATCCCTTCTCGGTTAATGAAGCAAACTTTGAAAAACTTTTGTAAACGGAGGTGTGTTCCTGAGCGCCAGGTCTAGGAAAAATGCTGCTGTGGAGGTTGTGTGTGGGTTAGTACTCCTAAATCCGAGCCTGCTTGTTGAACCGTGCAAGGAATCTCAGCGTCTCCTGCAGCGCGCAATCATCATCTTTTAGTCCATGGAGGCTTAATTGCACATTTGTGCTAGTGTCTCCAGGAAAGTATTTCGGCAAGTATGCTTTCAGAATCGCCCTGAAGTCTGCTGTCAGCTTCGGACTTGCGAACGTACTACAGTGCCATACACATGGCAGAATGTACATAGTAAGAATATTATTTGAATCACAATTGCGTAATGGCAAGCCATGATTATGTAACTTTTTTTAGCTAATTAAGCCCGGGCTCCTCTATGCCCTAGAGAGCGTGATCTCCCCTGCCTATTAGGAGGCATAACCCCTGCTGCTCTTTTCATAGCCCTGTCAGAAAGATTGCTTGTCCTTGGAAAATAGATGCATGCATTTGACAGAGCACAGTCTTCCCCCGGGCAGAGGGGAGGCTGTGTGGTCTCAATTTTGCTATAATCATGACCTCACCGCCATCGGAAGGCGCAGCAGGAAAAGCACCTTCCCAGTGTCCGCAGGGGCTGTTGCTAGGATTCCCAGGGGGCACAGGTCTGTCTGGTATCTAATGACAAGCGTTGCTTCCTCAGACTTTACCACACGGACGCCTCCTCCCCACAGGAACCGGAGGACTAGGGCAGTCAAGAAGTGTAACGCAAAACAATGGGGTCCTCCAAGCAGAATGTGGCGAGGGACCCCCGAGGCGTCCACACCTCACAGATATTATTATTACGAAATAGGCTGAACTGGGCCCCCGAAGGGTGGGGCCCCTTTGCGCTGCAGGGCTTGAGTTTGCTCCCTGGACCAGGGGGCTTCTTTTAGAGGGCGATGGGTGGAATGATTGTCAGGTATCCAGCCTGGAAACAGACCGGAAGAAACACAAACTCGAGTTTCTTATGGACGTGCATACAACCACTCCTGAATCCTCCTAGAGTACGAGCTTCACTCACGTCAAACGCATGACACGTTATGAGCACATTGCTTTAACTCCCACTCCCCTCCTTTCTGGAGCCACGCGCACTCATGGACTCTTCCCAGGCCCGCAGATGTCTGGGTGGCGCACCCGTTGCCCTGGCTGTGCCTATCTGAGGCCTCCTGGACCCTCACACAGAGAGGGGAAGAGACACACCGGCGGCCTGTGGGGGCACCGTCCCTGTCAGCCGGCTTCTGCTGATGAAATCAGTGGTTCAAAGAAAAGTGCAACTGAAACAGACTCCAGCCTACCTCCAAGACCCAGAAAAGCGGCTAGAGTTTGGGGCTGTGGGTTATTTTAGTGGTGCGTTAATGTCTTTTTTTAATTAAGAAAGTTTCCGTGAGTAAAGGCGGCACGTCTCGTAGGTTGTACCGAGGCAAGTGCGGAACTCCTGCCCGATCCTTGACACCATGATACGGCTGTCATACCCAAAGCAAGAGCATACTACCGGAGAGCTGCGGGCGGAGGGAGGGAGGGAGGGGGGAGCGGGACTAAGGAAAGCTGCGGGCGGGCGGAGGGAGGGGGGGGGGGAGAAATATACATGGCTTTGTGAGAGCGCACGCTTTATTTGGCATGGATGCAAACCGTTCGGCTAGATGTCAGGTGAACGTTACTGTCAATTCTGCCCGCACGGTGCTTCACCAGATCACGCAGCTTGTGCAACGCGCAGCGGGGACCCAGACCTGCAAAAGATAAGAGCGGCAGGGCGGCTTTGCAGAGTGCGCTCTGCGGCTCCCTGTGGTGACCCCAATGCCTGTCTGCCCACAGAAAACGAGACGGCCCGATGTGTACACACAAAGACTGCCAGGTGGAGGAGGCTGCGACTTCTTGGGGCGGCTGTTGTTGTTAAATGGCTTAAAGAAAAGCGCCGCCATTTTCAGATTCGGGGGCGTGTTTTTTGCGCCCTGAGTGACAGACGACGTCACAGGGCTAAAGAATGCAAAAAATCACGCCCCCGAATCCGAAAAAGACGGAGCTTATTTGGAGGGACGGCTCTCTCCTCCAATGGCTGGCCTCCTTTTAGGAAGCCAGCCAATGGAGGACAGACGGGCGAGGGAGGCGGGTTCCAGACCCTACTAAGTAACATACGACTCCTCCCGGAAGCTGGCAAGCCAGCATTTCCGGTCCTCGACCGAAAGAATGCTTGGCATTTAAGTGGGCAGTAGAAGCCCTGCAATACTACTTCTTGGGCCGTCATTTCGTACTGTTAACTGACCATGCACCATTGACCTGTCTGGCCCTGCAAAAGGATACTAATCCCAAAGTTCTACGTGGTTTCTTGCTCTGCAGCCTTTTTCATACAGCACGTTCCACGTGCCAGGGAGCTTACAGAACAACGTGGATTTCCTATCAAGATGTCCTTCGTCCAAATGGCCCAACCGTCCATTCATGGGGGAAAGGCAGTGTGAGGGATCCGTCACCGCGACCCAACCCTAGATGGCCGCCGGACTGGATCAAACCAGAAATAGGGTTGGCGTTGCAGACTTCCGAGAAACGCCAGTCACAACTTCATCCGGCCCACGGATACAAATGGCGGGGTATGCAGGGAAGGAGGCGTGTAAGCATGAGCCGGACACCAGTTCATGCGAGGAGAACGATCGAGGAGAAGAGGACGTTGCAACCCCGGCGAGCTTCCCAGGAGAAGAAGACGCCGTAAGGATACCCGACAACGCGAGCGAGACCGGCCCCCTGAGGGAACCAGAGGAGGCAGGATCTCACCATACCACGGTCACGGAGGACCGTGGCAATAGGCGAGTGACGGGGGCGACTGGGTTCTCGTTTAAGAGGTGGTGGGCCGGCAACCTGAACACTTCACTGCGCCAATAGCAATGTATTTCCCTCACTTAGGCACCTCACTGCTAGGGACCGGTGTGGGATGTGCCCACTTCCCCAACCCTACTGTACATATCGAGCACAGAGACCCTGACGCTTGTCTTGTGTGTTTTCTTTTTCCTTTTCCCCCTCTGGAGGCCAGTTCAAGTCTTCACCAACGCAAAGCTGCGTCTAGAAGGAAGAAGAGAACCGGAGCCACGACCGTCACAACTTACTTTAAACAACCCTTAAAGAAACCCGACTCTCCATTCACCCTAAAGACTGTTTGTTTACTCTTTTTTTGTGGTATAATAACCAGTGACTATATAACTGGACAGTTCCTGTCTTTACCTGGGGATGTTGCGCTGTTTGTGCACAAACCCGAGCATCTAAAACAGAAACAAGCTAATAAAGCCGTTAAACCCTGCCCAGCGACTCGCTCTTATCTCCATCAGGCTAGTGACCGGGACGAACCTCCCCACATGGAGTTAGCGAGGGGGCCGTGTCTGCTCTAAGCTAATTGTAAATGGCTGTGATAGCTTTCCTGCCCGCCCCATGTGTCAGTAATGTCTGTAGGGATTCGGAGGTTGTGGGCACAGTTTTTATTTCCCGCCAAATTTGTGATGCCTGTTGCATTAGTGTTGCATATAGGAGGAAAGATCCTGGTGACACACCGTAATTGTCCATCAGGTGTCAAAGTCACATAGGGTTAAATCTGTGAACAAATCTCCCCACGTTGCAAGACTGGCCACCCTCCATTCAGCCAGTTCAAGGCGCTTTAGGCGAGTATATGCACCCGGTATCATCTCGAGGGGGAGATCCGGAGCATATGGTGCCGGTCGTCGATTGGGCAATACATATCTCATCTAAGCACTACGGGCTGCTAACATCAGGATACATCCATGTTTCCTTTGTAGTGCCGCTATGGACCCCGACAGCCATTCAAGCAAGGTTGGCTGCTTTAGTGTTATTGCCCAAGCGTCCAATTCGGATAAATTATTTTTTGTCAAGCCAACGCATAGGCCATTGGAGCTGTGTAATATAGTTCGTAGTAGGGCGCTCCTAGTCCACCCTCCGATATCGGAAGATGTAGCTTCAAATGTGCTACGCTTGCCGTAGAACAACCCCATATCAGGGACAGAAGCAGCGTTCGCAGGTCCTGGAATATTCTCTGGGGCAACCTATAAGGGAGAACTGTAAAAAGGTAAAGAGGCCTAGGGAGTAAAAGCATCTTGTATATGGCTATCCAGCCCATGGGGGATAATGGAAGATTAGTCCAGAGCAGGAATGTAGCCCTAGCATTGGCGATCGTCCTACCCAAGTTGCCATCTTTAAGGTCAGTCGAGGAGTGATAAATCTAGACCCCATAATATTTGAAAGAGCCAGATGCTCTGATAAGTGGGGCCTGAGGTTGCTGTTGTCTCCGTAGTATGGCTATGGGCGACATTGGAAACATAACGGACTTAGCCCAGTTTATTTTCAGGCCAGATAACCGTGCAAGAGCGTCTAACAATTCAATTAGACCAAGAAGGGCCTCGTTCTGATTACAGAGGTAAATCAAAGCGTCATCCGTGTAGAGAGAACCTATGAGCCACTGTGTGTGTACTTGTATGCCCCAGTCCAGGACATGACTGTGAAGTGCACTTGCCAAAGGCTCCACTGCCAGTGGAAAAATAATTGGCGAGAGCGGGCAACCCTGTCTGGTGCACCGCTCTATTTCGGAATATGGCGAGACAGTGAGACCCGTACTCACCTGAGCCGGAGGGCTGGTATATAGTATCTTCACCCATCTTAAAAACTTGGGGTGTATACCAAACCTTGCCAACACTGCCAGCAGATAGTCCCACCTCAAGGTATCGAATGCTTTCTCGACATCAAAGGCAGCGATCCAGTATTGTTCAATTATTGTTTGGGCCCATTCTAACAATTTGAATAGTCGGTGGAAGTTCAATCCTCTGTTTCTGCCAGGGATAAACCCGTTCTGGTCCGTATGTACCAATAATGGGACAATGTCTAATAGCCTGTTGGCCAAAAATGTACCTAAAATTTTTTTAGCCTGAGTTTAATAAAGACAGCAGGTGGTAAGAACTCATGAGGAGAGGATCTCTACCAGGTTTCAGGAGAACCACCAAAACTGCTTCACGGAGAGACGGTGGTAATATACCCCTATCAAATGATTCCCTATAGAAGTGAGTAAGCAGGGAACCAACTGAATCGAGTATGTGGTGTAAAATTCTAAGGGCCATCCGTCCATCCCAGGGGTTCTACCACTGGCTAACTATTTAATAGTTTCAGAAACTTAAGCTTCTGTGATGGGGGCCTCCAGCGCTGTATAGTGAGCCTGTGTTACCTGCGTAAGAGTGTCTTGTTCTAGGAAAGTTTGCATTACATGAGGGCCATCTTGTTCAGGGGCTTCGTAGGGTGCTGTGTAATATTCATTAAAAGGAGTCGTTTATCTGTTCTTGTGTATTTACTAATTGGCCTTGTGAGGCATAAATAGCAGTGATGGGGGCCGCATGAGATTGCTTTTCAACAGCCATGCTAGTGTTTATCAGCTTTGACGCCCTCTGCATGTCGCCTAGCCAAATATTGTTTGTAGTCTAAAGCACATAATTTGTCCTGTGTTTCCTTAAGGGCTGATCTGGCTTTGGTAAGCAAGGGTATTATGTGTGGGTCAGAGGGGGCTATATGTTCATAGTGCTTTATTTCGTCTTCTAGCTTCTAGATGATGTAATTCCCTGGAGAGGGACATGTGAGAACCATAGACTGTTTCAATGACCTGTCCGCGCAGAACAACCTTGAGTGCATCCCAAGCAATGCCTGCATGTGTTGCTGTTCCCTCATTAGTCTGAAAATATGACGTTATAGATTGCGATATAGAGTCACTTAGAGTGGGATCGTGGAGTGCGTCAAGGGGGAGGCACCAGGTTGGTATACAGGGTCTGCATGTACCCCAGGATAGCTGAAGTTGTAGGGGGCTGTGGTCCGAGAGTATACGAGCTGAGTACTCACCATGAGATACCTGGGCCAAATCCGATTCTGAGCAGTAAATGACATTGATTCTTGTGCACAGGTTGTGGAGGTTAGAATAGTGTGAATATGTCCGTTTTCTGGGATGTTTAGTGCACCAACCATTGGTCAATTGCATCTGGGTAGCCCAGGTCCGTCCGCGACCCCAGAGCAGGAGGGATCCTCCGCATGGCATGCGGAGCTCCCTCCTGTGCAATTAGGATGTGACCGCAAGGGTTGCGGTCACATCCTCTACTTTTAACATTGCGGTGGGTGGAGCTTCAAGCTGCACCCGCTGCAATGTTAAAAATGCACGCATTGCATTTGCATGCAGTAAGAGGCAGGCACCGCACGGTGCCTGCCGCTTTCTGCATGCAAATGCAGGGGGGTACCATAGGTACCCCCCATGTGCACCCCGCACCCCCCCCTTCACCTAGGGGGCCCGCAACAGGCCCCCGCAGTGAAGTTCCGTATGCTTTTCCACGGCGGAAAACCCGCTGTGGAAAAGCATAATTTACAGGCCATCCTAATATGGTGGACGGTGTCTGGAAGACACCTTCACCATATTAGAGCTTTTCCGCCGTGGTTGTAAGCCGACCGCGGCGGAAAAGCTGCGGACGGAAACCAGGACCCACCAGCCATCCTAATGTGGCGGTGGGTCTTTGGTCAGTCCGCTGCGGTTTTTTCCGCATCCTCTGGGCCTGCGGTGCCTTCCGCCGGCCCCGAGGATGCGGAAAAACCGCAATCATAATGACCCCCTTAGTGTGCGAGTCCAATAGCCTGTGCCCTCGGGAGTGGAGGACAAGAACGATCCAAGACAAGATCAGGGATGCCATTATAATCACCCCCCAATAAGTTGGTCTAGACAGATCTCTTAGAAATGCTGGGGTTAATGTCTGTAGGAATGTGGATGGTCCTGAATTAGGCGCATATAGTGAGACCAACGTCATTGGTCGGCCGTCTACAGAACCCTCCAAGTTCGCATATCGGCCCTGGGGATCAACTTGTGTATGTAGTGTCTGTAGTGGGATCCCTGGAGCCACCCAGATCAAGGCACCTCTGGCATACCCAGAGTATGTTATCCCAATTACAGTGCCCCTCCAGTGCTTGCTCAGTGATTTGTTTGTTGAGTAAGATGGGTCTGTGCAAATATTGATAAATCTTGTGTCGTTTGACACAGCCGGCCAATACACGCACATTCCAGGTCAGCAATAAATAACTAGTCCCCTGCATTTATAAAGTCAATAGTGAGTTACATGGAAAGGAAATTACACAATTGTGGGTAACATTATAAATTCGGACTCCCAATACATCATAAGTTTAGTTGGCATATGAGTAGCAGTGCAAGTAACATGTACAATATGTGATCGTATTGTATGGCAGGCACTAAAAAGCTCACAATAAGCCAAACCCTCAACCCCAGTCCTAATTGCCAACCGTAAAAAGGCCATCAGCACTTACATGCAAACATATTAAACTTAAAAGAAAGAAATGTAAACCACCAAAATCAAGATAAGTCTATGACAGTCACTTATCGTGTGTGGGGTGTGTTATAGCTTCTTCTTTAACACCATGTATTCCTAAGACGCCATAGTTAGACATGCATGAATGAGCTGGAAAAGACTTTGGGTAGTAGCCACCAGTACGTTTTCTCATCTGCATGGGTTTCTTTGTTAGGCCCTGAAATATACCACATATGGCTCACATAGCTGCGGTTTGTTAGCCCAGTTCCTCTGAGGTTTGGGATGTCAGGGTGGGACCATCACCCATAATCATCAGTGGCTGTGATTCTGAGAGGGTATACTCCTGTTCTGGTGTGGCAACCGCCTCCGAGTGTAAAGGGGGAGTAGAAGCACCATGTTTCTCTGCTTGCTTGAGGAGAAACATCCTAAACAACGAAGTTTAAACAACAAATTACCTGAACCACGAATCCGGAACAACGACCATTAAGTTAACCACAACATCCTTTGCAACGACAACCTAAACAACGACTTACATAAACCACGAAAAGTACATACCATTCAGGTATGTATTGGGGGGCTGCAGCCTGCTTTCATCCTTCCAGGATAGCGTTGCAGGGAATACTTTTGCTTTCGTGCTGACGGTTTGGTTACTGGGTACAGGGCACCTGTGTGTCTTTCAACTCTTCACTCCCTGACCTGACATGCTTCTTGCCCCCTTCTATGATTTGACATGGAAAATTGCAGGAGACTTTCACCTCAAACCTCACCACCCTCAAAAACCTAGACATCCAAAGTAGCTGTAAAGTAGACATTACACAAAATGCATTCCTTCATTGGAAGTACAAAATACAGGGCGCCCGTGTGTCATTCATATAGCTTGGCAGCAAGTCGAAATGTTAATGTTAATGTTATGGGGTATTTATACAAGCGCACGGCTACTCCAAGGAGTGTCCCGGCGCTAAGAAAGTTTAAGCCAAAAACCCTAGAGGGAGAGCCCAACGTTCCCATCTACTCATGCTCTATCTAAATTATTGATGGAATAACCAGGTTTTCAGCTGGCGGCGGAAGCTCAAAAGGTCACCTTCTTGTCTTAACACCTTGGCTGCTTGAGATATTCATCAACAAGGAGAGAGGTAGGGAGAGTCAGGGACACTCTCTTATTCCCCGGTTAAATGTCAAACAACAAAAGAAGAGAGGTCTAGTCTGGTTATGCACAAGGGTACCAGAAATTAGGAGCGAGAAGATAGGTGGATAGTATAGATCACAGTCACTCTAATTCAGTGGGATCACAGTCACTCTATTTGAGTAGGAAAGCCCTCACACACCGACCTGGTCAGTGTCATGCTTCATCATCGGGCCCCACCGAAGAGACCGAGTGTCTCTTCGGTGTGCTGCGACGCCAGAAAGACTGCGGAGCTGGTCGTGTGGGGAGGACGTGTTGTGAAAATTATAAATTAAAAGTGACTTACAGGGTATCAAAAAAACTTTAATGAGTGATCCCTAAGGCACGTGTAGGTGGTATATGTGTCTGAATTTAAGAGCCAAGGTTATTAGGATTTTGTTTAAATTCAGCTAGATACCACGAGTTTAAAATAATCAGTCAACATGTTTCTGCCTTTAATGTGGTATATATTCACCATGGCATTCTTCAGGACTAAAACCCCGGCGGTATGGACACTCTAATAGTCCACCCTAACCTGGGGACGTGAAAGTGAAAAAGAAAAAGGTGAAAAAGTGCTTAAAAATAAGGAGAGCAAATCGCTCAATCCAAAAAAACCCCAAATTCAGGGATGTATCAGCACTTTAAAAATGGGCGCTACTTGCACCATGGGTCTCGGGAGGGGGGTTGGAGCGCGCTTGGCACATCGCCCTCAGCGCTCAAAACCCGCTTGTCAACCTGCAAGAACCCTCTGGACCGGACGGTCCAGAGGGTTCTTGCAGGTTGACAAGCGGGTTTTGAGCGCTGAGGGCGATGTGCCAAGCGCGCTCCAACCCCCCTCCCGAGACCCATGGTGCAAGTAGCGCCCATTTTTAAAGTGCTGATACATCCCTGAATTTGGGGTTTTTTTGGATTGAGCGATTTGCTCTCCTTATTTTTAAGCACTTTTTCACCTTTTTCTTTTTCACTTTCACGTCCCCAGGTTAGGGTGGACTATTAGAGTGTCCATACCGCCGGGGTTTTAGTCCTGAAGAATGCCATGGTGAATATATACCACATTAAAGGCAGAAACATGTTGACTGATTATTTTAAACTCGTGGTATCTAGCTGAATTTAAACAAAATCCTAATAACCTTGGCTCTTAAATTCAGACACATATACCACCTACACGTGCCTTAGGGATCACTCATTAAAGTTTTTTTGATACCCTGTAAGTCACTTTTAATTTATAATTTTCACAACACGTCCTCCCCACACGACCAGCTCCGCAGTCTTTCTGGCGTCGCAGCACACCGAAGAGACACTCGGTCTCTTCGGTGGGGCCCGATGATGAAGCATGACACTGACCAGGTCGGTGTGTGAGGGCTTTCCTACTCAAATAGAGTGACTGTGATCCCACTGAATTAGAGTGACTGTGATCTATACTATCCACCTATCTTCTCGCTCCTAATTTCTGGTACCCTTGTGCATAACCAGACTAGACCTCTCTTCTTTTGTTGTTTGGTGCTTGAGATATTCCTCTCCTGGGCTGGGCCCTAATAGAAATGGGTGTGGTCATGACGAGCTCAGCTCGTATTGAGCACACGAGCACTGTGCCTCATGACGAGCTCAGCTCGTCATGAGCACCGAAGGGGTTAAAGACAGTGGGAGCCTGTTCCATATTCTGCTCACTACCACCTGGAAGGAGCGGCCGCCCCTCCTGATCCGGCTGAATTTAGGTACCTGCAACAGATGTTTGGTAGAAGATCTCAGTGTCCTGGCGGAGTAGTAGGGCACAATTCTTTTCCTGATGTACTGGGCCCCACTGTTATTCAGCGCCTTAAAGACCAACACAAGTGCCTTAAAGACCACTCTGTTTCTTATTGGTAACCAGTGGTGTAATTTCAAATCATTCGTCACGTGGGTTCTAGGACCCACCATGGCAACTGCTCTAATAGCAGAATTCTGGACAATCTGAAGACGATTCATTAAGTACTCAGGGATGCCTAAATAAAGTACATTAGCATAATCCAGCCTAGACATTATCAGGGCCTGGACCACTGTCTTTCGATGGGCCACTAGTAATAATGCAAAAAAATTCCTCATAATTTTTAACATCCCAAAACACGTTCCAGCCGCTGACTGCACCTGTGTCTTCATGGAGAGATCTGAATCCATCATCACTCCCAAGGTCTTAACTGTCGTGACCGGGCTAACAGGAGCCGGTTGGTCCAATGGCCACCATTTTTGCCATTCATCTGCTGGGCTATAACCAAAAAAGATGATTTCCGTTTTAGAAGAGTTGCAAGGTAACTGATTTTCCCGGAACCAATTAAACACAGCCTTTAGGCATAGATGTATTTTGTTTTCATCAAAGGGCTCCCCTTTTTCATACGTGAACAGCAGTTGTGAATCATCGGCATAAGTGAGAACCTTGGCCCCTAAGCTCTCTGCCAGCGGCGCCAAGGGCGACATATAAATATTAAAAAAGAGTAGGGCTCATCACTGAGCCCTGGGGGACTCCCACACTCAGTGTAGGGATATCCACTGTAAAAGGAGGTGTCCAAAGCACCTGCTGACGGTCCTTTAAAAAAGAGGAGAACCAACTTAAAGCTGTGCCCCTGATCCTGCAGTACTCCAATCTCTGAAGGAGTCACCCATGGGGCACGGTATCAAAAGCTGCCGAGAGGTCCAGCAGTATCAATACTGCTTTACCCACTTGATCCAGCGTACCTTTGATGTTTTCTGAGACTTCCAGCAGAGCGGTCTCCGTGCTATAATTAGCCCTGAAACCGGATTGGCTGGGGTGCAGGACATTGATGTCCTCAAGAAACTTAGTGAGAACCTTGTTTACGTGCCTCTCCAAGGTTTTTGCAAAAAAAGGGAGCAACGTAATAGGCCTATAGTTCGTGGCCACCAGAGGATCTGCAGACGGCTTCTTCAGAAGAGGAATAATTTTACCCAGTTTCCATCTGGCCGGGACCTGACTGCTAGTCAGAGAAAGATTCAGGGCTTTGTTCACCGCTGGGTTTAACACTTCCATGCGGGCTATGTTTTACGGGGCTGTAGTCTGCTTTCATACATGCAGGGTATGACTATTGCGGGCTGTAGCCTGCCTTCAACCTTCCAGCATAGCGTCAAAAGGAATACTTTTGATTTTGCGCTAGCGGATTGGTTACAGGATACAGGGCGCCCTATGTGTCATTGCTATAGCTTGGCTGCATGTAGAAAACCATTCGGGCTATGTATTGCGGGGCAGCAGCCTACTTTTATCCTTGCAGCATAGCGTCACAGGTAATGCTTTGGTGCTTGTGGTTTGGTGATTTGGTACAGGGCGCCCGTGTGTCTTTTGACTCTTCACCCCCTGACTTGACATGCTTCTTGCCCCTTTCTATGATTTACACGGAAATGCAGCCACAAGGTTGGGGAGCTTTGACGAGCGCTGGGCTGCAGCCTGGCTTCATCCTTTCAGCTTGACAGCACGTCTGGAGTATAGTGTCACAAGGAATGCTTTTGCTTTGGTGGTGGAGGTTTGGTGTCTGATGGTGTCCCATCCACCCCCCCCAAGAACTGTCATGCTCTTCAGCCCCTTCTATGACACACTCGGCAGGCAACCAGGACCGGTGCTATGTGAGGATGTTGTGTGGTGAGTGGGTATAGGGCGCTCCTGAGCTGACATGCTTCTCGCCCCCGGCATGATTTTAAAAAAATATATATATATTTCTTTTTATTGAAACAAGGCATTAAAGTGAGTGTATAGTACTGAGGTTAATAATTCCCAAATGACATTACATCATAGCAATAGCAATGGGGGAGTGGGGGAGAGGGGGAAGCATAGTACTTTTCCATGTAAGGGTCACGGGGATACAGGAATGTCCAAAACAGAGTCCACTGGTGGTACACAAATCTCCCCCCTGTATCGATTCCACAATCCCCAAACAGTTGCCCATTTACGAGGTTTGCCTCTTGCCAGGTAAACAGTCTTTTCCCGAAACATACACCAATTAGGTATGGGCGGAAAATCCGTTTCGCTCGCGGATTTTGCGGATTTTCGGGAAATTCGCAATCCGCGAGATTCGCGAATCTCCCGCAAAATCCGCAAATCCGCGAGCAGCGGATTTTGCTCGCACTGCTCGCACTGTTCGCGTGAGTTCGCGGCTTCCCAGTACAACTTCGCGCCCCGCGAATAAGTGCTAAATTGCAGAAATACGATCTTAGCAAAACTGAAACTACTTGCCAGGTTCAAAAGTTCAGGCTCATCATTAGTAGCCATTTCCTGTAGTGCTTCCTGAGGGGCCCCTCCAGAGTTCAGTTGCCAGTTGCAACTATTATGTGACCCTGCTCTGAACCTCAGAATAGTTACACATTTGCCACAAAGGTCCTGAATTACAGCTAAGGGAGACAAGCAGGAGCCAGGCTGGAAGTTAAAATCCATTAATCAGCCCCTAATTCATTATTGTCAGTTGGGGCAGGGCAGGTGTTGTAACTAATTTTGCAACAATGAAAGCACTTAGCAAGTGCAAAAGATCACTAATCAGGGCGCACTAAGGAAGCAGGTGCCAGCTAAAAAAATATTCTGTGACACATTAATCAGCCCCAAATTAATTCAGGTCACTTGAGGCAGGGAAGGTGTGCTTTGCTTTGCCGAAAATAATGTACACTGGACAACCAGAGGGTGTGGTGATGAAACAGAGGGTGGCATGGGTGGGCCAGAGGGTGGCATGAGTAGTCAGAGAGTGGCAGTGGTGACAGAGAGTGGCAGTGATGAAGAAGAGTGTCCCAAACAGGCTGGACACGTAGAAACAACAAGTTCGCAAAACTTGCGACCCGACAGGTAAGTTCGCAAATTGCGAAATTGTAAAAACCCTCGCGAACTGGCAGAAACACGGGCGAACACAAAAAAAAAAAAATCCGCAAATTCGCGGGAATTCGCGGATTTTGCGGATTGTGAGTTCGCAAATCCGCAAAATTCGCGAACGCGAGATCCGCAAAATTCGCCCATGCTTAACACCAATCCATGCATTCTTTCCACTCCTCTAGCGTCGGCGGTCTCTCGGATCCCCACAGTTGCGCTATGTTTCGCTTAGCTATCATTGCCCCTAGAGTGGCCCATCTGGTTTGCGCTGTGTTTAAATCTGTGGGTTCCCAAATATTAAGGAGACACCTCCTCGCCTCAGGTAGCATTGTTACCCCCAATACCTCTTGCATGACTTTGTGTATCGCACTCCAATACTTTACCATATAGTGACATTCCCAGAGGATATGAAGGAACGTGCCCACCTGACCACATCCCCGCCTGCACAAACCATCTTCAGATAGTCCCATCCGAACCAAACGAGGACCTGTGACAGACACCCTATGTAAAATTTTCAACTGAACTAGCCTCAGTCGCGCTGGAATCGCAACCTCCTTCGGGGACGACACGGCCAATTGCCAGTCCTCATCATCTATTTCAATACCATCCCTCGTCCACTTGTCACTCAAGTCTACAAGGAGATCTGCTCTGTGGTTGATCAATTTCTTATAAATCAGAGAGATAGTTCTATCCGGCAAGTGCCCATTCAATATTCTATCCTCCAACGGCGAGGCCTCGGTTATTTCTTCTTCCGCCGGTAAGGCCGACTTTAGCGCATGACTCACTTGTGCATATCAGAAATACTCCGCTCCATTCAACTCATACTCGGTTTGCAGTTCAGCGAACGACTTTATCCTCCCCTTGACCCAAATATCGCCAATAGTAGCAATCCCTATCATGTCCCACTTATCGAAACCCTTCGTGTTCCAAAGCTTGCCTAATTTGGCCGAATCGAATAGTGGGGTGGCCCACATAAGTCGGTCCTTCCATCCCAAAGAGCTAGTAGCGTCTTATCTGCACTGCCACCCTAGTTGGTCCCGTTAAACTTTTCCCTGCTGACTTGGTGTACAACGCTCTGTTGTAATTACCCCCAGGGAGCAGCCACCTATCCACCGCATATTTTGGGTCCGTATCGGACACGTAAGTACCCTGGTTTATGGCTGCCAACTGAGATGCCCAATAGTATCTCCTGATGTCAGGGAGAGCTATACCACCGCCATACCAAGGTAGCGTCAATTTGGCCAAGGCAATACGCGGTCTGCCCTCCCATAACAGACTACGCTGTATCCCCTCCACCTCCCGAAAATAACTGGCTGGCACTATATCTGTTGTGTTTTGGAGGGCATAAAGAAAACGAGGCAAGGACATCATCTTAAACGCCCCAACAGGGAGAGAGGAAGCTTCCTCCAACTGGTGACATCGCCTCGGAGTCTAATCAGAGGGGGAAGGAGGTTTCTCTTGTATCTGACTGAGGGATCCACTGAGCTAAAGATCCCTAGATACTTAAACCCATCCGTAACGATTTTAATCGGGCAGTTTCGCGGGGGAATGGGGGTATCGCCACTCAGAACCAACAGATAGGATTTTCCCCAATTTATACTGAGTCCAGAGTTTCTACCGTGGAAGGCAAGAACATCACAGACAACATTTAATGATTTTCTGGGTGATGTCAAATAGAGTAGAATGTCATCCGCATACAGTGAGATCCAATCTTCTAAATGAGGGGACCATCGAATACCCGAATCGAGGGTTCCCAACGAATCCAGGCCGCCAATGGCTCAAGTGCCAGCGAGAATAAAAGAGGAGAGAGTAGACACCCCTGCCGGGTGCCCCGCCCGAGACAAAATGGTGCCGAAACCCGGTAGTTTACAACCACCTGAGCGAGAGGTTCAGTATACAACAAACGCACCCAACTAATAAACTCAGGTCCAAAACTAAACTTAGCTAACACTGCCCACAGGTAGGGCCATTCCACTGTGTCAAAGGCCATTGTTGCATCAAGTGACGCTATTCCAGCCTGTTCTTTCAGGGTATGAGCTCTGGCCAGTACTCCGTGCAACCTGCGAATGTTTAAAGCGTGTTCCTCTGGGGAATAAAGCCAGATTGATCAGCATGTATCAATCCGCTAATTACCTCAATAAGCCTACTAGACAACAGTTTGGCCAGAATCTTTGGTTCCTCATTCAATAACGAGATGGGCCTATACGAAGCACAGTGGGATTTTGGTCTCCCTTCCTTATGAATGACTACAATAGATGCCACCCTCTGATCATATGGTAACACCTTCTGTTCCCGAGCCGCCACGAACATACTCTTAAGGTAGGGGGCAATCTTGTCAGGTCTGAGTTTATACATCTCGATCGGGAGCCCATTAGGGCCCAATGCCTTACCAGAGTTCAGTGAACGCACTGCCAGAGCAACTTCATCTACTGTGAGGGCACTATCCAAAAAATCCCGGTTTGTCTCAGTCAGGCACGGGAGTTGGATATCTCGCAATAGCAAGTGCGAATCCTCCTCCGGCAACTCCCAAACCGAGGTGTACACCATCCGAAAATACTCCGCAAAACTCCCCACTATACCCTGAGGGTCCGTTATGTGCGCCTCCTCAGCCGTCTCAATCTCCGGGACTACACAATTCGCTCTGTCTTTCTTATCTAACCAGGCGATAAGTGTCCCAGCCTTATCACCGACATCATATAACCGACCCTGCTGCTCCCTACTTAGGGCTCTGGCGCTATCTGTAACCAATGCTCTATATTCCAGCTGCTTGAGACTCAGAACATGAAGCTTAGCTCGAGTTACCTCCTGCTCCAAATCCGCCTCAATGCAAGTTACGTCAGATTCTACTTTTGCGTTTTCTTCATTATGATCTTTCTTTGCTCCTGCAATCAATGACAAAGCCTGACCCCTTATGACTGTCTTGAAGGCCTCCCAAAGCGAAATCGGAGACGACACCGATCCCTCGTTCTCTTGAAAATAGAGTTCTATCGACTTCAACAGGTCCGCACGAATTTTAGGATTTTGCATGTACCAGGGATTAATGTGGGCTACCCTACCCACCGATCCCGAAGCAATATCGAATCTGAACCAAAGTGGCGAGTGATCCGAAATACCCCTAGCCAGGTGCGCTGCTTCCATGATGTAGTGTGCTTGGGCCGCAGGCAATAAACAGTGATCAATACGTGAAAGACTACCTTGGGCACCAAAGTGGAAGGTGTACTGTCGTTGGCCCGGATGAAACAATCTCCAACCATCTATCAAACCCAATGCATACATAAAATCTGGAAGCCATCTTTGCGCATGCCCTGTATCTCTAGGTGGGTGCCTGTCCATAGCGCCTAAGACCACAGCATTAAATGTCACCTCCCAATATCAATAGACCCCTCGGGAGGTCCAGAAGAACTTTCCCCAAATCTGCGAAAGTAGTTGTTTGCATACCTGGGGGGACGAAGATCAACAACAAGAAGAGGGTGTGCCCCTCCCAACGACCTGACACCCCTATATATCAGCCTCTATCATCCTCAATAATGGAGTCAATTACCATCGGGAGTGTCTTCCTGAGCAGGACCCCAACTCCCCTAGACCACGAAGTGAATCCCGCCTGTGCAACCAGTCCGTAACCCATCCTATGCATCGCCTAGCATGAATTCCCCACTAAGTGTGTCTCCTGAAGCAGGACTACGTCCGGGGCGTGACGCTTCAGAAACTGAAGAACCACACTACGTTTAATCTTGTCCTCCAACCCATTGACATTCCAACTCGGTACCCTCAGCCCCTTACCCCCCATTGTCAAACATGAAATGGGTCTGCTTCCCCTCCAACTCCTGCACTATAAACATGCTGTTTTTCAGAACGAAGCCTTGAAATGCAATGCCTATTACAAATAATACAAAAAGATTAACAAAACAAAAAATCCCCCTGTCAAACAAACCCCACTGATCACCCCCCTCCCTGCACCCCTGCTCCCGGTGTACAGCCGCCCCCAACTCGCAGTGTGCCTGTCGCCACATTATCTAACTGCCTATCTATCGAAAAGGAAACCCGAGGAGGAGCACAGCCCTTCGATTCCCCGCCCAACCCCTGAATATATCGTTGGACATTTTAAAACCGTTACCACACTTAAGAGTTCCACGAACACTCTATAGCCAGCCAGGGCCCACCCTCCAATTCGGCCAAGCCCCACCTGCAACAATGTCAATGATTATTATTACTCCTGTACAGTCTCATCTTCGGCACCACTCTGTCGTCGCTGATCATCCCAGGAGGAGAGACCCTCCTTCCAGTCCAAGAAGATTTTGGGGTTATCAAAAAAGAGCGCTTCACCCTCATGTTCAGCACGTAACTTAGCAGGGTACATCATGGCGTATTTTAGTCCTTTATCACAGAGTTTTTTTAACACCAATAAAAGTCTGCCGTTGTTTCTGTATCGCCTGAGTAAAATCCGGGTAGAAACTGAGGGTGGAGTTGTCATACTTCAGGGGGCCTCCAGTTCTGGAGGCTTGCAGGATAGCGTCTCTATCCCTGAAATTAAGCACCCTCGCTATCATAGGCCGGGGCGGTGTTCCTGGTCGCTGCCTACCTCCCGGAATCCTGTGTGCTCTTTCCACTGTAAAAAAGTTACTCAGTCAAGTGGTTGAGTATAATGTCTTCAACAAAGAGGTCCGCAGCCTGACCCTCGGCTTTCTCTGGTACACCAATAATGTGCACGTTGTTTCTATGGGCCCGCCCTTCATACTCATCCAGCTTACGACTTGCGGCTGCGTTGGAGGCTTTGAGATCACGTACGTCTTGCTGCAGGAGCACCACATCTTCGGTGAGACTGAACGTCTTGATGTCTAGAGATTTTACCTTCTCACTAGTTTTGGTGAGGTCCGCCCTGATCAAGTTAACCTCTATAGTGACTGTTTCCAGTTTATGATCCAAAGACTCCATCTTTTGTCCGAGAGAGGTTTTCACCCTGTCGATCGCGACCATAACATCTAGCAACGTAAGTTCTGCTGCGGCAGCCGATGCGTCGACCCCCCCGCCCCCCCCGTCTTGCGGCTTCCCAGTTCCAGAAGGCGACCCTCTAGGTTGTGTATAGCGATCCAATTTAATAGTTTGAGTAAACTTAGCTCCTCTAGTCATCTTTGACTGTTGTTTCTCCGGCTCAGGTCTGGTCGCCATGCTGACAATTAGGGAAGAGCATATCCAGCAGTAGCCATAACCCCGTAACCACAGTAATAGTTAACTAGTAGAGCTGCATGGCCAGTACTGCAGTCACTTCCGTCCGGGCAGCACAGCCCCAAAGAGTTAAGCCGACCAGCAGGGTGGACGTTCAGTCTCCAGATCTCACCATACGCTCAAAGACGATATTATCTGACCCTCTCCAGTATAATAGCAATGCCCTAGGCTGCCCCTTCATCTGTAACACTGCAGAGTTAACACCGCGGTCCGCGGCACAGGAGTCCAACGCCGAACATATGCCCCTTCATTCCTGCTCATGCCAGTCTTCCTCAGCACCACTTCCACTTCTCCGGCCGGTGCGCCACACCTCAGGGCAATATTACCTGCCCCAGGCTCTATCACATGAACCGGGGGCCTCCCGTTGCAGCACAGCACACCCCAGGGACCACCGCAGTGCTGCACAGGTCAGCAAATGCAGCGCACAACACCGCGTAGGCCCTCTGTCTTCACCGCCGGGTACCTCCAACCCTCAGGGCAATCAATTTCACTGCGGTGCACCTCAAATGGCGTGCAACTCCCATCCGCTATGCAGCGCTATTCATAGAGCCGGGTAGAGCGTTTCCATTACCGCAAAGACCCTCATCCCCAGACACCTCTTATCATGGGCTGGCAAAACAGGATACATTTAAAGGCTCCAGCTGGAGCCTGCAGGCCTCCGATATTCTCTGCAGCAAGTCACCAGCGCCTCGTCCCCGTACCTGCACACAACACACCACTGGGGGCAGTGAAGGGGGGGGCCTTCCCCTACGGCTGAAATGTCAGAGGCTGGGGCTTTCGCAGGGCCGAGCCGGCAACTTCCGGTTTCGGCCCCGATGTTGTTAGACTCCGGCCGGGATCGGCTGAACCAGGCCCCGGCTTCAACTTCAGTAGGCCGCAAACTGTCCGGTGCTCTCAGCAAGTCAAAAAGCGGTCGCCCTGGACGCAAATTACATCGTCCGGCGCCGCTTCTGATCCGCTACCAGGATTGATGGTCCAATTACAGGATCATGGATAGGATAGTGCCGAGGGGTGGCGAGGGTCTCGGGAGCCCTCGGCTTACGCGGCCATTTTGGACGCATCCTTTATGTTATGTTATGTTAAATGTGATTTATATAGCGCACTGACACCGAAGCTTCCTGGCGCTGATAAACAGAACAGATGAGGGGGAGCATAGATGACAGATTCTAAGTAAGGATGGGGAAGAGATGGGTTTTTAGCATTTTTCTGAAATTCAGGAGGGAGGAACAGGATTTGATTGGGAGAGGGAGGAGGTTCCAAAGCACAGGAGCTAGGTAGGAGAAACGACGGCCGCCGAATCTCTTGGTTGTACTCCTGGGGGTGGTCAGTAAATTGCGGTGGGCAGATCGAAGATTGCGTGTGGGACAGTGAGGGCGGATGAGGGATTTTAAGAAGGCAGGGCTAGGGCAATGAAGTGCTTTGAAGGTGAGGCATGCCACCTTAAAGGCGGCCCTTCGATCGATTGGGAGCCAGTGGAGGCTCGTAAGCAGAGGTTTGGCTGATTGCCATCTGGGAGTTCCATGAATCAGGCGGGCCGCCTGATTCTGGACAACTTGGAGGCGTTGAATCAGAAATTGTGGCAGACCGTGGTAGATGGCGTTGGAAAAATCCAGACGGGAGAGTACCAGCGAAATGATAGTTTGAATAAATGCCGCCGAGGGCAGAAAGTGACGGACTTTACGGATTCTTCGGAGTTGATACATGCAAGAGGAGACCACCGCTCCAACTTGAGCCCTGAGCGAGAGCTCTGTGTCAATAATGACGCCCAGACTCTTTACTGTTTTTGCTGGGGTAGGGGGGGAGCCGAACTCTGGAGGCCAGAACGGTGGACCCCAGTAGATGTGACTGAGTCCGGGGAGAAGGAGCTCCGTTTTACCGAGGTTCAGCTTCAGTTGGTTCTGGTTCATCCAGAGTTGGATGTGAGTCATGGCTCCGTGAAAGGTTTTGATGGCGTGCAGTGAGTTGAGAGAGAAGATAATTTGTAGATCGTCAGCATAGTTATAGGTGACGATATCCCATTTCAGAAGTGACTGGATAAGTGGCCGAAGATAAAGATTAAAGAGGAGCGAAAGAGAGAGAAGAGCCCTGGGGGACACCACAAGAAGTGAGGGTCTTTTTTGCAGTGTAAGGACCTAGGCGAACCGCCTGTGTTCTTCCCGTGAGGAAGGATTTGACCCACTCAAGAGCAACGCCGTGGATGCCCGCCTGCTCGACACAGTGGAGAAGGATGTTATGATCCACCGTGTCGAACGCGGCAGACAAATGCAGTAGGACGAGGGCTTGGGGGGTACCCGCGTCCGCGTTACTCCTGAGTGTGTCAAGAACTGCCAAGATAGCGGCTTCTGTGGAGTGGGCAGGTCTGAAGCCGGCCTGAGTCGGCTCAAGATAGCAGGAAGATTCTATAAAGCTTGACAGGCAGCGGGTGACATGGGCCTCCATGAGTTTAGAGAAATAGGGAAGGAGGGAAATGGGGCGATAGTTCGACGGCTCCGCCACATCAGCACCAGGTTTTTTTAAGAGGGGTACCAGGATGGCCTCCTTAAAGGAGGTGGGGCAGATGCCGCTGCTGAGAGAGCTATTGAGTAAGTATAAGATGCTATCGGGTAATTTGAGACATATGCTTCGCAGGATGGACGGCGGACAGCAGTCTTTCGGGGAGCCAGATTTTACGCGAGTGGCTAGTTCTGCCAAGGAAATGGGATCTAGAATAGGAAAGGAGGTGAAGGTCGAGGGGTTGTTAAGGGAATTGTCCGGTAGTGGCAATTGGGGGAGTGAAGGAATGGATTTTTTGATTGTAGAGATTTTTTCTAAGAAGAAGGTGTTCAGGGTATCGCAGGCTTCCTGGGTGGGGGTCTGGGCTGGGAGGGTTCTGTCGTCAGTAGTTAGTTCGTTCAGGACTCTGAACACCTCCTTAGGTTTATCGACTGCCGAGGAGATACTGTTGGAAAAGTGTTTAATTTTGGCTGAACGGATGGCTGTTTTAAAGTCTTTGCGAGCGGCCAAATAGGATTGTTTGGCTGATTCGGAGTAGTCATGTCTCCAGGTGCGTTCTAACTGGCGTGTTTTTAGTTTCTGGGCTTTAAGATCATCGGAGAACCACCTATGAGAGTTCCGGTGTCTGGTACAGGGGAATTTAACTAGAGGGGCAAACCGGTCGCTAGCCGACTCAAGCCAAGAGGTCATATCTTGTTCTAACCCGTCGATGTCGGTGGGGTCGAAGATGACTGGGCAGGAGTCGGCCAGGGTAGTGAGGAAGCCCTGGGAATCGTAAGAGCTCCATTTACGGGAAAGGCCACCGGCCATCAGGGGAAGAGGGGTCTGACCGGCGACCGTGATGGTGGTGTCCACCAGGTGGTGATCAGACCAGTCACACAGGAGTATGTCTGGTGGGGACAACTTCAGGTTGCAGGTCCAGATCTGGTCCAAAACATGTCCCTTAATGTGAGTGGGTTGAGAGACATGTTGGACGAGATTCCGATTTTTAAGAGTCTCGAAGAACTCAGTAGCATGGGGGCCGGCGTTAGTATCGCCGAACCAGTAATTTAGGTCACCAAAAATAGCGAGGTGGGAGTGCAGTGTAAGAAGGGAGGACAGTTGTTCACTCATGATGGTAGAGAAAGACGGCATGGAGTGTGGAGGACGATATAACAGGAAGAGAGTGAGGGGACCGGTGTCCGTTTCCACATTAATGAGTAGATTCTCCACCTCAGGAAGGGGGAGAGAGTAGGAAGAGATGGAGTTCAGGCGTTTGGAGATGATGGCCGCTACCCCGCCCCCAGGCCGGTCGCCAGGGCGGTCTGCGTGGAGAATGTAGTAATTGGGGGGGGGGGAGTGCCGCCAGAATATCTTGCAGGGATTCTGAACTGAGCCACGTCTCTGTGAGTAAAAGCATGTCGGGATTAGAAGTGGATAGCAAGATGAAAATGTCCTCAGAATGTTTTACTAGCGAGCGGGTATTCAAATATGATACCCGGATGGACGTGGTGTTCCTAGTCGGCATGACTGGGGGTAGACGACCGTCGATGGGGGGTAGGTCGGGGCGCATGAGGCCAGCAGAGGAGATGCAATGCAGAGCCGTAGGAGATGGTACAATGGCAGTGTTCTCAAGATCTCTGAGTGCTTGAGGTGAGTAGCTGATGGAGTGGGCAGCGTGGCATGCCCTCAGGCCCGTCCTGGCCCGGACGGGCGCAGACGGGCTTGCCTTCGGCGCCCCGCCGGCATGCCCGCTGCGCCCGTCCGCTGCGCGGACGTGGGAGGCACATGGTTTAAGTAGGAGAAAAACAGGAAGGGGCGTGGCCTGTTGTAAAGGGGGCGTGGCCTGGCCAGGCTTCTCCAGAATGACGTCGCAAAGTGTGGCAGCCCGCGACAGCGTTTAGATCGGCTGTGCGGGGGTAGTGGTAGCGAGGGTGTTGCCAAATGGGTAATTTAAAAGACACAAAGAAACAATTTTAAAAAGTGCTCGTTGCTCCCGGCTTTCCACCTCAGGAGTTCTCTCTATCTGCCAGCGCTTTGGATTTGGCGCGTTTTAAGGAGGAGGGGGCGTGGCCTGTTGTAAAGGGGGCGTGGCCTGACCAGGCTTCCCCAGAATGACGTCGCAAAGTGTGGCAGCCCGCGACAGCGTTTAGATCGGCTGTGCGGGGGTAGTGGTAGCGAGGGTGTTGCCAGATGGCTAAGTTAAAAGACACAAAGAAACAGTTTTAAAAAGTGCTCGTTGCTCCCGGCTTTCCGCCTCAGGAGTTCTCTCTATCTGCCAGCGCTTTGGATTTGGCGCGTTTTAAGGCGGATGGGCGTGGCCTGTTGTAAAGGGGGCGTGGCCTGACCAGGCTTCCCCAGAATGACGTTGCAAAGTGTGGCGGCCCGCAACAGCGTTTAGATCGGCTGTGCGGGGGTAGTGGTAGCGAGGGTGTTGCCAGATGGGTAAGTTAAAAGACACAAAGAAACAATTTTGAAAAGTGCTCGTTGCTTCCGGCTTTCCGCCTCAGGAGTTCTCTCTATCCGTGGCTCCTCCGCCCCTGGCATGATTGACTCTGCATTGTAGCCACCATGTTGGCGGGCTCTGACGAGCGCTTGGCTGCAGTCTGCTTTCACCCTTCCAGCTTGACAGTACATCAGGGCATAGCGTCATCTATTATTATATATATATTTTTTTTAAATGACATGACAAAAATATGCAAATTAAAAAGAACATAGTGGTGAAAATGGGTATTGAACAATTTAAATATATTTCATGGTTTAGGAACTCATGGTTAAAAAATGTAGTTGTTTGGCATTGGTCGTTGTTTAGCCTTCGTGGTTAAGGAATTAGTGGTTTAGGCAGTAGTTGTTCAATCATACATCCTGCTTGAGAGCTTGCTCTAGTTCCTTTGCCATTTGAGCTTTTGTGGGGCGCTGTCCTTGGCCCTGGTGCGCAATTTTTTTCCGTTGCTGGCGGGGGCCCGTTGTTGTCTTTGGAGCTGGTGCCAAGCCATTTTGCTCTATCGAGTTCCGGGCATCCTCAGGGGTGTGGCAAAAGACAGCATTACCCTTGTGTTGTATACGCAGAGAGGCAGGGTATTGCAGTGCATACGTTATCTCGTGCTCACAAAGGCATTGTTTTACTTCCATGAAGGAGGACCTGAGACACTGCACCTTTATTGTGTAATCCAGGTAAATGTGTACTTCTGCATTCTCTATTGCTCATGGGCCACGGGCTCTCGTCACTTGTAGAATCAATCAATCAATCAATCAAAGACATTTATAGAGCGCACTACTTACCCGTAGGGTCTCAAGGCGCTGGGGGGAGGGGGGTGCCGTTACTGCTCGAACAGCCAGGTCTTCAGCTTCTTCCTGAAGGAGAGGTGGTCTTGGGTCAGGCGCAGGTCGGTCGGGAGGGAGCTCCAGGTCTTGGCGGCCAGGTAGGAGAAGGACCTTCCTCCTGTTGTCGCTCTTCGGATGCGGGGGACGGCGGCGAGGGCGTGGTTGGCTGATCGGAGGTGGCGTTTGGGAGCGTAGAAGTTGATTCGGTTGTTGAGGTAGCTCGGGCCTTGGTCGTGTAGGGCTTTGTGTGCGTGGGTGAGGAGGCGGAAGGTGATTCTTTTGTTGACGGGGAGCCAATGCAGGTCTCTCAGATGTCCGGAGATGTGGCTGGTTCGTGGGATGTCGAGGATGAGTCTGGCTGAGGCGTTCTGGATCTGCTGGAGTCTCTTCTGGAGCTTGGCGGTAGTCCCGGCGTAGAGGGCGTTGCCGTAGTCCAGTCGGCTGGTGACGAATGTGGTCCCTGTTGTGGTAGTTGAAGAGGCGTGCAACCACTGATCTGGGGGGATTGCCCAGTCGAGGGGGGCCCCCGGTACTCTATGAGCGCGTTCTTCAGAAAAGAACTTGGAGTGCTTGCCTTTAAGGATAACTTCCGAGAACCAGGTTTCAAGGTACAATTTAATACTTTGTCTTTCAATGCTTTCCAACAGTCCCACCACGCGCACATTATTTCTTCGTGATCTGCCTTACTGGTCGTCGACACAGCTCTTGAGATATTCCACCTCTTCCTGCAGTGTTTTGGACTGCTGATGAAGCCACGGAAGGCTTAACAGAAGCTATTGTCGATTCTACGTCCTCCACTCTATCCTTTAATTTTTTATGGTCCTCATGTAGGAATACCAGCTCAGCACACAGTGTATCTATTTTGGGGACTAGAGTGGATTTAATGTCCATTACAGCTGCCATAAGTTTATCAAAGCAGTGCAAGAGGTCCGCCTGGGGTATGGGCTGTACCACTGGTGACTGCACGGAGCCCTGAGCTCCAGGAGGTGGGTCCTGTGTATCATTAGTATGTGGCTGTTGCTTGTCCGTTCTAGGTTTGCCCATTGTGGTGGTGACAATGCTCCGTGGGTTCCAGGAGAGGAAATCAACTTAGGCTAGACTTATACGTGGCACTATGCTGCGTGCAACTAGACAGCGGTGTCGTTTTGCAATTTGTCTAATCTGCGCCCGGTTTCTGAGCTGGGTTATGTGGAGGGCTCGGATCTCACTCCACCACTGACTTAGACTACAGTGCTGTGTAGCTGCTGTTTGTATACAGCAGAGAAAAGGAGTGGCTGTTGATTTCAGTGCAAGTGGTGATCACAAGCTGTGAAACAGTGGGACAGAGCAGAGGTGCCAATACCTACAGGCGCAGTTTATCTGAAGTGTTGCCTGGTGCAGCCGATGAGGGAGGCCGCTTTGTTGTGAGTTGCGGTGATAGGTCACATAATGGCCCAATGCTCTTTAGGCGCGGCAGGGTACCATAGGCCTCAGGGCCTCCCTGCGGCGTCGACAAACTATGCAAGCTTGTACCTCTGAGGCCGAGAGGGATCACTGCTGTATAGGGACCAAGTCACTAACGCTGGTGCCAGACAATAATTCCCGGAAATAGGAGGCCTCGGCTGTGTTGAAGCACAAAGGGGCTTACCAGCTGTAGTCAGCAAACCCTCCTCCGGGAGCCTGATGGAATTCCACTGCAGTGCCGGAGTGGTATTGGGGTCTCCCGGTTGCGATGTGCCATGCAGCTTTGAGCCCAGGTTGCTGTCTTGCAGCTGTGGTCCTGTGTTGGCGGGCGGGGAACACGGCCCGCGCCGGCTCGACCACTCGGCTCTCGGCCACACCTCCACGCAAGTGCTTGGGAAAGGGCAGCGGATCTCAGGACCTAGGCCGCCATGTGCAAGCCACCTCATGTCAGTGGTGGAGTCCGAAGGGTGCAGAGCGATCGCGGCTCACCGGGGGTAGGCTATCGCCGATCCCTGAGGTTGCCCGCGGGTTTATGCCGGCTCAATGCAGGATTATTGGCGGTTCAGTGTGGATCGAGCTGTGAAAGTGTCAGCTCACGTCGCCATCTTCAACACGCCCTCGACTGATGCTGCGTAAAAGCATATCATGAACAGAGATCGATAAATTTGTGCCAGTCCTCGCAAAATCCCCATCCTCAAAGCCAAGTCCAAGGTAATACGAATACACCTTACGATCAGCTGCAGGGAGGTCAGACAGACACTGCTCCACCGCAGCAGGAATCATGTGGTTGGTCAAATACTTAGCAACAACAGCAACAGACAGGGACCCCAACTTAACAAGGACCACAGAAGGGAGAGCTAACTGTACGGGGAAGCAATGCTTTTACATAATTGCAAAATACACCTATGCAGTAAACTCAAACCCCCAATACAAAACATGCACTTCATGCACACTTCAAAACTCATTTTAAAAATAAAGACTAGAAAGCCAACATTAGGAATTCAAGCCTTTAGGAGCATTGAGGAAATTCAGGGCTGCTATATGTTTGATCAATCGTGAATCCATACTAGAGTCCGCCGTTCAGGTGCCAGCAGGGGCCTGGGTCCCACTCAGCTGCCGATCCCCCAGGGCGGGGATGGCTGGCCATGCCCTGGCTGGAGGTCAGTTTGATGAGGGGGCAGGATGGCTCCCATCCAGTGCATGAAAGCAAGCATGCAGGTCCCCACCCCCAAGTCCAATTGGGAACTAGATCAAACGGAACCCGCACTCAGCTCCAGCACAGGGCCAAAACCTCCTCATGGCGTGTGGTCTCAATTGCAGCCAGCAGTCTCCAGGCCAACAGAGGCTCCTTTTCAATTCCAAAAAGAAGCAATGTTCCAGTGTCGGGAGCCAGGTTTCCCGCACACTCAGGATGACGAAGACCCCATAAAATCTATAGCACATGCACAATTTCCAACCGTTTGCACAGCACTGCATGGCGCTGAGTCAGTAGGAAAGTTCACTAGAACAATCACTCGTCCCAGTCCATTACCCGTATTGGGAGAATTTCGACGAGCTCTGGCCTTGCACCGGGCTAGCCATTCAGCAACAGTCTGCCTCCTCCATTCCCTCAAAGTGCTTTAAACATCCAAAGCCTGCTCATCGAGTCATTTTCCTCTAAAACAAACAAAAGTAGCATGTCACGAGCTAGAAATCCTCGGCTACAGCCAGGGACAGCAGGCCCAAATCTCTTCGATAGGCAGTCGCTGGAGGGAATGGGGGTGAAGGGAATGAGAAAGTCCACAAAATTCCATCACATCTCCATGCGAGGTACTCAGAAATATGCTCACCGGGTCATGTCCCTCTATAACAAACGAAAGTAGCGTGTCACCAGCTAGAAGTCACTGGCCAGAGTCAGGGACAGCAGGCCGAAAAATCCTAGATAGGATGTCGCCAGTGGGAAAGGGGGTGTCGGGAGGGAGAAAGTCTGCAAAATTCCATCACAGCTCAATACAAGGTACTCAGAAATATGCTTGCCGCCATATCCAGCCTAGTGATCAGCTGACACACAAAGGCCTTACACACACCACCAAGAACAGTAAATACCCCGATTTCTGACACCACCACATCAGGAACACATGGGGGACGCAGGACAGCTCTCTGACCCCCTCCGGTACACAACAATAGAAATGAGCAACTCACATGGAAACCTAGGGAAACGCCCAAAAGATCAGTAAAAAGAAGCCCAAAGCGAGCCCAAAAAGAACCCTTTAGAAAATGGGTGTAGTGAAGACACCTGGTGCTATTAGGGAGTGTCCCACAGCAGACCACGTGCCGGGAGTAGAGGGGTATAATTTTGACCCCAAAGTACATTGCAATCAACTACAAAACAATTAATTGCGGCATGCCCCCTCTCTGTACATCACCCTGAGCACATGTAGATCAAAAGGCACCCCCTGCATACACACTAGGGAAGATAGGATGTTAAAAGAGCCACCACAGATGGAAGGTCCTTCTCCTACCTCGCCTCCAAGACTTGGAACTCCCTCACGACCCACCTCCGCCTGACCCAGGACCACCTCGCCTTCAGGAAGCAGCTCAAGACCTGGCTGTTCGAGCAGTAGCGGACCCCCCCTCCCCTAGCGCCTTGAGACCCTCCGGGTGAGTAGTGCGCTATACAAATGCTGTGATTGATTGATTGATTGAGAAGTCTATCGACACCCATAAAATATTAGTTAAAACAATCAAGATCATCCACATGCTTGTGAAGACCACCCCTTAATGAACATCCTTTTCTATCATGGTGAGGGGGTAGAACCGATGACCCATAAGACTTGAATTCAGGTGACCCATGTATAAACACCCCATGTTTAAATAAAAAAAGTAGACATCCTGATTAGGGCCACCTTTTGGTGCCCCACTAAAACAGCACATCAATTGTATACCCTCTGTTTACCGAGGGCATGGCCGCATCCATACGTTGCCAAAGATCTGCCTAGTCAAATTGAGTTCACCCCGACATTTGCACAGAGCTTGCATAGAGACCTCTCTCATGTCACTTATAATTACACTGAAGCCAACACTAGCATCCCACATGCACTACACAGGGTACTCCCACACAACACATCAGCACATGACCGCCGTGGGAATCAGGCATCTGTTCCCTGATAATGCATGCAGTAGGCGCAGACAGGTTTTACTTTGCCCAAGAGATACCTCCCGAAAAAATAAAATGCCTTCTCCACTTATACTTATGTAGAATTAGGGCCAAGATACAACCCAACAGAGTAAAACTCCAAAGAGTAATGGTAAATCTGAACCGTTAGGAGGTCAAATTCCCCAGCGCTGTACATCTTTACAGAGCCTAGCGATATTCAACAGAGCTAGATTGGATGCGCAGGAGCGTCACCATAGGGGAGGACACTGTTTGGTCCCGAGACTTTCCAGAAAAGAGATCCTTGGAGGTAGCAAAGCCACCACACCAGTGCACAAACAAGTCCACTCCTGCTTCAGTCTTTGGTCCCAGTGTAGCCCATAACGTGTCTGGGGCAGTCCTTTTTAATAACAGATGGATGCCAGACATGGAATTCCAGTGTAGGGCCATCCACCTCAATGATACAAAGGGGAATGAGTCTCATATGTGGGGGGGGTTAAACACCAGCATAGATAACCCATGCCAGGAAATATGGAACACTTAGATAGATAGGTACACTTGGTTGGAAGGGAAGGGGAAACCATTAATTGTAGGGAAAAATACAATGTATTCCTTGTGTTTCAGAGGTAAAGGAAAAGGCCAGACTGTCCGGAGCGGGCACCAGGAATTTCCCCGGTGGGCCGCCAAGGTAGGGGCCGAACGATTTCACTCGGCACAAATGAGAACTGTGGCGCAATACTACACATACCAGAGATGCAATAGGCACCTACACGCTGATGTATAGCTACTGGCAGTGCGGTGAATTTACCTATTCTCAGCTCGTCTTCAGATGGCAGAGTCTATGCTTCGTTTTCACCATATGCACCCGGACCCTAGTCATTCATGCAGAAGATCTGTCACAGATGTACCAACACCCACTACAGAAGAAGACAACTCTGATGCATTAGGCTCTAGAGAAAAGAACTGTTGGGTATTTTGGCTGGGCTCAGTTCAAGTTAATTCCAGAAGAATTCAAACTGTTTCTGATATGCAAGTAAATGCGGGAGGGTCCATACCCTTCTTCAGCGAGAAGATGAAAGCAAACACCCCGCTGGTTGCAAATAACCAGATGATAATATTGAAGATGATGAACAAGACTGAGCTCAGCCTTAATGCAATCAAATAAGATCTAAGAGCCATTTGCCTCATGGTGATGCAACATTGATATGTGTTGGACTTGATGACCGCAATGAAGGCAGGGGTGTGTGCCAAGATTGGTGTGCCCTGTCTATCCAAGGCAATGACACAGGCAACTGGACTTTGACTCTTGCCATCCAAGCACTTCACTGTTTACAAAGAGACATGCATGAGGAGGGACGTGCCCCTGAGCATGAATGGTATAACAATTGGTTTTCCTGGTGGTTTACTGGTTTGTGTGCATCATTGCTACCCATTCTCATATTTATATTCTTTTTGTGTGGTTTCCTACAATTGGGGGTTTCCTGCTGTAAAAATGCAGTCCTCGAATTGAGTACAATGCAAGTAACTAGGGAAGTAGTTATAGTTAAAACTGAAGAATGAAAAGCCACTAATAATGTGACTGACATGAAGACTGGGGTAGATGATGTAGATGAAAATTCAACAAGAGAGGGGGATGTTAATATTGATGTCGATGTACGCAATGTTACAAGTGTGCACAAAAATGAAATCGAATCACTGGTGTCAAAATCACACAATATGACCTCTCCATCAACCCCTAGTGCGGTATTATGCTTTATTGCTATGCATCTTCTTAGGCATAGCATCCTGTGTATTCATTTCAGCAGCACCATGGTGATGGAACTTGGTGATGCAAGCGTTAAGTGTAAAATGTTCAGTTGATCTTACTCTGGCTACTGGATGGATGAGACCCTTTTGATTTGGATTAAAACATACTTCTTTATCAAGTCTGGATTCCTCTTTATTTAAGAAATTAACTATTTTGCACTGGCGACGAGGATGGGAAAGTCAGAAGTCTGTGATAAATATTTCCGGTAATTTCATTAATACGTGGTCAGGCAGGCCCTGCGACTTAGGCCTGAGACACTTGATTGACAGATCTCAGGTGGGGTGACACGTAACCAGCAGAACAAAAGCATGAACCGGAACAAGCCAGATTAATCCCACAGAGAGGCAGTGACACCATAATGGTCCGGGAAGATTGGCCCCAATAAAGTGCACATAGTGGAAGGGGCACACGTTCCCAAAACACCATAAAGTTAGATGCTACATGAAGTTAGGAACACTCTGCCAATCAGGATACAGCACATGCAGCGATCATGCGCTTCCATTGCCGGACATCTGGACACTTTACCCACTGGCCTTCATTGTGTCCACGCAAGGTCGAGACCCACCTGCATGTTATCCGTTGGGAGTAATTATGACTCCGTGACTGGGCCCACATTCCTCTTTCTAAAAAGGATCTATGAATTGTTTTATGACGCTCCACAAAATTATATAATGGTGCTCAAATCTATTCACTTTGAGTCAGTCTTCAACCCTGCTTCTGTATGCTGTACTTGCGGTTGCAGTGTTTAATGAAACCAACTATTCCTGTTTTGCCAAACGCCTTTGGTCTTTGTTTTTGCAAGGTAAATTTATATTTGAGCAACAGGACCTATGTAAAGACTGCAGATAGTCACAATAGCTTTAATTTTTTTCATTTGTAATAGAGGCTAGGTCTTAAGACTGCTAATATGTGACATATTCATGTTTTAGTGTGTATAGGTGTATCTTGTAATTTCCTTTTGTGTGACATTTTAGTGACATTGTATTGCAGGTAAAACTAAGCAGTGATACATTTCCATAGTATACTCAGAAGATTTAAAAATAAAATAATTTGAAGATTTAAAATAGTGCCTCAGTCATTGCATTGCGTGGCAAAAGGATGCATCCAAACAGCCAACAGAATGAGGCGAAAAAGTAAAAATAGCAAAAGCACCACACTGTTCTGGTGCACAGCTGACACCCACTTTGTCTTTATGTGTACAATATCAGTAAAAGTAAGCTTGGATAAAGCTACCTCTGACTCTAGCAAGACCTAATTAAAAAAAGGCAATGCCTCTATATAATTTAAAAGAGCACATCTTTTCAAATGACAATATGACCATCGTTAATCAGTTTATAATTAAGGCTACCTGTTTTCTGTTTTTACTGATTTTTATAGATAAATACGGACAGAAAACCATTTATTTTCTTGTCTGAATTTATTTTTAAATGTGGATAAAAACAGAAATTGGGTGCTTTGTTAGTGATTCTAAATATACTTTCTTAAACAAAGAGAGGGACAAGGTGGACTGTTTAACCGGGTCCAGCGTACATGCCCAAAATAGTAAAGAACAAGAGAGGGTACGCAGTTACCCAGCGAGGGGGGTGAGTGGATGAGGCACAAAGGAAAGAATACTTCTTGTTGGAACTAGAGTCCTCACACACCCAGCAAGCTAGGTGTCATGCTTCATCATATGGACTCGCTCCTCGTCGGGTCGGCGGTGCAATACCCGACGGGCACCCATAAAGGGGCTCTTTAGCGGAGATCTTCTGTTCCTGCCGTATGGTGCCAAGGGTGTGAGGGCCCTGGGTGTGAATGTAGATGTGAATAAGTGGTGTATTAAAAAAGGTTGGCTTGTCCACAAGGAAAGTTTAATGAAGTGGTAATCCACCTTGTTAAAAAATAGAAAGAGAGGCTGCTCGCTGGCTCAATGGTCCAGAGGAGCAATGCTCTACTCTATGCTTGTGGCCAACATATTTCATGCTATATGTTCAGGATGATACAGTGCTTTTCATCGGGACCTAGTAACTATCTACACTGGTGGTAAGGTTCCTACCTCCCACTAGTATTCAGTGCGAGCATGTAGTCCCGCCAAACCTAGTAATACCTAGACAGGGATGACACAAAAAGACATAAGGGGCAAGATAAGTAGGGTCATCAAACCAGCCCCATAAAACGAGGATCATCAACCAAGCGCATATGCGCTAAAAGCTCTGTGCTCATGGTAACAAGTGATTAAGAAAGGAGAGGGGGGTTTTTGGTTGGGAATTTAAAAACACTATTGATGACTTGGAAACAACGCAATAAAGAATGTCATGGTGCAAAATTGAGAAAATGCCTCATCCCAATAGGTGGAAGCGCTGGCTTCAAAGTTCTTCTCAGCAGTGAGCCCCTCAATTGTAGGTGCCCTGTGTGGTGGATAAAAACAACATGGCTTGGTTAAAGGGCCAAGAGTGCCCTTTGCAACAAAGTGTGAGGCCGTGTGTGGCCCACCTCAGGAGTTGGAAAGATCATTGGTCACCCCCCACTATTGAGCAGTGAGTAGGGTGCCCTCCACCGGCTCAAGGCTAGCCAGCATGTTAAGTGCGGGGTAGAAGGGCTAGGGCGGGAGCGCAGGGCATGCAGACACACCAGGGCTCGGTAGCCCCGCCGAGTGCTCCGTGGGCCCCAACATCCCCACCAGTCCAAATCCCGACATCAAAAAGCTTGCTTAGTCCGTCAGGGCTGGTGGCGCCTGGTAGTGATAGCGATCAAGTAAAAGCACAGGTCCTCCCAAGGTGAGGACACACAGCGTGTGGGCAGCGCTGCAGTACCGGGAACAACTGCGGTCACTCCCGCAAAAGTCATACCTCAGAACAAGACACTCACCTTTCCGTAGTAGGACGTCCGCTGTTCACCTACCCCTGCGCAGTTTCCGAGAAGCCAGAGCGGGTAACGGATGGCTTGGCGGCGTATAAATAAGGCGTAGTATCCAGAGAATCCATGGTCTGGAGGTGTGGCTCGAGCGTGGCTCTACGTGGGTCACATGGAGCGCAGAGTGCATGCAGAGACAGTGAAGGGTGGCGGCCACAAAAGCGAGTCGGCCATCTTGTAGTGTACCAAGGAGGCCAGCTGATTGGCAGTAGATCGTATTAGCATGCCAGTGTGAAAGGGCGGGCACCATCCCCACTATGGAATATTGACCAAAGAAGGCTCACTGGAGTTATTACATTTAAAACCACAAAATTGTGCAAGTGGTCATGGCTCTTGCACATAGGCTTGAATATCACAAGAAAACCCTCTAGGGTTTTAGAAGTATAAAACATATTAAAAAGGCACTTCAGCCGACAATAGATGTAGAGGCATCGCGCTGCTGTCTAGGTGGTCACAATAAAGGTAAATCGCTATATTGTGAAAAGGGGACATTGAGAACGACTAGGAATGTTGTCAGCAAATTCTCATTGGTATCAAGTATACTCGTATGTAGAGTCAAAGACATGAGTGGATCCCAAGGCATCTCTTACTTATTGGCCAAGGTTGCCCAGGGTATGCTATCATTCAGGGTGCAAGTGTCGGTTGCCAGGCGGTGCACCCATCTTTGTTCAATTCTGAAGAGTGCTTGCTGTGTGATATTTGGATGTGACTCGAGAACCATCCATTTCAGGGTATCTGCCTTGTGGTTGAGGTCCTACAGTGAGTGTATAGCTTCGTGGTAGTCTTCATGCATCTCACGTTGTTTTTGTGTTCAGTAATACGTAGCTTGATCTGCCTCATCGTCATCCCTATTTACCTTTTGTCGCAGGGACATGTGAGGAGGTATATACATCTGGCTGTATTACAATTAGTGTGTCGCTTGAGTTGCCAAGTAAAGGTCTCGGACAGTTGGATCTCCTTGAAAACACTCATCTGATTACAGACAGAGCAGACCCCGCAGGGATAGTGTCCAGCAATGGGGGGTCGGTCCCATAGCGTCCTTTGAGTGCTCGCTTCCTTGCTTCTGGGTCTGGTTTGTACCAAGGTATCCTTCAGGTTGGATGTACGTTTAAATGCGAACCTGGGACGTGAGAGAGTTAAATCCCCTGAGTTCACTATACCCCAATGTTTGTTGATTGTTTTCTTAATTAAAGATGAATTTTGGGTGAATGATGTGACACAGGTGAGCACGTCAGTGGGTTCCCTTTCTGTGTGCATATGTTCATATAAGTACATTGATTTAAAATCATTGGGAGTTGATATCACTAAAACCTTGCAGGCATTCAAGCATGACTGCATATTTATTGGTTGAATAAATATGGAAATATACCAGTTTCAGTTTGATTTTTTTCACAAAACCCGTAATAAATATGGATAAATACAGATAAAGTTGACAAAAAATAAATATGGAACAATACAGACGGAAATGTCACCAAAAAACAAAAAAATACCATTAAACCGGGAGCCCTATTTATAATACATGCGATTCAGCAATCCCAGTATAAAAACATGTCTCCAATTTCTTTATGATAGATTACTTGTGATGCACCCAATCACCTATTATAAAGAAATGAAGTACCCGCACAACTTACAGCGGCAAACCAAAAAGGAGATATTTATGGAAACATGTTTACTTTTGTCATTCCTCGAGTAAATATAGAAAAGTTTGAATCTTTCTGCATGTTTGTACACATTCGGAGCTATTGGACATTTAAAAAAAAAACATTAAAGACTGATTTGTATTAAACGGATTATTATATATTTTTGCAACAAATATCTAGCATCTTTTTATGTGTTTGATTTTACACCAGGGATTCTACCTTTATTTTTAATGTTTGAAAACTTGCTTGTTTTTGCATTGTGAAAGAGCTACAACCCAAGGATGTAAGTGTTTTTGTGGGAAAGGTGATGTGACTGTGTATTCATAAAGAATAAAATACCGCCTTCTGTACGTGATAAGCAGTACGCCAACACAACCTCAACATCATCTCCTACGCCGACCACACCCAACTAATCCTATCACTCACCAGAGACCCTAACACCGCCAAAACCAACCTGCATGAAGGAATGAAAGAAGTAGCCGAATGGATGAAGCACAGCCGTCTGAAACTGAACTCAGACAAAACAGAAGTCCTCATCCTAGGCACCTCCCCCTCCGCCTGGGATGACTCTTGGTGGCCAGAGGCCCTTAGAAAAGCACCCATCCCGACGGACCACGCACGGAATCTGGGCGTCATTCTGGATTCCTCACTCTCGATGAACAGACAAGTCAACGCCGTTTCTTCATCTTGCTTCAACATTCTTCGCATGCTCAAAAAAACATTTCGCTGGATCCCCACCGAAACTAGAAAAACGGTCACCCACGCACTGGTCACGAGCCGCCTGGACTACGGAAACACACTTTACGCCGGTACCACCGCAAAACTCCAGAAAAAACTCCAACGCATCCAGAACGCTTCAGCCAGGCTCATATTAGACATCCCGCGTAAAGAACACATCTCTGGTCACCTGAAAAACCTCCACTGGCTCCCCGTCAATAAGAGAATTACTTTCCGCTTCCTAACCCACGCACACAAAGCACTCTACGAAATCGGACCCGAATGCCTTAACACACGACTGTCCTTCTACACCCCCTCCCGCCAGCTACGATCCTCCAACCAAGCCCTTGCCACTGTACCTCGCATCAACAAAACCACCATGGGAGGTAGATCCTTCTCCTACCTGGCAGCTAAAACCAGGAACTCACTTCCCACTCACCTTCGCCTTACTCAGAACCACCTTGCTTTCAGAAAGCAACTTAAAACGTGGATATTCGACAAGTAATTCCCCACCCTTCTTCAAGCGCCTTGAGACCCTCTGGGTATGTAGCGCGCTATATAAATTTAATGACTTGACTTGACTTGACTTGACTTTAAATGGGCCGGTACTCACCAATACTGAGTACCGGCACTTCTCATTTTCATCGCTCTGAGTACCGGCAATTCTCTGCTGCCAAGGAGAGTACCGGTACTCATCAAAGGTAGGCTTATTGTTTCTAGAGTTCACAAGCACGATTGAGGCTGTCTGACAGCCAAAGCACCTCTGTGACCCAAGCAGAGCCACCTCTAAACTAGTCGGCAGGGCTCATTCTCATACTGTCTGGTGTTCCCCACCATGCTGTGTTTGACAGAGCAGGGTCCATTCAGGCCCTGTGCTGTCAATCACAGTGTGTATGTGTGCACCCACTCGAATCCAGGCGTCCCACTGACAGCAGCAATAGTGGCAATTAAGAATGCCGAGGGAGATAAGAGGTGTAAAATGGCCTTTATCCCACCAAAGTCTTTTGAATGAGTGTCTGTCTGCTTGTGTCGGTGTATTTGCCTGCTTGTTTGCGCATGTTTGTGTGTGTGTGTGAGTGAGAAAAGAAAGCGAGTGAAAGAGGGAGAGAATCCAGACACTAGGGAGGTATTTTAAAGTACATTCTGGGAATGCTTGTGTGAGCATTGCTGCTTGTTTCTGTGATTGCGCACTTAAGAATATATAAGTATTCGTTACAAACAAGAAATGTCTGGGGGTCAAACAGGCGGATCATTTGTGTAAAGCGTTCAAGGCACAACTAAAATATGACCAAATGGTGAAAGAAAATGTGTCAATGTGTGATAGAAAGCACTACATCTCTAGGGTTAGTAAAAAAATACCCATCAGTTCCCGCTCGGTAGCGCCCTTTTGTCATCATATGGGTTCTCCTTATACCCAGGAGAAAATGCAGTCTGTCACTAGATGTTGTTGTGACAGACGCTTAACCATTGATAGATGTGCATGTAGATGGATGATACCAAGAATAATGTCTAAAGGGGTAACTGATTTGCAGTGCAAGAGTGAAAAAGTGAATGAGTGAGGTATATAAAATTGGATAGAAGTGAGTAGAATTAAAGATTTTTTAATAGTATCTCTCAATTCTTCCAATGTTTAAAAACAATGTGAAAAACCAACAGATTTAACAAAATATCTGTTTGCAGGAAGGGTCGACATGTTTCAGCATTTGTGGCTATAAGATTCCGCCATTGCTTTCTTCAGGACCAGTATGTTTGCCACTGCAATATTCAATAATAATAACAATTATATCACCTGTTACTTCCAGGTCATACTAAATATCCTCCAGAGCACTGAGGATTCGTAGTGTCAAGAAACAGGATACACGAAGATCCAAATAAAGAAAAAGACAAACATCATGAAGTTGTCACAGCACACAGTACATTTTGTTCAATGTGTCAAAGTAAGTATGGTCAATTAACCCATTACTCTAAAAGGATCCGCTTACCTATTAGGTAGGAGGATCATGCACCACCCCACCTGGCTGCAGCTCAGGTAAGTGGAGCACCGCTCTAGTTAAAAACAATAGGAACATTCAGTCAGAAGTTACTCTTCTAGTATCAATCTTAACAATGGTAGGTACTGGTACCCCACAATAGTAAATGGTACTATTAAAAAAACCATATATGAAGAAAATTTAGAAAATGTAGCATCTCAGGTCGCAAGCTATTCTCATTTGTCGTTCTCACTTCCTGATTAGCTCAATAGTTTATCACCACACCTGTGAAAAGTAAAAAAATGGTCAGGCGGTTGGGTCGATGTTTCTCAAGTATTTGCCCGGCGTTAAACGCCTCTAATACCATGCAAGGGTTATCAAACAAAGAGGCAGGCGCTGGAGACAGGAAGACAGGAAACAAAGTTTTATTCCGACGGAGCAGAACACATCAGATCGGACAACGAGGTATCGTTTTGAGGTGCTCTAACAGCCTCTCTGAGGCCTGGCCTCTTATACACTGGTTTATGGCATGTGACCATTCTTTATTACAATAAAGACACTGTGAAGTATGGAAAAGACATCCCCCGAATCCCCGCCTCAGACCCATTCCCACACATTTTCACAGTAGAGGTCCCCACCCCGTATACAATAAGAGATGGTTATTACACAGCCGGACGTTCCGCCGATTCTTAGAATGTGTGCGCCTGATCGGATCTCAGGGGAGGGTGGGGGGCCAGGACCAATCGTAGCTCCTTTGAAGAGGGGCGATTCCATACAGTAAGGGGTAATAAATTGTATCCTCAGGCTAGGTGATGACCGGGGATCCGTGCAAACAATCGGGCTCAAAGGAAGGGGTCATCAAAGGAGAGGTATTCATGCAAGGAATGGTTCCGTGTGGACAATTGATGTAGAGGAAGGGGTTTATCAATAGAGGGGTATTCATGAAAGGAAGGGAGGTGTTGGTCAGGCGCGGGGTGTGATTCCCAGGGGCAGAGTCACGCAGAAGAAGAGGTTTTATGACTTGTGCATGTGAGAGCGGGGGCAGCCAGGGTGCGCGGGGGATGCTTGCAGGGTCAGGGGAGTGTGCTGGCGATCGATCGTGAACAGGGAGACCATGGTACCTAAAATGGCTGCCGTGCATATTCGTACGTGAGTCTGAGGAATGGACAAGATGGCGCAGATGATGTTCAGTTCGCAAACTAAAATTCCACAGTCCTCCCTTTTAACATGTCTCGCCAACTTGTCAATTTGGGTCCATCCCCATAAGGCCACGTATCTCTACCTCATAGAGGGGGCTCATGTGCTCAGTTCTGGAGTCCAAAGTCTTAGGGCACATGCAGTTAGCAATGAGTGAACACAAAGGTGGCAAGCATTGAACGCCTAGGCAACACCCACACAGTACCACGACCGGTATCAGTAGAAATGTAATCAACCTCCATCCCCAGCCCTTCAAAGTATCCCAAAACCAGCTCCCAAGCGACCATCCTTCTTGCTCCTGGTGAACCTCTGAGGAAAGTCTGTGGAGGTGCTCGATTGCTTTGTAGACTGAGGGCGAGTTATCTGGCACGTAGGTGCAACAGCTGGATCCGATGATGCGGCATGCTCCTCCACGGTCAGCTAGAACCACATCTAGAACAAGGCGATTTTGGAGAGCCACCAGGCGGACTGCCTGAAGCTCGGCCGTGTTGTTAGCGAGGATGCCAGCTGTGATGTTTATGGTCGTTTCTACTGCCTGGGTCAGGTGTCGGATGGCGCGGCTGTTTGCCATTGGACCCCACAGAGGAACAAGTCCCTTCACTGCATCCAGGAACTGTGCTCCGGTGGAGTCGGCTTGTTCGATGTCTCTTGCGCGCTTCTGCCGGTGATGGTTTGCTGGGGCTACATACGTTGGGGGGAGAATGAAGGCGATGTAGCAGGTACCCCCCAACAAGGCCCGTGACATTGATAACAGACAGAGCTACAGTCAGAGTGGCAGCAGTTTGTTTCCGTAGGTAGGAGAAGGTGGGTCTAGCTGGATTATGGAGCCCCTGCATTTCAACTCGTTCTTTGGCAGGGATGTCCATATGGAAGGAGGAACCAGAGGTCAAGGGACAAAAGGGAACAGACGTCCTTCCGGTTTTGTTCAGCCAGAACCCATAGTAGAAGTGTGACACTGTTTGACCCGAAGTGGCGTTGTCCCTGTGGCTCTCTTGCAAGAGGATCACCCAGGCAAGGCAGGAGCCGTGAACTGAGAAAGGTGAAGGAATGAAAGGGATGGAGTGTCCGGTGGCATGCGGGAGCAACCCGCAGATCCAGCAGTTGGTGGCGTTGGCAGCAAGGTTGTGCTGGTGCAACAGTTGCACGAAGGAATTGTTCCAGAACTCCTTGCGCCTTTCTCAGAGCTGAGGCGAAAGGGAGATCAGGTGATCCTCTTTCATAGTGGTTGGCTGTGCAGTGGTCAGCAATATCTGATGAGCGGGTGCGCTTTCCTCCAAGATCCAGAAGGAAGTGATGAGGAGGAGGCAAAAGGAGGAAGACAATGAAGAGGGCGATTGTCTTTGATTTGTGCATACTGTCAGTCTTTGGGTTCCTGTAGTGGGTATTTCCGGTTGCTTCCATCATCTTCTTATCTGGCACTTCCATCATCTTCGAGGTGCCCGGTAGTGGGCAGAACCACAGACTTCGTTTAGCTTCTCTCCGAGTAACCCTTGGTTGTCTTTAGGCCACCGTTCTGAGATTTAACTTAGTCTGTGGTCTACTTAGCCGAAGCTCCCTCCTTTCGACGCAGGAAATACCCTTCCCTGGATGGCACAGTGGGATCAGAGAATTTTGCAAGTTCGAGTGCCTCGGTATCAGGATAACAGTTCAGTGATGGCCGATCTTTGTTCAGGAGCTCTTCTTGGGTGTCGTCGTTTTCTGTTGTGGCCAGGGTTGAGGAGACCTTCTTACAGTGGTGTGCGTGCAGCCAGTGCCGTTTCCCCTCCACTCGAAGGGCCGTCCGGGTGGTGATCAGTACTTGCCAGGGGCCCGTCCACCGGGGTTCCAGACTCTTCGCCCGTTGGAAATTCCGGACTAACACATAACTCCCCGGTTGGATGTCGTGACCCGGACCCTGGAAGCATCGGGGATGGCCTGCTGCACCTGCTGATAATTGACAGACAATGTTTTAGTTAATTTGCACAGGTAATCAGACAGTAGGACGTCCGGGACGTCGTGAATGGAGGTCGGTTTGGGGGCAGTCCAGAGGTTCATCGGTCGCCCGAATACAACCTCGTAGGGGGTCAAATGGTGCTAGTGGGAGTGGAGCGCATCGATAGCAACGCCAGTGGGAGGGCATCTGGCCACTTAAGTCCTGTGGTGGCCACTATCTTTGACAGTTTTAGCTTCAGTGTGGCATTGTGTCGCTCAACTAAGCCAGCGGATTGGGGGTGGAAGACTGCATGAAACCTCTGTTTTACACCCAACACCTTCAAGATTAGTTGGATAACTTCAGCGTGGGGGCCGTTGTCGCTCCATAAAATTCGACAAAGACCGTAACGAGGGAAAAACTCTTTCAGTAGTACCTTGGCAGTAGTCATGGTAGTGTTATCACGGGTTGGATAGGCTTCTACCCATTTGCTGAAGGCACACACAATGACTAATACATACTTCAAGCTTTGGCATCTTTCTAGTTGGATGTAGTCCATCTGGAGGACCTCAAAGGGATGGTCTGGGACCCCAAACCCTCCCCGAGGTACCACAGTTCCTTTCCCAGGGTTGTGTTGCAGGCAGATAATACATTGCTGGACCAGGCGTTTGGCTGAGTCGGGGATCTTGTCGTTGTGCCAGACCTTGGAGATGAGTTCGATCATGGGGGCAGATCCTATGTGTGCAGGGGAGTGTGCCATAGTCAGTATGGGAATCAGGTACGAGTCAGGCAGCAACCATTTGTTTGCATCTTTTGTCCGCCAGCAGCCTTCATCGTCCTTTAAACCCACTCGTGCCCACTCGGTCAGTTCGTGAGGGGTGCTGGCCGACTGGATGTCCCTAATCGTCTCCCTAGCGTCAGTCCATTTTTCTGCTTGTGACCTGGTCACATACATACGTGTCATCGTCCTATTCTCAGCTGTGGTTCGGGCAGTGATGTCGGCCAGCGCATTTCCCTGTCCGACTAAGTCCGTCACCTTCTTGTGTGCCTGACATTTGATCGCTGCTAATCGTTTGGGGAGGAGAACTGCTTCAATCAGGGCGGAGACTAGATCTCCGTGGAGGATGGGCGTGCCGTGGGACATCAGGAATCCCCTTTCCCTCCACAAGAGCCCAAAATGGTGTACCACTCCGAAGGCGTACTGGCTGTCCGTGTAAATGTTTGCCGTGGTCCCTGCCGCTATGATACATGCTCGTGTGAGGGCAATCAGTTCTGCCGCCTGTGCGGATCGTTGTGTGATGCGGGCTGTCTCAATTACTGTTCGGGCTGTCGTCACCGCATAGGCAGCTGAAGTGGTGGCGTCTGGGAGTTTGATGCAAGAGCCGTCTACCCATAGCTCTCCATCAGGGTCTGTAAAAGCAGTGTCTCGGAGGTCAACTCTACTCCTAGTCTGTTCGTCTTTGCGGGTCACACAGTCGTGTATAGGGGGCACATCGGGGTCATTTTCAGGCAAGGGCAACAATGTGGCAGGATTCAAAGTCGTGCATCTTTTCAGAGTGATGTGGGGTGCAAGTAGTGTCAATTCGTACCCAGCCAGTCGTGCACTAGTCAGGTGTTGAGTCTTGGTTTGGTTCAAAAGGGTGTCGAACGCATGGGGTACTAACACAGTGAGGGAGTTCGGAAGTACGATTCCCTCGCTCTGATGGATAGAGACAGCAGCGGCGGCTACTGCTCGAAGGCAGGCAGGCAAAGCTCTGGCTACGGGGTCAAGAGTGGCAGAGAAGTAGGCACAAGGGCGTTGCTTAGGGCCGATGGGCTGAGTTAGAACAGACAACGCGCATCCCTCCCTTTCGTGAGTGAAGAGGGAGAAGGGCTTGGTGTAATCTGGTGTTCCCAGGACAGGTGCTGAACAAAGGGCATCTCGCAACTCTTTAAAGGACGCTTGACATCCGGGGGTCCAAGGGAGCGGGAAGGGGACATCTTTGGCCAACAGGGAAAGTAGAGGTTTTACAATGAGACTGAAATTTGGTAACCATTGTCGGCAGAAAGAGGTTAGAGCCACCAAAGAACGGACTTGCTTCTGTGTTTTTGGGACGGGGGTGTCTAGGATGGTTTGGATTCGGTCGGGCGTAAGTTTCCTCCCTTCTTTGGACAGGAGATGGCCTAGGTATGTCACTTGAGGCTGGCAGAACTGCAATTTCTTTTTGGAGACTTTGTGACCATTTTCCGCAAGAAAGTGCAAGAGTTGGATAGTGGCCGTGATTGCAAGTGGAGTGGTGTCGGCCGCCAAAAGGATATCATCGACATATTGGATCAACACCACTCCATCTGGTAGCTGGACGGTGTCCAGCTGTCTTTTGAGGGCCTGGCTGTAAATGCTGGGACTTTCAGTGTAGCCTTGGGGTGCTCTACAAAATCGGTACGAGCGGGCTTTTAGGGTGAAGCCGAAGAGGTAACGGCTGTTTGGGTGGATGGGGATAGAGAAAAATGCATTCTTGAGGTCGATAACAGAGAAGGTGGTGGCAGTAGACGGGATGAGGGTCAGAATGGTGGTGATGTCTGAGACTACGGGGTACTGAGGCACAACCACTTTGTTAACCTCTCGCAGGTCGATGATGAAGCGGTACGCTTTCTCATCTCCCTCGCCTTGTTCCTTAACAATGGGTAGGATAGGGCTGTTACAGACATTGCTAACTACTTCCTCTACCACTCCGGCATCCACCAGGGACTGAATAATCGCTACCAGTGCCTTCTCGCCTTCGGGTGATATCCGGTACTGTGGGAGTTTCGGGAGCATTGCGTCTTGTCGAACAGTTATGTGCACAGGGTCAATCATCATCCGTCCTACGTCAGAGTCGTTTTTGGCCCAGAGGTACGGAGGCAGGGTGTCGAGCAGAGACAGGTCAGCAACTGTTATAGAGTACATATGTCGAGCGGAGCAGGATTTGGACATGTTCGGACTGTCATACAGGATGACTCGGACTCCATCTGGGGAACATCTAATGGTAGCTCAGAAATGTTTTAATAAGTCAATACCCATAATGGCGTCAGGGGAGTTGGAGGAGAGCAGAAATGTTGTGTCAGTTGGGTTGTTTCCTAGGTCGAAGGAGATAGGTACGGACAGGGGATTAGTGGAGGGCGTCCCATCAAAACCTATCGATGTAATGTGTGAGCCAGACAAGGGTGCCCTTGGAATCAGTCGTTTTGATAACACACTACGTGTCGCCCCAGTGTCTACCAAAAATGGAGACTTAGTACCCAGGACCTCAGCGGTGACGTAAGGACCTTGCTGGTCAGCACAGAGCTCGACTGGATCCCTCCCTTGCCCCTGGCAGTCCTATGCAAAGTCAGGGGCGTTCTCACAGTCAGATGATTGATATTGGTTCTGTCGGGGACGGTCAAACGTGTTCGATCTTCCTGGTCTGTCGTTGTTGGTGTCATTTGTGTACCCTCGTCCCTGCCCTCTAGTCTTGGGGCCTTTCGTCATGTCCCTTGTCTCTTTATTTTTAATTATTTCCAGAAGAACCGGACATTGAGACTTCCAATGCCCGAATCCTCTGCAAAATGCGCACTGATTATCCTCTATGTCCCTACGTCCAGAGTAGGGAGTAGGTGTGCGATCCTTTGGGGGTGGATTTCTAGGGGCGGCTGATTGGTAGCTCCCCCTGTGGGGTTCTCTCCCGACCGCCACCCCTTGTATCTGGGCTATCATCACCCTTTCTTTCAGATGTTTCTTCTTTCTCTCGGATGCCCTATCATTCTCATTCTTTTGGTGTTCGTAGTACTGAGCCATCTGAAGGATAGCTGCGGGTTTGGAGGCCACCCAACTACTCTCGCTCGTCTGTAACTTTTGGGAGACCTCTGGTGATAGACCCTTTACGTAATTTTGCACGAATAGGTGTTGTCCGGTTGCAGTGGTCATGTCTTGGCCACTGTAGTCGGAGAACACCGTCTCAAATCGGGAGAAGTATTCTTATACGTCTTCCTGGGGCTTCTGGCGGCAAGCCGTGACTATTGACCAGTCTACCTTCTTCTCTGGGATCAATGTCTTTAGCTTCTGAACTATTTTGTCTGGGAGTTCCAGTATGTCTTTTACAGGTTTCTTTCCGGGCTCTCGCCGTCCATCTAGTTCACTGAGTTGATTCCAGGTATGTCCGAACAGATCTGTGTGGTCGGCTTTCCGGATTTGCTTCCACACGTCAGCCGGCAGACATAACCTGAAAAACAAGTCAATGTCCGCTAGAGTCATAATCGTTGAACCCAAGGCTGTACCTAGTTCGGTATAAAATGCTGTCGGGTTCTTTCTTAAATCGGGCAGGGTTTGCCTAAAAGTTAAAATATCTTGCCGATCCCACGGTTGGTAAACCCAGTTGTACACAACCCTCCCTTTCGCATCTGCGTGGTTGATATCGTCGTTCGTTCCCTGACCTCGTGGGGGAACCCAGTAGGGGGCGGCTTCTCTGATAGGCATCATGGTGTTGGCTACTTCTGACGAGGACCCAGTCGTTTCAGGGATTGTAATCTTGACTTCTGGTTTTTGTTCCGTGAGGTGGCGGAAGACCTCAAGCGTTTGCATGAAGAGGTCCGCCACGTCGAGCTCAGTCCCATCTCCAACATCGACCTTTCTATATAAAGCTGTCAGTTTAGCAGGACCTTGATTCTGATACCTATCCTCATATGCGTTCAGGGTGTGGTAGCTGAATCGTAAAATGAAATGCCTTCTGTGGCTACCGGCATGTGAATTGTGCATATCCATTGCGTATTCTTCGCTCTCCTTCCGTTCTATCAGTGTCCTTACTATCTTGTCAATTCCATCCCGCTCATCTTTGCTCAACCTATTCGGTCTGGCTGGTGGCTGCTTTCTAGCCTCGAGTTCATCTGATGTTGTTGCTTTTGCGGCCGGTGCGGAGGCCGTGAGGGCTGGGGCACTAGCGCCAAGATCATTCTCGTTTGCACTCGGAGCTGGCAGGTGCTGTACTAGAGGTTGGGAGGGGGCATACGGAGGGGGCATGTAAATGATCGGAGGACCTAGCAGTATCTCATTGTTCGCCCGTTGTTTGGAGGGTAGCTCAAGGTAGAGCGTAGAGGGGGTCCTTACAGGGCATTGGCCTGCCGACTCAGATTCTTGCTTTTGTCTAGCTTCCTCTCTTTCTTTTATTTCTTCTTCTAGTTCCTTAGCGGCCAGGTGGGCTGCCTTTCGTAACTCTTTTCCTATTTTTGCTTCCTCTCTTTTCTTTCGTTGCTCTGCTTCTTTGCGCCACATGCCGACACTATCGAGCATGGTGGGCGTTGTCTTATTTTTCCGAAGAGCTGCATCTAACGTTTCTAATTTATGGTCGTCAAAGGAACCTATCAGTGGCCACTGACTTTCGGGGTCCTTTTTTGTATATTTATGCCATAACTTACTATAAGCTACAGCGACTAGTCCATGCTTAGTGAACATGTCCTTATTAGGGGTGCTCTCCAGTGGAGCTGGATGGTTCATCTCTAATAAGCGGTCCGGGCTGTACCAACTACCAATCAGTGGGGAGAAGACAGGCATGACAGATTACAACGGGGGACAAAGGTCCGCACTACCTATCCTTCACTACTTGCAAAGACTAGACAGAATATTTCTATTCTCCGTTATTTGTAAGCAGAGAATATCTCAAAAGAACTATACTGCAAACAATCTATGTTCTGACAATCGATCAGTGGGGAGAAAAATAGGTACGACAGATTACAACGGGGGACAAAAGTCCGCGTTACCTACCCTTCACTATCTGCAAAGGGGGACAGAATATTCCTATTCCTCCCCATTTGCAGGCAGCGAATGTCTCAAAAAGCGACAAAGTAAATACTAGTATTTCAATCAATTAAACAATCAATCAATTCGCAATTCGTCGTGTTTCACGACCTTACCCGGACCGCATGGACAGTTTCTTGTCTTCCGTTTCCAGCGCCCGATCGTCCTCTACTCTCTGTTGTTACTGCGGCACTCCTGATGGTTCCCAGTCAGGACCGTAGATCACTCGAGAGAGGTCTGTTCGGAACCAGTGAAGTTCGGATGACCGGCTGCCAGACGAGGGTCTATCGGGCAGGTGCACTTCCGATCGTTGCAGTCGTTCACTCTGTCGTCGGGACCTCTCCCACTGGATCCACGTGTCGCTGATGGGCCCCACGCTTGGGACGCCAACTGTGAAAAGTAAAAAAATGGTCAGGCGGTTGGGTCGATGTCTCTCAAGTATTTGCCCGGCGTTAAACGCCTCTAATACCATGCAAGGGTTATCAAACAAAGAGGCAGGCGCTGGAGACAGGAAGACAGGAAACAAAGTTTTATTCCGACGGAGCAGAACACATCAGATCGGACAACGAGGTATCGTTTCGAGGTGCTCTAACAGCCTCTCTGAGGCCTGGCCTCTTATACACTGGTTTATGGCATGTGACCATTCTTTATTACAATAAAGACACTGTGAAGTATGGAAAAGACATCCCCAGAATCCCCGCCTCAGACCCATTCCCACACATTTTCACAGTAGAGGTCCCCACCCCCTATACAATAAGAGATGGTTATTACACAGCCGGACGTTCCGCCGATTCTTAGAATGTGTGCGCCTGATCGGATCACAGGGGGTGTGTGGGGGGCCAGGACCAATCGTAGCTCCTTTGAAGAGGGGCGATTCCATAAAGTAAGGGGTAATAAACTGTATCCTCAGGCTAGGTGATGACCGGGGATCCGTGCAAACAATCGGGCTCAAAGGAAGGGGTCATCAAAGGAGAGGTATTCATGCAAGGAATGGTTCCGTGTGGACAATTGATGTAGAGGAAGGGGTTTATCAATAGAGGGGTATTCATGAAAGGAAGGGAGGTGTTGGTCAGGCGCGGGGTGTGATTCCCAGGGGCAGAGTCACGCAGAAGAAGAGGTTTTATGACTTGTGCATGTGAGAGCGGGGGCAGCCAGGGTGCGCGGGGATGCTTGCAGGGTCAGGGGAGTGCGCTGGCGATCGATCGTGAACAGGGAGACCATGGTACCTAAAATGGCTGCCGTGCATATTCGTACGTGAGTCTGAGGAATGGTCAAGATGGCGCAGATGATGTTCAGTTCGCAAACTAAAATTCCACACACCAAGGTCCACAGACATACACTCTCTGTAGTCTACTCAATTGCAATTATCATAGTTGGCAATATAATGGACGCATTCATGTCGATAACTCCCAATGATCACGCATTCATGTGGGTGACGACCCCTGGCAGCGCACTCATTAGGTACTAGCCTTACCCTGTTACCCGATTTTGCTAGGCATACAGGTATACATTCACAACCCATGTCCCGTTCGTTTCAGCGTGTAAATACAGCTTATTGAAAGGACATCTGCGTGGATGTGTCCTTCTGGTAGCACATTCATTAACTCCCTTGATAACTCGATATCGATAAACGTGCGATTAAAGATTAGCAGCCTGCACTCAACATCCAACCTGTTCTCATTGAAGGCGCATTATGGCAGCTTATGGAGCGCATTCATTTACACCCTTCGTGCAGATAGATCTTGACAACAAGCGCTCAACATTAAGACTTTAGTAAAATATCCAAGTTCAGGCGCCACTCTCATACTCTCGACAGGTCGAACACTAACCTGTCTGTCGGTACACCTATGCGTCCCTCTGCGCTGTCTGGGGGGGCACTGCTACGCGTCTAAATGCCATATTTGTTTCCACTGGTTGTCCGGTCACGTGTACAAAACGTCACATGATACTGGACTACTTTTTGCAAGGTATTGCTGGGAAACGTAGCCTTCTGTGTATCATGCAAGACTTTGCGTGTTCAATAAAGTTAACGAATAATTCTGGAGTTTGTTTTTAAAATGTTTTTTTTTAAATAACCACGTCCTTTATGATACCTCCCATTTACAAACGAGCATCAATACTTTTTAGCGTTGTTTACGCCTGGTGAGTAGGGAAGATCTGCTTTTGACATAAAAAGGGTTATAGGAGATGGGATGAGAACTCAATGTAAACTATTCTACAGAACAGGGACCATTACAAGGAGCTTTACTAAAGACCGAAGAAGCAAAACCTCAGTTACCCCTTTAGACATTATTCTTGGTATCATCCATCTACATGCACATCTACCAATGGTTAAGCGTCTGTCACAACAACATCTAGTGACAGACAGCATTTTCTCCTGGGTATAAGGAGAACCCATATGATGACAAAAGGGCGATACCGAGCGGGAACTGATGGGTATTTTTTCCTAACCCTAGAGATATAATGCTTTCTATCACACATTGACACATTTTCTTTCACCATTTGGTCATATTTTAGTTGTGCCTTGAACGCTTTACACAAATGATCCGCCTGTTTGACCCTCAGACATTTCTTGTTTGTAATATGTACGTACCGCTGGGGCATGTGTCTGCTAGGCTGCAGAACGGCAGAAATCACAGCGGAAGCAGGCAAGCAGGCAAGCAGGCAAGCGAACGAACGGCTGAACGAACGAACGCCGAAAACGCCATTCACCAAACCCTGCAGAACTCAGCAGAACTCAGCAGCCTGCATTAGGAGCTAAGCCAAGCCAAGCCGACTCCCCTGACACTCCTGATAGCACTGCAGCGCGGTAAATTGGTGTTTCGGGAACGCCCCGACCTGCCCTGACCCTGGACTGTGGCGAGGCAAGGTGAGGTTTGGGGAGGTGCAGCCAGGAGGGCGACGCAGGGAGAGGCGCCACGAAGCGCTATGAGCGCACCGAGTTGAAGCCCTGAATCGGTCTGAATTGAAGCCTGAATGGAATCGAAGCCCTGAATGCGTCCCGCCTCTTGATTCCTGCCCTGAGCACAGCAAACGGCTAACAGCTCCCCACCCACGAGTGAGGGAGGGTGTGGAAAAAGCCGAGCTGCGGAGGACCGTTGGCAGAATTATACGGTGAGCGGGTAGAACGGGGTGAGATACTCAAGGTATCGTCTTATATCAGCATCAGCGGACCCCTGCACATAACGGGCTGTAACTTGCTGAACCAGTAGCTGATACCGTACGTCTACTGTCCTACCCAACCCTTGGGTGATCTTCTTGAGCTTATTTGAATTCATGAACAGCCAGAGGCGCTTAGAGGACGCTGATAGATAGCGCAATTAACAATTATCCCACCTCCAAAAAGTGGTTTACAGGGGGATTAAAGGCAAAGGTGTAAAGCATTCGGAACTTCAGCCTTCTCTTTGTCTCCAAATACATTTTGTCACCCTCCTAAGCAGCCACTTGATCACCTTTTCCATCCATCCCTCTCTAAACTGTCCACTCGGGATGAGATCCGGCAGGCTAAGGACAAGTGCACCACAAAAGAAAAAGAAACGTAGAGGTGAAATTGCGCTGACAAGTACGGAATTTGATCAGATCGTAGATCTGTCGCTGAGTGACCCTGAAATCCTTATAGATAATACCTCACAAATTCCAGCGAAGGGTTCGGTTAGGCTGGCCTGTAAACCTCTTAGCAACCAACCAAAAATAACAGCAAAATTTGCCCTTCTGAAAGACGCCGGGTCAGTTGTCTATTCAAGCAATAAGGATATCGTGGGCTTGCCAATTCCATTGAGCCCCATAGTTAACATCAAAAAGGGCAGTCCTGGTGGAAACGTGGCTAGCAGTCATTCGTCAGGCATCAGCAAGTCCGAAGTGGGAGCTCCCTTAGAAGACAAGGCTCCGGGAAGTCCAGCAATTAAGTCCACTCTAACCCACCAAGAGCTGTTCGAAGCTGCCCATAGTATGAAGGACGTTCAAACCGAACCAAATGGATGGACAATGAGAAATTCAGTTGCAACCAACTTTGCCCTTTGTGAGGCCAGTTTCAGTATACCTTGCAGTCAAACTCGCGATCCCGTAACTTATCCTAAAAAAGCTAGTAAAATGGAAACGAAGAAGGAAGACATGGACATCTCTTCTCCACTTGAGGACGGCGAAATTGACCACGTCCAACGGGAACAACTTAAAGCCTGTGTTTCTGAGCCCATGACACTCATAGAGGAAACTGAACCAGCAGAAAAAGATCTTTCCTACCTTGAGTCAAAGGAATGGGAAAAAATGCTGCTCTCATACGGAAATACCATCCCTGGTAACCCTGGGCCATCGTCGTTACCAAAAGAAGTGAAAAACGAGGACTATACTCAAGAAAAGGCATGGGCCACTGCCTTGGATATCCTCCAAAGGTCAGCTGATGCAATGACCTATCAAGCTAACAAAATGGATATCCAAATAAAACTCCTGAACACACTGGCTGTGTACGTAGTCAAAATCGACGATAAGATCTCAAACCTCAATAGCTTGATCCGACGGGCCCAGGCAGCAGCTGACCTCCCGCAACAAGGATGTGACTGTTCACCTATAATAGAGAAACTTAGTACACTCCCAGGGATAATGGAAAACCTTTTGGCAGATCTAAAAGAAATTACATATCTTAAGCCCCCCCCCCCGGAAATTGCAGTGACGGTGTCCTAAGTGAGGACAACATAGTAAAAATGAAAGCTAACTCAAAGGAACGAGGAGTCACAGAAATCGATTTCCCTCAATCAAACGACACATCGGGAACTGTCTGTCAAAAGAGTGAATAGGAAAAAACTCCAACTGTTGATAGAGCAAATTCCTCCCCTCTATCTCCAATCGTACAAGCATGGGGAGATCCTGTGGGAAAGGGGAAAAGACAAAGGAAGCGGAAAGGCCGCAATAAACTGGGTAAACGTAAACAAGAGCTGAGCCTTTACCCGTTGTTTAACACCCTTAGACGCCCAACAGCTACAGAGTGTGTTAACCCAAAAGATACTGAGGAATCAAGAACCAAATTAGAAGAACCACCAACACTGCTTGAAAGGAAAAGCAGGACGAGCGGGGCTTCCCCCATGCCAATAGAAAAGGTTTCAACTCGGACAACTTTAAAAAAGGCGGCCAGTGGGTCAAGGGAGCAAATCACAACAACCGACGCGCCTCCTTCAAATACTCCTCTGCCGCAGGATGTAAAGGTCCAGGGCCAAAATCCCGGTCACCCTGTAAAACAAGTCGACCAAAGCATGACTTCAAATCAGGTGCATACCAACAGCTCTGTCAAAAACCATCAGGGCGTAAGCCCCGTGAGAGATAAGGGAGCTGCGGTAGGGTGTAAAAACCAAAAGAGCCCTAGCGATCAGAAGGAGTCCCTGATTCTTGATCCCTCGGCAAGCACAGATCATGGGATTTGCGCCCAAACATCAGAGGCAAATTCAAGGCTGAATAAGTTCCCTCCATGTGGCGACTCCAACTTTACACTCTTCTACCCGGAGTACAAGTCCAAAGGCAGCCACGATATTCTCAATTGTGGTAACATCTTAAAACTAATACAAGCCACTGGTCTGCTAAACGGTATAACCACACAAGATATTACATCGATTGAATTCATTGCACCAAGTCATTACAATCCCCAGAGGACTCTTAGATCCTCCAATAACAACCTACTAAAATCACCCAACTTCAACCTTAAAACCAAAGGGGGTAAAACCCTCACCCACTTATCTTCTAGAGCTTGGAATTCCATGCCCCAACACCTGAGGTCCTTAACCAAGGAAATCCAGTTTAGGAAACAACTTAAAACCTGGATCTTCAGCCTTTCTGACCAGTACGTGCTGGACGCCATCTAACCCCTCCTTCCTCCAACCTCATGCATACTTTCCAGTTAGCGCCAGGATGCTCCTTCCGGAGCGACAGACGCGCTTTATAAATACCAATACCAATACCAATACCAATGGCCAAACAAATGAAACCACAAAGGTCACTTGGAGATCGGCAGAGGTAACGAACACCATCCTAGGGCACACAGACACCTTCAAGCAGTGGGGCATACTGCTACAACCTGGCAGGGAAGCGGGATACCCACATGTCTTGCTGGCAAATCAAGAACTTAAGCACACACGGGCAGAAAGGGGAGAAGTGTACTCAGTCCTCAGGGGTGCATGCAATAAAACTCCCACCCGCGAAGACAAACAAAGAATTTTGAGAGATGACTGGCGCACACCAAATAGGGATCGGGACGAAGTCGGCACATGGTCATGGTTGGCAGGCACCCTAAATACAACTCGCCTGTTACGATGACAGAATAACAGTGTAAAGGACCTAAATATGTGCCCTCTAAAGATATGCTCTTGGAACATAAACGGACTAGCCAACAAACTGGAAGACAAAGCCATAATCTCTTACTTTCAGGAATTCGAGATACTACTACTTCAAGAGACATGGCTCCTCGAACCGCATCAAATTGAAGGCTTCAAAACCCATCATATTCCAGCACAAAAACTGAAATCTTCGGGAAGAGGTAGTGGTGGTCTAGCAATTTACATATCCATCAAAAATGCAATCGCTTCATGGGACTTAGGCGGCTCATCACATTCCCTCCAGTGGTTGGGAATTTTCTTTACCTCCGACAAAGCCCAGTGCAGGACCCTGCTCTTAATGAATGCCTATGTCCGTCCAAACACAGTATCAAGGCACTCTTTCTCAGAAGAAGCAATAGCAGCTGTACTAAGAGCGAAAATCGGACCCCTTGAACCAGAAATAATACTATCAGGTGATTTCAACATGTGGCTAATGTCAGATCTGGGCAAAAACTAGATAACCAAATCACATGATAGCATTTGGGTCATACCCCCGCAGGACCCCCCAGGTTGGCACAAGAACGACTCCAAAGGACGCTCCTTACAAGGCAACCTGGAAAATCTGGGCCTTAGAGCCTTAAATGGGCGCTTTCCTCCAGACAAGCCACCTTGCTTCTCCTATCTGAGTAAAAATGGCGCTTCGCTAATTGACAATACCTTTGTCAGTCTTCCACTTCTCCGCCAAATAACAGGGTTTAGCCTTGGAAGCAGAACTGAAAGTGACCACCGCCCACAAGAAATATCGCTTATGACAAGATTAACACAACATGAAGAAGATAGGTCACTGCCATCTGACTGCTACACGATAAATTTAAAACGCATCAAGTGCTCCTTCAGCAACTTTCAACAAATAGCAGCAGATGCCAAACTTATTATGGAGGGCACCAGGAGGCCCACAAACAATGAAATTGCTAATTGGTCAACATTCGCAATCAAACTGATCGACAAACATGCAAAACCCGTAAGGCAGGCGAACTTGTACGGGCAAAGCCAGACGCCCAGTCGCAACCCCGCAATACAATCTGCTACAAGAAACATGAATCGGTCATGGCGGGCTCTAAAAACAAATCCTACGGATCCTCAGTTATTAACAAATTTGAAAGAGGCTCGCAGCTACCTAAAGAAGGCTAAAAGAGAACAACGCAGAAGTCTCTGGAATTCCTTCTGGGCTAGGCTGCAAAATGACATCAAAACAAACAATTCCGCTAGGTTCTGGCGAACCATCAACAGCATTTCTGGGCGAGCCCCGAAGGTTGCGTCCTCATGCATACTGGAGACTGAGTGGGTCGCCTCTCTGTATCTTCATTTCAATGACCAAAGAGTAAAATCCCTTCATCAGAATCTTAACGTCGAAGACATTCTTGCTCATAAAGTGGCTGCTAATCCAACTGATTGTAACATCAAATCCCCTTCAACGAAGCAATCTTTTAACGTTGGCCAGAAAACTGCGCAACCAAATGAGTGCCCCATGTCGCAAAGCAACAACGAATCAACAACAATCGAGGTGGCCCAAATTGAAAAACTGATCAAAAAGGGTCAGAAGGACGGTGCCCCAGGCCCTGGCGGAATTCCTCAGGCTCTGTTTAAGGAGGACACAACCTACTGGGCCTTGAAGCTAACCACCCTCTTCAACTGTATCCTGCAAAATAACATCATACCACCCTCCTGGCAGGGATCCATTTTGGCACCAATCTTCAAAGGAGGGGATAAAAAATCTCCCGGGAACTATCGCCTCATAGCCCTCATTGACAATGAAGCAAAGTATTTTGCTGGTTTGCTTCTTAACTCACTTAGGACGTGGGCTGATGATCATTCTGTAATTCCTCCGAACCAAACTGGTTTCACAAGTAAAACCGGCACCTCGGTCAATCTCATGACCCTCTCTTGTCTGATCGACCAGGCTGAGGTAAGCACTTGCCCACTTTACATGGGATTTATTGATTATAAAGCTGCCTTCGACAAGGTGAATAGAGCTAAGCTCTGGCAGAAGCTGTACAGTTTAAACATACCAAATGATCTCCTAAGAGCCATACGGCTCTCCATCAGGACACATGGGTCAGGATAAAGATTGGGGAAGGGTCCAGACTATCACGTCCAATTCCGACGACAAAAGGGCTCAAACAAGGATGTGTCCTTGCCCCAACACTTTTTAACTTGTTCCTATCCGACCTTCCAGAAGCCTTAAATAAGGTAAAGTCTCATTCTCCCAAAGTAGCTGGTTTCTTGTTGTCAAATCTTTTATACGCTGATGATGTTGTACTTCTGAGCAAAACTAAGATCGGCTTGCAAAGACTCATGGACGCCATCTCGGACTATTCAAATAAGAATGCGCTCCAGATAAACAGCAAGAAGACTAAAATCCTGGCGGTTCATTCGGGAAAGGCCAAGAAGCTGGTTTGGGTCTTGAATCAAGAAAGGATTGCTGAATCCAAATGCCACAAGTACCTTGGAGTCTTTTTTAACAACAACGGTAGATACAAAACACATCTAGAAGAACAAAAAAAGAAGGGTTCTGCGCTCGCTTTCGCAATCAGTTCTATACATAAGAAACTACAAGGCTCAACGTTCGCTCCAACAATCCAGGTAGCGCAAGCAAAAATCATTCCCACATTAACCTACGGAAGCGAAGTTCTAAAAGGCTTGGATAGCGGCCAATTGGACAAAATTATTACAAAAATTTATAGAATAGTGTTCAAGCTACCTAGTCAAACATCACCGGCCCAAATTAGGTTAGAACTGGGAATCTGCCACCAATCACTTGCCAGAGCCTTGAGTTTTCTAATGTGCTGTCATAAATTGAGGTCATCGAAGGAAGGCAGCCTAGCGCAACATCTATGGTCTTGCCTTCAAATGAATCTATGGCAAGCAGGGCATGCATATTGGGAAAGAGGATTAAGCACACTAGGCCTGAAAGACCTTTGGGGCATGCAAGTAAGCCATAATGAATTCAAAAGTCTAGCGAAAATAAGCACAAAAAAGCTCTCTTCCGTGGAAGACAAGGCTCGGCTGGCAAAAAGAAGTCACGGATGGATGTCCTTGCAATCCTATGTCCTGTTGACCCCACAGGAGTACCTAACTCAACCATTCACTGCTCGAACAAAATTAAGTTTCCTAAAGTTGAGAATGGGAGTAATCAACCTGTTGGTCCATTTGCCAAAATGGAAAAGAGCCCACGGACAGGAACAATGTAGACTCTGCGGGAATCAAAAAGAAGACATAGTACACATCCTTTGTCTTTGCCCAAACCTGCTGAACAAAAGACGGTCCCTCCTGAGGAAACTCTGGAACACAAACATGATTAGATCGTGTAGAGCAGCAGTCTTGGCTTGCTTTGACCCTCGGAACACTAAATTAAACTGTGCCCTAGTAAGGTTTTTGGAACAAGCAGAAAAAAAACTTGGTGAGGTGTCCCATGTACGCGATTTCTTACCAGCACAATCACTAGCCTAGTTCCAACTGCCACCTTACTGTATAATGGACATGATCCTTAGCTCTCCTTTTTATAAGTATGTTTTATACATTTTTATACTCTTCATAACGCATATGATCCTATACTCATTTTTATATGTATTTATTGATATATCGTTCTTAAAATTCGGTAACTTGCAAAGGTTTTTTTTTTAATCATGCAATAAAGACTTCCCTCTCTACTCTTGTATAGCACAAGGGAGAACATGTCTGCTAGTTGGTCGTTAATCTTGCCCTTAGACCCCCATTCAAACTGTTGTTTTTGTAGTTATATAAGTATTCGGCCACATAGTAGAAGTACCTTATATGTCTTGTCCTTAGCCCGACCCCTAGCCCCGCCCACTTGTTACACTCATAGCTCATTGTAAGAGTACCTGCACGTATTTTTCCCATTTAAAGCACTGATGATAAGGATAGGCAAGTCACCTCTAATTACCATAACCTTGTAAAGGAACTCAGACTTTGGTCTCATTTTTAGGTCTCGGCTAGAAGCGAGCGAAGCTCGCTCTCGCCAGAGACCTTATTGTTAGCGCCTCAGCTTCCCAGGAGGACAGCACTGGCCGCGCGCGGCGATTTGTTAAGGCCACGAGAACGCGCTCGCGGCCAGGTGCTGTCCTCCTCGAAAGCTGCCTCCCTTCCCCGTGCAGGTCGGGCCGCCGCGCTGCCTGCGGCGACCCGGAAGCATTGCCGGCCAAACCGGAAGTAGGTGCTCCTGAGTGACAGGCCTTCTCCCTTCAGCGGATGGCTCTTCATAATGAGCGGACAGACGACAAGTTGCCATTCTGATTCAGGCAATTATGTGGCAAGAAAACACGCGGGCACACAACACAATGCTTGCCTAGCTCCCCAGCCGTGTCACTGATGAAATATGAGCGCTCGGTGGACTGGTGACTTCTTTGCGCGTCTTATACATTATCCTGCCGGCGCAAGAAGCAAGCAATGCGCAAAAGTACTTAATTATTTTAATTAAGCTCGTTGCAAGAGTGATCATCTTTGCCGTCAGTATCATTCCAGGGCCGAGCACGCGGGACTGCAGCATTCGGCGTTGGTCCAACTCTGATACCCCCGGCCGGACCGTATGAAGACAGCAGGATTCTAGGCTCGCACAACCTCGGCCAATAAACTGTTGCTGCCCGGAGCATTGCGCCCCCAACGTGAACCGCCTATGTTGCTCTGCAGCTCATCGCTGATCCAGTCCCCTGGTCCCACAGCAGAGTGGTGAGTGGTGAGTGCAGAGTGGTGAGTGCAGAGTGGTGAGTGGTGAGTGGTGAGTGCAGAGTGGTGAGTGCAGAGTGGTGAGTGCAGAGTGGTGAGTGCAGAGTGCAGAGTGGTGAGTGCAGAGTGGTGAGTGCAGAGTGGTGAGTGCAGAGTGGTGAGTGCAGAGTGGTGAGTGCAGAGTGCAGAGTGGTGAGTGCAGAGTGGTGAGTGCAGAGTGGTGAGTGCAGAGTGGTGAGTGCAGAGTGCAGAGTGGTGAGTGCAGAGTGGTGAGTGCAGAGTGGTGAGTGCAGAGTGGTGAGTGCAGAGTGCAGAGTGGTGAGTGCAGAGTGCAGAGTGGTGAGTGCAGAGTGGTGAGTGCAGAGTGGTGAGTGCAGAGTGGTGAGTGCAGAGTGCAGAGTGGTGAGTGCAGAGTGGTGAGTGCAGAGTGGTGAGTGCAGAGTGGTGAGTGCAGAGTGCAGAGTGGTGAGTGCAGAGTGGTGAGTGGTGAGTGCAGAGTGGTGAGTGCAGAGTGGTGAGTGCAGAGTGCAGAGTGGTGAGTGCAGAGTGCAGAGTGGTGAGTGCAGAGTGGTGAGTGCAGAGTGGTGAGTGCAGAGTGCAGAGTGGTGAGTGCAGAGTGGTGAGTGCAGAGTGGTGAGTGCAGAGTGCAGAGTGGTGAGTGCAGAGTGGTGAGTGCAGAGTGGTGAGTGCAGAGTGCAGAGTGGTGAGTGCAGAGTGGTGAGTGCAGAGTGGTGAGTGCAGAGTGGTGAGTGCAGAGTGGTGAGTGGTGAGTGCAGAGTGGTGAGTGCAGAGTGGTGAGTGCAGAGTGGTGAGTGCAGAGTGGTGAGTGGTGAGTGCAGAGTGGTGAGTGGTGAGTGCAGAGTGGTGAGTGCAGAGTGGTGAGTGCAGAGTGCAGAGTGGTGAGTGCAGAGTGGTGAGTGCAGAGTGGTGAGTGCAGAGTGGTGAGTGCAGAGTGCAGAGTGGTGAGTGCAGAGTGGTGAGTGCAGAGTGGTGAGTGCAGAGTGGTGAGTGCAGAGTGGTGAGTGGTGAGTGCAGAGTGGTGAGTGCAGAGTGCAGAGTGCAGAGTGGTGAGTGCAGAGTGGTAAGTGCAGAGTGGTGAGTGCAGAGTGGTGAGTGCAGAGTGCAGAGTGGTGAGTGCAGAGTGGTGAGTGCAGAGTGGTGAGTGCAGAGTGGTGAGTGCAGAGTGGTGAGTGGTGAGTGGTGAGTGCAGAGTGGTGAGTGCAGAGTGGTGAGTGCAGAGTGGTGAGTGGTGAGTGCAGAGTGGTGAGTGCAGAGTGGTGAGTGCAGAGTGGTGAGTGCAGAGTGGTGAGTGGTGAGTGCAGAGTGGTGAGTGCAGAGTGGTGAGTGCAGAGTGGTGAGTGCAGAGTGGTGAGTGCAGAGTGCAGAGTGGTGAGTGCAGAGTGGTGAGTGCAGAGTGGTGAGTGCAGAGTGGTGAGTGCAGAGTGGTGAGTGCAGAGTGGTGAGTGCAGAGTGGTGAGTGCAGAGTGCAGAGTGGTGAGTGCAGAGTGGTGAGTGCAGAGTGGTGAGTGCAAAGTGGTGAGTGCAGAGTGGTGAGTGCAGAGTGCAGAGTGGTGAGTGCAGAGTGGTGAGTGCAGAGTGGTGAGTGCAGAGTGGTGAATGCAGAGTGGTGAGTGCAGAGGGGTGAGTGCAGAGTGGTGAGTGCAGAGTGGTGAGTGCAGAGTGGTGAGTGCAGAGTGGTGAGTGGTGAGTGGTGAGTGCAGAGTGGTGAGTGCAGAGTGGTGAGTGGTAAGTGGTGAGTGGTGAGTGCAGAGTGGTGAGTGCAGAGTGGTGAGTGCAGAGTGGTGAGTGCAGAGTGGTGAGTGCAGAGTGGTGAGTGCAGAGTGGTGAGTGCAGAGTGCAGAGTGGTGAGTGGTGAGTGCAGAGTGCAGAGTGGTGAGTGCAGAGTGGTGAGTGCAGAGTGGTGAGTGCAGAGTGGTGAGTGCAGAGTGGTGAGTGCAGAGCAAGTGTGCAGAGCATTGTGGGCTGTTGAGTGCAGAGTGCTGTGTATTGGCAATGTTAATGACAATGCCCATTTATTTTTGATTTAAAGAAAAAAAATGTCATGAGCAATGCCAATAGCTCTACCTTTAATGATGCCGAGACCATTGCATTGCAAATGCTTGTTCTACGTTGTCATGAAATTCCTCAGAAACTTGCAAAATCCTTATAATGTACAGCAGAAGGTACTTTATACCAGAGATATCTATTGTCCACCTTCATAAAATCAACTTCCATAAGTAATTTACTTTACCCCTTTGGATAGATTCAACAGGGTGCAACTTGTATGATGCGGAGTCACACCAAAACACATAGGTATTTGAATTTATTGTAAGATTGTAAAAATCCTAAACGATAAAGAATAGAAACTATTACATTTAAAAATGTTGAAAAAAATTGAAACTTACACCATTACTTACGGTACTTGTTTGTAGTGCTTTCTTCCACCACTCCGTGCTCTGAGCGCAAGACTTCATATGTTTACAATAGCGCTGGGCTGGGTTGCAGAGATGCAACGAACTGTAACGTAAACGGTGACAGGGAGTGGCTGTGCCTGACTTGTCTTGTTGTTAGATGTGAGAAGTATGTGTAAGCGGTGGCCATGTTAGAGTCAGTCAAAACGTTCTGTTCTCGTGGCTTCGAAGAGCAGTGCACGACTCTAGTCCAGATACGGTTTACAAGCCGAGACTTTCTGCCTGACCTAAGGATGGCGGTGCGCAGGAAGCGACACCGCCCCACGGGACTGGGCATGCGCAGTTTGGCTTTACAGGGTTGTGAATGTGCGAGACAGGCAGCCCGTGAGAAGAGAGTGGGAAGCAGTGGAGAGCGTTGCCCATATAGGAACAGGGGGGTAGAACCCTCGTCCAGCTTCATAGCCTGAATCCCAACGGGCTCTTTGCCCTCCGCCCAACCCCATCATGGGTTGCACCCTCAGCGCCGAGGACAAGGCCGCTGTGGAAAGAAGCAAAATGATTGACCGGAACCTGCGGGAAGACCGGGTCAAGGCGACTCGTGAAATCAAGCTGCTGCTTCTGGGTAAGAAGTATGGTGGCGTAAGCGGGGGTGGCCGTCACGGCTGGGGGGTAGAGGGAGTAGGCGAACGAAAGCGGTTTTGAACCGATGCTGCTGGGTTTGAACATGAGAGAACGGATGGGCGACGATGATGGCAGCTGTACAACTAAGCGCCCCTTTCACCCCAAAGGAAAGAGGAGGTGTGCAGAATCACACTACGAGAATGTCAGGAGAGCTATCTAAGTGGAGGGATATTGGGGTGTAGGAGGCTGAGTTTGGAGAGGCGGCGAAGCCGGATGCGTTGGGGGCACTGCATATTGCCCGTGCCATTCGTCACACCTTCGGCGTGTGCTGACTTCTTTTTAGCTAACTGCTTGTTGCATATTAGACTTGTAGGTGCGACTTTATCATTCCATTGTGGGCTCAACCATCTCATTAAGCTCTGTGTTGCGGGCTAATAAGCCAGGACTGAAGGAAGGAAGTTGTCTCACGTGACGTGGGACAACTTGGTAACGGAGGCGTTGATGCTGAGAATGGAGTGTGGGTGTCACGTAGGAAGAGATCATTTGGTAGAGAAGTTTGTTTTAGAGGACTGTGTATTAGTCCAGACGATCGGATAGTACACTGCAAGAGGGAGAGGGAAAGTGAAGCAGTGAGATCCTATTGTTTTAGGGTAAGGGATGTGGAGGAAAGGGAATCTCACCCAACCAGGGTGCTGTAGAGAGAGAGAGACCTGTAATTATGAGTAGGGCTGGGTAATGCGACAAGATTAACACTTTTTGCCGTTCTCTGTACTGTCAGTTCTCTTAATTTGCAGTGCATTTCGACAGTCCCATCAATGCCAATAGGCCTCTGTAATGCAACAGTCGTCATTGTAAGGTGGGCTCTGTTATGTGACATGTTTGTCATTATGGATTGACCTCCCTCCATATGTGTCAGCCCTCTCATTGTTATCGGCACTTTGTATCGCGGCAGTCTAGCCATGAGCTGTGTCGTGTACCCTGACAACCCCGTGTTTGTCAGCAAGCACTTCTCCAATAGGCCTGTCATCACGTACTAGGTTGTGCAATATGATATGCATGATGCTAGTTATGTAATGGGGAATTTCTGATGTTTTGGTATGGGAGCTCAGCTGCGTCAGATCTGACAGGTCCGTCAAGGACTCGGCTTTATTGGGAAAGTTCTGTCATGGTCTTAGGGTTCTTCACATGCGAGTTCTGTCTTTTTGTGCTAATCTCCGTAAAGGCATATAGTTTTGGGCAGCATTCTGTAACGTAAGAAGTGTTTTTTTTAAAGAGCTGTGCTTTTGTAATGTAAGAGACCTGTCCTTAGAAGGTGGCTGCCTAATGTGATATCCCGGTCATTGCAAGCATAGTTTATTAATTTCTGATTTTCTCTTGTTCTCCCTATGAGAGTTATAAATCGTAGGAGCAAAAGATGTGATAGGATATTTGAAATCACATTTATTTTGTGACCTGAATTTAAAGTTCAGTTTTTGATCTGATTCCAGAGGAGGACGAATACTGAAACATGACAGGTTTATTCAGCAGATAGGTTTATTCAAACGGAAGCGCTTTGAAAACAAGCATTTGCAATGCAATCTGTCTCACCTTTGGGACCTTCTATGCAGCACATTAGCCTGGGTGCTGAAACATCTACTGTTTTTTAACATGGAGGGAAAGTAAGCATCAAACTGTGTGACACAACAGATATGGGAACACATGGAGAGAAATATTGCCTTTCAGCTTGAAATGGTATAGTCCAAAGCTCTGTTTTTAATATAAAAACACGACCTTCGGTGGTCCTATCACTGAAAATACAATATTATTGTCTATGGGTGTTGTGGAAGACAATTTCTATGGACTGGAATCTAGAGAATGCTAAATGGATTCTGGTATTTTATTGACCTCTACTGGTCATTTTCTATCAAGACGATTAAATAGAGGCAGTTGAACAGAAAAAAAGTTGCTTAGCGGGAGCGGACCAGTCCTAGGGGTGATCTCCAGACCCCATTTAAGTCTATACTAAAGTATATACACTAAAGTATATACAAGAGGTCTTGAATGCTCGACCTAAAAATGGATGTGTCCAATTTTAAGGAAAGTAGAGGCCTGTTTAGGCAGTGTGGTGTAATTTTTGTTGAGCCCGATGTACACCATCTGCCTTGAGAATAGATGTAACCTTTGGCGCTGTGTTAGTTTTGGTAGCCTGCCAGTATGGTATTCTTGTTTGTTGGAATGGGAGGACTAGTATGACTTTTGTGATAAAGTAAGGCTCTTAGTCTTGGCCTGTCCTAGATCGGAGCACTACATGTATAGTATGGGCCCGATTACGATGCAACTCAGAGCCTTCTGGGCCACATCGTAATGGGCCAGTTGGATTCCTTTCCGACTTCCTCATTTTGATGGAGGTGGTCAGAAAGGAATCCTACTGGTTATTCCGGCTGGCTTCCGACGGGTTTGGCGAACTCGATCGCCAGTCGGAGTACGGCAAGTAGATTAGGATGACAGTTTCCGATATGGTTTCACTGCCGCTCTGTCCGACATGGAAACCATGTTGTAAAGCATCTTTGAGGGCCCCTTTGGTGTACAGCCTTGGTTGGAGGCCTGATGATCCCTGCACCAGGCACCTTGAGGTGCCTGCCACAGGGTGCAGGGATGAACTGCACCTCCCATTTTACTATGGGAGCGTGCATGCTCCCATAGTAAATTGTAGGAATGAGACAGAACAGTGTTCTGTCCCACCCTAATGAGGCAGTCGGGACTGTAGACTGGGTGTTGGTTGGTCCCATAGCCAATGCGGTGTTGGGTGGAAGTGATTCTGCTGGACATCGTAATGATGCCCTAAATTTATTTTTAGCATGATTCTGGAATCTCCCCTTAGTAAATAGTTCTTTGAGAGACCCAATATGTTCTTTGTAACAGATATGAGTCCAGGCCTGCCTTTTGTTCCAGACATACAATTCCTGGTCTATCTTTTGCGGCAGTGCTAGTATTTGATTTTTGCCTTGGTGGTATTACTTTTATACAGTGTACACAATGATTTAATTTGCCACATGCTGGAACCAATGAATGATCTGAAAATAGTTTGAAAAAGCCGTATCTACAATAATCTAATAAATGTAACTCCGTTAATGCCTTCTTGAATGGGTAATAAGGGCTTAGTACATTTGTACTGATTTAACTGTGAACTTGCCCTCACCTCAATTTAATCTATTCTTTACTTGAACATTTAAGAGACGATCTAAAATGGAGCAGGAGGATAGATTTTGTGCATCAGACTTGAAGAAATTGTTATTGAAAGCGCTTGGGTAAAAGTATCGTAAAAAAATACTTTGTTAGCAGCTCCTAGTGGAGTCTTTGTAGTTTGTGACGCTAATTGAAATTTCTTAAATCCAAGCAAAAAAGAGGGATCTGCGTTTTAATCATTATAACGCCAGGCAATTTAAATTGTCAGCTATGAATAAAGCTTTTTAACCCAAGCGAAGTCTGCATTGATTACATTTCAAATACCGATTTATATTGTTCCCCATCAATGAACGGTATTGGAAGTTGTAATTATTACAGTCAAATTTGCCTGGGTACAAGGTCAGATCCGTGTTTATGTTTAACTTAACATATCAGACGACCCCCAGATTTTATGTGTGTGTACAAATGTGCACTCTCTCTCCCTCCCTCCCCCCTGCCCATGCCCCTTCAAAGCAAGATAAGTGGTGTCATCAGTGGAGCTTCAGGCTCCCAAGAAGGGCTCCCTTTTCAATCTTAAAATTGTATGTGTACACTAGAGAATGACTACTCTTTTTGGTTGGGTAAACAAAAGTATAATCCACAGTATTGAATGTCACTAGCGTGTCTTAAAGGATGAGGAGTTTAAGACACCTCCCCAAACGTATACTTTGGGTAGTGTGTGTGGTACAAATGTAATCAGTCGTACGTTGCTTACCTGGGCAAGCATGTCACCCATCATGGAAGTACATTTCAATTCCTTGTTCGAGATCGAATCCAGATTGCTGGTAGTTTAGCAAGTCCTGATTTTTAGCAAAATTCTGATCCTAGTTAACTGTCCCTTCCTATAATATTTGTTAGGCATATAACGCCTGCTGTAGGCAGTGCTCAATTTGTGCCTATGTAGTTTTTGAATTTTTGAGCAGACCTCTGTCGTCTCCTGGTGAGGATCTATGTGTCATGGAATGTTGGTAGGAGGGATTGTTCCTGACGTGGTTTGTAGCAGTTTTCTTATGACCTGTCTTTTGTTGCAGCCCTGAGTCAGGCCTGTTCCTTTCAGGATGGTTCTAAACTCATTTTATAATAGGGATCTGAGACTCTTGCCTAACATGTCATTATATAAACTTGCTTTGTGTATCTTAACACTTCACTTTTAAACTGATCTCCATGGCCTGTTGTTGATTAAATTATTCTGCTTGTAGTGTGGTCACCTGACGTTATGTTCAGTAGCATGATTTTGCAAACTTCAGCTTGTAGAAGCTCTCTGATTTCTGGTATTTTTATAGCAGGGCCGTTGGCATCCTCACCGTTACCTTGTAGTGGGTCTCAGAGAGCCCTTACTTATCGTTTGTTGAGGGTTTTGAATTCTGACATTTTTAGGTCTCGCCAAGCGATGCAGCGCATGCGTTGCTCGCTAGGTGAGATCTATTATCGTTGAGTTTTCCTTCCGAAGGGGGACAGGAGATGTGCACATGCACAGCGTCTCTTTTACTCGCGGCATTCACTTTCGTTGCGTCTCTTGATCACCACTGCTTTATGACCTGTTTACTTTCTTCAATAAAGAGGAGCGAAATGAAAGCCTGAATGCAATGAATACTTTACATTGTGTCAATGTTTTTGTTTTGCCTACGTGTTTTCGGTCTTTCTTAAAGTGGGGCCACTGCCACGACACTGACAGAAATGCACCAAATTAGAAGTTCTGCTGTCTGGTTTCAAATGCTCATGTTTAAAATGCAATTTACAAAAACGTGCACTTGTCTCTTCCACTGAAGCTCAGGAAGTGTATGCTACAGCTTTATTTGAAGCCCCCAAACATTAGAGCTGAGGACATGAAGCACACACAGGAGAAAGATGGAACATGTACTACCGCCTCAAACACGAAATAAGCAATCATGGGGAGTGTCTGAGAGCAGCGTGGCTTCTGTAGCTCAACCCCCGCCTCATGAGCGCTACACAGGGATCCCAGCCGCTACATTCCACGGCTGTCTGCAGTGCAGGCACTGCAGCAGCCAGGTCACGGGACTGGCGCAACATGCATGTGTTATTGTTGTCCTGATGGCTGCCCGTACTAACCTGCAAGTGCGCCGCCATGTTGGTGTCAAGCTGTGAGCCGGATTCACAGTGAGGAGGAGGTCCGAGGCGACTGGGTGGAGCATACGAGGCGGGCACAAGGTGGCTTTTAGACCTGTGACCCAAGAACACTCTACTCTTGTTTGGGTATGACAGTACTAAATGCATTCGTTGTTGTGTCCTCGGAATCTGTAGTCCTCTTTAATACTCGCTACTTCTGTTGGCATTACCATCATGAAAACTTGACGGCACACTCTGAATACTTTTTGATTGGTTGTCTTTCACAAAATCTGACTAACCTGGCTACGAACTACTGGCCCTCTGTGTACTCATTGCCATCCCTTATTGAGTCCCAACCCTTTAGCCCCCAGAGAACCACCATCGTTGGCACCATTGTGAGAAAAGTCGGGGCACCTGCTGATGGTCTAAGCTGAGAGGTCAATAACAGAATGGGCATGGAATCTAAGCTCTCCAATCAGCCTTCTGACCCTTCCCAAGCACCTCAGTGGCCAGCATGGAAAGACCCCACCGCTCCTATTCTGACACCAAACCTTACCCTAAATGCTCCTTAGCGCCTAAAAGGCGTTCAGTTTGGGTGTAAATGTCGCCAGCCCCATGCTGCAGATTCAAACTTGATACAATAGACAATGGTCCTAAACCTTATTTCAATGTCAGATTTAATTCTGAATACTCAGTTGATAAGGTGAAACAGTTTGCGAGCATTCTAAGGGAACAGAAGTCTGCTCATGGTATCTAATACGTTAATCAAAACATAAAATGGATAAACAACAAACCAAATTCTAGGACCACAGGCAGGTCCTAGAATTTGGTTTACGTTTCGGTTTGAACTGAAAATATTGTGTTGGAAGGTCGTAAGTTTAGAATATATAAACAAGCATTTGCTATGCAACAGGTCACGCATTTACGCAAGTTTGAGCTGTTGGCATTGCAATTACAAAGCCGTATATAGCCTTATATATATCAAGGCTATGAGAAAGTTCTTTCCATATCTCCCATCTTCAGCAAGAGAGTCGGTCACGAGGGCTTTAATACTATCACGGCTCGACTATGCCAACTCTCTTCTTAGTGGAACCCCAGCCTCCCTAGTCGCCAGATTACAGATCATTCAAAATGCGACGGCGAGACTTCTCTGCAATGTGCTCAGTAGAGAGAGTGTACGAATCCATCTGAAAGAACTACATTGGCTACCAGTAACTCAAAGGATTACTTTTTAACATCCTAACACTAGCATTTAAAGCAGTCGTTGATCTTGGGCCTTCGTATCTGAAGAAAAGATTCAGCCGCTACACCCCCACTAGATCTTTACGCTCAGCTGATTGTAATTTACTGAGCGTACCCCGCTTTCGGCGAGTGCGCCTTGGAGGCCAGTCAATTGCTGTCCTTGCGGCTTCGGCCTGGAAAACTCTGCCTTTGTTCTTAAGATCAATTCAGAATTTTGTACCTTTTTAAGAAGGCACTGAAAACACATCTTTTTAGGTTTGCTTATTAGACTATTTTAAATTTCTTCTGTTTTCTTTGGCCACCTGCTTGTTTTTTCCTTTCGCGCCAGGATACTCTGGTAGTAACAGAGCGCGTTATAAAACAGCTAAAATAAATAAATAAATAAAATATTTGTTTTGGTTTTTGAAACATAAATCAAACTCATTGCCATTTACAATGCCAATAGCGTAAACTCGAATAAATGCAAGACCTATTGCTTTGCAAATGCTTGCTCTCTGTTGTAAGGCTCTTTGCTTTCTATAGTGTATTTTTTTATTTGATACCGATTTGTAACCTGCACTTGGTTCCCTTGTGTTTTGCATGATACAATATTCTCAGATTGCTTTACTTCTTAGTGCTTTAGGGGTGGTGTTTATAGGTACGATTTGCAAGTGGTGGATTTAACTATAGGATTCAAATACATAAGCCTTACTAGTCTTCACATTTTACGTCTGGTTTTTGCATGCATACTTGTTCAGTTTAATTTTGGGGTGCTGAGAAAGGGAAAGAAGCATTTTGCTTTCTTCCACCAAACTGTTAATACAAGGTACAACAGAGCAGTTAATCTCTGTTGCTGTGTGGCCATCGAGTTTGCATGTTGTAAATAGCTATGGTTAGCGTGGTTTGGCAGTGGGGGGTGCAGGACTGCCTTATGGTCTTCCTTGGAACCATAGTTTGCTGTGTGTCTGTCTTTGGGTGTAATTGTACAAAGCTCAACCTTTATCTCCACTCCTATGACTAAAGAGGCTGTGTCTTGCTTCCCAGTAAAGATACTCTATAGTTTAGTTTGCTTTGCTCTGGGGACTTTCCATCCAGCCCGAATGTCTGAACTTGTGTTTTGTAGGCATGTGTCTCGGATTACAATTTAACATCTGGACGTGTGCCTGTTGGTGAGTTTGGTGGTGCTTGGGCACACGGAGAGCCACAGTCTTGTAGGCTGCCACTGAATCCATTTCAAAGTTCCTTGCATGTCTGTGGTTTGGTCTGGGCGATGATGTTTTTCTAATGTATCTAATCTGTACTAATATAGTTATTTATTACCAGTATAGTTCATCTTTTGTTTTTGGTTCTCTGTGGAGTATTTGTTACCATGCTTTCCATATTCCAGGTTATTGATGGAAAAATTTCCATTTTTTTTTATTTTGAAAGTCTTATTTGTCTACTTTGCGTAAGGTGTCCCGCTGGGAATTATAGTGGAATGAGATGTGATTATAATGATAGAATGAGTATGAAGCAACAGGTGAGTGGTTCATTCAAGTCCATAAACACAAAAAGTGCCTGGTAGTAATGTACACTGGGAGTCAAATATATTGTGGGTGGTTATTGGTATAAAATTCTTTACTATTAGATATGCTCTAGAGTGTTGTGAAGTACTTCTCTTCAAGGCTTCGACACATTGATGATAAAATAATGAACTAATGTTTATGCATCCACAATGGGAAATGGAACACCACGGTCCTAGTTGTAATTACAGCTATGGGGCTGAATATCAGTTGTACCCGCGCATATCTTTACCCAGCATGCCTTTACCCCATAGTTGTTACAATGTGTCAGCCTTTACAACCCCTTGCTATACCATGCTGGGCTTAAAAATCCATGCCATAACCCCCTTTATTTGGTCCCATTTTTATCTTGTTTTTCGCATGCTGGGGACTTCAAACCACCATTAAATTTTTTTTTTTTTATTAAAGCTCTCGCTTTACCTATACCTGCCGTGGAGATCTAACCAACCCTTTCCCCATTATTTCTACTCACCCCATAACCCTAAAATCACACCCACCCCATTACCTCTACCCACCTGTAAACCTAAAATGACCCTTCCTCCCTTTACCTGCACGTTTTCTCAGTAAAAAAAATAAAGATAATTATTTTTTAAAAAACTGATCCATCCATGGAGGAGTAAAGTACTCTTGTGTTAAACGATGCTGGGTAATGGTAAAAACCTATTCACATCACTTGTCATGCCTAGTAAAACTGGAGTAAAGGTTACAGGCCATTGGTCTCAAATCTTAGTAGGACTAGGACATTATGTCCCAGAAATTCCTAGTCAACCGGTGGGATTCTCTGTTCTTACCAGACTGTTGCTGCTGTCGCCGTTAGGCTTTCCAGACTTTCTACCCTCGCCTTTTGCTGACACCCGGCCTCCCTGTGTCCCAGGAGGGATTGACCGCCCTCCCGCAACGCTACAACTTGCAGCACCCGCTTCGCGGGCGCTGCTGCGCGGTGAGTGGCGTGGGGTCGAGGCTGGGAGAGCACTCGCGCTGTTGGGTCTGTCCCAGGAGGAGGAGCACCGAGATAACATCGAGGGAGCGCGCCGCAGGGACTCAAAAGACCAGGAGTCCCTGCGCTGCACAGGTGTGCACGGGCGCGCCCCCAGGAAGACACGCCCCCTGCCTGCAAAACCTCCTTATAATCAGCAGTTTACCGCTTAGCGGGACGCCGAGCGAAGCCCGGGCAAAGGGCGGGCCCTCTGTGGCCCTCAGAGGCCAGAAGAGGCTGGGCTGGGCCACCCCCCTGAAAAATCGTTCTTTACAACTCTTGAACCAGGCTTCTAGTCGGTTATATCCGCTCTAGTAAAATCTACCATCTGTACATAGCACTACAGATTATGAGGAAGACCACCAAGAAGCCCAAGATGCCCACTTTAAGATCGAGCGCAAAAAATAAAACGGATCCTCCACCGCCATTACCAACACTGACTGCGATTGACAAAATGCTCAAACAAACAATAGGGGCAGTGTCAAATGCCATCGCAGATACTGAAAGAAGAATGTCACTTCCACCCGTGACAATTATTCAGGAAACCCAGGAATCCCTCATCAACCTGACCGAGGCTTCTCGAGATTTGGTAGAGGAATTCGACACCAGCTTGCCCCTTTCTCCCTCTTCTTTCGCTGACCTACCTTGTGCGCAGGTCTCTGCAGATATTCGCAGCGAGAGATCTGTTGTACAAACACACAACCATATTAACGCTCCCTGCAGCATTGAGAAAAATCTGCACAAGGAAGGCCCTAAACGTGGGGGGAAAAAGGGATCCTCAAAAGGATCCTCTAAAACTAGAAATCACAACCTGGTTACACCAATAAACCCACCTGCCTCGGGAATACCGTGTTGGATCACCAACATGGTGGCTGACCTTAAAACGGACCTCGAACACTCCATTACTGTGCTGCTAAAACCCCTCATAGCAAAAATAGACAGACTAACCTCAATTGTAAACAACAGAGGGAATGGCACAAAAACCCAACCAGGGCAAGAAGGCGGTTTAAGAAAACAGACCGACGTTACATCCCATAGCCAAACTAAGGACAAGGTCCCTACGATCCCTGATGCGCCCACAAAAACCCCAAACAGAGCCAGTCAAAAAAGTATTAAAGATAACCAAAAGGTTTCCTCCACACCAGACAGAGGGAAAAGCAGTAAAAAAACAACTACTGAAAACAACAAATCAAACCCAGGACCTCCCCAAACGTTGGAAGTAAACAACATCCAAACCCCCAACGTGAACCCAAAGCCTCCGCCCACTGCACCAACTAAAGAAAACAAAACATCTACTCGCTTTAGGTCAATTAACCTCCCGCCTGAAGCACTGCCCTATGTAGTGGTGTTAACAGGAGTTCCACCTCTAAGGGAAGGCCAACGGGAAACCCAAATAGAACTGAAAAATAAATGCGCACAGTGGCTACAAATACACAGACCCTTGCCCCCCAATGTTTTTGGGGAAATCTTGTCTGTAAGAAGAGGGGAGTGGATCGGCAAAGGCACCAAGACCATAGCAGGGGATATAATTACGATAAACTTTAGAGATATGGACGCAGTTAATTTTATCTGTAGTGCCCCACCTAGCTATACCCGATCACAGATCCACCCGGTACACTTGTCTTATTTCTATCCCTTTGCACCCCAAAGAATCAGGCAGAACAACAGAACCTTCCCTAAAAACTTACCATATCCTGGTACCCACTATGGTCCACCACAATGGCAAAGACCAAACTTTGCCGTGCCAAACTACGACTCCTCCCTAATGCAATATGCACACTGGAACAGATTCGGTGCGCTGGAAGAGGTCGATTGACAGGGATGGGACAATCAGTCCCCCAAGACTGAGAGGTTGAAGGTGGAAAATCTACCACTAACAGGAATGGAAAAGGGGATGGACAATGAAATAGCTGACGTGCCCGACAGAGGAGGATACACCAAAATTCCGAATACCAGCCTTGGAAGAGAAAAAGGGACAAACCCACCAAATATTCTTAGCGACACTCATTCCAACAATGCCACCCTAACAGAAACAAGCAAACAGGTTATGCCCCTGCCAGATGAACCAAAAAGAACCACTAAAGAAATGACGCCAGCAAATCTACTAATAGCATCCTGGAACATTGCAGGACTAGCGGCCAAGTTCGAATCACAGGAATGGCTGAGCTACATCAAAAAATTCCAAATCATTTGCCTGCAGGAAACTTGGGCTCTTGAATTAAATGACTACAGCCTGGAAGGATACAAAAGCTTTTGTCTCCCAGCCAAAAAAGTAACTTCTGGGAGAGCAAGTGGGGGTCTGGCCATATATGTCAACCTAGACATTAAGGGCACCTGGAGTAACATCAAATGGGCATCACACAACCTACAAGTTCTAAGGTTCACCTCAGCAAGAATAACCCTCTTCCTAGTTAATTGGTACAACTCCCCAGCACTGATGGAGAGGGGAAAAGCCATTTTTGAATTAGAGGAATGCTTAAGAAACTCAAACCTTTTACACAAGACACCAAATGAACTGAGCGTAATACTAACGGGAGATTTTAACTGTCATTTATGCGACAAACTAAAACCTTTTAATAAAGACTGGTCAAGATGCACTTTAATGAAAGGCCCGCATTTTGCACATACAAAAGAGGGATGGGATTTGGAGAGATTAACGAAAAGGAACAACTTAACCCAAACGCTAGACCTTGTGGCATTGGGCGAACTAGGAGAATTGACACCAACGTACAAAGGAAGAGGGTGCCACTCCTACATTGATTTTATTCTAGTCTCGCCCATCCTAAAAAGAAACATTACCAACACTAAAATAGAGGCCAGCAGTTTTAGTGATCATAACCCGGTCTTTATTGCAATCGAAGGTTTTGATTTTAACACATGCCCAAAGAAACCTGACACCGTGGAAAAAGCTGTGGATCAGGGAAGAAGAATTAAATGGGCAAAAATTGATGGGGTCAGTTTTTATAAAAAATTACTAATAGATGCTAAAGATGCAATTGACAAATGCTTAGACCCAAGTGTATGCGGAGACCGGGTGGTCAAGGCTTTCGAAGAAATCGCACAACACGTAAATAATTCACTAACGACCACGGGATCTAATAAAATGAACTCAAATCCCCGCTGGTTCGATGCGAACTGCACCAAGGCGCTTAAAAAACTGAAGGATAGCCTCCACTGTAAACCAAGGGATAAGATCAGGGTGACAAAGAGCAGAGCGGAGTATAAAAAGGCCCTGAAAATCCGCAAGCAAAACCTACAAAACCAGGCCTGGGAGGACTTAAGGGACGCCGCCGAAAGAAAAGACATTGTTAGCTTCTGGAAAGTGATTAATTCCCCTTGCTTCCAGGACCAAGGGGCTCCAAAAATCACAAACATCATCTTACCGGAGCAATGGCAGACCCACTTCCAGAGCCTATATAACCACTCAAATCACCTAGCTCTGGAGGACACATCGAGGAAACACCAGCCGGCAAAGCTAGACTTCTCTTTGAAAGAAGTCAAAAGGGGAATAATTGGACTAAGTAAAAATAAGGCCCCGGGCCCGGACGGAATTCCACCAGACCTGTACCGGAGTCAACCTGACTTGTGGGCACCGTTACTCACCAGGGTTTTAAATGAGGCGGTGGTGGCAGGTCTACCCCAGTCCTGGTCAACGGCGACCATAGTCCCAATTTATAAGAAAGGGAACCGCGATGACCCCCAATGCTACCGACCCATATCGCTTATAGACGTGACCGCAAAAGTGCTAGGGCGAGTCATCCTACAGCGATTGCAAGATTGGGCCGAGGAACATCAAATCCTTTCAGAAATGCAACACGGCTTCAGGAAAGGCAGATCCACCACTGACCAATGTTTAAATCTTTACCTTCTGATAGCCAAATATACCATCGCTGGAAAGGGGTCCATTCACATGGGGTTTATGGACCTTTCAGCGGCTTTCGACCGTGTAAATAGGAGAAAGCTCTGGAGCATGTTAGTAGAACTAGGAGTGGACCAACCGCTAGTGGACACCTTGCAAAATCTCCACCGGAACACCACTGCAAGTGTAAGGTACAGCCAAGAGGGTAAGAAGACCGACCCCCTTCACTTGCACAAGTGGAGTAAGGCAAGGTTGTATCCTTGCGCCCTTTTTGTTCTCCATTTACATTAATTCGCTGGAAAAAGACCTGCTTAATCTCAAGGTGGACTCACCCCAAATTGGTCATCGTGCGGTACCTGTGTTATTATACGCCGATGACGCGGTTCTGCTTGCTAGAACCCCCCTAGGCCTGCAAAAACTGATTGATGGGTTTGTCAGATTTATGGACAAACTAGACCTGGCAACTAATCTGGAAAAATCCTACATCATGTCCGTCGGAAAACCTACAAAAGGATCTTTTTCCTTTCACATTGGGTCGCACAAAATCGACAAAGTCCAGACCTTTTCGTATTTGGGGGTACTATTTGATCATCACCTCACTTTTAAACCCTTGGTCGAAAAACATTCTACGAAACTTGCAGCTTCAGTAGGAGCTATCATGGGATACGGGCAAAGACTGGGAAAATGGTCCCCGGAACAAATCTTGAACCTTTACAGGGCAATTTGTTGCGCGAAAGTCTCCTATGGCGCAGAAGTGTGGGGCTTCTTGGACAGTAAAGCCCAGCAGATACAGACTGAAGAAAACAAATTCATGAGGAGAATTTTGAAGGTCCCTCAGAGTGTACCGGCCCACATAATCCATGAAGAACTAGGAGAACTCTTCATAGAAGATAAAATCAAAATTAAACCCCTCCTGGCATGGGTCAAAATATGGACTAACCCAGAGGCCGCCCTCACAAGACAAATCATCGAGGACTGCCTCAAAAAAGATAAAGGTGACATCATCCCTTGGCTGAACTATGTAAAGAAATCCCTAGCCGAAATCGATTGCATAAACTTTTTCACATCCCCAGACTCCATAACACCTGAGAGTAAATCATTGGTAAAGAACCTCTTCTTGGCACAGCTCAAGCTATTAAGAGCAGAAAAAGAAAATTGTAAACCCACAAATTCCACCTATAACGAACTCACAGTAAAGCATGGAATGGAACCGTATTTAAGAGTCATGTTTAACGCCCAGGACCGCTTTGTCATGACACGGTTCAGACTAAACATGCTACATCATATTCTTGCGGTCCCGGCAGGGTTTACTCACACACTGGCGGAGAAGGGTACCTGCGGCTGCGACCACAGGTCTCCGCAGGATACCCTTCATTTCGTCCTATTGTGCCCATTTTATACTATGCCTAGACGTAAGTTCCTGGTGGGGATTTTGAAAGACATAAAACCTAAACATGCAAGAACGGCTCTGAGATTCCTACAGGAAGCAGAGGATGCATATACCCTCTTTTGCACCATAAATTTTATTCGTGTAGCGATAAGACTAAGAAATACTAGAGAAAATTGACCATTGACATTTGCCTGTTCCCATGATGAGTCAAATTGCACGAACATTTTAATCAAGGACTCCCGTATTTAGTGATTTATTTATGTGTTACACTAAAAGCTTTTTATGTGTGTATTTTATGTGTGTATTTTGTATCTGTGCTTTTATGGTGTCTTTTTAAGAACCGAATAAAGATTATAAATTGAAAATAGTCAACCGGTGTGTTGTGTAGTGCATCAGGTGGTTGGATACCATGTTCTACGGAGGTTGTGGTACACCAAAACTTTGTATACCCCACTGGGTTTTACAGTCAGTAGATCCTAATACATTAGTATAGCAATGGTTTCTACACCACATCATGGGTTGGCCAATGAGTTTCAGTTGATCATTGTACAGCTGTGGTCCTGCACCTCTGCATTCTGTCAGATATTATAATCTAGGAGATCAGGTGCATTATTATTAAGGGTCTCGTTTTTATGATATATATATATATATATCTCCAAAACAAGAGAACCCCACTCGTGAGGTAACGTTCGAGGCAACATTTTATTAGATTATCTCTGCCAAGCAGACAGACGCGTTTCGGCGTGTAGCCTTCTTCGGTGTAACCATCATTGAGCGCCGGACGTGTTAATAAAGTATTCGTGTTTACATTGCCTAGAGTCATGAACATTGACACAAACAAGGGACAAAGGAAACCACTGTGAATAACAGAGGCGCCATATTAGAGCCTGTTATTTTGCCTAGTAAATATTGGTTTCGTTTTTTCAATAGGATACACAAAATGATGTCAGTGTGCATTGATGATAACAAAATTGTATCCAAATACAGTGGTACTTCAAAAAAGAAGAAAGATCTGTCCGTGAATCGGCTAATGTCCCTTGTTGAACCATACTATAAATATGATAAAGCGCAATGAATTTGATAAAGCATTAGCAGACCATATCTAATCTGATTTTCAACATTGTGACTTGAAATAACACGATCCAAATCAAGTCAAAATCAAAAGGATACAAATCAGAATGTGCATAAATATATACAGTGTATACATAGTGGCTTTCAATAACAACTCTCGGAAGAGAAGTATTATGAACCAACAAGCATTGATGCTTATAAGAAAAGTGTGGAACTCTACGACAGACTTGTAAGGAAGTGGTATGACCAATCCATGCTAGGGAACGATGAATATATGTTCTTACGAAGTGACAACCCTACAGTTCCCACGTTCTACCACCTTCCCAAATTGCACAAAGACTGTGTACATCCCCCCGGAAGGCCCATTGTGTCCTCGGTCAATGGGCCTGCTGAACATTTATCCATGTTCATTGACAGTTTCTTGTTCCCTTTTGTAGAGAACCTACCTTCATATACCAAAGATACAAAGGACTTCTTCAACAAAATTACGACAATCACCTGGGATCCTATATACTTATTAATGGTGCTGGATATCACCAGCTTGTACACATGCATTCAGCATGGACATGGTCTGTCTGCTATCCGGCACTTTTTGACCAACGTCAACTTCATTTTGCCAAACACAATCTGATGCTACTTGAACTTGCAGAGTTTTGCCTCAAAAATAACATCTTCCTATTTGAGGACCAGTTCTACAGACAAGTGTCGGGGACAGCGATGGGCACCTGCTTCGCTCCCAGCTATGCAAATTTATTCGTTGGCTGGTGGGAGGAGCAGGTGCCTAGACACTTAGAGGGGCAGGACGGAGGCAGGGTTGTTCAATGGCATCGATACATCGATGACCTGTTCATTGTGTTCAGAAAACGGGGTGGTGATGGACAGAGTATCTGAATTAAGCAGAACACTCGTACCCAGTCAACAGATCAGGGCTTGATCCACCACCGTTTTTTAGCTCACTGCACCATCCCAGCTCAGAACCTGGCTACATGCAAATTAGTCTGTTCCTGGCCCAGTGCATCATGGGAACAGGGCAGACCAAACTTCCAAGCCAATTCTTTTACTGGAAAGGAAACAAGCTTCCGGGGACCGGTTTCTGGCATTACAGCCATCTTCGGCCCGGCTTGCTTGAATCCTGATGGTGCAGTGAGCAAGGGACTCACATCTGAGTATACCCTTCCACGGCTGAAATGCCAGAAACCGGTCCCCGGAAGCTTGTTTCCTTCCCAGTATAAGAATTGGCTTAGTAGTTTGGTTTGCCCTATTCCCATCATGCACTGGGACAGGAACAGGCTAATTTGCATGTAGCCAGGTTCTGAGCTGGGAGGGTGCAGTGAACTAAAAAACGGTGATGGATCAAGCCCTGATCTTTGGACTGGGTAAGAGTGGTCTGCTTAATTCGGACACTCTGTTCATCACCACCCCCTTTTCTGAATCTGTTCATTGTGTGGCAAGGGACAATGGACAGTGCTCAGAGATATGGCGATGCCTTAAACGATAACAACTACAATCTGCACTTCTCTGGCTCAATCAGTCCGGTAGAAGTGAATTACCTGGATTTGAGGGTGTTTGTAGAGAACAAAGAATTACAAACGGCATTGTACCGTAAACCCACTGCCGGTAACTCAACCCTGTTTGCCAGTAGCAATCACCCACGAGGTTGATTAGCAGTATACCTTAAGGTGAACTCCTCAGATTAAGAAGACATTGTTCTAGAGAGCAGGATTTCGAGGTGGCTGCCTCGGAATGTATTAGTAGGTTCTACCGAAGAGGTTACAACAGTAAATTGCTCAAAGACACTTTACAGAAAGTTAAAACAATCCCAGACAACAGCTTCTCCAACAGAAATCCAAAGAGATCGCCCCCAAAACAGAAGGAAAATTTCGTATGATTACCCCATATTCCACTGAAGCTAATCAATTGAAAAACCTGTTACGTAAGAACTGGCACATCCTCATGACAGACAATGTAATAAAGGATGACATACCTACGTCTCCCTTGGTTACATTTAGAAAGGCTAGGTCACTGCAAGATATGCTTGTAAGGAGCCATCTTGATAAAGATACTGTAAAACCTAACACTCTGAAAGACATGAGAGGGTTCTTCCCTTGCGGGAGATGCAAAGCGTGTGCAGCCAGCAAGAGGGTTTTTACATACAACATACCCGATGCAGGTTTAACTAGGACCATTACCAAGTTCATCACTTGCAGTACACCGTATGCGGTGTACTGTTTGGTCTGCCCGTGTGGCTTACGCTACATAGGTAGCACCATACATCAACTTAAAATCAGGGTCCTTGAACATCTCCGGGCGATTGACAAAGTTGACCCGGTTTACCCTGTCGCAGGTCATTTTGCCGAAAGCCATCAAAGTGACAGGAACAAGCTTCAGTATTTTGGTCTAGACTACATCCCTAATTCCATCAGGGTGGGGAGAGGCAGCGAAAATTGAGACGGCTTGAGTCTAGATACATTATTGATCTATCAACCAAATTTCCCAAAGGATTAAATAGCGGGGAAGAGATGGCTGTTCATCTGGGCACATAGAGCAATTACATTGCAACTATCTCTTTTGGTTAAATATGAATGTGTATGTGTATAGTCACTCATCCACATATAAAGAGATTTATAGTGTAACTTGAAGCTCCAATCCATTTTTCCCAGCACCTGTTCAAATTAATGCTAAGCGCAACTGTTATTGAAAGCCACTATGTATACACTGTATATATTTATGCACATTCTGATTTGGATCCCTTTGATTTTGACTTGATTTGGATAGTTTTATTTCAAGTCACAATGTTGAAAATCAGATTAGATATAGTCTGCTAATGCTTTATCAAATTCATAGCGCTTTATCATATTTATAGTATGGTTCAACAAGGGACATTAGCCGATCCACGGCCAGATCTTTCTTCAAGTACCACTGTATTTGGATAAAATTTTGTTATCATCAATGCACAATGACATCATTTTGTGTATCCTATTGAACAAACGAAACCAATATTTACTAGGAAAAATAACATGCTCCAATATGGCGCCTCTGTTATTCACAGTTGGTTTCCTTTGTCCCTTGTTTGTGTCAATGTTCATGACGCTAGGCAATGTAAACACGAATACTTTATTAACATGTCCGGCGCTCGGTGATGGTTACACCGAAGAAGGCTACACGCCGAAACGCGTCTGTCTGCTTGGCAGAGATAATCTAATAAAATTTTGCCTTGAACGTTACCTCACGAGTGCGGTTCTCTTTGTTTTCGAAAAAAACGAAGGATTTTGGAGCTTTATACATTGCGGTTTTCCACAACCGCAGCCGGCACCCCCCTACGAGTGCTTCGATTAATTGCAAGTTTAATTAATTGCAAGTTTATATAGCGCTAGGATCGACTCCCGGAGGAGTATCTCCGCGCTTCGACCGCTGCGAAACCCTTCCTGGCTTCCCTGAGAGATGGTCCCTTAATGGGTATCTCCAGGGTGAGACCAGGCATCCCCGGTGGAGAACGAGCGTATATATATATATATATATATATATATATATATATATATATATATATATATATATATATATATATATATATATATATATATATATATATATATATATATATTTTTTTTTTTTTTTACATTTGTCTGTATTTATCCATATTTATTTTTTGCTCAATTCTTTTTCTGTATCCATTTTTCTTTTGTTTTCTGTATAGAAGAAACTGCAACAGGTATTTTTCCACATTTGTTTGACTGCTCAATGTATACTCTCATTTGAATGTCCAAAAGGTTTCCGCAGTATACGGTGCAATAGCATTATCTGAAAACACTTGTATTGAAGAATAGCATAATTAACTGTAGTACTGTACTTATTTGAGAAATATATTGTCTTTTTTCATCTCCCCTACCTCTCAATCTGTACACCTACTTACCTTGCACTCATGATTGACATTAGAAAAAAAATCACCCATAGAAGATTTATTTTCCATTTTATTTCTTTAAAAATAAATGCGGACAGGAAAATAAATATTTTTCTGTCTGTATTGATCTGTTAAAACGGAAAACTGGGAGTCCTAATTATTATTATAGGATGGTTCCTCTACAACTGCGGGGATATACACAATGATACAGAGGTCTTTTCTTGTGTACTCTGTTCCTATATTAAGATTTATTCTGATGAATCTTTGTGATATTAAGAGATTGACTCGCAAAATTAAAACCTATTCAACGGATGCTACATGTTGACAAGTGTAAAGGAAGTAGGTACTCTCTAGCACCCCCACATTCTATCTTTGTTCACAGTATATACGTACAAATGCAAAGGAAGGTAGAAAGCACCAACGGTAGTGGCATTCTAATACATTTATTAAAAGTCCTTTTGTATTGGATCGTTGTGGTTTCAGCTTTGCTTTAGCGTTGGCATCGGAAATTGAGGATACATTTTTACAAACATGGCATTACGAATGCTCATCCTTAGCCGAAGGCACTTTAAATTAGGGCTCTGCGCCGTTTCTTGTGGTTTTATTATCTATCGGTAACCACGATTGCTGCATAATTCACTGAGCAGTCCTGCTCCAGGGTATTTTTCTATCATGCCATTATGTTTCTGAGTCGTTTTATTGCTGCTGTGTAAAGGATCTCTGGGCCACTGAGAAGAAGAGCAAAGATCAGCAGGCAAGACAAGTAATGGGGCTCTGGCCTCCTGTAGAAAGTTGCTTTATTCACTTTGTTCGTTTTAAAAATTTTAATAAATTAATGGTCCTAAAAATGTGCATCGGGCGGAATGATTCATCTTGGATGTACTTGCAAATGTGGGTGAAGACTAAACATTCATCTGTTACATTAAGTAAATGCCTAATCTAGTTAAATTTTTTTCTTGCACCCAGAATATTGTAGGTGAGTTCCTTAGTTTCTTTTAGGGGTGGCGTGGTTTCACGTCGTTGAGGGTCTTAGTGGTATTGCATGGTTTATTTTTCCTGGTAAGTCTTTGGTGTTTAGGTCGTGTCAATGGGTTAAAACTGCAGTGTGACTGTATAGTTTCTGTAGCAGCATGGTAGCTCTCTAAGCATCCAGAGTATATGCAGGTGTGTATATATATGTGTATGTATATGTATATATATATATATATATATATATATATATATATATATATATTTTGCGTTTTTTGAGCGATGCCACTACTAATAAGGAGTTGATGAGTGAGGAACTCTAGGGGTTGTGATATCATAGCCCTTAGTTTGGTGCTGCTGTGTACCCCTGAATGATATGAGAGTATAAGAGTTTAGATGTGAACACAGTGTGTGACATTGTTTTATTGATATGCAATAATTGACCATGTATTCTGTCCTTTCTGTGATAAAACAATTTGTTGAAGCATTGTAGTGAAATTGTGCTTCTTACAGAGCCGAATTTGACTGTTTTACATGCTGTTTTGCTGTGTTAAAAGCGCCGACCTTCGTGACTTAAATTTTGCTCTAACTGGGTAGTAAAGTGTAGTTTTTTAATAATTTTACGTTGGCCATAATATTGAAAGAGTGAGTAAAACGCTGTGCCTGTCTTAAATTGTGTAGATGCTATTCTAAGATTCTAGGATGCTATTCTAAGTTTAATATGTTATGTTAATACCGTGGTTATAACTTGGTCAAAAAGAGTGTGGGCTGCAATGGTCAGCCTTCCAAGCCTAATCTCTTCCAGATCTGTTTGCCATACTCTAGTCCACCAAAGCCACTTCTCATGATGATGTTTTACCATGGTTCTTTATCAAGCTCTCTCTCTCTCTCTGGTGGTGTTCTTTTACAATATATACCATTGTCAATGCCTTGTTCACCCAATGCTTCTTCCCAGAAGGTCACAAGATTGGCCAGATCTTCCCACTCGTAAAGAAGTCTACCCTAGACAATGACGACTGTGCCAATTGCAAGCCCATCACTCACTCGCCATTTACCAGCAAGAAAATTAAAAAAGCAGTCTGTCCAAGATCACATCAGTTCTAACCATTTCCTATACAACCACCAATCTGGCTTCAGATCATGTTGCAGCATGGAGACTCCCGCCTTAATACATCATAGTAATTCCCCAACCACAGAAAAAGGTGACCCTTGCCTCCTAAAATATCTGACCTCTCATTTGTCAGTTGACCAGTTCACCCTCATAAGCAACCTCAAGTTGCGATTAAGATTCAAGGGTAATGACGTTCACAGGTTTTCCTCATACCTTTCCAACCGTTTGTTCACATGGGCACCTGCAGGCCACAAAAGATCACAATGGTATTTGGAGTCACCCCTCCCGACCCCATCATGTTTCCAAACTGTTTTTGGTCACCCCCAAGCCTGATGGAACTACATGAGCTCTCTGCCAGCTCACACCATCTTCAAAACCAGCTGGATCATTTACAAAACCAGCACTCCGCTTATCTAGCAGACAAGCTCACCATGTTTGGTAGTTCTCAGCACTCTCCCAGCTTCCACACCATCTGACTGCACCTAAACAAGTGTTTAAAAACAAAAAAAAAAGATAACAGACAAAAGATATCCATTTATGCACCTAGGATCATAAACTTTATTCCTGTATACATCAGGACTGCCCCAGCGACGCTCCAATTTAGTAAACAGTTGAAGGCTGTTTAAAGACCTCTACATCAGTGCATTAACTATCCACAACTCCGCTTTCTCTCTTATTACTCGCCAACTTTAAACTTGTTTTTGAGCGTGCACAGCGCTCTGCTGCCTTTGGCTTGGTTAACTTTAGAAATCCCATATACATACATTCACACATACACAAAGCATATGTGGTCAAGGTAACATATCCTTATGTTCCAGAACAATTAAGGCACTTGCCAGTTTACTGAATTCATTTGTTCGAAGCCTAAGAGGTGGCGCAAGAACTATTATTATTTTGTTATTGAATGGCCCTATTCATGTCTGTAATATGATTTGCTTGTTTAAAAAATACTTTTTTAATGTAATGGTGTATAATACAGTTCTTATACCTAAGTCCGTGAAATAACGGCCAATAATATTGCCAATGGAATGATGTTCTGTTTATGCACTTTATATTAGTGAAGGGATGAGCTGTCTTTGACGGGATTGAAACTAATGGCCTGTAGGTTACATCTAACATCAGAAGCAATTACATACTTTGCCAAGCCATCTTGTCTGCTATGTAGATGTATTCCAGCAGTGAAATCAACAAAGACTGCTTGCGTGAGGCTGATGCTGCCAACTTAAAACAAAGTGAAAGGCACAAAGGACCAGATAATAGACTCCATACAGGGTAACTGTAAGGATGAAAGCCCATCCGCTCAGCATCTTTATTTTATTTTTTCACAATGCCCTGACCACTCTGCGAACACTGACGGTAGTCCATGTTTTATTACGCTTTCAGCATTGCACTTTTGGAGTGTGGGTACAGCTAAATTGTAATTCCACTCGTAGCGAAAGGTCATTTCTGTCCCCTTTCCTTGGTCTAATGGGGAGACAAATGGTTAATGGCAGTATTGGATAATTTCGAGTACATGCTAAGTGCGGAGTCTCCGGACTTGTGATATGTGTCGTGATATGGGTTTTAGGGTCCTTCACCTCCCAGTTTAGCAAAAATTGTTTTAGTTTTGCATAATGTTCGTTCTGCTCTTCATGAGCGTCAAGTGAACTTGTTGATAAAAGTGCATTCTGGGACCTGATGTTTTAGGACAACATATCTGCATATCGATCCTCAAATATGTAAGTTGGTAAATACATTCCAGATAGGGACTAACGAAAGGGGCACTTGTTGGCCTTTGATCAAGAACTTTATTCGTTCGAAACCTGTTAGGCATTTCTTCACTGATTTCACATGGATTGTCTTTTTTTTTTTTCCCCCCGCAAGACCTTTATTGTATCAAAGTACCATTACACAGCAATGAGCCTACAACCCGGGGGCCGGCTGCGGGATTTAAAATAGCACTCTTCACTAATGAATTTACACAGCCCATCAGCCTACAACGTCTGGTCCGGCGGCGTGGAATTGGAGAAATGCAGTACTTAATAATCCATTGCTTACTCAGAGAAGAATGTTGTCTTCCTTTTTGTTTTTTCTTCTTTTAACTTTCTAAAGAACATATACGAGAACATTTCCAAACAAATATCAATAGTGACACTTGAACAGAGACCTTGGCATTATTCACAGTGTTCTATACCGGTGCATCGATAATGTGATTGCATAGTAATAGCAGGTGTTGCGTAAACTGGCTACGTCCTGGGTGTTTCAACAGGCCGTCTTCCTATCTTCTGTCAACCATTGTTACTACTACTGCCGTCTATCTGTGGGGTCGTCTCGATCCTCTTCCCCCTCGTCATCTTCCGTCAGTGGGTCACATAAATCACCCCGATATGTATTCCAAGGCAGCCATATTTTATTCCACTTACGTGGATTTGCCCTCGTCGTGTACACCGCTCTTTCTATCAGCATTAGCATGTCCATGTTCTTACACCATTGTGTTACGGTAGTGGAAATCTGCTGCTCCCCATTTCTGCGCTATATCCCTCTTAGCAACCTTAATGCCTATTGTAGCCCAAAGCTGCCCCTGGCGTGTTAGATCATTGGGGTCCCATATCTTCAGCAGACATGTGCGGGGGTCTGGAGGTAGAGAGACGTTCAGTGTTTGTGAGATGGTGCGCATTACCTGCCTCCAATAGTCTACTACCGTGGGGCATTCCCAAATAGTGTGTAGGAAGGTTCCCTCCTCCCCACACCCCCCGAGACAGTACGGATGCGGCGCCCTGTGTAGCTTGTACAGGGTGGTCCTGGTGTAGTAGATCCGATGCAGTACCTTAAGCTGCACCAATCGGAATCTGGCCGAAATGCCCGCTTCTTTTGGGGGCGCTAGTGCCGCATTCCAGTCTGTATCATCCATTTCACCCAGTTCGCCCACCCATTTCTCTCGCAGTGTGCTCGTGGCGTCTGGTAGGTTGTTTAACAGTTTGCGATACGTGAGGGAGGTGGCGCTGTGCTGCATAAAGTCAGGAAGCAAACGGTCTTCCATCGGCGAGGCTTCGGGGACTTCTGTGCCTGCCGGTATTACTGCCAGTAGTGCATGTCTAATTTGTACATATGTGTATGTTACATTTGGGTCTAGATCGTATTGTTGCTGAAGTTGGGAGAATGAGACCACAGTCCCCTCCGTCCACAGGTCTCCTACCGTTGAAATGCTGATGTTGTCCCACTGCGTGAAGCCCTTGCTTCGCCGTAAGTGACCCAGTGCCTTGGTGTCCCATAGCGGGGTCAGTTTAGTAATTCTGCCACCCCATTGCAGTCTCGCCTGTGCTGTATGCCATAACGCCACTATGTATTTCGTGGGTCCTATAAGTTTCGCCGCCAGTCCTTTGTGGTAAAGTGCGGCCAGTAAACCGTGCGTGCCTAATTGCACTCGGTTGGCCCGATAATCCGGATCGTCCTGGGGCACATGTAGCCATTGATTAATGATTTTTAGTTCGGTTGCCCAGTAATACATCTACAAATTCGGTAGCGCAATCCCTCCCTCGTACCAACTCCTGTTTAGCTTCGCGTGAGCAATTCTTGCAGGGCGGTTCCCCCATAGCAGACCTGAGATCATGGTTGTTACCTGCTTAAAATAGCACGGTGACATCAAGTAAGGAGTATTCTCCAGCGCATACAGGAAGCGTGGCAACGCCATCATTTTAAATAGCGCTGCTCTCCCCAGTAGCGTTAATGGCAGGGCCTCCCAATGTTGTACATCGCGTCGCAGGCGGTCCAGTGGGGGCTTCAAATTCTTGTCGTAGAATTCAGTCGCGTCCCGGGTGACATGGATTCCAAGATATTTGAAGGAGGACCCCGCTATCACCAGCTGGCAGTCAGGGGGCAAGATTGGTGTTGGGCCGTGCAGCACATAGATCACTGATTGTGTCCAATTTATTGTATATCCGGACACAGTTCCAAGATTGTCGCACAATACAAGGAGTTCCGGTATACCACGTTCTGGTTCCATCAAGTAGACCAGCATATCGTCCGCGTAAAGGGAGTCTTTCTTCCCAATCCTCTCCCCAGCTAATCCCTTTTAATAGCGGAGTAGTCCTAATTAAAGTTGCCAATGGTTCCAGCACCAGGCAAACAGGATAGGTGACAAAGGACAGCCTTGGCGTGTCCCCCTAGCCAGCTGTATTGAGTGTGAAATATGACCGTTCGCCGTGACATGTGCCAGCGGGTTCGAGTAAAGGAGTTTTATCCAGGATATAAATTTGGGACCGAATCCCATGTGTGCGAGCACTGCAAAAAAGACCATGTCGAACGCCATTCTAGCGTCCAGGGATAGTATCACCCCCGACGCCGTCAGGTGTTGTGCGCGCGCCAGTGCTCCATGGACCCGGCGAAGATTTAACGCGGTACTCCTGTGTGGCATAAAGCCCGACTGATCCGAGTGGATCAGTTGCGAGAGGTGGGGCATTAATCTATTAGCCAGGAGTTTTGCAAGAATCTTCGCCTCTGTGTTTGAGTGATATTGGGCGATAGGAGGTGCATTCTGTTGATGGTTTGCCGGGTTTCGGGATTGCCACGATCGTCGCTGTTCGCTGCTCCAGCAAGTTCCAGACTGTCCATATAAATTGCCAGGAGCGGCGCACTCAATGCCTCTGACATCGCCTTGTACCATTCGATGGGAATCCCATTGGGGCCCAGTGCCTTGCCAGATTGTACCGCATTGATGGCTAATTGTATTTCACCCATCGTGAGTGCGCCTTCTAAGTCTTCCATTGCCTCTGGTGTAAGTGTTTGTGTCGGTATGGTGTTGAGGGCGTTCAGCGCCGCCTCTTGCGTCACCGCTACATTCGGTGTGTATACCTTTTTGAAAGTAGTCTGCCAGTTCGCTAACTATAGCTGCCGGGCGTGTGATGAGTATCCCGTCTGTAGTTGCAGTATGCTCTTATTGCCGCCCCCTTTCTTGTCCAACCAGGCCAGCATTTTCCCTGCCTTGCCCCCTACATCGTAAATTCTATGTGAAGTTGCTGCTATGTTAGCTATGGTCTGCTGCTTCATGTGGTCATCATGTTGCTGTTGACATAGCTGCAGCGTATGTATCGTGTCCGGCGTTGGGTCCGCCATGTGTGCTGTGTTCGCTGTGTGGAGGGCCAATTCTAGCTCCATCAATTCCTGTCTTTGTGTTCGTTTGTGCCACGCTATTGATGCTATGGCTTGTCCCCTCAAGACTGTCTTGTACGCCTCCCAAAACCGAGGGGGATGATACAGCTGCCGTGTTCTCAGCGAAGTAGAAGTGGGTCACTTTCTGCAGGTCTTTCCTTATCTTAGGGACCTTGAGATATCCCGGGTAAATCGGGTATATCCTTTTGCAGGTCTTTTGTCAGGACAGAGACAGTGTCATAGGGGAGTGGTCTGATATTCCCCTAGGTCGGATGCTTACATCGTCAATGGTGAGGAGCCCGTCACTTAATGTCAGGAAATGGTCTATACGTGACCAGCTACTGTGCGTTGCTGAATAATAGGTATATTGTTGAGTGGTGGGATGCATGTGTCTCCATACGTCCGTCAGGCCAGTGCTTCTAGGAATCCGCTGAACCGTGAAGGCCCAGCTGTCTGCAACCGGACAGGGAACCTGTCTAGCCTATAATTGGCAACTGCGTTAAAATCCCCGCCAAGGATAAGGTCTCCCTCTGGAAAATCTAGGAGGAATTTCCCCAGTGCCGGCAATGCGACTGATTGGAGTGCTGGAGGGATGTAAACCGATACTATGGTTAGCGGTCTGCCTTCCCATTGTCCCTGGACGGCCGCGAAGCGGCCCTGGTCGTCTTTTTTTGGTGCCTAAGTATGAAGGGGGATGCTTTCCGTATTAAAATGCCAGTCCCTCTTGAGCCGGGTGTGAATTCTGAGTGTACTACCATGTGGTAGCCCCTTCTATCTAATGCCTTACAAGCTTTGCCTACAAGATGAGTTTCCTGCAGGGGGACCAGTGCCGGGCCTATCCGCTTTATATTTTGCCTTACTAATCCCCTCTTAATTTTGTCGCCCAGGCCCCGTACATTCCACATCATTATCTGGAATGGTGTGACTTGCGTCTCCGGAGCTTCTCCTTCCGGAGTATTATTCCGTGAGGTGTATGCCATTCTTAGAGTGGTGGTGTTTATGAGAGTGTATCGAGCAAAGTGTGGCGTGCGGCCTACCAGTCTGTGACGTCGCCAGTGTGCCCTGTCCGTCGTGTCTTGCCTTAAAACCTAGTCAACAATTTAAAAAACAGTCGCCCCCCCACCCCAACCCACCCACCTCCCTGCATAACGGACCTTGAACTGCCCGCCCCCCCAACTTAGCAGAGTGCTCTTCCCCATTGAAACCCATGTTACTTGCTTGCCGGGGTGAAGGTCCCGTAGAGTCTGTGACCCTTCTTGCCCTCCTCGGCCTGCACTAGACCAGTGTCCAACAGCAGCACGATCTCGTGTGTCGTAGGCTGTCGAAATGTCTGCAGTCTCCGTGTGCTTCCGGTTTCCATCAGTGTTCTCCGTCGTTTGATGTCGCCCTCGGCGATCGGTCCGGTGTACCATGTCGCGATGTCTGGGCACCGGTGTGGTCTTCTTGGCGCTGGTTTCGGTGATTCCTGTTTGAGCGGCGAGGCGCCCCGGCTTCCCCCCCAACCTTCTAGCCAATCAAATGCTGCCTCCTGTGTATCAAAGAACCAAGTCTTGTTGTCAGCCACCACTCTTAGTCTCGCCGGAAACAACATTGAGTATGGAAGTTCCCGATCTCGCAGTGCTTTCTTGACTTCCATGAAGCATTTCCGCCTGCGTGAGACCTCGGCTGTGTAGTCCGGGAAGAAGGTGGAGATATTGTAGCAGCTTGAAGGATTGCGTCCCTGTCTCGAAAGTTAAACAACCTGGCCAGGACTGGTCTCTGGGCCGCTCCCGGCTTCGGCTTGCCGCCAGGGACTCTGTGTGGTCTCTCCACAGAGAAGAAGTGGGATAGTCCCTTGGGTTGGAGTCTAGTCTTTATCAGATCTTACACATAGCGATCCATCGTCGGCGATCCCTCTGATTAAGGAATACCGAAA